>NC_067460.1:20330666-21661489 GCF_025434085.1 Hippocampus zosterae | reverse complement strand
ACATGGGGGGGGGTCTGTGTATGTGATATCCAAAATACATTGCTTATAAGAAGTAGTATAGGTCCCTTTTGACTGATATTGTTAAGATAAAAGTAATGTTCGTGGCGCATTAGAAATTGCAGGTTCCCTTTTTCAGCTGGAAGTCGGTGGATGTTAACGCCGTCTGTATTAATTTACATACAATATCTTGACATCCACCAATTTTTGGTCTGTTTGGCTTCAGAAGCAATTCAAGAACACACAGAGTTGAAATGTCCCTGTGTTTGATTTCAAGCAGTCACTTGTTTTTTGGTGGAGAAGGCAACAAAAAAAAAAATTGTGCGCGCAAAGGCACTTGGGATGTGACACAATCTCATACAAAATAACGACAATAAGAAGAACATTAAAAAAAACACAAAAATGCTAAAAATGTATTGCTCAAATGTACAAACATAAAACCGCTTAAATGCTGAAACAACAACTACTGAGCAGAAATGGACTTCAAAGATTTGCATTTTTTTTTTTTTTGACCGAGGTCAACTCGTATTAATTCTCTTGTCTCTTTTTAATACTGTGTCACATATGAAAATAGCTCTGCATAATTTATACAGTAAGTTGCTTTAATGCCTAGTTGACTGAACGCATCTAAAATAATAAAAAATAGGTCTGACAAACGCACAGCGTTTGCGAATCTGAGGAATTCCGTGTTTCATCTCATCATATTTTCAAATCGGTTTTGTTCTCTGATAAGCTTAGTCCAAAAGTCATTCACTTTCAAGTGTCTGCGTCACAATACTGGTCACGGAATGCATTTGCTCATATCGGCTTGTGCGGCCCACGATGAAAATGTTTAGGATATGATGCGATTACATGAGGAGGAAGTCTCTGTGCATGTTTTATCTGGCCCTTCCGATCAGTGAGAAACTAACATTCAAGCATACATGCTGCTCTCAAACTAGGATCCAGCCCCGGTATTATGCAACTTGACAACAAATTGAGAAAGCCACTTCCTCAGTGTGGCCTATGTGATCCCCGACTGGCCCCCGAAAGGAGATGAGGCACCGTGGCAGTCATGAAACAAATCAAAAATTGTCAAGACTTCTCATCGGGGGGGTGGGGGCGGGGGGGGGGGGGGGGATATTTCGAGTCTCTTGAAGACTGCGTGGAACAGCAGTTAAAGAATGATGCTAACACTGTCGGGGTTCAATGCTCATTTCATCACACGGTAAACCGGAGGCACTGGTTTTATTGCGATGCACTCGTTTGAGATTTTGCAGTCTCGTTATTAAACCGAGAGAAGGATTTTTCATATTTAAGAATGAACACGACCATCAAAATCCATTTTGTTTTTCTTGATAATATGAAATCCCCCGGGCGGCCCGGTAGTCCAGTGGTTAGCACGTGAGCTTCACAGTGCAGAGGTACCGGGTTCGATTCCAGCTCCGGCCTCCCTGTGTGGAGTTTGCATGTTCTCCCCGGGCCTGCGTGGGTTTTCTCCGGGTGCTCCGGTTTCCTCCCACATTCCAAAAATATGCTTGGCAGGCTGATTGAACACTCTAAATTGTCCCTAAGTGTGAGTGTGAGCGTGGATGGTTGTTCGTCTATGTGTGCCCTGCGATTGGCTGGCAACCGATTCAGGGTGTGCCCCGCCTACTGCCCGGAGACAGCTGGGGTTGGCTCCAGCACCCCCCGCGACCCTAGTGAGGATCAAGCAGTTAGGAAGATGAATGAATGAATGAAATCCCCCTGACAATCTTTGATTTGGCATCCTCTTTTAAGACACAAACCGGACAACATTCACATTAATACTGACATGGCGGAGAGACAAAACATGGCTTGGAGGCGACGACGCAGTAAACTTTTTAATAGCCGAGCGTGTCGGCTCTGGGTTGACTTTGTTGCGAAATTGCTTCAATTACGCCTCGACTCGGCTTCCTCAGCACAACAGAGCTGTACGCGTTGCCTGTCGTCAACTCCGCACGCAACGCGGAAAGCATTTAAAGTACAACTGACAGTTCAGCAGACATACAGCGCTTCCTCCCCCAACCGTTAAACTCCACTCTTGCCTTCCAGTTTGGAGGATAAATTAAATTGTGAATGGCATATTCCAGTTGCCAACTTTCATTCAGTGCCGAGAAAGGTCCGTGACTTGTGTGGTGGTGCGGGGGTTGGGAGGGGAGGGGGGTCGGGGGTGGAGGGCTCCATCTTTTTCCAGCAAATTCCAGAAGATTCTCAACACACACATAAAAGGGTACAGATGGACCAGCAGAGGCAGTGGGGGGGGGGGGGGGGGGGCGGGGGGGGGGGGAAATAAAACCAGATGAAGGCTTCGATGTGGTGGGAATAACAAACTCCGTCCGACACGGTTGTAGATGGTGGAAAAAGAGCGGATGCTTTCAAGCGTAATGGCTGCGATGTACTCAGGAGGACGTAGTAGATTGAGACCCGTAAATAAAGGGCCATGTCTGGGCAGACGCGATTGCTCTTCTGTCCTCGGACTTTGGCTTGACAAACGTTTCGGGGAAGAACCAGGTGCAGCTTTCAGGGGGTGCAGGGGGGTTTGCGGAAAATAAAGGTCCAAAACATCAAGTCTTCGAAAGGTAATTAAGTAGTACAGTATTCCATTTTTGGACTATAGGCATCCAGTTGTTTGGAAATTTGGAACAAATATAAAATCATCTCTTTCCATCTCCTCATGCCTCCTCGTCGCCGTCATTTGGGTCGAGCGTTATTGGGAGGGCAGGTCAGCAACGGCAGGCCTTGACGCTCCATCGAGGCGTTTTAATAGTAACTGCCCAGATGGGAGGGCACGTGGGTGTTCGGATGGCGAGGGACGTTGGGGTTAGGGTAGATGCCGGCGGCGGGCGAGCTCCAGTATGGAGCAGTTGGTCCGAAGAAGTTGGAGGAGGTAACCGGCATGGACGGAGGGTGAGGGGATACGAAGTTGACCTTCTGCTGGTGGCTGTGGTAGGAAGGCACGTAGGCTAGGTCCGAGGGGTACTTATACATGGACGACTCGGTGGGATGCGGTTGCAGCGCCTGGGCGATTCCGTGGAAGTCAAACTTATAAGCGTAGCGTTTGCCGTGCACCTTGGTCATGATGTTTTTGTCGTAGTAGTAGCGCAACGCTCGGCTCAGTTTGTCGTAGTTCATGTTGGGTTTGCTCTTGCGCTCGCCCCATCGTCGCGCAACCTCGTCCGGGTCCGTCATCTTGAACTCGCCGTTGGTGCCCTCCCAGGTGATGCAGCCGGCGTTGGCACTGTCCGACAGGAGCTCCAAAAGGAACTGCCAAAGTTGGATCTGGCCTGAACCTGTTGAGCAGAACACGAGGGGCTCATCGTTGGTTCGCGCTCAAATGCTTTTGTTTCTGAGATATTACACACGTGTTCATCGGCATTCTTACCAGGATTGGCTAGGCGACTACTGGTGGGACCGAGTATCTGGTAAGGATCTGTGAACAAATACACACACGTTATGCTCTTGAAAAGGACACCGTCCTGCACTCGCTGGCATGGATCGGAGGTCATGCATATAAAGTAGTCGTGAACATATTATTAACCTGGACTACCCTTCCAGGGCAGATTTCACTACTAAAAATACATTTCCACACTCAACAATTCCCTCTTGCCAAGAATCTGTGAGGGCGGAGGGCTTTAAAATAGCGGTTGCAACACCATCCGGAAAAAAAAAAAAAAAAAAAAGCACATAAACAGCTGCTACCTGGTTGAGCTCTGGGCTGCTCGGCGGTTTTAGTCACATTCTGAGTTACAACTGGTGAGCCTGCAGATGGAGGGACAGAGTGAAAAAAGACTTCAGAGAAACAGACGACACAACTGGCGCACCACAAGCCGCATGCAGCCCCCGTGTATATAAGTGACCCCTTATATATATATATATATATATATATATATATATATATATATATATATATATATATATATATATATATATATATATATATATATATATATATATTCATTCATTCATTCATCTTCCTAACCGCTTGATCCTCACAAGGGTCGCGGGGGGTGCTGGAGCCTATCCCAGCTGTCTCCGGGCAGTAGGCGGGGGACACTCTGAATCGGTTGCCAGCCAATCGCAGGGCACACAGAAACGAACAACCATTCGCACTCACACTCACACTCACACCTAGGGACAATTTAGAGTGTTCAATCAGCCTGCCATGCATATTTTTGGAATGTGGGAGGAAACCGGAGCACCCGGAGAAAACCCACGGAGGCCCGGGGAGAACATGCAAACTCCACACAGGGAGGCCGGAGCTGGAATCGAACCCGGTACCTCTGCACTGTGAAGCCGACGTACTAACCACTGGACTACCGGGCTGCCCATTATATATATATATATATATATATATATATAATCATACCTGTCAACTTTTCGGAGCGCCAACCTGTATAAACTACCCCCAAAAAATCCTTATAAAGAGCAAAAAAATCCTTATAATATACCAAAGCATTTTATATGTCAAAATAACGGCAGAAAAAAAAACCCCACGAAATTTTCAATGATATTTATTGTAGATCTCCATAATACAATGTCTGGTTAATGTCTAATCATCATTCTACTTCAGAGTTGTATTCCTGTGGTACTTTTTTCACCAACTCCGAAATCATTTGGAGTTGGTGAACAAAAAAAAAATAATTTCAGAATCCGTACGATTTGCGCGATACGGCCATTTACGTAAGATTCACCACAAAATCCGCATGAACTATGGCGAAACCGTATGAGTTAACAGGTACGATATATGAACCTGAATTATACAGAGCTTTTAGTCCTTACCTTTGGCACTGTGCATGTTGTTTGACCATCCTGTCCGTCGTACAGCATCGTATGAAGGGTCTAATGGGATAAAAATGGAGAACAACATTTAGGCCATGTCGAAATATTCATAACATAACTATTTCTCTGCAACATGCTTCCTTGCCACTCCTTCTGTGTTTTTCCTGGCTTTTTGTGTGCGCCTACTTCCTTGGAATAACACACTTAAGAGGAAAATATTAATGAACCATAGAACAAAAAAAAAAAGGAACTCGGCCCTGAAAGCAGTTTTCAACAAGGCAAATGTGCACTTATGGCTCTTTTTTTTTTTCTTAATGAACGTTCACAGGGGCCGCAACATCCTTGGAGGCCAGGGCAAGTCTAAAAAGAAAATTCACTGTGCTCTAGTGTCTACTGTCCAGGTACCAACATTAAAAATACTGTAGCTTAATAGGCCTAAACGTTCATCCAAAAATGCTGCAGCAGTTTGATTATAAACGGCATATTTAATATTCTTGTAAGATATTGCAATATTATACGACATATAGTGTTCATGTTAACATTTTGCTTGAAAACAGGAAAAATAAACTCTTGCACTGAAGCCATGATTAAAATATATGGCACTGAGGGCACTTCAGTCCTTCTAAATGATAAAATTCAAACGCATTGTACTGGATTAGAAACAAGCCACTGTAAACATTACGCACGGGTTGAAAATAAAAACATTTGCTGGTGGTACGTGCACCAGATTTTGAGAATCAATGCTCAAGTCATGTTATAATTCCAATGTCAACAACTGTTACAACGTATTATCCCCCATATGTGGCGACAATTCGTCATCGCCGCGTACCGGATTATTTATCCGGTACCAACAGCACATTCATCAATCACTGAGAAACGCGGCTGAAATGGCTCTCGACAGGATATCTGGTCGCGGCAGTGTTGTCCCGTTTGGCACACAGGGACGATTGTGTGGGTACACTGTTGGACAACGATTACAGACCATCGGGCAACTTGCAAAGCCCCTCACCACAAATGAAAGGTGAATTAAAGTTGATAGTTCCACATACAACGCGTTCACTTCCTCCCTTCATGAAACGTTGACTAACGGCCAACCCTGGCTCACTCCAGTAGCGATCAGTCACTCTGACACAAACAGGCAAAACAGAGGATGCGATGAGCCCCTGGCTGAGTCTCAAAGACACCCCGCTATCCTCAGAGTGCACCTGGCCAGCACCTATGATGTCTTGCATTATTCTCACAGCTCAAACAGTTGCCAGAGCACATTGAACTCTAAAGTATTTGGCAAGCCATGGAATTTTTGTCTTCCCTTTTTTTTTTTTTTTTTTTTAAATTTCCAATTCAAATCACTTGTGTTTCCCCCAGAAGGCACTTGAGGTGTAAGTGTGCTGACAGAGGTCGCGACTCGGATCGGCACGCTGGTTTCAAGGTCAAGAGGCAATCCCTTTTCCCATTTGCGGGAATCCCAAATTGACAAGGTAAGTCTGGAAAATCTATGTGGCTACCTTAACGTGGAGACCGGTATATGCTTTTATTAGAGACTGTTCTGGAATCGAATAGAGCTCACAGAGCACATCTCTATAGTTCTCGCCTTCTCTCTCTTGGCTGGGATAGGCTCCAGCAACCCGCAGCGACCCTTGGGAGGATAAGCGGATGTGTGTGTGTGTGACATTGACATTGAAATGATGGGAGGACATACAGGTACTGCATATGTGCAGTATGAATTGTAGAGGAAATTTTATTATGGTACAGTTGTAGTATATGCTTTGGTGAACGTATTATATATATATATATATATATATATATATATATATATATATATATATATATATATATATATATATATATATATATATATTATATATATAATCCGGCCTCAAAACACATAAAGCCATTATTTTATTTATTTATTTATTTTTGTTGTATTTATTTTTTCTTATTTGATGTTGTTTTTAACATTGTACTCGTGATTTTAACTGCTTGTTGTAAGGTGTCCTTGAGTTTCTAGAAAGGTGCCCACAAATAAAATGTATTATTATTGTATTATTATTATTATTATATACATATATATATATATATATATATATATATATATATATATATATATATATATATATAATATTTTTATACATATATATACATTTTATTATTATTATTTATTATTATTATTTATTATTTATAATTTATTTATTATTATTTATTATTTACATTTTTTATGACATTTTATCACTAACAGTAGCATTAAAAATAATTTAACCTGCATCATTTTTATCCTCAACACAGCCTTCCCTTGTCCACTGCGCTATATTGCCCTCTTGTGGACAAAAATATGTTAACCGCTCAACAAAAACCAGGCACACTCTTTTGTGCAAAAATGATCTACTGTACTGATATAAATTAAAAAAACACAGCTTTAGCCAATCTTTTAAATGAAGCTATATTCTGAAAGTTTCACCCATAAGTTCAAAAACTTCTTTTGAATGGATATTTAATGTCACATTGTTTCAAAGAGTCCTCTCAATGGGAACCGGCAAAATTTATGCTGCGCAGTAATCTTTTTTGTCTCATCAATTATTTCCCACCTATTAAACATTTAAAACCCTAAAATATTTCACCAAAGGGCCCCTTCAGGGGACTGGTGTTCAAAGTGTAGTAAAAGGCAATTGAGAGCGCAGATATAAGCATGAAAGGCGATGGATATTAACTGGCAAAAAGTCATTAGAATGATGAAAAGATGGTAAAAATGAGCAAAATGGGACAAAGAACAAGCGGGCCGCCATGGCTGAGGGCCTGTCAGGTCCAATCTAGCGCAGGCTTAGGAGCAGCGAGTCCGCGGAGACTCGTGTTTCCTGCCCCCTCGCCTGTAGACAACCTCTCTTTGTTTTACCTGCCCTTTCTCTCCCCCACCTCTTCACGCTAACCACCACCACCACCGACACCCCGAAAGCACCAACACACACATCCACTCAACAGCACCTTGAAAGAAACCCAGCCAAGTCTGCTCCATCGACATGCAGAGAAGACGGTGGATAGAAATGACAGATGGGAAGAAATAAATCATCAGTCAAGTCAAGTCAACAGTATTTCTCGAGCACTTTCAAACAGCAAATCGCTGCATACAAAGTGCTGTACATGGAGCAATTTAACATGCACAATAAACAGTAAGACAAATCGGAAGCAAAGACTGGAAAAGTGCACAAAATGTTTGGAATTTAGAAGGAAAACAACTGTAATGAAGTTCCTGGTAAGGACAGGCCGAATTCCACTCTGCTGTTTGTTCATAAACAGCCCCAAGAGGATTTCTGATATCAGTTTGAAGTCGCCCGCTTCAACCAACGCTGCGGTGCTACGAAAGAATGAAGTAAAGACGCCACAAAATGTGTGCCCCCACAATCCACTTTTGTAGCTCTTGTTTTTGTTGTGTTCACTGCAGCGAGAGGTTGCGAGAGGCCAGTGAATGAACAGAAGGAGAAGCAGCAGAATACCCCCCCACCCAAAAAAAAGAAGTAAAACGGTCTGGGGGCAAAGCAGAGCGAGCCAGCCTCGCAGACGTCGACTCAAGAGCGCAACCCTAAATCGCCTCCCCCGCTCTCTCCCACCTCCCTCATTTTTCCTTTGCTTTTGCTCTGACTGTGACTCGAGCCAGTTTCCACTCTTGTCTGGGGTGTGGTGCACGCTCCTGGGAGACTTTTGACTGCGCGACCATTTAGTCAAAACAAGACCCAAGTGCTAGACACGGAGAGGGCGAGAAAGGTGGAAAGACATGAAGTGTGTGTGTGTGTGTGTGTGTTTGTGTGAGTGTGTGTGTGAGAGAGAGAGCAACTTTTTGGAGAGAAACCTGGCAACCCAAGTCACATCTTGGATTCTTTTAAAGCTATCTTGAACAGTGAAACAGTCAATGAAAGACAAATATTCATATTTTCTTTTGGGGGGGGGGGCAAACGGCAACCATTAAACGTCATTAAAACCTTGTTTGTGAGAGCAGGGGGCATTTGTTTACACAAGAATATCTATTCCAAGCAATCAGGGTGGAATTTATTTGTACAATGTCGTTTTCCTATACAACACTGTTTAGATCATTTACGCAGTGGCCTAGTGGTCAGCATATCCACCTTGCTATGTGTTTTCTCCGGGTACTCTGAATTCCTCTCAAAGTACAAAAAACATGTTTCTTGAAGTTACTCAAAGATTCCGAAAGTTTCCCGAAGTGCGAATCGCAAGTTTAAAGAACTGTTGGTCTTCAGCAGAGGTTGGCAACCTCAAATACTCAAAAGAGCCACTTTGACCATTGACAACAGAAAAAAAGGACAATATATTATATATATATACACACAATCTCTCTCTCTCTCTCTCTCGCTCTCTCTCTCTCCCTCTCTCATAAAATATGAACTGGGCCATATAAATATTTTCCAAGCCATTAAAAAATAAAGTTTTTACAGTTGGACTGAAACAACTGAATATATATACATATATATACATAGTGAAAGTTAAATACTGTGTGTGTGTGTGTGTACACATATACACACACACACACATTTGTATACACACACACACACACACACACACACACACACACACACATTTGTATATATATACATATACACACACACACACACACATTTGTATATACACACGTACACACACACACACACACACACACACACACACACACACACACACACACACACACACACACACACACACACATTTGTATATATATACATATACACACACACACACACACACATTTGTATATACACACGTACACACACACACACACACACACACACACACACACACACACACACAACATTTTACTTTCACAATGAGTGACCAGATTTAGACCGGCGCATTTTGGATCCCGACACTCATTTTAGGAAAGGCTCGTAAAGCAATGTAATGTGTTCGAAGGAGACATGCAGCAAGCCACATGTGCACATGCATGCCAATCCACAAGCAGTCAGATTTTAAACACATACACGGGCACACGCACACGCGCGCGGACAGACACTCACACCCTTTCATTGCTGCTACATTCCGTGTTTCATACTCTGCCTTTTATTCATAACATTACATTTTACACCGCAGTGTCTGGGCCAGATTAAGGGTTGTCTCCTGCGGGATGCTTGTGCTTACTCAACCCCAAAGAGCCTGCAAAGTATTTGGCTCCTCTCGAGTGGCAATATGAACATGAACATCTGGCAGCGCTGATCTGTGAAACGTTCTGATAAAGGGCTTATCCCGGAGCAAACTTTGTTTGCCTCACATTTTTAAAACATATTGAAGCAGAATGCTGCGACTGAATGTTACAGAAGAGTCTAACAAAAATACTAAGAAAAAAAAAGGCAAAAGTGGCTGATGTCGCTGTACTCAACGTGCTCCCATTTTACCCCGCCAAAAATAGTCTTTTACATGATTCCAAACCAAAAAGAAGGCTGCTCACGGGTCCTTGAAATGTCTTACATTCTTGAAATGAAGGCCTTCGGTATCCCTTCACAGAACGCACTTAAATCCTTCAATATGATGTGAAAAGGTCTTAAAAATCCCCATTTTGTGTTTTTTGTTATTGTAAAGTGTCCTTGGGTGTCTTGAAAGGCGCTTATAAATAAAATGTATTATTATTCATTCATTCATCTTCCGAGCCACTTGATCCTCACTAGGGTCGCGGGGGGTGCTGGAGCCGATCCCAGCTGTCTTCGGGCAGTAGGCGGGGGACACCCTGAATCGGTTGCCAGCCAATCACAGGGCACACAGAGACGAACAACCATCCACGCTCACACTCACACCCACTGACAATTTAGAGTGTTCAATCAGCCTGCCATGCATGTTTTTGGAATGTGGGAGGAAACCGGAGCACCCGGAGAAAACCCACGCAGGCCCGAGGAGAACATGCAAACTCCACACAAGGAGGCCGGAGCTGGAATTGAACCCGGAACCTCTGCACTGTGAAGCCGACGTGCTAACCACTGGACTACCGGGCCGCCCTATTATTATTATTATTATTATTATTATTATTAAAAAAATAAAAATCCAGTGTTCCTTTTCAATTGCTGTGGTAAATGTGAGGGAGGGCCCAGTCAGGCAGCCTCCTCAGCACACCTGAGACTCGTCAGCTCAGCGCCCACCTGTTGCCTATCTGCTCGTTTGGACTGGTGCAAATTGACTCACAGCTTCTTGTTCCTTGTGTGGACTCGTCGCGCTTCCCCCTGAGTGACTTTGCGAAGACTCTTCAATAAACTACGGCAATTGTTGGCTTCAAAGATACCTGCCTGTTGTCGTGTTATTGGGGTCACATCCAAACCCTAACGGTAAACCTATTGTTCAAGTCAAGTCAAGTCAACAGTATTTATAGAGCACTTTCAAACAGCCATCGCTGCATACAAAGTGCTGTACATGCAATAAACAGTAAGCCGAATCGGTAATAAAGGCGGTAGAAAGCACCAAGCAGTAAAATCAAGAACAAATCCAAGTCATGCTGAGTCGAACGCCAAAGAATACAAGTGAGTTTTGAGGAGGGCTTTAAAGATGGGCAGCGAGGAGGCTTGCCGAATGTTCAGTGGGAGGTCATTCCAGAGAGAGGGACCAGCAACAGAAAAGGCTCGATCCCCTGTGAGCCTCAGTTTAGTTCTTGGTACTTCTAACAAAGACTGGTCCACAGACCTGAGGCGCCGGGCAGGTGTGTAGTTTAATAGTGTGAATACTAAAATTGAGATAGGGGATGTAAAAAAACAGACCAACGGTTTGTTTTTGTAATGTGTAATATTTTTCATATTCGTAAACTTGCACGACTGTCACAATGTCACCAAAATAGGTCTTCGGTTATTACAATTTTTTTGACGTCAATAGTTTGACCAAGGAAAACCTTATTGTATCCATTATTAGTGATAAATATTCCCTTTTTTTTAAATGAAAAACTGTTGATCAACCATCATGCTGAAACTGGCAGTGTTCAATCTTACATTATTTTTGGTAAAAATCCTCCAAAATTACCATGTAACTTAGAGCTAATCATAATTTTTTTTTAAAAGAAAAAAAAATAAGAGAACTGAGAAGTGACTCCTGTTTGCAAAACGGCAGTATCGTGTGTTTGCCCTCATCATTTAATAGCTTTAATAATTATTTCTTTTTTTTTCGGAAAGATGGCCAAATGATCGATATTAGAACGTGTGCCCCGACACAAGGGATTAAAACGTCAATCTCAAGCAGCAGTCATTGCATACGTATTTACTAATTGCATTATTTCCGTGTGGACGTTTCGGTTTGAGGATATCACGTGACCGCATCCTCTTTTTCTTGGCTGGGAGTAGGCCGTACATTGGCGAAAGAATGGATCACGTGTATCGTCACTCAGGCAGCTCATAATAGAAGTCACATCTTGTGAAAGGGAAATGCTCTTGAAGGGAGTAACCCGCTCTCCGTGCCAGTCCAAATACCTGGCGCTGAGAAGCAGGAAGGCCGGGGGTCGAGGGGTGACCTAGCAGAATCTTATCTGTCCTTCCCAATGGCCGACTCGCACTGTAAAGAACCCTCGCGACATCGGCCCGCTGCAGCGCTCGCCGCCCGGGGGCAGATAACGAGTCCGAGGGCATTTTCGGACACTTATCAGACGCAGAGTTTCCTCTTTTCCTGCCTGGATGGGCCTCTCATCCTGCGAGTCGGGCTATCATTGTTATTGCAGCGGGTTCTCGCTCCTCTTGCGGTGACACCAGATGGCCGACGTAAAGGATGTGTAGCTTTCTTTATTGCGATGCGAGCTTCGGGCCGTGTTTGCGTTATGTCGAGCCAGTCATGTTTGTAGAGTGAAAAGGTATCCGCAGGAAGTCACTTCGGGCGTTGTCCCGAAAAGGCTTAGCTCGGTTATGCGCTATGATTTTGAAGAGTTGGTTGAATTTAAATTTGGATTATTTAGAAAACGAGTCAAATTTATTTTGGGAAAATAATTGAAAAAAAAAAACATCACAAGAGACATCGGTTCAATGTGCAAAAGAGGAACTGTGTTGTGTTTTCTTGGCTTTTTGTGTACCAAACGTATTCTAAAAAAAAGGAGCATGTCCATACGGAGGTGTTCCGATCAACCCAATCTCATTAAGAAATTACCGCAAAACTAAAGTGTCACCATATTGTTGTTTTCTCCTTCTCAGTATTTGTACAGAAGGAAAAGTTGTGATTTTAAATGTCTTTTTTTTCACAAAACGTGTGTATTACTGTCTGTTAAACAAAGTTAAGGTTTGATGATGGCAACAGTTTTCAAGAGCCGTCCAAATTGAACGTCGACCGTCCCAGGACAGATTGTCTTATTTCAAGCACACTGTCACCATTTCACAAAATTAGCTACACTAACACCAATAAATCTTTAGAAATATCCCTGTGACTCATTTTTGATGAAAAATGTTCCTACTCCTGTCATTTAGTGGACATTTCAAAGTGGTTGTGAACTGCGGCAAAGAGCTTTGTTTTGCGAGACTGCTCCGATTGGAAACCCGGTGCAAACGCACTGGAACTGTGAAAAGTGAACCAAAAATTCTCAATCTGCACCATGACAAACAACGTTAAACCGAGTACCGCTACGACAATACTGCTCACACTGTCTTTCATCTTGATATTTTCTGTCATTGTAAAATTGCACAGTTTGGGTAATTTTGGTTTGCCCAAAATATTCTCATCACTTCTTGGTCTCATGTTGTTCAATTATACACCACAACAGTCAACTGTAATAATGAAAGCAACCCCTTTTTAACGTCACTCATTTAAAAATCTTTTCCGCCTTTCCCCGCGACCTATAAACTGTACAACTCCAATGAACATGAAAGAAAAAATCAAAACGACTGAAATAATGTGATGTGAATGCGTCAATTCTGAACACAAACACAACCTAGCAAACTAGCGATGGGAAAATGACGCTTGAAATTAGCTTCCTGCAGAGGCCAATGTATTTTTTTTTTTTTGGCCTCTTCTAGATGGCTCTCTCTGTTCAACAAAAGGCTGAAAGTGCACTGACTAACCCCCCTTTTTTGAAACCAACAGTGCCGTCTAAATTAATTTTGGGTCAGTTAATAAACAGTTAATAAATACAACAACTGCTTCATGAAGCATCTCCGGGCTTCACTTTCTCATCGCTAATCCAAACTATAAAAATACATGCACACTTGAGCTTACTTTTTGTCCGTACTTCCCTTTCTGAAAATATTTCAAAATAAATCACTTGAGTTGTACAGGTAATCGGCCACATTAATGGTTGGTAATGATTTTCAACGGTCAGGCTTTCTATCACAAAAACCCGGCATTGAAACCGAGTTACATCCACTGTGCCAAATGTTTCCAACAAATTGCAAAACGTCCTTTGATTGCCTTCTTTTCAACCATCACATGGACAAACTCACGCCCGATACAATGTGCTCTGAGTAGCCAATCATCCTCGCGTTGTTGCCTCAGCACCTGTCACTGATGCATATCCACCTCATGCCTCTTGTCTTGTTTCCACAATCATTGCATTCACCGTCTGTCTTCGCCCTGCCTGCTGCGGATGGAACTCATCAGCGCGCCACTTTTTAGCTCCTTGTTAATGTGCTCCTATTCTCTCCAACGTGGCTCGTCTCCCACACAAAAGCTACACCTGCCGCCTGAAAAGCAAACGGGGGAAACTGCCTTGGACTCCCGCGAGCAATTTGCTGCTTTCCACTTCCCCCTTTATTCGCCTACTTTTCCTCTTCCATCTCTTTGTAGCTCGCACGTGTTTTGCCACGTATGAATAGAAACACGAATTCCAAACCGAAACAATAACAAGAAGTGCGCCTACCTTCTTTGGCAGCCAGACGTGGGGATGCGTCTGTGTGTGATGGTGTACTGTAGGATGATGATGAGCTACCTGCAAGGAGATCACATACGAATGGCATTATAAAACCAAAAAATGGATTACAACCGTGAAGGTCCAATTATTTGCGTTACATTTATATTCCAATTTACATTCGATTGAAGAAGACGCCATAAAGTTTACGGCGTAAACCAAGGGAAGCCACTATTTGCAGGACATGATTCAATATGCATCAATCAATTCGAAAAGCAAATAAAACCACAGAGGAACTGCTAGAGGAACCTATAAATGCTCATAACTGGTTACAAAAAAAATATTATTTTGAGCTTTGCAGCGTGCATTTTCACACATTTTGTATGGCACTTTGAGGACTGATAAAAATCGACCCATCGACCCATTTTGCGATCCGCTTATCCTCACAAGAGTCGCATTGGATGCTGGAGCCTGTTCCAGCCGTCTTCGGGCAGTAGGCGGACGACACCTTGGACCGATTGCCAGCTCATACTCACACCGAGGGACAATTTAGAGTGTTCAATCAGCCTGCCATGCATGTTTTTGGAATGTGGGAGTAAACCGGAGTACCCGGAGAAAACCCACGTGCGCCCAGAGAGAACATACAAACTCCATACGGGGCGGGGGGCTGAAATTGAACCCGGTACCTCTGCACCGCGAGCTTGACACGCTGACCACTGGCCTCACCGGGCCGCTCACTGATAAAGCGTCTACTGCCACCAGCAGGTGGCAGTAGAAATTCCATTGACATTCGGGCTGCTCATCAAATTTTCTGAACCGAGGTCCCATTTTGGGCATCATCACCGAACTCAGTGGAATTTTTATACCATAAGAGCGAAGCATTGAACAAACTCCCGTCAAATGCAGCAAAGGGCAACGCAGTCAATGGACCTAAAATGTTTAGCTAACTATAAAAGTCAGTCGGCGTTTTAATTGCAAAGTCGAGCCCTGAATAATAACGGGTGCCTAGTCATTTCACCTTATGTAGCAGAACCCGGCGCTGCATTCCTGCGCTTACACAGGCACCCTGGGCGGCACCAAAATGCTCTCTTAATTTTAGCTGCCCCAGGCATAAATCAGCGAGTGGAAAAACAGACCCCCCCCAAAAAAATGCGCAGAGAAAACACCAGCGCTACTACTACGTAGACCGTGTTAAGATTTAGCGCACAGACAGCTGCTGAGTCGGGAGGAAAGTTTTCTTTTTTCTGAATTGGACAAAAATGAATCACGGTGGAGAAAAGTTTGTGTATGATTTGATGCAGATCCTCTGCGTCTGTGACTGGTGAGGGGGATGGAGTAGTCAACGAGGACCGCGCTCTGTTATTTTAGGGGGTAGAGCTAAAGGGGGCGAGGGGTGCTCCACAAATGTAGGCTAGCCTCCCAACACCCCACCCCTCCTGGTTCTACCTATTCCACTGCACCCCCCCCCCCCCCCCCAAGGCTCTGGGTCTCGTTTAGAGACCTGGGGCCTCAGAACAGGGGAACCATTGTATGAGGCAGGGTCCCTGCACAGCAATCAAACGCAGCTCCTCATACAAAAATAATTCCTCATGCTGAGTGCAGGCACGCTGGAAGCAAGCGAGCCACCAAAACAAGTTTGGAATCAGGGGGGAAAGTGTCGAAGGGAAAAGATGAAGACAAAATGGGGGGGGGGGGCGGCCGAGGAGAGAAGCAAAGGGGGCCGTTTAACCCTTTTCCTGCTGTGCGCCACAGATGTGGGCTGACCCAGACAGGCAAACAGGCAGCATTGCTGAGAAAACCTCAAAAACCATCCCGCAGAGAAATCCGGGATTGTTGTAATGCTGGAGAGGGAGAGCAAGGAGGGGTGAGAGCGAGAGAGGCAAATGACAGGGAATTTTGACTATGCTGCATATTTATTTGGACGCCCTCTTCCTCCCTTCGAAAACAAACACGTCTTACTAATCTCAGTGGCCCACGAGAAAAAAAAACTAAAACTAAAACTCCATCTTTCTTGTTCCAGATTACGTAATATAACCGATGCTACAAAAAAGACGTTCCTCCAGTGAGGTAGAGACGAACACGAACAGATTTCGGATCTTGAGCATCTCGACGGACCTCCGTCAACCCAGGTTGTTTATTCTGTGGAACCACAGGATGTCATCACCTAAACATGCGGCATAGACTTTGTCAACAAACCAGGGTTCCGAGTAACTCGATTAAGAGTAGTGGGCGATTAAAAGGGGACAATAAGGATACTGTCAAAAGAATGTAATACTATATTATGAATATTGTTTTGCCCGGTTCAAGTTCCCATTTGTTCTGGTTTGAAATCACATTTTCCCCATCGGAAACAATGGACATCAAATTCAACTTTTGTCATCGTTTCAACATTTGTACGAGTTGTACAGGTCATTCCCGCGATCCTAATTTCCGTACAAGCAAAGCTAGGAGTCTCGTTTGAGCCTAATTCACGACAGCCAAATTTGGTGTCATTGAAAGCCAAGTCTGGCTGAAAAAATGTTGGCAAAATGGTCATGTTTTGGTGGTTCCACTGTATTGGAAAGAGTAGCTTGCCTGTAT
This sequence comes from Hippocampus zosterae, assembly GCF_025434085.1. Classification (NCBI taxonomy): domain Eukaryota; kingdom Metazoa; phylum Chordata; class Actinopteri; order Syngnathiformes; family Syngnathidae; genus Hippocampus; species Hippocampus zosterae. The sequence goes on along the minus strand of NC_067460.1, from coordinate 21,644,346 downwards.
TTTGGTGAGAGAATACAGCACATTTTGGCCAGCAAAACACCAAAACATTAGCTTCTGAAAATTAAAGCTGTACCATCAGGCTTTTGTAGAAGTACCTGTAGCTTCTGAAAATTAAAGCTGTACCATCAGGCTTTTGTAGAAGTACCTGTATAACAATCGCACCGCTTTTCCTGGATTGTCGCTACCTCTACACAAAGGCCAACGTAGACCGACACAACATTATGACTTCCAGTGTATGAACTGTACCAAAATCGGCCTTTCAGTTGAGCATTTATTGAGTTCTATCGTTGTGAATGTAGTTTGCTTTGAAGTCATGGATGGCGAAGAACCTTCTTGCCTTGCGAAAGACTGCCGACCACAAGACAGTGTATGTAGTCCTTTGTTTCACCCCAAAGTTAGCTGAGATAGGATCCATCACCCCGCAACCTTGAACAGGATCAGCGGCAATGAAAATTGACGGATGGATTCTTGATTTGGTTTTAATTGCACCTTTCTAGGATCCATTTTTTGGTATATTGGCTGCTATTAACCTTCAATTCGGTTCACATATTGGAACTCATTATACTGTAATTGCCGCCATATCTCCTCTTCTTTGTTTACATGTTGAAGTTTGCTTCTAGCCGCGGTGGCTGGATGATCCAGTGGTTAGCGCGTCGACCTCACAGTGCGTGGGTTTTCTCCGGGTTGTCCGGTTTCCTCACACATTCCGAAAACATGCACGATGGACTGATTGGACACTCTAAATTGTCCCTAGGTGTGAGTGTCAGCGTGGCTGGTTGTTCGTTTCTGTGTGCCCTGCGATTGGCTGGCAATCGGTTCAGGGTGTCCCCCACCTACTGCCTGAAGACAGCTGGGATAGGATCCAGCACGCCTCTGTAACCTTTGTAAGAATAAGGCGGAACAGAAAATGGATGGATGGATGGATTGCTTCTAGCTGCAGCACAAGCATAAATGTACTGTAAAGTGTAAGTTGAGAAATCATCTCCATCTTGAGAACCAAATAAATATTTCATCAAAAATTTTATTCCACCATTTTAATTTGAGTGAAATGCAGTCTGCTGCATCACTATACAGTCGCACCAAAATATATTATCTTTTGTCACGACTACATGATTTTGAAGTCTTCGGAACCGCAAATGGTAAAGGTTGCCTTACCAAATAAAAAGAAGCATGAAGCCATCTGGAATTGAATTCAGAACCCGGCACGGGATAAACATTATCGGAAAAGGATGGATGGATGCAGGCTCAGAGAAAAGGCAGTGAGGCCTACTTGTAAAACAGTCGCTCGTCATAATGTCTTTCCAACTGATTATCCAATTGTCCGATATCAGCATTCCTATCTGGCAGGAGCCATCTGCATGTCCACTTATTTCCAAGCGATATAAATTCTTGTTGCGCCGAGTGTCTGAAGTCCCACGTTAAAGTGAGCAGCTGCAGAGTAACTCTGTTTGGCTGCGAGCAGCAGACGGCTAACAGTACAGGGCCAGCTAGCCCCTGCGCACCGATGATAACCTGCCAATAGAAGGAACTAATGCGTAAGGAGCTCAATAAAAATGTTGTGAGGGTAGAAAGAGAGAGAGAGAGAAACATTTTCCCGACTCAGCCTTTAAGGCCAGATGTTTATGGTCTGTATAAACGATTGAGGGTTAGAGAATGTCCCCCACTCAGCAACAGTGCGGTGCAGAAGCCCAGACTTATCGCTCGTATTTTTTTTTTTTACTTGCGCTTTTCCATTTGGACTGCAATCTAGCCAGATACAAAAGAAACAGCGACAGCGGAGAAACAGAACCGTTGCTGTGTTCCAACGGTGCACACTCATGACCAGCTTGGACTGTTTCCATGAATTTTCCCCCCCCGAAATATTGAAGCGAAACTCCAACACTCGCATTTTGTGTTTTGGTACAGCTGTAATTTCTGCAGTCTCTCTTAACCTGGCTTTTATCCCCGGCGAGTGCTCGGTTCCCTGCACATGTGGTATCAAACCGACCTACGTGGGTGCGATAAAGCAAACAGTCCGCGGTCCTTCCGCGACAGACTAATTTGAACAAATTCTCCAATTGCACCCCAAATTGAAAGCACATTGAGTTGCGGACAGCCATCATTTATAATTTTTTTGGGGGAAAATCTAGCTAAGTGACCAAGAATCAAGCCAAAATGTTGCACTGGCAACTACCCTTGTTACGACAAGCAGCTGGTTGGCCAGACACGTGTTCTCATTGTGCTGGCAGAGGCACCGGTGTGGCAACCTGAATGATGTTGTTAGCCTCAATAGCACGACGACAGGCAGGTATCGTTGAAGCTAACACTTGGCGTAGTTTATTGAAGAGTCATTCAGGGGGAAGCACGAGGAGTCAAGTCAAGTCAAGTCAACAGTATTTCTGGAGCACTTTCAAACAGCCATCGCTGCATACAAAGTGCTGTACATGGAGCGATTTAACAAGCACAATAAACAGTAAGACAAATCGGTAACAAAGGCGGTAGAAAGCACCAGACAGTAAAATCAAGAACAAATCTAAGTCATGCTGAGTCGAACGCCAAAGAATACAAGTGAGGAGTCCACAAGGGAATGTCCACACAAGGAACGAGAAGCTGCAGGAGATGGTAACACAGTCCACTGGCGTGGTGACGGCACCAACTCGCACCGAGGAAATGGTCTGTGGGTCAATTTGTACCAGTCCAAACGAGCAAATAGGCAACAGGTGTGAGGTGCAGAGCACCCCGGCTGAGGAGGCTGCCTAGCTACCCCCCTCCCTAACAGATGTATCTGCATGGGACACGGAGGCTACGTTTGGCCGCACTCCGGCCGCAGGGTGGGGAAGTGTCTCCCAGCCCTGCGCCGGAGTGTAAATTCAGACCTTAATGACTGTGTGGAATGTTAATCAGAGGTTCAATAAACAGACTCACGCATGATGCACGCAGATGTCTATGGAATGATTGCAGTGCCCCTTTCGACGATTTACTGGTTTGGGAGTCGGGGATAATGGATGAAGGGGAAGTTGTATTGGCGTCGGTCACGTGACTTAAAATCACTCGTACTCGCATGGCTTGGCTCAGCCACCCCCTTCATCATTTCACTTGAGATGCTCGGCCTCCCTCCAACACTCATGAGCGGAGCCAGAAGTCTATTATCTGGACAGGTTTACTTTCGACGATGATTGTGCAGAAGGAGAAGAGCGAATGGATTTAGTTACCAAATCATTGTCCCTGCAGGGTCTGCCTCAACCCTCCACCTTCCCACTCCGTCTCTCTCAGACATTTGGTACTAACGTACTTAGTCTTGCCCTTAGGGTTGCGGTGTCAATAATTTCCCAGACAGCTGCTCTGAAGCACGTCAGCCCACGGATGGGAAGGGAGCGTTGCTTTTGTTTGTCGGGAACGGATCCAAAGCAATTTCAACGGGCAAGCGGAGAGGATTCCGCAGCGCACGAGGTCGAAATCAAAAGAGGGGGCAGCACCGGGTAAAGTCACGGTACAGCGCGTAAGCCGTCGCTAAGTCATGCGGCCGGTGGCCATAATGAAAACGGCAGTGCCTCGTGGCGGCCAGACAGATCCAGCCGGTGCGGCGTTGCACAATGAGGCCGTTATACTCATGACAAGTATCCCTCTCTGCCCTGACAACGTGAACGGGGAAAAAACTGTTGACACCCACAAAGTACAGTTCCCATTACATCACGTTGAGGCCCATCACAACGTTTTGGGAGTAAAGTTAAGTCGAGTGGAGACATCAATCACTCCGCCCGGGTGCGGTTGCTTGATATTCCGCGGCAGTGAAAGCAAACCCTCGCTGTTCTCTAGCTTACGATGCAAAGTATCCAATGATAGCTCCAACAGGTTTCTGTGATAATCGCCGAGATCATCGAGCCGCTGCATTCCGAAATCTTGACCCCCGCCAGATGGTGCATTTTATATTTCAAAGGCATTTGCATACTGCCCCGGCAAATTGCTTTGGGTTCCCAGCTGAAACATATGAAGCCGGATTCCATCTAGAGCCTCTTCAAAGGTAATAAGCTTGAATTTAGTTGCCTGGACACACCAGTCTAGCCTGCTTCCCGAGGCGATGCACCTGGACGTCTTGCAAAAAGTCCATGTGCTTTATAGCACAGCGAAGTGGAACGAGACATGTACTTGATGGATATCTCGACTAGGGAGGAACACTGCTAAGGACCTCTGAGACATTGTCGTGTGGAAAGTTTCCCGGCTGACCAACGGAGCCAAGGCTATGGACACGGTGTCACGGTTAAACTGCGAGCTTGGAAACAATCACCAGTGATCAGGACGGCAAATCACTGAATTTATTCTTTCTCGTCAGCGGCTTCATTTTCGCTAAATGAATATCATTCATCAAATGTCACCCAAACAACCTCTTTCCAGATTTGCTGGAAAGTACCTACTCTTTTCCAAAAAAACGACGGTATCACCCGTCGGATTGGATTCACAGCCCCGTCTTTTTTTTTTTTTTTTGGTGACTCTGGATAAATCCATCCATTCATTTTCCGAACCGCTTGATCCTCACTAGGGTCGCGGGGGGTGCTGGAGCCTATCCCAGCCATCTTTGGGCAGTAGGCGGGGGATACCCTGAATCAGTTGCCAGCCAATCACAGGGCACACAGAGACGAACAACCATCCACGCCCACACTCACACCTAGGGACAATTTAGAGCGTCCAATCAGCCTGCCATGCATGTTTTTGGAATGTGGGAGGAAACCGGAGCACCCGGAGAAACCCCACGCAGGCCCGGGGAGAACATGCAAACTCCACACAGGGAGGCCGGAGCTGGAATCGAACCCGGTACCTCTGCACTGTGAAGCCGACGTGCTAACCACTGGACTACCGGGCGGCCGACTCTGGATAAATAACTCATCACTATCAAATGCCCGTTTGCAACAACGTGACCATTTTGGGAGAACACACTTACTTTCCCTGAGGTAATTGAGATGAGAGAGAAGAACTTCGGCATTGTACATGGTGGTGAGCCGGAGGAAGTCGTCCTTGCTCATCTTGCACAACTCTTTGCCGTCCGTGTTTTGAAACAAGGACGTGTCAATCTCCAACAGGCCGTACTCCTTGATGGCCCACTCCAGCCACTGGCGCACGTGGTCCTGGGACCACAAGGAAGGATCTGCCGGAGGAAGGAACCAAAGTTGTCGTTTATTGCCTGCGCATTCATATTTGAACTTACATCTGGACTTGGAGGAGGACGAGGAGGGAGTTGAGCGTTTAGCAAGTCGCGCCATAAAAAAAAAAAAAAATGAACACGTTGAAAACGGAATGATTTATCAGCGGCAGGCACGGCTCCGTTATTAGATATAAATAATTCTTTGTCCTCCTTCGACCACAGGAGGATTCATCAGCGTCGGATAATGTTTCGGGTAAATCGACTTTCACAGGGGAGTCTTCATTTTCAAATCCCTTTCTGTCATTGTTCAACATTTTTTACCTGGACTTACATCTGGAGAGACTTACTCAACAAAGCTCAGTTTCTGTTGGATATACTGCTTAGACAACGTGGAACCCAGACTGCTAGCAGTCAAGGTGCAGCCTCCGTGTTGAAGGAGTGTCTGTCTGCATCCGTTTTAAATCAACCTGTGACAATTCACCGGGGACCCAAATTACATTCCCCCTACCCCCCCCCCCCTTTTTTTTTAATAAAATCAATTTGCCGTGATTGCTTTCAGGAAAAATATAACCCCCTTTCCCATCTTTGTGGCTCAAATGAATAATCCTGGCAAGGTACCCTTTCTTCGAAATTACAGGGCTGAAACTGCACTTGTAGCTCCACAAGTTGTGCCGTTTTCACATTTTTTAATGATTAACTTGGTGAAACCATAGCTGTTGGAGAAATATAACTCTGGCAGACCGAGAGATATTTCGACTCGCAAACACTCAGCCGCACTCTTGTGGGAGAGATGAAATATTGGCACCCAGCTAAATGAAAATAGGGCTGCCTGGGTGAAGCTGTTTCAAAAGAGAAGGACTATAGAAGAAAATATGAATTCTGTATTGCTTCTGTATATGAAATACACACACACATACACACACAACTTGACACAGCACATTTTGCGACATAGTTATGTTTCGAGTACTCACCAGCCGGCACAATGACTCTCCGTTCATTGGTGGTCATGTTAGGGGGAGGCGCAATTTTCTCATCCATGTAGTTTCCATAGTTCATCTGAGACGTCTCGTTATTCCCCACCACCTTATTACATTTACCCACGCTGCAGTCCACTGGAGACTCCCTGCTAAGCACACACAAGTGTATGGCCAAAAAAATATTAGGACGTCTTGTGAAACGGTTGTTTGGATAAAAAGATGGACTGTGTTAGTTAAAGCAAGACGATTGTCAAGGGAATTGGCTGGGTTTGTAAATAATAGTGGGTGAGAAATGTCCTAAACAAATATCAATTTGAGGATTTTTTTGGAGGGCGTGGGGGGGGTGCAATGACAAATCCTTACACAAACTTGTGATTGTATAGGTTCAATCTTGCATTTTTAGTGCAACATGTCCACCATGTGTTTGAGTCATCAGGATTTTGTTTATGCCCCTTGCTCGTGGAAAATCTTGCAACTTGGAAATACTGCATTACCATTTTTTTGTTTGTTGTTGTTGTTTTTTTGTTTTGTTTTGTTTTTGTTTTTTTGCTATTCTGTTGGATGAGAATGTTTGTGGGACACGTCGACAAACAATGACGTGCTGTAATCATGAATAAATTTGGGTTACTTTGAAAAAAAAACCAAGGAATTTGACCATTGCATTGTTTTTTGAGTAACATACAGCTTCTTGTCGATCAAAGACCTCCTCTCAAATAAATGTCAGCATGAGCGTTGCCGATTTCAAAATCGGAATCGCTTTCATTTGCCAAGCCGTGAAATTGTGTCACGCAAGTGCTACTGCACAAAAACATTTCCTGGAACAACAACATAGACATGCTCTATGCAGTAGGAATCAGTGTGTCCAAAATTTTATGCTCTGAAACATCAAAGAGTCTCAGATATGCCATGGGAAATTATTGATTGACTTGGATTTATACTGGTGACTTCTAGTACCAGGCGGATCCAAGAAAGACTTTTCCTCTTGATAGCAAAAGGACCAAGTCACCTGTGCACTTTTGCCACAAGCAAAGGGTAAGATCATCATTATTATTATTATTATGAAGTTGATCGTCATTATTTCAGAATTATGTCGAACCTTTTTGAGAAATTTTGGTTTGGTGCTGTACCTTGGGCTCATATGACAAATATAAGCACAGGTTCAATCAATGTCAAGGAGAGTGCTTCAAACAACTAAGCATCACAGCCCAAATAGATGCGTCCTGCAGTAATTATTTTTTTTAAAACATATCTTCAAAACAATATTATCAACATACATCGAACACACACACACACACTTCTGCTTCTTACCGCGATCCGTTCATATGCTCATATTCTCGCTTGACGTTGACCCGCACCGGCTGGTTGAGCCACTCCTGCGGTGGGGGTAATGGGTTGATTTTGTGAGTCTGGCCATAGTCCTGCGCGCCAGATGCAGTCATGTCTGTCTTGGGGAGGGGGGCAGCAGCAGCGTACGGCGGCTCAAATAAGGACTGGTCTTCACTCACCACTGATAGCGCCTCCTGTAAAGCGAAGCAACAATCACGTGGCCTGTACATCAGAATCGTAACTCAACAGTGTGTTTTTCAAGGGTTAGGGATGAGTAGCTGGTGAATGATTGAGGATTCGAACCAAAGCTCTGGCTGTAAAATCCGCTCTCGCACCCTGAATAGCATGAAGCATACAAAGTGAAGGGCTCAGCGTCGGGCCCTTCGAGCCGATTTTTGGTGTTTCGGTGACGACATCCGCGGCAGTCGTTTTGACATGCGAACACAATAAATAGCAGGCGTTATGTAAAAAATACAAAACTGATTTGCGGGGACTATTTTAGACCTCTTGGCCCTCTAATTTTGGTAACCCAACACCCCGCCTCCCACACAATTGCGCTCTGCTTATTCGTATTTCTGTTCAGTACAACTCCAAACGTTAATTCATCTGGGATACATGTTTGGCTTTTGTTTGTATCTGGTATTGTTATGAATTCTGAACTGAGGATTAAAGGATTGTGTTTGATATTTTAGGAGAATTATTGCATTCATTTGGGAGAATCTCATTGAACAAATGAAGGATCCACTGACATGCGATTGTGATGCGATTGTCAAGTTCTGCGTCATCAGATGAACCCGATTTGTAGTCTCGTGGCTAACAAATCGACGGACAGGCACTTCCACTTTTGTCAACTAAAAAGTGACTAGTTGTACAGAATATTCTTTTTGTAACCGTAGATCTACTTTTTGTGTCGTACATTTGGACTTTGCAACAAGTTTCGTGCTGGGCTAATTTCGGAACGGTATGAAATGATCACCATGCAGCTATCGTTGTGCGAATGTATCAACAAAAACAAGAACAAGCCAGAGCGAGGAAGTGTGTGAGTTTTGGGTGGGCTGGCTGGCAGATGTTCACCTCCAACGTTTCCTGCCAACACATGAGAATGACATCAATCTTCTCAACACTCTGCGGGCCAAGAGAGCAAATGAAGTCTCCAACATGTTGAACTCTTCCTTTAAGAATGGCAGGACGTTGACAGGCGATGACAGTGATAAGAATTGCTTCAAAGCGAACATCAGAATCCACTTTTTAAACGACATTGAAACTTGTGATGTCAAATATTTACTCTCCAGGGGAGCTTTGTGAGCACTAATTAGGTGTAGTTATGGGTCATATCACAGTATGGCATCCTAAGTAGTTTGGCTAAACAGCCCCTGTAGCTACTGTTGCTTCCTGTTGACGTGAGTTTGACTTCAATCATGCTCAAAGTGCAGTTAGGGTGCAAACAAATGCCGCTCTGCTTACACGTCTTCGGTTCTCCGCAACGATTTCTATGGTGAAAGATTGTTTCATCCATGGAAATGTATTGTTTGTCTTCTGTCTGAAGACTCAACAGAAGCAGTGGGTGGGTCACTGCAACACTGACCTAACTGCCGTGGCTCAGCAATGCAAGCAATGTAAGTTTATTAAAGAAAACAAAAGCCACTCTTGACCGGACAACTTATCGTGCAGTTTCACCGGGCTCCTCTTCATATGCCTGGGAAGTGTTCGATTTGTTTAAAATGCTGGAAAAGTCAAAATTCCAGACATGTCACGGTTGGAGTTTTGTTAAAAATGCTCCGTGACAATCGTTTTTGGTGAGCCATTGCCCTTCCAGCCGCCAAAAGCGCAGGGAGAAATACTCATAAGTCTGAATATGAGGCATTCTCATGACGTGTGGATGCTTTTGAGTCGGGATTTGAATCACATCTGGATCTGATAGGATCTGATGGCACGACTTAGACGGAGATGTGTCTAATCCTCAAAGGATGGAATTTAAATCATTCTGAAATGCCACGTATGTTTGTGGAAAAAAAGGGGGGAGAAAAATGACAAGACTGATCACTATTTCCAACGTCACCGCGATGCCAGAGATTCTCCAGTCCGACACTCTCCACCCGACTGAAGACACACTTTTAGATGGCCCACGCATAAATGTCAGAAATGAAGTCATATTCTATGGATCTGCAACAACTGATGCAATTATTCATACAAAATCCCCTTCAAGTAATACAGTACACTTAATATGATATCCAACTTGTGCTAGACAAAGCTCTCTGTCGGTAGCCTCGGTTATGTGCCAGAAATCAAGAAGAAAAAGCACATTTGGGAGGAGAATATAGACGTAAAAGGTTGCATAAAAGCTAAACCTCTTGAGAACGTTCAACCTCCCTCCCAGAATTAGATTTTCCAGGGATGAAATCAGTTGATCCATCATATAGTCTGATTCCTGGCAGTATTATTTGCTATCTAAGCAGCACACAGCAGCTAGTGTGCCACCGATAAAACGCCAAGACGCGATGGAACGTCTCGTTACAGCCCGATAAGGACACCCGCGACGATTGTGACTGTTGCAAGTTACATTCCGAGTGACATATCAGCCTGTCAAGTGGAAACCATGATTGGCAAGTGGTGTGTGCCCATCAAGATGGTAGAGAAGGGAGTTTAAAAATAGGAGCTGAGGAGAAATCTGCAGTGTTTTCTCTTTCCTGTACAACAAGCACAACGAACGGACGCGTCAGACTTCTACTTGGTTTGGACAACAAAACGATTCACTTGTGAAACGCATCCCCATTCAATTTCATTTACAACTTTTAACAACCCTTTGAAAATGTCCTAGGCAAACATCAGCATAGTGAGCGATCGCTCGACTGGTGAACACTTTTCTGGGTGATTCACATTTAAGTCAAACCATTGGAACGCCTCATGGCCCGAGGGACGAATGACGAGGACACAGCACAGACCTATCCAATTATCTATCTACAACTGTACACACATAGACACATACGGTAGCTCTTAGCCAATGGGAGCCAGGAAAATGCTAAGTAATAGTCAATGGAAGAGCAGCTCTAAGCATGTTGCGTTCAGGTAACTTGGAGCTGCCACAAGCAGCCTATACTGTCTTTTTTACCTTTCGTATCTTGACATTTCTTTCACAATTAGAGGCAGTGGCGGACCCTCAGGGCCAGCAAGGCCTTCTCTGCTGGCCTAAACATTCATACAATGACATAAATTTAATTCATGTTATTTTATTTTCATAAATATGTAAACAGAATTATTCTCTGTATTCTTTACGTCATATTATTTCCACTTAGTCGAGTGGCTTTCAATGTTATTTAAAATGATAGCTTGTGTTGCCAGGTACATTAAATTTGCTCGGGGCCTTCAGATTAAACAGAGCAGGCCCCTATGCGCTGTAAATCAGACATGTCCAGCTCCGGGCCTGTAGGGCAACGGTCCTGCCTGTTTTCCAGCTCTCCCGCCTGCAACACACCTGATTCAGATGATCAGCTCATCAGCCAGCTCTGAAGCAGCAACAGCAGCAGGTGTGTTGCAACAGGGAGACTTGGAGAAAATACAGGACAGCGGCACTCCAGGACCTGAGTTTGACACCTATGCCTTACATCGAGACTGGACGTGCGCGTTCGGTGATTGAATTAGCGCCTGCTTGAGGAAGCTATCGCTGCATTTTAACCCAAAACGGCCGAAGAAGAAGACATTGATCTGGTTGCTGGACTACTTTCCACACAATTTTCAAGACGGACCTTCTACAAAAAGCTGGATATTGTGCGAAGCGGTCGCCCAACTCCTGCGCTAGCTAGCTAGCCTGTCCCAGCAAGGAAAAGGGTTTGTCTGTCATTTTCAGACGAGCAATTATGAACGGTACCCGTGGCTCACAGCCTCTGAGAAACAAATTGTACTGCTGGGAATGCCTATTGCTTGCAACAGACCGATTTGGTGTTTGGAGCCACACTGGATTTACCCATTTAAGTTTTTTTACCAAGGCAGCAAGGAAACATCAGAACACGGCTGTCCACTTACAAACTATGGTGTGTTTAAAAACGTTTGGGGACACTCGTGTCGATGTGCAGCTCAGTGAACAGGCACTACATTGGTGAGTAAATGAATTTTATTTTACATTTCTTCGTCATTTTATGTCGTTAGTATTAAATTAATGGCAACGAAATAAAATGACAAAGAGCCTATACTGTATTGTGTTAATGTATGTGACGTCACTGAAGGCCTAAGGTTGAAATGCATGGCCCGCTACTGATTAGAGACAATATTTTCCTGTTTCGGCGTTTCGTAACTTTGATAATTTTGTATGAAGAGACATTCGTAAGTGGAGGTACCACTGTACACTATTTCATTCCCTGTAAGCAAAAGTGGCACAGCAGACAATTTCTTGCCCCAAGCTGCACTAGTGTATCGACTTACTGTGTACCTAACAATCAATTAAATTTATTTATATAGCACTTTTCATATATAAAAATTCAAGTGCTGTACAATGCTTTAAAACTTTTCAAACATACAACATAAAAAAAAACTTCAACTCCAAATGACCTTTTCCAGTGCCAACAACATACAGTAAGCTATGACTATAAATTTACTCTTGACAATGACAGAAGGAGGTACGCGCCTTGTTCCAGGGCTCCTCACTTGTCTTGAATGTGTTGTGTGAAAGCCAACCAAGGACTCGGCAAGTAGCCACTCGTCAACACTAATATTCTCCCCCAAAAAAGCCAAGAAATTTCATGAGCTGAAGTCTTTCAAAACTCCATGACTGCGCTAGGAAGTTTTTTGGCAACTAGAGACATCCAAAATGTATGACTTAGGATGCTCCATTGTACTTTACTATGAGGACGCACTCAGCATTTGGACTTATTTATCACTTCATCAATGTCGTACAGGATTGGAAAATTGGCTTTCCCTCATTTTATATCCAAATTCCATTTTTGGTTCCACGGTTATGATATAAGGTGCCTCAGGAAAATTGTAGAACTGGTGTGTCCCAAAAGATATATTCCAAATCCAGACTAGGAGGTTTTCCCTTCAATGTGGCCCAGATGATCAACACGTCTGTGCACAAGAAGAGGCGAGAGTTGTGGCAGGATAACTCCTTGCTGCCGTACCATGACAATCCTTACAATGCCCTGAGCATCTGACAGCTCCTGACCAAAAAATCCCATATTTTGCAAAACTTTTCGAATTATTTGGAATTTATTGTTTCTGTAGCCATAACATATTACGCAGCCACAAAATGGAACCACCGTTTCACAGAACAATCATGGCACAGCTTACCAACATTACACGACCAAACTCAGAAAACAGGTGAGCCATGATTGTTCATTACCTGAGCCCTGCGGAACTGTGATGTCATTTTCAGTCGACAGCAGGTGGCAAAATGGCCGCCCCTGAGATGGATAAAAGCGAGTGAGTTTTGGTATTTTATTAATATTCATATGCATTTTTTTATTAACCAGAAAGCCATGTTTTGACCACTGGGGGTGCATAGGACATATAATTTGATTTTATTTATACATGTTTTACTTGACTTAGTCTTTCATCCTTACACCGGGTTTTTTTTGGGTTGTTTTTTTTTGTTTTGTTTTTTGTTTTTTTTTTTAGTACAACTTTAGAGGTCCCATCTTAAAGGACGCACACAATGCCTCACGTGAGTCAAACACCTGCCTGGAGCCACTGCCTTGTTTTTGTTTACATCAGCCATCTCAGTGCATCACAACACGTTCTCCACCTGTAGTCCCACACGTGTGTCTCTTCGGCACACACAACACAACGGACGTCCACCCAGGAGGGCGTTGCGGAGGAGAAGGAGGAAAGGGCTCCATTCCTGTCTTTTGTTTAAGTCGGAAAAGGAAACCTGTCAGGAAAAGATTGTGTAGAACAGGAAACTCTCATGGCTCAAGAGAGTGTTCTTTCTTTAAGAGTGCACAGGTCAGCCCAGCCATTCACACCCACATTTCAAGTACGAGCCTATTCTTCATTCTTGGGTTTTGACGACAAACATCTCAATGCGTCTTGCACCCAATCCATCTACCATACAAAATAATCACACGCGTACGGCCTTCATGCGTAGCATTTTTTTTTTTTTTGGTGGTACGGCAAACGTTAACACTCCTTCAAAACGCACACACACACACACACACCACCTTCACCACCACCACACCCAACTGCCACAAACCTCCTACTTAAAATGTCTCCCAAAACACAACAGCACTTTTCATGAGGTGTGCTCGATTTTGGGTGCATTTTTTGGGGGCTGACACTTGTTAGGAAGTCAGCCAAGAGAGAGACTTGCCATTCAAACATCTGGAAGCATCTGCAGCCATCTGGAATGTGACTGTCTAGAAGGCAAAATGAGGAAGGGGGGGGGGGGGTTGCAGTAGCCAATGTTAATTCAGCCCAGCACTGCTTGTGACTACCAATTTCACCAAATACCACTTTCCAATGAGGGCAACCGTAATATGCTAATAATTATGCTAAATAGCCTACTTTTAAGATTTATGTATCCCCTTTTTATTTCCCCATCATGCATTGTCTAAGTGGTTCAAGTTGCCGCCACACTTGTGAGACTTTTGTTATTATAACGCATTAACTAACTAGTTATTAACAACTTTGTAACCACTCCGTAAGAGTAACGCGGGTTGTGTAACTCTTGACAACGAGAACACTTTGTGAAGTGTGGTTTTAAAGTGTTGCAAGCTTGCAAGTTGCCAAATAACAGATTTCCTTAAACGACACACAACAACCCCCTCCTACGAAAATACTAATATATGTTCTACGACTAATAACAAGGGGGGTGCCGACGAGATCACCGAACCATCACGTTATCGCCACCAATGACAGGCTCCGTTTGAACCCGTCACCGGAGATGCTGATTGCGCAGCTCCACTCCGGCGTGGAGCCTCCAATCCACTCACACTGCCTCGCCGGTCACATTTAAGAACAAGCTTGAAGTCAAGGAGAAGGCATTTACCTTACCAACATGAAAATGCAACTTTTTGTCTCTCCCCCCCCCCCCTCCCCCTCCCCGCCACAGAAAATGTGTTGCGGGGTAAAATAGGGCCGCTCCAGATGTGCGTAATTTGCGCGCTCGCTCCTCAGAAATCCAACGTGCGACTCAAGCGTCGACGCACGACATCCTCACATCGCTCGGAAAAAAAAATATGATTTAAAAAAAAACGAAGCAGTCGAAGGGGGATGGTTTGAAAGGAACAGCGAGAGAAAAAGGTCCTCGCTGGAGAGGTCCCAGTTCACGCACACCAAAAAAAAGAAAAAAAAAGGAGGTGCAACTTTGGGAGAAAAAAGCGGTCCCCGCGATCTACACCCCACTCTCCACCCTTACCTTAATAGTTCCGTCCATTTTGGGCAACTTTCAGTGGACTCCGTCGGTATCCCAAACATGACACGCTCCTGAATTAATTCCAGTCTAGTCCCCCGGTCTGTGTGGCGCAGAGAAAGACACTTTTTTTTCTTCTTTTTTTTTTCTTTCGTCCTAAATTTGGGAAGTGAAGTCACCGCCGCTCGCTTGGTCGCTCGCTCGCTTGCTGCTGCTGCTGCTGTTGTTGCGAAGGAAGGTTGAGAGAAGGAAGCGGTGTGTCACCCAAAAGCCCTGCCTTCGGAAAAAAAAAAAAAAAAAAAGGGCAGGATACTGTCCGGTGGAGATAAGCAGGCAAAACAATTGAGTGTTCACTCCGTTGTTATGTTTTTTTGTTTTATTTTTTTTTTCTAACTGGGGAATATTTACAGGATGGCAATGGCGGCCCGCTGTGGAATATTTTTACGTGCCGTTTTTTTTTCATTACAAAAATGCCACATATCATAGGTGGTGGGAGTGTGATATTATTGATGATAATAATAAATGGCCGAGTTCAGTTATAGTAGCGCACATTTACTTCCATCATATCTTTTAACATATCACATCTGGCAAGATCCGTTTTAAAGTCAAATGTGAGCATGCACGATGGAGAGGTGAGTGGACTTTAAATCAGCCCAAGATGACAAATCCGAGTGCTTGTTGCAATATTTCTTTGCCTTACAAGCTTCCACGTCAAGGTGAAGACTTCCCAGAGAAGCCATAAATCACATCCATGCATTCAACACCCTGCAACACCCCCCCCCAAAAAAAAAATCTGCTCTACACGTGTGTGGCACTGCAGGAAGTACAACCGTCATCATTCGGGTTTTGTTTTCAAATGCATTGACAAGTCTGGCGTCGTTCTTTGGTTAAAAAAAAAAAAAAAGGTAATTTCCACCCACACCTATTTGATCCTTTCTGTATTCCCCGTCAAACTTCGCTCTTTGCATAAAAAAGTTCCGCCCCCCCCTCCCGCCCACCAATTGGACGGCCCCTTTTAGTTTGATATTTTCAAGCTAGTGCATCTATTGAATGCTTAGCTATATTTTTCCAAATGGGGCGAGGTGGCGTATAGGAAAGCTTGGTGGGCCGGATCAAATCCTCTTGCGGACCGCATATGGCCCACATGCCGTAGGTTCTCAAACACTCATCCTACTTTTTTTTTTTTTGGGAGACATTTCTCCAGTGAAATTCAATGTCAGCTCGTTGATGAACGCTCTTTGCAGCCAGCTCAAAGTTGAGGCCGCGCCAGTGGCAGCAGGGCCGGTCTGTCTGCTCCCCTCTTGGGGGTCTGGCGGGGCTGAGGGCCCCACCCTTGGGACCGCCACATCTGGATCCTGCTAAGGGTCAAGGCATCTCCTGCCTGAGGCCAGCTCAGACTCGTATAATTAAGGGAGACACCTTGTTTAACTCTTCTCTGGCCAGTTTGATGCCACCTCCCTTTTCTTAAAGTCGCCTTAATTGTATGTTGCTCGTATTTAGTTTGAATCATGGGAGATCAAGCTGCACAATCCTAGGGCGGTCACGTGCAGGTTTTGCTTTTATCACGACAATAAAGGTCAGATCGCCAAGCTAATTGTTGTATTTGCCGTGAATCGGAACCACAATGCATCATTCTGTGAGCTGTTTCGAATATTTTGGTTAGCTTATTTAGGTTCATGAGTGTGTCAAGATATTAAAAACACCGTTAAATAAGATGTAGCCGCCACCACAAAAATACATCATTTGGTACGGAAGCTATTTTTAGAACAAGGAATTTTAATTTGCTGACTGAGTATTTGCTGGCCAATTATTAAAGGAAGTGAATGAGATATTTTGGGAAACAAGAATGCAAATGATAATGTCATGATAACTAAAGAAAATGAAACTAACCGATGAAGCATTGCAGATGCAGCTCCGGTATTGGATCTCACTGGATGACACAAGTGCACTTTATAAAAGTGACAACCAAAAAAAAACAAAAAACAAAAAAAAAAACGGATTTAACCAGTCAGACAAGATATAACATCTTCCCAAAACCCAGTTTCCTCTCTAGATCTCCCCATGAAGCCTATTAGGGTGACAGGGGGGTCCGGGCCCTATCCCAAGACCATAATGAATACAGTGGTAACAAACATTTTGGAAGGCCAATAAACAGATGCAAGTTGGTTTACTCAGTCAACCACAGAACATCTGGCTCGACGTTGTAAGGAGTCAGCCAGCAGACAGTTCTTCTTCTGCACACACACCATCAGACATACATTGCAGTGGTGCTCCTGCATGCACGGAGCCTTCCACTGGAAGGGCCCTGGATGTCAGAATTGGGGAGGGGTTACATGGACACAGGGGTCCCCAGCTTTTTTTTTTTTGCTCCGAATTAGTAAGAACCGTGAAGAACTCCCCCAATGGATTAAAAAAAAAACATGACTTGAGCTCAGATGGACGTGGTTGTTTTTCACAATCAACCACTCTGTCAATAGTGGGCTGTGGGCGCAAGTGGATGAGGACCCCTGGATGGAAGCCCAGAAGGGCCAAACAAGAGGTGGATGGAACAGGAGAATAATCATGATTAAAATAAAATACAAATGTTAGAACAACCGCACATACTGTTAATAAACATGTAATAAAACATTGAAAAAAAAATAAACATTGATCCAACAAAGAACAAAACAAATATGTTATACTTTGTCACGTTCCATGTTGTAGTTGAAAATGACCATTTCGCATCTTATCGTGCATGACAAATGCAAATGATGTGAATGACATTTAAAAAGTATGAAGAAACAATCCATTAAACATTCGTTCTCGTATTTTCTTCACCACAAGCACCCAAAACGAATAAAACAAAAAATAAAAAAAAAAAGGATGTCGTATGTTAACATCGGTCTTGATTTTGTTTTCTCCTTACGAATAGACCATAAAATAATAATAATACGTTGAATAAATAGAATGTTCTCGTTTTAATAAAAAAACACATTAAAAAATACAATTAATAAGACATCGACACCAAATGAAAATAAAACGTTTTGCATTCAACGTCACTCCAAGATTGATGAGACTCCAGCCTGAATTCCAAATACCAAAAGGCCACCAAAAAGTGGCGTCGGCAGCACGTATGTGCACGAACTGTCTGCCCCCCCCCCCCCCCCCACCCTCGCTCCGGGCCATAATTAATTTGAGATTTATTTTTATTGGAGAGTTCCAGTCTCGCCTGGTCTTAACCAAACAAAACCAAAATGCTTGGACCGTGGAGTCTTTTTGAAGGAGGAGGGGAAGGCGGGGGGGGGGGGGGGGTGGGCGGCCGGGGTGGACACGGATGTCTTATAGTTCTGCCACGTTATGAGCAAAATCTGTAAGTGTGCACGCCCCCCCCCCCAAAAAAAAAGTGAACTTGGCATCTAGCGTGAAACGTGTGTGCGGTTTGCATTTAAAAAACACACACAAATAAAACAATTATCATTTTAAAAAAGATGTTTCCATCCACGGTCATTCAAGAAGAAGGGGGAGGGAGGCACATTCTCAAAGCGTATTTTCTCACCAAACATTCCGCCATTCTAATTTCATTCTCAACAAACCCGGAATTGTTGAGAGTCCTCTTTTTTAACCTTGGCGGCGTGAAAAGAGAAAGATGTTGTTTTGCATGGAAAAATACTTGCGCTCTTGTTTTTTTTTTGTTTTATGTTCAATGCGCATTATTGCTCCTTTTAATTGGCTACGGTGCAAACGATGTCGACTGAGAAACTCTCCATATCATACAGATTATTTTTTGAACACCCCCCCACACACCCCCGACCTTATCTTTTATTATTGTAGTCCAAATCACAAATATTTTGCAATGAGCATAATTATTTCCCCCCTCAACTAAATTCTACATTCTTATGATTTCTTTGTTTTGTCGTTCCAACGTGGCTGAACACGTGAATTCATGGGGGGGGAGAACGAAAATAAAGTGAGGCAAAAGAGGCGGTGCTGTCTCACCTTGACGTAAGACGACGTGTCGGGGACAGTTTGGAACATGACTTGGAACTTGACACAAGGGGGACCCCCCCCCCCCCAACGGTGCTGCGGCGTGTCCAACAGTTGCACCCTGATATTGAAAAGGTGAAAAAGAATTGATTGAATCACTGGGATTTGTTACACAACCCGGCGCCGTTATTTTGCCCCTGTTCTTTTTTTTTCTTTCCCAATGTCACCAAGATGGATGAATTATTTGTGGTGGCCCGTGCAGGCGGGGGGGTTAGAGGACCCGGGGCCTCATCATGCATCCCGACCCCCTTCCCCCCTCCGTGCCTGAAGCTTACCACATATTGAAACACTTTTCACTTTAATAAGTGCAGCTTACAAAGTCTGGGGGTGAAAGGGCACTTGGAGGACGGTGCATTTGAGCCCCCCCCCCCTTTTTTTTAATTTGCAACAGTTAGGGGAGGCACATGCATCCTTTATACTGTATGCTAGTTTGATGAACATGTAATTAATTATAAAAGCCACAAAAATATGCAATGGGTTATTTGCAAATAAAACTAAAAATGTCAAATGAAGCCCCCCCCCCCCCAATAAAATGACTATTTATGGTGCTTGAACAGTGATCAGTGGTTAATGGCACTGCACGTTTCCTCATTTTTACAAGCCCAATTTCACCATCTGATGAGGTGTTGCTGTGTGGTAAATTCGCCTCGTCTCACGCTTGCGACCGCGGGACAGTTGAAAGCACGGCTGAGCGACCAAGCATATAAAGTTTATTTTTATTTTTTTTAATCGTCCCTTCAAGTTTTATTTTTTTTTAGAGTTGCACGGCCAGATCATGTATTGCCCTTTGGCCGTAGATTAGGAATCACTGCTTTAAATACATTTTTGTAGCCCGACTTATAATCAAGCAACCCCCCCCCCCCCAAAAAAAATGCGTCCAATTTCTCCGCAGTGAAGAAGGCGCAATGGATCCGGGCATCTGCACCCAATTAGGCAAGGGCAGCTCTGGTGAATAACGGCGTGAACCTTCCTCTGAGACAGCCCCGTGGGCCCGTGGGCCGAGACCCCTCTAGTGTTACATTTTAAGCATCTTAGTTTTGCTGTTATCCATCATGAGACTCAGCAAAAAAAAAAAAAACGCATTCCGTGTTGCTTCACGCCCCACAAAAGCGACTCGTAGGTGCAAAACGATCGAGATTTATAGCACGGCTGATGAATCGTACCCAAAAAAATGGAAGGCGCGCGTGCATGCGCGGTTGAAAATATGAGCGCACCCTGCAGCATTTCCAAGGCAGAATTGGTCCACTCACCTGTTCTTTTTGCGTTGAATGCGCGCCCGGGGGCAGGAAGTGTCACACCCCCTCCTCCTTCTCCTGCTGCTCCCACCTCGCACTTCTAAATAATTAAGTCCCGTTCACGCGAAGCCGCCCGTTTTTTCTTCTTCTTGTTCTTTGCGAGTTATTTTGGTTCGATAGTTGGAGCGGCGATGATATGAATGGAAATGTTTCCGAGATGGTGACAAAGAGAGCTGCGGCCAATGAGCAGCAAGTGAAAAACCTCCCCTTGTCTGCAGCGTGAGGCCACTCCGGCGTGAAATAAGAGGCCATACGCGCGCGCGGACACACACACACGCACACACACACTCACACACACATACATACTTTCATACACTCAACTATCTACCCGAATGTGGTACGTTTTGTCTTAAAACTTCTTGATGCTCAACTAAGATGTATTTTTGCCTTTTTTCATGGTTGGCACCTTCAAAGTATCACTTACAAATGCCATTAAATAACAAGAACAACGACAATAAAATAGTGAAAAATATGTTTTGTATAAAAATAAAATGACGATTAATAATGAGCCAAAAAATGCTTGTTTAAAAAAAAAGTTAACCTGGACAACCAATTAAAAAAAAATAAAATCAGAGAGGGGCACTGAAAACAAACGAAAGGAATAACATGGCTGCAAAAGTGTGCACACCTCATATAACGGGGATGTGGTTCTGCTCAGAATGAAGCGGTCACCTTGAAATTGATGTTAAACTGCCTCCAATTAACCCCAAACGAAGTTCTGTTGTTCTAGTAGGTTATTTATTTCCTTATTTATTTTCATTTATCGGGGCGGCCCTGTAGCCCAGTGGTTAGCACGTCGGCTTCACAGTGCAGAGGTACCGGGTTCGATTCCAGCTCCGGCCTCCCTGTGTGGAGTTTGCATGTTCTCCCCGGGCCTGCGTGGGTTTTCTGCGGGTGCTCCGGTTTCCTCCCACATTCCAAAAACATGCGTGGCAGGCTGATTGAACACTCTAAATCAGGTGTCACCAACATTTTTGAGGGTGAGAGCAACTTCATGTGTACCGATTGTGTGAAGGGCTACCAAATTGATACACGTCTGAAATAACATATTTGTCCAAAATACCTTCAATAATATGAGGATGTGTTATTTTTAATACTTGATGATTTAAATTGTCAGACTTTGATCGTGTTTCGAAATGTCTCACAGTACTGCCACTGTTTGCATTTTTAAATCATAATTTCTACTAGCAAATCACAATGTCCAGGCACTGGCGGGCTACTCAAGTGGTCTTCACGGGCTACCTGGTGCCCGCGGGCACCATGTTGGTGACCACTGCTCTAAATTGTCCCTCGGTGTGAGTGTGAGCACGGATGGTTGTTCGTTTCTGTGTGCCCTGCGATTGGCTGGCAACCGATTCAGGGTGTCCCCCGCCTACTGCCCGTAGAGAGCTGGGATAGGCTCCAGCACCCCCCGCGACCCTCGTGAGGATCAAGCGGCTCGGAAGATGAATGAATGAATTTTCATTTATCGCTTTTGGAAAATGCTGAGAGTAACTTTAACCCGTTTCTTGTCTGGTAACTATCCGAAGACTCTATACTGTCACTTGAACCGATTTATGGATGCCAAAAAGACCGAATGTACCTGGCTGTGGAACTTTTGGGTTGCTTATTTTTATACTATCTTAGCCGTGCTATCGTAGGCGACTTTGCCAAGCTCCTGGACAACATTTGACTCCGGTGGATTCAACTAGTAAGTGTGCGAAGAGTAACATAGACATGGAAGGCCATAACAAAGGTCACAGCCATATCATGGCCGAGCTCAAGTCACCAATCTAAATATGTGTGCCAAAGTGGCCTAATGTAGCATTTTCTATGATTTTGTGCTGTTATTAAAAATTGTATGCATGAAATAAAAAAACATATTGAGAGTTTCACTGCAGTGGCATGAGCTGGAATGACCATTAAAATAATGACCAATTCACTTGTTGATGCATCACGACACCTCACAGCAACACCGATGCAAATTGTCCACTTTGCGACAACCGTCAGGCTAAACACTTACGAACTGAATGCAAATATGATGACCATCGAACATCCATATGCAGTTTCTTGTATCTGTGTGTCGCCCTTGGCGATATGTCCGACCGGATTCCAACAACATTGACACAAGTTTATCAGCAGGCTCCTTCGTGCTCTTTTCCTGCTTGTATGACCCCCCCCTCGCCCCCGCCCCACTCCCAAACTTCATAACCCCCAACCACTCAGCTCACTAACTTCATTTCCTTCACACCGCCCGTCTCTTCCTTGAAAAGAGTACCACCAAAGGGGTGCTGGTGGCAATCCACGCTAGGCAGCTCACCCATGCGCGGCCTTTTTTAATTGGCCCGTCAAGGTCGCTATTTCACGCCGGGCAATCGCCGGGAAACAGGCGGCTCACTTATAAACTTTTGTTGTCCCGAGGTGTGTGCGTTCATTTGTGATTTTTATCAGAGGGTCTCGAACTGCGCGGGATGTCTTTGAAATTCAATAAGTCGTTCCCGCTCTCAAGACTTAAAAAAAATGTCCATATCTGCTGATGCAAAAACCAACACTTTATTCAATCCCCCGCATGTAGTTTTCCCCAGAAGAGAGGTCATCTGGTATAAAGGTTTCCTTTCATCATGGGGTGTTTGTCGCAGCGTTTCCTAACGCAGTGATTAGGAACACCGGCGTCAATAATGTTGTTCCCAGTGTCAAACAATGGACGGAAGGGCCAACATCCGTTTGAGTGAAAAATGGCATTTGTGATCCTGCTGTGTTGCTTTCCTCAGGATATTGTATCACGGGATTTCTAACGCATTGCAACGGCAACCAACAAATTCCTTAAAAGATGGAGAAAAATGCCCTATGATAAAGGTAACATGCTCCCCATGTTATGCTACTGTTGATATGAATACTCAATTTGAAATATATTTTCAAACAGGCATTCAATGACGATTTGATGTTCAAATTTTAACCTTTTGTCATCGAATTGAATCTTCATAACAATGCCCGTGATGCCTCTTGCAGCAAGCATCACAAGTGGTGGCTCAAAGGAGCAGTTCTGCCGGTCGCGACAGGTTTCTTTTTCAAGATCGGGATTGATTTGGGGCCAAACTGAGAGTGGAAATTGCTCTGCTGTGTTGGCACCACGTGGTCAAACCGTTAAAAGTTAAACTGTCTGGTTTTAATTTGACGACTGATGTGAGGATAGTCATGAAAATAAGCTTTTTTTTGGTCACCAAATTTGCATAACATATTTCATTGGACTGAATTATGGAAGAAGGAGTGCACAGTGGTTACGTCAGTGCATCAAATGCTGCTTGCTAACAGGACAAGGTGAAGGACCAAAAATGGGTGCATTCATTCATTCATTCATCTTCCTAACCGCTTGATCCTCACTAGGGTCGCGGGGGGTGCTGGAGCCTATCCCAGCCGTCTCCGGGCAGTAGGCGGGGGACACCCTGAATCGCCAGCCAATCGCAGGGCACACATAGACGAACAACCATCCACGCTCACACTCACACCTAGGGACAATTTAGAGTGTTCAATCAGCCTGCCATGCATATTTTTGGAATGTGGGAGGAAACCGGAGCACCCAGAGAAAACCCACACACGCCCGGGGAGAATATGCAAACTCCACACAGGGAGGCCGGAGCTGGAATCGAACCCGGTACCTCTGCACTGTGAAGCCAACGTGCTAACCACTGGACTACCGGGCCGCCAAAATTGGTGCACAACTGCCAAAAATGAGGCACTATGATGTCATCCAACTCTGGAAGGAGTACCGTAGATAAGTCAGTGGCCGGAGTTGAGTTTTGGACCAATGACTTCATTGACTATTTAGTGACCTAATTCCAAAACCAAAACATTGTTACCTTGATCTTCCAATACATCAACTCCAAACCGCTACATTACAATATAACTCTTTCAAACCACTTTTTGTCAATCTAAAAACTTTAAATAAATGATTAACATCATACTCAGTCCCCATAGATGCTAATCCAGAGACCCCTGCCTGTCTGTGTATGCTAACTTGTCCCCTCAAACTTAGCTACTCTAAAAGTGCTGACTTCTAGATGACTTCTAACCCAATTAAGTGAAGCTCGTTTCAACCTTAAGTGACCACAAGTCCAAATGATGATTAATGGTTATCCATGAGGATGTTGTTCAAACGACCCAATGTGATTATTCAAAGCTTGGTTGTTCAGACTGATTGTGGCAACCCTGCTTCTTGTACAGAAGTGGAAAAGGAGAATATTTGCAAATTCCTTGCATGTCTGGTTCCTCCATTAAGGCTTGCACTGTCTGGGGCTGCTCCTTTTTTCTTTCTTTTTTTTTTTTTTTGCACATTGACGTGGCTACGAGGTGTTTTTTTTTTGCATCCGGAGAAAATGCTGCTAAACAACCTTCCGATCATGCATTCCGCTGCCATTCTTTCCTCCTTAGCATGCTAACACTTCAGAACTGCTCCTCCCGGGACGCCATATCCAAAACGTATTTGGAGATGATTTGGGCAACCTACACAGACATCTTGCGATTACATCGCTTGGAGTTAAATGAAGCCCCCTCACCCTGAAGTGTAATGAATTATTTATTTAGTTTAAGGGGCTACCATAGATGTTCCAGAGATGGAGATCCAGGCTGTCCCAGCCCTCTTTTTGTTCCTCGGGGAGGGAGCAAACGGCAGTGTGGCACCAGAGGAGGCCGGGCCCTCCCCTCCCCTATGTCAGATCTTTTCATGGAACAACACAAATTTTCTTAGCTGAACATTCTTATCAGTTCAACTTTAAAAAGGCCCAACTTCAAAATGGTAGATGCCTTGTGGAATTTGCAGGGAAGTCCTTTCCACTTCGCTGGCCTCTCTGCACTTAATGGGATCCCCACAGATGGGGGCGGGGGGGCGGGGGGGGAAGCCTCCTTTTGCAAAGACAGTATTCCTGTTTTATGGATGAATATTTATTAGTGTGGTACTTTTTATCCATTTGTAGACGCAACCAAGGACAACATCCACAAGATGTCTGATGGGATTTGTTACTCGCCTGAATTGTTTACATCAGTCATTGCAATGCAAGAGAAAATACAGGAGATGTCATAACAATGCCACATCTCAACATGGACGAGACACACGAACACCTTTATGTTTGTCGCCGGGGGATTGCTTGCAAATCCGCCCAATCTGTCAACAGCAGTACAGAAAAACATTGAAAACATTTTTATGTTGTCTTACGTTGCCCAATACACTTTATAAAAACAGTTAAAATTACAGCAATTAAAACATGAATTAAAACATATTTTTAAATCCATTCCTTCGCCCCTGTTTTCACTGCCTTGCTTGCATAATTCGAATAAGGAAACGGAGCAAACTTGCTTAGTTCAATTCAGGGGTAGAACTGAAACATTAACATAACTAACCCTAACATCAACATTTTGTTTTGAACATTTTCAATGGTGTCTGCTAGCTTAACGCTAACGAAAGTTAGCATTGATCTTAGCGCCACCTAGATCAGTGCAGGGGTACCTAATGAAGGTGCAACAAAACACTCATTGGGCCATCAAAACAAACTTCAACTAAGCTTTTCTTTGAAACTGGCTCACACATTGCTCAGATGTTGTCCCGGTGTGTGTAAGGGGGGGAAGTATTAAATTAAAGAAAGTCAGACATCGGGCTGGCATTTTTGAAGGTAGTAGTTTCCCTATAAATGAATGACCTTGGAATGCCTCCTGATGAGTTGCCAATCATGGGCTCATAAGTTCACCATGTAACCTCACGTGGCGGTATTTGGCGCCGCAGGCTTGAGGCTGAGCTCAGATGAGAGGATATTTGAAGAGTGACATATGGCGGCGAGACACAGTGTATGCTGTCATTACAAGCGATATGCTCTTTTATGCCCTTGGTGAGTGTGTGTGTTAGTGGGTTCGATCCCGGCTCTGGGCTTCCTGTCTGGAATCTTTTCCCTGTGCCTTGCATGGGTTTTCTCAGGGTATTCTGGTTTCCTCCCACATTCCCAAAATATACACAGTAGGTTATCTGATCATTCTGAGTGTCCCCTCCGTGTGATTGTGAGTGCAAATGGTTGTTTGTCTCTATCCCACCTGCTGCATAAAGTCAGCTGAGAGAGGCTCCCGCACACACACACACAACCCTCGTGTGGATAAAGCGGTTCATAGAATGGATGGATGAATGACTTCTTCAGGTACAAAATAGTTTGCCACTTTTGTTCACTTATATTACCTTACATTGTGCACTTAAGTAGATAGTGCAATGTGGATTTTCCAGCCCACTTGAGTTAGCATGAAGTGTAAGATCCTGCCATAAACCAGCAAACAAAGTGCAGATTTTAGACCAATTCAAAATCACTCCATTTATTCATGGGCAGCAGGAATTAAAGCCTAAAAGTCATTGCTTCTGTGTTATTCAGTCATTCTCACTCATCCCCCCCACCCCCGAATTCTAAATCTAGTGACTGCTTGTCATTCAGTGGCGTTTTGAAGAAAAACACAGAGTGAAATGAATCTGCTGTCACCTCTCATTTGGGTCTGGCCAGCCCAAGTCAATAAGAAACGTGTTGTTCCCTGGATGGATGCAAGCTTGAGCCGGGCTCTCAAGTTTGGGGTTTTTAACCCCCCGTCTCCACATTCTCAAAGCATTTACTTTGAGGCCCGCGTCTCTCCTTCCACCTCCGCAACCCCCTCCCAGACATGTCTGACAGGCTGAACTCGACATGAGCTGTTCGGGAGCCTACAAAAATCATTCATCTGTGCCTTGAGACGGTCAAATCTGGATCTAATAAAGGGAGCTTGCCGATTGATCCTTTTCATGAAAAAAGGTAGTACCGACTCTGGCCACTGGAGGACTCTGTGGTTCAAGCCAAAGGCAAGCTCATTGAATGAAGCCTTTTGGTGCCCTTTTTATTCAGAAAAATTAATTCAAAAAAACAATCAAACATTCCATTTCTTTTCTATAAAAAAGTTCTCATTGGGGTGCACTGGAGCCTGTGCCTGCTGACTTTGGGCAAATGGCAGGATGCCCGTTGGGATGGTTACCAGCGAATCACAGCTCGGGCACATGTAGTCATGACAATTCACGCTCATATTCACAATTATGAATTTCAGCTTTCCTGACATGAATATTTATGGGATGTGGGAGAAAGCAGGAGCCCCTGGAGAACATGCCAAACTCCAGATCGGAAGTCTAGGAGCCAAGAGTCAAACCCCGCACCTCAGAATGTTGAAGAAGGCATGCAAACAGCTTGAACCACCGTGCTGCTAATGCACGGACAGAGGTGTCAAATCCAGGTCCAAACAGAGCTCGTTTGCCTGCCGTTTGAGTAAAAGCGCCTGTGGCTTAAGCCAAACTGTGACAGGATTTTTACTTTCTGCACCCGGATTTGACACTTCTGTGCACTAACAGTGTCTTTTGCAGAAAGGTATTTTAAGAACAAATGGTGTATCACGAAGGCCTTCGGAGTTTAGCCTCTACAAGATAGTTTACACTAGTTGGTTTTGAATGTAATATGTCACAAAATACAGTCGAACAGTGTATGTCCAAACATCCATAATTCAAGCAAACGTCCTGGAAAATGAAAATGTTAAAATGTTGACATTTGGATCGGCCATCTACAATGATGTCAACTTACTTCGCTGGAACTCACTTTAGCCAGCAGTGAAGTTTTAACTCTGCACGTTTAGTTTTCTCCTTGACATGTGTGGCACCTTATTCATTTATTGATTTCTTTAAAAAAAGAATTACACTCACACTTAGGGACAATTTAGAATGCTCCATTAACCTGCCATGCATGTTTTTTTTTGTTGGGTCCATCCACCCATTTTCTGTTCCGCCTTATCCTTACAAAGGTCACAGAGGCGTGCTGGAGCCTATCCCAGTTGTCTTTGTGCAGTAGGTGGGGGACACCCTGAACCGGTTGCCAGCCAATCGCAGGACACACAGTGACGAACAACCATTCGCACTCACACTCACACCTAGGGACAATTTCGAGTGTTCAATCAGCCTGCCATGCATTTTTTTGGAACGTGGGAAAACGCAGTACCCGGAGAAAACCCACACAGGCACGGAGAGGACATGCCAACTCCACACAGAAAGGCCGGAGCCGAAATCGAACCCTGCACCTCTGCACTGTGAGACCGACGTGCTAACCGGTTGACCACCGTGGCACCCTTTGTATAGTTACAGTATAAAATATTATTATAGGTTATTATAAACATTTTAAAGAGGGGTGGGGGTCAATACCCTGTAAGTTACAATTTCTATTTCCATTATGCCTTAGGGGAAAAATTTGTTGAGAGGATGACCAGCAACTCAAGCACTTAAAGTTTCCACGGTTTCTAAAACAGGAAGTGTCTTCTTGTGTACTGATACTGTTCAAACGTGACAGCAGCATTCTACACAGTCCATCTGCAGGCGGGCGAGCAAGCAAAGCAGTGCGTCACTTTTACGCCAGTAATTATTTGTGAGTGAGGGCACGATGTAGCACGTGGAGGAAACCGCAGCATTCCAAGGTGACTTTTTAAGTGCCCTGGCGTCTCTGTCATCACGCTTGCATGGAGGGGAAGTGTGAACACATGGGCGGGGTATTGGAAATGCATAAGTAACTTGGTGGTAACTTAAGTGATCGCGTTCCATGTGTCACATTGTGGTTTTTGTTTGGGGTTTGATGTTGTTTTTAGTGTCGAATGTCAAATGGCATTTGCTATCTCTGTCTAATGCTTGGCGTCACTTTTTTTTGGCCTTGTTTGTGTTTCCAAAAACCACCGATAGAGGGCACAGTTGAGCCGTGTGACAAGCTGCAGCTCTAACTTCAAGCTTGTGAGAATGTTTTTGTTTTTGAACAACTCTTTTACCGGAGCTTGAATATCTTCCTACTTTAACAGGCTAACCTACATAGCATCTTCAGTGTTTTATTTTAATCTTCTCGGTTGAATTTGCATATGAGCACAGTTTGATGAAGGTCAAATGAAAGTTGTCCCATATATTCCATCTCAACTCAAATTTGAGAAATAGAGCAGTTTGTTTCAAACCAAAATGTGTCCAACATGTAATTATCAAGTAAATGAGGACTTTTTTTTAATGTTTGTTGCACTAAATTAACTTTTTTGTTTTGCTGTTCATCAAAAGTTAGTATTTATAAGTCAAATTTATGACAACACGTTTTTCTGTACATTAGCATCTTGTGGAAATCCAGAATTTAAAACCTCTCTAAACTAGGCCCCCCCAAAAAGAACATTTTGTTGCGGTAACCCTTCACTTGTGTAAAAAGGAAAAATATTTCGGCGTTGTTGTTGTCATTGTTCCCTCATACAAGAATATTTGCCCATATTATGTCAAACCCAGACCACGTGGCTGCAGATACACAGAAGGGAAAAAGGATATTACGAAAAGTTCAACCAAGACAGGTCAGAGAAAGTGGGCTTCCGAATAGGAAATGAAATAATATGGGGTCAAAACCAGAAACAGACTGCTTCCTTAAAAAGAAAAAAACCCTGCATAGTACAGACCTGACATCTTTAACCCAAGTGTGCTCTATAAATAGCTTTCAGCACAGGGTAAGGTGTGGGAGTGCAAGAGGGGCTGAGTGAGGTGTGGATGAGTGGAGGCGGCCGGCGGTTGGAAACGGGAACATGACGCTGAGAGCCAAACAAAGACACACCTACTTGCCAGACAGCCGTGATATGAAAAATGTGTGTGTGAGCTTGTGTGCCTTGAGTGTGTGTAGTCAAGTGAAAGTATAGCAAGCAGAACTTGAGCTATCCCAGCACTTCTATTTTACAAACACAGTCTCTTAGTTCAAAATTAAGTTAAGCAGAGATGTGCAGATAAAATATGGGCGTGCTTTTACTTTCTGGAACATGTTTTTTTGGGGGGGGGTTAACTTCTCGAACCACATTTGAGTGATTGGGGGGCCATGAACCAGACAAAGAAGTTGCAGTTCTGGAAAATCACATTTTCGGGAGATAACCAATCAGCATTCCAGTACTAAATTGATCCCAAGCAACTCCACAATGATCGCGTGTTCAACAAGTATCACTCTGCTTACCTTCAAAAGCGTATTGGGAGTTTTTATGACATTGCACGTGTAAACCAGTTCAATTGATTTGGACGAAAAGCAATCAGGATTTGATTGTAATTGAACATTTCATTTTCATTTCATTCATTCATTCATCTTCCGAGCCGCTTGATCCTCACTAGGGTCGCGGGGGGTGCTGGAGCCCATCCCAGCTGTCTCCGGGCAGTAGGCGGGGGACACCCTGAATCGGTTGCCAGCCAATCGCAAGGCACACAGAAACGAACAACCATTCGCACTCACACTCACACCTAGGGACAATTTAGAGTGTTCAATCAGCCTGCCACGCATGTTTTTGGAATGTGGGAGGAAACCGGAGCACCCGGAGAAAACCCACGCAGGCCCGGGGAGAACATGCAAACTCCACACAGGGAGGCCGGAGCTGGAATCGAACCTGGTACCTCTGCACTGTGAAGCTGACGTGCTAACCACTAGACTACCGGGCCGCCCTGTAATTGAACAGGTTTTACAAAAAGATGGCATCTGAGCAATTTGCGACCTCCCCTCGATTCATTTACAGCGGCGTTTATCCTCATTAGGCTCTCCGATGAGTACGAAAGTGTCACGGCTGACTATGGGCAAGAACCTTGGAGTTGTCACAGTGCACATATTGTATTCAACGCAAGCATTTATTCTCAGATTTACACCTGTGGACAATTTAGAGTTAGCCTAGCATGCGTGTTTTTGGACTGTGAGAGGATGCCCGCTAAAGCATGCGAAGAACATGCAAATGCAAACGCAGCTTACAGCGCAATTGGCGATGTATCGTAATTCAATGAATCAAGGCGCCAAATGGGTTACAAGTGGAAAGCCACTGACAAGCGGCTCCCTTTCCCTCCGCTCATCACCCTGATAAGCAAGCCGCCCTCTGGAGCCGTAAGCTCATCACAGGCTGCCTCCAGTGAGCAACGTCGACAGGTCCTCTACTTGAGCTGATGTTGTTATCATGTTATAACCGCGGACGGGAGATGTCGTGACACTAACACCGAGTGCAACAGGTCCCTGGGGAAAGAATGACATTGTTCTTTTCAATCCAAACTAGAGCGAGACAATTCTTTAATCACTCAGATTGGGGGAATTGTTTTTAACGCCTTCTCGATAGGGTATTATTTCAGAAAGTAGCTTTCCCGCTGGCCTCCCCTCGCTGCTCCTAATGAGGGTGTGCATCGCCTTCACAGAGCCTCCTCGGCTAATTTCATGACAGGCATCTCCTTCTGGTAGACTAATGGAGAGGAATAGCGAGGCCGAAGACGCCACTGAAGGGACGGTGACGGCGGCTGAGTTAGCCGCACGGGGCGGGTGCGTGTCCATGAGTTGGGGGGTGAGGGGTGGAAGAGAAAGTGGGTCGTTGGCCTGGGAAGTTGCTGATCAAAAAGACGCTTCTCGTGTGACGTCACATTTCGACCGAAGAAGCCAGGGTAGAGGACACGCGGTCAAGTGAGTAAGATAACAGACGTCCTCATAACGACATTTTTTTTTTCACGAAAACCTGACATCAGTGGATCGATGAGCGATAACTCTAACAACGGATAAGACTTCTCTTTGTGCATTTTGCATTGTGGGTAAAACGATGTCAGCAAGAAGAGTCTCATTGTTGCTCTCTTGTTCTCTCCTTGTCTGTTGAGTAGGATTTTTTTGGGGAACATATTATTTTAAGACAACATATTCGCATGAAGGGCGGCCCGGTAGTCCAGTGGGGAGAACGTCGGCTTCACAGTGCAGAGGTTCCGGGTTCGATTCCAGCTCCGGCCTCCCTGTGTGGAGTTTGCATGTTCTCCCCGGGCCTGCGTGGGTTTTCTCCGGGTGCTCCGGTTTCCTCCCACATTCCAAAAACATGCGTGGCAGGCTGATTGAACACTCTAAATTGTCCATAGGTGTGAGTGTGAGCGTGGTTGGTTGTTCGTCTCTGTGTGCCCTGTGATTGGCAACCAATTCAGGGTGTCCCCCCGCCTACTGCCCGAAGACAGCTGGGATAGGCTCCAGCACCCCCCGCGACCCTAGTGAGGATCAAGCGGCTCGCAAGATGAATGAATGAATGAATATTCGCATGATTGCCATCAACTAAACTTAAGTACAATTGATTTCGACTCGAATTGATTCAGACATAAGTCGGCTAGCCTCCTCGCTGCCCATCTTCAAAGCCCTCCTCAAAACTCACTTGTATTCTTTGGCATTCGACTCAGCATGACTTAGTTTTGTTCTTGATTTTACTGTTTGGTGCTTTCTACCGCCTTTATTACCGATTTGTCTTACTGTTTATTGTGCATGTTAAATCGCTCCATGTACAGCACTTTGTATGCAGCGATGGCTGTTTGAAAGTGCTCGAGAAATACTGTTGACTTGACTTGATAAGTCACCATTTTTAGAACTCGGTCGGCTCAAATGAATGAAAGACTCGTCTTTACTTTGATTTCTATTCATGAGAGTAAACTTGAACCAATCCGACTTGAAAAGGTCTTCCCCCTCAATCTCTCAGTTAGGCCGCTCAAGATTCATGTCCGTTATGTGTTTAATTGACATCGTAGCAAAGTAATCGACAATACAGAGACGAGCTGGTGTCATGACTGTTCTGTTTGGTTTCTGTTTCCAGCCGGAACGGTAGGCGGTGACTCCGGCAACACATCTTTATTAGTCGAGTATAGGACTGCTTCAATTGGAGTAAACCCCGTCCAAACCCCGGGTGTCTGTCTGCAATGATACAAGGATGTGGCGCTTGTCTGTGTGTGTGTGTCTTTGTTTTGGTCCCAGCTCCAGCTGCAGTGGAGGGCGTTTCCCTCCAGCAGGCGCACTTGTTCCCAATCAAAACCTTGCCCAGTATTTCAGGACCGCCAAATTGGACCTACTCTCTTTCGGATTATTGACCTCGCTGCTGTTTCTCGACCTCTCGATCTCGCTCAGAGTCATTTTGACCAGTGAGCATGTGACATGGATGAAAACGTTGAGTGGAACAGAGCGCGGCTGTCCCGTGAAAGGCTTTTGAAAGGAAAAAAAACCCATCTGGGGGCTCCAGTGAAGACCGAGCACCCATCGAAGATTGAGGATGTTTGTCTGATTTACTCGAGTCTTTTTAGAAGTGTTTGGACAACTCTGCTAGGGGATTGGCGTTTTAATTAAAGATAATATCAAGAACTAATATTGCCCCTAAGACCTTGGCTTCCTCACAGTGCAACAGTCATGCTTCTCTCTGCGTATCTGGGTTCATGCCCTGCTATAAATGAATCCAGTTACTATACATATTTCCTTGTTTTCTCTCTGCCGGTGCCAAGAGCAATGGGCCCCAAACCTACCAGGGTGACGGTCGAACAGAACAGACAATATATCCTCACTTTATTTATTCGTTGTGGTCTTTCATCTAAAAATATCACGGGCAAGGAATAAAACAGAGAATAAAATGGCAGAAAGATGACTTTTCTTTTTTACAGGACGTTACAGCTTGGGAGCACTGAAGCCTTAAAATAGATGCTCGGCTCCTAAAGGCCCCCCCTTGCTTTGTAGTCAGCATGCAGCAACAACATCTGCAGGGCAGTTTCTATGGGGGGGACGGTGGGGGGGGGGACACATTTGGGCCGGCTATCAAAGACAGCGGTGATCCCCTATGAGAAGTTGGAGGCTTTGGACTCTTTCTCTCTCTCTCATACACACACACACACACACTCCCTCTTTCTGTCAGCTTCGAAGAATCTGCTGCAATCAGGACAATGCTAATAAAAGCCCATTAATATCATCTGTCAGCGCTATCTTTGGAAGCTCCCAAATGGGTAAATGAGAAAGGAAAAAAAAAGAAGTGACCATCTGGATCTACTTATGACACTGGTGAAGCAGTCGTAATTTGGGATGACAGAAGTCGACTTAAGTCACAAGCAACGGCAGCACAGGAACACTTGAAAAGCTGCGCGCAACAGCAAAAACACCCCCCCCCACCCCCGCCGCCCCCCTCCCCATATTCTCAGACACAGTCTCCGATTCCTCCTAAAGTACAATACGCATTGCCTTTATAAAGTTAATCTGAATGGATGTAATCTGATGTCCTCATTTTCTTTGCTCATAATTGTTAGAATAATTACAGAGTATTGCTTACTTATTAGGGCGGCCCGGTAGTCCAGTGGTTAGCACGTCGGCTTCACAGTGTAGATGTACCGGGTTCGATTCCAGCTCCGGCCTCCCTGTGTGGAGTTTGCATGTTCTCCCCGGGCCTGCGTGGGTTTTCTCCGGGTGCTCCGGTTTCCTCCCACATTCCAAAAAACATGCGTGGCAGGCTGATTGAACACTCCAAATTGTCCCAAGGTGTGAGTGTGAGTGTGATTGGTTGTTCGTTTCTGTGTGCCCTGCGATTGGCTGGCAACCAATTCAGGGTGTCCCCCGCCTACTGCCCGGAGACAGCTGGGATAGGCTCCAGCACCCCCCGCGACCCTAGTGAGGATCAAGCGGCTCGGAAGATGAATGAATGAATGAATGCTTACTTATTTATTTTTATATTTATACTTTTATTTATTGTAAAGTGTCAAACAATATCTGAACATTTTTTCATGGCGGCTGCACCATTTCTGGACCGGCTTCCGCCATGGCACTAGAGCTCATAATTCAAGCATCTTGATGGGCGGGACCACGTGACGGTTTTGAAGAGCGGGCCGTATCATTCGCCAAACAGAGTTTACACGGTTGAAATGACGACAACATCGAGAACAATTTTTTTTTTTCCCTCTCCTTACCCAGTGTTTTTCCTTTCTGAATTCTGATTGTAATTTCCCCATTGCGGGACAAATAAAGGATATTTTAACAAATGCAATCAGCAAATGGCCGTTTGATCAACTCCAGGGCCCCCGTATGGAGCTTAAAGCTAGCAAATCCACCCAGTATCTTGATTTTCAAAGGTCAGCTTGGGGGCTGAGAGGTTTTCCATCAATAATGACCCCCATACCAACAGTCCTGGAAAAGCCCGTCGCTGGTCTAGCGCAGAACTAAAAGACTTTCAACAGGTGGGATACCATCAGCGGCCTCAAGCAAATCAACAGCAGAGCTCTCCTAAAAAACAAAGAAGAAAAAAAAAAGTTTCTGCTGCCCATGTGGCCAACCGCAAGACAATCAGCAACAGTGATTTGTCATCCAACATCGTGATCATCATCACCATCATCCTAACTTCCATAGCACGCCGTCACTTTTCCATTCGTTTTAAACCTGTCGTAAATTCTGATCCGATGAATGCGACTCATTCAAGTGTTGCGTGGCGTGAAATGGGTCAATGTGACTGAATGACTCAATTGTTTCCCACCCTTCCCATTTGACGCTTGCTCGCCGCGCTTCACTTTCATGTTCATAAGAAAACACGAGCGAGGCATAAACAGAAGACTGGGGCAAAGATGGAGGGATAAAGTGGCGGGGCATGGTGGTGTGAGTGTCTTCATGCAGAGCAGAAGCGTACTTTGAACTGCTGAGCCATCTAATTGAAACAGTGTTGCTGCAGAGCTGGCCAACATTCATCCTCGCTTTTATTCCATTTTGCCTCAACACAGGAGTGCGCTCGACTCTCCACATGGCAAGAAATCATAGCCTCGCTTTTTTGCCCTGGATGTGTTGCCCATGTGTGTCCCCCCCACCCCCTGAGGGCCCCCGCGTGGCTTCTGAGGCCAATCAAAATCGAAGGAGGGGTCTTGAGAATAGCCAGCCTGAACCCCTTTCTCGTGGTTCTTCACGCCTCTCACCTCGGACTTGACTCCCCCCCCCCCCCCCGCCCCCCATATTTAAGTTTTATACTTCCAGACGACGATCTTAGGCCAATCAAAATCGAAGAGGGGTCTTGAGAAAAGCCAGCCTATACCCCTTCTCGTGGTTCTTCACACCTCTCACCTTGGACTTGAACCCCCCCCCCCCTCCCCGTATTTAAGTTTTACACTTCCAGACGCACGTCGCCATACCACCGCGTCTGAAGATTTACTGTTCAGCGTAGTGGCTGTCAAAGGTTTGAAGCATGCACTTTCTAATTCAAACAAATCTTGAACCGGGAGGTCACAGAATGATGGTGGGAGCCGCAAGGTGTTTCAGATGCTTCACAAGTGCTCGGCGGGACAGCGGCAGAGGTGTAACGTGGTCCATAGCTGAGGCCTGTAAAAGATTGTAAATTTAAAAAAAAAAAGTGAAAAATAAGCAAATGCAGAGATAAACTGCCACTCCCTTATCTGGTGCCGCTATCAAGGATGAGCAGGTGGGTTTGAAGATGCGCTGAAGCAAATTTCTTATTTCGCAGGAGACTGCTCAGCATTCGTGCGCCGGGCGCGGGGGTCAGGAGGTTGCACGGAGAAGACGATACGTCACGTACCGCCTACTCGATACACATTCGTGACAGTCACACGACGATTATTTATTGAGTTTTGAGATGGGAGTGTCGAGCCTTCACTGGAAAAAAAAAATAAAATACGGCATAAACCATCATCTCCGTATGTACAATTTTCATAGCGAGAGCGCCAAGAGTTGAAAACATTGAACTCAACACATTCCGATTAAAATCCAACTCAAACAAGGTTAGAAAATGCCAGATCACTTTCAACACAGTTAGAACCATCAGTCACATCACCCCCCCCAACTTTCCTTTCTTTGTATCTATGTTATGTGGCTTAAAATGGCTCTGTCGGGCATTTCCACGAGCAAAAAGCACAACTACTTTTTGGTCAAGTCTGATGGATTGTTATGCTCCACAGTCTCCATTTTGGCAAAATGTGCCCTATTTCTTCGCACAAAGCCTTCACTTGATTCAAAAGGGCGACTAAAAGCCTCAAGCGGCAAGTATTAAAAAAAATAAGACTCTGTCTCCTCCATTGTTGTTGGCATACAATTTCCCTGATGCATTCAATGGAGCCCAAGCTTCTAGCACAGGGGTGACCAAACTTTTTGGATTGAAGATCTACTTTTTGATCAACTAACCTCACGGGATCTACCCTTACCAGCGCTCGCACGCACACACACACACAAATTTAAGATTTACCTGCTTTATTTTTCATTCATTCATTCATCTTCCGAGCCGCTTGATCCTCACTAGAGTCGCGGGGGGGTGCTGGAGCCTATCCCAGCTGTCTTCGGGCAGTAGGCGGGGGACACCCTGAATTGGTTGCCAGCCAATCACAGGGCACACAAAGACGAACAACCATCCACGCTCACACTCACACCTAGGGACAATTTAGAGTGTTCAATCAGCCCGCCACGCATGTTTTTGGAATGTGGGAGGAAACCAGAGCACCCGGAGAAAACCCACGCAGGCCCGGGAAGAACATGCAAACTCCACACAGGGAGGCCGGAGCTGGAATCAAACCCGGTACCTCTGCACTGTGAAGCCAACGTGCTAACCACTGGATTACCGGGCCGCCCTAAGATTTACCTGCTTTATTTTATTTTGAAAATATTTTTTTTTGTGAAAATGAGACTGATTAGTGTGCAGTGTATATTAACACAAAAAATATATTACTAACATGTACAAAGACACACAAATGTTTGTTTGTTTGTTTTCTTCTCGACACTCCTCGGATCTACATGGGACCTGTCTTAGATCTACCGGTAGATCAGGATCTACCTAATGGGCACCCCTGTTCTAGCAGTTTTTTTTAGTGGAAAACCCACAGCTTCAAACTCAGGCATTTTGGTGTCAGGGAAATAATTTTCCCGAGATAATAATTTCTTGGTGAATACTAATAGCCTTCAATTTTTTTAAATGAGCATTGCGGTAGCTGTACCTAATATTGTGGCTGGCCTGTTGCATAAAGTAAAAAAAAACAAAAACAAAAACAAAAACGACAAGTGCAATTATCCTGCGACACCTGTGCGCCCGAGAGCAGCTGCTGCGTGTGAGGTGCATGAATCGACGCCAAAAGGGGGGGAAAAAAAAGAGGATTTGGAGAGGATCGCTGTTATGATCGAGGGAGGGACTACGTGCGTGTCGAATATTCCTGCTTCTTTCCCACCGGGACTCGCTCGGAGCAGGTAGCGCATCTCTCAAGTCTCTCAAGTCTTACAAGTCGGCAGCTTCGGAAAAAAAACCCACATTCGGTAAGCTGTTATTATTTTATTTTTTTTGGTCATCGATGTTTTAACGTTGTTTACCGGTCACTCGATGTATTTGACTTTGTGACATGATGCATCACACTGAAAGTGGATAAAAGTTTTTCGTCCGTTTTTTTTTTTCTTGTAGCGCTTTTTTTTAAACATTTGCAAAAGCGACCCGTCACCTTGGCGTTTAATGTCATTTAAACAACAGCGCAATTTCAAAACTATTTGCTTGTATTTTTTTTTGGGAGGGGGGGCACTTCATTGGATTCATTCGGCGCAATACAGTTAAAACAAACGATTTGATGAACTTTATAGTCAGGTGCCGCATCTCATCAGCAAATTGTTTCCACGTGTTAGCGTGCACAATATTTGAAGGAAAGAAGTAACTCGCGCGTTGTTCTCTGAGTGACCCAAGTGACTCCTCTTGAACGTCTCATCATACCTCAACGTGCTGTCAAAGCACACGTGGCATTGCACCTCGTGTGTTTTTTCTTATGTGAAGAGGATGCACTGTGTTATCCGCGCGTGCCTTCTTTTCCCACCTCTGGTATTTATTTGATCGTCCTTCAAGTAAGCAATGAAAGCAAATTGTGTGGGAAGATGTAGGAAGCCACAAAGGAGAGGAGGTTCTCCAAGTATGCCAAGAGAGCAGGACTGGTGTCAAGTTGATGATTTACAACTGGAATGCTTTGAACGGCAGTTTGAGGCGATAATATAGTAGTTTCTGAAGCACACTTGGTTCATTTCGGAGTCTCGAGTTGTGACACTCGTTCTCAGCTTACCCCATACAATGGATTCAAATTGATTGTAAAATGCCGTATCGTAAAATCAATCAATCCATTTATTGTTATTATTATCATGATGACAATACACGATTGATTGAGGCAGCGCAATGGAATCATTTTGATACACACGTTCAGTCAGAGTATCCAGGTTTGAATTGCCATTAAAAAAAAAAAAAAAAGTTACATGCCAAATTGTCCTTAGCTGTTAATGTGACTGTAAATATTTATTTGTCTATTTGCCTTGCAATTGACCAGTTACCTACAGAGCGTAATCTGCCGGTGAAAGTGAAAAAAAAAAAAAGAATAAATAATAAATATATGGGCGGCCCGGTAGTCCAGTTGTTAGCACGTCGGCTTCACAGTGCGGAGGTACCGGGTTCGATTCCAGCTCTGGCCTCCCTATGTGGAGTTTGCATGTTCTCCCCGGGCCTGCGTGGGTTTTCTCCGGGTGCTCCGGTTTCCTCCCACATTCTAAAAACATGCGTGGCAGGCTGATTGAACACTCTAAATTGTCCCTAGGTGTGAGTGTGAGTGCGAATGGTTGTTCGTTTCTGTGTGCCCTGCGATTGGCTGGCAACCAATTCAGGGTGTCCCCCGCCTACTGCCCGAAGACAGCTGGGATAGGCTCCAGCAACCCCGCGACCCTAGCGGCTCGGAAGATGAATGAATGAATGAATAAATAAATGAATCCAACCATCTATTTATCCATGTATCCATTTTCCAATCCATTTTATCCTTACAAGGGTTGCGAGAGGTGCTGGAGCCTATCCCAGCCGTCTTCAGGCAGCCGGCGGAAGACTGGTTGTCAGCCAATTGCAGGGCACTAGACATCGCCGGACAACTATCTGCGCTCACACTCACACCTAGGGACAATTGAGAGCGGTCAATCAGTTTGCCATGCATGTTTTTGGAATGTGGGAGCTAAACCGGAGTACCCGGAGAAAACCCACGCAGGCACGGGGAGAACATGCAAACTCCACACGGGATGGCTGGAGTTTGCAGCAAATCAAACCCTGTGCCTCTGCACTTGGGAGGCCGACGCGCTAAACAGTCAACCGCCGGGACGGTGAATGAATGAATGAATGAATGAATCAATAAATAAATAATAGCCCAAACATAAGCAATTGGCTGGCACCCATTTCCACCGTGTATCTTGCCTCTCGCTCGGCGAAGTTAAGCACAAATCTAAGTGGCTTGAAAACGTATCTGTGGATCAAGCAAATTCCTAACACTCGCAACATCTCCACACTCAACCACCGCACCTTGTGTGGTGTTTGCATTTTCTCACCGAGCTTCCGAGGGGTTTTCTTCAATTACTTTCTGAAATGTTCTCAAACCATCTGCATGTTACATAAAGTGAAGCTTCTAAGTTGGTCATGTCATTGGCCATTGAATGTGAGTGCGAATGATTGTTTGTTGGGGGCCCTTGACCATTCCAGGGTGGTGCACCCCACCTAGCTCCAGATCACCCGCACGCCAAATGAAGTAAAAAAAAAAAAAAAGGATGTGGATGGATAGTTGACAATCTAACGTAGTCAATATTATGATCACTCAACTTACTCTGTTATGTGACAGCTGACCTACTCATGGCATTCATGACAACATACTGTAATCCGTTGCAGCTTTTCATAATGAAACCACATTTCTTTTGTCCCTTCAGGACTGATTTGTTCCCCTCTGCTCAGCAATTTCAGCCAATCATACAAATCATGTGCTTGTAATATATTGGCCACCTCACGTTTGTTACTGACATTGCATGATACTTTTTCTTTTTACACACACACACACGGTGCCCTACTGTCACATTGCAAAGAATGCACGATAGGTTAATTGACGATTCTAAATGATCTTTAGGTGGGAATGTGAATGATTATTTGCTTATATGCGCCCTGCAAGTGGATAGTGCACCCCGCCTCTCATGCAAAGTCACCTCGGATAGGTTTTCCAGCACACTCTATATAGTAAGGATAAGTGGTAAGATGGGTGGATATGTCTATAGCAGCCGTGTCTGACTGGGGAAAAAAAAAACAAAAAAAAGAGGAAAGGTTGTGTTTCCAAATCAATTTCCAACCCATCAACTGCCTTTTATGGAACGATGACCTTTTCCATGGATGCATTTTGTATGCTCCTTATCTTGTTGACAGTATGGGCCTATCCCAGTGGGCTTGGGGTGAAGAATTGACTCCTTAAAGAACTGGTTGCCAGTCAATCACAGGGCAAGAGTGAATACTGTAGGAAACGAATCCAATGTTATGTGAACCACTACACTACCATTAGGATTATCCATCCATCCATTTTCTGAACCGCTTAATCCTCACTAGGGTCGCGGGGGGTGCTGGAGCCTATCCCAGCCGTCTTCGGGCATTAGGCGGGTGACACCCTGGATCAGTTGCCAGCCAATCGCAGGGCACACAGAGACGAACAACCATCCGCGCCCACACTCACACCTAGGGACAATTTAGAGCGTCCAATCAGCCTGCCATGCATGTTTTTGGAATGTGGGAGGAAACCGGAGCACCCGGAGAAAACCCACGCAGGACCGGGGAGAACATGCAAACTCCACACAAGGAGGCCGGAGCTGGAATCGAACCCGGTACCTCTGCACTGTGAAGCCGACGTGCTAACCACTGGTCTACCGGGCCGCCCACCATTAGGATTAGGACTAGGATTTTTTTTTCTTTAACTAGGGAAAAGCAGGCGATCCCTTCACTCCTCCATCCCACCTCCCACCCTTATGTCTAGCATTTACTCATAAACACACACACACACACACACACACCACACACTAAGTATAAACAGTATGTGATTGATGGCTCACCTCTCGCTGCTTCATCCCTTGCCGTGTTGATCCCTTCAACAGGCCCAGCTTCTGCTGTCCGCAGTGTCCGTGATGAGTTACTACGTGGATCCAGTTTCTTCCTATCCAGCCCTTCACCCCTGTGACCGTCTGACCACGATGGTAAGACTCCCACCCCACTTCTCCCCCCTCATAAATTACCTCAGACTACCTACCACACAGCCAGCCAGGGAGGGTGAGGAGATTATTTGCCAGATTGTGAGCCGTGTGTTTTCAACTCTGCATTTCAGAATTATTTTTCCTGTTCTTTCTCATGTACGGTGGCCTTCCATATCGCCGAACATGGTGTGCTTTGTGATTTTGTCCAAGATTTTTTTGTCATTGCCCTCACACACGCTT
Organism: Hippocampus zosterae; assembly: GCF_025434085.1. NCBI lineage: Eukaryota > Metazoa > Chordata > Actinopteri > Syngnathiformes > Syngnathidae > Hippocampus > Hippocampus zosterae. The sequence continues at coordinate 21,602,218 of NC_067460.1, read as the reverse complement.
TCGTGTGACACAATCACCCTGCACCAACATGTACTTTTCTTTTGGCGCTTGTGAGGGGACAGAGGAGCCTCTGACCTTGAACTAACTAGTCCAATTGGAGTCGGAGCATCTCTGACTCTGTTTTGCTAAGCCACCCACTCAGCGCGCTGGATGCAGTTCTTTCCAAATAAAACCGAGTCAGAAGTAGCGGGGAACATTGGGATTCCTGGCAGGTGAGGGTTTGAAGGGTGCAGGCCAAGGAGCAGCAACACAAATGCCTCCATTTGTATGCAGAGCTTCAGCGCATTAGGATAAAAGACGGAGGTTATATGCTAATGGGAACCCCACGCCGGTCTGATGGAAAACATAGAAGGTTACATCTCTGCTGGTCCTAATTGGCTCGGGTGGTGAGGTTGGCCTTTGGAATTGAAGCGCTTGCATATGAGGCCAAGCTTGGTCATAAGGTGAACGTGGCACAAACTTGTTTGAATGGATGAGAATCATCAGAAGACGCCGCATTGGTTTTGTCAGCGTCTCTCAGTAGCCTCACAAACATTCAGTACAAATTACTTTGATTGAAATTACCCTAATTCCAAAGTAATGATTACTCTGGACTGCCGGTGTCCAAAACCTTTGTGGTCAAGGACTATGTTGGATTTTTAAAATGGCCAATAAAACAAACCAAAACAACACAAAAAAGTACAATGTATATGTAAAATAGTTTACTCATATGATAAAATCAGTGTTTCTCATGCACGGGAACCCCAGTGACGACTGCTTGTAGTTTCCGGACATTGAGCTGAAGAGACAGAAAGGCCTGAATGTTTCCACCCAGTGCTTACGAACTTTCTCCAGTGGCAGAACCAATAAATAAATAAATAGATACATAATGTACAGACGGGCGGCCCGGTAGTGCAGTGATTAGCACCTCGGCTTCACAGTGCAGAGGTACCGGGTTCGATTCCAGCTCCGGCCTCCCTGTGTGGACTTTGCATGTTCTCCCCGGGCCTGCGTGGGTTTTCTCCGGGTGCTCCGGTTTCCTCCCACATTCCAAAAATATGCATGGCAGGCTGATTAAACACTCTAAATTGTCCCTGGGTGTGAGTGTGAGCGTGGATGGTTGTTCGTCTCTGTGTGCCCTGTGATTGGCTGGCAACCGATTCAGGGTGTCCCCCGCCTACTGCCCGGAGACAGCTGGGATAGGCTACACCACCCCCCGCGACCCTAGTGAGGATCAAGCGGCTTGGAAGATGAATGAATGAATGAATGAATAATGTACAGACATTGTGAAAGAAAATATACAAAAACAAGCCTAAATTAGTGAGATATTTATTTCTTGACCACTGTTAACCCACCCCCTTCATTTTCCAACACACACACTGACCATGTGCATTTACAAGTATTGCGTTATCTCAACTCCTCTCTCCTCAAATCCATCCAACATGGTGTGGGCCTTCATGCAATCTAACTCTCCCCTGTTGGCTGACTGCACTGATCGGAGATGGTTACATCCCACTCAGACATTAAAGGGTCTCATAAATTGCCCTACCATCCGCCACGATGGTAGCCATCCAGAAAGCTGGCCACTGGCTACTGATAAATGTTGCAGTGCTTGTACAGGGGACGCTTATCAGATTGTCAGTCACTCTGCCAGCCGGTCCAAGTTGGGTGCTGTAAACAAAACACAACCATGATGCATCGCCCGGAGTATGTATAGTATATCTCCGCCTTTGGGTCTTGAATTCTGATTTCTTTGAAATCTGATTTCTAAAAACTAGCACAATAACTTTTGTAATAAATAATGATGTATCGCTCATGTTTACTACATCGGAAAAGTGCTTCCAATCCCTTCCGAATGTTATTTATGCTGTCAAACTATTATAACGTTAAATAATTTGGACCACGGGAACTATTCCCCGTTTATCCAACTTTAGATGAAACTGTTTATTAAAACGTATCAGACACAACTCTGATCTCATGTAGCATGTTGGTGTGAAATATAACATTGCGTTATTTAAAAAAAAAAAATCCAAATTCACTTTTGTGGGAAAATATCTTTTCCCCTGTTCTCATTTCATTCAAACAGAAGCTCCAACAATATCTATTGAGACTTTTTGTTTATTGACCAATTCGGGTTTTGGCATGCTAAAAATGGTCAAGTTAGCAATCTTTCACTATCTCTGACGTCCACAAAGAATTTCATATCCCTCCTACTCCGTTGTCAAATCTTGACTTCCCTTCAGTGGAGCCGATCGCGTTTCTGTGATAAGCCTCATAAACAATGCCGTGACGATAAACCGCCATGCCACAAAACACAATAAATTACTGTCTCACCCCATGTCTTGTTTACTACACCCAGAGGCAAAATGGAGGTGTCGTCGTGGGTCCCCAGTTACATCTCCTTGCTGCCGTTCAACCACAGCAGCAGTACTACCCCTCACAGCCCTTTTACCCTCATGATGTGCCCCTGCAGGAGGTCCCCAATGGACACGACACGTGCCCCACAGGTAAGACGTTAACATGAGCAAGCCAGCGCACAGAGTCTGCAAGGCAAAATTATTGTGCCCGTCTAACTTCTCTCCTAACCTCGAACCATCTGAGTCCCAATCGAGCGCTCTTCGGTGCAAATGTCAGCTCAGGTCACCCAGTTGCCCAAAGTCAACAGCTCACCCGTGACCATATTGAGGTATAGGAAATGGATGGGTATGGCAAAACTAGCTTTGCATAATCTCTGCAACAATAACTACTGTTGAATTGATACCTATCCCACTGTGTCCGTCTAAACTGATCATCATTATCTATGTCAGGGGTGTCAAACCCATTTCTGTAGCGGGCGACATTTTAGTTGCCGCTTCCCTCGGAGGGCCGTTCTGACTGAAACTAGAGAAAAGATGTCAAGGATATTGGTTTTATTGAACTGTTGTGTAAGTTACTCTAATGAGAGGTTTGGTCACAAGAAAATGTTCACAATATCTCTCTTATTTATTACATATGAGAATTTGAGATTTGGCTTGAAATTTTAGGAAGCATCATGGAAGTTGAGTTGCTTTTGCGGGCCACATACAAGGATGTGGCGGCCCAGATCTGGCCCCCGGACCTTGAGTTTGAGACCTGCGAACTATATAACTATTAAAAAAAAACACCACGTCCCACCATACGAATGACAGATTCAATTGCTCTGGTAACTATCATTACAACAGAATACAGCATTTTAAAGTCTGTTATGGGAATGAGCAGCGAACCAAAGCTGAAATGAAACCCAGCATCATCTGGTTCAAGCGAGGGAAACATTGCGTCCACCGTGACACTCAGCAAATGCAATGTTGCTAGATATCAAAGCCAAAGAACAGCAATCTCGATCGTCTAGTCAAATAAATCATGATCATCGTTTAATGCGATGCATGTGGTTTCACACTGAAGAAAAGCAATCTTCATTCGTCACAAAGCCATATAAAAATACTTGAATACATCCATCCATCCATCCAATCCATCCATCCATCCATCATCTACCGCTTATCCGGGGCCGGGTCGCGGGGGCAACAGCTTTAGCAGGGAAGCCCAGACTTCCCTCTCCCTAGCTACTTCTTCCAGCTCTCCCCGGGGGATCCCGAGTCGTTCCCAGGCAAGCTGGGTGACATAGTCTCTCCAGCGTGTCCTGGGTCTTCCTCGGGGTCTCCTCCCGGTGGGACATGACCGGAACACCTCACCGGGGAGGCGCTCAGGAGGCATCCGAATCAGATGCCCAAGCCACCTCATCTGGCTCCTCTCGATGTGGAGGAGAAGCGGCTCGACTCCGAGCCCCTCCCGGATGACCGAGCTTCTCACCTTATCTCTAAGGGAGAGCCCGGACACCCTGCGGAGAAAACTCATTTCGGCCGCTTGTATCCGGGATCTCGTTCTTTCGGTCATGACCCATAGCTCGTGACCATAGGTGAGGGTTGGGACGTAGATCGACCGGTAAATTGAGAGCTTCGTCCTTTGGCTCAGCTCCTTCTTCACCACGACAGACCGATACAACGTCCGCATCACAGCAGACGCTGCACCGATCCGCCTGTCGATCTCCCGCTCCCTCCTGCCCTCACTCGTGAACAAGACCCCAAGATACTTGAACTCCTCCACTTGGGGTAAGATCTCCTCCCCGACCCGGAGGGGGCACTCCACCCTTTTCCGACTGAATGAGAGGGGCCAAAGGGGTCGGGTGCAATGTGAGCTGGGTGGCAGCCAAAGGCGGGGACCCTGGCGGTCCGATCCTCGGCTGCAGAAGCTAGCTCTTGGGACATGGAATGTCACCTCTCTGGCAGGGAAGGAGCCCGAGCTGGTATGTGAGGCAGAGAATTTCCGACTGGATATAGTCGGACTTGCCTCCACACACAGCCTGGGTTCCGGTACCAGTTCTCTCGAGAGGGGTTGGACTACTTGAATACATTCGAGAAAAAAAAAATTATCCGATGAAAAGAACTGGCCACAGGCTATTCAAATGGAGATTTCTTGCTTCATCCACACTTCACATCATCACATGAGAGGCTAAATGCTACTTTAAAATGCCACGTTAGACATCTAAGGTCTTTGTCGAATGTATTTTGTTTTCCTCATTAAGATATTATCGTAAAAAGTCAGTTCTAATGTTGCCGCCATCATTGAGCTTGTTTGGTGTTTGTGTTCACGGCGTTGATTAAAAGCTAATTCGATTCCAAGCCAAACTTTGTTGAGTGGAGGGGCACGCCCCAAGGCACCTTTAATCATCATTTGACCTTTGCTGAGGACGTTGTGTCATTGTTCCAAATCAAATCAGGATAGTATGAAATTCAATGCATAAACAGTGGGCTCTGTAAAGGAAAAAAAAATAAAATAAAAAAATTAAAGCAAATAAATACATGCAGAAAAAAATATAAATATATATTATATATATTATATAAGTAAAAGCAAGCGGCCCGGTAGTCCAGTGGTTAGCACGTCGGCTTCACAGTGGAGAGGTACCGGGTTCGATTCCAGCCATGGCCTCCCTGTGTGGAGTTTGCATGTACTCCCCGGGCCTGCGTGGGTTTTCTCCGGGTGCTCCGGTTTCCTCCCACATTCCAAAAACATGCGTGGCAGGCTGATTGAACACTCTAAATTGTCCCTAGGTGTGAGTGTGAGTGCGAATGGTTGTTCGTTTCTGTGTGCCCTGCGATTCGCTGGCAACCGATTCAGGGTGTCCCCCGCCTACTGCCCGAAGACAGCTGGGATAGGCTGCAGCACCCCCCGCGACCCTAGTGAGGATCAAGCGGCTCGGAGGATGAATGAAAGAATGAATTATAAAATAATATGAAGTCTTCATTTCAACGAATCATGTCAAACTACAGTACATGAAATCTTGTCATATCATTCGTATACGAATACGAATGATACGATTGGATCGATAAACAAAATAAAATGAATTCGTTTTATGTTGTATTTCTCAGAAAATTACAGACGTGGTCTCTTTCCTTCTTTTGACTTATGACTTTTTTCTCATCTTATTTTATAACTTGACTCTCATTTTATTAAACGATGACTGCAAACTTAATGTTTTAATTCACAATGATTCATAGAGTCTATCTCAGCCGTCTCCAGGCAGCAGGTACACCCTGAAATGGTTGCCAGCCAATCACAGACATAGACAAACAACCATTCGCACTCACAATCACACTTAGGGACAGTTTCAAGTGTTCCATAAACCTGCCATGCATGTTTTTGGAATGTGTGAGGAAACCGGAGTACCCGGAGAAAACCCACGCAGGCCCGGGCAGAACATGCAGACTCCACACAGGAAGGCCGAAGCCAGAATCGAAACTCGTCACCTCTGCACAGTGTGGTGAATGTGAATACAGGTCAGCCTTCGGTAAAATCATCACTTTTCAGGCTTTAGTCTGATAATTCATTCATTCACCTTCCTAACCGTTTGATCCTCACTAGGGTCGCGGGGGGTGCTGGAGCCTATCCCAGCTGTCTCCGGGCAGTAGGCGGGGGACACCCTGAATCGGTTGCCAGCCAATCGCAGGGCACACATAGACGAACAACCATTCACACTCACACTCACACCTAGGGACAATTTAGAGTGTTCAATCAGCCTGCCATGCATATTTTGGGAATGTGGGAGGAAACCGGAGCACCCGGAGAAAACCCACGCAGGCCCGGGGAGAACATGCAAACTCCACACCGGGAGGCCGGAGCTGGAATCGAACCCGGTACCTCTGCACTGTGAAGCCCACGTGCTAACCACTGGACTACCGGGCCGCCCTTAGTCTGATAATTACAACACTATTCTTATAAAATTTGTTTTCCTTATTGTCTTAGTATTAAAATGTTTTCATCATATCCAGTATTATCATTTGTCGAGCTGGACTGAGTATTCCTTGCATTCCTTGTTCATCATTTATGTCAATAATCCCCCCCCAACCCCCTCCTTAAATTGCCTTCCAACTACAAAGACCAAACACACATCTGTTGTTCATTATTTATTAATGCGTGCCCCTCACACAATAGCTCCTTGTGGATAAACAAATCGTAGCAAAGAAATGACTTTGCCTCGCAGTATTTGGGATCCTCACCCATACTTTGTCATTATTATTATCATTACTTTATCAGTGCCACGTGCACACATTGTTGTTTTGCATGTGCTGTTGGTGAGACTCGACCGCATGACATTGACTTTACTAGAAAACCCGCACCACTAGTTTCCTCCTCATGCCTTTCTTTTCTCTGGGTTTTTCCATGGCTTTTTTTTTTCTTCTTTTGTCATGAGTGTTTTATTTTAAACTGGAACATTCTTTCCAGTGCATTTGACTCTGGCCTCTTCTCATCCTCAAGCGTGATTGATGCTGGCAGCCTGGGACGCACGCTACAGTGTTAGTGTAAGGCCGCTGGGGTGCTTTCTCCTGTCACCTCCCTTGGTTGGATGCGGGGCCAAGACAGAGGAATTATTGGGGCAAAGGGTGGCCAGCTTTTTCCCAAGACTCTGATTTGGTCTCTTGAGCAATGCAAAGCGTATGCATGAATGTTTGTGTGTGTGAGTGTGTGTGTATGAAAAGGAGCCGGTATTTGATGGGATTTGCTGGTGTTTGTTGCCAGAGACACACACACACTCTTTTGCAGCTTTGATTTGGTTGCTCCAAGCGCAAAAGAGTTGATATAAACTTTGCTAAGTGGAAAAAAGTGACCTAGCTGTGACCTTATCTTTTGGGTGGGTAGGTGGTGGTGATGTGGGGGGGGGGGGTCATTCTGTTCCTAAATCCTCGACCATTTCCACAGTATTTTGAGGAGCTTTCTAGCCACCTGGAGATATTGATAAGAATCTTCTAGTGTCTGTCGAGGCTTTTGTTTTTTTGACCCATCAGTTCACTGGTATAAGAAGTGACTATCGAAACGCAATATGCTCCATGTTAAATGTCAATGGCTACGGAATTTAGGTTATCGTGTAAAAGTATTGTCCCTGACTAATACAAACGGATAAAAAGAATCCAACACTGCATGAATTAGCTATCATTTAAATGAAACCAGCCTGTTACAGTGTTGTAAATTAGCAAACAATATATTCACATTCAAGGCAATAAATCAGATTGGCACATAATGGCAGGTTATGTTCAGGTGGCAAACGTCGTGTTGAAGTTGTCCAGTGGTACCTGGATGAAAAGGTTTTCCTTTGTGGTCAAGAAAACAATGGGAACCACAAGAATATGGTTCCCTCTTATTTTGCAGGGAGTCCAACTTATTTTTCTCACGGGCCACATGATAGTTATGGTTTCCCGCAGAGGGCTATTTGAGGCTGTGAAACCATACAAATGTTTCATCTCCTCATATTATTACATGCACACGACAACTGATTGATAACTAGTATACAGCGATGGTTGTTTTAAAGTGCTCTATAAATACAGTTGAGTTGAGAAATTGGACATCAAGGATAATAATTTGTGCAACTATTGTTCAAGATATTGTAAAAGGGGGCTGAATAAGACAAATCACTTGAAACATATCTGTTATTATGTTTACATCTGACATTTCAAAATTTTGTTTGATATTTCTGCAAGAATCATGGAAGCGGATGCGCAAGTTTTGCTGCTGCGGGCTGCAGAAAATTAAGTGACGGTCCGTATTTGGCCCCAGGGCCTCGTGTTTGACACCTGTGCCGTAAATGCACTACTGTTTTACAACAAAATGTGACAATGTATGAATTTATTTTTGCTCCCGTGGGGCATTTAATTTTCGAGTACTATACTTGACAAAATACAATATCGGAGTGGTCACTTTATTTAAGCTTCCAGTTTTACAGCAAGGGCTTACTTACATAAGTGCACTCCTTATATGTGAAGTAAAATCTGTCACTGATATTCTAAAAGTGAGTGTACTGTGAATAAGTGCGGACTTGCATGACAAATATTGACTCATTATACTGCATCCTCATCCACTGCAAGAATTTAGGGGGGGGGGGGGAGTATAAATTTTAACTTGTTGAAGGAAAAGGTGACCGATGAATACAAATAAAAAAATGAAAACAGTAAAAATTTCCAACTTTCCTCAGAGGGTGAAACTCATACTCCCACCCACCCGCTGTGAAGACAAAATGGGGGGGGGGGGTATAAAAGTGACATGTTGATTGTATGAGAAAGAGTCCAGAGCAGATGTTGGATGCGAGGGGACCATCGCATGTTTGGCCCAGAGCCTGATGTCACACAGTGTGCTTCTTGACAGCCTACAGCCATGCCATGGTCATGTTTATACTGGCCCAGCACCATAATACACTCACACTATCTGACACCCGCGCTGGTGTGAACCTTCCTTGTAAAAACTCTCACTGTGCATATGCGTGTGAGTGTGTGTGTGTGTGTGTGTGTGTGATGGGCTACCTATTCCAATATGTGCAGTTTTGCCCATGAATGACCCACACGACCGTTCTACATTGGATGCACTGTAGACGCAGATTCATTCATTAAATTCCCACCATGCACTCTGTTGAGTATTGTATTACAGCATCCTCCCATTCAGCAAAGCAGACACACACACACACACACACACACACACACACACATTAACTCTTTAGCACCTCTGAGATCAGTGTACTTTTAAAAATGTCCTTCCATTTAGTCCACACAGCTGTGATCTGGCACTCAGGGACCATTGGCCTGTGTTTTATTTGATGTGATTTGACAGCTGGACACTTGGAAGGGCGGGGTGGGGGGCAGGGGGGGAGTGGGTGTTTTGGCAAAACGAGGGGGTAATCACATGGTGGAAAGTAAGAAGTGAGTGGGCGGGAAGGAGGTTGTGCAGAGAGGACAGATAAGAGGAAGGAAAGTCACAGGAGCGGGATTGGCGCTCATGGTGGGAGAAGAGGAGTCGAGTGGGCGTGGAGCAGGGGGGGTGACGTGTGGAGCGCCGCGGGGGAATATTGGGAGGGGGCCTTTCAGGGGCACGTCCACACGGGTGCAGGGCCATTTTTTATTTCTCCAAGTAAACAAGGGGCCCGCCGGGGGTCTTTGGGGGGTTATGGGAAAGGAGGAAACAGTGATGCTAATCAGGCCAGCGCACACTTCCCCCCTCCAACAATAAAACAAAACAAGAGTGTAAACACGGAAAAGCGACAGACAACTGCGGAGGAATGTGCTGTATAGCTGCTGTGCTCCCTTTATCACTGTTCAGAGGTCACGGGCATAAAGTCAGAAAACACGCAACATATTTCAGGTTTACTGTATTTTACACATTCATGGACCTCAAGGGATGCATTGGCTTATTACTGGGGTGGTACCCTTGATTATGGCTTCCGTCCCCCCTTTTTACAGCTTTGTCCCTGACATTTACAGCTTGTGAAAATACAGTGCATAGAATGTTCTTCAGAGTCTAATTATTTTTCCGATGGATGTGAAGGACACATACAAACTCCACTAAGTGCAGTAATTTTCATGTACAATACGTGCATGTGCAGTACTGTATGCGCAGAACTTCCTTCCATCATTCCATCCATTATCTGAACTGCTTTATCCTCATGAGCTTTGCGGGTGTGCTGGAGCCTATCCCAGCTGTCTTCTGTCAGGAGGCGGAGTACACCCTGAACTAAATGGTTGCCAACCAACTGCAGGGCACACAGAAACGAACAACCATTCGCACTCACACTCACACCTAGGGACAATTTAGAGTGTTCAATCAGCCTGCCACGCATGTTTTTGGAGTGTGGCAGGAAACCGGAGTACCCGCAGAAAAGCCACGGGGGAAAACATGCAAACTCCAAACAGGAAGGCCGAGGAATCAAAACTGCGCTCTGAGGCATACATGCTAACCAGTCGACCACTGTGACACCCCCCACCCCCCCCAAACAACCAGCAACTGAAAAAAAATAATCATAACGATGACTATGATGCCAACGTGCTCAGTCATTATACCGACAATGAGAAGACTTTGCGGAAAATGCCTCGTGATGGACGCCAATAACTAGGGGTCAGAGGTCAAATTTTGAACTTCGGATTTCTGCAGGCGCTCCCATCGAAAGCGTCAGCTAAATATTTAAACTTCCCTTTCCTTGAGTTCCGTGTGCTGACTTTCTATGAAGACTTTGTCAGTTCCTGTTCATATTGCAATGACGAATTGCACACGGCTGAAGAACATGCAGTACCGAAAGGCTTGCTGACGATGACTCTTACGATTGTATTAGGCAAAGGGAGTTCTTCGGTGACGTCCAATTGTTTTATACATGGCATTGCGAAGTTGTTCTTCCCCTATGAAGTCACAGTATGACCCTTTAAGATTGCAGAAGCCACGGATAGAACTGCCACTGATCCACTGGATAGCAGCCACAAAGATCCTACTGTTGGGATCCCTGAATGCGTGTGTCCATTCCACATCTGGGTCTGCGTTCAACAGCCCTGAGAATGAGTGACTGATTGATTAGTTGCTGAATGCCACCTATTCCCAAATGTAGCTTGTACATTGTCAGACATGCTCTAAACATGGATTTTTACTTTGGTTGAGCCATTTCGTCACATTTGCTTTGTATCAGTACGGAAGAAAAACACGTAATGCTCCCCGAAATTCATCATGCGAGTTAGGCAGGATTCTTCAGACGTTGAGGGGAGCACAACATACCTGTCAGTGATGTCTGAATGGAATAAAATGAGGTCATATTATTGGGAGGAGTCACAATTTGGCAAGAATAATGTTGCAAAATAATTTGTAAAAACTATACAAATGAAGGGCGGCCCGGGAGTCCAGTGGTTAGCACGTGGGCTTCACAGTGCAGAGGTACCGGGTTCGATTCCAGCTCCGGCCACCCTGTGTGGAGTTTGCATGTTCTCCCCGGGCCTGCGTGGGTTTTCTCCGGGTGCTCCGGTTTCCTCCCACATTCCAAAAACATGCGTGGCAGGCTGATTGAACACTCTAAATTGTCCCTAGGTGTGAGTGTGAGTGCGAATGGTTGTTCGTCTCTGTGTGCCCTGCGATTGGCTGGCAACCGATTCAGGGTGTCCCCCGCCTACTGCCCGGAGACAGCTGGGATAGGCTCCAGCACCCCCCGCGACCCTAGTGAGGATTGAGCGGCTCGGAAGATGAATGAATGAATATACAAATAAAGTTGTAGATACAAGTACAAGATATGAGTGTGGTCTTACGTGAATGCGTAATGCTAGAAAAAAAAAATCACAATTTGCGAGATATAGTCAACACTCTATAAGAAGAAAGTGAAGCTTTCATGAGAAAATAGTGATCTAATAAAGTTGGAATTTTTCCAAGAAAATAAGTTTTGGGGAGAGTTTCGGATAAAGTCATGATTTTCAAGAAAAAGTAATTGTAGTATGAGAAGTCAAGTCAGAATTATTGAAGAGACAGAAGAATAATTCTTTTAGGAGAATTAAGTTAAGTCAGATTGTTCTGAGAAAACGATGCAGCGGTGAGGTCAAAATATTAGAGACTGGAAAAATGTCAGTCAACCAGCAAATAAACTGAGCACAAACATATACTTGCATTAAGACACGGACTGTTGAGAATCTTGTCAAGTGCTTCTCTCTCTCCATCTGCCCAATCTAATATTTAGCAATGGAAAACTGGGGGGGGGGGGGGAAATTGAAGCTCATAATCAAATGGCACCCTTGAGTGTTGTTGTGGTTCAAATATGAGTATGATGAAAAAAAACCCCCAAACAAACACATAAATAAAAGTCATGTGGTGTTTTCAGCAAGGACTGATAGATAAAGCTGGAGTTGCGTGCGTCTACTCCCCCCCCACCCCCCACCCGATCCGCAACCTTCATTCATTGAGTGTGAACCAAATTAGAGCCGCGGACGGATGCATTTTCCCTTCAGCTGCTTCAGCAGAGCTTTATCTGAGAGCATGTTGGCAACATCACGGGCCTGGGTGGAGGGAGAGAAGGGGGAGGGCAAGACGATGAGAGGGAGGTCTGGGAGGCAAAAAGACTCGGAGGGGGGTGGGGATAATTGAATTATCTGCACAATGGAGTGATGGGGGGGCACGTGGTGCCACTAATGGAGGAAGAGATGTCCTTTTTAGCAAAGCTAATTGTACAGAAAAGCCTTTATTCAGGGGGGCTCTTCTACTTTCCCAAAGCACTTATAGCACGCGCGCACACCCGCGCACACACCCACGCAAACTGAACAGACTCTGGAATGCTGAGGCACAAGAGAAAAGAGGCACAAGAACGCATTAAACACCATTGGAAAGTCGCACACGCAAATAAACGCTCTTTAAGTTATGCTGCGAGTCAGCCAGCTCAGCCTTAGATCTCAGCAGGGGGTGGGGGGGGGCATCAAGCCTGTGGCACCTTCAGAGCCACTGATAGAGCTACCACAGAGCCACAAGACAACAGCCACAAAGATCCTACTGTTTTACTGTTTCACTGTCTGCGCGCGCGTCCATCGCCCATCTGTGCCCGTGGTGAGTTGCCTGAGAATGAGCGACTGATTGATCGCATGATCAACGCCCATTCACACAGAGCGCCACATTGTCAGACACGTTCTTCGCATCGATTACTTGGTCTGAGCCGTTACATTTGAAACGATGAATGCAGACCAAAAAAAAAAAACATGCGTATAGGGCGGCGCTACTGGAAATAAACAACCCAAGTCGGGCAGACGGGGTTCGTCTGACACGAACGGGAAACAACATTCAGTCGGCAGCCACAAATTCAATAACCTTTCGGTAAAGTCTGGTAAAAGGAGCAGGTGCTCCATTTGGAGATTAGAGACGTGCAAGAGACACAGATGTGCCAGGGAAACTGCAGCATCAGCTGGATGCGCTCTGCTGCAACGCCAGTCAACTGTCAAAACCATGGCAACGGCCGTAAGCGGGTGACGAGCATTACAAAACTGCTCTCAGACTTTCTGCGCCCAAACGTTCTCCGTGAATTTTGCAGTTTATTTTTAGCTCTTGCAGTACCTTGCAGTACCTTTGTCAAAGCAGGAAACGACACCGTATCTTCCAACAATGGTTGTCTTTTTTTTTTACTTTGTGCAAGTGTGCAATGTTGCCGCATCTGATAATGTCACTGAATGTTCACAGTTGATCACATTTCATGGCAATCTTTGTGATCATGTGATGATATTATTAAAAAAAAAAACAAGCTGGACAGAACTCATCATTGTCCAGATCAGCCATTTTGTAAAGCATCCAAGCAGTTGTTATTTCTTCCCATAGTAAGGTTTGAAATCGGAACGTTACTAGTGAAGGGTTTCGACTTTTCTCCGTACCATCATCCAAGATTAGGGTGCCAGTGTTTATGAGACGCCTCTGTAGGCTACGTAATGAATTTAATTCAAAGACAAGCAAAACGAAATGTTAAAACATCGTTCCGTATCCTCTCGTATTTATCGTTCTGACTTCATTGCCTAATTATGTGCTGTGTCACTGGTATGCTGTTATGTCACAGCATTTAGCATCAGGCTAACCTACATACCCACGGCTGGGTGTGTAGGCAAACCCGATCAGGTTCACCGATCTAGTCTGTACTGAACTACGCCGCTTTTGGTCGAAACAAATGATGTCATGAAGACGAGAACCATATTTTGAATTCCTTGATTCTGTGGTATGTCACTCTATTGGTTCTTTCGTTTATCGTCACCCAATGAACAGATAACGATGTTTATACTGTAGCTCCAGACCGTACAGTAAACCATCAATGGCATTGTTCCGTTACAAGGGGAACCAAAAAGTGATCCTAGACTAGGTTATTCTGACACACTTTAAATATAAATATTATATCAAACTCACCCAACACCTACCCTGTGCTCCTCGAATCTTCACTTGTGTTAATACACTTCTTTTTTTCTGCAATAAATGTATGGTAAGGAACAAGGAAGACAAATAGAGCTATACCGGTGTTGAGTAGCACCCGCCGAGTATTAGTCAGCAGCACCGTAAAAACCCGAATTGCCACCCTAAGGCACCAATTACGCAGGCTGTCCTTTTAAAAACAGATACAAGGGAGTTCATTAACAGACAACAAAGATGTCCACTCAGAAAGACTCACTGACTAAGATGAAGTACAAGGCACTGTTCCCTCCCCCCCGCTCCCCCCACCCCCTCATCTCCCAGTCCATTCTCCCCCTCTTTGCTCCGCTGCTGAGGCAACTCCCTTCGCCACAGAAACCCACCAGCACACTTCCCAAACGAGGCTCCTGTCAGGGCAGTGAAACCTGACCCAGGCCCGCTAATGGAACTGCTGAAGTGGCGCTGGTTTGAAAATCCATACGTGATCGATATCCCGGGCTCCTCTGCCTCCATCCACATCATCCCATTTAGAAACACTCGCATGCATTGCCAAGCAGTCCTATTGATGTTCATATACTTTCAAGACAAAGTACAAACAAGGTTGTTCGTGATGCGGGTGGATTGGAACGGAGGCTTTTATTTCAGGGGGAAGGAAGAAATGTGTTCTTGAGGTTCTTTTGCTCACAGCAGAAGAGGGAATTACTGTTCTATTCTGTAATCTTCCAGTTGCCATGGAAGGTGTTTCTTAATAGTCCTTTTCCTTTTCTTTTTTTTTCTTCCTCATTGTGGCAGAACCCCCCCCCCCCCACCTACACAAATTGATTTTGATAGATATACGGTAGACATAACGATAAGATTCACCCAACCAATTCAGTAATGACATCATGAAAACGTTTTTGACTCATTCTGTTGAATGGAATACGTATTATAAGGGCATATCCTGAAAAGTGAACTATCATGGGAAATGATATTGATGAGTGCCATTCTAGTCCAGACAATGCTTCTTAAATGAAACATGGCCCGATTAGGTTCATCCTTAAATCACTAAATTACTTGAAATACACATTTTAAATGAGAAGGGAATGGCATTTAACAGGTTAAACAGCCCCCTGATTGCTATATTTTCCACTCTCTCTTTTTCTATCTCGATGAAACATCTGCAACATCATTTTCCGGAATGTGTAAACTTCTGTGTCATGGCGGTTTGGGGACTAGGTACACTCAGACCGAGTGTGTGTGTGGAGGGGGTGTAATTGAATTGTGTATCAACTGGCACTCCCGTCCACCTTCCTCCTCCCCCTCCCGCCTTAACCCCGCCAAGCACCGCCCATCTCAGCTGCCGTCGTTCCATCGATGCAACGCCCCTCGTTAGGGACAGAGCGGAAGGAGTGAGTGAGCGTGTGAGTGTGAGCGAAAGAACGAGGAAAAAAAAAAGAGTGTGGGCAGACGGTGTGCCGGGAGAAAGACAGCCAAGTTTGGAAGTGACCGAAACCAGAATTTTGGTTGAGTTTTCGAGACTAGAACGAGGCTCCATTCAAAGCGAACGGCGCGCGCCAGTTTCCCTCCCTGATACTGAGTGATCGGAGCGGGTAGAGTCGAAGCGGCACATTGCTCTGATGATCATGACGGCAGCTGTCGATATGAAGCCGACGTTGACAATCATAAAGGCTGAAAAGATGGACGGTGAGTGGATTTATTGAAGTTGTTTTTTTAAACATTACGTGTGTGTGTGTGTCGTGCGGCTGGCGACGGAGCGACGGTACATCATATCCATTCGTTTGGCGCTAATTACCAGGCACATGACGTTCGTATTTCAGTTTCACGGTTGCTCAATGTGGGACTCCGCTTGAGAAAAATGCAATCGTGCCAGTGACGCAATCATAGAATAGCATCTGCTTCATGGTGGAATTAATCATGTTGTGATCTGAAAGACGTGAGACCAGGATGCAACAGTGGGAAAAGTTCGCACGGCCATTTGACGTCTTAACTTCTTTCCCACGTCCATCCTCGTGCGTTGCTTTTATTTTTTGAGTGTGAATTTCACTCTCGCTTTGATCCCAATCGAATTCCGTGTTTATCTCCAGCTTAACTCTCATCCTTGACCCCGCCAAGGCTGCTGTCAGTAAGGGAGGCTCTCGAGTCCCCTCCATCACCAACTCCCTGGTCCTGTTCCCTCCCTCCTCCCTCCTTTTAGTAGCCCCATTCTCTTAGCCGCTTGGCTTTTTGAGGCGGGCTGAGGTGATGAATCTGCAGTGTTGAGGTTTTTGCCTATCTGCTGACCCTGCTTGCCTGGAACTCTTGGCTTACTCCAGGGGCAATCCGGGGAAAGACCACAACTGTTGTCAGCTAGGTTTTAAGACTTGTGGATTTCACTCGCTTTGTCTGTGTCTGTTTATTTTTAGGCATTTGCATTATTTGCACTTAATTGCAGCTTTTAGCCTCCTGTGCCTTCGCAGCTCAAGTGCGGTTTTAAAAAACTGACTTGGTTTGTGTGAATCATGTCAAGTCGGGCCTGACTTACTGCGTCAAGCCCTCTCCTTGTCAGTACCCGTGCTGACGTTTCATTCCAGTGATCGTGTTAATACGGTGCACGTTATCTTGCAAAAATAATTTAGGCTTACGCAATACTGTACGTGAAATGAATGCATCCTCTTGTGCGCCTACAGTTTACTATCTGAACTAAAGTGTGCTAATTAAAAAAAGGAAAAGCGTCCTGCTCTGATTGAGAACAATGGGCCTAAATTTCGCAAGCAAACGTAGCAGAAGAAATTAGCCTGAAGATACAAAGGCATCATTCCAACGAAGCTCATTTGAACAACGTAAAAACAAATCCTCACCGGTAAGGATAATAACTTAATACATGACAACTACACTTTTTGGATGGCACAAGGGCTCGTTCCGTGTCCACCTGGTTTCCCGGAACACCTGCAAGCACATGTTGCATATCCATAATGCTAATAAGCTAAATGAGTTAATAGGCTTTCCATATATTTTTCTTTCTTCATCTGGCAAGTGTGAAGTTTCAATCTAGCCAAAGTCACTGAACTCTCTCCAGGGGTGGGAACTCAAAAACTGTCAAGGTCAAAGGGGCATCCAATGAAGGCCAACATTGCATTTTTGTACTTCCCCAGTCATGTAATCAGTTCCTTATTAAGCCAAGTTACAAGAGTTGGAATCCAACACAGATTTTGAAATGGTCTACAATGGAACCTTTGAGATCAAACCCAATTGGTTCCTGGACATTGGTAAACTTATAGTTTGTTCGGATTGCTATAGAAACTGAAGAAATCAATTTTAGTGTGAAATTGAAAAAAAACTTGACTCTACATGCATTTATTTAAGTTACATTTCAACATCCTTAAAGTTCAGAGACATGAAATGTTTTCAAAGTGCTGATATTTTGACCACAAATGATCAACTCGTAAGCCGCTCCCAATTGAGACTCCCAAATCATTCGATATGCAGCTCGATGACCGACTGGGACATATGATAGAATTGACAGTGACATATGAAGACGTACGTGCACATCAAAATAAGTGCATCACTTTTAAAATGCAAACATAGCATGTTCTACTTTTTTTTTTTAAACCAAAGTAACGTGATGGTCGATCAGACACTGTGGATGGGCTTCGATGCTCACTGAGCTGAAAACTTGCCTGACGTCATCATGGACAGTGAGTCGAACTCTGCAATTTACGATAAATAATTAACAGTGGGCAAAAGCCCACTGTTGTAATAGCCCGGCATAATATTTGTATGCTAAAATAAGGCCCGTCAGTCCAATCCAATGTCTTCCATTTGAAGATATGGCCGTATTTTGAAATGGAAGGCCTTGGGAGTTTTTCTCCAATCGAATATTGGAGAAAGTTGTCAGTCAGTTCCAGTTTGGAGTGAGAAGAAAATTCCAGCTGTCTTGGTTAGGCATTAAGGTCAGGGTTTAGCGAAAGACAGGAATGTTCCTGTTGATCATGCGTCATGCATGGCCGCAAAGAGGAGCAGGAGTTCAGACGGCAAACTTTTATCTGATAAAAATGCTGCGTTCAAAGTGGTATTCCGCTCATTCGTCTTGAGAGCCTTTTTTAAGACGTCTCAATTCTTCTGCTGTGCCTCCCACTCTGGTATGGCTTAGGAGAGTTATGCCTGAGCGATGTTTTGCGTACGATTCCTTTTCGCTTTAGTGTCTTTGTGTCAGCACTTTTTGTAGCGTGTGCTGTGTAATATGTGCCATAGTTAGCTCGTACGCGGCCGCCTGGCAGCTGTGCAAACATTGTTTGGCCGATCAGAGTTTTGTTTGATGTGGTCTGTCAATGAATTGAGCCAATTAAAGCTAGCCATGCCCATGTTTTTTTTGTTCCCCATTATTGTCTATGTTACAGTTTTGCCAAATTGGGAACTAAATGGTGTACCGAATCAAAGCCCTTTCTAGGTCAGTATGTCCCTCTTTATGTCACGTGTCACCCACAGTCGATCAGATGATCAGTCATTGAATTAAGCGGGCAGGGCATGGTGATGAAATAGACATTTGAGCTTTGATGTTGATATAATTCTCTGGAACAATTATTTTTACAAGACCTTGAGATGACGACTGTGAATGACTACTATGTTTCTAAAGATTTAAGATCTTGCAAATACAAATCGAAAATGGTTTACAGATTGACCCACCTTACTTTTCAGTTCAATGTAACATCAAGTTGGCATTTCCTTCATTGCTTCCTTGTCATCTGCCGCGTTGCCCGCCTAAACATGTAATCATGACACTTAGTCGGGCCCTATCTTAGTTTCCCGAGAGAATGCAAGCCTTAATCATTGCTTATAAAACTTAGTCATAAAGCAAGGCGTGTTACGCCAGCAGTCTGCTAAATAGCAAACATATGCTGTGAGCTTGGGGAAGGGGCGGCGGGTTTTTGAAAGGGCCAAAGACCGCGCGAGGTGCGGCCAACTAATGGTTCCGGCGGCTTATCAACATGCTGAAAAATTAAGATGAGAAGTGTCTGCAACCTGTCTTTATGCTCACACATTGCACAACTGAAGCATTAGCGTGAAGAGAAAACATCTGGCTTGGCAGACGAAATAAAACAAGTTTTTTAAACTATTTCCAATGCTTTGTTCACCCTCCCACTCAATCCGCTTTCTCCCAATGTGTTCCTCTGACTCCTTCAGTTTCACACCCCCTCACCTTCATGTAGTCTGGAGTCGGCCCTTTGCCTCCTCACTGAACGTGACGGTCGGTCTACATAGTATCTGTAACACAGTCGGGTGGATCTTTAGGATTTTGTTGGTTCTGCTTCATGGCTCCACATAATCTTGACGTTGGCGTCGCGCATTCCACAATGTACTGTGCCAAATGTAAACAATGCCATTTTGGCAGGACAGATAATAATCTTCCCATTCCAGTCAGAATAGTGAAAGCATATTGTCGTCAGAGAGGAAGCTTTGGATGACACGTCCCCTCTCCTTTTGTCTGACTTACAGTATTTACACGGGGAGTGCACATGGCCTTAGTGCCATGTATTCACTACACTCGAGCAGTCGCTTGAAGTAGTTGTATGGCTGTTGGCCGGATAATAAATGAAAGGGACTTTGCAAACTTAGACCGGCGCTGAGAGATGATTTAGCATAGCGTTTATGCTAGCGTGGCGCTAGTACAACACAAAAGATGGATATAAAATGGGACTAAAGGGAAAAAAAATAAAACATCACGGTACAATTGCTGGCCATGGTATGACTAAACTAAAAAGGAAAATTTTTCCGTGGGTTGACATGCTGCGTCAATGCACCATATTAACATAGTTAAGTGAATATGGCTTTGATAAAGACAACGAGCTACATACTCAGTCTAAATGCACGCAAGTTACCATTTTGATCAAAATGGATGTTTTATTTGTTGGACTATGATGTTTTTTTTTGGGGGGGGTGGCAAAAATGCAATGAGTAACCCATTCCAGTTGATCTGGTCATTAATGTCAATAACCGTAGTGGATGTAGATTTTGTGTAGGACTCCGAGCCCTAGTAAGAATCCAACCTGTCCGTCTTGCGCATGTGTCTCATTATGTCCTTAGCATCAAAGTCAAATGCGTATTCACTTGCTCAGCATGTTGACTGATAAATGCTAATTTTATCATTGCTGTCCATTGTAAATCAACATGGTGCTGTAAACAAATGCACACGAGGGGGTCAGTCACATGACATCCTTAGGCCCATTCATTGAGGCAGGTTCTATTCTATAATAGAAGTTTTCTTTCAGTTTTAGTCCGCTGTCTAGGGACCCGGCTGGTTTGTTTCGCTACTTGGGCCCATGCTGCTGATTGAGATTGCTACATAGTTTCCAGATTTGTGTTTGCTTGTTTCCTCTTTTCCCAAGTGCTTTCTGCACAACACCTGCTCACACGGCGTGCAAGGTTTTTGGCAGAAGGTGAGCAAGTGGACTACAACTGTAGAGAAGCATTAATGTTGGACTGAATGAATGACTTGCCAAACAAACCTGATAAAGAAAGGCGTGTTTAGGCGGGAGGCTCTGTCAAGTCCAACTCTTTGCTGCCTCGTGTTTAGGTGGTTGTTGTGGAGTAGGAGAAAAATATTTTCAGGAGGCCAATAAATGTCAAGATTTTTTTTATTTTTGGAAAGACCGCAAGACATTTTGAGAGAGGACATGCTTTTGTGTGAGGTGTTGATCCTTGCTTTGTGCGATACCTGAAAACAAAATTGCCTGAACAAATTGCTCTATTTGGGTGTTGTTCAACAAAGTGTACTTGACTGTATTCTGCCTAACCGAGTCAAATTACTTGCCAAAGTCTTAAATACAGTTTATCCTAGACATGTCAACGACTATTCAAGACATTTTTCCACAGTGGTTGTTTTTTTTTTTCCTTTTGGTTTCTATTTTTATTAATTACATCAACTAACGACATGACATGCGTCTCAGTTATTTCAGACGTTTTCTCGGACCGCGTGATACGTACTTTATGCATCAAGAGAAAAGTTTCTGGCTTCCAAGGAATTGTTCTAGTGTTTGTTTAATGCATATTTACATGGTCAGGTGGTCACATTGTGAGTCAATAGGCAACAATTTAACAAGACGTGATCATTTGTTTTTGCGTCATGACCAGTCACACTGATAGTGTGACTCGAATGCACCCCCCCCAGCACCCAACACTTTCATGGGGATGAGTCATAGAGAGACAACAAGAAGCAGATTTTTTTATCGTCCATGATCAATTCAAATCCAACCCATCTCGGATTGCAAAACACTTGAGTGGTAAATTTCCACTAATCTGACGGACTTGTTTTGAAACTTTTATGAGCTCAGCTGGTGAGCTTAAAAAAAAAAAACACTCAAATGTATCTTAAAGCAAAGCAAACTGAGGGATGTTGCCAGATGTTTTAATGCTCCTAATAGCCACAGAGTCGACATCGAGCCTAAAATAGAAAAGTCGTTAATCTGGTGCTGAAGCAGTCTTGCCACTCAGGCCACGAGGCACGTTTGGTCACATGAGAGATACACATAAGAAAGCTGAGTGACATACATTAGTGATTGTAATACGGAGATGGAATGTAAAGCATGTGGGATGAAGACACTAGTATGGGGGAGGCATTTATTTATCAAGTATCCATCTGTAGCCCATAGTTTATCTCCTGCGCATGTATACTTTCCCACCACTAGGACTTGGGTCTCGGTTTAGTCCAGAGGAACTGGCGGGGGGGTGATGATTTGACTGCCACAAATAATGCACACTTGCATAAGGGACCCGGTTGCACAATGTTTCAGTTTAGATGAAAGAAACAGGCCATGTTTTGTGGAAAAATTGCAAAACACAGAGTAAACTGTTTGTCAGATGGATCGTCTGTTTGGTTTCATGCCCAAACAGTCCCACAGCATCTCCTGTTTGTTTACAACGGTTACGGGGGCCTGTACTCAAACCACCTGTATTCTCCAGTGGAACAACTGGATGTTTTATTTTATTTTATTTTTTTCCTGCTTGGTGTGGGAAGATGCTTGGTAAAATTCTAAATATTGAACTCAGTGGAGTGACATTGACAGCAGTGTGAGATTGTGAGGCCTATATTGGGGGACTACAAAGATATTTTTTATTTTTAATTTTAGCTCGGTTCAACTATTAATTGTAATTTTATAGGTGGCAAATGACAGTCTTTACGCTCCTTTAATTTTAATTTTTATTTTTTTACTTGAAGAAGAAAAGAAGGTTGAGTGATGTACTGTGTAGAGTGTACTACCGAAACCTGAGGCACACCTAAACCACAGGCCTTTTCACACTTAAAGACTCAGAACTTTGCTTAGAAGCAGTTACGCAAGCACATTGGCAACCACATCATGCTCAAAGCTGTTCAGTTTCCTTTCCTCACTTGCCGCAAAGCAAAAGTACCATCGAACTCTGCGTGAAACGATGTTCAGTGTCCCTTAAGGCCCAAGGGCAGAGGGTTAAGCAGGAGCCAATCGCACTAGCACATCGTAAGCTGATGTGATTTCCGAGACTTATGGAGAGGAAATAGAAGGAATTGTGTGTCAGCCGTGTTGTATTAGTCTCACTTATTGTCTACTTCAGTAGCCGGAGTGTCTGCGGTGGTGATGATTCGCGACCGCTCCAGCTTCATTGCCAATGACAGATGTAAGCAGGAGTGGCCTCGTGCTGCACAGCCTCGACACAACACCACAGGCTTGTGCTCCAACAGGGCAGCCAAAATACAGTGGTTGCTGTCTAAGAATAAAACGACGGTTTCAGCATCACGGTCTGTGCAGGAGGCGCGGTCCGGCTTTGTGTTTCGGATGTCGCCAGCGCCGTCCGTCTGTCCTGCTTTGGGAGCAGTCTGGCCTTCATGTCGATTTGAGCTGGTTCCACACTTTTATGACTGGTCCTTGGAACCGAGATGGAAATCGAAACAGCTGATTGAACAAGCAGCGCTCTTAAAACCGGAGTGCCGTGCTGAATGGGCTCCCTTTTAGATCCGTCGGGTGTATGAGCCCATGCTCGCAGACCATGGGTCCTGATAAGATCTCCGTCAGACGTTCTCCCAGATACGACTGCCGCCTCCGGTTAGCTGTGGGTAGATGCACATCCCTTAAAATACCAATTGAAAGGCTTTGGCATAAAAACCGAGGCATCCTTTTTTTTCTGCTGCAACTGGAACTCGATGCATCATATGGGATATTTGGAAATATTGTGGTGGAGCTTAATTATCCGACCTTTACCTGAACCCACAACTTTTTCCCTAATACCCACAGCAAGTGAATACGTAGCCACAGAAAATGGACTGAAACTGTTTTTTAAGAGCAAGGAAAAGCATCAAGGAGCCGCTTCTCACACCAACCCACAGTCATTCACTGAATAAACTCTGTAAGGCTAATTATAGTTCAGTTGAATGATTAAAGGCATATTGTCCCATTGTATGGGCTTAGTTGCATGCGACGCTTGTATCGTTGCATCACAAGAATGGAAGCTGCAGTTTGGACTTTCATGAATGAAGCGAGTCTCCAACAGAGGCTGCGAGATGGCACAGATCCCACAGTGATGTCACACCAGAGACGCTAAAAAGCCAGGGAGACTTGTGAGACCTCCCGTTCATAAGATCGTATTACAGGCTGGTGACTCATCTTTCCCCCCCGCCCTCCTCCCCATACTAAGCGGTCCTGAAGCAACCACCTCCTCAGGATGTTCCCTGGCTATCCTATTCAGCCGTGCGCTGCTCGTCTCTCTTGTCGAAGATCTGCAAAACGTTGACATCACTTTTGCGCTCAAGATATTTATTTCAGGTGTGGATGACTATATATATATATATATATATGGGCAGCCCGGTAGTCCAGTGGTTAGCACGTCGGCTTCACAGTGCAGAGGTACCGGGTTCGATTCCAGCTCCGGCCTCCCTGTGTGGAGTTTGCATGTTCTCCCCGGGCCTGCGTGGGTTTTCTCCGGGTGCTCCGGTTTCCTCCCATATTCCAAAAACATGCGTGGCATGCTGATTGGACGCTCTAAATTGTCCCTAGGTGTGAATGTGAGCGTGGATGGTTGTTCGTCTCTGTGTGCCCTGTGATTGGCTGGCAACCGATTCAGGGTGTCCCCCGCCTACTGCCCGAAGACAGCTGGGATAGGCTCCAGCACCCCCCGCGACCCTAGTGAGGATCAAGCGGCTTGGAAGATGAATGAATGAATGAAGTTTAGCAGCTTTAAGTCTTTCCAGAACCTTTGCTAGTTGTTGAGAATGGGCATGGCTGGAAAGTCCGCATCTTTTAAAAGTGCACTGCACGTTTGTCAGACTCCCTTTGTGAAAAGAGCACAGGCAGCAGTCTGCCCGTGACTCGCATATCGGCGAGAGAGGCGTGGTTAATCAATGCCAAAATGACTGATTCACCCGCTCAGAATAGACGACATATCAAATGAGACCATTCTATATATTCTGCAATGTATTTTCCACCCGTAGTCTTGACAGAGCCACTCTCGCGTTTGTAAGCTAAGTGCTAAGCTTTTTTAGAACCACACCGTCTAATGTGGAAAGTGATGACTTGTGGATGCTTGAACTCACTTGACCATTGTGTTTCTAATGGGACTCGCAGGCCCTGAAATCCTATCAGGGCATCATTTACGAGATAGCACCTAGAACGATGCTAGCATAGCCACTGTCACTAATGGATGCGCATTGCACATTAGCTCTCCGCCGCAGATAAGTTTCACGTGAATCATTCTCGGCGATGCTTCTTTTTTTTTTTTTTTTTTTTTTGTTAAAGCACTTAAATCACTTTTTAGCCATCAGTCGAGTGATTACCTCCATCAGAATGTTGTTACACTACAATGATAGGTTACGACAAAATTGTATGCATTCAATACAGAATAGCTCAATTTGGCCATTAGACATGTATAAAGTATACACTCCAAATATCTTTGTAGCAAAGAGTGAAAGTGGCCTGCAACCAATTGGAAGATTGCTGGTTTGAGTCGGGTTTTAAGCATTTTTGAAAAAAGACACTCATCCCCAGTTACTGTTAATGCCATTGTTGCAATTTCTAATGTCATTATTTAGTGGGGGACTAACAAGGGATGATCCTCAGGATCCAAATGCAAACAAAAGCACGTCCTCCCACCGCACTCGTTGTGCGTTTACGCTCACCATAGCTCTCATGTTTCTCGCATCAAAGAGTGGGTAATGGCAGCTCTTAGTGCCGTATGTCTTTGATGGAGGATTTGGTGTTAAAGTGGGCACAAGTCTTCAATCGCAAGTTACAAGTTGTAGCGGCTGATAAAAGCATACGGGGGTGGGGGTTGGGGGGGCTGAAGCAGTTGGAAAGTGCAGGCAAACCTGACTCGATCCACTTTAAATAAAAAGCCACCCATCGCCGTGGCCTTTACATCAAAGCATAGACTGTCTGAGCCCCAATGCCATCTCAAATTGCAGCAAATGTGACATTTCGCCAGTTTTTTTGGGGGGAGATGAGGAAAGCATGTTTTTGTATTTTGAGTCTGCATATGTCGCGCAATACTGTACTAACAATTTATCCCCAAGTAAAAATATGCGATGGGAAATGTGTGTTGACAGCTTATATGATCCCGTAACACCCGGATATTTACTCTTAATTGCAGCAAATTATATATGATCCTGACTTTGAACATTATGATTACCAACTTGGCCATTCCACAGTTATACCCTTTTTTTCGAGATGCTACTAAATCACATACATTTTAGGGGGGCGCTTATTTTAAGGATAACAACTTGGAAAAAAAAAAGGCAGACCGAACTTTACACAGACAGAGATTGGTTACATGGGTGAAGGGAGGTAAAGTTGCTGTGAATTCCAGACTGGGTCGAGACGTCAGTGAGTGGTCATGGCATGAAGCATACACCACTTTCATGCGCATTGCTGGAAGATAAAACCACCAGCCCAGTGGAAATGTCTAAACATGTTGGTTTGATGCTGGTGTGACAGTTTTTTTTTTAAATCAGCAGTTTGCCTTCTTGCTTGGCTTTCGATGAATTTCACCTCAAAAAGCAACTAGGAATTAGGAAACCTTTCTTGGATATAATGTTATCTTCCACACTTTTCAAGTTCAAGCTTATTTTTTTGTGATTAGCACATGCTGAAAAGATTGCTTCTTTTATGTGATATATTGAGTGTTTTTTTTTTTAATCCAAAACAACAAGCAGAATTTTAGTTTTTTTGCTTGTTAATTCCCCTACGGGCACCTTTATTAGTTATTTTTTTTTTTGCAGTCCATCCTAGTAACGGTGTTTGTTTGTTTTTTCTTCTTTCTACCCATATTCTTGCTGCTGGAGTCTGTAAATTTCCCCAGTGTGGGACAAATAAAGAATATCTTAATCTTGGTGGCCGTTGTTCCTTTGTCATCTCCCTGGTTGGACTGTATCCCACACTTTTTAAGTCTGGTCAATCTAATTAGATGGGCGCGAGTCATCAGGCACTGTTTAAAGGCATCAAAGAGAGTTCTGTTCCCCACTGGGTGCCCACTGGCTATGAGCGGAGAACAGTGAGCATAGTGTCTGACTGAGACCCTCAAGAATAGGTCACACCACCCCCAACTTGGCTCGTCCTCGCCGACAGCCTAGATGACATCATCACCTCAATCTCTTGACCCCTGACCCTTCCCAGGGTTTGACCCGATGCTCGATCTGGCGACAGTAAGTCCACTGTGTCGGGGCAACATTGCAGGAGGGCTAAAAAGGGGTCATCGTATCACTGATGGGCACCAGGCGTCGGTATCTGCCCACCCACCCAATATTTGAAGGTATGCGCGGTCGAGGTTGGCCTTTGGTCCAAGGGCAAATAAACATCTTGTGTTTATTTGCGAGCAGAACACCTTTGATACGGGAGACATTTACACATTGCGTGTGCTTCCCGAAACAATGCTTCATCAAATTCTGTTGAATCAGTGAGTGATAAGTGGTTCGGAACATGAATGAATGGCTTGTTTGTACATCGGCGATCAAGGAGGTGTAGTAAGACGCAACGGTGTGATGTTCAATGTTTTTAAGATGAGGATGTTGTAATCATTATTTACAGTCACGTGTACGTTTTGCAATGCTTGTACAGTTTTTGACAGAAGCTACCTGTAAAGTTTCAACCTTATTATGCAATTCGCAATAGACTTCATCAAAGTACTTTTGCAGAGTATTGTCAAATTCATTCCTCTTTGTAATTTGTGCTTTGGCAGATCCGGAGTGTGGAGATGTTCCGCTGCTAACTCCCGGAAGTAAAGAAATGATGTCCCAAGCTCTAAAGGCTACGTTCAGTGGCTTCACCAAAGAACAGCAGCGACTGGGTATTCCCAAAGGTAGAGTTGACTTGTACGCCGATGAGTTGTTAAACGCGGGGTTCCCAACCGAACCAAAACTGAGCCCTAAAAACCACAATGGTGCCGCATACAAGACGTCATATCCTTCCGTAGATAGCGTGAAAAAAACATGGCCTCACATTGGGTGCGTTTCATTTCAGGATAAAACTGCAACATCCTTTGAATGTAGACAGCAAAGTCATTACGTAGCGTCGTAATTGAGGTCAACTGCAGCGACTGGGTAACAACAGTCCCGCTGTCTGGTTTTGGCCAGTGGAATTGTACAGGCGCTCCATCATTAGCTTCTGCTTGTTTACGACCACCCATGCTTGACGGTTTGAATGAAGTGGACTGAATGTGGGCAGTTCAATTCCGTGACAAACACCAGCAGGTGCGGCAAGATCGCGCTGGAAAATTCAGCTGTCCCGACTGTTAGTAAACATTTGTGTCAAATGCGCAAGGTAAAAATATTCACGGCAATCCCTGCTTTTCTGCTCCTCTCTAGACCCCAGACAATGGTCGGAAAGCCACGTAGCGGCGTGGCTAACGTGGACTGTGAACGAGTTCAGTCTGAAGAACGTCGACTTTGACAGATTCTGCATGAATGGCGGCAGCCTGTGCGCCATGGGCAAGGAGCGCTTCCTGGACTTAGCGCCTGATTTTGTTGGCGACATCCTTTGGGAGCATTTAGAAATGCTTCAAAAAGGTAAGATTGCTCTTTTCTTGCACAGAGGTTATAAGGCCGATGACGCTAAAACGTCATAATGTGAGAAAGCCGCGCAAGGGATGTGATCTTTTGCTTGTATTCATTTAATCGATATTTGCGAGCGTAACACGAGCCAAACAGGAAGGCACACATTGGCCGAGGTCATTCATATTTAATAATGCTGCATGCAGTTACGCGATACATAAAATCTATGTCGAGGTCACTGACGCTCAGCAACTGATTCTTTATGTATTTTTCATGAAGAAGACACAAAGCATTACCCCAACAACGGACTGACCTCCAGCTTCCAGGAATCCCGGTATACCTCAGACTACTTTGTCAGTAAGTACTTGGCACAGGCAATGCCAGTCCTGTTGAATTTGCCCTCGATACAAAGCGATACAGTGTCGGTTTTGCAAATCTTTATCTGCTCCTAGATTTGTAATCTCGTCTAAAACTTTTGTCCTTTTAAATACGTTCTATTTCCGCTCTAATTCAGAAAAATAGAATGCCCTCGTTTAACTGCTCTGACGTCATGCGAGGGGCAGCAGGCGTCAACAGTGGAAAAGGGTCTTAAACCAGATATAGCAACTCGTACGGTTTTGAGCAGCACGGGCAAAAATTCCCTTCATTTTGAATGATAGCCAATCAAAGTAGATGTTAACCGCTGCCTTAAAGTTCATGTTGATTGACGAATGTTTTTCTTTTTCCAGTTTGTTTTGTTTATGTAAAAGTCTTGTTGTGCTCTTCTCGAATTGCTCATCAATGAAGGCTCGGCTGGGTCCGCTTAGCGTTATCTGCCGCAGTTGTTGAAGTCATCCCGTGAAGGATGATCGCACCTCTTACTCAAAAGATTCATCTCACTCCTCTGTTTTGCCCTTCCCTTTCCTGTTCTGGTTCTTCTCTGCTCCCGACCATCTTCAGGCTATGGCGTCGAGCATGCCCAGTGCGTTCCCCCCTCTGAATACTCGGAGCCCAGTTTCATCACAGAGTCCTACCAGACGCTTCACCCCATCAGCTCAGAGGAATTACTGACACTCAAGTACGAGAGCGAATACCCCGCTGTCATCCTACGGGACACGCCCCTCAATCCCCTGCAGGGTGACTACTTCTCTGTCAAACAGGAGGTGGTATCCCCTGACAACATGTGTGTGGGACGTCTGAGCAGAGGTGAGGGGGGTCAAGCGTCGAAACACATGGAAGAGATTTGAGTTGAGATTGGTCTGCATGGCTTTTTCGTGCGCAGATTCCTGTTTTTGGTCTTTTCTGAAATGTGCATGAGGTGTTTGCGAGGCATGTCAGAGGGGCTTGTGTGCGTGGCATTGCTGTTTTGAGTCCATCCGAGTATGCCGATGCCACCAGAAGAGATCATCTGGTTGGTTCGTGGTCTCTGCAAATCTGCTTTTCACAACGGTTCTAGGTCGAGGGCACCGATACACAGAAACACAAAAACATGAATATTGTAGCTTTTTTTTCTTTCCTTTTGTTCATACTATTCCTTCGTTAATCTTATAATGAATCAAATATCCTAAGGGAGTGTGAAAGTTGGCGGTTTGGAATTTTTTGTTTCAATGGAGGTTTTACGAAGAGTCATTCTTAGTCATTTAAAGAAACAAAAGCCAAAATGTTTACATCAGCTGGAGTTGAAGAGCTGTGTGAGGTGGCAGGGATGACAACACGTTTATATAAGGTAACGCTCGGATTGTTTCCTCAGTTTCTACCGATGACCCAAGCGCCTTGTGTACCGTACAAATTCCCCCTCCCCAGTGCAATGTACAAGATCCAATCCCCGTGCATCCCACACACCACATGTTACTTTCGAGCCCCGCATTGTGCACTGGTGGGAAAGTATTTTTTGCGGCTCGGCTGATATCCACATGTGGCTCCAATTTGGCCAGTCAAACATTTGGGCATCAATCAAGGTTGCTGCATTATCTGTCATTTGTTAATGACTTACCAATGAAAGGCGGCCCTTATCTTTCCCAAGCCCCAAAAATAGCCAGGCAATTTGTGCGACTGTCTACTTACCGGCGTTTGAAATGAAATCCAAATAGTGGTTATGCAAGCGCAACGAGGTGTAAAAGGCAGAAGTTGAACCAAACAAAGGACTACTGTACCGAAAGTGAGGAGTGTGGTGATGTGTTCAAATGTTTCATGATCTCAGGCCGAAAACTAGCTCATTATCTATCTAGGTGGAGACACGTTCACCAGAAAGTTCTAGTAGGTTGGCTTGCCCGAGTATGGTCCGGGTTGGCATCTCTGGTCAGGATTGATTAGAACGCAATGCGATACTCTTTTAACCGACCCCATTTCTGTGCAGGTAAGCTGGGCGGCCAGGACTCTTTTGAGAGCATCGAGAGCTTTGATAGCTGCGACCGTCTGACGCAGTCCTGGAGCAGCCAGTCGTCGTTCAGCAGTCTACAGCGGGTACCTTCGTATGACAGTTTCGACTCGGAGGATTACCCCACGGCGTTGCACGGCCACAAGCCCAAGGGCACCTTTAAAGACTATGTGAGGGAACGTTCGGACCTCAGCAAAGACAAACCCGTCATTCCGGCGGCGGCACTTGCAGGATACACAGGTGAGCGGTTTACGATGAAATCCTTTGAAAAGTTAAACACTACTCTATTTTATATTCCTACCGGACCGGCAACGAAAGGATTCCTGTTGCCTCCACAAACGGCTGCTTTGAAAACACCACAATCTGTGAGAGATTTTGCCTTAATTTCTGAATTGATGGCCAGAAAAAGACTCATGAATGATGTCTAATGGCTTCAAAACACTTTTCTTTTGGTAATTGTACATGTACTTGAACCTATAATGAAATAATACAGCGAAAATATGAATAATATGATGAAAGTAACATTTCATTTGCGTAGGAGCCAGTTCATTTTTGTCAAAGGAAGCTTTTTCCAAGCCTGCCCGTAGCATCCGATGCCCTTTATCTCCTCCTTTTCACCCAAGAAATAAAAGTAACCACACTCGTATACACGAAAAGACTCAAAATACGGAGTGCTTGTGCAGTCATTTTTTTTCCCTTGCTGTTTCGATTTTGTGCACTTCAAATCGCCATTTTTATAATCTGCGGCCCACATCTCAACCTACATTTTCCAGGTTGTCTCAGCAACGCTGCTGAAACTGAAATTATGCCCGCCTTCGTACGCAACCAGAGTCACATTATCGCTTCATCTTTTGTGGCATTTGCCGAGGCAGATAATGTAAATCTTCAAACTTCCTCTGATCAAAATGTACCGGTAGTTCAAACCTACCACTTTTGGCCAACACTCAGCCACCTGCCCTACATCTTGTATAATAGTCTCTAAACCTAAAAAAAAATGATGTTAACAAAACAAATACACAATTTCAATAGAGTTGGGATGTTGTGTTCAACATAAATAAGTCTACAATAATTTGCAAAACACGTTCAACTGATAATTTAATTGAATATACTCCAAGGACAACATATTTAAAGTTCAAACTGATCAACCTTATTGTTTTGAAAGAAAAAATCATTAATTCAGAATTTTATGGGGACCCGGGCTGCTGTGTTACTTTTAACAACATTCAATAAACGTTTGGGAACTGAGGACACTAATTGGTGAAACTTTGTCGATGGATTTCAGCTGTTTCACATTCGTGGGTCTGCGTTGTCATATTTTACACTTCATAAGACATTAAGCATTATTTCTAATGCCAAATTCATTTTCAATGGGAGGCAGGTCTGGACTGCAGGCAGTCCAGTCTAGTACCCACACTCTTTTACTACACTGCCACTCTGTTGTCTTTCTGGGTGTTGTTGATAAATGGCTTTTGCTTTGCATCGTAATTTTAAGTTGCACTTTCGGATGGAGAACCGAACTGTGTTGCTATTTTGAAATATTCCTTCACCCATGTGGTGATATCGTTTACATGTTGATGTCGGTTTTTGATCCAGTGCTGCCTGAGGGATCAAAGGTCACGGGCATTTGATGTTGGTTTTCGGCCTCGCAGCTTCCATGCAGTGACTTCTGGTCTAACTCGAAACAACACAAAAGAAAAAAAATACTTCTTAACAGCTGCTGAGCCGACTGAAGTATTTTTAAGAGTAGAACATTGCCAGCTTTGAAGGGATGGATAATCGAAAACTTTTCATTGTCAAGCAAGTTACACAACAGCTTCAAAACACATCTGAATGTAACTTTTAGAGGGTAATTTGACATCTACTTTAAAAGTGTCAATAATAGTTCAGGAAATATGTTTTCAGGTCGTCATAATTATAGAAGAATGAGATCTCACTATTTGTGCTTTACAAATCTGATGAATATCTTGCTGGAATAAAGCTGGCGACTTATTTGGATGCAATGCAGTTCTGCCCCACTGCATAACCGTATCGTTTAACCAATCTTGAGCATCACGAGGCTTTATTTTCATACAGCCGTGCACAAGCTTGAAGTGGTGACATGATACGCGATACACTATTTTGGAGGTGGCCGCGTGAAAAAAAAAACTTAGTCGACATCTCCATGGTTTCCTCTGACTAACCGACATTTCAACAGCCACCTGCACTACAATCTGTCAGCCTCGCATCATCTTGAACACACTTCAGCCGAAATGCTCACAAGCGTAGAAAACATTTCACACGCCACTGAGCTATTTTGCATGAAGCTGTTTGTTCTGGTGGCAACAAGAAAATATAGAAAGCCCTTGCAGATGCGTTGAGTTTAAAATAGTTGCATGGGTAATGGGACCCATTGGCACTTTTGACAAGGGTGAGGGGGGTCGGGGGTGCCCAACATCAAGAAAGTACCGTTTAAGTTATAAAGTGTGCAGTCACACAAATAAATCTATTTATATTTTTATAATTTATAAAGGGCGGCCCGGTAGTCCAGTGGTTAGCACGTCGGCTTCGCAGTGCAGAGGTACCGGGTTCGATTCCAGTTCCGGCCTCCCTGTGTGGAGTTTGCATGTTCTCCCCGGGCCTGCATGGGTTTTCTCCGGGTGCTCCGGTTTCCTCCCACATTCCAAAAACATGCGTGGCAGGCTGATTGAACACTCTAAATTGTCCCTAGGTGTGAGTGTGGGTGTGGATGGTTGTTCGTCTCTGTGTGCCCTGCGATTGGCTGGCAACCGATTCAGGGTGTCCCCCGCCTACTGCTTGAAGACAGCTGAGATAGGCTCCAGCACCCCCCGCGACCCTAGTGAGGATCAAGCGGCTCGGAAGATGAATGAATGAATAATTTATAAAAATCACACAACAGTATAGATGGCTGCTTTTGTTTTTTTAATCATCAGAGAAAGTAAGTTGAAGAAAAAAAAGTATTCAATATTGCAACTTTTTTTTTTCCACTTGATTGCTCTTCAAATAACCATAATTCGTCACCATTTGCAACATTTTAGCCCCGTAGCCTGTTTCCCAGTGATACTGTGTTGAATCAAATTTTCCATTTTGGTTGGGTCTGCTTATATGAAGCCTCACTGTACGCCTTTTCAGTACGAGGCCATTGTATGATATTTTTGGAAGCATTTCTCTTTTCATAAGAAAAAAATGTAGTCTGCGTTTTATGCACGAGCGTGGCCATTTGCTGCTGAAGGGCCTCGCTGTTGCAGCGGCAGACGTTGGAATGTGAGTCAAAGCGGTGAAAGAGAGCCAGTGTTTGCACCGTATGCGTCTTTACCGCACTCGAGCACAAGCCGCACGCTCACAAATGTGAAGTGTGAAACCCGCATGCTTTGTTTCCCCGAATATTTCTTTTTTAATGTTCTTTTTTTGGGCGGGAGGAGGAGGAGGAGGGGGGGGGGTTGCTGTGGCAGCGTGTGCTGCATACGCAGGTGTAATTTCAACACGCACGCCTCGGCAGCAGGTGGGTTAGTATGTATATACGCTGAAAAGCCACAACATCAAAAGTGTGCAGGAGACTTGCACAGGCAAGAAAGCAGTTTCTTTAAAACGGTCTTTGTTCTACTTTCACACCCCCGCCCCGCTGCTTTAAGCCATCAGCCTTCAAGCGGTTCTTGCTTTATGACATAATAAATTGTAAACCTCACATCCAATTTGTATTTCGCGATTTCATCGGTGTAGAAATCTGTCAAAAGAACCGCAACTTGTCTTAAGATTCCGTATGGACGCGGTCGCCGCCAGATGAATGAAAACACAACGGAGGACATTTTAGGGAGGTCGTTGGTTGCCTCAGACGGTTGACTTTCAACACCCTTCTGACCCATATGGATATTTTTAAGTGCATGAAAGAAGCGCATTGTAGTCCACCTGGCTGACGGTGGAGGTTATATTGTGACTTCTCTTCTTTCTCAGTGCATCATCGCACTTGAAATGAACGATTGCTGCGCGGCAATGAAATACTTGATGTATAGTTTTGCAAAATGCAGCCTGGCTTGGATGCTTTTCTTAAGGAAAGTCTTGGTGTCATGTCACCTACCCCCAGTGTCCAGATGGATGTGCAAGACAAGGGATTGCTTCCACGTGCAGAACTGCTTGCCAGAAATTCCGACTTGAATGTTGTAGATTTTGTCAGGGTATAAAAAAAAGGATTTCGAGGAGTACTTTTGCCCCCAAAAAATGGAACACTTTGTGTTTCTCGTGCGGATTGCAGGCACAGGCCCCATCCAGCTGTGGCAGTTTCTCCTGGAGCTGCTGACCGATAAGTCTTGCCAGTCCTTCATCAGCTGGACAGGCGACGGCTGGGAGTTCAAGCTTTCCGACCCAGATGAGGTGAGAGGTTGCAACCTTGCTGGTCACGGGCACACGCCCTGGGAGGTCCTAAGTCGTTAACCACATGAACAAACGCGGCTTTTACTTTGCAGCAATTCTTGTTCGGCTCCACGACGGTGATTGTAAAAGATGCCGGATTTTTCTGCATAACAATTCTTGTTATCGTTTCATCATCGTGACCGCAAATCCTAATCCACTCATCCCATCATCTTTAGGTGGCTCGCAGGTGGGGAAAGAGGAAAAACAAGCCCAAGATGAACTACGAGAAGCTGAGCCGCGGCCTGCGCTACTATTACGACAAGAACATCATCCACAAGACGTCGGGGAAGCGCTACGTGTACCGTTTTGTTTGTGACTTAAAAAGCTTGCTGGGCTACACCCCCGAGGAGCTGCACGCCATGTTGGACGTAAAGCCAGACGCGGACGAGTGAAAGTCCGCACAAACATAAACAAGACAATGAAGCCACATGGACTGGCACTCATTAAGTGAGCTTAACAAACATTTATTTGGGGGGGGAGGGGGGGGGCAAAAACGTGTTTAATGACTAAACTAGTTTTGTCGTCGTAGTGCTTTTTGGATGAAGTTTGAACAGGATACAAAGCCAAAATTGCGTTGGAGGTGTGATTATATATACATTCTGCTAGTATTTTTATTTTTTTTGCAGATGTAGGTTGCACCGTGCTGGTGGAGCACAGGACAAGAGGACCAAGACAGGCAACTGTTCATTTTGTTTTTTTTTCCCAGCTTGGACCAAAAAAAAAAAACAAAAGAAAGCGTCAATATGATTTAAGTATTATTTCACTGATGCTGACAGCAGCCAATGCAACCCCATCAGTAGGCGTATAAAAAGTACATTGGAAAATGTATCAACAATGAAGGTTAAAAAAAAAAAAAACAGCTGTCGAAAACCTTTGAGAAGTTTGCTGACGGGATTGCAACGGCGCGAGAGTCATACCAAGAGTGTCTGTGAGACGACTGAAAGTAACCGTTGCTTATGAAACTTTTTTTGGGGGTGTGCTTTCCTGTATTGACTGAAATTCTTGAGGTTTTTTTTGTTTTTTGTGCAAATACCAGCAGTATTAGCGAACGTTAGACAATCATTGCGGAGAAATCTATGGTTGTTTTAAAGTATATATTAAAAAAAAAAATGTCTGTTCACTGTCCTTTTCAGCAGTGTTTGATTAGTCGTCACAGGTAATGTGTAGTTGAGGGGACGAATGCTTCCGAATGTCTGAAGGCAGATCGCGGATTGGAGTGTTGAGTTTGGAAAAAGTGGATAAGAGAGAAAGAAAGCCGCAAGTGGTGAAGAGGGAGAAGGTGAAGGAAATCATGCTCTCATGAGAATTTAGTTGGATTAAAAGCTAATCGCAATCCACAAACAAAATACTTTTTTTGGGGGGGGGGCAATTTATTTTCATTAATGTAAACCAGCTCCACATTTCCTGTTATGTCTTTTTGATTAACATTTCTTACAAAATATTTTCTCTGTCAAGTACAAATGGGCATTTTCATTTTCACAAATTCCTTTCATTTTGACTCCAAGGAAACTGAATGTTGAGTTAGTATTTTTTTGTAAGTGTCTGGTTGGGGTATATGTATATATTTCCTGTGTGGAATTATTAGTGACAGTGATCAAATATTTATTGTGTTTTTTTTTTTTTTCACACAATCCGCTGTGTGTCAGAATGTTCTGGATCCCCTTGCTTGATACCTCTCTTTTGCCTCGATTGCATCACGATGCAATTCATCCACAACCAATTGCACGCAATCGCGCCTAAATAACGAGAAGTTATTTATTGTTATGCCCATCTCTAAATTTCTCTACAGTGCACAGTGTACGGTGTTTGGCTCTAACTAGACCCCAAAATTATTATGATTTTTTTTTTTCCGGAGTACCCCCTAAAATATTAATTTCACTGGAATGAGGGGCATTACTTTTGATGGGAAATGCCACTAAATTCTTATGAGAACATGCTCAGGAAATATGTGGAAAATCTTGAGAATGAGAATAGAGATGATTTGAAGTTTGAGGGAGCATATGGTTCCATCCACTTATGTTTGCGCATTAGGAGTCACTGGTTGCAGATGAGTTTGGCAAATAGGGCTGTACACTGGCTTTTATGGGAAATGCCAAAGTTGAGCATCATCTTATAAATACAATGTTATTGTTTACAGTAGCTGAATGTTACCCATATTGATGAAAATAGCTTTGGATATGTCTATTTGTACAGATTGTGTTTCATCATGCGCCACAGAGATGTGGTTTAGGCCAAATAAGCAAGCGACAAAGCCGGAATAACAACCAAAAGCTTTGTGAGGTCTTTGGACACCCAATTTTGTGTATGGACGCAAAAGTTGGGAAGACGGGGGAGCGTGATTCTCTCACAGTTTTGGAAATGGAAAAGGCACACACGGCTTGAGCACAAAGACTTGTGTATAATTGAGCTTCTCGTGGTCTCCCGCTGACTTTTCAAGTGACGTATTATTGGGAAGATGTTTGTCCAGCCGTCTTAATCTGTAGCACGGACTCCACCAATTTGACCTTCAAGTGTTTGGTTAACAACAGCGACACTGTTATCCCCCCCCCCCCCCCCCCCTACATGTTTAAAACACTGTTTTTATATCGCCTCCCATTTTAAAGAAGCGTAACTTGGCGCTGACAAATTATTATTTTATTTTATTTTTTTGCAGAATGGAGTTGGCTTTTTTCGTTCCAGGTGCTGGGGGTAAACCTGATGATATTTTCACAATTATTTCAGAGCAATTTCTACTTTCACAGATCTACTGTATGTCTTAAAAGAACGTTAGCTGGTAAATACCCTTAGTTTGTGGCATATGCATATCGCCCATTTAAAAAAAAAGGATTCAGAAGGAAAACCTTTTTGTTTTCATGTTTTTTTGTATATTATATTTTTGTTATGAGATCCTTTTTTATTGTATTTAGTTCACAAACATTTGAATATTTTTTCAATAATTTATATTTTATATATAAAAAAGGATTTGCAGACATCTGGTGCTTTCATGGGATATTAAAGGTAGCACAGGATTGAACAATGTAGCGTTTTCTTTTTTCTTGTTTTTTATTTTTTTTGTGAACTATAAAAAATAGATCTGTCTGCTAAAGAAAAAGGCTGATGCTGGCCCATCAATGATTTCTGCTGGAAAGGTTTTATAAACTGTAGCCTCTATTTCTAAAATGTACTTAATGTACTTCAAAAATGTTATAAAATATATGTGAACAAATCATGCGTGTTTCTCTGTTTGCATGGATGGATGAATGTGATGAGAACGATGGATGCGGCTATCCTGGCTGCTCGGTACAAAACGACGAGACTGAGTCATGAAAGATTAGTCACTCGTCCCCAAAATAATGTCATGATCCCACATTTCTACTTCAGATGTAGTCGTTATTAAAAATGGTCTATTTTTTTTTTTACACTTGGACAATTACAAATGTTAAAATGTTACTAAAAGTGTACAATGCAATACATTTTTATTTATATTGCGCTTTCAAGAAGCTGTGGCTGTAACAGAGCACTCGACAAAACAGTTGACATAAAATAAAATCATATAACACCAGAAGCAGTTATAGCTATAAGAGGAGAGAACCAAAGTCTTCTTTCACCAGTGGATCAGAGACATAATGCTCAAAATGTGCACATGAAGACATAAATGCAGTGGTCCCCAACCCGCGGGCCGCGGACCGGCACCGGTCCGTGAGTCATTTGGTACCGGTCCCCAACCCGCGGGCCGCGGACCGGCACCGGTCCGTGAGTCATTTGGTACCGGGCTGCACAGAAAGAAAAATTAACTAGCATTACTTCTGTTGCCAGGAGCACGTAAAATGAGTAAACGTCTTTTGAAAGTTTCTTTGGGAACGGGGAAACGGCCCAGCCAGGAGACAGGAGAGGAGCTGACGACTTTCAAGAAAAAGAAGGTGAAATGTAACAGACAGTATCAGGAGTTCTACTTAAAAGATGGACTTATCTCAACGTGAGATTCCCACGCTCACTCTAGATAAAATGCGGTGATGGTGAGTCGTATTTTTCATGCACTTTGTATTTGCGGCGCATCTTATTTTGAAGGCACGTTTAAACATTACCATAGCGACCATAGAGTGTTGCGGCCAGATTGGACATTCCCCGTGTCATGATTTGGCTTTGTTATGTTACGAAAATACCACAATTTTCATGCAGGTCATATATTATTTTGTTGTATTTGTATGGATTAAATACATCTCCATTATAATAGCCCCAGCTTCCACTTTACATCAATCCTTCCCCTCATTGTCGATGTTTTTAGAGAAGAAAAAGAACGATTGGTGGTTATAATTTGCCAGGTGGTTGCATGATCCACGCCAGACATGAATGCTCAGGATGTCTCAGAAAACCCCCCAACAATTCATGCTAACACTCATGCTTGCATATTTCACCTGCATGCCAAATGCCATCACTTTGATTCATCGGCTATACGAACTTTTTAAGTACCTCAATCTGAAGTGATTCAAACGTTGTTGTTTTCATCGCACCACACAGAGGACATCTGCCGAAATTTCATACGCAT
The DNA here is from genome assembly GCF_025434085.1 of Hippocampus zosterae. Classification (NCBI taxonomy): domain Eukaryota; kingdom Metazoa; phylum Chordata; class Actinopteri; order Syngnathiformes; family Syngnathidae; genus Hippocampus; species Hippocampus zosterae. The sequence continues at coordinate 21,562,753 of NC_067460.1, read as the reverse complement.
TTTCCAAAACATGATTTCTGCATCCTACTGACAGTAAACGATTGCTGTCCCGTTACAGCATCCCATTTGTAAGAACTCGCATCTAAATATTTGTCTCTAGGGCTTCTGTGCACTGTATCTGTCTCCTGCACGCAGTCTTAACATTGCTGTGCCAGACATGAAAAGTCATGTGTGAAATCTCAAAATACGAGTTTTTCATTCAGTGTTTGATGGCCATGTTGGCTGTGTGGCAGTGCAAAGAAAAAACAATTACCGGTACACAAATGAAATGGACACTGTCTTTCAAAGTACAAATGATGACTGCCATTCACCAAACTGCCTGACGCATCTCAGCCCCTTTTTATTAGATGGGGCTGGATAGGCCGTGCAGTTCCTAGCTAAGCCAGTGTCAAAACTGACAGGACAAAGTTCGACGAAATGTCAATATGTCAAATATCTTTACCTGAAAATTGACCACACCGTGTGGTCCAAAAAAAGTAATGATCATCCGTATGGATTTGTGATACTAGTCTCGAATTTTCCATTACCACATCCTCAAGGTACCGTTGCAATATTCAAAAGCCACATATTCCCATCATGCTCTGGGACCGCATTCATTTCAGCACAGTCGGCCTGGTGTAATGTGTTAATTGAACCTCAAGGTACAGTCAGAAGAGAGACCAAATGGCTTCTGAATCAGAATCAGAATCGTCTTTATTGGCCAAGTATGTAGAACACACAAGGAATTTGTCTCTGGTATAACACGCTGCACTAGTATCAGCGTAAAGAACAAAATAATTGAACCTTTTTAGAGTAACCAGTAGTTTTGTAGTACCATTTTCTAGTACAAGTAGAGTGACTACGTCAGTGACTGTTTAAGGAGTTAATGGCTAGAGGCAAGAAGCTGTTTAAGTGTCTACTGGATTTGGTGCGCATGGATCTGTAGCGTCTGCCTGAGGGGAGTGGCCGGAAAAGGTGGTGGGCAGGGTGCGGGGGATCCAGGAGGATTTTCCGTGCCCTTGTCTTGATTCTTGCAGTGTGCAAGTCCTCAAGAGTGGGTAGGGCGGTGCCAACGATTTTCTCCGCCGTCCTGACTGTCCGTTGAAGTCGGATTTTGTCCTTTTTTTTTAACTTAAGATCTAACAGATCATCCGAAAACTAAATATATCCACTCTGTCTTGCACAGAGATCCTTTTGAATGAAACCAAATTGCTGTGACGCACAAAAGGCTATGGAAGACATTCCATTACGTCGAGAAGAAGCCGCGAGAAGCGATCGATGTGTCCCTGATGGTCAAGAATGTCTATTTTCGAAACATTAGCCCGAGGACACATGCTCATCCTAATGCGTCCTCCTCAGCATGACCCTTCGCATGGATTTCGAAGAGTTTCGGGTTGGCAAAGGTGAAGGATGTCATTTGTTGTTTACTGCACTGCCGCAACTCCAGAAAACTTATTCCCAATTGCACATTGATACAAAAGTGATTTCATAATGCAACACCACCACTAAAGAGGCAGTCTCCAACAAATTATAAGGTCATTACGGATGGTAAACGCAACAATGTTACAAAAAAGAAGCACTGTCATGGTCGAGTCCAGATTGATCACAAGACGTAGAGTAAGTGCAAGAAATCATTGAACACATTTGACCTTTTCTCAGATCAGTTTATCACCAATGTTTCGGTCATGCGCAAAGCTATAGCTTATCTCCGGAGATGCAATCCGTTCATGTAGTTTCTCTTCTGTTTCTGTTTATGTCTGTTTAATGTCACACGGTGGCTGGAGCAGACCGACCAACAGACCAACTGACTCGAAGCAGGGCGCACACTAGACTGATCACCCGTCAAGCCAAATTTCCACAGTTCAATTGTCGTACAGAAGGGTAAAGCCTAATCCGGCTTGTGCATTGTAGCGAAAAGAGACACGCCGTGTGTGATTATGGATAAACGGACTGTTCCAGGTCGACAGTTAGTCATGCCGCCGGCCTGATGTATAGCAGTCTCACGGTTCTTCCCGGAAGTCGTTTCCATATTGCCTTATTTGTAAAAAGCAAACTACAGATCTCCAGTTATTTTACACTCAGAAAAATGGGATGCGGTGACAGACAACCACTGGTTTTGAATAGTTCTTGTCCTCATTAGATTTGTGCGTCGGCTGAAACCCCTCCTCACTGACTTTGGACAAGGGGAGGCCAACGCCGCTGGACTGGTCGCCAGTTAACCGCAGGGCAGTGACAGACCTAAAGTCCCACATACCTACCCCATCCCATGGGCAACATTTCGAGTGTTGTTGAAATAACTTTATTGTGGCTCTGTGCATGTGCCGAGTTCATTTTCTTTTTCCAGATCCCACAGAGTAAACTCACCCCCACCCCTCATGAAAGCATAGTTGCATAGTTTGGGAGTTTCCTTCCCCTCCCCCAACCTTTTAATAGCCATGGGCCCGTCAGAAATCTGTCTAGCCCCCTGCCCCCATCCGCCCCGAACCCTAGAATTTAGATTTATTTATTTCATTCATTCATCTTCCGAACTGCTTGATCCTCACTAGGGTGCTGAAGCCTATCCCAGCTGTCTTCGGGCAGTAGGCGGGGGACACCCCGAATCGGTTACCAGCCAATCACAGGGCACACAGAGACGAACAACGATCCACGCTCACACTCACACCTAGGGACAATTTAGAGTGTTCAATCAGCCTGCCACGCATGTTTTTGTAATGTGGGAGGAAACCAGAGCACCCGGAGAAAACCCACGCAGGCCCGGAGAGAACATGAAAACTCCACACAGGGAGGCCGGAGCTGGAATCGAACCCGGAACCTCTGCACTGTGAAGCCGATGTGCTAACCACTGGACTACCTACCGGGCCGCCCTTTTGTTTATTTTCATTCAAGGATACATATTTTTTTAAAAGTTCACGAGCAAGTAGCCATTCTGTGGCAGGGCAAAGCAAGATGACATTTTCCCGGTGCGACAGCATACTTCCCGGGAAGTAAATCACAGAAATTTCCACTAAGAACTCTCAAGGTTGCCCTCATATTCAAAATACTTTCCTGCGTTCCTTCCATTCATCATATATCGTGGCTGAGTCGGGTTGAACCACATGTCTCGGCAGGAGTAGAGACTGTATTGTGCCATCTTACGAAGGGCAGATCAGGGCCATCCCCTGCTTTGGCTCTTAATTTGCATTTTTATTGCCGCTATCGCATCCCGAGTTAATACGCCATTGACTCCGGCTGCCACCCCTAGACCGGGCGCCATCACCTTGCTATCCCGCCTGAAATGAGAATACCCGTTGGCCCCCGCGAGGTCTACATTGGCTAGAACTCAGGTACCAGTCGACCTGGCGGTCCGTGGCGGAAATGAAGTGTCTTCACAGGCTAATGTGGAGTTTCCATTAAGAAAGATGATTGATTTGTGCCAAGCCTTTGCCGCGAATAGACAAATAGGCTTGCACAATGAGACTAAAATGGGGCTTTGTTTGCAGGTTAGGCCGCAAGTGAACTGGAGTGTGACAGCAGAGACGGGAGATGGCAAGAGAGGGAGAAAATGAGAAGGTGAAGGGGTGAAGGGGTGGAATACAAGATGAGCGTAAGAGATGGCAAAGGTGTGGAAGCTCGTCATTCATTTTAAATGCCTCTGGAAGACAACTTTCTTTTCTTGTCATGATGCGCTTGAGCTGTAAACCATTGGATAGTTTGTCTAGAGTATCCGTCACGTTGAAAAGGATCTCCGAGCACTTGCAGTTGAAGAAATAAACTGGGCGGGGGGGTTTTGAACACATGTTGGTAACGCTCCAGTTGAACAAGAAACCTTGCTATTCTTCTGCCGAGAGTCAACTGGGACACAGAAACTTTCCCAGGGCATCTCGCTCCAAAACGCCCACGTCTGCGTCTTCATCCAGTAGGAGGGCTTCTCTCACCGTTGAGTCAAGCCGTCGCTGAGCCGCCATTGGTTGCCTGGGCCAGGGCCCAGAATGGGAAGGCTCGGCCCTGAGAATTTTCCCAAACATGTTCTTCTTTCGTTTGCCTTTTAGCCAACATCTGCTTTCAATCAGTGTTAGTCAAAAGACCGTTTCTTTGCTGTTGGGGCTAAATACACACACATACGCACACACACACTGATGTGAAGTCAAACAAGCATTGTCCACAAGAACATTAATACATGTTTTCATTAAATAATGAATGATGACATTTTATGACACGTAAAGGCAGTAATTAATAATCTAAGTTGTGGACATTGACCCCATTTATCATGACAGACCAAAGATACCTACTTACAGTATCTCTCTGCAAGTGTTGGAATGTCTGCTGGTTTTAGTGTTGTCCAATCCCTCCATCTATCCATCCATACATCCATTTTTATAAATATTTGAAAACAATCCATGTTATTACAATGTCATAAGATAAGATAAGATAAGATATCCTTTATTCGTCCCACACTGGGGAAATTTACAGCCTCCAGCAGCAAGAATGTATGTAGAAAGAAGAAAGGAGAAAGAGTGAAACATTTTTACATGTTGGTGTGGTTCGCTGCAGGTCCCTGCTTTTTTTTTTTTTTTTTTTTCTCACCCAGTCCAATGTTGTAAAGGGTGATGCGCTCCAATCCAGATGTACTACATTGCTGAACTTGTGGACTTATTGTGCGCTCGTCTTGGCTTGCGTTGCAATCATTAACACTGTCAAAATCTGGCTACGAGGCTGCGTAAGCATACAGATCTCCACAGTGTGTGTTTCTGGGGTGGGGCAAAGCATAAATGGTTTGCGGTTTCATGAGCAAACATGTCTTGGCACATCATCTTATGGCTTCATTGTTTCAGTGCGGAAAAAAAAAACTGTCACTGTCGCGCAGTCACAGTTTAACAAATGCTTGTGCAGAGACGGCGCAGTGGTTTTGCAGCCACGTACAAAGTCATAGACGTTGAAATATGTTTCACATGTTGCACCAGAATTATATCCGAATGCGACGCATTTCGTGGGGTTAGCTTGGGGCATTTTAACTCGTTTTTGAGATGGCGTCAGTTAATGACCCAGACACAGACGAATTTTTAGGTATGAAGAAGAATGAATGACTTGAAATATTTCTTAAAAGCATTCATTTCGTCTAACTTGTATAGTTGCCACTCTACTTCTGAATATTGCTGTTTTTATTCCCAAATGCACACAGGTACAGTGTATGTACAATATCATATTCATGATTCATGTGTCGTCAACGCATTCGATGCAGCTGGCTATCCTTAATGCTTTGGTTCACATTCTCACCTGCATAATATAGCACACACGGTGAAGTATAGCATTCTGTTTATATATTATTTACAGTTTTCATGTACTGCACAGTTATTATTGCACTACCGATAGTAATGCTGGTGTAATTACATTATCCGGTTCTTAGGCGTACTCTTTGATACATGTAGAATTTCTCTTCCTACTTACAATGCTCCTGTATTGGCAATTGTGAACCTGTTTTTTAAAAACAAGAAAAAGGTCAAATCTGAAAATAATGCATCCTATGTTTGTGCTTAGCGCAAGACTAGCACAAAGTGCAGTCGAACTATGCACGTTTTCTTTCTGTTGGTGTTTTCGTGGACGGGGACAGTTTGAAAGTAGCGATTGCGCCGTTGTGGGAGTGAACACTGCTGACTTGATTCTAGGTCAATCGTTGCCCGTTATTCCCTTTAAATTCAGTGCAGAAACGATGCACATGGAGGAAGTGTAATGGACACACTGGAGTCCGTGCAAGAGATCAGCGCACAAAAAAAAAACGTTTATAAGGAAGATCTCCACTTGTACATGATGTAAAAGTGGCCGCTGCGAAGTTGGCACTTGGAGACTGCAATGCACTCTGTATCGTGTGTCTGTGTGTGAACACTCCCTTCCTCTACTGTATACAACAGTTTCTCTCATTCTGCTTAGTCTCATTGCCTGATGCTGCAAATATGCACATTGCGTACATTTTTGAAGAGTTCATACACATTCTTGTGTGCTGCCTGATACTAGTGTCGACACTACGGCTGCAAAACTTCCCCGTTGTGGAACTACGAGAGGCACATTCTATGCTTTGCTACGTCCCCATGCCATTCAAGTCATTGAAGTGAGCTCAATAAGATACAAATTATGTTCAGAGAGCAAGGCAATAATCTGTCTTTTAGTTGAAAGGGGAAATGAATACTGTAATATACCGAATGCAGTCTGGAATTATGGAAAATAATACGTTGTTGACCTTTGTTCTACTTGGCCTCATTCAACTCAATTAGCATTTAGACGTTTGGAAACTCCCGAACCTCTGAACAGATGCTCCAGTGTATTCCACTCAAAAATTGAAGAGAATTTGCACCGAAAAATAATCCCGTCTTTCTCTTTTTCACTGAATGCAATCAAAGTAAATATAAGGCTAACCAGAGGGTCATGGCTCGAGACTTGGAATAGCACACAAAGTGTTTCAAAGCTTCATTCTACCTCAACAAGTGTTCCTTTTGGCCGACGGTTGTCTCACCCCCCCCCCCCCCCCCCCCCCCCCACCGCTTTAATGTTAGGTGTCCAATGGTTTACAGTAAGTCCTTGGCATGTAAGTATGTTGTCTTGCCTGGGTTCACTCGAGGGTTTCAACATGAGTCATATTTGGGTGCCCGCTGAATTGCACTTTTCCTTAATTGCACTGAGCAGGAAAACCCCATCCGTTAAAAATATGACGTCTCTCTATTTTTACGATATGTCCAGTTCATAAAGTTTTTTTTTTTTTTGTCAACAGTGAGTCACTGCCCGCTGACCCGTCCACTATGGTGCCCACTTCCCCTGGTGGCAGCGGCCTTCTGCCTGCGCGCCCTTGCAGCCTCACCCTCTCCGCACGCCTGATCCTCCACGCTCCAAAAAGGAGTCGTTACATTGAATGTTTTTGCAACCAAAATAGCTCATTCATGCTGTGCACGCCTTCACGCAAAACCCTGCGTCTTTCTGTCTTTTCCCACCAAACTTTTAACCTCTGGAGTGACAAAGGTTGACACAACTTACTTCACTCTGAGAGAAGGGGCTGCTCCGTAATTCCCCGTGGGACACAAATATTTGCTCACGCTCCACTTATCGAGAAAAGTTATAGTTGTGTATAGCTTCTTTTATGAAATGGACAAAGAAGCGTTGGGAGGCGATAAATCCAAAGCCACAACGTACCTTCTCATCCCTGCATCCTATGTTCAGATACAGAATGCTGTCGTAGCTCTTTTATTAATATTTATATGGTTTAACTTCATTTGGAAATGGACTATGCATAAATACCGACTTGGGCAAACTTCGCCTTCCTTTTGACTCGCACACTTGAGATTTATGAGCTCAGTCTGACCCACGATTACTCCTGAAGACGAGTCAACAGTGTTGTGCAGTAAATCAGACCAAACACAGCGGGATCAGGGCCACAAAACCAATAGTGTTCAGGGGCAGAGGTCAATGGGAAGGAAGCTCAAAATCATGCTGTTGCTACTATCTTTTTTTTTTTTTCCTCTCTCTGGAGGCTACCGTTATTGCACTTATCACTTACCAAGAACAAGTTAAGGAAAATGTTCTGCTGAGGTAAAAGTCAGGACACTGCACAAAATTAACAATCTACATGAGCGTTGAGCTGCAGCTAAGCAGAACCGAAATTCTCACCTCGCGTTACTCTACCCCTAACTCTGGTTGATTTTAAAGGTCGAGCCTTGTCTTTGACACGAGAATCTGGAATATTCTCCACTCATTAAATGTTCTCTGACACTAAAACACTTTGAATCCCTTCTGGCAATGCAGCTTTGACTTGGACTTCAACACAAAAGGATCTTATTCTTTGTTTGGTTGTGTTTGTGCATTTTTTTTTCCAGGTGAATGCGTTGCTTGCTGTTTGATATAAAATATGTTCAATCGAACAATTTGTACAATGCACGTGATTATTTGTCTTTTTCTTTACTTCAACATCACTTTGAGTAGCACAAATGTCATATGGATAAAATATGTGATTTAAAAATGAAGCTTCAAACTTGCTTTTTGAGCTAGTTGTATTTTTTTGACTTCCGTAGAAGGCACTCCCTGTTCACCTTTGGGCTGACTTGCCGTTTCTTAAACCCCTCCACTTACATCACCAGTGCCATCGAGAGAAGTACAAAAAAATACAACTGGTTCATGAAGCAAATTTGAAGCTTCACTTTCCCATCACTAGATAAAACCTTGACCTAAAGTTAACCCAAATCTTACTCCAACTCCATAGCTACAACTTATCCCTGTGGCCTTATCGCACTCCTAACCGTAATTTAATACAAAATATAACATAAATTAGACCCCTAACCTTGTACCCCAAAACCCTAACCCCTTACTAACCAACCTTTACCCAAGCCAGGGCTAAACCCTAATCCTTCAACTACAAACCTAACCAGGACCCTTCCCAGCCATCCTTAAATCTACCAACCACGAGTGGTAGAATCCGAGCTGTCCAAATTTGCCCTAATCGTAACCCCAAACCTTAAACCAATCAAGGGATAATGTCAAAAACTAATCTCACCCTCCAAGCTGCTACAACTCTTATTCTTACGGTTGTCCCATAACAGCCAGGAACGGTCCACGTGTTTCAGAGTTTCCCATACTTGAAGAGCTACATCGATACCTTGAAGTTTGAACACTATCTAATCCAGATGCTATTAGACCTCCGATTTGTTTTTCTTTTGTTAATAAATCAAAAAGAAAAGCCACAAAATAAGCAAATGCCTTGCACAAAATGCTCACATGACAGCTGCTTGAACTGCCTTTTGCATATTTTGAAGAATCACAAATTGGGCAATCGACGTTTGAGGTTCCACTGGTACCTCCTTCCACATGGTGATTGAACTGCTGCAAAAGGTTAGAAAAGTACTTTGGGTTGAGCAAGTGGTTGTGCATGTAAACATTTTGCAGTCATGCATTAGCTTTCTTTGTATGTTGAGAAGGAGCTCCAGAGGATTTGTATTTATTTTTTGCTGTACTTCACATACAAGAAAACATTTTGACAGAACAGCTACAAGATGTGATACAATCCTCATTCCCATCCTCCGAGAAACAAAGCTGGAGATGCCGTGCGAGGATCTTGCAATAATATTAGCGCTCTCTTTAGTTCTCTTCTTCCTGATAAATTTTACACTCGCTGCACTGGTGGGACGTTGTTTTAACTGTGCATGTGTTTGGCTCGTTATAGGATTTGACAGAACACAGATCCTCCTGCTCTCTATCAGTTTAACACACTGAGATGAGCCAGGGATTACTCACGCTGACACTTGACTTTGCCAGGGTCTCACTTCCAAATGTTACTTTGGTATCGGGTAGTCGCAGTGGGCCTTCATGTGGCACTTGGTGTCGTGATTATTGCAAAAGAAGACACTATAGGAAACTTTTCTGTGATGTATGTCGAGGGGAAAAAAATCAAATAAAAAGATAAAACTAGAAACTGAATGCAAAGCCAAAAATAATCATGTTCATTCATAGCATGTTGGCACATTCTATATTTCCTTCCATTGACTTTTTGGTGTGTGTCATGTAAAGGTCATTTCAACACATGAATCGTAGCATTTGGTACACCCGCGAAAGCTTATAATACTTCATAAAGAAGCTCACCAACAATTATTGCCATAATTGCTTCATGTAGCCAGTGTACATAAAATATTCTTCTCAGTGCTACTCCATGGTACCTCTGACTGGATTTCAATTGCTCCGAATGTTGATTTTCTTACCATTTAATGGAGCATCATTCTTACTTTTTGAAACAAAATTAGGTTCCTATCTTGTATGCATATCATGTTGTCATTCGATTGTCAGGTGGACTGAAACAAAGGCTCCAATAAATGTATCACGTTGTTCACTTGTTGTATTCAATTCACTCAAGAAAAAAAACCCCCAAGACTGAAGAAAGTCCCCGAGAACAAAATAGACTCAAATTCGATTACAAATTCCGTTAACTATTTTCTTCTCAAATGACACCCTGACAAACCACACACACAAGTCAAAAGTGCTGAGTGCGAATCAACCAAAGTGAGTCATCCTTCATCTTGTGTGGCAATGCCTTGTTTAGTTGAAGCCAAGGTGAAACAACATGCAAAGAAAGCACAAGTGGGCCAAGCTATGTTTCACAAGCTGGGCCCGGTCTGACTAATGTTGCAGTGCTACGTTTGGAGCCGACGCGCGCTCACACGGACGCCCTCCCAGGCTTTTCCCACATCACTGAGGGGCCGAGGTGGGCTCTTTGCTCCACAACAATCTTTTGGGCTTTGGCTGGGAAAGCCTATACTCCACTGTTCTCACCATTCCCCACTCATGTTGCTGGACGAAAAGAAGAAGAAGAAGAAGAAGAGGACATCGGAGGACAAAATGTGGTCAGGGGTATGTTCTAGAATGCTGAGTCATTGGTACTGTAGCTGATTCCCTGTGTCAGGTGATAACAATTTGAAATAAAGCAGAACAGAGAGATTTGCGGCTGGAAAAAAAAAGACACTTGAGCTTTCCTTGGAAAAACAAATATTGATGTTTCAGGCACAGCAGCTAAATCGCATTAACAATGTTTATACCAGGGCTGCTCAATTAAATTGTTCGGGGGGGGGGGGCTCATTTTCCGAAAGCTCAGGACAAGGCTCTGCCAACACATAAAAACTGTTCCTTCACCTTCATGGCAAATATAGTCATAAATAAAGTGATAGGCCACAGTGGCTAATGAAGTCATTCATTCAAGACAAACATTCATTCATTCATTCATCTTCCTAACCGCTTGATCCTCACTAGGGTCGCGGGGGGTGCTGGAGCCTATCCCAGCTGTCTCAGGGCAGTAGGCGGGGGACACCCTGAATCGGGTGCCAGCCAATCGCAGGGCACACAGAAACGAACCACCATCCACGCTCACACTCACACCTAGGGACAATTTAGAGTGTTCAATCAGCCTGCCATGCATATTTTTGGAATGTGGGAGGAAACCGGAGCACCCGGAGAAAACCCACACATGAACAGGACATGCAAACTCCACACAGGGAGGCCGGAGCTGGAATCGAACCCGGTACCTCTGCACTGTGAAGCCAACGTGCTAACCAGTGGACTACCGGGCCGCCCTTTTGTTTATTTTCATTCAAGGATACATATTTTTTTAAAAGTTCACGAGCAAGTAGCCATTCTGTGGCAGGGCAAAGCAATATGACATTTTCCTGGTGTGACAGCTTACTTCCCGGGAAGTAAATCACAGAAATTTCCACTAAGAACTCTCAAGGTTGCCCTCATATTCAAAATACTTTCCTGCGTTCCTTCCATTCATCATATATTGTGGCTGAGTCGGGTTGAACCACATGTCTCGGCAGGAGTAGAGACTGTATTGTACCGACTCAAGACAAACAAAAGAAATTAAAAAAATATCTGACTTTAATTTGCAAGTCATCATAGATTACCATTGAACACTAGAACTAAAAGATGGAGCTAGACGTCCCAATGAAGCAAGAATATTGTACTATCTATATTTATTTTTATTGACTTTTAGTTGGCTGTGTTTTACTCTGCTGTGTGCAGCCATATCACTGTCAAAAATGAGAATTTGACTCAATTGCCGTTGCTGGGTAACTAAAGGTGAAATAAATTCAATGAAATATATATCTAAAGCTAAAATGATCCATTGAAGGTGAAAATAGATACATTTCTTTTTGGCATCTTTTTATCGTCACCATTTGCCACACCGGTGCTGATCGGAAACGTGCACCTGCTGTACAATTTATAGTCATTACCAGTGTTTTCTTTACCTCCACCAAAGAGGCTTGGAGAAATTGGCAGTTTTGGCAGAGAATGCTTCGTTAAATTTTGTGGGGAAATTCGGCATTTCTCTTGAGGACTAGACCTGGCAGCGCGGGAGGCTAAGGTTTGTGAATATATGCCATAATCCAAATGACAGAGTTCTTTGCATGAGTACATTTGACTGAAATTCTCCTTCTCTTCAAAGGGATACATTGAGCATACAGTCATTTGCTAATGTACAAACTATAATAAAGGATGTCTGGCAGGATACCTAATGGCTGACCATGCCTCACAGTGGATTTGAAAACATGCTGAACACTTTCTACTCAAACATCCCACATTTGCAAGCTTGAAGTACATTCCTTGGATGTTTTTCTTTTTTTAAAAAAAGATTTTTTTTACAATTGCGAGTTATTCCACCATTGCACAAATATTTTTGTACATTTTTGACCACCGACAACGATAAACAATTTTTAGCTGACCCTGTTTAACACCGCAGAAGAAAAAAAATTGTGTGTGTGTGTGTGCATGCGTGCTCGTGCACGCAAGCGATCTAACTGACGACAGCAGCACTTTCATTTTCAGCCCACTTAGTCACCCCTCCTTGTTTGTAGATGGTGGATGAGTGGGCGGCAGTCGTCGTGATAAGAAGGTGCAAGCGGCAGGACACTGAGAGGAGGCAGTTCGTGCATGGAGGGTCATTGACCGGGCAACTATAGCAACTTGTCCTAGAAGTCATAAACACAATTTGGGTACACAAGTGGCAATGACTGAGCGGTTATACAGTAAATTGATGTCTTGACTAACATTTAGCCTTTAATGATAGATGATTACAATGTGTGCATTATGAAATCGGAGGAGGCCCGCTCTCTTTTTGACATGTTTCCATTCATTTGGTATATGGTTGATTTGCATTAGTGTCACAGCTGAGCTGGTTAATAACCAACATTGTTAAATGAGCAAACACAGAGTGACATCGCAACATATCAAAGTGTACTGAGTAAGGATTGTGAGACCATACAATGATTGCATGAATAGTGACCAAACTGTTACAAAAGACTGTGGAGTCAAATCGTGCAGAAGACGAATAGGAATTAAAGCTGTGGCACAGAGGAGTGGTACCTGCTGACTGAGGTTATCAAATTCTTCTTTAGGGTATCACAGTCATCTGATTTTAGATTTCGTAAACCATACGACATCACTGATGTGAAAACTTTAACTTGAGTCACAAGCTGTTTTGGTTGTTTATAGCAAAGTATGGTATCATTTTAATGGTCGGGCCCACTTGATATCTGCCGAGGCGGTAAGGAGTTTGACACCAGTGATGTATAGTAAGGCATTTTTAGCCGAAACCCCCCCCGACCATGTATAGTAAGGTGTTTTTAGACGAAAAAAACAACCATGAATAGTAGGGCGTTTTTCTACCAAAAAAAGACCATGGATAGTAAGGGGTTTTTAGCCGAAAAAAACCGACCATGTATAGTAAGGCGTTTTTGGACAACATTTTTAGCCGAAAAAAATGACCATGTATAGTAAGGCGTTTTTAGACAAAAAAACGACCACGTAGAGAGTAAGGCATTTTTAGCTGAAAAAAAATGACCATGTAGAGTAAGGCATTTTAGCCGAAAAAAAACGACCACGTATAGTAAGGTGTTTTTAGCTGAAAAAAACGACCACATATAGAAAGGCGTTTTTAGCTGAAAAAAATGACCATGTATAGTAAGGCGTTTTTAGCCGAAAATCCCCCCAAAAAACAACCATGTATAGTAAGTCGTTTTTAGCTGAAAAAAAAAACGACCATGTATAGCAAGGCGTTTTCAGATGAAAAAAAACAACCATGTATAGTAAGGCGTTTTTGGACAAAATTTCTAGCTGAAAAAAACGACAATGTATAGTAAGGCGTTTTTAGCCGGAAAAAAAAACGACCATGTATCGTAAGGCGTTTTTAGCCGAAAAAAACGACCATGTATAGTAAGGCGTTTTTAGCAGAAAAAAAAAATCAAAAACGACCATGTATAGTAAGTCGTTTTTAGCCGAAAAAAATACGACCATGTATAAGGCGTTTTTAGATGAAAATAAACGATAATTTTTAGTAAGGCATTTTTGGACGAAATTTTTAGCCGAAAAAAACGACCACGTATAGTAAGGTGTTTTTAGCTGAAAAAAACGACCACATATAGAAAGGCGTTTTTAGCCGAAAAAAACGACCATGTATAGTAAGGCGTTTTTAGCCGGTAAAAACGACCATGTTTAGTAACGCCTTAACATGGTTTAGACCATGTTAAGGCGTTTTTAGCCGAAAAAAACGACCATGTATAGTAAGGCGTTTTTAGACGAAAAAAACGACCATGTATAGTAAAACGTTTTTAGCCGAAAAAAAAAACGAACCATGTACACTGTATAGTAAGCCATTATAAAAAAAAGTACTACTTCAGTATACAGAATTCCTTGAGAGTAAACCTGGCGACCGACCTGCAACCATCCAACTGAGAGATGACCCAAGCCATGCCGCCCACATGGGGTCCAAATTTATTTGGTTTCAGGGTCTTTATTACCTGTGACCTTGTATCAAATAGGTAAGAAAATGTTTATGGTAGCTTAACTGCACCCATGTGCATTTTTTACGTTCAGTGAAGATACACAACCTCCCTGGGGAGCGAAATGCAGAAGCAGTTCATAAATTATCATGCTAGACTGAGGCAGCAAGACATTAATTAATAGCACCTGTGGGCGTAAAGGTCTACATCTGTGACTTTCCAAGCTGGGCCATGTTATTTTAATTTATTTTTCAAAAAAAATATGTTTTATGTATCTCTTGATGAAAATAGCTGTGATTTATCAATTCACCTCTCCTCATCACGCCCCCCCAACCCCCCTTCTCCTATCGAGAATTAATCAGCGGTCTGACAAATGCAGCGGGGCAGACAAAGAAAGAGTCGCAAGTTGAAGGTGGTGGAGCGAAGGCAGAGGGAGATAAGGATGTCACAAGTCGAAATTGGAAACAGGAGCTTTCAACTTGTCCAATTGGCACATGAGTCGTGGTTCACATCGCTTACGTGCGATAGACTGGTGACCAGTCCAAGGTGTCTTTTGGCCTAAATCAGATGCGATAGGCTCCATCTTAATTTTGAATTGGATGTATAGTTAAACTCTTTATGACATTGTTATTCTCTGCAGGTTCCAATGTGGATCCATGCAGAACTCTCAAGCACACCTCCAGCACATATGTTGTCAGTATGCCAAGTTCTGAGGCCCAAGAATCCTGAACTTGGACATAACCCTCCCCGTGCCGGTCATACTTGATCATTTTACAAATGAAGCAGAAAACTAGGAATTGAACCACCTTGGTTTGAGGAAGTCACCTATCTGTTCGTGCAGAATCTGAAGGCAGATGGCCACCTTATCCTGAACCTTGGTTCCATTTTGAGGTTTCTTCCTTAGAAAGAAGGGTTTTTTGGGGGGGCTCCTTTCACGAAGTGCTTGCTCACCCCAAAGTTGGAAGCAAAGCATTGTCCAATCTGGCGATGATCAATTAAGATTCACCACAGGCACTTATCCAACCACTGTGTCAGTAAATAATGACTCACATCTCAAAGCTTAATCTGTCAAGTAAAACTCCGATAATACGCATGTGAACCGGATTGCATTTGTATGTTGTTGTTTTCTTCGAGATGTATTATGGTTTGATTGAGTTCCCTAAATGATGGTCTTACACTCAGCCGACAGAGTAGAACAGCCCAAGCCCGATGGGTTAACCTAACAGGAAGCCTGGAGGATACACTCTATTAGACCTGTACTTCCTGTTACTTTGAGGCGTGTACAATTTATTAGCCCAGCGGCATACAGTGCACTCCTGCGGAGCGTGATGGATTTTCCTTTTCGTTCTCCAAAAAAAGGTTGAGCCAATGCAACTCATGAAAGTAACATTTGTGTGTGTGGAGGGGGCGGGGGGCTGATAAGGTGAATAAAAGAACCATCTGCAAGGCGCTCTGTAAAGCTTTGTGCCAAATGGTCTGGAAAGAATGGAACATCTTGGTGGTGCTTCCCATGAATATGCGCAGATCCTTGTACCGTTAATTCAGAGAAAAACGCAGGTGCATATGAAATCGATTCCATTGCCTGAAAGTCAGTGCGTGTCATTGCCGACAGTACAAGTGCAGTAACTCTTCAGTACATTGTACGTAGTAAAAAATCGTTTATCATTGACAGGGAAGGCGTCCATTTTAATGAACGGTGCCAAAACATCTTCGTCACATTGAATTGTCACCTGGACATAGAGGATGTTTTGCAGTTTGATTGCCTTTTTTTGTGCATAAATGGATTTTAAAAAAATGGAAATTGGCAACTTTGTGCAAAATGTCACTGGGAGTGGCAAAAGGGAAGAAGCTATCAGAATGTCTGCTGGTTTTAGTGCGCATAGTTCATAGATCTTACATGAGGGAAGGAGTAAGAGGTGGTGACCAGGATGTGGAGGTTCCAAGAGAATTTTGCCATCTCGATAGAGGCTAAATATTTGAATCTCCTCATAACGGATGAAAAGGGCAGTTTTTCATGTGGGAGTGTTGTGTCATCAACCCGGGTGGAGGGGGCTCCACTCTGTTATCAAAAAATCTGTCTTCTCTGTCCAGCACATGTACATTTGCGTCGTCAAAAGAGTGCTCTTTCTATTTGAGGTTCAGGTAGACATCTCAGTCTTGATTTGAAGAGGTCACCCATCTATTTTTTGATGTGTCAGTTCTGCAGCTGCTCTGTCTCTCCCATTCTGTAGTGTACCGTATATCAGTAATGAGGTAAGTGCTCAAAGGAGAAAAGTCTTCTAATGCAACCAGACCAGTCCAAATGCACTCAATTCACTTGTGCTGAGAATCGATTGGTGTGGATGAATGAGAATATTCACAAGCACATTTGTTTGGGATATCTTGAGGCTAAAAGCTCATCAAGAAAGGGAGTGATGCGTGTATGTGAAGTGAGCCGACATAGAGACAGGCTGAAACGGTAAGGCAAGCATTTGAGCAGTAAACTGATTTATCCCCTTGTAGGATTGTACGATACAAGAAAAGTCCGTAATGCCTCAAAAATGAAAGGAGCAGGGGGAGTGACTTCCTTCTTGGTAGGACCAAGAATAAAAGGACACGCAAAGAGAAACTGCTCGTGGGACAGTTACTATACATATTTCAGTCAACGAGCAGCAACAGGTCTCGCGGTAGCCTTTCACGAGCATTTAAACAAGATGGCATATAATGTGACAAATTGTGAGCATCGCTTGCTCATGCCAGTCGAACGACGAGAATATAAGATGGCAGTCAGGAGGAGTTGGATGAGACTGAGTTCAGGGTTGGTTCGGGAAGGGGAATGATGAGACAGCACTTTTGAACAAGAGGTCTATCAGGATGGGAGACGGGAGATAGGCGAGACGTCTCCACGGCTGTCACCATGATAGACTATATAAGACAGAGTTGTCTTCAGCTATTATCGCGCTGCAGTAAAACACCCATGCCAGTTCAAAGCTGGGGCCGTCCTTGCGCGCAGACACATTAAATAGCGCACATTCATCAGAAAACACAGATTCGTATATGTGAAAGCAACAAACCGTGCGTGTTGCTCAAGAGATGAGTGTCCACTGTAAAAATTGTTTATTACCAGGAGACAGACTAAAATGCTGGACTTGGCAAACAGCGCATGACCTTCTGTGCCGTGGCCAGACACAAGTACCACGTGAAGTATTCGGCCTTTACGAAGACAATGGATTGTAATCTACGGACTTTTCTGTGGTTCCATAGTTTTTGAACAAATTGTTGTTATGTAGCGAGGAGCTTTCAAAAAAATTTACAATTCCTTGATCAAAAAACTGATGTTTCTCCATTCAAATAGAAAACAGTAAAGACAACGCTAAGTCAAGTGCTCAAAGGTAAAAGTGTGTTTTAAGATAAGTCGTAACAATGGAGAGAGAGAGCGAGCTTGCCTAATGTTTAGCTAAGAGCTCCGAGTGCTGTGCTGTGCTGTCATCAGAAGGTTTCGACAAAGATTCAGGATGGCCGCGCAGTTGTAAAGCTCAAAGTGGGTCGAAGGTTTCCCCGTGAAGGTGGTCGTGCATATGAGGTTAATTCTAATAGACTCAATTTTCTGTGAGAGCAGCTCAGTATCTCGCGTACGTGTCGAGCATGCCCCAAAGATGTTATTAAGACGCCGAGTGCTCTTCAATTCTCATCCCCGCATATACAGGCTCACTGGGAATTGGACTTACGGTATTTGGGAAGACTACGTATTGTGATTCTTCGTTTTAGTCTGACCCGGAGTAAAACGAAACAGCTCATTGTCGGAAGGAAAGGTGAATGCAGTCACGTCGGCTGGAATGACTTCATCTTCATTTGACTGATTATGTCAATCGGTTGCCCACTCTGGTTGCGACGCAAACACAACGAGGACAATTACACAACATCCTCTGGATAAGTGAGTTCTCAAGTATTCTATTTTCTTCCCCTGACGGCCAAATACTGTCACAAACCTTCAAGCATAAGCAGATGACACATTTGGAATATGATTTAGCCTTGTTGCCAAGTGACTATCAGCATGAAGCCATCGGTAAACACAATGGATGGGACCCAGAGGTCGAACACCAACACAGGGCCGGCGCGAGGGCCCTTGTCCCTGCTAAGAATCAGCAGAAGCCCTGCAGGAAACATCTGGAGGAGGCTGGTTCAAATAATCAACCCCCCCCCCCTCCCCCCCACTACACACTACCATCTGCTTGGTATGACGCTGTAACCTGTCCTCCATTGTTTCTGCTCTCATTTTGATCTATTGTCAGCCAGACCCTCCAGAGACCATCTTCATACAATGGTTTTGCATCTCCAGGTCACCATTCACATCACTTCCTGCCAGTGTTTGGACACAACTTGGGTAACAAATGGCAGTCTGCATCAGTGGACGGGCCATTGACTGCTCTTGCTTATAGAAGTTCTTCGTGGTTAAATAAGGATTTTATACAGGGCGTGTAAAACTGAACAAACGTTACTTGGGCTGGATTTCATACTTTTTATACTCTTACATATTTCTTGGATCATTGACGAACAAAATGTGTACCAGACAAAACACCAAAGTCTCATGGATAGATTTTGCCTTGTGTCATTTTCATATTTTGCGTCAGTGTCGAGTTAAAAAATAGTTTCGAGTTTGTGAGCATCGAGAGGAGCCAGATGAGGTGGCTAGGGCATCTGATTCGGATGCCTCCTGAGCGCCTCCCTGGTGAGGTGTTCCGGGCATGTCCCACCGGGAGGAGACCCCGAGGAAGACCCAGGACACGCTGGAGAGACTATGTCACCCAGCTGGCCTGGGAACGTCTCGGGATCCCCCGGGGATAGCTGGAAGAAGTAGCTCGGGAGAGGGAAGTCTGGGCTTCCCTGCTAAAGCTGTTGCCCCCGCGACACGGCCCCGGATAAGCGGTAGATGATGGATGGATGGATGGATGTAGTTTGTGAGCTGCATAGCCCCTTGAATTTTGTGTGCTACCTCCCACATTCCAAAAACATTCATGGCAGGGTGATTGACCACTCCCAAAAAGTTTGTAGTGCTAGTTTTCAACCTTTAACTCACAATCATCGCCCAGACCCGTGGAGACATTTGAAGACATTTCTTGAGCAGCTTCAAAGAGAGAGAAAATAAGATACAAAGGATGAAAAAAAAAGTGGGTCACTCATGCAGATGAGTTGAAGACACAAGGGAGGGCTGGTTCCTGTTCTACTATTAAAAAAAAAGTCTCCCTGAGGACCCAAAAGATGTCACCTGGAATCCACAGAATGTTTGACAATCACGCACACATGCGCGGCAACAGCATGGATATTCATAAATTGCTCAATGAAAAGTGCTTGCCGGTACGTAAATATCCAGAAAATTAACAAATACTTTTTTTTTTCTGTGCAAAAGTTTGCATGAGGGTTATCGCTGACTTTGTAAGTTTTCTGGGTTAAAATAAAAATAGCTCAATGGAAACTTACCTTCAGAATTGAGCTAATTTAATTTCAATGTTTTTGATAGTTGGTGAGTCATAGCGTTCATAAATGTAAATTGATTCTCAAGATAAAAAAAAAATAATATTATCCTAACAATAAGAACAACAATAATACTATATTATTATTATTATCATTGATGTTGTTGTTATTGTTATCACATTTATTATATATTTTCAAACTCACCGCACTGGCTGTAGCACAGTTATGCCGTCACACACGGATGCGAAAAATCAGGGTGGAAGATGATTGCCAAGTACGCACTTCACAGCCGTGATCTGTGATTGCCCGTCCGTACATGGAGGTCTGCTTTCACTTCCTTATAAATGTACTTTGTGCACTTTGATCTCTTGCGTGGACTCCGGCAAGTCAGTTTCTGTTTCCAGGCCTCGCGTGCCGAATTTAAAAGATTCAGAAGGCTGAAGGCTGTGTTCACCCGCACAATGCCGCAAACTGCCGTTTTTTTTTTTTAAACTGTACGCCTCTGCGAACATATCAAAAAAAGGAAACCCCGCCTCTGTAGAGTTTGATTTATGTTTGGCCTTATCTTGTGCTGTCATGTAGAAAGTAGGAAGATAGTTATGTGTACCTTTGGACTTATTGTCGTTGTTTGACGGGCTTCAAATGCAAGGCTTGTCCTTTTCTCGCCAAAACAAAAACAAAACAAATTTAAAAGCCTGACAATAACAGAATCATTTTGTGCTGCGTGACAATGACGTACCGGCGATGAACTGCATCTGATTCACACTTCCTCACATTCATACTGCAACAGCCCCACCCTCTTATTAATTGAGAACTTTTACCACAACTACCCTCGGGATGACCATGGGTTGGCCGCGCAAACAGGAAGTAGAGAAGAGGTCAGTCAATGAAAGGAGGAAGTGCTGGCAAACAGTGACAATGCAGACAGGAAAACGGCCCCCCTCTTTTTCCCATTATAAATAGGAACAGACCCCTGCAGTGTTGTGTTGGAGGTCATGAATGAAGTGATGGGAAACAATAAGGGTGCAAGGACACTGTTTGACCAGCGTAGGTGCAGAGGCTGAGATAGCAGAACGTCACGGGTCACCGGGGACACCAGCAAGCTCGACAAAACGGTGGAAAATGAACCTCCATGTTGACACAGTGATGATTTTTAATTTGAGTTTGATCACTTTATTTTTTTTGCATTCACGATTCATTTGTATATCATGAAGTCCGTTGCATTCTATAGTCATAGACACAAATAAAACAATTCCCAGTTGTGATGAGATTTGACCCCAAAAAAAAAAAATAATCCATAGGGTTCTTAATATCAATAAGACATAATTTTATTCATCCATCCATTTTCTGATCCGCTTTATCCTCACAAGGGTCACAGGGCGTTCTGGAGCCGATCCCAACTGTCTTCGAGCAGGAGGCGGGCACACCCTGAACTGGTTGCCAGCCAATCGCAGGTCACACAGTCAATTACAATCACCCTGTAACTGATTGCTTTCCTGGCTTTAGTCCAAATTCTGTTGGGGTGGACTCCTGATGTGGCTCTGATGAGGGTGAACAGTCGAGTAAAAGTATGAATGAATGGATATCATTGAGTGAAAAGTACCAGAAAAATTTCTCAAGGTTACACACAAAGAAACCAACCAACAAATCCCTTGAGACAATCTTCTTGGCAGAGGTAATGAGGGGACGGTACCCCAACAACTGGGAACTAACACCCTATTGCACATGGAGAGACCCACAGAGGAGGTTCTTGTCCCCGAGGATCCGCTTCAGGGAGTACATCAGACGCGGATTATAGGGCAGCATCCAAGGCCTTTCACCTTCGAGCTGTTAACAGCCATGCCTGTGATCCCAAAGCCCACCCCCTGTTAAAGACCCTCTGGGGTTTAGGACTGTAACCAGAGACTTGGAATAACAGAGGCGGGAGGCACCACGCGGAGCGGCCTCATGTGGCCAGGCCGACTCTGCCGCACCCTCTCTTCGGCCAGGGTCAAGAGGTCAGAGGGCGGGAGAACTTTTTCACTTCTTTCCCCCATTCACTCTGTCTATCTCTTGCCCCCTCCCATTGTCAGATGCAGATCAGACGGTCAGGGGGTCATGTCAGCGAGGGCCGTGGTCGATGGACACCGGGGCTCAGGTCAGATCCCCACCTTAACCAATTGTAAGACATTAATCATGATGCCTTGAATGGGTTTGACAAGTCCAAGCATCAATTTCAATCTATTCGAGTCATTTTGCATAAATGGCTGGAGCAAACGTGGGCGTCAAGGTTCGTGAAGGATTCTCTATTCGTGTGTGCCGTCGTGTCTCAACAAAGTTCAGTGCTGTCTGCTGTGCTAAGGGGGATTTCCAAATGCAATGCATGATCACATTTGTGACCTGCAGTCCCGACCACCGAGGTACCGAGCCTTGACCACGTCGCGGTGCGCAAAGACCCGACTATTTCAGAATTGTCTCTGTTATTATTCCTTTGTTGTGTGTTCACAAAGACCCCCCCCCCCCCCCCACACACACACACATGTCATTTATTTTATGATTCCCTCACTGGATTTTCTGTTTTGGTACATTATTTTCGATTTTCTTAGTGTCATTGAAGTTGTCGGTAATTTCCGTTTTTCGGAGGCGGTCTTTGAACGCCTCTCGAGCCGAATGGCAGAAGAGAAAGAATGTAGGCGGACAGAGACGTGTGTGTATTTGTTGGAGAGTGTTAAAAGAAAAAGTGTACGTTTGAAATACAACAACACTGCAGCTATCTTTGTTTCGGAGCTGCAACACTTTTTCTCTTCCTTTGAGCACATCTGAACACAATCTTACCTTTGAGACCTTCCCTCAGGCTTAGCTCCAGGGAAAAAACATGATTTGAGTTTAAGGATATTCTATCAGTGCCAAATAATCCCCAATTCTGCACCATGTCTTGTTGCAACTGATGAGTTCAGTGTTGAGTTGTTTGCGCGGTTTCACATGACTACGAAAAACGAGGAATACCGACTGCCCCAAACTGAAGCGAGTAGCGCTGCGCCAAGCCAGTCAAATCGAAAACTTGAAAGGCCGAACTGAGTGGTGGTTGATTTTGAACCCCACACTTGTGAGTTTTTTCATGATTGATTTGCTTGCATACCCCCCCCCCCCCTCCTCCAAACATCACATCTTCAAGCGATTTGGTAAACAAATTCTAAGACTCCCACGGGTATGCAGCTCAGCTAACCACAGAGTCGTATGTGTTCAGCCAAAGAAAATCAAAATGCAAAGGTACTGCAGTACACACCCACACACACACACACAGACTCAGCATCGCTCAGCAAAAGTAAATAAAAATAACAAGCACCTGTTGCTTGTACCACAAAGTGTACAATGAAAGTGAATTAGAGCATCTCCCAGGCAACAGTTCAACAACATCACCAGTGACCCAGAAAGAAATATGAAATGAACACTGCCTTCCTGCAACTCACCGTTCACCAATGTGAACATCAACACTTGATCATTAATTTTTGTTTACTGACTTTATTGGATTACCCACCTGAAGTAAGCGGACGACAGCTGACCAAGGGCAAACCAGTCATCAGTACAGGGCTTGCCATTTAAGTGCCTACTCAGTACAATATTTTATCCTCTTTTGATAGATACATAGAAAACATGAACTATTTTTGCTCTTACGTGTTGTAGGGGCACCTCTAGCGGCCAAAAGTGGAATTGTTTTCCTTCAACAGTATTTCTATTGTCCTCTGAGGGCTTTATACACACGTAACATTAAAACATATTATGCACAGTTTAAGTAGCACAAAGAAAGAATACGGAAAACATGCACGTGTGCGCTCATATGCACCTGTCGTTCTCATTCTTTGAAAATCCCAAAAAATGTTCCTATGTGATTCTGGTTGTTATGCTCTTAAGCGACATAATGTGCTCTCAATATATTGGGAGGGAAATAATGAAAAGGAATTTTAAGGGGTACAGCGGGGAGGAACCATGTGTTCATGAAAACTCAAAAGGGTGTGTGTTCCTAACGTTTTGTAGACACATGCATGTGAACTAAAATGGGGGTGTGTGAATGCAAGAGGGAGAAGGTGGCCTGCTTGAAGAAAATGTAATTGGAAGCATATGTGTAGTTCTCTGCTGCAGTTTTTTTTAAGGGAGACGGTTGCGTTTGTGAGTGAGGGTGCTAGTGATGGTGAGAAAGAAGGGGGGGGGCGGTTGTTTGTGTGTGTGTGTGTGTGTTGGGGTGGGGGGGTGTTAGTGGCCGTCTGGTGGTTGGGAGGGCATGAGAATGTAAACCTCGACGTAAGTGAGGCGATTTACTGGGGCCTGGGAATACAAAGTGGGGGCTGGGAATGGAGTGAGCACTGTAAGTGGACACAATTTAAACCATATTGTCTGACAAACATAAAATGCAGACGAACCTCCAAAATTGAACGTGATCCAATCCCAAATGCTGCTTGCCCACCCGTTTGCTAGGAATTCCCCCCAAATTTGACTGTTACAACATGGTGTTTGCAATTCAAGCAAACAACACTTTTGTCATACTTTTAAAACCATGATTAGACTTGACAGGAGTACATGATAAATATGATCAGTAAAAAACAAACAAACAAAAAAATCAGCTGTCTCTGGCCCCATCTTGTGCCGGTGATGAGCATGCCCCATGAGTGTACAACAAATGATTGACACACCTTTCCTTGATTTGTTAATGATTTTTTTTGGGGGGGGGGGCGTTTGACCTGCATTTCCTTCACTTCATCTTTTTCCGACCTTTGAGAATTTTAATTTTAAGCTGCCAACGACAGTAAACTTAAGTTACTGGCTTCACGTGCCTTATCATGCTTTTCCACTAGTGAATGTCAAAGTTTATTTACGATATTTTTTCCACGCTGTGGCTGTTTGCATATCATGTTTTGCAAGCTAAGAAATGCACATGTGACGAAATGCATTGAACCTGCATTGAAGCTGTAATTCTTAATTATTGATTCAAAGCAACCCTTCACCCATTTTATGTCTAAAACAAACCAAATGTTTGCAACGAGTCCCTCGGTATTCCTATTTGCATTATATAGGTCGCATCGGATAGTCATCTGAGCATGTTTATGTCAGCTTGCAGCCCAGCCACAAATACAACAAGAGAACCGCATGGGGGAAAAAAAAGGATCATATATTTCCCCCGTGGGTGACTGCGCAAGATTTATACACTTTCATAAAAAAATAATGTTTGGCTCGTGGCCCGGCTTAACATCCCACCCTCAAGTTTGGCTCTCGGCCAGGAAAGAAATGACAACAGTTTTTCTTATTCATTGATCTAAATAGGGGGCGGCCCGGTAGTCCAGTGGTTAGCACGTCGGCTTCACAGTGCAGAGGTACCGGGTTCGATTCCATCTCCGGCCTCCCTGTGTGGAGTTTGCATGTTCTCCCCGGGCCTGCGTGGGTTTTCTCCGGGTGCTCCGGTTTCCTCCCACATTCCAAAAACATGTGTGGCAGGCTAATTGAGTGCTCTAAATTGTCCCTAGGTGTTAGTGTGAGCGCGGATGGTTGTTGGTCTCTGTGTGCCCTGCGATTGGCTGGCAACCGATTCAGGGTGTCCCCCGCCTACTGCCCGGAGACGGCTGGGATAGGCTCCAGCACCCCCCGCGACCCTAGTGAGGATTGAGCGGTTCGGAAGATGAATGAATGAATGAATGAATGATCTAAATAGCAACATGCAGGCTGGTGAAAGAAAAAGAGCAAGATGGCGGTTCGAAAAAAAAAAAAAGGGGGTACTGATAAAAGGAGGGAGAGCAAGATGGAGTGCGAGCAGAATATGGAAGAGTCCATGGAGGTGGACAACAAGAAAAGAGATCGGATGAGGAGGAGAGGAGAGGAGAGGAGAAGAACAGGGGAAACGGAGGCCTTGCATGGTGATAGCGACACCTTTTAAGTCCTTCCGATGAAGGTTACATCTTTTCTGTCCACCTACACTTCCAGCTGCTCCCCCCCCCCCCACCTTCCCAATATGCCCCGACAGCACCTGAACTCTGGATTTCATCACAGCTACCTGCCAGGGATTAAGCAGAACCTGTTACCCCTCAGTGTCAGATGACTGAGATCTTTCTCTCTCTCTCTCTCTCTCTCTTTCTCTCCCTCGCTCGCTTGCAGACACTCGCACATGTGCACTCTCAAAAAGAGGTTGTAATAGGAACCAACTGGGCTTTTCAAGGCCGTGCAGTGGGCCAGACAGGCTCATTCATAACCCTGTAGTGAGTTTTAACGAAACAGGGGAGCAATGTGGAGGCTGTGAGGAAACGATGAATGTCTCGGATTGGGGGGGGGGGGGATTTTCCTTGTTGTCCACAGTCTCAAACTACACTGTGCACTGTATTCAATATTGGAAACAATCCTCAACTGCTAATCTGTCCGCAATTGATAGCTTCCGTCTGTAATATGTATTTGCTTTGTACACAAAAACTTGTGTTTAAATTATTGCGAGGCATCAAATTGTCGTGAAAGGACCTCGGTACAGCACCAAAAGGCTTTGCATATGTGTTTTGCTTTATCATTGGCTTTTTACAACGGTGTGGGAAAACAAGGGTTGTTAAAAGAAGATGATAAGAACAGAAGGTCGTAAATGACGTGAGGAATCAAATACTAGTTTCATGTTTTCCCATGTAAAAGATTCAATAGTAAGTCGTAGTTCATTCATTCATTCATTCATTCATTCATTCATTCATCTTCCGAGACGCTTGATCCTCACTAGGGTCGCGGGGGGTGCTGGAGCCTATCCCAGCCGTCTTTGGGCAGTAGGCGGGGGACACCCTGAATCGGTTGCCACCCAATCGCAGGGCACACAGAAACAAACAACCACTCACCACACTCACACCTAGGGACAATTTGGAGTGTTCAATCAGCCTGCCATGCATGTTTTTGGAATGTGGGAGGAAACCGGAGCACCCGGAGAAAACCCACGCAGGCCCGGGGAGAACATGCAAACTCCACACAGGGAGGCCGGAGCTGGAATCGAACCCGGTAACTCTGCACTGTGAAGCCGACGTGCTAACCACTGGACTACCGGGCCGCCAAGTCGTAGTTCACTGGAGTGGAAAATAATTATTATTATTATAATAATAATTATTTATCTAGTGAAACACATTACATCGACATCGATGGCCTACGTTTGTTCTTCTAGCATCAGCTACGCGGAGTTGGAAGATGCCTCAAAATGAAGGCATCTGAAAATAAATTTCACAACACGTCTCGTGAGTGAAAAAAAAAAAAAAAAGCGATGACCACCTTGAGTGCATTTTAGATCTATTTGAACTTGTATACACCCACATGTCAGCATCCTTAATGGAAGCCAAATGCGAGGAGGTGTTGAAGGCATTTGATGTGTTTTAGAGAGGCGAGCGAGCGGGAGGTGAGCGACGGTCACCTTCGTCCCGCTTTTCAGCCATTGTGGATGTGTAACGTGAGCTAGTGAAGTCACGATAGAGAAACGGCCTTTTTACACCCTGAGGTCAGCCTGAAGTGAACCGGATCAGATTTATGCAACGCGACTTTGCTTTGAACATCGAGGATAAATGTAATTACGTGTCATCGTTGATTGTAAAAGTAAAGAAATAATAAAATCGGGATTGTTTTGCTCTGGATTACACTTTTTGAACAACTGGGTCTAGGATCTTTGAGAAGAGAAGGGTAGTAAAGTGCATCAGACTCCAGAGGGATTACATGGGAGGGGAAAACCAACACAGTTTGGTCTTTTGTAGTATAATTCCTGGAACCTTTCATGACACAGCGAGTACAGCAGGGCTGCCCAAACTTTTTGGATCGAAGATCTACTTTTTGATCAACTAACCTCACGGGATCTACCCTTACCGGCGCGCGCACGCACACACACACACACAAATTTAAGATTTACCTGCTTTATTTTATTTTTTAATTTTTTTTTTTGTGAAAATGAGACTGATAAGATGATTAGTGTGCAGTGTATATTAACACAAAAAATATATTACTAACATGTACAAAGACGGGCCCGGTATCCAGTGGTTAGCACGTCGGCTTCACAGTGCAGAGGTACCGGGTTCGATTCCAGCTCCGGCCTCCCTGTGTGGAGTTTGTATGTTCTCCCCGGGCCTGCGTGGGTTTTCTCCGGGTGCTCCGGTTTCCTCCCACATTCCAAAAACATGCACGGCAGGCTGATTGGACGCTCTAAATTCTCCCTAGGTGTGAGTGTGGGCGTGGATGGTTGTTCGTCTCTGTGTGCCCTGTGATTGGCTGGCAACCAATTCAGGGTATCCCCCGCCTACTGCCCGAAGACGGCTGGGATAGGCTCCAGCACCCCCCGCGACCCTAGTGATCAAGCGGATCAAGCGGCTCGGAAGATAATTGAATGAATGAATGTACAAAGACACACAAATGGTTGTTTGTTTTTTTTCTTCTCGGATCTACTTGGGACCTGTCTTAGATCTACCGGTAGATCAGGATCTACCTAATGGGCACCCCTGGAGTACAGTAAATGTTGATACAACAAGTGTTGCTGGATGCCGAATGAGCTATAAAGTGGAGCGACTGACCAGTAAATTGCAAATATGGAGTATTTTGATGCTTATTTGGGGGTTGAAGAAGTTGAAGATAAGCGCGACAACAAACAATGCAAAATTGAGCCTCGTTGTCGCTTCAGCGAGACATCCATCCATCCATTTTCCGAACCGCTTGATCCTCCCAAGGGTCGCGGGGGGTGCTGGAGCCTATCCCAGCTGTCTTCGGGCAGTAGGCGGGGTACACCCTGAAACGGTTGCCAGCCAATCGCAGGGCACACAGAGACGAACAACCATCCACGCTCACATTCACACCTAGGGACAATTTAGAGCATTCAATCAGCCTGCCATGCATGTTTTTTGGAATGTGGAAGGAAACCTGAGCACCCGGAGAAAACCCACGAAGGCCCGGGGAAAACATGCAAACTCCACACAGGGAGGCCGGAGCTGGAATTGAACCCGGTACCTCTGCACTGTGAAGTCGACGTGCTAACCACTGGACTACCGGGCCGCCCGCTTCAGCGAGACAATACAATCTTTTTTGGGGGGGCGGCACAATTCGGACATTGGATAAATTGATGGGATCCCGCAGCCTCAGATTGTTGCTTGGGTGCGGTAATGTATTCAAGTCACAATGGGCACTTGGCAGTTGTGTGGAGATTTCAGCAGGGAGGAGGGGAGGTCATCCGGAGTTGAAGAGAAGATGGCTCTCTTGTTCTTGTTGGGCTTTCCTCTCTCTGATCACCGCATGCACGGCAGGGATGAATCACCCACCAGCCAGCTGGGCCGTGTGCCCAAAAAATCCGAGATCTGCTGGGTGATTTCCTGTCTGAGGAGTCCTTCTTGTAGTCGTAACGTGATCGGCCACCCCGCTCCGTCCAAAAATAACCAGGGTCCCTGCAGGAGATGGTAAAGCTTTTGGCGCACTGATGCAGACTTCTCAGCTTCCTTCCTCAAAGGATGCTGAGCGGATGAAGGTGATCGTCGCTCAAACTTAGTTGTATAGTCAGCAGCTCGGGAAGGGGGGGGGGCGACGGCCAAGGCCGGTGGATTTGAGCGAGACAGGTGATACTCCTCAAAGAGCCCAGTCGTGTTCCAGCAATAACAAAAAACATAAAATATACAACCACCTCTTGTTATTTGCAGACGTTGGCTCTGAGGTTTCAACCCCCCCCCCCCCCCCCCACCCCCGAATGCTCTACATCAGAGTTTCAGAAAGGAAAGCCAGTGACAATCCAATTGCTTTCACAGTTTCTCTGCTCCGTGACCTGAACGTGCACTCGCAATGCAAACATGAATCCGACCAACAAGATGGATAGGTATTGCATCAAAGATGATGAGGATAAAAAGGGCCACTTACATAGCCCATTAACCTCATTATTTCCTTGAGGGCCCTTCTTTGCTTGTACAGACAGATCCGTGTTGGTTCAAAGAGCCCAGGCTGCTGTGGCAGGGGGGCATTTCCCCCCGGATAACTGTACAACAATTTTTGGCCCGGTAATTCTCACGACGTCTCATAAAGTGCCGTGGAGAACAAATGAGGCAGACGCACAAAGATACGGCGAAAGAACCTTTGGTATTCTTCAAGGGGCCAAAAAAAAAAGAAGAAGAATTGCCACTGAGAGTTAACTCGTCCAAGGGGAAAATGGTTGAGAAATCCAATGATGAAATAAATCTGCCCACAGCTTCTTTTTTTTAATGTTTAATGAATGTGGAGCTGATTTATTTTCCGTATGGCTCGGCTGATTTGTCTGGGCCCAGAACAGAGAGTGCTCTGTTCAACGCCACACTCAGCAAACCAGGTGTGAGACAGACGGGCCGAAACAGTTAAAAGTCACCGGAATGGTTTTGCAACATCGCACAGCCTGGTTTTTGTCTCACCCCACTTGTCTCACTTTACATCACAAGACAACAATTTTGACAATGTGCTTTTTCCAACAGGAAACATTTTCAAATTGTAGACACAGCTTTTCTTCACACGTGCGTTATTTAAATGCTTATGATGGATGCTCAAAGCAGACAAACAAATGATTCTGTACACATTTATATCAACATTTCCATTTAAGGAGTGAGCTTTTATCCCAGTCTGCTGCGTTTGGAATCAGGATCGTATGGGCTCTAGTACGTGGCCTTGAGGAACTCCAGAAAGTACTGCTTACTCCTTACTATGTATTTTAATCTTGTCTTCCTCTCCCTTTACCCCACTGGCAGAGCCCAAATGCACCTTTGTGTAAGTACAGTATATCGAGGTCACTCTTAACAACCACGGTGTGCTGAGACTATTGAGGGCAGTTAAAACTGATCATAAACGTCAGAATCAATAGTTGATAAAAAGACATTCGACACAAAAACAGGTGTATGACGTATTGTTTTCATATCCATGGCTCCAAGTGTGCCAAGTTAAAACCAAATTGGTGAAGCAAGACAAGATGGCTAAAAAAAAATAAACCCACATGACTACTGTAAACATACATGTTAACCATAGCATACTGTGTTAAAGTACCTTGACTCTGAACATTGCGGTACTAGATTCCACAGTCTCCACTTTACTGCAGCGGCCCTCGATGTCTCAACTCTCATCAAAATGTGCCCTCTTATCATGGTCACCTGCCACATGTCGAGAAACAAATAGGAGACCCTTGTTCTCCCTTATTGTTGTTTATTCGCATCATGTTCAAGCCAGATGGGTTTATTACAATGCGCTTTTCACCAATTCAAGTGAAAAATGACAAATACCCGGTATTTTCAAATGCACCCAAAAAGCAACTAGCTTTATTCCAAATGCAGACCAGTTACAGCACATCTTGGACAATTTCTGGAGCCAATGGAGAAAACCTGGCATGCATGGTTCATATTAAATATCTAAACATAGGGACAATGGAGAAATAATGGTTGTCTTTTATTATCTTTTGAAGGCAGAATTGGAGTCATGACAATAGTCTATTACAGCACTACAAAGGGCTTCAAATTCGAACAGAATCATCATGAGAGGGTTTCATGTAGTTAGATCTGAATGTTTTTGAACTTTCACACGTTATTCCATGCAATAAAGGTCCCTCATTTAACATATAAGTGCTCGTTTATCCATACTGTAGAATTTATTTGAATTTATTAATCAAATGAACTTAAATTGAATCTGAATTACTCTAAGGGCAACTGGTCTGTGGGCAAAACAAAAAAAAAAGTTTTGTTTTATAGCTAAATGCTGCCTTCTGTCTGTTGGTCAGTGCAGGAAAAAAAAGGAACCTGATACCGTTTTCAAACTACAAAAGAAAATCAGAAATAAAATGATAACAATGTGATGGGGTTGAAATAATTGGAAAGATACCATTCATCCCGTGGCAGTCATTTCCTCTGTGAGCCTGTGAGTCTTCTTCCAGGAATGCAATCGCACACGCAGCACTTCTCGTGGCCCAATATGTGTTCCATTTGGGCTTTTGTCTCTCCGGCACACATGTGGCCAAAATATGTGGCCCTCTGCACTCCAACAGAAACAGACCACGTTCCAGAGCGGGTCTGAATGTGCAGCTTCACTGGAACGTGCCGCGCTGACACCAAAGGAAGCCAGGTGGCCACTTGTTCCGATGCAGATGAGTCGATGCTGAATCAGGCTTTCAAGGCAAAACGCCATCGAAATCAACCCAAAATATCACTGAAAGTGACTGGAAGCGGATCGGTATGTCTTGCACACGCGCCAGTGAGACATACGTAAGGAACTGACACATTAAAACCACACTGTTGACGATATCCACTAAATACAAATCTATTACAGAGTCGTTTGTGCCAGCAGCCATTTTGGCAGCAGAAATAAGTCCGACTAATCTTAGCAATGGCAATAATGAGGGTTACATTTTCATTAGGTTTAAGGGAATCTCCCGATATTTCTCAAGTCAGAGGGGATGTCACATTCAACACTATTCTGCGGAAACTGTGTTTCGGCTCTTTTACTGGTTTTCTTTTCTTTCTTTTTTTTTCGTATTCTGATCTTCTGTAGCAGGGGTATGCACAGAGTCCCTAGACCGTCACAAACACTGATGTAAGAAACCTGGCACCGAGATGCATTATATTAATTGACCGCTGGTAGGTAAACCAGGGATTCATTCATTCATTCATTCATCTTCCTAACCGCTTAATCCTCACTAGGGTCGCGGGGGGTGCTGGAGCCTATCCCAGATGTCTCCGGGCAGTAGGCGGGGGACACCCTGAATCGGTTGCCAGCCAATCGCAGGGCACACAGAAACGAACAACCATTCGCACTCACACTCACACCTAGGGACAATTTAGAGCGTCCAATCAGCCTACCATGCATGTTTTTGGAATGGACGAGGAAACCGGAGCACCCGGAGAAAACCCACGCAGGCCCGGGGAGAACATGCAAACTCCACACAGGGAGGCCGGAGCTGGAATCGAACCCGGTACCTCTGCACTGTGAAGCCCACGTGCTAACCACTGGGCTACCGGGCCACCCGTAAACCAGGGATGAAATGAAGAAAATAAAGTTTTTTTTTTGTTTTTGTTTTTTACTACCGCCACCAGCCTGGCATCCTTTGTGAGGATAAGCGGATCGGAAAATGGATGGATGGAGGTTCTCAGGTTGGCGTTATAGATCATTTGGGCTTCTTCTCCATTAGGTTCTCTAGTTCATCGGTGAAATACTCAAGATTCCACCATCTACACTGGCTAAAACATCCATACAATGGGGTGTTGTTTTTTTTTTTTAAGGCAGCTTCAAAGTTAAGTCTCAGACTGTCTATATAGTTCACAACACAAATGTATAAAATGCTCATTCGACTTGTGTGTTTTGTTATGTCATATCAACAGTGCCTCTTCTGGTTGCAGCCAAACACTGTACTCCATTTTGCCTCTGTTGCTTCAAGACATGATAAGTCAACACAATGGGTACGCCATCTTAACAATCATTTATGACGCTTCGACCAAGTTGCCATGAACATACGTTATCAAGCAGAAGCGGTGGATCTGGCACTTCTTTGATTATGCAGTGTGGGCTGAAGTGTGACTCACTTAAATGAAGCTCCACATATGTAGTACCATCTATGCATACAATAGGTTTATATATAGAGAAAGGGAAGAAGGGCAAATATGCTTTGGAGCCAGAACAGGCTGGTTGCCAGATGCTGTCCGCTCTCAGCATCTGGAAAAGCGATATCATGACATTTCAGACCATTCTAAAAATGCCGTGGCCAGCTGTTTCTAGTTAATGTCAGATGATGATTACAAAAGTGCAACACAATAACTGTTATCAGCTATTGAGCAAAAATGATACTCCCCCCTCCCCCCGCCCCCTCACTCAAGAAACAACATTGGAGGGAATATACGAGATTCTTCAATGGATCTGGCAAGAAATATTTCATGAGCCGAGGGGGAATTTGGTGTTTGTTTATGTGGCGTCTCTCTTGTTGCATTTGCTCACGTGGAATTTTACAAGGAGTGGTACGGTGAAGTCAAAGATGTGTGTGTGGGTGGGTGGTGGGGGGCAGGGGGGGGGATGTCTGACAGCATCCTTCACCAGTTTCCCCACCACCTTCAGTCCCGATGGAGCCTCTCCTGTTACCTACTTATTCCCCCCTGGACTCCTTTTCAAGTGCTTATTAATTTGCTCAGACTTAACTTTTTGACTTGAAAAAATAAATACATAAAAAAAAAAAATGAAGCATCGTTCTCAATCAGAGACCCCAAAAACTGTGAGTACAATATGGACATTGTTGTTGTGTCGATTGTACAGGCCCCACTCTCGTTGCTCATCCAAGCTAATAGCCTGGAGAGAGAATCGAGAAAAGATTTGATTCAAGCTCAAGAGCGACCGCCCCCTAATTTGTGTAAATATTAATGTTGCCAACGTCTTTGACATTTAATACCACACACACGCCCACACACACACACACATTATGGGTTAAGTTAGTGGATACATCTGGAGTGTGTAAAACCATAAAGCCTTTGATTTGCGGCGATGTGGCCGTTCTTCAGAGAAAGCAGAAACAACTAAAAATAGAATAAATATATTAAGAATGAATCAACGTTTTTGACAAGATTGACACAACGTGACAGGATGTGTCAAGAGTGATGGGTGGTGGAGAGCGCGCATCCAAATGACAATCTTTAGATCACAGCAACAGGGACAAAGACGAGCGTAATTTTTTTTTTTAAAGCAATAAATAAAATAAAGGATGAAGAACAGAACAGATTTGAGTGCAAAAAAAAAAAAATCAAAAACAGCAAATAAAAACAAATCAGATGATAGCGTAAAGCTTCAGAGGAACTTTATCGACTCAGAACTAATTGGGAAACTGGCCAAAAAAAACCCAAAAATAAATTCTTTGAAAAAAAGAGAACGAAAACAGAGTGACACTTTTGTTTGGGCGTTGGTGCACGATAACAGGCCGCTTTGTCGTTCATGGAATATGATGTGAACGTACAGAACTGAACCATTCCTGATTTCTGATTAAATGTAGCCAGTATATAAGCAGGTGCATTGAAGACTTCTGGATTTCACCAAACAACGTCCATCTTTTCTGTTAAGTTTATTCACTGTACGTTGAGGTAGTCCAGTGGTTAGCACGTCGGCTTCACAGTGCAGAGGTACCGGGTTCGATTCCAGCTCCGGCCTCCCTGTGTGGAGTTTGCATGTTCTCCCCGGCCCTGCGTGGGTTTTCTCCGGGTGCTCCGGTTTCCTCCCACATTCCAAAAACATGCATGGCAGGCTTATTGGACGCTCTAAATTGTCCCTAGGTGTGAGTGTGGGTGTGGATGGTTGTTCGTCTCTGTGTGCCCTGCGATTGGCTGGCAACTGATCCAGGGTGTCCCCCGCCTACTGCCCGAAGACGGCTGGGATAGGCTCCAGCACCCCCCGCGACCCTAGTGAGGATTAAGCGGTTCAGAAAATGGATGGATGGATGGACGTTGAGATTTTGCTGTTAAGAAAACGGATTCATTCACTGATGTGAGCTGGGTAATACCCAACGGCTGTCTGTACCTCTTTCATACCTCTCAACAGCTGTTTCCTGACCCAAACTGTTCTCACTCTTGTGGCAGCAATTCAATCCAAAGTCTTGATGCAACTATTTAACTACACACAGCGTACCGAGAAAAAAAAAAAAAAACGCCTCCCAGTCGAAGCTACCAGTTACCTAGCAGTACTTCCTGTCAACGTTGGGGCATTTCCTCTTGGGTCATGTAGAGAAGGTGGTGCGTGGTTTTATATCTTCAAAACCGCATGGTATCGAGACTGAACCAGGCTACGATTTCTTTCCTGAAATCACCGACAACCTACCTCATTCGTCTTCATGAAGCCTGGTTACGAACTGCAGTGCGAGCAAATTCAGTGCAAGCTATGGAGGCCGCTTGCGCTGCTTGCATAGGCCTGCAATAATAATAATAATAAATAATAAATAATAATAATTGTGGCGACCCGGTAGTCCAGTGGTTAGCACGTCGGCTTCACAGTGCAGAGGTGCCGGGTTCGATTCCAGCTCCGGCCTCCCTGTGTGGAGTTTGCATGTTCTCTCCGGGCCTTTGTGGGTTTTCTCCGGGTGCTCCGGTTTCCTCCCACATTCCAAAAACATGCATGGCAGGCTGATTGGGCGCTCTAACTTGTCCCTAGGTGTGAGTGTGAGCGTGGATGGTTGTTTGTCTATGTGTGCCCTGCGATTGGCTGGCAACTGATTCAGGGTGTCCTCCGCCTACTGCCCGAAGACAGCTGGGATAGGCTCCAGCACCCCCCGCGACCCTCGTGAGGATCTAGCGGTTCGGAAATTGGATGGATTGGATGGAATAATAATTGTTATAACAGTGCAATTTTCTCTCAAATTGGTCGACCACGTTATATGCTTTGATTGGTGTTCCGACATATTGTGCTTTGCAAGGCAGCCTGATTGAACACTCTAAATTGTCCCTTGGTGTGAGTATGAGCGGGGTTGGCTGTTCATCTCTGTATGCCCTGCGATTGGCTGGCAATCGGTTCAGGGTGTCCCCCGCCTATTCCCCGAAGATGGCTGCGATGGGCTCCAGCACTCCCCGCCACCCTGGTGAGGATAAACGGATCAGAAAATGAATGAATGAATGAATAAAATGGGTGTACTGGGGCAATGAGGACAATGACATAGAATGCAACTTCACTTTCCTCCCACAGTCCAACCACAGGCACCTTTGATGAATAGAAGACTTAAAATCGGCGTGGGACTTGTTTGTCGATACTGCTTGTGCGAATATCTGGAGGCTTGTCCAGAGTGTACCCCACCTCTCACCCAAAGTCACTGGATAGGCTGGCTGACCTGCGACCCATTCGCGCCAGACTGTCAAAGTATCAGACTTACAATGTTAAAAATGAGTTGCGGAAAGCAATCTCAACCGGTTGTAAAAATAGCTTCGACAAAGGTTCTGGGGAAAAAAAAAAAACATCATTAAACATTTTGGCACATTTCCTTTCATCTCTCTGACAATAAATCATAAAAATTCCATATTGAAGTTGTTTATCGCCAATGACAACAACTCTTTCAAGAGCATCCCAAAACACAGCCTGCTTTTAGAGTGGAATCACTTGTGGAGGAGATTTGGAAAACACTTGAAAAGGAGGTCCCAAATGGGCCCACTCATAAACGCTTTGCCCCCTCCCCCTCCCCTCAACTCCCCACGCCCCTCAAGTGTGCTCGGCGAAATTGCCCTCTCGTCGCGAAATGAGGCAGATTGTTTGGGACAATTAGTCCGATGCCAGATACTGCCATGCTATGTTCCACACAATCACTGCCCCCATCAGCCAACCGTGTTTATCAGCATTACAAATGGAAAAGAACTCTGTGACGATTAGACCCTGGGAGTGGCAGTTTGCCCTGCCCTAAACAAGTATGCGGTGTTTGCTTAGTGTTTGCACGAGGTCCCACTGAGGGAGAGGCATGACAAATATTAAGGATAAAAGGAAGGAGGGAAGGAAGCAAATCTGACCAGAAGTAAAAAGTCAAAAAATAGAGATAGGTAGTCGCGACCTATCGAAATATCACCTGAGCTTTGATCAAGTGTGTTAGATAGGAAGAAATGAGGAAACATTCAAACAGTTGAGAAGGAAGAAAGGAAGGAAGGAGTTGTTCAGAAAATCAACAAACAGTTGATGAGTAAATATAATAAATACATATGCAAAAACGCATGTCACGAATCAGATAATTAAAGTCGATCAAATAATATATCAATTATAGAAAAAAAAAGTTAAGAAACTGAATCAAAAGAAATTAACGACTGCAAAAAGGAAAGACGACTCACAAATGTCAACGATCGATAAAGGTCATAAATCGAAACAACTCACAAATGTCAATGATAGATAAAGATCATAAATAGAAACAAATGTCGCAGGACCGCTAAAAGAGCTCAAGGAAGCTAGAAAGAGTTCAAGGAAGCAATTAATAGGCAACCACAAATGGGACTGGGGAAAACGCCAGGAATTGGAAAACAATAGTGATGTGGATTCACAAGACCCAAGACAGACCGGACGGCCTTATAAAACCATATTTTCAATTTGCGATCAGTGCTTGAGTCCAAGTCAACAACCGGCACTCCTTGTCTATGATAATACATCGCTCATGGATAAAAATACAATGAATTTGTTTCTTGCGCATATAAAATCTTGAATCATACTATGAAAGACGTTTACGTAGTGGCCGAAATATGACAAGGTCAAAGCAGTGACCCATTATTTCATCGACAGAAGATGTGACCGTACGTAAAACCGGTTTGAACGGCCTTATAAAGGTAAATTTACAGGCCCCTGCAAGTGTTTGTAACAGATGTAAGCTGATCATATTTATTCAATGGTCTGAACACCAGCGCGCCATCTGTTTCACATCCATTCGACTTAACGCGAACCTTCCCTCGGATTGCAAAATGCTCATTTTTATTTCCCGGTAAAGCTCTTGAGTTATAAGACGTATTAACTATTCCTAGGCGTTTATCACATTTGTTATTACCGTATTATCCTCACAAATATTACGCTACATTAGCTAGAATTCCATACTCCCTTTCCTCTCCCTTAAGGCTTCCTTGAAGGGTTAGCAAATTTCTTTTTTTATAGTTTTTTTCCTATCATAGATCAAGTTGTCATCTGGCCATCGCCTTTGCCTTTGTCCGGTGAAACACGACGTATGTATCTGTTGATGCAATTGCGCAAGGGCTGGCTACGGACCCCACTGTGCATCCGAGCATCTGCGCATGACGCCAAGCAGAGCCGCGCTGGAGAACGGAGAGCAACTTCCAACCCAACTTCTCCAATTTTATGCACCACAGTCTCCATTTCATCTCAACATTTCACATCACAAGCACAGTATTTGTAAAAGGGCTTGAGAGACGACATTGGAGGCTTTCTGCTGCCATCTAGTGGTCACATCTGGTAGTTACAAAGCCTGCGTCAACACAAGGCAAATTGAACATTGCGTGGTGCATCTGCTTTTACAAAGATGCTCAGTTTTGATTGACACGGCCATTTCAGCACACACGCTGTCCTACTTAACAAAGTACAGCTGTCACTATGACAGGTGTCAATCAAAGCTGGGCAATATTACCTTCCCTTCACTACAGTATTTAGATATAAGAATATATTCATTTTCTTTCATGAAATTAAGAATTCTCTCTCTCTCTCTCTCTCTCTCTCTCTCTCTCTCTGATTAAAGGAAATTGTAACGGAGCATGTTGCTATTTGGTGAGGAAATGCAGTTGGAAGACATTTTAAAGAGGGTTACATTGTGGTTTGAATGATGATATTACGTGAATACAGCGTTGTCGAGTGACAAAACCCAAATGTATTGTTTTAGGGATAGGGCGCTTTAATTTTAATGAGATCAATACCTCGTGTCGTTAGCTCTGTAAATAAAACAGTTCTTCAAAGTCAAACGACGTATATAAAAAAGATGAATGAAAAGAATCAAAGTTAAACGTGAGAAAGAATATGTTGTCTAATTGTTTCCAAGTGTGCTGGATTCACTGGCTAGTATTCATGTGCCTTTGCTTTTCTTCTTCTGCCAGAGTCAATTCAAAAGAATGATATTGTTGTTTTCTCGGTTTCACTTTGATGGGATGCTAATATATTTCCCAAGGATGTGCTCCATGTGAGTGTAGCTCTGTGATCAGACGCGATTTAAGTGATCTCCCGTAGTCGAGGTAAGCGGGTGGGACACTCGGGACTTTTTGAATGGTCTTTTGATAGCGTGTGTGTAAAGTCATTGCAACCAAAATGAACCTTGAGACAAACTCAACATGCAAGCAGACCTACACGAGGAGAAGATGTAACGATAGCTGGCCCGTTTCGTGAATTGATTTCTGAAAAATGAGAGAACCACTCTTATGTAACACGTAAAGCTAAAACAGCGATTTAAAGTTTGAATTCCTAAGAAATGGCACAAGTGTACTTCAAATATAACACACAATAGCAGCATCAAGTCCAAGTTCACATGTCTGTCGGCATTTAATGGACACGCTCTGCTTCATTCATTAGATTCCTTTTCGTCCTTGGAGAAAAAGTCGAACGCGTCCCTCGCAAAGCCTTAAACGGCGTTCCCTCTTGTGCAATAAACAATGAATCAATGTGAAGCTTTGTGCTCCCTCCAAACGGTGAACTTTCAATCTTGTTCGCGCCTCCAAATCAATTTAATGTCAAGTTATGTTTCAATGTCAAGCAAAAGCCAAACAAACAACACAAAGGCATCTGTGGCCAATCGGAAAGAGTCAAATAAATCAGCCTTATCACATTCAACCAGATGGAACCTGCGGATCATTTCTCTGCCAAACCCAAACTTCTTCTGTACCTTTAATTAGACGGTCACCTTTAAAAAGTCACCAATTCGCACATGTGGTTTTGGTCTTGAACGGGCCAAAGGAAAAACACAAAGGAGCCGAGCGCTCGTTCACCACAGAGGATTCGAGACATTTTCGCTCATTCAGAAAACCAAAGGAAGCATAAACAAAATAAATCGGTCCGAAGGCATTTATTCACTACATGACAAACGTTTGAACAGTTTGCGCGACAGTATAAAGCTCAATGCTGCCGCAGCGGAAAAAAATCAGTCTAAAACATTGGAGAGAATTTTGTTGTTCAAATCGCCATCATTCATAATAATGAAGTGTAATAATTATAAAAAAATAGACATAAAAAAAGTTGACTACATAGAAAAAAAATGCTAACAATGTTAGAATATTGTAGCATCCCAGCTAATGTTACAGTGAAAGTCCTCAACAACGAAACCTACATGGGCGAAAATATCCCTAGTATGAAACAATTTGCATGCATGAATAAAACACATTATGCAAGAAATTGATATAAGTGAAAGTAAATGCTGATCGTAAATGTCGAAATTTCTTTCCACGCTGGACATATGAAGTGTCAATTCGGTGTATGCTCATACTAATGCACTCTTGGAATGAGAATAAAAAAACTACACGTATATTTTTTGTGTGTGTGTGTTCGTGTTTATGTCTGATATAAAAATTTGCTACAGTGAAAAGTCCCTTGTTGTGAACAATTTCTTGCTGCAAACATGATTTCGTTGTAGAGGAGTTTCACTGTAATGCCCTTTGTCCCATGCACCTACAGGCTCAATGAGTAAATCATAGTAGGGATGCGACACACACTGGGCTCTTTCTAAAAGTATGCAGTTGATGTCAAAAATCTATACATTTGTAAATGAAAAGGGAAATTAGAGATAAGTGTTGCTTATCTGGACCCAAAGTGAATTGAGCACACCGATCAGCATCCGTTTGCACAAAGGCTCGAGGTCCATCGACACAAGATGTACAAGATCTCATCAAACCTTTTCATTCAGGGAAAGACAGCCATGGAATGAAAGCCAAACAAACACTGGTAATCTGTGGTGTCTTACTGAAAAGGAAATTATTAAATTTGAAAAAAAATGAAACTGCTTCCTGAAGTGAAGGAAGTGCACGATGTTTTGAGTCCTGTTTTTTGATCTAAGAAACACATAAGCAGACACACATTGGTGGGAAGACAAATGCAGACTCCATCACTTGCCTCCTTCTGCTTGCGGAGACTCACAGTATATCAAAGACAGAAAAGTGAAAACGCCAAGAAGCTCCCTCTGGCCACAGACACGAAAAGCAGGAAATTGCACTGATTTAAGACCAATCTCTTTTGGCATTTTCCTTCTTTTTCCTCGCCTAAAGGGAACACATTTGTTCCACAGCCGCTGGTTCAGAAATGGCTGGCGAAGAGGTTTTCCGTTTATTGCCGACAAGCTGATGAGATAAAGGCGGGATATCTGAGTTTGAAAAAAAAAAAAAAGAAAAAACAGAAAACGTTCTAATTCTTTCAAACTCGACCACATACTCATAACATCCGCATTTGTGCTGTCACAAAATCGTGTTTATGAGCAACATTGCCAAGGTCCCATTTCCAGTAAGGAGGGGTGCGAAATCCTGCTAACCCGCAAAAAGTGCTCAGATCGGATTTAAAAATTGACATAAAAGCCTACTTCAGCAGAAAGTTGTTTTTTTTTCCTGACATTATTTCGGCAGGGTCGTATCTAAAAAACATTCTTCTATTCCTACTTTTTCTACCATGTGCCACCAAAACCTCCAAAGTGGTCTGCGACAAAAATTACTTTGACACCCAAAATTAATTTGTCTTGTTTAATTTGAATCATTCCATTGAAAAACTCACATTGAAATTGTCCAGTTTGATTTAGAAGTTCTGCGATTGGCTGGCAACCGATTCAGGGTGTCCCCCGCCTAGTGCCCGGAGACGGCTGGAATGGGCCCCAGCACCCCCCGCGACCCTAGTGAGGATCAAGCGGTACAGGAGATGAATGAATGAATGAATGATTTAGAAGTTATTCATTTTCACTCACACTGTGACTGAGTGGGACCTGAAACCACGCTCCAAACATTCAAGTCAGGCAAATTACATTGACGCCCGTACCATCAGCTGTGTGATTTTTGAACATTCATTCATTCATTCATCTTCCTAACCGCTTGATCCTCACTAGGGTCGCGGGGGGTGCTGGAGCCTATCCCAGCTGTCTCCGGGCACTAGGCGGGGGACACCCTGAATCGGTTGCCAGCCAATCGCAGGGCACACAGAGACGAACAACCATCCACGCTCACACTCACACCCATGGACAATTTAGAGTGTTCAATCAGCCTGCCATGCATATTTTTGGAATGTGGGAGGAAACCGGAGCACCCAGAGAAAACCCACACAGGCCCGGGGAGAACATGCAAACTCCACACAGGGAGGCCGGAGCTGGAATCGAACCCGGTGCCTCTGCACTGTGAAGCCGACGTGCTAACCA
Organism: Hippocampus zosterae; assembly: GCF_025434085.1. Taxonomy (NCBI): domain Eukaryota; kingdom Metazoa; phylum Chordata; class Actinopteri; order Syngnathiformes; family Syngnathidae; genus Hippocampus; species Hippocampus zosterae. The sequence continues at coordinate 21,520,258 of NC_067460.1, read as the reverse complement.
CTGGACTACCGGGCCGCCCATTTTTGAACATCTGCTCATTAAATCTCTTGCCTACGTGTCACAACACTACTCGATAAACGACACGAGTTCTTTTGTCTTTAAAAGCTTTTATTTCAAGTGCCGCCCCCACCCCTGCCATAACACTATCTACTAGGAATTCATAACAAGTTGAAGAGTGAATTTAGGTTTCAAGCACAATTGGAATTGTCGGTGTGTCGACACTTGAGAAGCTTGAGGAATATCGCCATTTTATGGGAATCTTTCTTGAAGCAGCTGAGTAAAATATAATCCCTCATGACAGATTCCACCATGTCTGTTTGCATGTCGTATCGGAACAGGCCTTGGTCACTGTAACTGGTTGTCAGAAGGCCCTCATTCAGCATCTGGACAGACACATTCGGTCACATCACAGGGGAACGTTTGACTCCAAGTGGTGTCAAAACATTGAACAGCGGTGGTCAAAGTGACGGATCGATGGTTCATTTTTTTTCGTTTGTCATTTAAACATCATTTCCCAACCTTCAGTGAGAAAAGGAAAAACATTTGACACTGGAAATTTTTTTTTCACAAACCGTATGAATGAAATCATGATGATGGTGTCTCAAATGACTTAACCAAATGACTTGCTCTATATGTGAGCCTGTTTCGTTAAACACATCAGTATTATTTTGCATCATGGGAAAAGGTGGCCATTGAGCAGAGCAGCATTAAAAAAAATGCTTTAAAAATTTGACCCTCGCAAAACTTCCATGTATCACAAGAGACTTCTGCTAAGCAAGTTATTTTATGGTGTCATCAATGAGGAATACCAATCAAGTGTGATCAGAACCATAGAAAATGAGTATAATAAATTCAAAGTAAATGTTGAAAATCGTTTACCCAAAAAGACAATGAAAAGTAGCTTCAAGTCTAATGACGGATGACTCACATGTCAACTAACGTTAGGCGTCAATTTCTTCAACAATTTGTTTCTGCAATATAATAATGAATAATAATTCATTAGAATCTCCCTGAAATGGCATATAATAGAACTGCTCTGTAAATATAGACATTGCTGGCCACTCCGGAATATTATCTGGAAGTATTCAGCAGGTCAACCATCATCACGAACCAAATGCTGCTTGCTAACGATTTCATTCTCCGTCGCCTACCTTTTTGATGAGTACGACGACTCCATGCTCCAGACTGATAAGTTTGTCGGACATCCACTTGGTCTTGTTGAGGAGCATTTCCGGAGCACCGTCATAGTGGTCTAGTGTTGTTTGGAGGTAGACCAAGGGCTCGATCCACGACTGGACCAGCATTAGCACGGAGTGGAGCAACCATTTGTCCTGGAAGGCATGAATGATTTACTAGATGTACAAATTTACTTGCTATGACTGATTCCTGCATTGGACTAAACTCCTCACCCCATAAAACGCCAAATAATCCATATGGAAGCCATGCACAGACACATGCACTCATTATGGAAATTGTCGTTGTCCAGGGACAAAATGTGGCTGCAGCTGTAGTTGTAGTGGTTTGTAAAATACTATTTAAGATTATTTGCTTGAGTAACTCCTAAAATGGCTTGTTTATTTTATTTTATTTATTTCTAAAGATGTAATTTATTATAATTTATTAAATTATTTAATTAATTTATTTACTGTTTAAAGTTTTTCTTATCTTATTTCTCTTGTCTTCGTTGAGCTGGATGGTTCAAATGATATGATGGTTCAGTATTATTTTCGTGAAATCATAACAAAACATTCAACAAGTACTCCGTTTTTCAAAAATGATTGATGATTAAATTGTCCTCCCGTTCTGGAATGACCCCTGAGACAGTTTACGGCTTGTTCAAAATCAACAATTCCAGTTTGGAACAAGTACCGTATTTTCATGACTATAAGGCGCTATTAAAAGTCTTAAATTTTCTCCAAAATGGACAGGACACGTTATAATGCGGAGCGTCTAGTGTATGCTCCGAGTTCCAAAGCCTGACTGAGAGCACCTCTGGCCGACATGCTGTTTATATATAGAAAAGGCGGAGTGAGTGACGGCAGGCATGCGGAAGTCTGCCAATGAGTGAAGAGTGGATGTGTAAGAAGACGCTAAAGGCACGCCCCTCGCAGTTACCAGTCACCAATGAGTGAAGGGTGGGCGTGTTGGAGAACGCTAAAGGCACGCCCCTAGCAGGTACCAGTCGCGTTAGTACATTGTAAAATGGCGAAATAAAGTACAACCGAAAACAGTTTTGCTTTGTTGCCTTTTTAAAAACGTGTTTTTAGAGTGCGTGCATGCATGCCGTTTGTTTAAGATGGCGTATGTTTTACCATGCCTGGCTGCGGCCAATAATACAGTGCATTTTGTGTATGTGTCAAATACAGAAATAGCACCCCTTACTAAGACAAAAACACGGTGCACCGAATGGTCGTGAAAATACGGTACATGAAATGCATTCACTTTAGCATAGGTTTGTGCTTACAGACATTTGCTGGACTTCGCCAATGGAGTTCGGAATGGGGATGGCCTTTGTAAAGCACGCGTAGGCCTCCTGGTTCCTCTGGAGCCGCAACGGGAATGGGACAAATATGTCCTCCTGCACATGACGCAGACAGGTGGCAGGTGGAGAGGTTACATACAAAAAAGGATTTTTTTCTATTCATTTAAAAAGAAAATGAAAAATGACAAACAAGAAGCCAACTTGGACATCATCTTCACGGCTTTTGCAGCAGCTATGACTGCAATCGCTCGTCAGCGTGGAACATCTCCTTTGTGACGAGTTCTACCCTCACCTCTGCATCCGGTTCATAATATATGCAGTGTACCTTTTTGAAAATCCCACGACGCCACTGATTTTCAATAAAACTGCAGCTCAGAGAAGATCGCGGGTGCGGCACTAAGAAGATCGTTAGGTGTGAAAAGACAACAGCGCACTGTGATTTTAGTTCAGTAAACGTACCTTACAAAATTTTGAGCATGAGCGCGAGTGGATACGAAAATGATGACAGATGACATTTTTTGTCAAGCTTTTGAGCATTGGAAGATAATAATATGCAACCATATTATTCAACACATCCACTAGCACTCTTTAACTCATTCACTCCCAAAGACGTTTTTAAACGTCTTTTCAGACTTGGTCTAGAATTGGCTAGTACTGAATGAGTTAATGAAATTGTATGGGTTGTTATCAATTTGTGAACCCTGTCACACATTTCAACTCTTGTGCTTCAAGGCAGCCCCCCACTCGTGCTGCAAATCTTGAATGTCTGTGTTCGGGTTACGGTTACTTACAAACAAAGAGCATGACTCTTCAGAGACGCGGAAGATGAGCTCGACATGCTGCATCACCCTGTCCAGAAGCTTATCCTGCGAAATGGATAAACAGTAGGGGTGGATGACCTGATCCTGGTCCGTACACTCGAGCAGGAAACTGGTGCTAAGAAGGCAAGGCCATAATAGCACGGCCCAGAGAGCTTCCCGTAGACCTGGAAACAAATGCAAACAATGCAGATGGTGTCAACCATTATAGAACTAGACCAGGAGCTTGAAAAATAATTGCTTTAGATTTCGCCACGCTTGAATCTTCAAAGAGCGCAGGCTCAAGCACTAAAACAGTCAAATCTGTATTAAGACGGATGAAAAAGTACAGGAATACCAGTCATCTTGGAGATTCTTCTGCCACCTGTCTTCTCAATGATGGCGCGAAGCAGGTGGTCAAGCCTCTTTTATGGAGCCTGACCAGGCCATGAATACATGAAAAGGTCGTCCCGGGCAGGGTTGGGCAAACTTTTGAACTTAAGTGCCACATTTGAGTTAATTTATTTCATCCGGCCCCTCCCTTACTTTCTTTTTTTATAATAACATTATTTTAACTGGATTAGTTATTCAAGTAATTCAATGGTAAAAAAATAAAATAAAAATATCCATTTATTAAATGTTAGCTACACAATAATCAAGTTATTAATTTGCCCATCCCTGAGTTGGGGCCATCGTAGCACATAGTGCATAAATTCAGTGGCAACTATGGGCAACTATAGTCAAAAATGCTTGGCAAGAACCTACAAAAAACTTGGACGATTGAGGGACTCATATTGAGGCCCAGACAGACCAGTGATTTTGAGCATTTCGATGTCAACTACGAGAACTTGAGTTACATTACACAAATCCTCTATTATTGAATTCTTCAATACATCACGGACATCGCAACAGCAGGCCGTGAGATTAAGAAAGATTGTCCCATTAAAAAAGCAAATGGAATAAAATGCCCAAACTGCCAACGCATATACACACAGACCCAAAACGCTTTTCTTCTCACAAAAAAAAAAACAAAAACAAAAACCAAAAAAAAGCATTGTCTGGAAAAAAGAATCCTCAAACCAGATTAAAAACAGCAGAAGAGATGAACGTCATAGCGCTACGGCTTTTCTCGTGTTTCTAGGGATTAGAAAACGCATTTGATGGGTGTCATGTTGCTGGATTCTACATCACGCGTGATGCATATTCACACTTTTCCATATTAAAACATTGTCGCCACTTCACCTTTCTCATCCCACCTCTAGTCCTTTGGCAGTTTGCCCGTGATGAAGAAGCTTGACACTTGTGTGACACCTGCCAGTGCTGTAACACCACTGTTTTTTGCTTCAGTGCAGGCTGCACAATGATACTTGAGCTTTTAAAAAGAAGGAATCAAACAAAGCATTCAACATAGCGTTGCGTTGTGTGGCCGAAAGTCATTTTCACTCTGGGACTTCACAAGCGGCAAGCACAATGAGCTCCAAACGATTGTCAAGCGTGCACACGGGAGAGCCTGCTCCTCTCTTTATCATTCCTGTTGTTGTCACAACGATCTCGCAGTTGAATGTCAATGTCGCGGCAGTGGAGGGAATACAAAGGGGAGTTTTCTTTGCAAGACTTTGACAGCCCGATGATTTCGTCGATTAATTAATTAATTAATCTAAATCTTAAAAAGATTAATTAATCTAACAGCAACAGAGTACACAGGCCAGCCTCCTCATGTTAACCGAATAGTAATTTAGCTCATAATGGCTGTGAAATTGTCACACACACACACACACACACACACATATATACATATATATATACATATATATATATATATATATATATATATATATATATATATATATATATATATATATAGTGTTCTCTTTGTTTATGTGTCAGTAGAAAACTAATGACATTGAGAGAGAGAACTGCGACTGACAAGTGCGATACGGGTTGTAACTTTGCCCCAGGCTTAATTACCATTTCACTTTGCAAAGACTTTCTTCTTTCAAGACAATATTGCTACTAATTGGGCTCCATTATTTTCCATGAGAAACCTATTCCCCTTGGGGAGTGAGGAAGAGCACACCTGCATGTAAAAGGAGAATTACAGATCCTTGGTATTCCTCAGCGCTGATGAATTTCTCTTGCGTGCTCCCCCCCTCTGGGATTTGGCAGTGTTTTGGTACCAGGGCTGTCTTGCTTAGTGATGTGTCATTTTTTTGACGGGGGATAAAGAGAGCAGGCGTGGAGCGTTAAAAATGAAATTGGTCACGTCTCCAGTCGCTCCAGACAACAAATGCAGGCGCACAACCAAGGTGATGCCTGTGTGTCGCAAAGTATCTGACAGCAATTTTGTTCCATAAATAAATAAATAAATAAATAAATATATTCATGCATTCATTCATCTTCCTAACCGCTTGATCCTCACTAGGGTCGCGGGGGGTGCTGGAGCCTATCCCAGCTGTCTCCGGGCAGTAGGCGGGGGACACCCTGAATCGGTTGCCAGCCAATCGCAGGGCACACAGAGACGAACAACCATTCGCACTCACACTCACACCTAGGGACAATTTGGAGTGTTCAATCAGCCTGACAAGCATATTTTTGGAATGTGGGAGGAAACCGGAGCACCCGGAGAAAACCCACGCAGGCCCGGGGAGAACATGCAAACTCCACACAGGGAGGCCGGAGCTGGAATCGAACCCGGTACCTCTGCACTGTGAAGCCGACGTGCTAACCACTGGGCTACCGGGCCGCCCATATATATTTAAACACTGTATATATAATCTCCTCATCCAACCATTTTCTGATTGCCTTATCCTCACAACCTCACAAGAATCACTGAGGGTGCTGGAGCCCATCGCTTCGAGCAGGAGGCGGGGGACACCCTGAAGCGGTTGCCAGCCAATCACAGGGCACATATAGACAAATAACCATTCGCACTCAGACTCACACCTTGGGACAATTTAGAGTGTTCCGTTAACCTTCCACGCATGTTTTTGGAATGTGGGAGGAAACCGGAGTACCCGGAGAAAACCCATGCGGGCCCGAGGAGAATATGCAAACCCCACACATGGAGGCCAGAGCTGGAATCTAACCCTGCACCTCTGCACTGTGAGGTTGACACGCTGACCCCTGGATAACCGGGCCACCTCTCTCTCACTCTATACTATGTAAATATATATACACACACACACACACACACACACACACACTGAGGGATGAATTTGTGTGGACAGAGGTACAACCACCTTCGATCACAATGGTGGTAGAAAGCACTCACTTCACTCTTTTTCAAAGTAAGATTTACAAAAAAAAAAAAAAAAAGGAAATGCTTGGCGAGATTATTATCAAAGAAGTTCCCGATGCTGGGAAGACAAAAGGTACTTTAATACATCCTTCCTGGGGCACATGTTCCACTAAGCTTCACTTCTACTCCTCATTCTCAGTACATGTTCCCCCTGAAGTGCACTTGCTCCTGCACCTGTCAAGCTCAAGGTTTTTCATTTCTGTTTTTGTCTTTCTTTTCCGTGTAAAAACCTACAATATATCCCCCTTTACCCCTTGTGGACTGTTCCCGTTACCTCCTGCCTTCCCCACCGCCAGACTTTGCCTGCCCCGCTCTGCTTAGCTGTCTGACTCCAACCACATTTTGGTTAGCTTAGAGTAAAGCCTGCTATTAACAGAAGCCAAGGCGGCCAGATGGCAGCTCAGAGATGGATCATATAAATTCCAAAGGTGTCTGGAGCACCAAATCTTTCTTTTTAATTTACCCTTTCAGCCCCTCATGTTCTGAGGACTTATATTGCCATAGAGGCAGTTAAAAAAATATATATATATATCTATAGATATAGATATATATAGATATATCTATATCTATATAGATATCTATAGATAACACATTTTACATTTCACTGTCATTTTCAAAACCATATTGATTTGTCATCGCCATGGCAACCCCGGATTGCTTTTCAGACGAGATAGTCTGTATTATTAGTAGCACAAGCCGAGACACCTCTCAAGCTGGCTAGGCAGTTTCGTGTTGAAGTGCATCGTTGCTTCATGGCCTTGCTTTTAAATAGACAAACACGCAGGAATCCCAAGTCATTTTTTTTTTTATTTCTCATCACAAAGGAAAAACAGACAAAACACACAAGTGTCTTTCCGTTCGAAATGGATAGCGGAAGGTTAACCTTGAGAAACAATTTTATAAGTCCTATCGATCGCTTCTTGTTTTTGTTTGATACAGGCAACGGTTGTCGGAAAGTTTGAAGGATAAGGTCACAAAAAAATAGGCATAAGAAAAAGTGACAAAATTATGAGACATTTTGGAAATTAAAATGATGATTATTAGAATAAAGAAAATTACACAGTGTTGGAAATAAATCATATCATAACATTATGGTAATATTATGATTATATTATTTAGAAAGAATACTGATGTAAATGAGGAGAATGTTTTTTCATTCATTCATTCATTCATTCATTCATTCATCTTCCGAGCCGCTTGATCCTCACTAGGGTCGCGGGGGGTGCTGGAGCCTATCCCAGCCATCTTCGGGCAGTAGGCGGGGGACACCCTGAATCGGTTGCCAGCCAATCGCAGGGCACACAGAAACGAACAACCATTCACACTCACACTCACACCTAGGGACAATTTAGAGCGTCCAATCAGCCTGCCACGCATGTTTTTGGAATGTGGGAGGAAACCGGAGCACCCGGAGAAAACCCACGCAGGCCCGGGGAGAACATGCAAACTCCACACAGGGAGGCCGGAGCTGGAATCGAACCCGGTACCTCTGCACTGTGAAGCCCACGTGCTAACCACTGGACTACCGGGCCGCCCTGAGAATGTTTTTTTATAAACCTAAAAAAATTAAAATAAACAAATGACATAACCAGAGGTCGGCATTTCATTCGTGCTGTAGAGAGGTGGGTGAGTGACGAATGACGGAAACTTTGAAACATTTGGCGGACTGAGCGGTCAAGCCGGCCATGGAAGCGGTATTCCTTTATTTTGAACTTTAATCTCATGTTATTAAAGTTTGTAATCTTTGTATTCTTATCTATTGAAATTTGTTTGTTTTTTTCAAATCCATTGGGTTTTAAAATATCTCCGTTTCTCTTGCTCCATTTGATGTATGGATCTTCCAATGGGGAAAATTATGAATTTAAGGTTTGTATTACAATTAGGATGGGGGGGAAACAAACATGAAGATGTCTTCCCAAAAAGTAAAATAAAATTGGAAAAGACACGTGCAATGTGTTTCCGTTGGAATTGTACAAGTGCAACGATGCATGTAGGACTGATGGTGACTGGCTGCAAGCCAGCAGCCTACCCCGGAGTTGACTTAACTTCCTGAACTTGGTGAACATTTGCTTGCCGTGCGCCGATGATTGACAGGTAACATTTTGAAAGCCTCCGCCTTTCTTTCTTTCTTTCTCTCTCTCTCTCTCTCTTGCTCTTTCCACTTTCTCCAAGTCACTCTTGACCCGTCCACCTGTTTACAATGCTAATGTCATTTTTCTTCATCCTTTTCTAAGCACAACGCAATAGTTCATTGCGATGCAGAACGCAGTTCCACGGCTCAACGGCTTCTGTTTGAAATGAGATTTGAGAGAGCCAACGTGAGCGACTATGACAGAGAACCTCCGGCTGCCTTGAGTCTTGATGAATAAAAGATGGGGGGGGGGGGGGGGGGGGGCTCGAGCGTCTTATAAACAACAGAGCATAATTAGTCTGCCCCTTTTTTTTTATTGTAGAAACTATTCATGTGACATTTCCTTTGCGTCGCTGCCTTTTATCACGTGGCCGCCACCTGCTTGCCGTGACATGTTGTGTTTTCTTTATTCTCATTCTTATGAGTCAACATACATCAAGCAGAATCATATTTACATTCAATTTGGAAGTACGACATTTCTCTCGCGCCTGGATTTAACACACGCATGCACACGTAATGCATTTTACATTTTAGACCAACTACTGCAGGTGGTGGCTTACGATGAACTTCACTCTCTGACTTCAATGCAGGCAGCATGAGTTCCGTTCTCCCTCAATATGTGTCTTGGACTGACTGGTGACCAGTCCAGGATGCAGTCGGCCTTTGGAGCCAGCTGGGATCGGACTCCGGCATCCCGCCGTGACCACTCTTGTAACGAAAGTCAACGGTGAGAGAACGTCGGCCATTTTGTTGTCAATCACCACTGGCAAGATGTCGAGTGGACAGCCCAAAAAACTGGCAACAAAGCCACGTCGTTGAATTGCCGTGTCATCAAACGCATTTATCTACCAAATCTTTTGCCTGATTTTTGTTGCTCAGTAAAATTTGGCAGGTCTGTAATAACCTTTAAATGTGCACTTACTTAATCTGACTCTCTCGAAACTATTGATTGGGGCCTTTCCTGCACAGTGCATACCATAGTGAATGAGAAAAAAAAAGCATGGGAAAGTAAAGGACCTGCCGTGCAACACACCCCCACACACACACACACACACACACACAAACAAATATAAAGGTGATGGGTTTAAAGTTGCATAACACTTGGAGAATGGAAGAAAATAACTATTCAAATGCAATTCAACCCCTGAAAAGAGCTTGACATTCGGTCCAAGAAGCTGGAAAAACGAACACCTGAATCAAAAGCGTGACTAAACATACTTGCCAGTGTGTTTTTTGACCTTCTTACTGAACTGAGATGTGCTCACATTTCCTTGACTTCAGATGGCAAATGCTTACATGGTCATGAAGAAGCCTCCCCCCGCCCTCCACCCCACCCGCCGGCGCCAACCACCACCCCCTCCTTTTCCTCCTCCACTTTTCTGCCTCCTAGTAGATACGTAGAAGGGGTGGCAAACCAACACATGTCTATTATATTATACTAGCTGGTTCGCCGCCCTCCGGGGGGCTCATCAGCTAGTTCCTGCGGAAGGCTGGTAAGGTGGGCCTTCGGCCCACAAAAGTGTTGTTGCTTGGTTCAACTTTTTGTTCATCTTCATTGCTTATCGCGAAAATAAAGAGATGTTTAGCTCTACTAAATAACTAACAATTTCATTGCAATGCTTGTGGGTAGACAACATTTTTTTGCTAAGATGCCCGCGCGATCGTAGTGAGCCACTAGCTGAGCGGCGCAGTGGCGGCGCAGAGAAGTAGGTACGTTTTGAAAAGGGACAGACGGAAGGACAGATCGCGTGCGGGACGACGCGCAATATATATATAGATAAACATAGACATGAATATTGATGTGTAAGAATATAATTGCCAGCACGTGCTTTTTTTTTTTCCGTGTGTTTCTACAGAAATTAAATTGCGGGATTCTGATTCCAAAGACTGGGCTCAGCATTCGCATTTTTTCCAATGTTGTTGTTTGAAATCACTGACCCTGTTTTATTCCAGATGTTCAGCAAAACCTCCACTTCAGAATTTCTTTCTTAGATTGAAAAAAACAAACAAACAGCAAACAACAGCAGGCTCGGTGAAATACTACAATGGGTATTGTAGCTCAAATAAAATGAACGTTTTTCTAATGCATCCAACCACAAATGAATAGCATTGAAGCAAATCAATATCAACTCTAAGTACCTGGACTCGGGACATTTGCTTTGGTCAGAATAGCACATTTTACAATTTGGTGCGTTTTCCGACTACATTATCATCAAATAGATTCTAAGGCCAGGATACGTAAAGTTTTAGAGGGCCGAAGGCGTTTGCGGCGGTCCCACTGAGGTCAGGTGTGGTGATGGAGAAAAAGTGCTCTCATATTACCCCCCCCCCCCCCCCCCAGCCTTGAGGTACCCTCTCCAGATTCCGCTTTGAGTGACAGCTCGGGTTCATGATAGCCATTCATAATGCAGACGGGCTTGAGCAAAGACGGGGCTCATGGGCAGCGTGACACATGGCAACCTTGAAACAGTCAAGGCTTTGTTTGCTTAGCGGAGACCCACCGGTCGCTTTCAATCTCACCTTCGCTCCGTCGCTTCATGGCGCCACCCCGTTGAATGATCTTGCTTCAAACACGTGCTGGTCACAATGAATAGTGAAGCGGCCATCGAAAGGCGGACAGTTACATAAAGCAAGATTATTGTGCTAAATCTGATTTAATAGCTGGGGAGACGACTAGCACTTCCTTGCTTGCAAGATCTAATCAAACGTCCCTAAAGGTAGCAAAAATCTCCGATAATGGTATTTGATGAATGAATGATCTTTTTGCCTCATGACTCGGTTTCCACTTGAGTTTTATATACTTTAAAATGGATAACATCAATTAGGCAACAATTAAGATTCCATAACATGCTTACATCTCAAAACTACTTTCACATTGGCCATTTTGGCTAATCAAAGTTTCTGTGATTGCCTGCGAATCCACAGACAATCAAGGTCATTCACGCCGTATTTAACATTACCTTGGTTCAAGTCGACATTTTTTGTTTTAATCAAAACATTTTTCCATCACTTTTCTTTTCACTCTGCTTGATTTACGGTTCGTATTAAATCCTGTGTCTATGTGAACTTGTAGGAGTACCTCGACCACACTCAAACCCGCCAACGAGTTCTGTGTGTGTGTGTGTTTGTGTGTGTGTGTGTGCCCCAGTGAGCCGCCCGGCTGACTCCATTCACTCTTTCCAAGTGTCCATCTTCCAAACTGGAAGTTAAGGCCTCACCAACTCGTTCCCGGTAAGTGACTATTGAATTGCAGAAACCCCAAAGAAGAGAGATGAGCATCCCAAAGGCAGCACCCTTTGTTCATTATTTTTGCATTTTGCAGGAAAAGGTATTAGCATTGCATCTTTCCATCGAATTACCCGATTTGGATGGAGATGAAGGAGACTCGATGAGAAGATGACATTATTTTCCTTATGCCTTATATTTTTCGAAAAGACCAACACTAGAAGAACGACAAATTATGTAAGAAAAGAAGTCAAGACAATGAACTTGCAGTGGGAGAATGTGAACCATCCGTGAAACACCGAAGGTTATTAGGAATAGACTCACTGATGATGCCGTCTTTTTAAAACGACAATACATATCCAAGCAAATCAAAGTTGAGGGGGATTATGTTGGTGAGGATCAAGCGGTTAGGAAGATGAATGAATGAATGAATGTTGCTACTATCGAGGCACGGGGAATGTTTTGAAACACAGATAATGGGCATCCCAGGTTGCCTTTGAAGCGGGGTGTTTCTGTTGGTGACGGCCTTTTAGGATAAATAAGGTAACTTCTATAATGGCGGTATGGTATAATGATCCTTTGATTGAAATGTATCACGCTGAGAGGTGAAGAAAAGCATGTGAAACAAACAAGCTGTAGTTGCCTATAGCGCCACTGGGTGGTGCTAAAATCCTGCACTCCTTTTACAGAATCCACTCTTGGTATCACACACTGTTGTTGGGAGAGGAGTTGACTAGAGGCATTTGTGCTCTTATTACAATAGAAATGTCATATAAAGTATTTGTATTTCTTACAAATATAAAGCAGTGATATCGTAAAATTAAGTAAAGATACAATGACCCGCATAAATGACAGTCCATGTAAAAAAAAAAAAAGCCTGTTTTAAAACGAGAATCCCTCACAAGCAGAGATTTAAAACCACAATATTATTGAATTTAAAAGAAAAAAAACAACAACAATATTGATTTCTTCAACATTCTCAGGCCCTCATAGCAAAACATGGAGGTATTGATTGAACAAGTGCATTCCAATCAATAAAAGGAAAGTTTACCTTTTTTTTATTTCTTCCCACACAACGAAGCGGGGGGCTCAACTTTATAAAGAAAGCATCTCAAAGGTGAAGCGAGCGACACAGTCTCAAACAAATGTTTCATGTACTGTATACTGGTGTTTTCCCGAGCTCCTACGCAGCGTAGCCTTTGACTGCCTGGCAAAGGAAAATTAATTAGCACACGGAACAAGGTTAGAGACACATAATGAAAGTTATTGGCCATGACACTTCCATCATCATTTCCCCTCCTCTTCGATGACTTTTCACCCGCTTAGTCGGGTGTGAAATGGGAGCTCCAATGTGCCATCAGACTTGGGTGTCCAACACACACCGTACTATTTTTTTTTTTTTCTACAGGCTTCGCACATGGCTTATCAAAGCACTTGAACTCATCGTGGGTGGATGGTGCACGCTGATGAGGAGCGCTTTGGCCTCTTCATTCTGCATCATTCCAACACATAAAGGCATCAGTTGATCCCCCCCCCCCAAAAAAGTCTGCAAGCCAGAACGTTTTCAGCTCTTTCTACACAACGAGTTGTAATGCAAATTCAGAGTGATATTGTACTAAAAGTTCAGCAATAAAGTAGTGCCGTAATCTGAACTCAAACACATTCATATCTCAAATAATCTTTGCTATTAAAATAAATGGAAATGCCATTAAGCTGGTTCATTCCCCCCCCCCCCCCCCAAAAAAAAAAATCCATGTTCTTTGATTTTAAGGCAGCCTCGCACCTCTTTGGTATGTCCGAATTCATGTGCATTAGAATTATTAAGTGTACTATGATCACGACGTGATTAAATAAAAAAGTAATTGATAAGTAGGCCACCTTTCACGTATGGTTGCATACCTTGACAGTCGTTAACATTTGTTTCTTCTCAATCAAAAGCTTGTATGATCTGCAATGCAATGATGGGAATAGCAAAGAAAGGGAATCTGGAGCAGCATTTGAAAAGAGTACACATGAGCTTCAATAAGGGTGTTCCTTTAAAAACGTGTTTCTGCGGCTACCAAAATACACTCGGAAATGTGCGTGCGTGTGTGTGTGTGTGTGTGGTTGTATGACAAGAAAAAGTGTTGTGAGGTTACTTACTGCAGCCTGGAAAACATATGCGGGTTAGCGAGGTCGACACCGAACTGGTCGATCTAGCTTGAAAAGTTCTGAAGATCTTGGCTACCCCTGCTTTCGAGGTTCCAATGGAACTTAAAAATAAGGTTTCCGCTGATTAGCGGCGCTTTTATGCACAAATCATTTTCATTTTCTGTGAATCACTGCTGCAGGGATCCGCATGTGCCACTAAAAAGATTTGAAATGGAGAACACCAAACAAAGTATCAACCAAAAGAAGACTGCATGGCCGGGGTAATGATATCGTCCTGTGTGGCAATTCAGTAAGTACGCAACACGTTTACACAGCCAAGTTTCAATTGCGTTTGGGTAATTGTGAGTATTTATAGTGATTTTTTTTTTAATGTTGTCAGCATATGTGTGTACTCATAATCTCTGATCCATTTTTCCACCGCGCAAAGCAAACACAGCAATAGGATGCTCTAATGAGAGCTTGTTCACGGCGTCTATTTAACTAACAAGCGTTGTTTTGCGCCGTGCAGCGTCGGCTGCCTTAATTGGGCCGCTCGTAGCAACGCACGCATTTTATGGAAAATCCCCCGAATAAACATCTTCGGTATGCAAATACATACGAGGTGTTTGCACAATGATAGGCCTCCAATAGCCTTGTAGGAACGTGACGTGTATTTTCTCAGCAAAGTGTACACAGTGTTGAGTGAAGGCGTTCGTTGAAAAGAGATTTTTCAAGAGGAAGCTTTGTGCGGAATAAAGTAATGAACACATTTGGGAGCGTCCGTCAATCAGTCACTGAAGGACGATCCTTTTGCAGACGAATAACAAAATGATGGGAAACTTTGAAAAAGCAATAGAGTTAAATCCAGGACATAAAGGTTGTTTTTTTTGTTCACTTGTTTTCTCTTTGTTAAATGTTTCTTCATTTTTTTCTGTTTTGGTTTTGGGTGGCCCGGTGGTCGAGTAGTTCGCGCGTCGACCTTACAGTCCAGACGTCGTGGGTTCCATCCCAGCTCTGTGTAGAGTTTGCATATTCTCCCCGTGCCTCTGTGGGTTTTCTATGGGTACTCCGGTTTGTCCCTCATTCCACAAATATGCATAGCAGACTGAATGAACACTAAAAACTGTGCCTAGGTGTGAGTGTGAACGCAAATGGTTGTTCGTCTCTGTGTGCCCTGTGATTGGCTGGCAACCGATTCAGGGTGTGCCCCGCCTACTGCCCGAAGACAGCTGGGATAGGCTCCAGCACCCCCCCACGACCTTTGTGAGGATAAATCTGTCACGTTGCAAAAAGCAGGCAGGAGGGAGGAGCAGGGTGTATTTGAAGAATTGTATTTAAAACAACTCATTCATTCATTCAGCTTCTGAGACGCTTGATCCTCACTAGGGTCGCGGGGGGTGCTGGAGCCTATTCCAGCTGTCTTCGGGCAGTAGGCGGGGGACACCCTGAATCGGTTGCCAGCCAATCGCAGGGCACACAGAAACGAACAACCAGTCGCACTCACACTCACACCTAGGGACAATTTAGAGTGTTCAATCAGCCTGCTACGCATGTTTTTGGAATGTGGGAGGAAACCGGAGTACCCGGAGAAAACCCACGCCGGCCCGGGGAGAACATGCAAACTCCACACAGGGAGGCCGGAGATGGAATCGAACCTCTGCACTGTGAAGCCGACGTGCTAACCACTGGGCTACCGGGCCGCCAGTATTTAAAACAAAGAAAACTAAATCCCAAACACACAAAGTCCAAAGTATCAAAAACCGGGACTTAAGCTAAAACATAACAATGAACTAAACATGACAGAAACTAAGAGCAAACACACATGACAGTAGCAAGAAGCAACAATGACCCGACACTGAGTGTTGGGGCTGGGAGTCCTTTTAAAGCACTAATTACCTAATGACCAACAGGTGTGCAGCTGCCAGGGGAGCCCTACAGTGCCACCTGTTGGTCCCAAACGGAATCATGACAAAATCGGTCCAGAAAGATGGATGGATGGATTGATTGTTTGTTTTTGTCTTTTTTCCATATACATATAAAAATGGAACAAAGACAATTACAAAGAATTGTATAGATGTCAAACACACTGTAGATAAGATGTAGCTAACGTCTACGCTCTTACAAGTCGGAGTTCATTTCAACATTTTTGACATCCAATCACCACTGTTGTTTTATATTTGCGACAACATTGGTAGATCTCTAATTTGCTCAAATGCTGAAGGCTTGTTTTCATTTTTCTTAAGAAACAATTGAACGAGAAATAGAAATACCCTCCAGCTTCATACAAATGCTCCCAAAAAGTTGATTGCTGTATTTCCTTGGAGTTTCATCTGTTGAAGTATTTCAAAATATACTGACCATGCAGATGTGCGGAGATTTTCAATGACTTTTGAGGAATGTCCCTGAAGATTCGGAATATGTCTTGGGGAGAGTTTGGTCTTCCACTGCAGTCCTAATTTTTTACTTGTATTTCATATTTTTTTTTTTGTCTTCGGAGAGACACCATCCATCATCGAGTCATCTCAGGATTCAACACGGTTCTCCAAATCAATGGCTCATTGACTCCCCCAGCAGCAAACATGGACACACGTCTATCTCGTTGACAGCTACAAAAAAAGAAACAGGAATACAAATTGGGCTCGCTGTCTGGCTGAGAGGCCGAGTGAGTGGATCATTGACTATCATGACAGAAATCCATCTCTGAGGCTTGAATCTTCCTTTATACTTGTGTCACCCCGCGCACCCCCCCCCCCCCCCCCCCCCGAGTACATGTCAATAAAGTCATGCTCATAATAGAAATTTGGTGTGACCGAGTCTGAATGTACAAGCTGCTTCAGAGGCCATCATGATAACGGGAGACGGATTGAGGCGGCGGAGTGGCTTTGCTGTTTATTGATTGTGCAAAAGCTCTGAGAGCTTAATTGATATTTTGCAAAGCGGCATCCCGGAAATTCAGAGCTGGCCAGTCACGAACACAAACACAGAACACGGGTTTACACTTTACTGACAGTCAAGGTTGATGATACATTTTATAGGCGAGTTAAGATATACGGTTGCTCTGCTAAAAGGTCGTTGGCATCATGCTCATCCCTTCCAATACATCGATAGCCTTCGTTTTGTAATTGTATCGTCATGTACGCGATCCAGCCCAACTCCCAACTTTTCTGTCTCAGCCTAAATTTGTCTTCTAAAAGTCTAATCCCTTGAGCCAACAAACAAACACGCACGTTTTTGAGTGCCATATTGCCCAATCAGTGCAAACAGTCTGAACACAAACTGCGTCCTTGGAGAAAACAAAACCTGCGTGTCTGAATCCAAGCTGTCAGTTGAACGGTGCCACAAATTAAAATGAAAGAAAAACTGCGTGATGAAGCTTGAGCAAAGTTTCAGACTGATGGGCTCGCCCCCCCCCCCCCCCCCCCCCCTGCAACCGAGGTTATTTCACCATCGATGTCACATCTTCGCACCCAGTCATCTGTCTAGCCGAGTTGTTTGACTCCACAAAAGTCTTACTCAACCAAGCTTTAAAAAACATCAGTGCCTTCTCTTCCTATTAAAGTTCCTCCAGCCGTGCCTCGCGACGCCATGACACCGAAAGATCAGTTGCTCCCTTATCTTCCTGGGGTGAAGGCCTTGAATTTGACAAGCAACAGACGTCCAGTGATGAGACTGCTGCCAGACCTGCTGGCAGGGAGTTAGAGTGGGTGGGCGTCCAGCTAACTAAGTCGATGGACACCTAAAAGAGTTTGTCGGGCTTCTTCACAGTGGCCTTATGGGGCCTAAAATTGAAAATTCATGAACAGGAAAACAAGGCATGGGACCACCGCCATCGTACGCTTGTGTTCTGCAGATGAAGGAAGAAGGCCCTGGACAAGTTCAGCGGGGAAGAAACATGAGTGGGCAGCCAGAGGGATTTACGCCTACCGAATGTGTGAGGCTGTGCGTGCGCCGTACTCACACATAAGCAGTGAATGTTACTCAGTATGCGACGGAGATAAAGTTGAGTGAAATGTGTTGGAGACACTAAATCGTGACCACTTTTGTTTCAACGTAACATTTCGGTCTTCAGGAAATGCGACATATATTTATCTATTTGTCACAGTTCAAGATGAAAATGTGTCTTTTTTTTTCAAAGTTGGCAGGAGGGCAACACACTTCCCAACAATATAGAACAATGTTCCACCGCCAAAGCTGTTAGAAATTAGTACTTAATTACTAATTAATTACTATACTATACTGTAGTAATTACTATAGTAATTAATACTCAATTACTGGCTTTATAATCATTCATTCATTCATTCATCTTCCGTACCACTTGATCCTCACTAGGGTCGTGGGGGGTGCTGGAGCCTATCCCAGCCGTCTTCGGGCAGTAGGCGGGGGACACCCTGGATCAGTTGCCAGCCAATCGCAGGGCACACAGAAACGAACAACCATCCACGCTCACACTCACACCTAGGGACAATTTAGAGTGTTCAATCAGCCTGCCATGCATATTTTTGGAATGTGGGAGGAAACCGGAGCACCCGGAGAAAACCCACGCAGGCCCGGGGAGAACATGCAAACTCCACACAGGGAGGCCGGAGCTGGAATCGAACCCGGTACCTCTGCACTGTGAAGCTGACGTGCTAACCACTGGTCCACCGGGCCGCCGCTTTATAATCATTTAAAAATAATTTTCGATGACACATTGTATTTTTTTTTTTTTATTTCTATCGAAAGGATGGTTTCAAGGTCAAATAACAATCAAATTAACTGTACACAAAATCAACCTGCCCTTCATGGCTAAGCCATACAAACGCCCTCCGTGAGATGCAATATGTTGAGAAATATGACGTTTCCTCAACATGTTTTCTTGATGGTCTGTTGCGGGTCTCGCCAGGTGTGCGCAAGAGTAAGATGTTGCCCCGAGGTGAGACATTCTTGCGTTCTCCACCTCCCCATGCATTAGAAATATGGCGTGATGTCTGTCTCGGCTGCTACAAGCACTACAAGAGCTCGCTGTATTCCCAAAGGTACTTGACTGCCAAAATGCATTCACCAGTACAAAAGCAGAAATAATTCAATAAGTGGGTGACACGGGCTTGGCGACAAGACAGCGCAGATTGATTAAAACTTTATCACCGGGCTGTGTAAAAAACTTTGCCTAAACCCTTACTTAGCATGCTATTAATGGCGGGGTGTGTTTTGTAAGGACACTGGACTAGGCGGACATAATTAAAAAACTCATTATTTTGTTTTCAGAATTGTAGTTTTCCAATGAGCCGAGCACAATTGTACTCCTCTCTCTCTGACTGGCCTCTTGGATTTCTCTAGGGCAAACATGCTAAATTATTTTTCTTTTTTTTCTGGCTTTTTTATTGGTGGGGGGTGGGGATGCTCTGGCTTGCCTTAATTTGCCACCCATTGTCTTTTTGTATGTGTTATCGCTGTAATGCTATCTTTTTTTACATGGCTCAATTGAGTGTGTATTTGTAAAATGATAATAAAAGCACTAAAATTACATAGGCGGCCCGGTAGTCCAGTGGTTAGCACGTCGGCTTCACAGTGCAAAAGTACCGGGTTCGATTCCAGCTCCGGCCTCCCTGTATGGAGTTTGCATGTTCTCCCCGGGCCTGCGTGGGTTTTCTCCGGGTGCTCCGGTTTCCACCCACATTCCTAAAAAATGCCCGACAGGCTGATTGAAAACTCCATATTGTCCCTTGGTGTGAGTGTCAGTGTGGCCGGTTATTCGTCTGTGTGCGCCCTGTGATTGGCTGGCAACCGGGTATTCCTTCCTGAAACCAATCACGTAATTGTCTCAATAAATGCATCGCACGATTCTTTATCCAGGCGGCCCGGTAGTCCAGTGGTTAGCACGTCGGCTTCACAGTGCAGAGGTACCGGGTTCGATTCCAGCTCCGGCCTCCCTGAGTGGAGTTTGCATGTTCTCCCCGGGCCTGCGTGGGTTTTCTCCGGGTGCTCCGGTTTCCTCCCACATTCCAAAAATATGCATGGCAGGCTGATTGAACACTCTAAATTGTCCCTAGGTGTGAGTGTGAGCGTGGATGGTTGTTCGTCTATGTGTGCCCTGCGATTGGCTGGCAACCGATGCAGGGTGTCCCCTGCCTACTGCCCGGAGACGGCTGGGATGGGCTCCAGCACCCCCCCGCGACCCTAGTGAGGATCAAGCTGTACGAAAGATGAATACAATTACATAAACTCATTTCCCACCACATTATACTGGCAAAACGCAACGCCGCCACCATACCGAATCATGAAATTTTCTCACACGGCTACAGCTATAGCAAAGTGAGTTGGGCTAAGTTCCAGCTCACCTGTGACCAGAGTAAGGAAAAGCAATATAGACAATGGATGGATGTAATATTTGGCTTGCTATGAATGAGTTGCAGTGGCGCATTCGTTCCTTTTTGTCCATTGATTGCGGGCGACCATTATACAATAACTGATATGTTACTCGTGTACACCGACTGTAATTGATTTCTGTGTGTGTGTGTGTGTGTTTGTTAGTGGCAAAGTAGGAGGCTAATTATCTACACACAATGTGGCAGGCATTCCTCAGGACAAAGGGAACAGGGGAGCACATACTGTTGATTACAAGGTCAGACAGGGGGAGATGAGGCAGGTTGGCATGTGCACACAAACACAAATACAAACACAAACACGCACAAACGCGCACACGGAATATGCACATCAGACACCCGCCATTTCCCGCCTCTCGCAGCTTTGTCAAATTCAACTCCGCCCCGCTGGCTCATGGCCGCCTGCGCTCCCAAATCCCTCACTATTCCCAAATTGCTTGTCAAAAGGACGAAATTAGAAAATACAACTGTGCAGCTGACAAACAAGATTACATGCTGTTTGCACCTGGCTCTGGCAATTAAAGCTCTGATGACAAGCAAGCATGGCCTCCTAATGTGGTGTGTCTCAAGGCTCATAAACCTTTTCGCGGCAACACTGTGGCCCGCATGCCATTTCGAGCGACACTGGCAGCCGCGCCGCCTGCCATTCTTTGGCCCCTTTGTGCTGTCACATTGTGTTGAGCGCATGTCTGGGGAGGCTTCATTGAGACGTGACTCATTAAGACTAAGGTAACAAGTATCCCTCTAATGATTTGGACCGAGGATTATTGAGAAATCCATTTCAGGGACACATTTTTTTTCTCCATAAATCTATCTGCCGATTATGGATACAGTATCCCTTTGTCATTTACTCAACTGCAGAATCAAGATGCCTCATAGTTCGGGGTGGGAGAGTTCAGCTATGTTTGAAGAAACATTTTCAAGAAGTAAATCTCCTCCTCCACCCCACATGACTGTCTTTAATATCAAATATATACAGTGTATGGATCCAACATAAAGAAGGATGCTGCTCTGACTTCATGCTTTTGAATTTCCGGAGACTGTTTACATGCTAGGGCGGCCCGGTAGTCCAGTGGTTAGCACGTGGGCTTCACAGTGCAGAGGTACCGGGTTCGATTCCAGCTCCGGCCTCCCTGTGTGGAGTTTGCATGTTCTCCCCGGGCCGGCGTGGGTTTTCTCCGGGTGCTCCGGTTTCCTCCCACGTTCCAAAAACATGCGATGCAGGCTGATTGAACACTCTAAATTGTCCCTAGGTGTGAGTGTGAGTGCGAATGGTTGTTCGTTTCTGTGTGCCCTGCGATTGGCTGGCAACCGATTCAGGGTGTCCCCCGCCTACTGCCCGGAGACAGCTGGGATGGGCTCCAGCACCCCCCGCGACCCTAGTGAGGATCAAGCGGCTCGGAAGATGAATGAATGAATGTTTACATGCTTCGTTTGCCGCTACTGTTTTTGTTAGCAACCTAGCCAAATTGCGCTTAGCAGTCATATTTAATGTCTCGATTTGAACGATCATATCCAGGAGCTGGATAGGGTACAGGAAATACAGATACAGTAAATATTACCTTGACATATTGCAATCAGTTGTCTTACTACATTCGTACAGATTTACAGTTGTGTTTTGCAGAAAATATCATATCACACGTCAACACATTGACTCGCTCCAAATCATACTTCAAAACACGCTAACACGGGACTCTGTGGATTCTGTACAAAGTGTGCCTTTGTCTAGTCAAAGTACTAATGAGCATCTTCCTCTGCTCAAGGGAATTTTCCAACACCAGACATACAAATAAGAGTTTAAACAGTATCACTTACACAGACACTGTCTTTTTTTTTCCCCGCTCGCTTGTTTGTGCAAGAAAAATAAAATTGACCCTTTGTGGATAATGGCACCACATCATTATTTTAAGGGTTTGTTGACATGAGAAGAATGTATATTTTCCCTTAAACGCCACCCTCCCATAGCCCTATTAGCACATGAGTTTATCATTATTTTCTTTTTAGGTGTGTGTGTCAGAAACTTCATAGGAAAAGTCTACATTTGTTGGGATACACCGATTGGTTAAAGTTATTCAAACAAAACTATTTTGTCCACCTTGTGCGGTGTGCCAATTAAACAATGCGTTGGTATGAGAAGACCAAACAACAACACCATTTTTATCCATCCATCCATCCATTTTCTGAACCGCTTAATCCTCACTAGGGTCGTTGGGGGGTGCTGGAGCCTATCCCAGCCGTCTTCGGGCATTAGGCGGGGGACACCCTGGATCAGTTGCCAGCCAATCGCAGGGCACACAGAGACGAACAACCATCCACGCTCACATTCACACCTAGGGACAATTTAGAGCGTCCAATCAGCCTGCCATGCATGTTTTTGGAATGTGGGAGGAAACCGGAGCACCCGGAGAAAACCCACGCAGGCCCGGGGAGAACATGCAAACTCCACACAGGGAGGCCGGAGCTGGAATCGAACCCGGTACCTCTGCACTGTGAAGCCGACGTGCTAACCACTGGGCTACCAGGCCGGCTACCATTTTTATTTTATTTTATTTTTTTCCCCTCAGAGAATCAGACGAGAAAAGTTCTGACCACCGATTTATAACCATAAAACACTGGAAATTTGTTTTTCAGTGAGAAATTCTCAATCTACAAAGGCTTGACACCATTCACTGGCGATGCAAATGGTGAACGGCAGCCACCTGTGGCCAACGGTTGGCCACTGGTGAAAACCATTTGCCTATCCCTGCGCACTGCACGGACAGTTGCTTCCATTTTGTCCGCGTTGCTCGGTATGTGCCAAGCCAATTATAAGCGTTGGTTTGCGAATGTCTCTCTGCCTTTGCTCTCTTTAAAGGATTAACATCAACGCCGTTTGACTTTAAACGGAGCTTAACCCACACTAGGAGCAGTCACTATTCTTCTTTGGTGCTGGTGCAACGTGCTCCATCTTGGCTTGCTAGTTCCTGGTGACTTCCTGTCTTTGTGTGGAACAATACTGAAGTGCCATGGGCTTCATCATGACAGATGGAGCCAGCTTTGCGACTCCACGAGACTGACAAGCCCCTTCTGGCCCCTCCTGATTGAGAGTCTAAATACCGGTCGGCTCACTCGCATCAAGCAAGTTGTTTGTGTGTGTGTGTGTCTCGCAAGACGTTCCCATGTGGCTCACTCGCAGTGACGTGAAGGCAGTGTCACATCCTGACAGCATGTCTTTTTACAGCCAGTACCGATGCCGTTGAGGTTTGAGGCATGGCATTTTTATGAAAGTAGTCAAGACAGGCACAGTTATGAAGGAAGATAAGGAGAAACAGCCAATAGTTCGGGTTGTATTGAAGTAATACGATGAACGTAGTTGGGAATACGCCACCCAACGTCTGTTAAAAAAAAAGGTTTATGTGTTTGTATGGTTGAATTGAAAAATGGTGGCACTTATTTTTGTCAAAGTACGTGCTACCGTCGGGTGGAAGATTTTTTTTTTTTTAATTGGTTGGCACACTCCCCTCAGGAAATGCTCCTCCTGTAAAGAAAGAGAACTTGGAAATGTTGGGGAAAAGTCAAGTCAACAGTATTTCTCGAGCACTTTCAAACAGCTATCACTGCATACAAAGTGCTGTACATTTGAGCAATTTAACATGCACAATAAACAGTAAGACAAATCGGTAATAAAGGCGGTAGAAAGCACCAAAGAGTAAAATCAAGAACAAATCTAAGTCACGCTGAGTCGAATGCCAAAGAATACAAGTGAGTTTTGAGGAAAAAAACTCAAGAGACCTCAGTTCAGCAAGCACTGTGTTCCACAACATTCTTTGATTTGGCTGTTTGTGGACCTTTTTCAATCAAGAGAATAATGTGACAATAGAAGATGCAAACATTCATTCATTCATTCATCTTCCGTACCGCTTGATCCTCACTAGGGTCGCGGGGGGTGCTGGAGCCCATCCCAGCCGTCTCCGGGCAGTAGGCTGGGGACACCCTGAATCGGTTGCCAGCCAATCGCAGGGCACACATAGACGAACAACCATCCACGCTCACACCTAGGGACAATTTAGAGCGTTCAATCAGCCTGCCATGCATATTTTTGGAATGTGGGAGGAAACCGGAGCACCCGGAGAAAACCCACGCAGGCCCGGGGAGAACATGCAAACTCCACACAGGGAGGCCGGAGCTGGAATCGAACCCGGTATCTCTGCACTGTG
The DNA here is from genome assembly GCF_025434085.1 of Hippocampus zosterae. Taxonomy (NCBI): domain Eukaryota; kingdom Metazoa; phylum Chordata; class Actinopteri; order Syngnathiformes; family Syngnathidae; genus Hippocampus; species Hippocampus zosterae. The sequence goes on along the minus strand of NC_067460.1, from coordinate 21,495,637 downwards.
AAGCCGACGTGCTAACCACTGGACTACCGGGCCGCCCTAGAAGATGCAAACAGTTTTAGATATTCCTCATAGCAATAAAACTCCAGAGGTCCTCACACATTTCAAGTCAGAACTTCTGTGTTTGTGGTTTAATTAAAAAAATAATAATAATCTGAAAACCTTACTTAAAAGGTTCCTCTATGCCCATTTCAAATGTATGTCCATTACCTCACATGAGGAAACACGTGCTTTGGATTCAGTCTGAACCACTTTTCGGTTGAAAATGGATCAACACGATGTCAGCTGTTGGAAATTGAGCGACTTCAATGTCCGCCCTCTGGCAAAAAAAAACAAAACAAAACAAAACTCTTCAATATAATCCAACTCAATAGAACACGCAGCCTGGAAGCTTAGAAGTTTCAGAGTGAGAAGATAAAAATATATAACCAATGTCAATGATATTCAATCTAATGTCGCTGTTGAAGGCCCCTGCCTCAAACAATCCAATATGGTGTCTAGCTTTGACTTAACCAAATCTGACAACAATGCATGTCGTGTAGCACCTTTGTATCAGATTTTTGACAAGTAATTGATTCCATAATTGATGTCGTAACCTGACAGCTGAGGCTCCAGAGCCACTTGAAGCAAGTGTGAACTGTTTAGATTGAAATGGAAAGCATCTAATTTAGAGCATATCGCTTATTGAAACAGAGTCACATGTGAAGCGTTTATGCAAGAGAGCCCGGTGTACTGAAAAAAAAAAATGCAGCATATCCCATCCACTGTATATTACATATAAGTATTCGCAGCGATGCAGCAATGAAGCTACAAAGCAAATCCATCTGAACCGAGCAAGTTCAAGGTTGCCCGGGATCATTGTTTTTCGTTCAAACAATATTAAACAATCTCCAAAATAGATCCACTCTGCCTTTCAACCTCCGGGCAATTATCTGGCACAGTAATTTTGAAGGGGGCAAAGGAAGATGAAATCAATATTCACATATGCGCTCTCTGTGTATTTCAAAACTGCTTTGAAAGATGCAGAGATGCACTCGTGGTGTACGCGGAGAATCGCAAGGGTGGATTTCAAGGAGTATGAGAAGAATTTATTGATTTTTTTTTGCATATTTATTTATGAACTACGTTCTGCCATTTTGAATGTGCAAGTTAACCTATTTTAAACTAAATTGACCCTTGATATTGACTGATTCTGCCATATTGGACCAGGTACTCGTGGACCTTATCAGCTGGTTAGTTTGGTGACAAGAATATGCAATAACTACCCCTTTGATATCTATTAAATGTTGTAGACAAGTGGAAAATGAGCAAAGCAAGAAAGCGAGATTTCAATCGAATTACACTCTTGGTTTTGAGAAATGTATTTTTACTTTACTGCCATTCTCAGTTAAACTCAACTCTTTCACTGCCAGCCCTCCCGGAGGGAAAGGTGACGCGTCAAGAGCAGTCAGTGGTATTTGTGAGACATCTGTTCTCAGGAATCCTTTGTGTTTGGATGGCGGCTACAAGCTTTCTACCTGGGCGTAAGGTCTGCGCTCGACCAAGTGTCTTTTAAGTTCTAGTCGGGCAATGCAGCACACTGCTGAACATGATTCACTTTTCATTTTTCCGCAATGACCTCAGCAGCTCTGAGGCATTATTGCTCAGACAAGCAGATGTTATATGCAAAGCATTTATGCACACAGTGAACTCAGCGCCACTAAATTAGCCTTCTTCTACATGCCCACTTCCACTCACTGTAATTACTGTAAAGGGCATGTCTTGCGGAATGGAGCTTTAAGGTCCTTTTATTTTATGGAAGATCAAGGCGATTTAAAGAACTTTGCGGAGAAAAAAAAAGATGATCAGCCAGAAAATGAACCGTTCTTCTCACCACAATTTGCATGACATATACAGTACAGTATGCGTCACTGGAAGCATTTCGGTTACTTTGTAAATAAGAGTGCTCTTCTGCTATAGTTGGGACAGTTCTTACAGTACAATAGGTTCTGCATATACTATACATTTGACATTGAGCTAGCATGCATTTTTAATTCAAGTCCCAGTAGTGATCACCCCATGTAGACGAAAAAGACAAAAAGAACAAGGATACATACAGTACATCAATGAAAAGATAAACGGCAGGCACACGCAGTCTTTCTATTACGACGCTAACTGGTTTGAGATATGGCGGAGTTTTTTTGGATTAATAAAGACACCTTTGAGACTCGTTTTGTATGATGTTTGCAAAACAAAAAGACGGGTTGGGGGAAGGGGGAACGTTATTAATACAGACACTTGTAAGACATATTTTAGAGTATAATAGGAAAACAAAAAAGACTCCAAGGCTTACACGTTGGAAATACCTTGATTCTCCCCAAACTCACTGATCGTTAGTCTTCTCCTGTAGCATAATTGCCTGAGCCAGTTTTAGCCTATTGTCACAACATAATGAAAACATACAGCACCAACTTACTTGCTAAAAATTGCGTTAGTCTGCCAAGATTCTCATTCTCAGGTCACGGAATCCGCAAAGTTTGAATCAGGGCAACTGGACTCTTCTCATTATTTTGACTTTGCTGTGTTCTTTTCCTATTTTGAAAAAAAAATAACGGAGACATCTATTCTATTAGAGTAAACAATATGGAGCAGGTGGAGACTGTTTAGATGCGTGCTACAATCCCCTGACTGTTTCAGCCTCAACAAGTAAAATATTCAGGAGCTGCTGCATGTAAATGCCATAACCTTTTGTTTCCAATAACCAGGAAGGGTTTTATATCCCTGTTGTATTGCTCAACAATCTAAATCTTTTATGAGAGGTTAGTTGGTGCCTTTTCATAAGACGGGAATGCTAATTACATTGCTGACTGTGCTTTGTTCCTTGATAATTCATCTGTCTGATTTTTGATCCATTAGACAGGCAAGACCAAAAGTCAAGCCAATGCCCACGTCCAAAGACATAAATGGAGAAAGTTTTAAAGTGTACCTGTGATGGTCAGAAGGAAAACTATGTATTGTTTTTCAAGAAAGAGATGCATCCAAACTCATTTTGGCTAGCTTGTAATATTTGTAGCTTGTGGGACCGTTCGCGCTAAAAAGCTAACGTGAGCGCACATATTTGCTCCTCCTGGGAGAAGAGCCGTGAAATTCAACCATTAAGTGGTTAACGCAGCCTAGCTAGAACGTTTTATCAATCCAAGCCTTTGTTACTTCATTGCTTGCGTCACAACGACAGATGAAGCAAGTTTGGTGGCTGGCACTCTGTACAGGAGGACACAAAAATACACGGATTAGCCTAGAGCTAGCTCCCAGTTTGTACAATAAGCGGTTGGATTAGTGCTTCAGAAAATGGATAGATGGACGGTTGGAAGAACACCCTCGATTCTGCTGTTCAACAGTGAAGGGAGATCCTGGTGGTTTAAGGACGTAACTATTATCTTGAACAAAAGGTTCAAGCTGTGTTGCCGCTGGCGCAGGATGGATACTTGATATGCTTTCAAAAAAGTGAATTTGAGGCTTGGCGAAGCGCTTTGGGCAAGCGGCAAGCGGTGGTGTCGATAAACCACTATAAAAGTGCACTCCATCATCATGACAAAATCAGATTTTTTTGAGACGACCTCCGTCATGTTTTTTCGGAAAAGTACAATGAGTAATCAATTCGAATGGTTGCGAAATTCGGTGGGCAAACGGTGAATGAACAGCAATCCTGGATTTGAGTACGATTACGGCCATGAATAATTAGAGGGATATGAGAGTATAATCCTGGTTACCTCCAAAATGTGTCACAGTGTGTGCCATCTTCTCTGTGAATACATTTTCCTGTCACGATTTCATTTCTTTTCATACAAGACATTAAAAAATAAGTTTTATTGAATAAACGCCATAAATACGGAAACATTAATCTTGATCGAAAGCATCTTGTGTCTTTTGTGTCTCCTGTTATTCTTTCAATATTTTCAACTCGTGGGTATTATGCGGCTCTTTCAAATGAAAGCTTTCTATTCTCATGCTTCTATTTATTTCTCCGGTTTTTGTTTGTTTTGAGACAGAATTTAGAGCGTCATCCATCCGGTGACGTATGCTTGTGTTTTAATATCTCCCTGGATCCACGGTATTGTTCACCGAAGCTTAACTTCTTGGTTTACATTGTCGGCATGCTGCAATTCCTTTTTAATGCTGGAAATCCTGCTGCAGCTAATTGTTTCAGCTTCGAGGCGGATTTCAACGGCCAGCATTCACCTTCTTTCCCCCACAACTGCTTACAGACACACGTGGATATTGTTCAATCCCATCCATCTCAAACAAAGGGAAAATTCACTCGTTTGTCAATCCGAGATTAAAGATTCCGATTTTCGTCATTTGCAAAGATATATATTTTTTCAGTTTTCCCTCCACGTTTCAAATTTGGCCAGAGAGTCCTCAACTTAACTCAAATGTATTAATAGAACACTTTCAAACAGCCATCGCATCTGCATACAAAGTGCTGTACATGGAGCAATTTAACAGATACAATAAACAGTAAAACAAATCGGTAATAAAGACGGTAGAAAGCACCAAACAGTAAAACCAAGAACAAATTTAAGTTATGCTGAGTCGAATGCCAAAGAATATAAGTGCGTTTTGAGGAGGGTTTTGAAGATGGCCAGCGAGGAGGCTTGCCGACTGTTCAGTGGGAGGTCATTCCGGAGAGAGGGACCAGCAACAGAAAAGGCTCGATCCCCTCTGAGCAACTTAATGCAAATAAACACCTACTTTGAATAGACAGCGGCAGCCGTCAAGCATGTACAGAATTCCCAAAATTGATGAAGGATGAAGTCTTGAATGATGTTGTAAAGAATTTCCATTATGGCAGGTCTTACAGAATATGGAGACAATATCGTATTTTCTGAAGGCTGACATTCAAGTAGACATACATGACATACATTTCTAACGCTGTTAAAAAATGCTGAATTATTTGAATTTTCTAAAGGAAGAATAGAAATAATGGCATTTTTTTTCTGTCCTTGATTTCAGCAGGTTACAACAAAATGTCACATTTATGGAAAGATCACAGAGACGAGTACAGTATGACCTCTAAAACTGCCAAATAACGAGTTCCCTTGAATGCCCTGCATTTTATGCATTGGCGCTTTTCAAAGCAAAAGGTGAAGTGAAAAAAAAAAGAGAGTTCTGTTAATTCCCGTTCATTTTTCTCTGGTCCTGGAGGAGTTCTGTCACATTTATGCCTAAGAAGACAAGTACTCCCACAGCTCCCTCTCCTGGGTTTTTAACTCCATTCCTGTCTTTGAAGATCCCTTCTTTTTTTTGCAACATCTGCTCTTTTCTTCCTCCCTCAACCCGCCACTACATCGCCCCCATGCTTTTTTTTTTTTACACTTTGATTGCATGCATCTCTCATCGGAGTCCTCTGGCTAATTGCATCACTCTAATGGGCCTTTTCATGATCATACTCTGTGCTAAGTTGATGTCTCACGCAGCTTATTAATTACAATTACTTTTAGAATAGGACAGCAAAAGTAGAGAGCAAAGTGCTGATGGTGATTGCTTTTCTGTAGAAATACTGTTGTTTGGGATCTTGGTATGTGGACCGTGAGGCAGAAAGGAAATGAAGTGTTAAGCCAAAAAGTTGACTTTATCCCTGGCTACCTCCCATTATCTACAATCATACAGTGGAACCAACAATGTCGACCGCATTCAGTACTAGCAGTTCCATTTTCAAGACATTCACAAAAGATTACAGCGCAGTTGTTTGTAATGGTCATACAAGTACGGTATATAGACAAATAAGCACTGTATCATAGAAATGGACTGAATCAAACCTGCAGAGCAATACGATCTCCTTGTGGCCTTTTATGGCTTCTCATTTTTATTGGAAAGCTCTGAAATCCTTTCCCCTCACTTGACTGGTTACATGTTGGCTCCTCCCACCTAAGAACCATTTTAGCAGTCGATATCACCCGAGGAGGGAGAAGGGACACGTTTTAGAGAAATGAGACGGTCGCTCCATTGTCGTCATTTCGTAGAAACATCAGTTGCCCCTCACACTATCCAACTGCCCTGTGTCAACCGTCGAGACCTTCAAGTTCCTGGGAATCACAGTCTCCCAGGACATGAAGTGGGAAGTCAACACCATCTCCATCCTGAAAAGGGCCCGGCAGCGGATGTACTTCCTGAGGCTGCTGAAGAAGCATGGCCTGCCACAGGAGGTGCTACGACAGTTCTAGACGGCAGTCATCGAATCAATCCTGTGTTCTTCCACCACGGTTTGGTTTGGGGCCGCCACAAAAAAGGACAAAATCAGACTTCAATGGACAGTTAGGACGGCAGAAAAAATCGTTGGCACCGCCCTACCCACTCTTGAGGACTTGCACACTGCAAGAATCAAGACAAGGGCACGGAAAATCCTCCTGGATCCCCCGCACCCTGCCCACCACCTTTTTCAGCCACTCCCCTCAGGCAGACGCTACAGATCCATGCGCACCAAATCCAGTAGACACTTAAACAGCTTCTTCCCTCTAGCCATTAACTCCTTAAACAGTCACTGACATAGTCACTCTTCTTGCACCACAAAATGGTACTACAAAACTACTGGTTACTCTAAAATGGTTCAATGATTTTGTTGTTTACGATGATACTAGTGCAGCGTGTTATACCGGAGACAAATTCCTTGTGTGTTCTACATACTTGGCCAATAAAGATGATTCTGATTCGGATTCTGATTGAAGAATCAATGCCGGAGCCGGAATTGAACCCTGCACCTCTGCACGTCGAGGCCAACGCGCTATGCTAACCGGTTGACCACCGGGCCGCCTACTTTCTGCATGATGTGATAAAGTGGAAAGATCTTCATGTCAAACGTGAACAAATCCAAAACAACCGATTAATACTCGAATTGTGGTACCATGAAGACAAACACAAACAAATGTAAAAATCGTCCAACGTCATCAACTCTTCCTCCAGGAAGTCTCTTTTTTTTTCAAGGTGGCTTAATGCACTTGCGAACATCCCATCCAAAAGCCCACGAGTAAGATTTTGACCAGACGCCTGACACATTAGCATCGATCGGTTTGGAATAACTGCGGCATTATTTTCTTCATTCTATCATTCATATAGCACGGTGACTCTTTGGCATCACGTTATTTTCCTGTGGTGGCAAAAACAGTCAAGAAAAAAAACGAATGGAGTTAATCGTTTCGATTATCACTCACCTGAGGACTTGCTAGCATCACGGATGCCGATGATTGTTCAAACTCCAATTTCCGTTTAGCTTTTGCTACATAATTTACAATGTTGCGCTGTATCCTAAAATCCAACTATCCTCATTCCAGCAAACATCTGACTGTATTTGTGCTCCGATTGTATATTGACACTTTCTCTCACTCGGCCGCAGCCATTATCAGCAGCATCCACGTAGCAGCTCCCCTTGGCTTGCTGAAGATGAGAGTGGGCGACACATGCACGCAAGCTCACACACGTCCACACGGTGTGACCGCGGAGGCCAAGAGACTGTTGGAGGTCTCTTCCTCTCCCTGGAGGGTTGCTTTTTTTTTTTTTTCCACCTCTCTTGCTCTCACTCGTATTCCAGCGTCTCACAGAGTCAGCGAGATGCTGGCATGTCAGTGCAATTTAACAGTTCTTTGATCAATGCCCTGAGTTCGAATGGCAACAAATTAAGCAAATTATTTGAACCACCCACGGGCCTGAGGCAACGAGAGTGGGCAAGGGAGGAGGAAGAGGAGCTGAGGAATTCGACTTTAAGCGATGAGAGGATTGCGGCGGTTCACTTTTCCAGAGGAAGACCAAATAAATATATTTTAAAACATATTATCGAAGTATCATTTCCACTGACTGTAGTAAATGCGCAGGATCTAGGGTGCCGCGTGACGGCAGTTTGAATGACAATCCATAATCGTGACTTTTTTGGGGACCGTGAGTAGCGCAGCCGACTCCATTCAGTCATTAAAAATTGTCACGACTCTCACCGGTCGGCTTCAATCATTGCATAAGGGCCTGGGGGTTCCATTTCATGCAGAAACCACTCGGGGTCGAATCCGCGTGACACCGCGTATCCGTGTTAAATCCGAGACTACACAGACTTTTATGACTTTGTGTTCTCAACCGTTTTGAGCACTGTGCCCCAACTTTGGCCGATTTGCAGTGTGTCTATACGGTGCATATACACCAAAAAACATTTTTGCCAACATATGCGTAACTACGGAACAAATATCACTTGCACAAGCCAGTTGAAGGTCAAAGCATGAAACGAGAGCTGAGCTGCAAGGCCCCGAAAAAAACATCCATAATTAGACTTGCTTCTCACTGTTTTGCAAAGCTCCCACTTCATTAATATTAGATCAAAATATTGCGTGCAGCCAACTGAACTAGTACGGCTGGAGTTTACATACTGAAACTGCCCCCGTTATGACTATTACAATTCCATCCCGCTTGTTATGCTTGGACCTTGACCTTCTTGCTTTTTGGCGTCAGACGTTTACCTCATTTATCACACGCAATTTCAATTTATAATGAGGTCAGACTGTGTCGCATATTGTTTACATCTTTCCATTTTACATTCAAACAGGTTCATAAAAGAATGGAAGATGCTGCGAGCCAAAATAATACAACACGACACATAAAACACAGACAGACATTCGATCTTAACCACTTTTCTGCATACTCTTTGCTGTCTGATGCAGTTATAGATGAAAGGGGAGAGGCTCAATGTGGAAGGAAAGTAAGGAAGACACTCTGCGCAAGAGGCCATGGTCATATGCCTCGATCAAAATAACTCCGGTTCAGTCCGCTGCTTGCGTCGTTCAAATCTCATCGAATGCAGGATACAAAATGGCCGCTCAACCACGGCAGCCGTCGTCATACTTATATAATAGAGAAGCCACATTATTATCATAAGCATGCCAATGACGGCACTTGGAAAAAAACGTACAATAATACTGTCCACCCGTTTCAGGTTGTCAAAAAAGATGACGTAATCAGGATGTGTGCGCATTGTTGGTGCAAAAACAAAGGGGTACGTTGATTTCTACGCAAGCTGACTCATTGTGAAGCATATTTCACAGTATGCAAGTTACTTATAAAATGACCAAGTCCAAATGATCCGCATTATTTATCAACTTAAAAAAAATAATAAAATCCCAGCGGTTCAATTTTGGCTCCGGCCTTCCTGTTTGGATTTTGCCTGTGCCGTCGTGAGAACAAGCAGATTAGAACATCGATGGATGGATGGATGGATGTATACTGAGCAGCGGAGGCAGTAGTATACAGTAAATATCATATTTATCATGCCAAAAATAACTGACTGATGACACAACCCCCCCCCCCCCCCAATGTTGTTATTAAATTCAATTCGCATCATGTTGCTTTTGAAAATGATGAAACAGCCGTTTGAAGTAAAGTATTGTCTGTGACCCATATGAGAGTACGCGTGTGTCCGCATGCGTTTGCGTCTTGAGTGTGAATTTGAAAGCAAATTTGCCAATACACAACGGGGAGCTAATTAAAGCTTATTGCCTGACATTATACTAATGAGGTCTAATGAAGCATTTTCCCAGGGCCATTAGGATAAAGATATGGATTCAGCACACAGGTGTGTTAGCATTCGTGATGAAATCAATGGATTGCCACTGCCCGAGCTGTAATTAAAACTGTCAAATTCAAATGAGAGCCCGACTAAACCTGTGTTGTTTCACTCATCGCAAACCTGCAAAAGCGTAAGTGTGCATAAAAGCGCGAACGCGCGCGTGTGTGCGTGAGAGTTCGAGCATTCCTGTATAAGTGGCGCTACCCAGCTGAGTGAAGAGGGATAACAAGAGGCTTGATACAAATTATCCAAGTAACCTTGTCAGAGGAGACCTCGCATTTTGCTCAACCTTACTTGCTCCACAAGCTCAAAAGGTGACCCCCCACTGCTAACTTACAACTATTGAATGTTCCGCCGGCAAATTAGCATTTCAGGTTTGATTGATCTATTGATCAGGTGCATGAACCCATCACGCGCTCCTGACACGACAACACACCGCATGTTCCTCTTATAAAGAGTCCACTAGTATACTACGTGGGCGGCCCGGTAGTCCAGTGGTTAGCACGTCGGCTTCACAGTGCAGAGGTACCGGGTTCGATTCCAGCTCCGGCCTCCCTGTGTGGAATTTGCATGTTCTCCCCGGGTCTGCGTGGGTTTTCTCCGGGTGCTCCGGTTTCCTCCCACATTCCAAAAATATGCATGGCAGGCTGATTGAACACTCTAAATTGTCCCTAGGTGTGAGTGTGAGCGTGGATGGTTGTTCGTCTATGTGTGCCCTGCCTACTGCCCGGAGACGGCTGGGATGGGCTCCAGCACCCCCCGCCCCCGCGACCCTAGTGAGGATCAAGCGGTACGGAAGATGAATGAATGAATAGTATACTACGTAGCGAGGGTCCTCTAAAACACGGCGGTTTTGCAAATTTGTCAATGTCCTTAAAGGCCTTTAGCTGGTGTTATTTAATTCATTCATCTTCCGTACCGCTTGATCCTCACTAGGGTCGCGGGGGGTGCTGGAGCCCATCCCAGCCGTCTCCGGGCAGTAGGCGGGGGACACCCTGAATCGGTTGCCAGCCAATCACAGGGCACACAGAGACGAACAACCTTCCACTCTCACACTCACACCCAGGGACAATTGGGAGCGTTCAATCAGCCTGCCACGCATGTTTTTGGAATGTGGGAGGAAACCGGAGCACCCGGAGAAAACCCACGCAGGCCCGGGGAGAACATGCAAACTCCACACAGGGAGGCCGCAGCTGGAATCGAACCCGGTACCTCTGCACTGTGAAGCCGAAGTGCTAACCACTGGACTACCGGGCCGCCAGGTCTTATTTTACATTATTATAATTTTTTTTTAAATTTCTGGCGAAAACTAGGATTTGTGGAGGAGATGCAGTTCATTTGTAGTCTCGCTCAGACTGCAGCTGGCAGAGACTTCTGCGTGAGAACCGAGTCTCCTCTCAGTACTTTGGTGCAGTAGAGGGGCCTACAACATCCTGCGCTACTCATTGAAAAGAGTAATCAGAACACATGCTTTCAAGTGAAAGTCGATGACAACACCAAAGTCCCTAAATAAAAATAAGCTTCGGACACGCCGCCCAACGCGATAGCCACAGCGTCTGCCCCCCCGACCCCATAATTTGAGTCAATTGACTTGTGAGTTTCCGTCACAGAAAGAATTAAACTCGTCAGTCAATATACCACTGTGTATACACAGTAAAGTGGGTACACCTCTCGCATTTCCATCAATATTTTGTTAGCTTTTCATTGGACAACACCGAAGAAATGACACTTTGCAAGTGAGTAGTCAATGTGTATCTTGTAAAGTGTCAGTAACACACAGGCCTGAACCTGAAATGAAAATGTCCAGGTTGGGCCCTATTAGTCATTTTCCCTCCCATATGGCACGTAACTGAGTTAGCGTTGCAAGGTCACAGGTGTGCATGGGAAGCACGTGTTTGGTGTTACCGCTCGAACTCTCTTTTATACCGGTAGGCTACGATCACACTGCAGGTTGTGATGCCCAATTCGGATTTTTTTATTTTGATGCTTTAACGCTTGTTCCTGAAGAAAAAAATTAAAAGCTTTTTTTTTTTTTAAATTACTTAATTTATTTGGGGGGCGGCCCGGTAGTCCAGTGGTTAGCACGTCGGCTTCACAGTGCAGAGGTACCGGGTTCGATTCCAGCTCCGGCCTCCCTGTGTGGAGTTTGCATGTTCTCCCCGGGCCTGCGTGGGTTTTCTCCGGGTGCTCCGGTTTCCTCCCACATTCCAAACACATGCGTGGCAGGCTGATTGAACACTTTAAATTGTCCCTAGGTGTGGGTGTGAGTACGAATGGTTGTACGTTTCTGTGTGCCCTGCGATTGGCTGGCAACCGATTCAGGGTGTCCCCCGCCTACTGCCCGAAGACGGCTGGGATAGGCTCCAGCACCCCCCGCGACCCTAGTGAGGATCAAGCGGCTCGGAAGATGAATGAATGAATTAATGAATAATTTATTTGGTAACACAGCTGACCTTGGACACAAACACCACGGTCACCGAGTACAGTCACATCTAACTGTGTCCTAGAGTAGGGGCCTTTATGCGATGGCTAATTGTTAAGCAGGGGGGTTTTCAATGCTGTTTGTCGAAGGCCACTATTCTGCCTGCTGCAACACACTCGATTCAAATAATCAGCAAGGCCTGCAGAAGCTGGATAACAATACTGGTCATTTGAACCAGGTGTTTTGCAGCAGGGAGCAGCATATAAAACATTCATGAAACCGGCCGCAGGAACAGGATCGAAGAGCCCTGTGCTAGCCAGTAGGCCACACAAGTCCAGTCGACATTAAAATCCGTCGCTGCACAAATATTGACTCCACGTATAAATGCAAATGGAATGAAAAGAAACGCAACTTCATAATGATAGGTAGAGGTGTCGCCTGACTAAGCGGAATGTCCGGAAATAGTACTCGCTCGGAAGAGAAGCGCGATAAGTGCTTACATCATGTCCCAATCAAAGCCCTTGAATGACTTCAAAACCATTAAAGTTGTTTGTTTTCTTGAGGGGGGAAAAAACAAATTCAAACCCTCCGTGCTTGCCACTTTATTTCAACTCATTGAGGGCTTAGTCAAGCATTATGGGAAAGGAAGTAATTACATGCACCCATAATTACGTGCCTTGTAAAATATTCATTGAATTCATTCGAGAAGGGCTGCCATACACGGAGACGATTCACCCTCTGAACACATTTTTAAGGCTGCGTTTTGTTTTGTTCTTTTGTCTGACGACGGCTTTGCAGGAGTTTTGCGTGTATTGTCATTCATCATGACATGAGCGTCAGGCTTATACATACTAATATTTTGAGCGGGTGGGGAGGGTACAAAACCAGCCCAAGCATGTGCCCTTTCACCATTCTTCACCATATAAATAAGACGAATAGTAAAAGACACCGCTGAGGTCAGAAAGAGTCCATTGCGGGGACGTTGGTTGTCGCGACTTTGGTCTTATAGCAAGTAACTGACGAACAAGTAACCATCTCAACTGTTACACAAGTGTAATTAATTCATACATCGTGCCGCCAGAGCAGAGGAGATGCCACTCGTGGCTGAATTTTCATGTTTGCTCTTCAAAGAATGGCCCATTTTGGAATAAGCGCAGCCAAAATGCCAGAAGTGGCCAACGAAAAACGAAAACACATGAGAGCTATTTACGTTCTGGTTGAATTAAAGTCTCATGAGGTATGTTGACATTGGCGAGATTTTTCCAAAGTCTCACCTTTTTGTGCAGCATTTAAATTGTCGGCTTTCAAATTGTGTGACCTTTCGTGTACTGTATTCAAATTTGGATGTTCCACTGTATCTTTAGGCATAAGCATTTGTCACTGTTTTACACTTCACTGTGTCTCACAAACTGGTAGATTTGCATTCATTACCAAAATGGCCTTGTTAATTGTGCCCCTAATTTAAGCCCAGTGAAAAGATCCGAAAGCCACGACTCAGTCACTGAAATGATTAAAAGGGCAATTAATCACCCAAAGGTCCATAAAGTGACTTTAGTTTGTAATATTATTCTCAGTTCAGAGTGAATATTAAATATTCTCAATCATGAGACATTTATTTCCGCTTTCTATCACTGACGAATTCTACTTCTTAAACCATCTGTCCATGTTCGAGACCACCTGATACTGCTCAGGGTCACGGGTCAGCTGGAAGCCATTACACTTTACTTTGGCCCAAAGGCGGGCTACCCCCTGGATTGGCCGCCGTTCAGATAGAGTGTTCCACTTGATAACGTTTCCTGAAATATCTCTTGTACTGGTATGACGGCTGTGTCTTGACTTCTATACAACGTGTGCAACACTGTGAATTATCCGACAGAGTCTCACTGAACCAAGAGGATTAACAATAGAATAGAATGATTCACCTTTAGTTTTCCATTATTATGTCAGTGCGTGCAGTCCATTAGTCTTCAGACGTAAAGGTTAATTTATAGATGGGGAAAAAAAATTGAAAATAGCCTGTTGAACTGTTTTCCTACCCCGGGAGGATGAGTTCTACTGTCATAGGTTGAGATGCAATTGTTCTTCTTCTTATTATTATTATCATCACTAACAATGGCATGGCCATTATTTAAATTCTGATCTGATCATCTGAAATTCCAATTGCAAGGTTCAGCCTGGTCAGTGCATAACAATGCGACTGCAGCATGAAGCTCCTATTTAATAAGCCCTCTCAGACGTTGAACAAGTAAAAAAATCTAAAAACAGGCACATTTAATCATGGAAATGTGACATTAGATGAATGGCGAAAGGTGGCATTTGAAGCTTACTCCACTTGAATTGGAAATGAGTTCATTAAACGCCGTGCTGGTGGGTGGGTGAGGGGGTGGTTACGGGAAAGGACTGACACGGTCTCATCATGCGATGTTGAATAATCCAATCATTAGTGGCAATGGAATGATTTTCCTGTCAGAGATTTCTTTTCCTACCACTGCCTGAGTGGCATCTTACAGGTGTCAAAAAAATGTAGTTAGGAGCCATTTGTGAGTTCACTCCATTGAAAGCAAAAAAAATAAAAAAAACTATAACCAATTCAATTAAAATAATAAACTGTAGAACATTTCACAGGAATGATTTATGACACAGATAATGTACGCGACAGTAACAACACCCAGGGGGCAATCACTAATTAGGATCAATTTGAGTCCATCAAAAATGTGCGCTATATTGGGCTTAATGTGTTTGGAAATCAGAAATTCATCGCTGTTGCCTCATGTCAGCATTTAACATGCTGCAGGGATTTAAACAACGCCACGCATACCCAAAGCCGAGATGGGGAGGTGGGGAAGGGGGGGGGGGAATCGTATTCCCATGGTATGAAAAAGATGGAGCAAGGGAGTTTTGGAAATGTTGAGCTCTTGCAAAGTGATGACGAGTGAGTATCACTGACAACTTCAAAGCTTCCATGGATCCAGGTCACCTGCCAGCCAGCTTGCTGTGTGTATTAATGAGTTATGATTAAGGACGAAACCTGCCTTGATTCACTTCCAGCCACTGACTCACTCCCCTCAAGTATATAAAAGTGGAAAATATCTTCATGAAATAAAAATAAACAAATCATCCTCTGGGCACTATATGACCGCTACCATACTAAAAAAAATAAAATAAAAACCTAGAGGATTTCATATTTTCTTACACAAAGTGTTACTTCAGTTCCATGGAATACATTTTGAGTGCTTTCAGTGATCAATTCTTTCATTTTAATCTTTCTTTTACGGTAGTTTTTGCTGTGCTCTAAAACACTTGGTCACATGACATCCATCCATCCATTTTCCAATCCGCTTTGTTAACACAAGGTTGCCAGCCAATCGCAGGGCAGAGAAGAACAACCATTCATGCTCACACTCACACCTAGGGACAATTTACAGTGTTCAATCAGCCTGCCTCGCATGTTTTTGGAATGTGGGAGGAAGCAGGAGTACCCGGAGGAAACCCACGCAGGTACCAGGAGAACATGCAAACTCCACACAGGAAGGAATCGAACCCACGGCCTCTGCACTGTGAGGTTGACACTCTAACCACTGGACCACCGGGCCGCCTATGACCTAACGGTACAACTTTATTAAAAATATCGATTGAAAAATCCTCCTCTGGCACCATTTTATGTCTTTAATTTAACTTTTAGTGATTATTTCTACCTGGCCTGACAAAACTGGCCAATTGGAGAATGTAGAGATAGAATGCTTGTCCCAAATATGTGTGAATTATTTTTTTTTTACGCATGTACCATGCACACGTATTCGAGTGCGCTCACTCTGCCGGCCTCGGCTGCAGCATTCAGCCCCGTCACGCTGATGGCTTTCTTGAATGGATTATTGAACTCCGGTTGGCAATAAAAGTTAAGAAGAAGGAATAAGGGCAGCCCCCAAGACAAATTAAAGGTTCAAATAAAGCGTGATTTCTTATGCGGATGGCTAGATCACTGGGCCTAGAAACCCAACGGCAAAGTCATCATTCTCACCGGGTCATATGGTCGGTTGATGTGACCGCTCCTCGTTCCAGATAATCTCGGATATTATGGCATTCACGCTTTGCCCACAACAGCACAAAGGGTCAAAGTGAAAAAAAAAAAAAATGAGGCTGCTTTGTAAAATCTGAAAATGGTAAAGAATTTGACAATGATGAAACTTTGCAATTATTCCCTGTATGTATTGTTTCAGTGATCCTATACCTTCTTTTTCTTTATTTTTGTTTTGTCTCTTCGTTTGTATTTCAAAAAAATGAAAAATACACTCTCAAAAAAAAAACATGGCAGCTAAGTCAGCACGTTCACAACTAGCGAAGGTGTTGTATTATTTTTAAGCAATTGTCTTACACTTTTATCCACTACTTGTCCCAACCTCTTCTAAATATACACCTTTTTAAGTCACGAAATCTTAAGAAATTACCAGCAAAAGACAAGGCAAGTTTGAGAAGAACAGTAGTGGGGGAGGCGGTTGAGGGGACATGAAAGCTGAAATCGTGTGGATACTGAATTGTGTCATTGTCAATCAACATTCCTTGTGAGTTACAGTGTCATCTCGTGAGCTGATTATTTCTATACAGATAGATGCAGTGAGAAAAACAACTGCAACAGAGCATGTTTTAAGAGGCGCTGACGGTATGGGGAAAAAACACGTTTTGGAATTATCTGTTATGCCTTGACATAGATAGACAGACGATACATGGTCTTCGATGAGCATACTGCATTCCACTGAGCATCCTTCAATAATTTAGATATGTTGACTTATAGTGGACTATATATGATCAGGAGGAATTCTTACACCAGTTATTTCCCAACCACTGTGTCGTGACACATTGTTGTGCCGTCAGAAATCAATCAGTTTATCAATGCCAACATCCGGATCCTTACGCTTTGAACATTTTGGTCTTTTGGTGACTCAGACAGCTTAAAAAAATAAAAATTAAGAACAAAAGAAGTAGTCAGCAGATTGGTTCTAGAGCACAGGTAACAAACTCAAGGCCCGAGGGCAAGATCCGGACTGCCACGTCATTTTATGTGTCCCGCAAAAGCAAATCATGTGTCAATTTGCATGATCTTTGCTAAAATGTGCAACGAAATGTCAAATTGTCATGTCACTCACACTCAGGCGGGAGTAAACCCGCGCCGTATGCACCGAAGTAAGGTGAATGCACCACAACACCATCAGTGACTTAACCGGCAATGTATTTATTTTTTCTTAGAGCTGTTACAAAGCAGCAGCAGTCCGACTGAGCACACATTTGATGCAAATTATCTGGTTAGGTGCTAATCTGCTTCCGAATGGCCCATCATCCATCTGGAAAGTGAGGCCCTCGAGGCGTGGAGTCGTCCTCATCTAGCTTCCCCTAAATCCTCCCCCCCTCCTCCTACCCCCTACCCCTCGTGCTTGAACCGCTGACAGGTTTTGACTCAAACGCAGCAGGAGTGACTTGTCGTCACGGTGAAATAACACAACGTCGCAATTAGCATGACAGGAAGCTTCATACTGTGGCTTTATAGAGTGCACAGTCAAAGTTTGACCGGAGTTTTAAGTGGAGGTTCTTCTTTCATCTGTCTCTCCCCGCCAACAATCAAGTTTGCTGTAAACACAACATGACTGCCTGCTTTGTGACAACCTTGCGTCGGAAATGGAAGCAAATATGTTTATTTTCCGTTCGCGTCTTTACAGTGCAATGCAATGTGACAACAATGTGTCTGCGGTGTCATATTTTTAAACCCGGTGTTACATTTTCAGGTATTATCATTTTATCTCAAAGCAAGAACCACAAAAATGATTGCAAAAAATATCTGATAAAACCATCCTCCTTCAAATCGTTGATAAAAGATTTGAGGCATTTCATGCGGCAGGGTGCAACAGTCAGATCGGTGTCTTCTGGAAGATATTTCTGACAGCAAATCAACCATTGCTTTGTTTGCCTAACATTGTTATGGAAGAATAGATTCTACAATTGGAAGCTCGGTTCATTTTAACTTTCTAAGGGTCGTACGAAAACAAGTTAATGAGAAACTATTATTTGTTTTTGTGGCACGACGTCAAAAAAGATTACGTTCTAATAATTTCTGTATAAATTCCATATTACTTCAGCTTTTTGTTATTGTTAGCTAATGTAGTAAAGATGCATGTTTCGCTGGCCCAAATCCCATGAATAAAACTATCCCTTCATTCATTCCCTGCTGTTTATCTGAGGTTGGGTCGTGGGGGCAGCAGCTTATGTAAGGAAGCCCAGACTTCCCTCTCCATCGCGACTTCGACCACCTCATCCTGTGTGATCCCGAGGTGTTTTCAAGTCAGCCGGGAGTAATAGTCGCTCCAGCGTGTCCTCAGTCATCCTCCGGGTCTCCCCCCAATGTTACATGCATGGAACACCTCACCAGGAGGCATTCTCATTAGATGCCAGAGCCACCTCATTTGGCTGCTCTCAATTCAAAGAAGCAGCGGCTGTTTCTGACCAACTACCGGATGTCCGAGCTTCCCGCCCTATGTCTAAGGGAGAGCACGGGGGCACCCTGCGGAGGAAACTAATTTCGTCCGCTTCTATCCGGAATCATACTCTTTCAGTCACGACCCACAGCTTGCCACATAGGGTAGGGTAGGAACGAAGATCGACTAGTAAATCGAGAGCTTCGCCTTCTCGCTCCCCTCTCTCTTTATCTCACCTTTCAGCTCACTACGCACCCAACCCCTTTGGCACCTCGCATAGGTGATGAGCCCGTGGGAAAGGGGATCCACATTTCATTTTAGGGTGCAGTTCCAGCCACCAGGTGCTCGCTAACGAGCCCCACCTCTCGGCCTGGCGCCAGAGGGGAACCTCGGTGACCCACGTCCGAGCAAGAGAAAATGAGCTCCAAATGTTTTTATCCTCATAAGATGTCTTGTGAGCCGTGATTAGCAGTGTCTCTCACCAAAGACCCGTTGAGCGACAGTGCAAGGAGCATCAAGCCCCAGACTTAGCTCCTATGGTCATTGGGACACACAAAGCATTTTTCTTGTATTCTGAATATGCATTATTATTCTTGTTTCCCCAATGTGAAATTATTGACCTCCACACTGACCTGCAACCAGATGGAACATTATTTGCAGTTGGCAAACAGAGAGGAACATAAACTGTGAACATCCACAGCGCATCCTCACTGAACTGTGGCACTCATCTAAAGGGAATTGAACAGAGGTGGAAAACTTGGAAGAGCATTGCACACCACGAGCCTGCTGGCTTGAACATGATGGGAGCAAGGGCTTGAGATGGAGAGAGTGAGGAAAAGTGCGAGAGAGCGAGAGAGAAAAACAAGGGCGGTGGAGGAGGGCGGGGGATAAATCAAGAAGAGATGGCAGTCGTTCAGCTGGGTCGACTACAGGGACAATGTGAATGAAGGCCCAGCAAACACGGATTCATTGCTGGGAGTTCATACTGTAAAAAGAAAATGGATGATTACAATTTCCTCTCCTCCATTACCCAGAGGTCTTAATTAGTTTGGATTAATCATGCACTGCGATAATTGACTACTGTTCCATGTCTCCTTTTTATCTATACTTTTATTGCCTGGAGCAAACCTGTAGTGGGGCACCTCATTCCACAGAAATATCTCTGATAACACTCTAATTCCCTAATAAATGCTAAAGTCCTCCCACTGTTGCTCTCTCCTCTTGCGCTTTTATCTCATCACCCATTTTCCTCATATTCAGGATGAATCACGTGTACTGTACTTCTCATTGAGTTATTTAGTTTTGCAATCCACAATTTTCACTTTTGTACCGGCCAATACGTGCAGGTCAAAGGCTCGGGCTTAATAACATGGAGATAATTTATCAGTCAGCAATGTAATCATCCCTTATAACGGCTTGGCAACAAAACCATTCTGTGCTTATTTAATATACACTCCTCCTCCTTTTTTTATTGCTTTTATTATATTTAAAGTTATATCAACTGCAATATTAGCTGGAGAGCACTTTTAATCAAGAGGGGAATCTGAAGACCATTCATCACACATGCAAATTACTTTAATATTCAGCAGATTTGTCTCGCTTGATTTGAAGTCATTTTTTTTGAATGTGGTATTGAAACCACATTCAAAAAAAATGACTGTGGTTTCAATACTTAAGTGTTTTGAATGGACATATGGTTGCATCATTGCATTTATGAGATGTATCAGCAAGGTTTGAGGACAAATCGCCTATCACACAAAGATATTCTGCCCTTTTCAGAATCAGAATCATCTTTGTTGGCCATGTATGTAGAACACACAAAACTCACAAAATGTGTCCACGGTATTACAGGCTATCCTCGTATCATCAATAACAAGGAAGTACGATAAACAAGGACATGACAAATAAGTATGGAAAGACATTCCGCAATGTAAGGGTACCGTTTTGTGGTCGTACCGCCCAATGACAGCTGTGAGACAATGTGCAAAGTATCCAGAAGAGATAAAGTGATCAGTGGTAGAATCCAATACTATAACAGTTGTGCAGTTGGTCCAGATAATCATTGCACCATTTTAAAGTGACCAGTAGCAATATTTCTTGAACAAGGTTAAGTGTGCAATTGTACAGAAATCCTTGAGCGCTTTAAAGTGTCTGGTGCTGTGTAATAGAGATCAGTGACAATGGTTCAAGTAAGTTCAGAGCTGCAGCTGCAGTGATTATTGCGGTAAGAGGCAAAGAGCCACTTTACAGGTAGATTTGGGTTACTATTTAGAGAATTCATGGCTAGAGGGAAGAAGCTGTTTTTAATGTCTGCCGGATTTGGTGCGCATGGATCGGTAGCTCTTGCCTGAGGACTGTAGTTGGAAGAGGTGGTGAGCAGGGTTTGGGGGGTCCAGTAAGGTTTTCTGTGCCCTTGTCTTGGTTCTTGCCGTGTGCAAGTCTTAAAGAGTGAGTAGGGCGGTGCCTAAGTGGAAGAGGTAAACAAATATAGAGATAATGCGTTATCAATTAAGGCATGCTTTGCTTTTACCTCAACCTGAAAGCATGGAAACTGGTTGTCTTATCGACAAGTGTTTGACATTCCACAATGCAAGGGAAGTCCTCAAGTGAATAATTTCACGAGAATGGGAAGTAGGCGGCATGTGAAGTCTCAAGTGGCACCCTGACAACGGTGTTGGAGGGCACGCATGAGAAATAATGGCGACAGTGTCCGCATGCACGATATGCTTCAACATTAGTGGGTCAGCCAATGACTGCAGTTTTTATCTCAGTTGAAGGACATGGGTGCAGCCAACGATGTCTTCAGGCAAAACAATTTGAGTTTATTTTGATTTCAACTATTGGTTGCTGTGGCGGTCTGATCTCTGCACATGTCACCTTATCAAAAGCCGGCATCCTCTTCAAATAACATTGAACTGTTCCCTGAGCAAATTCCACACATCCTGAGCTAAACTTGATCTGATCTTAAATAAGGCATTCCATACCAACTGTGCAAAGAAAATGTATTTGTTTTTCATATCTAAATTTAATGGTTCCCTTCCCCTTCGGGGTTACTTCCATGCTGTGCAAACCTGTTTGCCGAATCCTGATTGAATCTCAGTCGCTTTTCATATTCCAATTTTGTTGTGCCCTCAGATTGTTCATGCCTAATTCTTGTGTGCCACTCGCTTTGTTGATATGGGGCAAACTTTTTTGGCCGCAATCCAAAGAGGCAGACTGACACGGGGCTTTCGGGGTGATGCCAGGCCATCTGTTTCTCTAAAGCTTCCTACCAGGAGAGAACTTTGAAGAAGCGGAATGGAAGCCGACTCAGGAAAGATATCACTTTCCATGGGAAAGTGAGTGCTTGCTCAACCGATATCCACCGAGGAGCTGACAACATCAATTGATCACTAACGTATCCATCACTGACTTTCTTCTGAATTATTTTACAAAGTGATGAAGTTTTAGGTTACCTGTTTAACACCCGAACACGGAAAAGACTAAAATAAAGCTGATGACATTTTCTGATATTATGGGATGTACTGACGGATCTTCCATCACGACTGATGGAATGCACACCTCTGTGTGCGCCTGTTCCGCGTTGTCCAATCGTGCCTATTTAAGGACTGCTCTGTGATTGGCTGCAACATGCCTCCCAAATAAGATGCGCAGCAGCTCACTACTAATGGGGTTTATTATTATTCCCACCAACACTTACAAAACTGAATTTGCTTGACACAAACAAGGCAGGTTGAAGGGAGATAGCACCTTTTTGATTCTATTTTGGCAGACTGTTTATGTGTACTTGGATTTGTACTCCTTTAATGTCCTGAATACCATTCAGCGGTACTCAGAGCTGCATATCAATTACCTCCATTGCATTCCTGCATGTCAGTTTCCTTCCAGTTCCTCGTCTGTAAGAGGGAACAAACAGTGACTTGCAGGTATGTGAAGTCTCGGTTCTGTGTGGTAGGAGATGACAGGCATTATAAAAATCATGCAGCGAGAGGGGAACAATAGTGACGGGGAGTGCAGAGAATCGACGCCTGCTTTGCACAGACAAACTTGCTGCATTGTTAAATGTAATCATCCCATGTTCAGCGTGCATAACGCTACCTGGAAGTTTAGTTTTATGAACCCTTATAACTTTACATTAACAGATTTCATGAGTGCAATGTTCCAGTTGTGTTTTGAGAGAAATACATGAATATGATACTGTATGTATATTAGATCGTTCGAAGTCACACCAAAAGGTGTAGCGCTGACATATTTTAACATCCAGGGCTCAGATTTTGAAACAGTTGCCTCATCTAAGTACCTGGGTCAGGAATGGGCAACTGGCGAATTTGCGGGGATTCTATTTTTTTCTAAACCCAGAAAATGTCTCCCCCCCAAAAAAACGCTGATAACCATCAATTATACGTTTTCTAGGAGCGCTACAATTGGGCTAAGAGGGGCTATAGCCTCATTAGAAATCTGCCCAGCCCGACTTGCACAAACATTGTATTTATTTTTTTTAAGTTCATAAGAAAGGAGACGTTTTGTTCCAATCCCCATTCATCATCTCACACAGATACGTATGCACGATCGAAATGCATCCTAAACCATCTTTTGCTTTTAAGTCATCAGCCTTGACAAAAAGAGGATCATTCTTTCCCTGCACATCACCCAAAAAGAGAGGAGAATCAAATTGCCATTAAGAGTCTCTCTATTCAACAGGGAATACATCTATTCTCTCATCGCTGCCATATTGTGAGATGACATTAGGGGAGTCACTGTCCATAGCGTCCAAGCATCACACTTTCCATTATTGACTGTGAAAAAAAATGCTGTAATGTAAAAAAAAAAAATTAAAAAAATTGCTGATTGCCAGCTATTTGCCGGGCACATGGCGATAAGCAATTATTCACACGCACATTCAAACAATTTATGGTCCACAGTGGCCTCAGCATGTATGCTTTTGGAATGTGGTAGGAATCGAGAATCCAAAGCAATATATATATATATATATATATATATAAATAATCGCTGTTGGATTCTGCAATTGAATTCAGGTGAAATATTGTCAGGAGCTTTAAAACCTTCTATATCTTGAATTAAATTCCACGGAATAAACAGCAGGACAGCCCCAGCTTTTTATAAGCCTGTTTACAAGTCCCGCGCCCGCCTCAGAACATCATAACAATGTGTAGCCGCAAATGAATGAAAAGTAATTTCCTTGAGAAACACGTCACCAGAAACCGAGCAAAGGGATTCCCGTTTAATCCTCTTTTGGAGCGTTCATAAATGCTTTGGCAGTGCAGACAGTGGTCATGTACGTTTAATCTATACGAAACTCTTACTTGAATGTTTTACAAGGCCCTCATGCCCTGCTGTTCTCCCCTGTCCCCACGGGCAGCGTTTGCTCCCTGCTAATCCCACCAAATCTCGCAGCCTGACCACGCGGTCCGAGCACAACCTGGATTTCGCCACATTTATCAGCCGGCACCACATTGCTCTGGAACGTTGCCACACTCTGTGCTGTGCCAAAAAGCAAAACAAAAGTCAAATCTCGAACACGCATCCGCAGACACAGAGCACATGCAAACATAAATTTGATCGGTTTTCCTGCTCAGTTGGGAAACTTAAAAATTAAAGCAATGAACAGAACATATTTTATGTATATTTCCTTTGAGAGCACCGGAAGCATCTTTTTTTTTAACCAGTACTAATCAGCATCGATTAGGTGGTAAGTTTTTTTTTTTTTAATGGCTGTATTTTGATCATCCTGAAAATCTGGTGTGTCAAGCTGCAATACATCCCTCTATTGTCAACAGCTACGTAAACAATCCAAGATGGTGGCACTCTTTAGCATGGAGACAAGTTCTGCTTTTTAAAACCAATTATTTTTTTAATAACTGAAAAGCAAATCATGTTTTAAAAAGAAAAGCAGCAGGAGATTATCCTGGCTGGAATTTAAAACTAATTTAATTCCCTACATTGTCATAATGGTTGCGGCATAGCTGTTTTCTTTTTTTTTTCCCAAATTTTGCACCCAACGATCATTGACGTTTATCTTCTCCTAACATTGTCTCGTTCTGTCCTCCTGCGACTGATTCATTCATGGTATTTTCAGTAAGTACTGCTATTGTGCTTCCTCACGCGGGATAAAATTGGTTTTGTTTGTGAGAAGTGTTTTTCGAGACCTCCTCCATATGGAAAGCGCCTTGAGATAACCTCCCATTTTCCAGGCGAGTGACTTGATTATACTTACAATGTATTGCAAATTAGACATGCTGGTTGCCGACCAATCACTGAGTTGTTAATATTAGAATATAATGAGTAAAATATGTATAACAAGCCTCTATTTATAATTGACTAGCTGGTTCGCCGCCCTCCGGGTGGCTCATCAGCTAGTTCCTGCGGAAGGCTGGTAAGGTGGGCCTTTGGCCCACAAAAGTGTTGTTGCTTGGTTCAACTTTTTGTTCATCTTCATTGCTTATCGCGAAAAGAAAGAGATGTTTAGCTCTACTAAATAACAAACAATTTCATTGCAATGCTTGTGGGTAGACAACATTTTTTCGCTAAGATGCCCGCGCGATCGTAGTGAGCCACTGCCTGAGCGGCACAGTGGCGGCGCGCAGCGGCGCGGTGAAGTAGGTACGTTTTGAAAAGGGACAGACGGAAGGACAGACCGCGTGCGGGACCACGCGCAATATATATATAGAAGATATTGAGTAAAATATGTATAACAAGCCTCTATTTATAATTGATGAGAACTGGAATAGATGTTGTTACCGTCTACTTTAATATTTGCCAATGTCAACCTCCTGGTTCATCAACACCAACATACATAAAAACAAATTAATGTGATTGGGCAAATGTTTTGCATCGGCTCCAGAGAAAGAACAACAATTCATCTCGTAAAATTACGGCTTTGTTGTTATTTTTTGACTCACACAATTCATTGACTTTTTTTGTGCGTAGCCTTAATACGAGGCATCGATGTAAACCTGACGACACACCCGGCAGTCATTTGGGCAATGGTGACAAAAGTGCCGCTACTTCTCTTGGATGAAATATAGAAAGAAAGAATGTGTTGCTGAAGAATGCAACACCAATATTGCCTCCACCTTCTCACACACACACCACCACAATCAACTCTTGCCACTTCTGTTAATTTGGGTCACTGTGTCACCTCAGTAGAGACCAAGGTTCTCTCATTAACGGCATCATATGAACTAATGCATCACTGTCCAAAATACACACCTTAGAGAACGGTAGGGGGGGGTTGGCGGGCCGAGAGAAAGGACGTGCAAGGAGTGAACAAAGCACGATTGCTCTCACACAATCACTCATGGCCCCCTCGAATGAAATAGCCGCATTGTCATATTTTATGGTTTTCAATATGCCAATGAATGGGCCACAGAGGCATGTTCCTTGATGCCGGGAGAGGCGTCATTGAAGATTTTCATTTCACAGCCTGGTGAGCACATTCACTGTGGTCTTGATAAAGATGGGAAGAACGCGTCAAAAGGGTCAGCAGGGGCATGAGGACTTGATCTGATAGTACCATAACGCTGTCAAAAGCATCCATGTTGTTTCTAGTTTCAAGTTTATTCCTTGTTAGGGGGATACAGATGTGACAATTCTCCTCACAAATCCATGTTGTTATTTTTTTTTCTTATGCCACTCAAAAAAAATGAACACTGGATGGATTTAAAGTCAAAGTAGCCGCCTTCAAAAGAGAATGTCAAACCTGTGACCGTTCACTCAGTCTAAAGTTGGAACAGTTCTATCGTCTAGACCAGGGGTGCCCAACTTTTTTTGACCAAAGATCTACTTTTCGATCAAGCAACCTCCCGCGATCATACCCTGATGAGCAACACCCGTAACGGCCTCTGAGCTGAACGAAACAGTGATACAGTCGACACAAATGTTTGTGAGTTTGGGAAAAGCAAATCACTGCTTACCTTAGTAGAGACCTGAGGCATGGGACGCACATGTACCATTTTAAAACGGATTCTGAATGAAACTGAAAAATAAAGTAGACACAAAGCTACCCTGAAATATGAAGATGCTTCACGAGCCTCCTAAGATATTACTGCATTTATTCATCTTATGTTATTCCCCCATTCGTGCACCCTGAAACCTGATCACATGACAAGCTGGCCATTGTAGTAACCGCTGTCCCTGAAAGGGTTAAAAATATCAACATGAAAAATAAAAAGGACTTGCATCCTTTTCCGAAAGTTGAGCTGAAGAGGCTTTTGAGAAAGTCTTTCTCAGTTCAGTGAGAGACAACAAAACTCTTCTCCCTGACAGTAAAGTGACGGTGGTTGAAACTCTTTTGCGTTTGAATTACTCACCACAAAAATGTCAACCAGAGAGGCAATGCACATTTGTATCTCAGAATTGGAAATGGGAAGAATTAGCTAGTTTAATTGATGTGGAGTGGTGTGTGTGTGTGGTTCAAAATTTTTGTTCTTCCCAGTTGCAATGTTGGCTCCATGCCCTGACCTGCAATTAATGAATGTAGACTTGACATCTCATAGGAAAAAAAAAAAACCAACTCAATTATGCTTTTAGTTACCCTCTTTAGCAAAATGTTGATTCTGACAAATGGGAGTGTCAACCATTCATCCGATTACATGTGTGGAAACTCTGAAGACCAACACAATTTGAAGAGCTCTTATCCAAAAGGCATTACGGTAGATCCAGTTGCATCATTGAGAAGAAAAAACAAATATTCACGAAGACCGTACAATCATACAAACATTTACTTCACATATGAAAACACTTCACTGACTCAGTCCAAAAATCTTCAACAAAATATGGTAGTCCGTGTCCAATTGACACGGCGAGATTGATCTTTTTAGAAAGTGGCTTTTATCTCATTCTAGAAGAAGGAGTTCATTTGCTTTGGGACAGAGGTTGCCCTCTGATTTGTTCAGTTTTGAAAACACATTTTTTCCCATCGGTGAAAGTAGAATCGAAAAACAACCTCGACATATTCTGAGGTCTCATCAGGCGTCATGCCCCAACTTTGACTGTAATCTTGAAGAGTTCAAATGAAGGGTTTCAAACATTTGACACCTTTCAAGCTTTGTGTGACTGCTTTCAATACATTCGGTAAACCAAGTGCAAGTTTGATGTTTTTTTTTTTCTTGTAACCAAGACAAGCCACAGTTTCTTTTGAGAATTCAATAATGGCATTCGAAAGAAGACATGGGACATTTTGGAGAACAGGAACCAAAATTCAATCCATTTTATTCACTCTCCGAAATTAGTTGTTGCATATCATGACATTATCATTATTGGCAGCAGCAACAACAACAACAAAAACTCGCTCCTCCACTTCAAGCAAATGATTCGGTCACCGATAACGGCTCATTTGCACACAATGGATCTGGAAGGTTCCCCAAACGGCAGACTGCAATCTGCCCACTTTTTATGGAACAATATTTATATCACCTGGGAACTGGAATAAAACCTCAGCATATGGCCACGGTATAGTTGCATAATGTCTCGGGGTCTGCTGCCTCCCCGGTCCCACCAGGACAGCTTGCTGTTATCTGCTGTTTACCTTGCCTAATTAACCACATTCCCCAGCCTCCTCTACACCCCTGAACAGCCACCTGTACACACCACACTTAAGAACAGGGACGCATTATGGCGGGAACTCTCAAGCTGTTTGAATCAACGGTCTATCGTGCCTATTGAGCTGTGTAACTTGAAAATTAGCAATGAATGAATGCAACATAATGCACGAGAGGAATTAAGACACTTTTCTCAAATGCAAAATATAATTGTGGAGTGGAATTTGTTGGGCGGTCCGGTAGTCCAGTGGTTAGCACGTCGGCTTCACAGTGCAGAGGTACCGGGTTCGATTCCAGCTCCGGCCTCCGTGTGTGGAGTTTACATGTTCTCCCCGGGCCTGCGTGGGTTTTCTCCGGGTGCTCCGGTTTCCTCCCACATTCCAAAAACATGCATGGCAGGCTTATTGGAATCTCTAAATTGTCCCTAGGTGTGATTGTGAGCGTGGATGGTTGTTCGTCTCTGTGTGCCCTGCGATTGGCTGGCAACTGATTCAGGGTGCCCCCGCCTACTGCCCGAAGACGGCTGGGATAGGCTCCAGCACCCCCCGCGACCCTAGTGAGGATTAAGCGGTTCAGAAAATGGATGGATGGATGGTATTTGTTGGGGGGGGGGGGACTCAATTACCAATATGTATTAGAGCAAGGGTGCCCAACCAGTCGATTGCGACCGACCGGGTAGCCACAAGCTGATCGCAGGGGGTCTAGGAGAAAACAAGGTTCAATATCCTTCTCGAGGACATTCAGTCAACCGGTTTTATTGCTCTTAATTGAAAAGAATTTAAATACACAGAATTTGGCAGTTCAAAGGACAATTCGCAAATTTGACAAATTTGTTGTGAAACACATCAACGACGCGAATAATTTATAATGACGTCAGTCAATTAGAACAAGGAACATTTTTTAAGTCAAGTGGCCCTGAGATCATACAATTTGGGGGAGAAAAAAAATGGATGATCACTCTGAAAGATGTCAACAGAAGATTCCTTTGTTTGGAAAAAATTAGGTTTTGAAATTATTATTAATAAACGGGGCCCATTTAGAGGGGAAAAAAAGTCTTGTACTTGCTGTAATTACAATCACGCGCAAATGTAACTTGAGCAGAACAGAAATGACAACAAAACAATTCACATCAGCAGAAGCTGAAAAACATACTTTTTTTAAAGCTTACATGCAGCTTTTCAACACCGCGTACACCTGTTTTGTCTTTGGAAGACTTGCTTGCGCTCTAATTTGGAGATTACCCTCTGTTTATTTGATCTTCCCTTCACCATAAAATGTGGACGGGACAAGCAGATTAAAGAGTGGCTAAGTAGCCTCCAATTTATCTTTAAGGAGTCCATTAATGGGTAGGGAAAAGGGGCGGGGTGGGGGGGTGGTTAGCGAGAGTTTTATGCATGGTAATCAATGGATCCATAACGAAAAGCTTTTTTTTCCGGCTGCCTCATGGATATGTCTTTTAACTCGAGATGGCCTGACCTAGTTTCCCCAGTTTGTACTTTGATTTCAAATTTAACGGCGGTTTAATTTGTTGATGTCTAGCATATTAAGTGACGAGCCTGACCTGCGGAATGAACAAATGTATGCTCTGCCAAATAAAGTGGATTTCATGCAAGATTATTATTCTTTTTTGTCGTTTGTCCTGTATTCGAGTACTGCAACTGTTTGTATTGTTTCTGTCATGATGTCTCACCGATTTGCTTTTTTATTTCTGTCATTCAAGTTGTATGTGTCTCACTGTGCTATTTTAGAAACCTACCTTGGGACTATGGATGAAAATTTGCATTTATGTTAAATCCGGCGCATTTACACTGTTTATTCTTGTGTTGACCAATGTGCACTGTCCCATCCAGCCATTTTCCGATCTGCTTATCCTCACAAGGGTCAGGGGTGGGGGGTTTGCTGGAGCCTATCCCAGTCGTCTTCGGGCAGTAGGCGGGGGACACCCTGAACCGGTTGCCAGCCAATCGCAGGGCACACACAGAAGAACAACCATCCGGGCTCACACTCACACAATGAACATTTAACACTTTAGTAAATGTTACTTTAACACTTGGAAGTGCGGATAAACGCCGTTCAGCTTCTTCCCTGTCTTTGTGCTCTCCTACCTGTGGGTCTCATTTTTTTCTAGGTCCTTTTTAGACTGAGCTACTGCTGCTCCTCCTTTAATTCGTTTCCCAGCCTCTGTTTAATACTTGCTACCGCTTGTTCTGTTTGTTAGCGTTTGCCTTCGGAAAAAAAATCAGCTTGCTTTTCAGCCTGGGCTGGCTTCTTTTGTTTAGTTTCCCTGCCTCCACACACCACCGCCACAATGTTGCCCATCCGTTCTTTTCAACCTAAGCCCTGTGAAAACAGTTCAATAATGTTTCATCTCATCAGAACGAGATAGGAACATTACCAAAAGATTTTCGCAGGTGATAACAAAGGGAGGGAGTTTGCCTTTTCGGGTGTACACGGGGCATTTGTTCTTTTTGCCACCAAATCAATAGCCCCTTGAGTCACAGATAAGTCAATAGTCTCCGACTTTAAGGTCAGGAAAGATGTCACAGATCTATGTTTGCTTCATTCTCGATAAATACATCGTTTTTAAGCGTACAACTTGATATGAGGATTTGTGTGGAATTTTGCCTCACAGGAACGGTATCGACGTTCGCATTCGTGACCTTGACAAGGTGCAATGGGCAAAACCGTCAGTGCATAAGAGAGTATGAACTTGACTGGAGAAAAGTTCCAGTAGCAAAATGTTAGTGTCCGAGAAAGGGCTACTCCTGACCAAGTATGCTCCCTAAGCAAAATCATATTCATAGGCAGCCCCAACAGCTGTTGCACCGAAAAGATTTTGTTGATTGGGGAGGTCACGGGTGGGCGGAAAATTATGCAGAAGGCGGACAATTCTTCTACATAAGGTGGTGTCTTTATTTTTTATTCTTGCGGCGTCCACCCAACTAAGCGGATCGAACCCGAGCGATGAGCTTACAGTCGAGGCCGCTGTCACAGCTT
Source organism: Hippocampus zosterae (assembly GCF_025434085.1). Lineage (NCBI taxonomy): Eukaryota > Metazoa > Chordata > Actinopteri > Syngnathiformes > Syngnathidae > Hippocampus > Hippocampus zosterae. Next base: position 21,464,623 of record NC_067460.1, on the reverse strand, counting down.
GACGCCCTACTAAGAATGGCCTGGAAATGGAACGGAATTTGGACAACATGCAGGCTACATGTCTGAGTGGTCCCTCGGGTTGCTCGGATTGCTCCAATGTCCATTCTTGCCATTTCCGCAAAGTGTTTTCGGGGTATTTTATATCACACTTTGTGGATAAGCCCGTGTGTGTGGTGCGCAACTCACCAGAAATACTTGAGCACAGGCAAAGAAACAGAACCACACTTTCGGAGCGAGGAGGAAACCGATTGCTTTATTGTTGTGGTGGGTGACATAATTAGAATGTGTTTTGTTGACGGTGGGAAATAAGAAGCAGAAATGGCGTCTACTTGACATTATCTGTACGTCATCATTGATGTCAGAGTATTCCAATTGATCAGAATTGTTAATACGGGTGTAACTGTCCATTGATGCATGTGAATGGGTTATTTTATTTTTATTTTTTGTGTTTCCGACACATCCACATCGAGAGGAGCCAGATGAGGTGGCTTGGGCATCTGATTCGGATGCCTCCTGAGCGCCTCCCTGGTGAGGTGTTCCGGGCATGTCCCACCGGGACGCTGGAGAGACTATGTCACCCAGCTGGCCTGGGAACGACTCGGGATCCCGGGGAGAGCTGGAAGAAGTAGCTAGGGAGAGGGAAGTCTGGGCTTCCCTGCTAAAGCTGTTGCCCCCGCGACCCGGCCCCGGATAAGCGGTAGATAATGGATGGATGGATGGATGGATGGATGGATGGATGTTTCCGACACCCGAATTTTCATCCAAATATTGACTGCAAGCAAATGTGCTCAGTGAGAGTTTAACGAATCAGAACGGTTTATTAATTTGTAGGCATTTAACTGCCAACAGACAAACATAAACCCATATCTCATTTTTACACGCCTACGGAAATTGCAAAGCAGATGAAAAAATAAATATGGCAGCAATAGATTTAACTTTCACCATAAAGCGGTTGCACGTAAAAGTTTACAATATAAACACTCCTGGGATTCCAGGGTTTCAATTGTCATTCTAAAAGGCTCACTCAGAGTATGGTAGGGCATCTGTGGAGCATCTTAACATTCATACTGAGGCCAATAAATTGCATTAAGTAGTTATTTGACCTTTTAATGACATAAATTAAATGAATACATCTCACGGTGCCATGGTAACCAAAGATTGTCTCTTCTGGCGCTCCTTATCTGAAAACCTTGAAATACTTTATATTGTGGAAGGCTCTAAGCACTAGTTATTGTTAAGAATTAGATGGAGTGTGTCTTCAAATTCTCCTAACCGTGCCTTTGATGGACAAGAAGTGCATGTTTAGTGCAGGCGATTTCACTCAGCCGCCTAATCGTACATTCCACTTCACCACTGTGGGCAGAGCCCGGTAGTTCACCTTGCATGTTTTCATATTTCCCATTTTCCCTCACACTTTTGCGCCAGAATGCTTCCGTACGCCTTAAAGGTTCTTCACCAATGAACAAACAAAAACCTTCCATCGTGGAGAACGGAAGCCTACCCCAGATGACATCAACTGAGAGGAAGAGAAGAAGCTGAACTGATCACTCACAGGGTACGTGCAGGGCCTGCGTTAGTAAAAGATTTGCATGCACCAAATTGTGTACGGACATGAATGCTCACACAAACGGTTGGTGAAGCTGATCTGCCAACGCGGGCGCATGCTGCGAAATTTCCATGCAGGTTATTTATTTAGCGCATTCTGGGAGGAGTTTATGAAAATGGACTGATGAACCGCATGTAATGCGATTTAGCAAACCTGAGACCAATTGCAATGTCTGATTTTGTGTTGATAAATAGTGCGTCTGAAAGGAAGGTGCAAATGGAATGGCTGGGCATAAACATGACGAGGAGGCACAGATGAAATGAGAGTAGACAAGGAGAAGGTATGTCTTCCGTTTGCGTAATCATTTCTGAAATGCCCAAAACAAAAATTTGCATACCAAAAAAAAATATTTAGTGATGCAATTTTGGAGCTTTTACATGAGGGGGTGAGATCTGGCCGACCAAATCATTTGTGTGGCCCAGGAAAGCAACATCTGCCCTTTGACATGATGTCCACCCATCCATCCATCCATTTTCTGATCCACGTAATCTTCAAAAGGGTCGCAGGGGCCTATCCCAGCTGTCTTCGGGCAGTAGGCGGGGGACACCCTGAACAGGTTGCCAGCCAATCGCAGGGCACACACAGATAAAGAACCATCCGGGCTCACACTCACACGTAGGGACAATGAACATTTAACACTTAAACAAATTAACACTGAGAAGTGTAGATACATATAGACAATTTCCCGGCGTTAAAATAAACCCACTAGTGGTTGAATTAACACCAGTCTACAAACATTTTAGGGTTTTTTTTAGATTCTACTGTTCAGATTTTTTTTTATGATTTGGGTCGGTCCAGACTTGTAGCATGGTTACAAATGGTGCGCAGTGTAAGAACATGGTGTCGCCCAGCACAAGAAGGCACACATACTTTTTACCATTCGACTTTTTTACTTTAACTCGTTTCCTGAACTAGTATACTGTATTTCTAATATTGCACAGTGAAACTGCAGTGGCCTCCAATTTACAAATACATGTTGAGGTTACTCCATCAGAACCAGAGGATCCTCTGTACCTTGAATTCTTGACTAAAAATAAACATTGTTATTTAAGATAACAGTATTTACGTCATGCCTGCATATGGACAGAAATGAAAGGCGACCAAGATCAGATATTATCGGCGGTGATGTCAGGGGGTTTCAGGAAAAGGGGAAAAAAAAGAGCACTAATAACCACAGGCCTTTATCCACCACATGACATGTGTTTCCTTTGTCTTTTTTTGGGGGGGGGGGGGTCTGTCTAGCCCTCATCCTCTGCAGCGCTGTAATCTCTCATTCCCCGACGGGTGCCGGGAGTAAATCAGCACAGCTGGATCACAGGCATCAATCTCAGCCTGCCCTCAGGATGGGCCACTTGTGAGCCCGCTGGGAGGCATTTCCGCTCCTTGCCAAATGAGGAGGTAGGGCGGGTGAATAGTTGGTTGAGCGTAGAGGGGAGGGGATAGGTGGCCGTGGTGAGGGGAGGCAATATTGGCCGGGTGAATTGACAGTGTCGAAAAGAAAGGCGTTGAAATAGAATTGCGCCTCAACTGTCCTAATCGGCAACACTTCAAGTGACGTGAGAAGATTTTAAAGCTTCCCAGAGAAAAGAATTTCTCGAAACATCTAAACATACTGCTACACCTTTATGGCATTGATGATCAAGTCAGAGAGTTTGTGGGGGATGCAGCAATAAAGACGGCAGAAAGTGGAATGAACCAGGGAGGGAGATCCATCAGATGCAAGGGCAGCCAGCGGTGTAATGTCCACTCAAAAATGTGCGCTTCTTATGTTAATTTTACCACAAATGTATTTCAGTTTTGTCATGACTACATTTTGCTCCATGTGTACACATTTTGGTATTCAAGAGGTATTGCCTGTGCAAGAGACCTTTGAAACAGCTTGAAATACAGTATTGATCCCGCATCTCTTGATCTAATTGGTATTGATGGATGTTGTCGCTCCTATTTCTTATATATTTATCCTTAATCCTGCTTTCGTTCATAACAAGTATTTTTGCCCCATTTTGGCAGGCTGCTTCAGCATTTGGTCAACTAGATGGCTTCAAAAAAAAAAAATCATGACAATAGTTGCTGCCTTGGATTGCTTATGCAACACATCGTTAAATATATATTACATACTAGAAATATTTCCAAACTGAGGGTTACGCATCACCACGATGCAAATCACAATTATCTATGTCACATTTACCTTTATTCATTTTTTTTACATAAAACAAAAACAAAAAAAGTTAATTGAATGGTTTGGCACTGGACGTTTAAATTTTCAAATGTTTTCCCAGTGTACTTGAATGTTTAAAATATCAGATTTTAAGACAATAACATCTTACAGAAAATTCACATTTAAATTTTTTAACAAATATTTGTATTTTTCCGATCTTTCGTTTTTTTTGTGCGTTAGTTTTTTTGTTGTATTTTTCACCTGATTTTACCCTCTTGTTTTCAAAGAAAAATAATATTGCATTTTTTTTCTCCCACTGCATTTCAATGGGCGTCAACTATATCCGTATTTTCGCTACACCCAAGGCGTATAATAATGTGGAAATTTTGCTTTTCTGAACGCCTCCATCAGAACTTCAGCAAGGGGCACAGAATTCCTACTGCAGCAGTAGACGAATGGTAAGAGGATATTGGATGAGGATGGACAGGTTGGAGATTACAGTGGTGGGAAGGGGAAAAAAATTACAAACAAAAACATCTGTTACCAACTGTATTAAACTGGCAGTCGAGAGCAGCTCCATTCCACTGATTAAGAGACTCAACATTTAATGGATTGCTAAGTGTAAGTCTGTGTGCTGCTGTCACGCTTGGATTGTATGTGTACACTTGGGAGATTTAGTGCTCCATCCAGGCAAACACAAGTGATGCAACGCTGACAATAGAAATGACCATTTTTTTTTTCTGCACCGCTCTCATTCCATGCACATTTTAGAGAGTTTGAAACAGGTCAGAGCCACGTATTTATAGAGCAGGTCTGACCTCGTCTTGTGTTAAACACGACTGAAGTCAAATAAATTGTTGCCCAGGGAGACTCTTTGGCTTTGCCGATTCGTATAGTTCTAGTGTGATCTCCGCATTCCACCATTTTCAGTTGAAACTTTGAAAACATATATTTTTTTCTGCATATAAGGACCTTCAGAGTACAAGGCGCACCTCCAATGAATGGCCTGTTTTAAAACTGTTTTCGTATGTAGGGCGTACTGCATTACAAGGCGCATAGAATAGAAACTCCAATCCTGGCCACGGTTGCGTTATGCATCCAGTTGATGGAGCTGCACAAAAGGAAATACAATACGATACAGTTTTATTTATACGGCACTTTCACACCCTCTGCAGCTGTAACAAAGCACTATACAGAACATTTAAAATACTACGTCCAAGCGATCTGAATATTGATCCATATATAAGGTGTATCGGATTAGAAGCGTTTGAGAAAATTGAATGCTTTTAAGTCCGCCTTATAGTGTGGAAAATATGGTAATTCCGCTCTCTTAACACAAATTTGAGCCAGGCCACTCTTTTCAGGATTCCTAGTATATTGAATTTGGCGTTCTCACCAAATATAATAACGTGCTTTCCATTGATTTTTTTTCCCACTAAAATTCAGAATTGATAATTCATGGAAAATTATATTTAATAATAAAAAATATATATTGGCATTTCAAGTCACACAGTTGTATTAATCATGACGGAAACAAAACAAAAAATATTTTGGTATTCACCAATATTGTTGATGTAGGACAGCTGTGACGTAAACGTACTTGGTGGTCGAGTCATCCATGCGTTCAGCACTGTAACTTAAAGCCGGTATGACCCTGCTAACAAAACAGTAGTCATATTTGTACCGCTGGGTGATGAGAAAAAAATCCTCTCCACTGAGAAATACTTCCAGCATTGTCTTTATCAAGCTGTCAATGCTCACCCTTTAAACAGCAGGTTTTGTCATGTTGTTTCATCCCCATACAAAACTCCGCTAACAATGAGCAAAAAAAATTCACTAACTGTGCTCATTAAACACGAAATAGTGTGTTGATGGAGTAAGGACACAGATATTTATTTCAACTAATGTTGCCTTCTGAAAATATGCCTCACAATATTGGAGTCAGCACAAGTTCGCTCTCCACGAAGAAGAGCCCCCCCCCCCTATGATATGTACGTATTTTTCTTTTTGCGAAGCACATCAAAGCGTCGGGTTATGTTTGTAACACGCACAAATGACGCCTGCGCGAGGACGTCTGACACTCGTTCGAGACTTGGGCTCTGCAAAGTCTGTTTTCCTTTTTGTGAAAGGAGTTTGTTCTTTGTGTTTTGAAGCTTGTCGCAAAACGGCTGAAGTGCCGGAGCATGTGTTGACAAACCACACAATACGGCGCACACCTGCATGTGAGAGATTAGACTCGTCAAACCACGGCAAACTCTTGAATGGTGACAGCAGGCAGGCAATGGGAGAAACCATTATTCTAATAATGAATCATGTAAACAACAATATGCCGATATTGACTCTCTGTACAGGGACATGACCTTGAAAGAAGTATATCCAAACAACAATTGTGTCATTCATTATTCAGTTTGACAGGCTATTCAAAATTGCAAAGGAGCTGCCATCAACATTGTATTCCACATATGCATCCCTTGGCATGTACTGCGACCTACAAATGGTCACAATACGAGGAAATCACACTCATTGTATGAGAGATTAGCCGGGGACGAATGCACTGGTTCTGGCAGTATGTCTGGCAAACGCTGCAATTCAAGGTACAGTGGGACCTCGATTTATGAAATTAATTTGTTCTGGAGGGGCGGCCCGGTAGTCCAGTGGTTAGCACGTCGACTTCACAGTGCAGAGGTACCGGGTTCAATTCCGGCTCCGGCCTCCCTGTGTGGAGTTTGCATGTTCTCCCCGGGCCTGCGTGGGTTTTCTCCGGGTACTCCGGTTTCCTCCCACATTTCAAAAACATGCGTGGCAGGCTGATTGATCACTCAAAATTGTCCCTAGGTGTGAGTGTGGGCGTGCATGGTTGTTCGTCTCTGTGTGCCCTGCGATTAGCTGGCTACCAATTCGGGGTATCCCCCGCCTACTGCCCGAAGACAGCTGGGATAGGCTCTAGTACCCTCGTGACCCTAGTGAGGGTGAAGCGGTTCGGAAGATGGATGAATGAATGAATAAATTTGTTCTGGATAAAAAATCTTACCTAGAATGATTATTATTATTTTTAAGTAGAGATGCTAAAATTGATTCACAGCGAGATCAAACTTGGCGCGTTTGAGTGATATTCACAAGTCACCCAATTATTTATAGCATGTGTACATCACACACACACACACACACACACACACACACAAGGAGACTTGGCTACAGAGAGCGTTTGAATGCATCTTTTTTTTTCTTTCCAGGAACCTTTGCATTAGATGCAACAGCTGTCAAAGGAGATCCTCCCTTCATTAGTAGGCCTACTAGAGACTACCAGCCGCTTGGCAGCGAAAAGCCAAGAGTTGCGCTGGAAATTGCGGTAATCTTACAGTAAGGGAATGACGGGGAGTGGGAAAGAAATAGAAGATTTGGGAAGGATTTAGGCATGGGAAAGATTAGAAAACCATATCGGCCTTATCGTGCTGCCGCCACACTTGGGAGTTGAATGAGGCAGCTGTCAAATTTGAAACATACAAAAGCAGTAATCCTACGGTAAACAGAATGTTGGGTTTAACTGCAGCAAAATCCACAGAGACCCGAGTAAGGCAGAGTGTGAGAGCACAAGAGCAAATAATCTATCAGTGTCTAAACAGACTGTCTATGGGGCAAGGGTCTTTCAATACATGTGGCTGACTCGTCATGCTGATAGAAAAGTATCGGCCACATGGGGAAGTGGGTGAAAGCGAGAGCATTGCGAAGATGCTGACAAAGTCCCCCTTAGACCGCTTGGAGAGAACAGGTGTGTTGCAGTGAAACGCTGCCCAGAGACTGTTGTACAAGTCTCAACAGTGGAGACTGGGACAGCTCTCGCCCACTGCTCCGAACCTTGTACAACTACTTTTGCGGGCTATATAAAGATTTTTCTAATGGCCGCCAGGGAGCGCTTGAGCATAAAAGGTAAGAGTGAGACAAGTTGATTTATACATTATGTGTCGAGGAAGTCCGATCCATTGTCACACTGAAAATAACTGGCCATGAGAAGGCGAATTCGACTTGTGTGTTGGGCTGCACTGCATCCATCAATGATTATTATGCCCAAAAAACAAAACAAAACAACTCCCGAAAGACATTGTCATGAAAGCGTGGATGGTAGAAAGCCTAATGAAGCAACGGTTGACCGAGTTTGACGGCAAGCGAATATTTCACAGGAAAAAAAAGCATTACTCGACAGTGAACAGTGAATTTTTATTTTATTTTTTTAACCAGGCCTGTTAGTGGTGTTTTACTGCCGTGGTGCCGCCGCGTAACAAGGCACTATTTGGAAAGTTAAGGTACATTGTTCAAACTTTGAAAACTCTTTCTGTATAGCGTCTTTCTTTGTAAATATCTCATGTTACAATGTGGGCACCTGCGGCTTATAGACAGGTGCGGCTTATAGACGGGTGCGGCTTATGTGTGTACACAGTGTTTTTTTCCTTTAAAATTATAGTGGGTGCGGCTTGTAATCAGGTGTGCTCTGTTCTGTTGTCTGAAAATTGCGGTTGATAGATCGTGTTATGCGGCGAAACAGCAGGAAAGGTGAAAAAAGAATAAAAAGGCAATTCAGACAGACAGGATTCAGGAAGGAGATTTCCCATTTGCCTTTATTTTCAGGAGTGACAATTGACCAGTTTTGAGCAGCCCACATCTAGCACTGCTCTCCTAGTTGTCCACCACCCCCAGTGACTTCCTCATTCTTCTTATAAAGGGAGTTCACTTAAGCTACAGGCCAATCAGGTCCAAGCAACAATTGGCCCCTCCCAGGTGATTGCAATTACCTCATCTGAAACAATTAGTGTTCTACAAGGTTCATTCAGTATCACACAACAACAGTTTTGGATGGAAAGAAATGTGCAAATCCAAAATACACAAAAAAACCCCAGAATTTTTAATCCATGTCTTTCGTCATCATGACAGATCGATCGATCAATCGATAGATAGAAAGATGTAAAGTACTATAGTAACATTGTGCAAACTAACTCGTTTGCTCATTGGCCATCACTTTGTCCACCCATTGCAAATGTACTGTATAGTGCAGTTTTGCTTGGTATTTTTTACAGAAGTGGTTCCACTGAGCATGCCTGAAATAGAACCGTATTATATTAGAGAAACACATGTTGTTTTCAGCCCCACTGTCATCCCCCTTTAAACGAGGTCGTCTGCCAAATGTAGCATGCCTCACACCACGGGCATCTTATTCATATACACAATATTAACTTGTAATCTGAATTAGTGACCCTTTTGAAGCAAGAGCTAGCTCATGCCTGTGGAAGGAGGAATTCAAGTGGTTTTGCCCGTGCAACATAATCTGGGTTGACTGTGTCTATGTGCTCCTATGCCTCCAAAGCACTATTCTTGAAAGACATATTTGTGGGACTAATGGGGCTGTAGCTCGGCAGTGTCAAAACAGCCCCAAGGAATGCCGCTGTGTAGTTGTTCCTGATTACTGAACAGGTCATTTATATATGCATACTCAGCAGCACGTTTGATACCCACTTCGACTTCTTTAGCCCGCTTGCTGTTGAAAGCGGCTTTCTGCCGTTTGGTATGCAACACACGCATGCTTTCCTTCCGGGCATCATCAGTTGAGGCTGAAGTCTGATGAGCAAAAAGGGAGGCTGGAGAGGAGAGAGAGAGTGAGAGAGCAATAAAATGAAAGGGGAAAAATCTTCACACAGTGGAACAGAAAAAGGGACATCATTTCTCAAACACTGTCCATGTTTTTTTTGACCAGTGGGGTTCGATTTGATTAGCCACAAGGCTAAGGCTACACAATCCTTGGCCCTGCATCAAAACAATTTGGCTATCCGCTGATCAGGAATTTCGGCCACTAAACTTTCCTTCAACTTCCAGGCCGGTAAACAAAATTGCTCCTGTTCTTTTTATTTTATTTTTTTTAAGGTCACTGAGCTTTTAGGCAGTAACTCAAGTGAGGTTGCTTTCATCCTTCTTTCTTAGATAACCCCTCTGGGAAATAAAGCCAGTTATTTGGCATTTCTTCACCGAGGCTTTAATTATGTACCAAGTCAAGGCTGGCACGGAATTCTCATCTCCTTCTGCTAGTGTTTGGCTGGTGGACTGCAGATTGAGATCTGGGCACCGTTTTGGACATGTCTTATAACGCTTTACGTCATGAACTGTGATTGGAGCAAAACACAGGTCAGTCCAATGCTGTTTTACTGCAACGGCATGACAGTGAAGTCCGAACCGGCACGGCTTCACATCACTTACGACAGGGGTGTCCAAACTTTTTGCCAAGGGGGCCAGATTTTATGTGGTAAAATGTCGGGGGGGGCGACCTTGGCTGACATTCTTTACATTGAACAACAATATTGTTCAACAAATTTTAGTACGCCAGTCTGTTTCACATTTCCATTTTTATTTTTATTTCAACAATCTTAAGAATTTCTTTTGGTTCATTTGAAACAGGTATATCACATGCAACTGCTTATTCACTTGACTTTTTCTTAAACAGAAGTCTCCTGAGTGCAAATTGATTGATTTGAAACATAAAATGTATCACCATGACTTTTCAATAGTCACAAAACCTTTGACTCGAACAACAGGGAAATGAACAAGCAATACACATATCCACAACTGCAAGGATCATTTGAAATATGACATATCAGTCAATATAAACATGGAGTGATGTCTTGTTAACTCGTGAGTGGTGCCCTCTAGTGTCTAAATGCTATTACTCATTTAGTGAATGCAATTACTCATTTGCCACTAGAGGGAAGCAGTACTCTATGAAACATCACTCACCAGTCTACGAGGCCTCAGTCAATGCAACACGTGTTCCATTGCGCCCAACCTGCGGGCCAGACGGCACTGATTTTATGACAGGGGCCGAGGGCCGGATGAAATTCGACCGCGGGCCGAATTTGGCCCCCGGGCCGGACTTTGGACATGCCTGACTTACGATGACACACTGAACCAAGGAAAGGAGTGCGCTACTTGTGCTGTTCCAAAATGAAAGGGAATTAAAGTGGTGAAATGAATGAGGAAGAGAAAAATCAAAAATATATTACCCCTCTGCCCCCGCCCTCATTAACAGCATTTTCTTTCTCGCTCTTCTCCCTTTCTGCTTTTATTGGTATCTTATTAGATGAATCTCTGCCATGCAAAGTTATTGTGCTGGGACTCTTCTCAAGTCTTAAATCCCAGCAAAGGCTGGAATAATCTGTCATCTGAGGGAGATGCCCCCCTCAGACAAGGGCCTCCTAATCCACAGAGACCCAAAGGCGACTGGCTGGCTGGTTAGTCATCTCCCCAGTGGACCTCTGATGCACTCATCAGCCAGAACTATGTGGTCCACCATTCCGAGCCAACGGTAATTTTTTTTTTCTTCAACACTAATGGCAATTTGGATACAATTTCCCATATGTAATGACAATAGTCCTCTTGCAGTATGCGTACATCTTGTTTTGGATTTTTCTTCAGCAGGTGACACTCTCGGGAAAATGTTCTCACCAAAATAGGTGATAAACGAGTCGTAACATTCTCAATATCCCTTCCACGCATTCAAAGGAAAGCTGTCAAAGCAGACAGGTCATGAGCTCTCCAAGATTGGGATCACGGATTCAAAGAAACGGCTCTGAAAAAGCTGCACTTTCGCAGTCTGGGGACCAGTGATATATAAGTTCCAAATATGCGTTTGTCTCCGGGGATGTCCAAGCCAATCATAGACCTAATGAGGGAGACAAAAGTGAGAAGCTGAGCGGGATATTATTCCTTTAGGCGACTTAGCCTGCTTTATAAATAACCTACTCAGGAGGGGACTACCTTCAGGTCTGCGTCGTGTGGGGAAACAACAGCTTTGGTTTTTTTTTGCTTGTTTGTCATCAGGCTAAAGAGCATTTATTTACACCGATAATAACCGCTTGAAATTGTTTTGGATGGCTACATCGCGGTAGTTGTTTAGATGAACCTAACAATTATCATTTTAAAACATAAATAAATCAAGAAATAAATTAACACATTATAGCCTAATCGTGAGAATATTGAATTGAATTTTGGCGGCGTAAGATGGGAAGATAAATCAAAACGAATGCCTGAAGAACATCAATTATAACACGGGTGTTGTGTTGCTCAGTGCTGGTGGATATCTTTTTTTTTTATTGCTACGACTCTGCACTCTCCAATGAAGTTTGTGCGCCTTGGGCTTTTATTTTCTATTTCATGCTGAGAAAGTGTAGGCATGGTTGGCCCTTTGCGAGACTCTCTTTTGCCATTCCTCTCTTGCTTGTTCAGTCACAGTCGGCTCACCTCACACTACTTTTGCCCTCTATCTTTTTATCGTTAACTACATAATGTCAAGGACCAATGAAAAGTATGCATGTGTGCATGAATTATATGTGATTTGTGAGTGAATTATTTCTTTTTAACTTAAAAAGTTAAAAAAAAAAACATCACTCCACACATGTACACGAGAGGTCATTCAAAAGTTAAACACACATCACCCCGAATAAACTCTGAATCTTTTCTTAGAGTTGACCCTTTAACTCTTCAGAGGGGTTAAAATTGGAAATTAAAAAGAAAAAACATGCATGGCAGGTTGATGGAAGACTGTAAACCAGTCATGTCCAAAGTCCGGCCCGCGGGCCAAATCCGGCCCGCGGTCGAATTTCATCCGGCCCTCGGCCCCTGTCATAAAATCAGTGCCGTCTGGCCCGCAGGTTGGGCGCAATGGAACACGTGTTGCATTGACTGAGGTCTCGTAGACTGGTGAGTGATGTTTCATAGAGTACTGCTTCCCTCTAGTGGCTAAATGAGTAATAGCATTCACTAAATGAGTAATAGCATTTAGACACTAGAGGGCATCACTCACGAGTTAACAAGACATCACTCCGTGTTTATATTGACTGATATGTCATATTTCAAATGATCCTTGCAGTTGTGAATATGTGTATTGCTTGTTCATTTCCCTGTTGTTCGAGTCAAAGGTTTTGTGACTATTGAAAAGTCATGGTGATACATTTTATCTTTCACATCAATCAATTTGCACTCAGGAGACTTCTGTTTAAGAAAAAGTCAAGTGAATAAGCAGTTGCATGTGATACACCTGTTTCAAATGAACCAAAAGAAATTCTTAAGATTGTTGAAATTAAAATAAAAATGGAAATGTGAAACAGACTGGCTTACTAAAATTTGTTGAACAAAATTGTCGTTCAATGTAAAGAATGTCAGCCAAGGTCGGCCCCCCGACATTTTACCACATAAAATCTGGCCCCCTTGGCAAAAAGTTTGGACACCCCTGCTGTAAACTGTCCTTCGGTATGAGCGTGAGCGCAGATGGTTGTTCGTCTCTGTGTGTCCTACGATTGGCTGGTGACCGGTTCAGGGTGTCCCCCGCCTACAGCCTGAAGAAGGCTGGGATAGCCTCCAGCCCGCTCCCGTGACTTTTACAAGGATAAAGCGGATTGGAAAACGGATGAATGGTTTCGACGTTCACTGCTACCATTTGTAACATCTCTTTTTATCCGCTGATGTTCCAGCCTCTCGCCGGCACAACGGCTCGATCGTGTGATCTTCCATGCCGGAAATGTCCTGATCTCTCTTGTCTTTGATCCGTCGTTGTCATTTGCGGTCTTCTCAACCATGATATGATTTTCCCATAATTTGAACATTTCCACTCGCACTATTTCATTCAACGGAATATTTCCCACACTCACACTTGACTCCATAAATCTGCTTGCTGCAGTGAGAGTTTTTCATCGTGAAGACATCTTTTTTAATTACTAAAAGTTTACTTTTCTGTGTCAGCCTGCTTAGAATGAACTGCTTGCAACCATAATGAGAGGAAGCATTGTTTGGCAAGGCCATACTTGATTCCTCACTTGACGTGACAGTACGTGTGCATGAAAAAAAAAAGAATAAATCAGAACATTTATAATGTGTGACTCGAGGCAATTGTTTTCATATGCAAACCTTGTTGCTGATGATTTGAAAATAATCAAATCATTACATGAATATGTCTCTGAGGCATTGTGTATTTTACTTTAGAAGTAATATTTTCTCAACATTGCTCTGAGCTAAAAGGATATAAGGCCCAAAAAAAAAAGAAAGATGGCAGCATTTATGTGAAACAATTGTTGGCTGCTATCCGTCAGTTATATTACAGCTTGGAAAACTGTCCGCTCATTTTCCGTGATTGACGACCACTGAAATATCACAAAACCAAATAAAGCACAGTTGAATTGATGTCCAGTACCTGTTTATATTTTAACTTAAGACTGAATGCCTTCATTATTCCCCAGGGAAATGGGGGGCTGGGGATAATGAACCGGGTAAGTGCACATGAGGAATTGAAACCTAAAATACATTAATGAGGATGACACACACATTTTGCACACAAAAAATAATAATAATCCCAGAAACTCTACGTCCTTAAATCAAGTCAAGTCAACTTTTATTGTCAAATATGCTCTGCCTGCAACATACAGCACAGATGACATTTCTTTCCTCTCAATCGCGGTGCAACCACAGGAGCGAGAGCGGCATCGAAAGAACGGTTGACATAAAATGACAAAATAATACAACACAACGCATGACGACACAGGCAATCGTGCAATCTTAAAATTCACAATCTGAATGCATCATATGAAATATAGTATTATCTCTGAACACAAATGGCTGACATCTGATTGGTTCAAACCCGTGTTTGTCTCTCCATAAACTACAATAGAAATCAAATTAAATTGTTCTAGGGTCAAACTACCTTTCATCCTTTTATATATACGGGCAATGTTTTTCATATGTTAACACTCTTAACTGTCACACAAGTTTAAAAAATAAATAAAACAAAAGCAGCTTATGTTAAAATATCAAACTGAGTATCTGCTCTTCCTTGACTTTGAGTGCTGATGAGTGACTGACGCTAATAACGATTGTGACACAGATTAAAGGCGGCTCAAATTTCTGTTGCACATTTTGTTCTTTTCCCATGATGAACTTGGACATGTCGAACCGACCAGCCTGTGCAGCCCTCTTTCGTATTATCTTCTATAGCTCCCTCTGTGGTCATTGTCACCAGTGTGTGCTGCACTGAAACACAAACACACACACAGAATAAATTACACACTCATTATGCACCCAATATACAAGTGTGTTAAGAAAATAATAATAATAATAATCAAACACTGTGTTCACTAATTATGTACAATGTTACCTACGGAAAGAATACAGTCGTTAGGCCTAGGTCGTGACCGAAAGAACGAGATCCCGGATACAAGCGGCCGAAGTTTTCTTCGCATGGTGTCCGGGCTCTCCCTTAGAGATAAGGTGAGAAGCTCGGTCATCCAGGAGGGGCTCAGAGTCGAGCCGCTTCTCCTCCACATCGAGAGGAGCCAGATGAGGTGGCTTGGGCATCTGATTCGGATGCCTCCTGAGCGCCTCCCTGGTGAGGTGTTCCGGGCATGTCCCACCGGGAGGAGACCCCGAGGAAGACCCAGGACACGCTGGAGAGACTATGTCACCCAGCTGGCCTGGGAACGTCTCGGGATCCCCCGGGGAGAGCTGGAAGAAGTAGCTAGGGAGAGGGAAGTCTGGGCTTCCCTGCTAAAGCTGTTGCCCCCGCGACCCGGCCCCGGATAAGCGGTAGATGATGGATGGATGGATGGATGGATATACAAGTGTGTTAAGAAAATAATAATAATAATAATAATCAAACACTGTGTTCACTAATTATGTACAATGTTACATACGGAAAGAATGCAGTCGTTAGGCCTAGGTCTTGACCGAAAGAACGAGATCCCGGATACAAGCGGCCGAAGTTTTCTCCGCAGGGTGTCCGGGCTCTCCCTTAGAGATAAGGTGAGAAGCTCGGTCATCCGGGAGGGGCTCAGAGTCGAGCCGCTTCTCCTTCACATTGAGAGAAGCCAGATGAGGTGGCTTGGGCATCTGATTCGGATGCCTCCTGAGCGCCTCCCTGGTGAGGTGTTCTGGTCATGTCCCACCGGGAGGAGACCCCGGGGAAGACCCAGGACACGCTGGAGAGACTATGTCACCCAGCTTGTCTGGGAACGCCTCGGGATCCCCCGGGGAGAACTGGAAGAAGTAGCTAGGGAGAGGGAAGTCTGGGCTTCCCTGCTAAATCTGTTGCCCCCGCGACCCGGCCCCGGATAAGCGGTAGATGATGGATGGATGGATGGATGGATGGATGGAGGCCTTGGCTTAAGGTACAATTTTCTCTCCCTGGCTTTAGTACAACACATCAAAACTGACATTGTATGAACAAAATCATGCCAGTATAATATCGTCATGACGCTGACTGGCATTTTTCACAATCAAACTTGAATGCATTTCTCACCTCCTCATTTTAGTGTCAAAGGCCGGGTGATAAATTGTCCATATGTGAGTTCCCGGCGAGAACAGTATTGTTCATTGTTCAAGGATGATCAGCCCTCACACAAAAGTCAGTGGAAATGATGTGTTCACGCAACCCTCCTGAGATGAGTCATCCTGATGCCCTCTGACAGTCCTGATTCCACTAGTGAGAGAAGGCTAACCAGGAGGGCAGGTTTGCCCCAAACACACGCTTCAGGGCAGACTCCATCTGGCCCAAATAAGAACAAGTGAAGCGAGGTTAAAAATAACCAACGGGGAAGGTATGGCAGCAGCACAAGCGGGGAGATGAAAGCATGCACGCATGGTAGGAGGTTGCCATTGAGGCAGAACTGTGCAGCTCTCGGATGGCCAAACAAGTTGTATTGATTTGTTTTTTTGTTTTTTTTGTTGACAGAGAGGTTCAAATAAAAACAATCCTCCCAAAATAAAAAAAAAATTCTTGCAATTGCTGTTCCAGTTACTCATCCAGAGAAGCGGCATCGCTCAACACACTTCCTTCAGGCAAACAATGCAATCATTTCGCATATGAGGGACATTTTCATAACGCAGGATTAGTTATCTAATCTGTCATTTGAGAGGGATCAAAAGCAGTCTCATCATGATGGATGTTTTAGTTACTGGTAAAAATATTGCCGTTCATGGTGTCAAGTCATTGTCATTGCCAGTGAAAACTGTGTCAGGAATGAAATCGTAATTATGGGGTGCGGGGGGGGGGCAACATCTATTCTGTCTTAAATGATGAGCACAGATGTTAATGTCAAAGTTGTTTCTCACAGAATGTGACAAATGTGTGAAACGATGTATTATTTTTTCGAAATTGCGTTTCACTCTCTGTGTAATGTATTTTTTTTTAACGCGTTAATCTTGATGGAAGTAACATGGAAGGACCCAGACACCACCGCATCCTATTTTGCTTGCCCATCTGTTCTTGTCATCATCACCGGCTTATCCAACATAATTCGCCTTTGAAGAGTTTGTTTGTATTGCCACGTCTCAATGTGGAACAATACTGTGGAATTAAATTACACCTTTTTTGTTAATTAAAATGTTCAATTTAATGCTGAGTACTGTAGTCTGGAAGAATAAATATTTTTTCCTTATTGTGTGTCTTTGTGACTTCCTGTTCTTGACACAATCGGACAATTGCGTGTGCTGCCAGCGCCCAGGATGAGTAAAATATTTGCTCCGAAAAACCCATGGAACTGCCCCCCTCTGTCCCCCCCCCCCCCCCCACCCCATGTGTGTTATGAATGTTTTAAAGACTTTTTTTCACCCATTTGGGCTCCCATATCTGTTGTTTGGTCATGCGGTGGTGGAAGAATACAAGCTAGCAATGGGATCTGCAAGTTTGAAGATTATGAACATTAGGAAATGAAAAATAATTTCAGATGCTATTTTCTTATTTTTTCGAATGGATCACAACTACTTTTTGTTTGAAAAAAAAACCCAGACAGTTATGTAGAGTTCTGTAGCTTTTCTGGTATACCCAACCCAAGTGGTTGGCACACCATAATTTTTTCATTAAAAAATACTGACACTGACATAACATGGACCTGAGATGGGAAAGAACAAAGTACAAATACCAGTACTTCATTACTGTACTTAAATAAGATAAGATAAGATAAGATATGCTTTATTCGTCCCACACTGGGGAAATTTACAGCCTCCAGCAGCAAGAATGTATGTAGAAAGAAGAAAGGAGAAAGAGGAAAAAAAAACAACAAACATCTTTCAATTAAATACAATATGAACGCAATTGATAAATCGCAGTACTATTTACAATTTTCCTTCACATCATTTAATTATTATTATTATTATGATTGTTATTTTTTATTCATCAGCCTGACAGCAGTCGGTAGGAACGAGCGTCGGTATCTCTCCTTGTTTTCTGGTACATTTCATTCTTATAGTTTAACCCCTGCATCTATATTTGGTTTTTTTTTTGGGGGGGGGGGGCAAATTTCTAAAACAGTGTCGTCACTTAATTTAATACATGAAAACAATTAAAATCATAGATTAGATCCACACACGGCTCCAGGCTCCGCCATTCATTTGAAGAATTTACCTCCCGGTCCCCTACATCCTACATTGTGGTTGGCGCTGAGTCAATGACATCACATGCCATAAAATTGGCTTGCAAAACCTAGGAAATACACAGAGCTACCCGTAGATGTAAAGAAAAGGAAGATGTGACACAGCTCCTTTGAGCTGCGTGCCCGCGGTGACACATGCACAGCTAATTGGGGCAAAGGTGTCAGTGCATTCTTTGTCTGGCCCGCAAGAAAACTGAAAGAACAAAGATGCCGACGCATGGTGCGGCATAAGGTTGCACGCGAAGCCGTACAATTACAACAAGTGAACTGTGGATAACCTTACATAGGTAAGAATGTCAACGTGAAAATGTGAGAAGCCTACTGAATTGTCGCCGACATAAAATCGCATAAAAGAGACGACCTGGAGGAGCTGATGTTTGACAGCCTATTCAGAAGGTGGCTGAATACAGTTTACGTTGAACAGCTTGCATGTACATGGCCAGGACTGTGGAAAGACTTGACCGAACACAAAATAATTTTTCCGTGGGCTTTATTCCTGACAGAACATAGAAAATGCACAGATCAAAGACTGAGATATATCAATCGGATTCTAACAGATCAAAGAAATGTTTCTGAGAGATCAAAGAAAAGTATACAACAATAGACAACAACAGTGGCTTGTTTGATAGGAAAACAGAAATAAGGAAGATTATTTTCAAGCCACTTGAAACTTAAAAGTGCAGAGCGACTGACCGTAACAGTCCAATGTGTTGAGAGGTGGACACACTTACTGAACACTTTCCGGCGTGTTGGGTGCACACGCGGAAAAACACAAATAATTTCCCTTCAAAAAGACCACATGAAGCAGTTCATGCAATTTCACAGTCAGAAAAACATTTCCATCTTGTCATGTCAAGAACACTTGCACAGCTGTTCACACGACCCACAGGCGGTAGCGTTCAAACTCACAAACCACCATATTGTTCTCTACAAATATCATTCAAATAATCAATCATCCGTCCAAATATAAGATAAGATAAGAAAAACCTTTATTAGTCTCACAATGGAGAAATTCCCAATTCACAGCAGCAAAGTTATGAAAGTAAGAAGTAGAACAACAAAATATAGGAGCTGCTGGAAAGGCAGCCACTCTCGCGGCGCCATTTTGAAGTCAAAATAACAGAAATAACACAAGACAACACATAGGACACAGACAGTCGTTCAATCTTCACCAATTTTCTGCATACACTTTGTTGTCTGAAGCAGTTCTAGATGAAAGAGGAGAGGATCAAAGTGTCCTTTCTCCAGTGGATCAGAGACGTCATGCTGAAAATGTGCACACGTCTGCTACAAGCTAAGTTTTGAAAGCAAACACAAAGCTGTAGCATCCATTGACGAAAAGAGATTAGTTCACTTCTCCTGTCCGACGTAATCCGCTTCAAACTCCAAGCCGCGACTCCCAGCTCCAAATCCGCATCGGCACATATAACATCTAACCTGCTTCATGGTATAATAGTTACCAATTAGCTGAATATCGCCCGGGTTTACAATGACGATAACGGATGATGTCGGGTATATCAAGTTGAAAAAATGCGTCATGCGCAGCTCATAGACGATCCATCCCCCTCACTCGCTCTATTTGTTCCCACGGGACTTTATGCAGCGCTACTCAATGTGACAGTGCTACATTGATTAAAAGAGGGCAGCATTCACTAGTATGGTTCACCTGGTTACGTGTATAATGAGCTTGAAATGTGTAAATATGCACTTTTACGGCAGCATGTCCTGCCTAGAATTCCAGTGGGATTCATAGGATGCAAGATTCATGCTTATCTTCATAACATCCAGTGATGGTAAAATGTTATTGTCTTATAATATCCCTTATAATCCCTAAAAATGCTCCCTGACAACCCGTACACCAATTATAAAACTAACAAGAGAACAGAGGAGGAGAAACTTGATGAAATATCCTGTACAGGTATGCATCATTATTACAACCCATTAATCTCCACCTGCAAACTTGCGATATGACAAGACATTAATGAATGCAATATTCATTGCAGTAGTTCATTTCAATAGAAGTGATGATCAGGTTCTCCGGATCGCCGACCTAAAGCATAAAAAAGAAAAAAAATCACATTGACATTTTTGCAACAAAAACAGAACATTTCAATGTCTGAAGGCTTTTGCGAGGTCAACTTTCATCTTCAGTTTATTACTTTTTTCAATTGGCGTAGATCAATGCAAAATCATATTTTAAATCCAAATAAATAACTTGGATGGTCAATATGGAGTGAACGTGAAGGTTTTGTGTTCAGAATATTAAATAACATACGCAAGCAGAAAATCAAAATACTCACTGAATTTATTCATTCAAATAAAATCATCTGGTTTCTTATAAAAAAACCTTCTGACCAAAAAAAAAAACCCTCCAAACTCAACCCTTTGAAATTCAAATCTTTACTTCTAGTTAATTTTTATGACAACCAGGAACATGATTTTCGATAAGGTTTTTTTTTCCCCTATGCTTCTATTGCATCTTATTAGAGTCGACAAGCATACATTCAGCATATTCATTAGTTGTTAAATTAAGCCAATAACTATAAATTCGGATTATAAGGTGCACCTTCACTTAATGGCCTATTTTAAAACTGTTTCAATTCATAAGGTGCACAGAATAGAAGCTACAGTAGTGGCTGCAGTTGCGTGATGCATCGACTAGATGGAGCTACGCTAAAGTGAATACAATACAATACAGTTTAGCTGTCGTAAATCGATCCGCATTTTCTGCTTCGTGACTCTAATTCTATAACCGATTTGTTTCTGCTTGTTTCAAAAAGTTTCAATGTTACCCTTGTGTTTGCAATGTCATTACAAAAAAAAATGTGGCTGCTGAATGACTGACAGTGCCATTAAAAAAAAAAAAAAAACTATTCAGCCGCCTGAAGAAAAGATGTGATCGCTTATAGAGAAAGTCTTGAGGGTGAGTTTTGATGTGCGTGACACACTCAGACTCACCGTATACAGCCATCGTCAAACGATTTTACTCAGGTCACATGCGACAGTGTGACATTTTCCAGTTATTCCCTGTTCTCGTGCAAAGTTCATACTGCTCCGTACATATCTGAGAGGCGGCCTCGGGCTAGCAGTCACCTCTCCTGGCCATCACAACAAGGCAAAATAAAAAAAAGGAGGGGGGCAAGTCAAGTCAAGACAGAAGTCTGTGCTCCCTGCTGCAAAAATATAGTTAGCGGTGGAAATAAACAGGCTGTTCAACCCAATGGCACGTCGGATTAAATAGTGGAACTAATGGTGAACTATTCCATAAAACGACTAGGAATGATTACTGTAGTAGCTTTGCAAAGAGAACAACTACAATATTTATTTCTCTCGTCATGTACACTCGGCGAACATTACTGCTCATTCTTTCGCATAGTGGAATTATACGGTAAAGGGAATTACAGCTATCTATGGTCACGAGCTATGGGTCGTGACCGAAAGAACGAGATCCCGGATACAAGCGGCCGAAATGAGTTTTCTCCGCAAGTTGTCCGGGCTCTCCCTTAGAGATAAGGTGAGAAGCTCGGTCATCCGGGAGGGGCTCAGAGTCGAGCCGCTTCTCCTCCACATCGAGAGGAGCCAGATGAGGTGGCTTGGGCATCTGATTCGGATGCCTCCTGAATGCCTCCATGGTGAGGTGTTCCGGGCATGTCCCACCGGGAGGAGACCCCGAGGAAGACCCAGGACACGCTGGAGAGACTATGTCAGCCAGCTGGCCTGGGAACGCCTCGGGATCCCCCGGGGAGAGCTGGAAGAAGTAGCTAGGGAGAGGGAAGTCTGGGCTTCCCTGCTAAAGCTGTTGCCCCCGCGACCCGGCCCCGGATAAGCGGTAGAAGATGGATGGATGGATGGATGGATGGATGGATGGATGGATGGGAATTACAGCCACCTCCTGGAGTTGTATCACAATTTCCCTGCAGGGGAAAAAGGGGATGTGGTATTAATTTCTTCAAGTGGAAGTGGCTTGACGAGAGCAAAGGTCATTATTGAAGGAAATGTAATCTGTCGGAACCAAGTCTACCTCAAATTCCAAAACAAACTTTGAAGAGCGCAAGTTTCCGACGCTGACAGTTTCTTGCACAAGTTTTCATAGATGCTGGAAAAGTGGATGTTGTTCATGAAGTTGCGCATTTACCAGTCCATCACATTTTTGTCTTGCAGTCAGAAGTGACCCGTGCCAAAATATCCCACCTAATCAGGGAGCTTAAAGTTGACCTCACTGTGATTAACGTGAAATATGATCGCTGATATCAAGTCAAGCCTCATTTGCTTTCAATTAAATTTGGTGGAGCCCTTCTTCAATTTAGGGGAAGAATTAAAATGTGCCTGTGCCCAAGGTCTTACATCAGAGATGTAAAGAAAATATCTTGACAGGCTAAATACTTGACAATAATTGGATGACTGCATTACCAAATGAAATCCACACCAACAGCTGCATGCCTTTCTTCAGACAATCATGCAGACTTTTAACGACATGATGACATTCCTAAAATATTTGAACATTATTTAGATTAGATTTGATTCACCACCAAACAATGTGAATTTAGGTTCAGTTGACTTGAAGTCGTGGTCTTGGGTCTCAAGTTATTCGAAAACGATGAAATGAAAGAAAATAGAAGGCTTGGTGAGAGGAGTGCATTTTTATTCCCTATTTTGCATGAATTCTAGAATGTATGGTAAAAACCGTGTCATATATTTCTGTTCAGTCACCGGCACCTAATGTTCCTCTGACTTCTACCCTCTGCGACTATCGATTCAAGGGATGATCTGTTTTCGATTGATCATGATTTCATGAGATTTTCTTCGTTATTTCACTCATTAAAATGAATAAAATGATGACTAAAAAGATGAATAATAGATCAGAGAATTTAGACTTCCTGACTTTCCGAGACTTTGCTGGGAAGATGTGAGGGGCGAGAAACGATGTTTTTGTTTAATGAGACTCAATTTCCTATGAATTAATGGCTTGTGACTAATCTGAAGTCACTCTTAAGCACAGCTGACAGATATGAACCGGCTTTGCGCTGCCAATGTAGTCCTCTGTTGTGTGTGTGTGTGTGTGTGTGTTGCTTTGGGATGCAACTTCGCACCCCGGCAGGGCTTTCGCGGGAGCGCTCACCACCCCTCCCTCATTGGGGTCGATTTAGCTCCCAAGGCTGGTCCGCCCTGCCAGTTTTTCTCCACACATGGTGCCCTGAGCTTTATCAGCTTAATTGGCTCGCCTCCCATCAGCAACGTACCCCTTTGTAATTGCCTCCCTTTTAGCCATGCGACTGATGCCATTGTTCAGGTCCATGCTGTGTCGCGATGGATGTGGCGATCACTCACACGCAAATTCCCAGACAGAAGGTCCACCCCGTGGGTAGTCTCTTGACCAGTGTCCCAAACTCCCCCATGTCCGGGCCAGAAACATCCCACAATGCACTCACAAACGCCTCTCCTGCCAAGGAAGCGCTTGGGTGCATTCTTGGCATATGCTGATTTATTCTTTTTCCTCCCCATGATGTAGTTTGCCATGCCAGCAGTTTCGCCAAAACTTCCTCCAGTTCATCTTCAATGATGGTTTTATAGGAAGATGGTCGTGCCGTTGACTACGAATCAATTTCCAGAAATCATGGCCAATTAAGGGTGGTCGGGAGTAAGACCGTTGGATCAACTTTGTGCGAGTCAGACAGATTAGACATCTTCGAAAAGACCGCATGGAGTGAAGCCCTTTCATGTTCTGTCTGTGAAAAGTGTGCCGGTGTCACCCTGATGAGTGCTGCTTTGGCCCTGGTTGGGTCCATTTCCTGTCAGGGTGTCATGAGCCCCAATGTGGGTGAACTCCGTGTTCTCTGAGGCCTGACCTGTCTGAACTAATGATCTTCTGAATAAATCACTATTGGTACCCCACCACCCTCGCATCTCAGAATTTTCAATTCGCTGCCTTTCACTTCTTTTCACTGATATCTGTCAACTGCCATTGTCACCAAAGAATATTTTCAGACTCGTTTCCACTGCAGAGCGGCAAAGTTTGAACACACTCCAATTTCTATGGATTTCGAAAATGTTTGCCCTTGTAAGTAAAGTACCTTAAAGCGAAAATTGAAAAGAAAAAAAAACTAAACACCAGCAACAAACGTGGTTCCAAGTTTCAATGTATTGTTGTAAAAGTATGCATTTTGTCCAGGGAAAGTAGCAGAGTAAAAGTTACAGTTAGACACACAATATATAACAAGTAAAGTACAGATATGTGGAAATTCTACTTTGGTAGGGTATCAAAATATTTGTACTTTGTTACAAGTCTGTCATTTTTTCATATGAACACAACACAACAAATGTTATGTATTTGGAAGATTTGGAGCAGTCATGAAAGAGGTGCGGGATCTAATCAAATGGTCCAATCAATCTTGTTGGTCCTGTAGGATCCCAGCATGAATTAGGCTTTGGTGGCACGTTATTGAGCTCCCCCAAAGATAAAACGTAGGCCTTTAGCAGTTACTTTACAGTGTGGTCAGCATTGTTGCTGCCCATAGATTGCCTTTGCAAGGTGGCTGACCCCCTGAGCAAATGATGCAAGTCCAAGAATTGCCTGTCATGCTCCGTGTCTTTCCTCACAGTCTGCCTACTTCAGAAACGTTATCATTTGTCTCAGGAGAATCCATCACAGGATGGCCCTATTTTCACTCCGGTGTGTTTGCGATGCCCGCTTTGTCATTATTGTATGGAATTTATGCCTCTCAATACAAATTGTTGACAAAAGAGCGTGCCCCTCATGTAAGGAATGTGTTAAAATGATAGAACATGTCGGAAAATCAGAAGTGTAGAATGAATCCCAAACCTAAAAGTCCAGCCCACATGTCAAGTGACACAGATCGCATAAAAGATTCCAGCAACAGACTCTTCCTTCAAAATCCCTGCAGAGCATCCTCTTCTAAAATCTGTCAAATTTCCATATCTTGTCGTCACCAGACCAGCACCAACCAGAAAGATCTCATTTATAGTCTTGACCGCCGGACTAAAGCATGAGTCCTGTCGCCTCTGACCAAGAGTCAGCAACCGAGTCACACCCAGTGTGCATAACAGCAAGGTTTGTTTTCACATTAAAGTTTTTATTCCACATGAAGCTCAATGAGGAAACCCTCTTCAAGTAAACAGAATCCTCCCAAGTATTGATCAGCCAGAAAAGGTACTGAAGATATCAATTCATCCGTCACACGAAATCACATAGAGACAATGCAGCGTATAATAATACATTGCAGCTTTTTAATCCAATAAAAATGGACATGCTGTACTTTTTCATGCACCCTCCACTTATGTCCACACAAATGAGCAATGACGATGTGTTTTAGAATGATGTAGCAACGATTAGATTTGCCGCTACCTGCTCATCTTACTTAAAAAGGGAAGCATCACATACAACAGCCAACCGTAAGTAGTTTGGATCATTAAACAATTCCCGAAGCGGCCTGTCAATTCCAGCTTGCTAGCTAGCCTGGTCAAGATTTTTTTTTGTCATCATTATTTTTCTTTTTAAATAATCAGTAATATCACATTTTGTGTCCTAAGTCTGAGATTTGACTTTCTATGGACTCTCCTCTTCAGCAACCCTGAATAGACCTGCCTAAGTGGGCTGAGGATTTTAGACTCTAGTTGGAACACGACCTCCGGTCCTCCTTCTTAAAAAGAGGGAGCACCACCCCAGTCTGCCCATCCAGAGGCAATGTCCCCAATATGCACACGGGTTTGGTTTTACCACCATGACAGACACCGACCACCTTATGCTCTCACAGGCTGCGTATGGTCCAAGTGCCGTCGGTTACCCACACAAGTCCTAGAAAACCCTGATTTCACTCTAAACTCATCCAAAGGCAACCCTCAATTTGCGACTAGCGTTTTTATTATTTTTGTCACTTTTTAAACTGATAAATAGTGGATAAAGTTTCCCACTTGGAATACAATTAATCAAAATAGAAGTGGGAAACATTTACAAAACACCTTGCTAAACATATTTGTCATCAATGATCACAAATTAGAAATAGTGATTTATGTTGCATATGTTTTCGTGTTCCGAGTAGCGCTTGAGAGGAAGATGGAAAACAGATTAGTTCGATTTTAATTTGGAGCATCTGAGAATTAGACCTTCAGCTTCTACTCGAACTGTCAAGTTAATAAATAGTGCAGTCTTGCACAAAGCTACGCTGTATGTCCGATATTTGCATTTGAAATGATTGGCTGTGGATTATCACTTGTTTACATGAAAGAAACACTTTTTAACCTTAAGGTTTTGAAACCGTCTTTATTACATTAATGCCAATCTGAAAACCCAGCCAGTGGCCCGTAAATTGATTATCATGATAACTGACCATGCCATGGCCAGAGTTCGTGCCACATTAACTTTATTGCAGGAGACAATAATCCATATTTACTGGATCTGATCTTTATCGGGCAGTCGTGGTCACTGCTGTGGTGTATTTGCATCTGATTTACATTTATGTCTGCTCAGCAAAATAGTTTGATTAGTTAATTAATGAAGAGTTATCCTGATTCCTGTTGATTTCAGCTAACATTATTGTCTCTTTACGTACAATAGCTGACTGAAGATGATTTAACACGAGTTGGAGTGCCGTAACGTCTCAATTTCCTTCCACTGAAAGGAGGAAATGGTATTTTAAGGTGAACGCGACTGTGTTATGTCATGTTCATAAATACAGACTATGTTAATCAAAGTTATATTCATATTGTTATTATTATTATTATTATTATTATTATTATTATTATTGTGACACTGATTTCCAGTAACTGGCATAAATCCATTCATTTTCCGATCCGCTTATCCTCACTAGGGTCACGGGGGGTTCTGGAGCCTATCCCAGCTGTCTTCGGGCAGTTGTCGGGGGACACCCTGAACCGGTTGTCAGCCAATCGAGGGCACGCAGTGACAAACAACCATCCAATTGTGCCACTCTCACCCTGTGGCACAATTTACAGTGTTCAACTAGCCTGCGATGCATGTCTTTGGAATGTGGGAGGAAACGGAAATACCCGGAGAAAACCCGCACAAGCACGGGAAGAACATGCAAACTCTACACAGGGAGACCAGAGCTGGAATTGAACCCGGTACTTCTGCACTGTGAGGTCGACACGCTAACCACTGGACCACCGGGCCACCCTGTAGGAATACCGGCTGGGGGGAGATACCTAGTAGCAGAAATATATTATTATCAGTAAAAGGTAGAAAGAGACAAACACCCGCCAAGCAAGATGCATAGGCATGAAGATGGGCTACACACTGGGACAAAATGAAACATGAAGCGCTGCAATCTCATTTGACTGACCAGATGGAGAGTTCTCACTGGCAGTGACTCATTCCACTCAACTGCCACTTGTCTTCTCCATTTCCTCAACACTCCACATCCTGCCACTGGTGCCACTTCCTGCTGCTGCTGCCGCTTGCTGTATTTGTGATTGTGTCCACTGAAGTGGTAAAAAGTCATCATCTGGGCCAGTAGATCTGGAAATAGAGTTCTGGTGGAGGTCATCCAGAGACAAGTCTTGAGACCAATAGTTCCAACGTGAATGAGACAGAGGTCTCGGCTGCCCATTTTCTTGGCCACTTCACCAACCGAAGTTTCTTTGCTCCTCGTAAGACAGCAGCTATGCGAGATGTTCTGAAAAGATGCTGTCTTCAGTCTGACAATGTTCATGCTTCGATGATTGTGAAAGTTGGAGACATGAATCAATAAACCTATTTTGATTCGCCCCAGCTCGTCTATTCAGGAGTCATGAAAAGGCTTCAAATGAAAAAAAAAAAAGACATATTGATAGTGACATTGCTTCATGGTTTTGCGCCGGTGATGATCTTTCACATCGATTGAAAAGCCAGGACAGCAGTCTATGCCCAGCGATAAAAGAATGATTGCAGATCAACATTGAGACGCAACCGGGCGCTTTCCACCCACTCCACCAGTGTCTCTCCACCAAAATAATGAAATAGTCTTGGTCTCTTATGCAAATCTGGCACATTATTTGGCGTTCAGTAAAACGTCTCCACCAGGGTTGCTTGTTATATTCTGCATACAATGATATAGGCCATAGGTGTCAAACTCAGGTCCTGGTAGGCCGCTGTCTTGCATGTTTTCCAAGTCTCCTTGTTGCAACACACCTGATTCAAATGATCAGATCATCAGCAAGCTCTGCAGAAGCCTGATATTGAATATGATATTATTCATTTGAATCAGGTGTGTTGCAACAGGGAGACTTGGAAAACATGCAGGGCAGCGGCCCTCCAGGACCTGAGTTTGACACCTATGATACAGGCAGTCATGAAACCTTCGGGGAACGTCAAATATTTCCGGATTTTTGATATTCACCGGAGGCTCGATCAATATCAAACACATATCCCACGTTAATGTCATCATGTCAATACCAAACCTTTGCCTACGGGTATCTTTCCAAAGCAAAATGAGCACACCATCTCAAATACTAGGTGACACTTTGTTGCAGCATGTCTGTTCAAAAGTGACATGACTAGACTAGGCAGTAATATAATAAATAAATAAACGTGTCAAATAAAAAAAACACACAACAGCTTGCATAAAAGACGAGCACAGAAATTACACACATCCTGATGGTTGGAACGTTGCTACTTCCTGCCTGCCACGTTTCATGCTCGCCAGCTTTTTGAGGTGATACAACAGAGAAACCTTGAGCTTTATATTCTAACATCATACTCCGTTGTGAGTAATTCAAACGGGAAACATAAAGACCCGACGGCTCATTTGAGACTAAAGGCTTGTTAACGGTCATGGGCCCATTATTGCTACAGAACATAACTTTACCTTACAAGAAATAAGGGAGTCGTGATAATGTGATAGAAAAGGCTCCATTCCCTATGTAATGATAGACGCTGAATGGCAAACAAGACTGTCCAACAATGCACTGGAGTCAAGAATCTAGCTCTCAAAGCATATTCCCAGGGTTTAATTGTCTGGGTATATCCACTATTGATTATATACTTGTGATTACGGAAGATTGTTTTGAAAGATAAAGTCTCAGAGGCAGATGGCAACTCGTTCACCACTAGCTAATGAGAGAGAAAACCTTTCAGCCAATCCATGTAGTCAGCCTGTGGACCAGTCAAGAATTAAAAGCAACTTCTCAAGAAGATGATGACTGCAGCATTGATTGTGCAAATGATAGCAGCGTCGGGCATACTCTTGTCTAACTCCAGTTATTCCTGTTGCAGGCAATAGCACATAGGAGCATTTTTGATGAAATTTATTGCCAGGTTTCACAACGGAGATATAATCAATGTATGCATGAATAGAAATTAGCGAAAGAAAATATTTGACGCGCATTTCTTCAGTTTTACTCTGCATTTTTCTTCTGTTATTTCATATTGTTCATCTTTTTCCCCTAACTCACTCTTCCCTTTTCCTCCAGCCTATCCTACTATCCGAACAGCCTTGTCTTTCTTCTGCCAGCCAATATCTTTTTTTTTTTGTGGTCCCCACCCCCTCTTGCTTTCTGACTCATTTTGTCTCGCCCCCAGGGATGTAGGCATGCAATGCAGGTCTTCAGCCTCCCCGTTTTCCTGTATGAAAACGGATGGCTGTGGGTTCTTCATATACTGCCTACTCATTCACATTGCATCAGTCTTCCTCAAGATGACTTTTCACAATGACAGCCCTGGTCTTTGCCAACGTATAATAGTCCGTCAAACTAGCACATGTGATTGGGATGCTATTGTTTCACTCGCCTCAACATGGTAAAATAACTACTCACTAATGGTAGTTTCGAGCAGTGCCAAGATCCGCCTCATTGGCTCTTCCAGTAATTTTTTTTTGTGTTGTATATTCATTCATTCATCTTCCGAGCCACTTGATCCTCACTAGGGTCGCGGGGGTGCTGGAGCCTATCCCAGCTGTCTTCGGGCAGTAGGCGGGGGACACCCTGAATCGGTTGCCAGCCAATCGCAGGGCACACAGAAACGAACAACCACTCACACTCAAACCTAGGGACAATTTGGAGTGTTCAATCAGCCTGCCACGCATGTTTTTGGAATGTGGGAGGAAACCGGAGCACCCGGAGAAAACCCACGCAGACCCGGGGAGAACAAGCAAACGCCACACATGGAGGGCGGAGCTGGAATCGAACCCGGTACCACTGCACTGTGAGGCCGACGTGCTAACCACTGGACTACCGGGCCGCCCTTGTGTTGTATATAGTTTTTCATAAAATATTTAGCTCAGGACCCACATTAAAAAGGTGTTTTCCCTCGGGTCAACTTAGTAATTCAATTTTTAAAAAAAAACTAATTCACATCAACATAGAATGAAATGAATGACAAACAACACCTAAAACATATCATTCAATTCATTTGAAAAATAGGGTCAAAAAATATATATTTTCTACATTGCACTCAAGGCATGCGAACGAAATGTATGCTATGGAGGAAAAAAGTGCTGCTACCAACATACTTCTTAATGAGTTGCAAAAATATATTTTATTTAGGTCACAAGACAGTCGAGATTGAACTTTGAAATTTATTACAATTAGTGAGTGAGTGAGTGAGTTTTGGGCCACCAACTATTCTTAGTATGCACACAGCAGGGCATGCTTCAGATATTTTTGTCCTATGCTAATGTGCCAGTAATTCTTAAAGCTACACACTGCCACAGTAATTCAAGTGTCCATATTAATGTGCCCCGACTGTAACAATTTCTATTTCCATCGTGTCAGCAACTCTCGGCAGAAAAGATATGCTTTTAAAGAAACCGTCCTCTCACACTCATTACAACGTACTCAATCATCTTTTTGTGCAGTCAAAAGTAGCAAGAATGCTCTAATAGTTGTTACGATTGAACTGAAGTGAACTGATCTTCACCTTCAACATATTTGAATTTGAACTGACAGTGTACGCCTTCGTTGAAGGCAAAATGAAATTAACACGCACGGTGCTCGGTTACAAACCTCAAGTAGGACAGCACTATTGAATCGAGAATGCATAAAATAACCGCCACCAAGAAATTGGTGTCGCTGATAATGAGCAATACAGTTAATTAATAACCAACTAGCCAAATAGAATTTGTTCAATGTTAGAATTGCTTTCACATCAACAAAGCAACCAAGAAGATGTGTGACTATATCATGCTGACAGAACATTCTGGAAATCAAACTTAAAAGTTGGGCATGTGTCGACATCTTCTAACTGTTTTAGTTATTTTATATGTATGATAGAGATTTGTAGGATGTATTTGTAGGTTCTGGACAGGTAAGAATGTCAATGAAAACATTGTCCCTCCAATTCATGATGTTTTTTTTTCCCTAATGAGATTGTGCCTCACTCTTGAGAAAAACATTTGGTCACTTCCGTTTTGGACTAATGCTCTCTCTTGCTCTTTAAGCATACAGTAGACTCAAGCCACATGCCTTAAATGTCCAGCCAACGCTGTCATAAAGCAAGCTCCTCATTCAGTTGCCAATGCCTCATACAGACCATGTCCCTGCATCCAGTTGAAAAAGTAGCATGCCCTCTAAGGGCTCTGTATACGTAGACAGCATAGCTACGCTTGAGCGCAAAAACTGTCCGATCCTGATTTTTCCGCTGACGAAAGCCTCGGTGCTCTTTTTGGGGGAATTTTGTTGATCGCTCCAAGGCGTTCCGGCATACCAACAACGTTTGAGATTGGTCTGGCAATTTGGTGGCTGAAAATCGACTGAACTGCACACCTGCTGGAACCACAAGTGTCAGTGCAGGTATTGTAATGTGACATTGGTGGATTTTATTACAGCACAGGCAGACAGATGCAAAGTTCTGTGGATTTCATTGCATTTCATTTATGGGGGGCGGGGGGTGGGGCTGTCTCTGCTTTGGTGTTGCCCTTCCCAATGTCAATCCCGTTAGCAGGGTCCAAAACCACTTGGGGCCAACAATCTTAAATATTACAAACAGGATACAATAGAGGATAGTAATGTGATGTTTTTGTTTGTATGCCATTGTAAAGATCGATAGGATGTGGGTGCAGTGTTAAAAAGATCCTCTTCGCACCGTTTATAAGGTACCTTTGTCGCTGAAGAGCGAACAAACTCTCCTCATCTCAGCAAAGGATAGTTCAGAAATAACACAGATATTTAAAAAAATGTGTCCTTGACTGGTACCAACAGGAATTCACTTAACTTTATTTTGTGCATCATAGTCTTACGACCTCTTTGGGGTTCCTTGGATGAGCGGTATAATTGGCTCCATATTTCTACTCTGCCACTGCAAGACATAGATGAGGGCGATTTGATAGGGCCCTTAGTAGAACCTACTCCCATGCAGTGTAATTCTTTTAGATTAGCACACATTGTTCACCTCACTACCTCTGGGAAAATAGAGAGTGTACCTGCCGGTGTTTTTGCATGGCAAGCACAGCATGCATAGACCAAGGAAATAATTTAACCACAAGAAGTGATGGTCTAAGCAAAGCCACTGGTGCCAGATGGCAATAAGGGGATGAAAAGCAGGTAGTAAAAGCCTGAGGTCATGATTAAGTGGAATGCTGGATCAAGCATAGGGAGGGAAAAGAAGTGCTGCGTGGTAATCAACAAATGCTGTGAAGCACAAGGCACACTACTTTTTCCTCTCCGTGAGAGTTCCTGCTAGTTTTGAAACGCAGTTCGTAACGAATGCATTAAAGCGCAAAAAAATATACATATGATAAGTACCATTAGACAAAACTCCAGACACGAGCGGATTGCCTTTCACAGCAACGGTACCTACGGTAATTGTTTTGAACATTAACAACAATGAAGAGCTACTAATCTGTGTTTATTTTTTACTGATAACTGCGGTCCATTACTTATTGTGCAAAAAAGCCAACATAATGATTTTTATCTCATTTATTATAGAACAGGGTTTGTCAAACTCATTTTTGTTGCAGGCCACATTGTAGTTACGGTTTGCCTTGGAGGGCCGTTATAAATTTTTGGAAACCATATAAATGTTTAATCACCTCCACATATTACATGCACAGCACACAACAATTTGAGGAATAACTAGTTTTAAAATTAGAAGTCAAGAATAATGGCTGTTATTGTTATTGTTGTTATATAGCTGTTATTACATATGGCAATTTGAAATTTTGATTCAGACTTGAGCAGGCGTCATCGAACATGACATGCTTGATTTGCTTTTTTTGGAAACGTCATTAGTCTTTGGCTACTTCCCCGTGTCTATTTCCCACTTGTCTTGTTGCCTTCACTCCAGCACGACAACCCCGATTTAGTTACTTGTCTCATCCATGTTTTTTTTTTTTTCCCTCTCTACCAAACACAATAATCACATCATCAGTGTATGGTGTAAAATGTTATATCATTAATAGAATGACCCTACATATTGCCTGTACAATCCTTAAAATCCTACTTTGAAACCCTAACGTAGGTCAAAACCCGACTTTGAAATCCTAACCTTAACCTGAGTTTAATGCCCTACTTTGAAACCCTAATCCTAGTTTCAATTTCTACTTTGAAAACACATGCCTAGTTGAAACTGCAATATTTCAACCAGTAGCATATTTTTCTGACCAAAAAAAACATGATATGATTAAGCCCGACTGTATATCGGACAGCAAGGTAATTATTTGCACTGGAAGCCATCATGACTCTGTGGTTATATTTTGGTTGGGACATTGAAAAAAAAAGGAGTGAAGAATTGCGTGAGTCTCTTTCCACTCTTTGCCCCTCCCTGCCCACATTTGGCCCCTGCGGAGGTGATCTAGTGCGCCTGTGTGTCAAAGATAACCACATCCCCAGAGCTGGGACAACTTGGCACTGAACACACCGCCAGTCTGCTCATGTAACCAAGCCCGCCACTGACACTGTGGATGTTGAGGAGTTGTGGGATTTCAGGGCAAAAGGTGAGATGCTTTGTGATAGCAGCCATGGCATACAAAAAAAATAATAATAATAATAAAAAAATGGCACCAGACAAGGCCAGTGGTTGGTCCAGTGGTTACGCGTCGACCTCACAGTGCCGAGGTACCAGCCAGCCAATGAATGAGAAACTATTATGGCATCAAAGGTGAGAACGTATCGTCTGAAAACATCTGTATGGTGCTGATTTTGAATTCTTCTTTTGATTAATTCCGTTGTGGATAGCGCACCTAACTGGTGTTTAATCTTCGATGTTCCAATACCAAATATAACTTTGTGCTT
Organism: Hippocampus zosterae; assembly: GCF_025434085.1. Lineage (NCBI taxonomy): Eukaryota > Metazoa > Chordata > Actinopteri > Syngnathiformes > Syngnathidae > Hippocampus > Hippocampus zosterae. Next base: position 21,430,230 of record NC_067460.1, on the reverse strand, counting down.
ACGCTTTAATCAATAACTCCTCATTTGAAAACTTATGATTTGACCGATTAAAAAAAGCGACCCATGTGCCAGTGGAATCTCATGAAATTTAGTTTAGAAAGTATATTTATGTATTCTGTGGCTTTTTACCATTTTGGATTTTTTAATTGGCACCTATGAGATAAATGGTCGAAGTATCTGAAATAAATAACTTTCAGCATATATTTCACAAATGAAAATATGTGGCTCAACACAAAATGCATAAACGCACAGTTTATCATTTAAGATCTAAAAGCGGCATTATGATGATTTATGATTTAAAATAATTCCCTCTAAATTAATTAATCCAAGTACTGTATATTTTCTGCTATTACCTGTGCACGTTCGAGCTTTACTTGGTCATCGCTGTTATTTACGTCTCACTTTACCGTGGAACCAACAAATCATCAAAGTCAAGTCTTGTGAGTTTTATCATTCCCAGTGCATATTTTATTGTTTCCATTTGCATGATTGATCATTTCAAAATCTGACTTAAAACATTGCTTGTCCAGTCAAAATGGTCCCAAAAAAAACACATTACCTATAATTTCTCACATAAGGTGCTTTCTAAAGATGATATTTCTTTCAAAATCTTCCTGCAACTCATCTGAAGCTCATCATTCAAGTCACTGTGATTGCTCTCACGAGTAAAAAAAAAAAGTAATTCTCTGTCAAAGCAGCTGCCAGTCACTTATGATCACCATTCTCTCTCTCTCTCTCTCTCTCTCTCTCTTCCACTCTCACCCGTCATTCGCCCTCCCCCTCATCCCACTCTCCTCAAGCTGTGGTTAATTAAAATGGAAAAGGATTTGCACTCAGTAATTGAAGACCTTTCCTAGAAGTTAATTAAAAAGCCTGATGAATCATATCAAGAACATGTAGTGTTCTTTGCGATTTTTTTTTTGGTCATGTTAAATCTGAGATATGTATTTTTATGACGTGTACATGTTTCCACTTCAGTTTTAATGCCTTTTAATGCTCACCATGCACCTGACCATGAAACCACACACACACACACATGAGCCATTATTCTGAGAACCAGATAAAATAATATCCAAATGACTTTTCTTGTCGTTAATCAGGAAATCAGAAAGCACAGCTGAGTTGTTGAGCCATGAACATTGCATTGTCAAAGCCAAGCAAGCTATTTTGAACACCTTAACACATATGTGTCCAACTCAGGTCCTCGAGGGTCGCTGTTCTGCATGTTTTCCAAGTCTCCCTGTTGCAACACACCTGATTTGGTCATCGGGGTTTTGCCCTGATGTCAAATAGCCCTTTACAGACGTTGAATAAGGGCCAATTTGTTGTCACTGGACTTCAACGACTTGAATAATTTCACAAATAAATATCAGCAATGCACGTTCCTCAAGCGTGCCACATGTGGACCTTGAAGGGTCAACAAAGAACTCCTTCATTTGTTAAAATGAAATTGTTCGATTGATGTCATGTCTACTTAACTGAATGGATGTTTTCCTTGGGGAAACAAAAAGTATTTTATTTGAAAGATGCATATTCCACTAGTCACTTGCTGTGGTTTTTAAAGGAACACCACCAAATAATTTCCTTCAGGATTTCTGGCAGCCAGCCGATTTTCATATTTTATAAATATGCAAATTGCAAACTGTCACTATGCAGTATCAGTAATTATCTGCTTTCTGGATAATTACTTTCTGTATCACATCATACAATACAAAATCAATAAAGTGGACCGCCATGTGCCACAATTTGCTGTGCGAACTCATCGCTGTGCTTTGATATCTTTCAGTGAATATCTTCCAAAAAGGCCAAATAAACTGTCAGTGTTGTAAAATCCCACTCGCTGACAAGCCGGGGCATAACATTTAAGTCCATGAAAATCAATAGAATCTTCTTCTAAAAGCCCCTTTGAGTGCAGCCGTGCCATAAACAATGGCCGTTACTGGAGTGATATGAAGGCACGGGTTGGATAAAAGCCCCGATGCAACATTAATCATGAATTTTTCGGGGCCTGAACAAGTTGTCATTCCCTTTTTTGGCCCAGTGATGAGTTACATGAGAGGACGACTCAGGCAAATGCAAGAAGGAGGTTAGATGAGACGGGCATCAAGGAACGAGGGTTGCTGGGCACTGCGCATGGAAAAGATGTCGGGGGTGGGGGTGGACTCTTTGGAATTCGCAAGATATCGACATAGAAGAAAGCTTTGGACATGCTAGCTTTTTATTTACATATCCAATCAGCCGTAACAAGATGAATTGTGTTATCTATTCTTCAAGCTGCTTCCAATTAGTGTTAGGTTAAGCTCTCAATAATATGAACCTGTTGTGCCACACTGGTCATAATGTGCATAAAACTTATTTTGTGTATTCAAATCATGACACTTTTCTAACGACAGTGAGTGCATATCAGTATTTGGCAGTTAAAAAAACAAAAACAACAAATCCAGAGAGTCTGTGGAAGAAGCCATAAAGGCAAGTGTCTCTGTTTGAAGGTATTCGGTGAAATCAGCATGGCACATGGCAGCCGCTTGCGTTATGAACTTCCGATGATTCCGCAACTCTTGGAATTTGACAGCGACGTGCCCGTGGAGCGACGGCTGATATCAGCGGTGGGGCGGCTTTGAGGGAGCAACAAAACTCAGCGCCGTTAACTCTGCATGTGAATCCAGACAACTATGAGACCTGCCTCTCAGAGGACGGTTGGAGATAAAGCACAGTTTGATGCACATTGACAATGAAAAATCACACGTTTGGTGATTTTATTACACACATACACGCACACACACACACATACATATACCTGGGGGCTATGTAGCGTGAGGGAGGGGGACGGGTCGCAACCCCGCCCCCGCACTTCGACCCCGTGGCCAGGGTCCACGGCAGCGCGGTGGCCGACGGTGGTGGTCCAGGGGGTCTGCAGCACCCGAGGTTGGACCGAGGGTGCGCCGGGCCCTGTGTTTTATTTTGAAGGGTGGGCATTCCTTCATAACCCAAGGTGGATGGTCGGCTTGGGGATCCGGTCCGCCGCCTTGCTAGGCGCTTAACGCCAAGACTGCGGTGGATTTGTATACCGCCGGACGCGGTGCCGCGGGATTTTGCTGATCCGAAGGTCATTACCACTTCGCACCAACTCTCCAGTGATGGAAAGTCCCGTCAATTTGGCGTGGAGGCTCCCTTACGGACTACACTGCGATCCACTAGGAATTGGCGACGGTTTGATCCGCACCTTTGAGCCTAGGGATCGCAGATCTTTTGCGAAGTACATACATATACATTATATATATTATATATATATATATATATATATATATATATATATATATATATAACCTTACTTTGAAATGCTAACACTGGTTTAAAACCGTAACCTGAGTGTAATACCCAAGTTTGTAGCCCTAAAACTAGTTTAGAACCCAACTTTGAAACCTTAATCCTAGTTTCAATTCCTTCAATGGCCGGCCAATTAATTGGTCGAGGACTAGAAAAAAAATGGATTATCGCACATGTCGAGTTAGCTTTTCTATCTCCTTGCCATCAGTGCCTGGGCTCAGTTTCTAAACGGGAATATTTCTCTGTGGAGTTCACATGACGTCCTTACATTTCTGTGGGTTTTCTCAAGGGATTCCCGTTTCATCTTTCCTTGGGATTAAATTGAGCCCATCTTGGAAGGACTTTCATGTATTTTTTTTGCATGCAAAGTGTTACACTGCAAAATATGATCGGCGCTTCCAACTCACATCTAGCATGAAGTTCACCTCAGCGGAAGTGGTCTTCATCTGGCAAATTCAAATTGAATAAGTTCATTTCCTCTGTCGCGGTGATGTTGGATGAAGGCACGGGCGAGGCAGGCAAAGGTCCAGATGGAACTAAAGGAGATCGAAAAGGTGTAGAGGTGCAATCATGAGGTTTCTTGTGGTGAAATGGAAGCTTGGGTGATTTGTTGTATGTGAACTCGCTCTTTTCCGTATTCCTGCCACAGCTGGCCCAAGGGAGTGAGGCTTCAAGGCATACTGCGGCCAGAGAAGGAAAGTCAGATGGAATGTGACTCATTTGATCCCGTATGTGTCAGCAGCTAACCCCTTCTGATTTGTGCAAGAGGGATGTGTACACCTTGATGGTCCAAATTGAGCGGCATGGCAAAGATGACCCCAATCCTCATAGACCGCACCGCCCGATGGGAAGTCCGTGTTTTTTTTTTTTTTTCATATTGCAACTCAACAGCTTTCAAACACTCTGACTTTTCTTTTCTCTGAGAAAATAGGAATAAAAAAACAAATATTTAACAACAGGGGGTTGTCAAGAGTGCTAATGTAAAGCAGTTGAGCTGCGCTGCTGGCAAATCAAAAGCACTGCTCACGATTTATTAGAGGTACTTGCAGTCAGACGCATGCCCCCGTGTACGAACACTTGCAACCTCCCCCACCCCATCCCCCCCCCGCCTTTCCATCCCCATGATTCCCTCTTATCGAAAGCAAAAATAACACAACTAGGATTTATTATCCTGTTGGTGAGCCAAGCTTCATTTGCACAACAGAGGCCTCAATTGTCGTCCTGGCAATGATTTGGTTTTGATTTATGCGCTGTGAGGAGTACATATTCACCCCTCTGCTCTCTTTTTGTCGAAAGTGATGCTGATATGGAATGTGATGAAACATGGACACGAATCAACACCGACAAGAGTTTGCTGGGCAGGACAACAGGGCCCAGTATCTGGTGTGACTTGTCATTTTCCTCAATCCAATTCCTTAAATGAAAAACTTATTCATTCATTCATCTTCCTAACCGCTTGATCCTCATTAGGGTCGCGGGGGTGCTGGAGCCCATCCCAGCCGTCTCCGGGCAGTAGACGGGGGACACCCTGAATCGGTTGCCAGCCAATCACAGGGCACACAGAGACGAACAACCATCGACGCTCACTCGCACCCAGGGACAATTTGGAGTGTTCAATCAGCCTGCCGTGCATGTTTTTGGAATGTGGGAGGAAACCGGAGCACCCGGAGAAAACCCACGCAGGCCCGGGGAGAACATGCAAACTCCACACAGGGAGGCCGGAGCTGGAATCGAACCCGGTACCTCTGCACTGTGAAGCCGACGTGCTAACCACTAGACTACCGGGACGCCCAATGAAAAACTAAGCAATTTTTAAATTATTTTCAACTTCCTACGCCGAAAGACAAACTCAACAATAAGCTTTCACTTAATCATATGCTGTGTGTTGTCTTCCACCTTAAACGAATACACTAAACTTTGAAAATTTGCAAGCACTCAATATTTCAGTTTCCAGTAAGGGAACAACAGCGATGCGAAGGAGTGTGTTAGTTTACCCAGTGCTTTCTATAAAAGCACTAATCTTTTATTCATATCTCCCTTATTAGTATGAATATGAATAATAAGAGACTCATAAAATAGCCACTGCTGTGTACCACAGATGTGGTGATGCCACGGAGGTGAAAAAAGTAGATAGAGTTGATCATCATTATGATGATGCCCCTGCTTTGGGTGACCCGAATGGTCTTTGCACAATGCAAGTAGAATAATTTCAGTCCCCCCACCCCCAAAAAAAAAAAAAACACCGTACCTGTGTTTATATTGGTGTCGTCTTCCTCCATGCGTGCTGATACGCCATCATCGGTATTTCCTATTTTGTTTTCGGTCTCTGGTTTCACTTGACACGCGATATGTTCTTGCATGTTATTGATTGATGAACACCTTAATAGAGTCTACGGTTTGATTTAATATTATTGTTAAAAAGGTGTTTGTGCAAATCTACTCCAATACAAACCTCACTCCATCTGTCGTTAAGAAAATTAGTGGACACAATTAGAGGAAAGGCGGCCCGGTATCCAGTGGTTAGCACGTCGGCTTCACAGTGCAGAGGTACCGGGTTCGATTCCAGCTCCGGCCTCCCTGTGTGGACTTTGCATGTTCTCCCCGGGCCTGCGTGGGTTTTCTCCGGGTGCTCCGGTTTCCTCCCACATTCCAAAAACATGCGTGACAGGCTGATTGAACGCTCTAAATTGTCCCTAGGTGTGAGTGTGGGCGTGGATGGTTGTTCGTCTCTGTGTGCCCTGCGATTGGATGGCAACCGATTCAGGGTGTCCCCCGCCTACTGCCCGAAGACGGCTGGGATAGGCTCCAGCACCCCCCGCGACCCTAGTGAGGATCAAGCGGAAAATGGATGGACAATAAGAGGTAATGTGGTACAGTACGGTACATATATTTTGAAATCAAATTAACTTTTATTTCGGGTCACAAACACAACACTGTCATGAGTTCAAGACAGCAAATTGATTTCAAATTCAAAGAGTGTCTAGTGTATTTCATGACAACCTGGTAAACATTCACGGGTGCGACGACTGCACGTGAGTGGAGCTTCTCTCTTTCCACCGCAGCATGCATGCATGCTCCAGATAAATGAGGCTATTAAATTCCACTGGCATGTGAAGGCCAAACCCTTCCGAGTGTGGAGGGAATTCCTGCGACGCCTCACAGTTCTTCCCCCTTTGCTTTTGCCTCCGCGATCTTCACAGATGGCAGAACCTCTGAAAACAGTACCAGGATCCCAAGAGACACTCTAGCAATAGAGCAGAGCACGGTATTACAGTATATAGCTTAACCGACTTCGAGGGTTGAAGGTGATATTAAGTTATTTTCCATTTAAATTCCAATCTGTCTTTTTTTTTTAATATTAATATCACTATTACTATGCAACATACCGTAGGAGATAGAATTCATTGGTGACAAACTTGCAAAACTAAGTTGTGAATATACATGATATGCCTTCATTTATAACAAGTAGTGTCATGTCGCGACATTAACGCACACCCGCGTATAATAACGCCCCCATGAACCCCTTACTCCCCAATTCTAAAATGCATTTTACTTTACTCTGAGCTCATGTATTATGCAATCCCCTGATTTGTTGGTATCGTGCTCAAAAATGAATTATGGGTAATTTAGTTCAAACTGTAGGCAAATATGACCTGAATCAGATTTTTTTCCCCTTTTTTTTGCCCATATGTGATCAATTTGTTTTTTTTTTTTTTTTAAATGACATTCTGAATGGCTCAATGGAGATTTTTGCAAGTCTGACTCGGTCCACTTTCCTATGCGGTCTTGCCACAGCCTAGTTTATGATCACATGACATCAAGTGTCTAAATTGTGTGTGAAATATATGCAAAGAACACAGAAATCAGGAAGGTAGGTGGGGGGGGGCAAATACGTTTTCACAACACTGCGCAATATATGCTCTCTTATGATCTTTGATGGAATTTCTGGTTATTATTTCTTCGGATGCAATGTTTTTTTTTTTTTCTCCATGTGTCCACAGTTTGTCCACTCAAGTATATTTACCTTTGAAACTTAACAGCTGCTATTGTTCGAATGAAGTCTTTGTTGATGCTGTGACTGTGGAAATCATATTTTCAAAGGAAAAGTAATCACAATTTTGAAGGATAGAGAAGGGAAGAGGTTTCTTTGGCAGGTATGGACAATCCTGTTATGAGAAGTTGTGAGCGTGTGTGTGTGAGTGTGTGTGTGTGTGTGTTACACTTTCAACTCTTTTTTTTTTTCCAGTAAATCTATCTTTTGTTTGTACCGCTTCCCAGAATGAAGCTTTTGTGCCGGGATGAAGTATGAGCGCTGGCAAAGGGCAATCTGATGCTATTTTCAAAACACGCACATTTCATTTGCTTTTAGAAAATGAATCATGCAACCTTTGTTCATACTGCACGCTGATTTTTATTAATGATCTTTTTCCTCCCCTGTTTTTTTTTTTAACTGTTAAACCTATTCACTGTGAAATTGATAATTGAATGCAGAGCCCACATTTATTTTTCAGCGGTAGTTATCAAGCGGAGAAAAGTGTTCAGCCGACCAACGCACAAAAGCAACAACCACAGAGAGTAACCTGCTGCTGAGCTTTTAACTGGCTGCAATAAAGCTTGCAAACACAGGACTAAAATGATTCCTGAATGTAATTAAATATGCAGGAGTTAAAAAGAGAGAGAGGGAAAGAGAGAGACAGACAAATTGCTGGTCTCCAGCCAAGCACTTCCATGAATAAGTGGGAGGAGGTAATGCCTGAAATTGGAAAGCAATAAATGTGATTTGTTTATGTGCTCCATTGATGTTGGTTGAAAATATCTGCATAGTTGAAAATTAAAATCACACTTAACATGCTTTACAAATAATATGTAACCGGTTTTATTGAAATATGTTGGTTGTAAAGCCATTTGTGTCACCACCGTGTTGCATAAATGGGGTCTGTTAGGACACAGTATCCAGTTCAATCAGTCACCATGACATTTATTGGTGGGACAATAGATGATGACGATTGGCTTAAAAATGACCTGAAAGCAATAATTGAGTAAAAGTATGTGATCACAAGACTAAAATAACTTAAATTAAAATAATCTTGTAAAATATGACTTGAGAAAAAGTCTCAAAACATTTGACATTTAATGAGAAAGTATGAGAAAAGTGATTGTTAGAATTTATATATATTTTTTATTTTTTTACAAACCCCAATTCCAACAAAGTTGGAACTTTAGAAGTGTAGTTAAAGATCTTAACATTTTCGATCCATCCATCCCTACATTTTCCGATCCGCTTTATCCTCACAAGGGTCACAGTGGTGGTGGAGCTTATCCCAGCCGTCTTCGGGCAGTAGGCGGGGGACACCCTGAACTCGTTAGCAGCCAATCGCAGGGCACACATAAACGAAACAACCATTCATGCTCACAATCACACCTACAGACAATTTAGAGTGTTTCATTAACCTGCCGCGGATGTTTTTGGAATGTTGGAAGAAACCGAAGTACCCATGGAAAACCCACGCAGTCACGGGGAGAACAAGCTTACTCCACAAAAAAACGCCAGAGCCGGAAATGAACCCTGCACCTCTGCACTTTGAGTCCGGCATGCTAACCAGTCGACGACCGGGCTGCCCTCACGTTTTCTAATCCATGTCAAATGATTTGTCAGTGCCACATTGTCTTAATTGTCATGATGTGTTTGGTATAGACTTGCGGTAACTGGTCAGTTTTTGTCCTTCTGTTAGTGGACTTCAGCTATTTTTGGCAAAATGTTTTGTTGTGTGACTGTAGGCTGTTGCATTTGTTCCCTACAAATCCTATGCATGCATTGATTGGCTTTGCTGAGAAATTATTTGAGAACCTGGCTGCGTTACCCAATTAAAAAAAAAAATGCATCCAAAGCAAGCACAGATAAGAATACCGTTAAGGCAGCGGATTGATAAGCAGTATTATTAAGAGTATTGATCAAATCTTATCGATACCCATCCCTGGGTAGAAGTGTGCATTAATTCTTGCTCCTCTGCGTATTTTGATGAAAGAAAGTCACAGACGTCTTATCAAGACTCCCTCTCTGTTTCCAAGGGTCACTGAAGATACGTTTGTGGCTTAAGTAGAAAATCTGGAGATACTTGCTCTTTGAGGGACACATTTGTCTGTGGGAAAAAAAAAAAAAAAAAGTATGACAACTCTAGGAGAAGCCCCGAAGCTAATTCTTTCTCATTATATGGGTCAACTTCGGTTTTCCCATGACAACCTCTGAGCTTTGCTATCCTGCTGCAGACTTAATTAACAAGGCAAAGCACAACTCTCCCTCTCTTTGAGGTTAATCACCGTCACAGATAGCATCTCCCGTTTCTATTTTGTACATTTTGTATCTTGCGTCATTTTGCTATTATGTATTATGGATACCTGATGCCTATTCGGCAAATGACTGATTCTCCTCTCTCAGCACGAAAAAAGAGAAGAAAGACACTTGAGTGCTGAGTGACATTTCAATTAGCCCCCCTGTCCTCCAACACTAATAATCAGATTGTACGCCATGTATAGGACAGGCCGGGCCATTAAAATATCTTTTAAAAGCTTCAGGATTTACCGCGGGCTATAGATTTTGCTTGTATCGTCTGACAGCCTGAGTGCCAAACCCCCACCACCACCATCCACTTGCCCATGCCCAGATGAAATACACGCTATCTTCCTGTAATTGCCAAGGAAAACTGATTTACCAGTGTCGGGAATACTTTATATGCCCTTTTATTTCTCTCTTCAATTGCACGGCTCCTCATTTATTCTGTTTAGGGCCCTTCAGAGCCGCGCTACTGGAGACAAGATAAGCATATTACGCAGGCTGACCACGCAGTCAGAGAAGTTGACCTATCTGTATTTGCGCAGAGAAAATTAAATGTTTAAAAAGGAAAATAATACGGTATTTTACGGTTTGCCATTTTGCAACAACTGGAAAAAGATGGACGGGCTTCCAACTCTGCAGATGTTTCTTGTTGAAGCAAAACACCGTCGAGTTTGTTGTGACTGCCGGATTCCAGATGAGGACGGTCGCTAAGGTCAGACGTTATCTATGTGCTCCTTGACCACGCTCCATCTGGTCCAATTTTGAACAGGTCAGCCACAAAATTCAGGGATTATTTCTCTTTGTCAGAACCATATCGATTTTGAAGATGTGTCCAGTGTCTGGAGTGAAATCACACTTGTTGGCCTTCTGTGCTGTGCTAAAAAAAAAAATAAATAAATAAAAAACACTCAATGGTTGGTTGATGAATGAACCCACAACCTTCAAGTTGAGAGGCGGTCATTCGACCACCTGAGCCATGCCCCAGCTACTGTGATTTCATAAATCGCTGGTATCTCAAAAACAAAAACAAAAAAAAAACACATGCTTCGGTGGCCGTTTCCCAACCTGAAGTTTGTAATTTTGCCCCTTGAGACTTTTTTTTCTATTACGAGGCAAGTAAAATGTACTGTGCAATTCCCCTTGAAAAATGAAATTTCTTAGGGGAAAAAAAAAACCTTGCCAGGTTTTTTTCCAGGTAAATATCGTTCAAATTATTTTTCTATGTGGCCGCATGGGGTAATTGTACTCCAAAACGTTTAACTACAACTCAATTAGGGGAACAAATGGGATTCTGTTAAAATGAAACCACTAATTTTTGAGTCAATATTATATTTTACTCTCTTCCAAGTTTTGACCAAATATAATCTCATCCATCCATCCATCCATCCATCCATCTTCTACCGCTTATCCGGGCCAGGTCGCGGGGGCAACAGCTTTAGCAGGGAAGCCCAGACTTCCCTCTCCCTAGCTACTTCTTCCAGCTCTCCCCGGGGGATCCCGAGGCGTTTCCAGGCCAGCTGGGTGACATCGTCTCTCCAGCGTGTCCTGGGTCTTCCTCGGGGTCTCCTCCCGGTGGGACATGCCCGGAACACCTCACCAGGGAGGCGTTCAGGAGGCATCCGAATCAGATGCCCAAGCCACCTCATCTGGCTCCTCTCGATGTGGAGGAGAAGCGGCTCGACTCGGAGCCCCTCCCGGATGACCGAGCTTCTCACCTCATAATCTTATAAACCTTATATATATATATATATATATATATATATATATATATATATATATATATATATATATATTATATAAACCTTACAAATATAATCTCTTTGGAGTAAAATGTATTCTAAGAAATTTCCAGAATGTATGAACCCATCAATTGACCTGTCTTACATTGTGCTGCATGTACACAGTCCTGTGCATAAATGTCACAATAAATGTAGCAATAGTGAAAACTCCTATTTGAATAAAATGAAAAGCGCATATTCAACTGACTGAATCCCAATATTTCTCCTGCACAGTTCCTAACAATGATAAAGCTGTAACGTTTTCTTCCACTCCCGTACAAGAATAATATGCCACCTGCATTAATTTCCACGCCTTCTGTCTTTTGTTCCAAAAGGTGTTCCGGAGGAAAATGGAATGTCATTACGCTTCCATATTTCTTGAAACACCTTTCTATGCCCTTTAATTCCATGCTATTAGGTCCTCTGCCCCTACTCCTTTGCAGACGTGATGAGAACGAGAGTGTAAGAAATCACGGACAAACATATATTGCGTCTCTGGGGGAATATTGTGCCCGACAAGGAAGGGGTAAATGTGTTTCCTTGAGAGACAACTGAATGATTTGCTAATGTCAAAAAAACAAGTTGAGGCTAACGCTCTACGTTCTACACGCTAGACACACGCATCGGCAGAGAGCAGACTTTCAGACCTTTTCTTCGATCCTAACAATAAACGTGCAGGCCCAAGAGAAATAAACAAATGTGTCACATTCCATTGACGTCAAAACTCGGCACCCGTCCGTCATCTTAATGTGTTTTTTTTTTTTTAAAGCAGGGTTCATTAAAAGGCATCCAGTACACGAAGGCAAATATGCAAAATATGAGGAAATGGCGGCCCGGTAGCCCAGTGGTTAGCACGTCGGCCTCACAGTGCAGAGGTACCGGGTTCGATTCCAGCTCCGGCCTCCCTGTGTGGAGTTTGCATGTTCTCCCCGGGCCTGGGTGGGTTTTCTCCGGGTGCTCCGGTTTCCTCCCACATTCCAAAAACATGCGTGGCAGGCTGATTGAACACTCTAAATTGTCCCTAGGTGTGAGTGTGAGTGCGAATGGTTGTTTGTTTCTGTGTGCCCTGCGATTGGTTGGCAACCGATTCAGGGTGTCCCCCGCCTACTGCCCGAAGACAGCTGGGATAGGCTCCAGCACCCCCCGCGACCCTAGTGAGGATCGAGCGGTTCGGAAGATGAATCAATGAGATAGGAAATGAAACAAAAGTAGATTCGTTTATGGTTTCCTTTTTGATTATTCCTGTCTTCAAAATCATTTTGGGGCATTTCCAAGACACGTCCGTATTTTAATGAAGATCTGAACAGTCACTGCCATACATAATTTTTTTAATGTACTTTGATTCAACTCTTACCACAGCCATTTTAATAAGGTTTCAAGTCGCAAAGGTCATTTTCCAGCCCGACCTAATTAATCGAGTTGGTTAAGGGCTGTTTGGTTTTGTGCTGTGCTTTGCAAGATGTGCTCCTTGAGCTTGAAACTACATGCCTGAGAAAATGCTGGACAAACAAGATGCATTGCCCTTTCTCACATGAGCCTCTTTACCGCTGGTTAATTTGATATCGATACGTATGATTGCGTAAAAATCCGATTGAGTGTAATCTGAGGAACGCGGTTGGTTTATGTGTCTGCTATTGATTGTGTATGGATCGGCATGGTGCTCTCATGGTCCTGTGTAGCGAGTCCGTGCTTGTGTGGGATCGGCCTATGACACCGCTGCCTCCCCCAAAAAGAATATATATGTGGTGTGCATGTATATACAGAGAGAGAGAGAGATTTTTTTGACACTTTTGCATGATGAAAAAATATATTAATATTGTTAATTCAATCATATTTGTTACACTTTACAATCAACCTCCTTTGTCAAGTGTTTTAATGTGAGTGGCGGAGGCATTACATTCAACAGAAGAGATGGCAATAGCTTGAAACTTGCTCATAAGTAATAATAGTGACAACAATAATAATAATAATAATAATAATACAGTCATAAGACATTGATAACTTGTAAGTGCATCATATGAACTTATTTATATTTTCTTCAATCTAACACGTAATTCAGGAAAAAAAAATGCATTTTGCTGGCAGAAGAGCCCGGGGACGACCCAGGACACACTGGAGAAACGATGTCACCCAGCTGGCCTGCGAACGCCTCGGGATCTGCCAGGAAGAGCTCGAAGAAGTGGCTGGGGTGGAAAATGGATGGATGGATTTTGCTTCATTGATCGCTTGAATTGGATAGGATTGGTCTTGGATGTTAATGTGAAGTTTCTGTATGGTCCAGGAAATCAAAGTCTCCTAAAAAACAAACAAAAGAAAAGAAAACAAAAGAAAAGGAAGCTAAAAGGAGACAAGAGTCTATGAGGCGAAAGGAGGGGGGGAGGGGGGTTAAATCTGCCAAGGGGCTCGTATTCTGATTCAAATTAGAGTTGCACCCTTGAATGTTTCTCCCACGACTGCTCCGGTTGCCAGAGTGAGGATACACACCTCGCACACAGACACGCTGAGAAGAGGGGATGAGAGAGGGAGGAGTCGCCATCCCCCCCCCCCACCCCCATGACTGTGTTACGATTGGTCGAGCGAGGGGGTGCGAGAGAGAGTGTGATGGAGAGAGACTGGGTGAGCGCGCGCTGATGAGCTGGAGTATGGACGGCCAGCGAGACGATGCGCAAGTTTAGCCGGAGAAGACAGTGAAAGTACAAGAAGCTCCCAACACGAGAAGAGCATGTGAGCCTGAGATCATCACACCGGCGACTCAGAAGACTGACACACGGTGGGGGGGGGCGTGCGGGGGACAAAAAGACAGAAGAAGAAGGAGGAAGAGGAGGACGATCTGCGGAAGACCGAAGATATTCTGTTGGCGGCTTTCCTCTGGTAAACGGACACACACTAAAACCAGGAGGGCGAGAAGCACCCGTCCCTCCCGGCAGCACAGAGAAGCGCCGTGTCCTCTCGTGCCGGTCAACTTCACACTCCTCCCGCTCTTTTGTTTTCCTAGGTTTTGCCCTCCCGCACTCTTTATCATGATCCCTCGGGTCCTTCTGGTCCTGTGGATCTTCGGACACGGTAGGATTTTCTCCATTTAAAGTTGTTGATTGGTCTCATCTCTGATCGCAGGGGGGGTGACTTATGGGTTCGGCGCATGCTTGGGTTTGAGTTCTTCCCTGGCTGTCATGTCTCATCGTGCAGGGCGATCGTTATGTGATTAAGTCCAAGTCGGGAGAGATCTTTGTTTCAGGTTCGTTTGTCCCCTGATTGTGCGAATAGCTGTCACTCGCTCATGGCGGTCTAAGCCGACGAGTGAAATACTCTCTTTGTGAACTTGGTATTCCAGTCTCACACACACACACACACATATAAAGCGCTCTACCCCCCCCCCCACCCCCCCAAGTCCAGTCAAGCGTTAACTCTTGAGCCACATGGCTTTGAATTGACAGTCCTTTCCCATTGAGTCCAACAAACGGGCATTGTGGCGGAAAGAAGAGAAATGGAGTCAGGCTTTTTTTTTGGGGGGGGGGGGGAGATTGCTTTTGGACAGTTTAGTTTGTGGTCAGATGGAGTTGGTTCTTTAGTTTTGCCTTACCCTACCCAGGCAAGTTGATGTTTTGCAGGACCAATCACACCGGCGCCACCGATTTCACCGATCGTTATTAAAGGCGTCTCGTCGGTGAAAATGTATGCCCGAGGAAGTCTGACAATTTTGCTCGATCGGGCAGGGCAATCTGTTGACAACAAATGTAGCCAGCGGGGCTGTTCAACATGCTGATTTATATCTAGCACAGAGGAAACAACACCACTTATCCATCACATCACTTTGCGGCGGTTATAGTTTCCTGCTGACTTCATGTTTTGTATGAGGTAGAAATGCTGATAGATCGTATTGGTAATACGATGGCAGTCTAATTTTTCCTTCTTCAAGAGAGGTAGCCCACTTTACTTTCCGGGTTGATGATACAAGGTGTACCGTAGTTATGTTTTAGATGCTCTTAATGTTGCCGACGTGGTCCTCGTTTTGTTTTTGGGTTTTTTTTCGTGAAATTTCATCACCCCTCTACGGTGCCATCTGTGCTTATTGTGATGTCAAAATACATAATCGGCCTTCAGCCTTATCTCTTTTAAGCATCTGCTGGAATTTCCATCGGTTAACTTGTGGCGGAAATCACAGTCACAGCCTAGCGATTTTTTTTTTGTTTTTGCCAATATATGAATCACGAAAGAAAAAAATCACCCGCAAAAGCTTGAGATAATTGTCGAACTGAAGAAGGTCAAATGTAGGAAAAAATGCTTGTTTTCTTGAGAGTTATGTGGATGTGAACCACGTTTGCTCCCTGAAACGTAACAATAAAGTAAGCACAAATACTTATGAGCAGGTCTCGGAAAAGGAGCCGCTTGTTGAAAAGCAATGACACTCTTTCCCGTCGACTATTCTGCAGTGTTGACAGTGCACGGAGGAGAATTTAATCAGACAGCAGCGATATGGATATTTGATGGTGGTGTATGAATATGATGCGGTATATATTCGACATCAATATTTTGTCCCATTGCTACGGCCGACATTAAAATACATCTTCATTTTGCTTTAATCCCATTTCCGATGTACAGCTCGAATGCTTTGCGACCAAAACACTTTTATTTTGCATTTGATTGTATTCAACCTTCCCGTTCTCATCCACAGTCACTGGCTCAGTTTTACTTCCCGGAGCAACTTATAGATACCATATTTCACCTAAAATAAGGTTGCGCTTCCTTGTTCATTACCATAATGTAGCATACGTAACTTTCACCGCCGCAGGTAAACAAGGGACGACATACTGCACCTTCCCCGTACGAGGCTCCGGGGAAGGAACGGAGAAAAGGGGCACCCGAGTTTGTCTGACTTGAGTCGTGCAAATTACGTCTCCGTCAAGTCAGTTGATATGAACATGGGGGCAGTGCGACAAAGAGGGCATGAAAATGTGGAAATAAAAAAAGACGAGACTGCCTCTATTCACAGAGGCCCACAGCATTTTTGTAGCACTCCCTTCAAGTGGGAATCTTGAGACGCTCTCCATCCTGTTTATGTTGTTCCTGCATCGAGGGCACCTTTTCTTTTTCACGGTCACCTCTGCTGCCAGTGATAAATGGCACGGCAAGTCAATGGGATCTAGGAGACGGTCTCCAGGAACACATTCACCTCAGGCTAAACTTTACCGGAACATTGTCCAAAGCGCCCCCCCCCCCCCCCCCCATACACACACACACACATTCCCTTGTCCTTCTCAGCCATACATTACACCAAGCATGTGTGACACAAATTTTGGTGTCTTGATTTGGCTCCTCATAAGGAAGCAACACATTTCTCCCTTTGTCTCTCCAGTATCGCTTTTTGGCTCATTCCGTTACTCTTAGTTTTTTGTTTTTGAGAGATTGAGAACTTCAGCTTCTGTCAGGCAATGGGTAAGAAATTTGAAGACCAGTCGAGAGAAGTGGGAGGGGGGGGGGGTCAGAACAGCCTTGCAATGGATGTGCCAGACAGAAAAACATCAAATGCAAATACATACGTATATATATATATTCATTCATTCATTCATTCATCTTCCGAGCCGATTAATCCTCACTAGGGTCGCGGGGGGTGCTGGAGCCTATCCAAACTGTCTTCGGGCAGTAGGCGGGGGACACCCTGAATCGGTTGCCAGCCAATTGCAGAGCACACAGAAACGAACAACCATTCGCATTCACACTCACACCTAGGGACAATTTAGAGTGTTCAATCAGCCTGCCACGCATATTTTTGGAATGTGGGAGGAAACCGGAGCACCCGGAGAAAACCCACGCAGGCCCGGGGAGAACATGCAAACTCCACACAGGGAGGCCGGAACTGGAATCGAACCTGGTACCTCTGCACTGTGAAGCCGACGTGCTAACCACTGGTCTACCGGGCCGCCGTATGTATATATATATATATATATATATATATATATATATATATATATATATATATATATATATATATATATATATATATATATATATATATACACACACACACACGCATACCCCTACAATGCTCCCTTGTGAAGAAAGGAAATCTTCTTGAAGAGTGATTGAAAAGGCTTGAGTCAATGTCTGCCCACTGAGTTCAATATGCTACAGCCACACAGGAATCAAATCCCAATCTTCTTAAAGAAAAAAAAAAAAAAAGTCGCCTTCATTAACCCACACTTCCCCTCCCCACCCCCCCATATATCTGTCGTTGGAATTCTTCATTTCAGCACCTCGTCCCATTAAGCTGTCTCTCAGTCCTCGAAAGCACATCTTAGTAGTCTGCCCCCTGCCCCACATAGCCCCTCATTCACCGCTCTCCATCAGTGACTGGCCGACAACTTCAAATCCGCTTTTAGCGGCCATCTTTCCAATGCTTCATAAGGTTTTACGTGAGCTCCGACTCTCGTTCAGAATATGTTGCGGTCAATAATAAACACCGTTCCAGCAGTCATCCTTTCATTAAAATGAAAATAAACTACCCACAGTGATATATTATATACTTGTTATTACTTTCATAACTGAGCACAAAAGGATAATGAGTTAAGTAAGCATGTACCAAACCCGGGCAGCCCGGTAGCCCAGTGGTTAGCACGTCGGCCTCACAGTGCAGAGGTACCGGGTTCGATTCCAGCTCCGGCCTCCCTGTGTGGAGTTTGCATGTTCTCCCCGGGCCTGCGTGGGTTTTCTCCGGGTGCTCCGGTTTCCTCCCACATTCCAAAAACATGCGTGGCAGGCTGATTGAACACTCTAAATTGTCCCTCGGTGTGAGTGTGAATGGTTGTTCGTCTCTGTGTGCCCTGTGATTGGCTGGCAAACGATTCAGGGTGTCCCCCGCCTATTGTCCGGAGACAGCTGGGATAGGCTCCAGCACCCCCCGCGACCCTAGTGAGGATCAAGCGGCTCGGAAGATGAATGAATGAATGCACCAAACCCCTGCTGTGGCACTCCACCCCCCCGCGCCCCCCCCCCCCCCGCTTCAAACTATGTCTCTAACTTAATATCCGGTTCAACACGTACTATTCTAGAAAAGAAAAAAAAGTAGCCTTGTCCTCATAGCCGTCTCACCACACCTGACAGCTTGAGCCTGTGAGAGCTGTTGTGATCGTACACCCTGCGAGTGACAGATGATGTCATCACTTCACGACCAATCCCAGTGGCATGTCGTTTGTTTTCGTGTTTGGTCTGTTCCATCAAGGCCAGCCAGTTTAAGTCACCTCAACCGCTGTAACATCCCTGCTCATTTTTGTGCCATGATAGATTAAACCCACTGTAATCCCGCTGAGCCCAGAGCCCTGTTGGATATTTATGGTAATAAGTAAACATATGAGCGAATAATCTAAGAGGCTGCCTGTGGACAGCTGGAAGTTGTAATTCCTCATATTTGGCACGGGCTTTACCATTAAAAGAAGATGATATTTCCAGGGAAAATAGGATCCCCGGTGACAGAGGACCTTGGAAATGAAATGTGCAAAAAAAAAAAAAACAAACCACAAAAAACAACAAAAACTACAAGGAGTCATATCAGTAAATCTGTTAATAAAATGCTCATTACATATTAATATGCACTTTCAAATAAAATGTTAACTGGAGTCCCTGGATATACTGTACTTAAGGCCAAAGCCTCATTTGGATTCTGGGAGGATTCAGGTCAGACAGAGCAGGATGTGATTAGATTGGAGTCTTATTTGGAGAAGAAAAAAAAAAACTGACGGGCTTGCACTCGTGGAGTCAGTCGACCGGTCAACAAAGCAAGCTGTTTATTCTGGGCTTCACTTATTTATATATTATCTTTTGGGAGAACCCACTTCCCAGTCCCGACAGATCTCTTTAGTAGCAACCAATCAACCTCCGGCCCCTCATCCCCTCTCTTCATGAGACACCGCGGCTGGATCTCATTCCTTCGGGATGAATTTATCCAGATTGAAGCACTCAGCGAAAGGGCATTATCCCGGATTACATGTCTGTAGGGTGGCAGAGTTAAGTAATTCAACCAGATGCTGTTGTGATCACCGCGTCACCTTACGAAGGCATGGCAAGCATCTGCAGGACATCCAGATGTTTACTTTTCGCATCCGCAAGACTTGCTTGAAAGACACCGAGCGAGGGTAGATATTTTAAACACATGAATGTACGGAATACTGCAATGACCTCATTGAGGATTTTATTTGAGATGGATTAAAATAAGGATTAATGACTTTTAAATTGCAGTTTAATTCACAGGATACAAAGTCGGTTTATTCCTTCAGAAGCGGTCAAATGCGTTTGATGGTGCTTGCGTGGATCCAAATGACCTCTGCGCTGTTGCCCTGTGTGCTAAGTGCTCGTCTATCGTGTATGTGCCGCCCACACACACACACACACACACACACACACACACACACACTGTTTTCTTGTGACAACTTAGACTTGGATTCTCAGACTCAACTTTGCAAGTGCCTATTCTCCCACTAAGTGCTCCACAAACAGACGACGCTTGTTTTTTTTTCAATGTCATTCCAATCGAAGTGGCTCTTCTCGGAAAAGTGCACGCCAGTGTCATAAAACTCATCAAAGCAAACAACATCTATGTTTTGTGCAGAGCTTTCTCCTGGATTGCAATGGATAGAAAGCTTTACAAAGAGAACTATTTGCAATTCCCCTACCCCGATGGAAGGCTATACGTTCCCCATTTTAGTAACGTCGGAGCAAACTTTTACCTGTTGTGTGCAGTTTTGCGACTTTTGAAAATGAACGACAAGCCAATGTATCGGCATTTCTATAAAAGGCGTGTGTTGGGGGACAGCCAAGAAGATACATGTGGTGCTTGAGTGCAGGAGGCACTTGAGAAATTGGGTTGCTGATCTTATAATGACTTTGCAAGGTTTGGAAGGAGGTCTTCGGGATAGCTCAATATTGCACTTAGATGAAGTCCCCCACTCCTCATTTCTTTCCTCTTAAAACATTCCCGTCAAACTAACACACCACAACAGGCAAACGGGGAAAAAAAGGGGATTGAAGGCTGACCGTATGCATGCAAATACTGTACAGGAGATACGTAATTTGGCGTACAGAAGATAAATAAATTGTGCGCGTTACTAGCGTGTGTGTGTGTATATGTGATGTCGCTACAGCTTTACCAGGATCATTACAACTGCAAGCGATTAATCGCAATATAAATGCAAATCAGTCCTTTCATTTGAACACCCAGAAAAAGTAAGAAGGAGTCTGTCACCTGCACAAGCGCATGGGTGTGTCGGATATTCCAACTACAGTGCGTGGTTTCAGAATAACGGTTACTATCGAGAACACCGAGATGGGTTGTAATGCATTTTATTTACTCAAATAACTTTTGGGATCAATTGTACTTGTCACGTAGCACGGTGGTGGTGGTGGTGGTGGACCCCAAAAAGCAGGCAGGAGAGAGGAGCAGGGTTTACTTGACGAGTTGTATTAAAACAGAGAAAACTAAATCCTAAACAAACAAAGTCCAAAGTATCAAACAAAAATCATGACTGAAGCTAAAACATAACAATGAACTAAACGTGACAGGAGCCAAGAGCAAACAAAAACCAAGACTGAAGCTCAAAACTATCAATAACAGAAACATGACCAGAAACATGACAAACAAACAAAAGAACATGACAGCAGCAAAGGAACAGCAAACAAACGACCATGACAGTAGCAAGAGCAAACAATCGGGTTTCTGGGCTGGGAGTCCTTTTAAAGCATGAATTACCTAATGACCAACAGGTGCGCAGCTGCAGGGGGAGCCCTACAGTGCCACCTGTTGGTCCCAAACGGAATCATGACAGTACTTGCCAGAATAGTACTTTCTAGTTGAAGAAATTGTGTTTTGAACTCCTCAACATCGAGCTGCATCGTATTCATGACTTTAATGTTTTCTTCTGCCTCCTCTTCCTGATGTGCTTCGTGATCAAAGCTTACAATGAGCCCATCTCAAGCGCCCAGGTCAGCGAGAAACCCCAGTCCACACGTTGGTCATCAACTCATTGTTCTCCCTCCGCCCATTTTTCCTATCCCGCCTTACTCTGCATTTTGTAATCACGGCGATAACGACTGCCCACCGCAGTAGACCATCTGAAGGCTCGATGCATTCTTAAAAGCTAGTTAGATAACCGCATGTCCCATTTACACAAGATAGCCGCCTGCATATTTCCACCACTGATCGCGTCATAGTTCTCAGTCTTTGCACATTTTTAGCAACCGTCATTAAATATGTCTAATGTATTTCGCAGCGCATCTCTACGTTCACTCTACATGCTCTTAAAATAGAGTTTGGCTCCGAAACAAGATGCCGCTACAGAAATGCATTATTACTGTTGTGATCAATGAAGGCCCCCATCGTCATAATGCTTCTGCCTAGCGAGCTGTCATCCTATGAACAAGGACTTTGCCTGCTAAATAGCAAGCGCAGATATGATGTTTCCGTATATATATTATGTCTGTATAATCTACTTGTGGACATTTGCAAGTGTGAAGCACAGTGATAGGAATAGTGGAACGAAAGTTGGATGAGGTCTATCATGAGTCTTTGCTACTAATTAAAGTGCTCGTGAGAACAGGCCCCAAATTGTCTCAGTGCCAGCCAAAACTTTTGACATCTAAAAGGAGACTGAGCAGCTTTGAGAATAAAACATGTCACCCTCCCCCAACATTCCCATGCCCTGTGCCGATGTGCATGTTTTCTTTTTTTTTCTTCTTTCCAGTTGGCAAAAGAAGCTCTGAGCCACCTGCTTGTCCCAATCTTACAATTAAGCGATTGAGAAGAAAGGCCCATTCATTTATCGTCCCGGCACTGTTTAGAAAAAGCCAGCCACTGAAGTGAATGTGCCACCCTTGCCCCACGAACAAAAGTGCATCGTTGCTGCTGGCAGAAATGAGTTAACTTTATCCACAGTTGCTCTTGAGCAATCTGTGACATACGGATTCACAGCCTTGCATACTGATGAGCCCCGCTTAGTGAGATATATCGAAGAAACCTGAACTGAACTTGACACAAAACACCAACGCATACTAATCAATGCAACTTGTAGGCTGGTTAAAATCCAAATAAAACACACGTGTGAGCGTTAGGGGCCACTTCAATATTCACTACACGGGTTTGGAATTTGGAGAGCTGTTGTCATACTCTCAGATTTGTATTTTATTTCATTAAGTACAATGTGGATTAAAGATAGATACGCTCATGCATCTTGTTATGTTTTAATAGTCTGATGTCTTTTCAAATACACTGGAAGAGAGTTTCATTCTGCATACAATCGAAGGCATGGTCGTCGCTCACCACCCAGGAGGCATTTATTTGTATTTTTTTGCAAATCACAAAGGAGCACAGAGATCGTTCAAGCTTTCTGCTTTCCTTTGGGCACCGTCCAATGCTAAATGCCAGTGGACTGGTGAGAAAAAAAAAACAAAAAAACAATAATAATAGGCAAAACAGCAAACCCATGTGCCTCCCTCTGTCTGTAACCTTTCAAACCTGACTTAATCGAATCAAAATACCACAGTGCGGGCCCATCTGAAGACAAACCTCAAGGCAAACAGTTGAAGAGCGGCCAGAGACCTTTGGGGTGAGTCGCGGGCAAAGCCATCCATTACTTCCTGTACGACGAAGAGCAGAGGGGACATGCAAGCCTGTGGTGAACAATGATGAACTGACTCCAGCCCATCCGAGATTGGATTAGAGTGGCAAGAGAGGGAGACCTAAAAGCCATGTGTAGTTTATTGAAGTGATGAGGTCACGGGAGAAAGGCTTTTAAATGACTGATGATTGGCCGGTATCTTCTTAGAGAAGTGACATTAGGCAAGCCGGGGTGAGGTGTCAGGTCTGCCGTGGTCAGCTCATCTTCTTTCAAGAGCAGGAAGTGGAGACAGTAGTGCAGGTGTTCATCAAAAAAAAATTGAATGCCATCATGATAATACATTTATATTGTCAAGTCAAGTCAACAGTATTTCTCGAGCACTTTCAAAAAGCCAAAATACAAAGTGCTGTACATGGAACAATTTAACATACACAATAAACAGAAAGACAAATCGGTAATAAAAGGCGGTAGAAAGCACCAAACAGTAAAATCAAGAACAAGAATTGCGCTGTAAAACAAAACAAAAAAAAACACTCAAAGGTGATGTTGCATAACAAAGGCAATAAATAAAGATGAAGGGAAATATTAAAAAAAACGATATTAATGTAACGGTGTGTAAAAATAAAGACCAAAAAAATATGTCATATTGAACAAATGATTGTGTATTCCAGGTTTAAGGTATATTTGAAGAGGTGGGTTTTTAGTCCTGTTTGAAAAGAGGGGAGTGTATGAGTGTGTCTGAGGTGAGAGAACTCCAGAGGGAGGGGGCGGCGATAGAGAAGGCTCTGTCTGATCAGGTCCGGTGTTTGGTTCGGTTGGGAGGGGAGGGCAGACGTATGATAGCAGGTAGCGGTGTGGGAGTGAGGTAGATGGGGGCAAGGTTGTGAAGGGCTGTAAAGGTGATGAGGAGAATTTGAAACTGGATTTGTTGTTGGATGGGCAGCCGGTGTAGATGTTGGAGGACTGGGGTGATGCGGTCTCTGGTGGGGGAGTGGGTGAGGAGACGGGCAGCAGAATTTTGGATGTATTGAAGTTTGTTGAGGCTTTTGGTGGGTGAGCGGTAAACGGTGCTATTGCAGTTGTTGAGTCATGAAGTGATAAAGGCGTGTTACTGAAGGGAAGAGAGAGGGGCGAAGTTTTTGGGGTGAAAGAAAACAGTTTTGGTGATGTGCTTAATGTGGCTTTAAAATTAGAGTAACTCCTCAAAGATGACGCCGCGGTTACGGATACGGGTAAAAGTGGGGAATGGTCGAACGATCGATAGAAAGTGAAAAATCGGCGCAGAATGTGTTAAGTCATTTCGGACCGATGATGAGGACTTCTCATTAGTTGCTAGATCAACATTACATTCAAATAATTCAAAAAATAATAACAATAATTAAATGATGTGGAAAAACAATTGTAAATAGCACTGTGATTTATTCATTCATTCATTCATCTTCCGTACCGCTTGATCCTCACTAGGGTCGCGGGGGGTGCTGGAGCCTATCCCAGCTGTCTCCGGGCAGTAGGCGGGGGACACCCTGAAACGGTTGCCAGCCAATCGCAGGGCACACAGAGACGAACAACCATCCACGCTCACATTCACACCTAGGGACAATTTAGGGTGTTCAATCAGCCTGCCATGCATATTTTTGGAATGTGGGAGGAAACCGGAGCACCCGGAGAAAACCCACGCAGGCATGGGGAGAACATGCAAACTCCACACAGGGAGGCCGGAGCTGGAATCGAACCCGGTACCTCTGCACTGTGAAGCCGACGTGCTAACCACTGGACTACCGGGCCACCCTCACTGTGATTTATCCATTTTGTATTTATATTGCACTTAATTGAACGCTGTTTGTTTTTCTTCTTTCTACCCACATTCTTGCTGCTGGAGGCTGTAAATGTCCCCAGTGTGGGACAAATAAAGGATATCTTAAATTTTCTGACAAACTCAATACGAAAGAGGTGCCTGTCATTGCTGTCCTCGGAAGAACCCGTATGCCCATTTTTCTCAAAAACAAAAACAAATGCGAACATCCCATTAACAGGACAGCGATGACATATCTACCTCATTGATGCCTTAATGCTCCACATATCTCTACTTTGAGAGCTGAATCAAATTATTGTGACTGTATTGCTGACACATATGTGTCACTGTTTGGCGTGTTAAGAATGGGATGTGCAAAAACCATTTTCTCCATGTGCAGCTCATCTGAAATGACTATTTCACTCAAAGTCTTTGCTGTGCTGCAACCATTTGTTATGAATTCAGAGACGGATGGGCCTGCTGTCATCACAACGCTGTCCAAGGTAAGCAAACATATCTGCTGCTTGGAAAAAAGAAAGAAAATCTGAATCACAATTGATGACATATCTCTCACATGCAGCCTAAATCCTAATCCACATACTGGAGCATTTGTTGTCTGAATCGAGGAGTCGCGCATACCTTATGTGCAAACAACTTCAAATGTGATTATTATTCCTTTCGGTTCTATGCTAATTTAATTGTGTTCTTATCTCCAACGAGCTTTGCCTCTGTATTTGAGGACTACACAATATTTTTTTTTTTTTCTCCAAGTAAGAGTATTAGAGGGGAATAAAAACATGAGTGTCTATTATACTGCGATAATGGTCGAGAAAAGTCTGTCTCGACACCAGTACAGCGGTACAGCGGGTCATTAAAAATGGAGAAGGGCATCCAACGGTGATAGTTTTAGCACATTGTGAAATGTTCAGAGGTGTCATCAGCCCCCCCCTCCTCACCTGCAGTGTACGGTCCCCAAACCTTCGCCTGCTAATGAGCATGAATTATGAATATGACTTTCATTTTTTTTTTAATGCAATTTTCCGAGACCTAGCTGTATGGCCTCATTTCATATTGCACTAACCTATAGACTTAAGTTCAATCTCCACACCCCCGCAGTCTACATTGAATGGAAAGATGATGGCTTGAGGATGACCTCAGATCCTCATACCGCTTTATCAGTGCCATAGAATTTGAGTTTTTCTTGGGTTAAGATTCTGATGGGGTGGTTGTTAATCATGCGCCGGTGAACTCACCAAACCATTTTCTGTCATCTTTTTTAAGCATTTTGTGCAATCAGCATGCACTCCGGCGACAATGAAACACGACTATGGTTTTAGGAAGCAGGTTTATCAGCCCCAGCCAACTTATAGTGCGAATTATAGTCTTAGCAGAATGAGATGGAACAATATCTCTTATATTCTTTTCATTTTCAATGCCAGCTTTAGAGAGAGGGAGAGAGAGAGAGAGAGAGAGAGAGAGGGTAAGTTGACATTGTTGTTTATTCCAAGGCAACCATCTTTTTTTATTCTTCCTCAGCTCCGACACTTTGATCATCACCGCCATAGTGGATCTAAAATGGCAACTGAACAGTTTCGCAATCCAAGTGACTTTCAGGGTTGTGTGGCTCTTTGAAGGCTGGCAAATAAGCACCTTTCATCTCGGAAATCGACAGCTGTGTTGTACAAAATGAATACGGGACTTAATGAGGGACAAAGTCAGTCACAGTACGGCCCTTATGTTCAAGCGAAGATTGGAGGGTCATGCTGTGATGTCACCCTGTGAGGAAAACGATTTGCATTTTGTGCGGTCTTGATTTTCTGACATTGATCAAACACCTCGAATATCTGATGTGTGACCTCTTTTGCAGCCTACCTTATGAAATGACGCCTCAGCAAGCATTTATGACTAAAATGCTTTTTATTTAGTTGCTGTTTTTTTTTTGCTAACACTTTATTCAGCCCGACTGAACAATGGGTGCTCAGATAAATAGGCAATGAACGTTTATATAGAGACTCACTTTAAGCATTGCACGGATTAAAGTTCTCTTTTCTTTCTACATCTGTGACTCACCTCAGCTTTGTATTTTTTTAAATAAGACTGAGTGCTTACTTTTACAGGATTGTGTTTTTTTTACCCTGTTTAACCTATAAAATGTTAAGAAAGTCAAAATATTCCATTATTTTTCAGGATTTCTTTTTCTTGAATTAAATGTCATAGCTGGAGCGTATCATGGCCTCCCCACATGAAATGAGACAACCCAAAATTGGACCCCAAGCTGCCTGTAGGTGAGGGCCAATGTCTCACAGACAGGATATTTGGTCATTGAGCATGGCCATGGGAGGGTGGGGGGGTCCGTGTCAACACCTTAATTGTAATGTCTGCTTCTTCCCCTGTGTGAAAAACTAGGGCAGCTTTGCATAAAATGAGAGCAGGGAGGCACTATTTGCAAGGGCCGTGTTGGCACGCCACATCGTTTACACTGACGGCTCTAATAAATTACATCAACAGATTGCTTTGGAACAAACAAACCCTAATGGAACCAAACTGAGAGTTAATTTCCAGGAAATAAAATGAAAAGAAAAAAGACGTTTTCAAGGAGAGAGGGTTAAAGAGCTCTTGCACAACAACCACAAAAAAAAAAATACAAGGATTGGAAATGTTATGCACTCAGTAACAATATTTCCTCCACATTCCTTTGTGTTTTTTTGTCCCTCTTGTTTTGCCTCCTAGAAAAAAAAAAAAAAAACACGTGGGCACGTGGACTGTTCTGCTCTGTAGGACCCTTGATCCATCAAGCCAGCCAGGTCAGAGAAAGCCTGGAAGCCTTTTTGTTATTAAAATGCTTCAAGTGGAAGACAACAACGACATGTAGAATGAGATGAAATGCAACATATGTCAGGTAAAATCAGAATGACCGCTCATCTAAAAGGAGAGCTTTTTGAAGAATATAAGAATTGACACTGGAGAGAATGTCAAAATAAAATTACGTTTAAAAAAAACAACAAAAAAATCAGTTAACCCTCCCATGGGAGAATGAGTTTCCAGGTGCACAATAAAATTTGTTCATCTTAATTGGGATTCATGAAAGGCCACAGCTTGCTAAAGTAAAAATGTTGGCTCAGAGGATGGCAACAATTGAGACCGCAATTCCGTTTTGGAATGCTGATAGAACTAATTGAAGTAGTCCTAAAGTGTTTTCCTTGTTTCGCACAAAAGGGAAGGTCACACATATACAAAGGCTTTTTACTACTTTTTTTTAAGAAGTAGTCCTTTTGTGGTATGCTGTGATTTATCACAGTACATTTTTCAGTGTGTTTTTTTTTTTTGGGGGTCCCAAATGGAACAATGACACTTTCTCTTCATATTCTCTAAACAGACAATCAAAATTTTGTCACAAAAAAACTGAATACATACATTATGAGTATGTTGAAAGCGTAAGAAAATATAATGGTATCATAGCGTGACTGATTGGAAAAGTTTCACGTGTATTGGCAGTCGGCCTAAATTTAATATGAACCAATAGAAAAGCTGGATCAACATTTCGGCCTTTGCTAAGGTGATTCTCAGTTTTGATTGACTCTGTCCGATAGGTGTAATTCAATCATATGTTTATTGTTCTGGTTGTAGAATACAGTGATATATAAATCACTGTGATTTATTTGGATTTATTTTACAATGTAGAGAAATAGCGTGATTAATCAGGTGAACTTGATATTGTGGTTAAGGTTGCAGCGGTCCTGGCCGAGGTGGCCCCTTTTGCCTAATGTGAAGTCATTTCTTTTCCAGGCATGCATTTTTTTTTTCTTCTTAAATTTACAGATTAAGAGGAGGTTGAAGATGCCACGGGGGTG
This sequence comes from Hippocampus zosterae, assembly GCF_025434085.1. Taxonomy (NCBI): domain Eukaryota; kingdom Metazoa; phylum Chordata; class Actinopteri; order Syngnathiformes; family Syngnathidae; genus Hippocampus; species Hippocampus zosterae. The sequence goes on along the minus strand of NC_067460.1, from coordinate 21,401,548 downwards.
CAGTTGTGTTGCTAAATTAAATAGAGAGGCTCACTGCTCAGTGGGGAGGTCCTTAACCACAGCGTTATCTTTCTCTGGTCTGCTTCGTTAGGTAGAACGGACTGTATCTGGCCAGATAAAGAAACTCTTTGATTTTTTTTTTTTTAAATGAACTAGCATGGTCAAATTTCACAAGAATGCAATCTGTCAGCAGCAATATGCCAATGAAGCAAACCGCCTTATTCTTTGTGCCGTGGAAGCTGTTTGAGTAAACAGTTAAAGTGGAACAAGGCGAGTATCTCGGGGAGTGGAGTGTGAGCCATATTATGATGCTCCCTGAGGCATGTTGCTTGTCCTACTTTTTAGCCAAAATCCTCTGTCTATTCATCTTTGCGATCGTGCGCTTCCGGATGTACCTGTGTTGCATGCTTACTGCATGGCATATTCGCACACGCCATCTCGCTGCGTCCAACAGAGAGGACTAGATTTCGAAAGGTGCCAGAATGAGTTTGTCACGGGAAGCACAAACTTGAGGAGAAAGGGGACTGCAGAGAGAGTCATTCCCCAGGCATCCAGAGTCTGTCAGACTAATTAAGTCAAACAGTTGGAGTGAGAGTTCGGAAAACTGAACCGGCGCATGCTAACGGTAGCATGGTATGACAGCTATGGAACACTCCGAATTTTAGCAACGTGCAAGTACTAACATGGCTGCATGTCGCATGTACATGCACTTATACCCGACCCCAGAGACTCATGCTGGGACCCTGCATACCAGCGTGCCTCACATCATCCCACCCACGGTTCCTTCACCCGCAGGCGACATAAAGCAGGTCAGGGGCATCTTAAAGTTCACATAATGAAACATGACAGGACAACGCTAACATATGCCTGTGTGACAGTGAAGCAAGTACATGACTGATGGCAGAGATCTATCTGAAGGTTCGGAGCAGCACCACCGTGGCTGACCATCCTTCATACTACCATCTTGCGCATTTCCCTTTTTCCTAAAATATAAAACTGAACTGGCCAAAATCTGCTTCTGTTCAGATCCCGAAATGAGCATCTCAGACTTAACTCTGCGCACGTATTGTATGACTTCTTCGTGTAGATTTGTCTGACTCATTTGTGAATACTAATTCCAAAAGATGGATTAACGTCACCCAGGTTTTCTCAAAAATTGCAAGACCGTAGCATACCTCTTGAGAGCTCAATTCAGTGAACATCAAAGGAATTACCTCTGCATGCTTTTTGGCCATATATAAATACATTAGTATATATATATATATATATATATAGCGGCCCGGTAGTCCAGTGGTTAGCACGTCGGCTTCACAGTGCAGAGGTACCGGGTTCGATTCCAGCTCCGGCCTCCCTGTGTGGAGTTTGCATGTTCTCCCCGGGCCAGCGTGGGTTTTCTCCGGGTGCTCCGGTTTCCTCCCACGTTCCAAAAACATGCATGGCAGGCTGATTGAACACTAAATTGTCCCGAGGTGTGAGTGTGAGTGCGAATGGTTGTTCGTCTCTGTGTGCCCTGCGATTGGCTGGCAACCGATTCAGGGTGTCCCCCGCCTACTGCCCGGAGACGGCTGGGATGGGCTCCAGCACCCCCCGCGACCCTAGTGAGGATCAAGCGGTACGGAAGATGAATGAATATATATATATATATATTCATAACACGATACTCAACACAGATATAGAAGACAAAAAACAGGAGAAGACAAAACGAGAAATATATCCTTGGACATCAGATGTCCAGAGGTTTTGTGAGTACGCTCACAGTGTAATGATTTGCCGTGTACATTTTACAGTTGTTAGTTTTTACACTCGTGGGAGAATGTAAAAGGAAACAGACAGAGCATTTCATTCGTTCAAGAAAGGAATTGAAATACAGAGAACCGTCCCAATCGTCAGTCCTTTGTCGCTGTAGGGTGCTGGCATATCAAGCACTTTATAAAGTTTAAGACAGTCACGCCACCAGGAAATGAAGCGTCAATGATCTTGTTCATTGTTCAATGCATTATGGGGACCCCGTTTGGCCAAAGTTTACTTTCTGTCACTTGGGAGGGAAAAATAAAAACAGTAGGCTTGATGGTGATAGCAGAAGGGTAAGATCATTAACTATATAGGTGCCAATACCCACATGACATAAAGTGCAAATGAGACAAAAGATGGAGAGTTGGCCTAGTAATGGCTGCAGTAAAAACTGGTTAATTGGGGGGGAGACAGTTAATCCTCCCATAACTGTCCACCTCCATATTGAAATTAGCATCACCCGCACAAGGTCTATTGTCCCACTGCTACGCCCGTGCGCCGTCTATACCACCTCCAGCATTAAATGATAATTGCTCAGCAAACGAATGGAGGGAAAGGGGCTCACCAAATTAAGAGTCATTAACTAGGAGACTGAGTTCAGTGCAGCACAGTGTGATGCCTACAAGCCCAGTTCTCGGCAGTGATTCACAGTCGCAGCAACAAAAAAAAAAAGTGCTCCCTCCACGCATCCTTTAATACAAATTTAAAGCTGTGCTTAGGCTTGTGAGTAATTACCGTGGCAAAACACAATATCCCACTCGATGGGTTCAAAGTAGACCATCTTTTCAGGAAAAGAAAAAAAAAATGGCAGTCCCTTTGGTGGCAATATGACTTTTGTGTTAGATGGGTCGCTATTAAAGAAATTAAAACAAACGGGTTTGTTCATATAAGGGCGGACTGCGGGATGGTGAGCAGCCCGCACATGAAAGCAAACAAAATTCTTTCATCAGGGGCCACGTCTGGTGACAAGAAGACATATGTGGGTTGTTTCAAGAGCGTTCAAAGTACACTTGTTTATCTTCCTCAACATACACGAGCACTTTCCACGGCCTTTATTTGTTACCACTTCTCGTAGTCATCATCATAAAAATAACTAGAAAACATAATTGCGATAGAAACTGCATGTGAGGGCGGCCCGGTAGTCCAGTGGTTAGCACGTGGGCTTCACAGTGAAGAGGTACCGGGTTCGATTCCAGCTCCGGCATCCCTGTGTGGAGTTTGCATGTTCTCCCCGGGCCTGCGTGGGTTTTCTCCGGGTGCTCCGGTTTCCTCCCACATTCCAAAAACATGCGTGGCAGGCTGATTGAACACTCTAAATTGTCCCTAGGTGTGAGTGTGAGTGCGAATGGTTGTTCGTTTCTGTGTGCCCTGCGATTGGCTGGCAACCGATTCAGGGTGTCCCCCGCCTACTGCCCGAAGACAGCTGGGATAGGCTCCAGCACCCCCCGCGACCCTAGTGAAGACCCAAGCGGCTCGGAAGATGAATGAATGAACTGCATGTGAATGCCGGAATGTCGAATGAAAGCATATGGAATCTTTGTCATTAAAAAAAAAAGATGAAATGATATGGAATTAGATTGAAAGATAGCAGGGGGGTGGGGGGGTAAAACATTGCATCGATGAGGGGAAAAAAAAGGTCATAATAAATGATTAATTTATTAAAATAGGAAAAAAAAACTTCTTTCAAATGAAACCGACTTTTTCAATCAATATGCGCGTATTTTTGTTTTTGCCAAATTCTCACATGAACAGACTTGGTAGTGTTTTCGTAGGGCCATCAAATCCCCTGAGCTGGATCATTAAGACGGGCAGAAAGAGCAATCCTCTGTGACTAGGACTGACCCGAGTGCTGTTGCTAGGTCAAGGTTTGAGCCAGTGGCCAGTGGCGGCTGAGTCCCTCTGCCACTTGTGATAACACACTGCACTGGCGCCACATCGTGCAAGTGCAGACATGTGGAGGCGATAGTGGATGCGCTTCAAAACATATTCAAGGCCATTGCAATTTCCAGCAGCACTTAGATCATACACAAATGCTATTTTTGAATTGAGTATTTTCATTTAAATTTTTATTGAAGCACCAGATCTTCCAAATCAATCTGAATAAATAGTCACAGGAATTGGACGACCATGACAGGATGCTCATATGAAACCCCAGTCTGATATTTCTCCAAATCCATACAACTCATGTGAGAATAATGCCTGAAAAAAAACGTCAACACAACAAGACAACACTCAAGAGGGCCAACCTCAAACAAGGTAGCCCAGTCGGTCCAGACAGCAGGACCGTTTTCTATTGAGAGTTGGAATCCGAAAAATTATAAGGTCACAAATCAAAGCAGTAGAGTAGTAGTTGTAGTCGTACCGGAATAGTAATATATTATTTTAAGCTCTTGCATGCCCGGGACCCTTCTGAGGATGAGTGGATCAGATAATGGTTGGTTGGGTCATAATCATCATCATCATCATCATCATCATCAGTGGTGGTGGTCGTAGTAGTCATATATTTTTCAAGAAATGAAATGTTTTAATATCAATGACTATAACTATCGTATAGTTTTTTTTTATATTACTATAAAAGAACATGAATACATATTTCCCAATCCATCATATATCTCATTGAATAACATCATTTCATATAGAAGAAGAAAAATATCCGCTGGTTATACACCTTGTGTGCATATTCATATCGTGATATTATTATTTTTTTTTCTGTTTATTTTGCTGCTCTGCCAAACTAAGACTTTAATTGGACACCACCTTGATGTAATTGGCAATAGCTTGGATAGCTCAAAATTAATCAGGGTACACTTGTCTTACGACCATGCCTTGAGAATTTAACATTTAGAAGTGTAATTAGGAATCGTTCCAATTAGCTCAAGGTAAGAAAATTAATTATAAGTCCAATTAGGCTGCGGGAGCTGGGAAACGAGTTGGTCCTTAAGTACAGGGAAGTCGCTGTTTGGTGGACACAGGAGGTAAAGGTCAAGTCACAACAAGACAAGTGGTTGATTCCGCTAATCAGTGGCGCACACAAAAAGGCCAAAAACCTCTTCAGAATATTGTGATGCAACTCTTGGAGTCCTTACTTGATAAAGGAAGTGGCTTGCTGCTTGAATTCTGTACGCCGAGTATGATAAAGTACTCTTGTATTAATCTGTTGCTTTTCTGTGCCACTTCTTGTCGCTGTTTTTTTATATTCAAATGGTGTTTTTCAATTATTATAGCCACGTTGGAATTATTTATAATTGGAAAACATTTCTATCAACATTTTGCGACACCCTTTGGACAGGAATGCCTCGAAAGTCCGCGGAACGGGTGGTTGGGGACCACTGATGCATCATACTGAAATCAATCACTCAGCCTCGATACTAACTGAGGATGGGCGCAAAGCACTGTATTAATAAAACAAACAACCAAACACCAAACACGTTATTTACGTTTTGCCAGTGAATTAGTGAACCAATACAATAACAAATACAAATAATTTTTTGTCAGGGTTTGACATTTTCTTGTCAGCGGGTCAGTTAAAACACTGCCTTTGAAAACATTTCCGCCTAAACCAGACATGGATCCAGCTTAAACTCTTAAATCCTGCCAAGCCTTTTTTTTTTCTTTTCCTTGCATGCTATGAAATCTGCCGCAAAATTCAATGTCCCACTTTTGTGTGAATGCAAACCAGCCAAGCGTTGCATTGTCAGCAAGTCAATTTGTTCCAAGAAGCCAAAATTATATATATACAGTATATATACTGTATATATATATATGTGTGTGTCAAACTCGGGTCCTGGAGGGCCGCTGTCCTGCATGTTTTCCAAGTCTCCCTGTTGCAACAAACCTGATTCAAATGATCAGATCATCAGCAAGCGCTGAGCAAGCCTGACATTGAACCTGTTTATTTGAATCAGGTGTGTTGCAGCAGGTAGACTTGGAAAACATGCAGGACAGCGGCCCTCCAGGACTTGAGTTTGACACCCATGCTTTAGAGTGTTCCATGAACTTGTTTTTGGAATGTGGGAGGAAACCAGAGTACCCAGAGAAAACCCATGCAGGCACAGGGAGAACATTTACACTCCACACATGAAGGCCAGAGTATCTCTCTCTCTGTCTCTGTATTCACAGGACAATATGACACCCCAAATCGGTTGCCAGCCAATTGCAGGGCATACAGAAACGAACAACCATTCGCACTCACACCTAGGGACAATTTAGAGTGTTCAATCAATTTTTGGAATGTGGGAGGAAACTGGAGCACCCGGAGAAAACCCACGCAGGCCCGGGGAGAACATGCAAACTCCACACAGGGAGGCCGGAGCTGGAATCGAACCCGGTACCTCTGCACTGTGAAGCCGACGTGCTAACCACTGGGCTACCGGGCCGCCTGTGGTGTATTCACTAGGTTGGAAATATATTCTGATGTCTATATATTTTTTTCTCTCATATGCTTTGGAATATTTAGTTTCACTGCAGATATTTTTAAACATCTGCTTAAAATGTTTTGTAAATATACTATAGAGTAGTTTGTTTAATACCTGGTTATTTATCGGAATACATATATGCTGAGGTGCCCTTGGAGCGTATTGTCAGCCATTAAAACTGCTTGAAATCTTCTTGTCCCTTTTGTCTCATTGTAAAAGCTGAGCACCGGTATGTGCCCTCCAATAAATCTGAAGAACAAAAGGGATTGTAGCTTTTAGGATCTAATAATGCGTACTTTCAGTTCTTAGGAATGAATGAATTGAGTTGTTGACTTAACGGTCTGACATTATCAACAAATTGCAGAAAATGTGTTTTTTTTCAGCATTTTTCTCAGAAAATGACATTGAAGTCACACAGAAACACAATCTGTACCCCTCTGCCCCCTCCCGAAAAACATGCCTGACAGAAATGAATTGAACATAAAAGTAGAAGTCACATCAAATCATGACAACCTCTTTTTTTAGTAGGATGCTCGACATTATTTGTCTTCAACCACAATGACATTTTAGAATATGCAAATTGCTGTAATGGTAAGAAGTTGCATTGTTGACGATGCTGTCATATCCCTTCAGTCCGCACCAGCGCTACATTGAGGGCTCCTCTGTTTTTTGGCCAAGTTGGACCTTGTATTTCACCCATCAACAACCACTAAAACAAAAAAAATCAATCCATATACAGTATATATATATATATATATATATATATATAATATATATATATAATATATATATATATATAATATATATATATAATATATATATATATATAATATATATATATATTCATTCATTCATTCATCTTCCATACCGCTTGATCCTCACTAGGGTCGCGGGGGGTGCTGGAGCCCATCCCAGCCGTCTCCGGGCAGTAGGCGGGGGACACCCTGAATCGGTTGCCAGCCAATCGCAGGGCACACAGAGACGAACAACCATCCACGCACACACTCACTCCTAGGGACAATTTAGAGTGTTCAATCAGCCTGCCATGCATATTTTTGGAATGTGGGAGGAAACCGGAGCACCCGGAGAAAACCCACGCAGAACCCGGGGAGAACATGCAAACTCCACACAGGGAGGCCGGAGCTGGAATCGAACCCGGTACCTCTGCACTGTGAAGCCGACGTGCTAACCACCGGACTACCGGGCCGCCCTTATATATATATATAAAGAAGCAATATGTTTTCATTTCTGATTTTCTCATATTTTTTCATGATTTCATAAAACCATTGTGTCGGGCTTCTGGGATCAACCTGCCAACAACAACAAAAAAACTATGTTCCTCAAAATTAAAAAGTCAAATATTTATTGACAGCATTGCTCTTGATAGAAACTGGCTGTTGATTGATTTCCCTGGGCCAAGACACACCATGTGTTCACAGTTCAGTTTAATATCGTTTTGCTTCCAACACACATTGCTTGTTCGAGTGTCAAAGGAATTTCCCTCTTTGGCAAATTTCTTTTGGGGCCCCTGATCTTCTTGATGTCTGCAAAAATGACTAAAAATTTCGAATGACAGCTGTTCAATGGAATTTTCTGTTTGCACTGTTCTGGGAAGAGATGGACCTCGGCGTAAACACATTACAATTGCCCGGTTTACCTTATGGCCGAAGACGGTCATCGTGAGGGAAAGGGTCGATGCTCTGTCGAAATTGGGAAAGAGGGATCATTAATCTTCACCCATTAACACCGTTCATTGCCAGGGATTGGGGCAGCTGGATTCTCTGTCTGAGATGAGCTGCACTTCCTGAGAAATTGAAACAGGATGATGGAGATCAGTGACAATACCGGCTGGATAATCGCTGCCAAATCACAGCCATCTGCTCTCAATCTCCACCGCAATCTACACGCACTACCGTCAATCCCTCTCCATCAAATCTCTAAATCCCAACAATCTGTAGCACTCAGTTTGGGACCTTGCTTAATCCACCTATCGCAAGTCGACATTACTGGACAGGAAGGTCCCATGTGGCCGTGTTTCACACTCAAGACCAAATTTGACTGATATTCTGTGTATTACTTTTTAAAATACTACGTTGCAGTAGGTTACGTACTTTACATACACGAGATGGATCAAATGGCACGGTTCTACACGAAGCCTATTTCGGCGGTGGGATTGTTTCTCGTTCGCTCCGTTTTCTTGAAAGTATTCATTTGGGTTGGTTACTTATTCTCGGTTGGTATGGTACGAGATGCTGCATTTCTCCTGTTGGCAATATGAAATCGAGTTGGAACAAAGCTCGTCTTTGAGATGGTTCATTGTTATGGGGGGGTCCAAAGAATGTTCACGAGTTGTTGACTGGTCATAAATTTGTACAGCACATCTTACTCGGCCGCTGTTGGGAGCTGAAGGTCCTTGTCCAGTGGCTTAATGGCACTCTCAGTAGCAATTGGCTTGCTGTTGAGGTTGATTGGAGGAGGAATCTTGATGAATAAAATGTACCTTCACTCTTACTGATGAATTCACTCAGCGGCAAACCGCAACCTGGGTCACAATCAGTGTCTGGAATGCTGCAGTTTGTGATTGGGTTGACCGCTGCAGAGGTCAGTTGACATATTTTATTTTTTTCCTCCTCCCAAATACGGATTGAGAAAAAGTTCCACAGCAGAGATAGCACGAATAACCTCGAACATTTCAAATAAATAAATAAATAAATAAATAGATAAATAGATAAATAGATAGATAGATAGATAGATAAATACATATTTTATTTATTTGTTTATATTGTATTTATGTATTGATTATTTTATTTATTTAAATAAAATAATAAATATTGTATTTATTTATTCATTCTATTTTATGTATGAATATTCCCCAGCTGATAGTCATCAAGAACAAATAATAGTCTTAATTTTTTTTACCTTTTTTTATTTATTTTATTATATTTTTTTTACATCCACAATGAGCATGCTGCAGTGTTTTTGCGTTATCTTCGCTTCTCAAGGTCTTTCTGGTCATATGTTCTGGAAAGGGAATGATTTTATCCCAAATGCACAATATATTGTTCATACAAAGAGACACAGCTGACAAAAGAAAACTGCCATTTCAAAATCTATTCACTGTAAGTTTTTTTTTTCTTTCCTGAACACAATAGTACCGGTAGTTGTTTTCGCTTGTTCTCATGGTTTACTCTCAAGGTTCCAGCACACAATTGAGATGTCAAATAGTTTCAGTTGAACTCACAATGACTCCTCCTTGAATTACGTTTCATAATCTCTTTAACTTCAATGTGACTTTAAGAAGTGTATAACCACGTTAATATCGTTACATAGTAGCCACATAACATTGGTGAGTGCTTTCTTGAGGGCAGGTTTTATTTTCTGTCTTTTATACGTCTTTGCGACCTGAGTGATTAATACTTCCTGCGCACTTTCAAATACACACTGCTACGGAAGAGGATTAGGGCCAATGAAGAAAGAAAAAATAAGGTTGGCAAGATTCTGACTTTATTCTCAGAATTCTGACTTTAAAGTCAGAATTCTGACTTTAATCTCAGAATTCTGACTTTAAAGTGAGAATTCTGACTTTAATCTCAGAATTCTGACTTTATTCTCAGAATTCTGACTTTAATCTCAGAATTCTCACTTTAAAGTGAGAATTCTGACTTTAATCTCAGAATTCTGACTTTAAAGTGAGAATTCTGACTTTAATCTCAGAATTCTGACTTTAAAGTGAGAATTCTGACTTTAATCTCAGAATTCTGACTTTAATCTCAGAATTCTGACTTTAAAGTGAGAATTCTGACTTTAATCTCAGAATTCTGACTTTAAAGTGAGAATTCTGACTTTGTGACGTTCGTGGAGCTATGAATTGTGGGGGGACCGTCAGCGTGTAGCGTGACTTGAAAGAACGGACATCATGTCGTCACCCAGCGACTTTTTGCGTGGCCGAGGAGTGTCGGAGGACATCCTTTCACTTTTGGAGGAGCAGAGGGTGAGTAAACAGTGCGTCGTGTTTGTTTCATTTGGAGTTAACGTGCTCCATGAAGCTTGTATCTCCGTTGCTAATCCGAATGTCATGAATGGATGCACTCAGTTTACATTCGCGAATAAGTAGAACGTAACCAATTTAAATGGGCACGTTCCTGTGACGCCACACAACGTTGTTAAAAACAACACCACTCTCGACATCGAACCCCTTTGTGTGGATGACAGTGGCCGTCTAATTGCCGTGAACTGAACACACCTGTGGTCGTGTCGTAGCAAGTACTGTAGTGACGTGCCGCAATTCAAGGCTACATCTTTTGAAGTATGTGCACATGCACGCATAAATGAAGTCAACAGTTGATGAATTGCTGTCTGAATAGGGACTTTATTATCATAGTTGCATATTCTAATACAAATAGGTTATAGAGTAATTTTCAAGCATAAATGTATCTTTATACATTCTTAACGGTTTTCAACATTCAAGAGTTGCAACATGTTTGCCTGTGTATTTGGTTTACAATTGTAGAGATTAGTATTACATTTGTGCTTCATACTTTAAAATTAAGCGATTATGTGTTACGGTGATTGAGTGTATATTTTTTCTATTTGTCTTGTTGTGCAGATTGACAGTGATGTCATAGCACTGATGGACGATGCCACCCTTGCCAATTATGTCCCGTGCTATGGAGACCGTATAGCACTCTTCAATTTTTGCAAGACTCAACAGCTCCCATCCAAAAGAAAAAATGGACTTTTGGAAAAATTACGTGAAAAAATGAAAATCAGGAAAGAAGACGGGAAAGAAGACACTTCCTCAAAGACACAACAAGCAAGACAGACGAAGAGGCAGAAAACAACGAGAAATGTTGCAATTGGATGGATACACAATGATGGAAAAATAACCAAACAGGTGAGGGAGAAGCAGGGAGGGGGTACCAGAAAATTTCAAATATCCACAGAAGCTGGGTTGAAAGAAATTCTCAAGGAAGGAAAGAAACTATTTTTCCCCGATGGAATTTCTCCTAAAGGATCTGAATTGGACTTTCAGTTTGAGGTGTGGGATTTCAAACAAAACCTCCTAACTGATGAAACCTGCCAATCCATCGGCAATATGTATGAGGCTGCAAAGCTCACGTTGTTGCGCTTTTACATTGCAACAAGGCCAAAGGACGACCACCATGATGGCAGCACAGCGTCCAAAGAAGTATTGGTTGTGGCACACGCTGCCAGTGACTACAACTCTGAAATTGAAGAGGTCTCTGTCGATTCAAATGAAATCTACACGTCATTCGACGTTTCTGTTGATTCAGAAATTACTTTTGGCCCCACATACAACACGGAGGGAGATGCAGACATCACACTTATCTATGATGGTCCACCAGATCCACAAGATGTGATGACAGTAACTGTCCACTACACTGACACATTGAATGATATGATCATAGCATTCTCTGAAAATGCAATCTTAAACAAATCACTCAATGTGAAACGCATACTCCCAGATAATACAGAAGAAGCAGGTGTTGGATCTGGAGTACTGCGGGATGTTCTCAGCTGCTTCTGGCAGGAATTCTATGACCGATGCACCCTTGGTACATCAATTAAAGTACCATTCATTCGCCATGATTTTCCTGCAGAAAAGTGGAAAGCAGTTGGGAGAATTCTTTTAAAGGGATACCAAGATTGTTGCTACTTCCCAAACAAACTTGCATTTCCTTTCCTCGAGCAGGTGCTTTTCAACTGTGTCTATAGTGATCTAAAAACCCATTTTCTGCAGTTTGTGAGCAGCCAAGAACGTGAAGTTTTGATGGAAGCAATGAAGGACTTTTCAGAAGTGGACCTAGATGATCTTGTGGAAGTTCTTGACAGCTACGGGTGTAGAAAAAGAATCTCTGCTGAAACCTTTCCCACAATACTGCAGGAAATAGCACACAAAGAGCTTATCCAAAAGCCCATGTTTGTGATTGACTGCTGGAGGGAGGTTACTCTTCACCGTGTTTCCATCAGTCTTGAAGCACTGAACAAGTTGTGCTCGGACTTGCAACCTACCTCAAAAAAAGTCTGCCAACTGCTGAAATTTGCAACTGATTTAACCCCAAAGCAGAAGGAAGTGATAAACCATCTGAAAAGGTTCATCAGAGAGTTGGATGAATTCAAGCTTCAGAAGTTTCTCCGGTTTTGCACTGGATCTGATCTTGTTGTAACCAACGCCATTCTTGTGGAGTTCCAGGAAATGACTGAGTTTAGTAGAAGGCCGGTGGGTCACACATGTGGAAAGGTTCTGCATATTGCTGACAGCTATGAAAATTTTCCAGATTTCCGATCGGAATTCAATGCTGTTCTTGAAAGTAATGTCTGGGCGATGGACATTGTTTAGCTTTTTCTTACCCGTAACTGTGTTAATAAGCCATCGTAGGTAGGTTGCATCAGCACTACATGGCTTGGGTACGTTATTGTGTTCACTGTTTACATTGTTTTGTAGAAACAAACGTTGCATTGTTTGCCGTTTTTATAGTTACTGTATATAGAAATAACTTGCATTTGGTGTTATATTACAGTAATATACAGTTCTGGGGTTTTATATACAAAAAGGCAAAGAAGTTATAACCATTGGATGGTTGTTTCAACAGCTATACTGTATTATTTAGGTCCATGCTTCTATCATTAAAAGTAAGAATTTATTGTGTTCAATAAACTTACTCTTCACTGTTTTTCTGTCTACACATGAATATTGACGGTTAATATACTTGTGTGCAACGGTGAATGGTTTAATAACATTTTACATATATTTCCTAATGGCTGTGAGGCACGTCGGCCTCACAGTGCAGAGGTGCAGGATTCGAATCCGGTTCCGGCCTTCCAGTGTGGAGTCTCCGGCTTCTCCGCATCCTCCCACATTCCAAAAACATGCGGGGCAGGTTAATGGAACACTCCAAATAATTGTCCGTGATTGTGAGGGGAGATGGTTGTTCGTCTGTGTGCACTGCGATTTGCTGGCAACCGGTTCAGGGTGCCCCCCCCCCCTACTGCCCAACAACTGCTGGGACAGGCTGCACAGCATATCTCGTGACCCTTGTGAGGATAAAGCGGATCAGAAAAAGTGTGGAGATGTTTTCTATCAATATTAACAATAAGACATCCATCCACTTTTGACCCACACACAGGGTCACGGGACATGCTGGAGCCATGGCAATGTTGTTTAAAATAAAGGTTTCAGAAAGGGCAAGTCCGTGTACCTCCAGCCCACTGCTGAAAAGAGTGCAATTTAGATAAGTCAAAAAACAACAACTGGTTTATGGAGCAAATTTGAAGCTTCATTTTCCCAAAATTGCATCAGTACATACTGTATGTCAAATAGACTTCAGTAATTCCTCTCTCAACTTAACATACAAGTCACTTGCATCCAATGGATCTGATGGCGCGTGCCATTCATTTTCCTCCATAAGCAAACAACACAGTTCAAATACAGTTGCATCACAAGGAAAATTGCCTTTTGTAGTGCACTCTTCCATACATGCAGTGACCTCTTCCGTTCCAACAGGTTTTAATTGATCCTCGGCACTGTGCATCGCAGGGAATGAATACATGACGACTGGTCGACCTGAAGCTGTATCATGGTGCAAGCTTGGTCTTATTTTGTGTGTGTTCCACGTGTTCACAACTTCATCCAGCTCATCCTGAACACAAAGCAGAATAGTTAAGTCTTATATTTTCATTCGTCCAAAAACAATTTGTCCAGAAAAATTATTCTACCTGCACAAGGTTGAGAAAGCAGAACCGGATAAGACTTTTATCCAGAAAATCTCCTGAAAAGTGGCCATCATCTTGAAGTGTTTGAAATAAATTAATCCAAAACTGTGCACTCTGTTTGCGAAGGGTGGACCACCACCCTTCAATACGCTGATTGGCTGTACTTCTTCCGTAAAGGAAACTTTTCTCCGCAGCAAAATTGTCTGAGTGGTTTCTACGCAAAAACATCTGCATCTGTTCGACACAAACATTTTCTGTGCCCCTGTCTGCACGGATCCTCTCTGGACACCCACCAATGCGTGAAACAGTTTTTATAAAATAACTTGCAACCACCTTAGGGTCACTGTTTGTGGTATAGGCTTCCGCCCATAACACATACCGGCTAAAGCCATCAATACAGCCATTGATGCCAATCCCGTAGGGCTTTAATTTGTCATAGCCATCCAGGTGCCAAAGAGCATTTGGCCCCCGACAGTTGTATTGGCGCCTTCTTAGGCGACGTGCTCTTCTTATTCCCACACCTACAGGGTCAACAAATTGTATAATTTGTCTTATTGTATCTTGTGACACAACAAATCCTTTTTGAATGGCACGCAGATGAAGCCACCGATAACCTTGCATCTGTCCACTAGTCATGATCTCGTGCTGGACAAAAGCCAACACGTCTCCCAGGTCTGACTGGTTCTTTCTTCGAAAAAGACCAAGTCTTTTGCATATCCTTTTCAGAGTCCGAATACTTAAAATAGTTTCAGCATTATGTGCTAAAATCGCAAGTATTTCCTTATTACTGAATCCAAGTCTAAAACATAGCTTGATCAAGTCATCCAAATCTGGATTTCCAGCCACTGTTTGAGTTGCACCCTCCATCAGTCACTTTATCTGCACAAGAAAAGAGACAACAATTACAATCTGACAAAAAACAATGGTGGACATTTTGAAAACATGACTGCATGACCTTATGCTTGTTAAAGTTTTTAATAATGTTCTCGCTCATGGTACTGTGTTAGTTCAAACTCAAGTATACTCATATTCAGTAAATAGTCTAAAAGTAAATAGAGGTGGGTGTGCACATACTTCCTACGACACGACCGCGTGATCAGTGTGTTCAGTTCACGGCAATGAGGCTGCAACGATGCTCCAGACGGCCACTGTCATCCACACAAAGGGGTTCGATGTCGAGAGTGGTGTTGTTTTTAACAACGTTGTGTGGCGTCACAGGAACGTACCCATTTAAATTGGTTACGTTCTACTTATTCGCGAATGTAAACTGAGTGCATCCATTCATGACATTCGGATTAGCAACGGAGATACAAGCTTCATGGAGCACGTTAACTCCAAATGAAACAAACACGACGCACTGTTTACTCACCCTCTGCTCCTCCAAAAGTGAAAGGATGTCCTCCGACACTCCTCGGCCACGCAAAAAGTCGCTGGGTGACGACATGATGTCCGTTCTTTCAAGTCACGCTACACGCTGACGGTCCCCCCACAATTCATAGCTCCACGAACGTCACAAAGTCAGAATTCTCACTTTAAAGTGAGAATTCTGAGATTAAAGTCAGAATTCTGAGATTAAAGTCAGAATTCTCACTTTAAAGTCAGAATTCTGAGATTAAAGTCAGAATTCTCACTTTAAAGTCAGAATTCTGAGATTAAAGTCAGAATTCTGAGAATAAAGTCAGAATTCTGAGATTAAAGTCAGAATTCTCACTTTAAAGTCAGAATTCTGAGATTAAAGTCAGAATTCTGAGAATAAAGTCAGAATTCTGAGATTAAAGTCAGAATTCTCACTTTAAAGTCAGAATTCTCACTTTAAAGTCAGAATTCTGAGAATAAAGTCAGAATCTTGCCAACCTTATTTTTTCTTTCTTCATTGGCCCTAATCCTCTTCCGTACACTGCAGTGCAGTTCGATATATTTATCCTGTTTTAGAACGGCCTTGTGGTTGTTTGAACTTCATACAAAATACATTGTTAGCTTCAGAAGGTGACGACAAGTCAATGTAGAAAAATGTCTTTATGATTGAGCAAAAGGGCTGATTTTTCTAGTGAGGCTCACAGAAAGTGGCAATGTGTTCCTTCTTTCTTTTCAAAGCGTACCCCAAGAGCATTACACTTAAGACGGATTTAGACGACAGAAAGCCGTCACATTTGGTTGCTTAAGTCCTTGCATCTAAATTGTCATTTCAACAGTAATTGTCTTTTTTTTTTTTTATGTAATTTTTAGCACTGCGTTAGAAAAAAATTCGATAAACCATCTTAGGCGATGGCTGCTACCAAAAACATAAATAACTAATGTAAGCATTTAGTTATTTGGTTTCCTTTGAGCTTTTGCAAGATGGCACACATTTTACATGCATTTATGCGAGTCAGCCATGTCTAAAGTCTACGAAGTGGTGATAGCTATGGAACCTCCCTTCAACAAAGCTACATACTTTTTTTTTTTTTTTGGTTTATCTCATTGTGATGCCACCGTAAACTAAAGAGATTCTCACATTACTACAGTGTCGAAAAATGATGGCTCCAATGGCGGTCCAAGTTAGGCCTGAGTCTGCATTTTCCATGAACAATTAGTTCCTGAAGCGCGGCCAAAAATAACAGCAGCCGTATCGGTTTCTATGTATACATACGGCAGCTTACTGCAGGGAGGGATTAGCCCTTGAGACGCCCCTAAATGTAACGGGACATCAAGGCAATTTCTAAGACAGTATTTAAAGTAGAAAGGTGAGAAGAGGGGTCACTGCCTGATTTGATCTAAAATAGTTCTCAAGCTTGAGAGAAATGAACAATTTAGTGTATTTATAGTCATGCTGTACCCCTTATTCTGATCCTCGCGTGAACCCACTCGCAAAATATCGATGTGGTGACTGGTGATATGTGTGGGGGAACGAGTGGGATTATTGCTTGGTTTACTCCAGTATTTTATTAAATGCTTGTGCACATGATATGGAATGAAAACGCACGAGCTTAAGAGTCTTACTGAGGAAGCACCTAATCTTTGCTGCGAGTTGAGAGGAGTTAGTGTAAATTGCTATGGCAATAAGTGGAGAACGTGACATTACATGTTGTTCTAAATTTGTTTCGTATATCATGTCTCTCACAAGATGGATTCTACGGAATAACATTCCGTAAGGTGAACTATACCGATGGTGGTAGCCTTCTTAATTGATGTTGAACTGAAGTTTAATCACCCATTTCCCCTTCCTAGTAGGCGTCCATTATTGAAGACATCAAACTACGGTGCAGATGCCTACGTTTTTAAATGAGGCTTAATTTACTGTCGAAGGTAAACGATTGCCTGTTATTTACTGTACATTCAGTTCAAATGTTTTTTTTTTAAAATTTACTTACTAATTTCAGTGGCTATGTCAGCGCTGTTGGACAGGTGGCGTTGGTGCGGCTGGATGGATGGCCGCTAAGGTTGAGGATGAGGAGAGAGGAGCGTTGGCGAAGAGCGCCGATGCGTATTTGGAACCGTGAGTCGCCGCTTGGAATTGAAATGGATTTCCATGGGACAGGAGAAGTGAACCAATCTCTTTTTTCGTCAATGGATGCTACAGCTTCTTGTTGACTTAAACTTAGCTTTTGGCCAACGTGTGCACATTTGAGGATTCTCTCCTCTTTCATCTCAAACTGCTTCAAACAACAAAGCGTGTGACGGAAAAGTGGTTAGGACTGCACGACTGTCCGTGTTTTATGTTATGTGTTGTGTTTATTATTTTACTTTATGTTAACTGTTTTGTAAAGCGCTTTGTTACAGCTGCCGCTGTTGTGAAAGCGCTATATAAATCAGCATGTATTGTATTGTATTGTATTGCATTGTATTGTACCGGTATTTATTTACTAGCTAGGGCGGCCAGGTGGTCGAGTGGTTAAGCGCATCAACCTCACAGTACAGAGGTACCGGGTTCGATTCCAGCTCCAGACTTCCTGTGTGGAGTTTGAATGTTCTGCCTGTGTGGGTTTTCTCCGGGTACCCCGATTTCCTCCCACTGATTGAATACTCTAAATTGTCCCTAGGTGTGAGTGCGAGCGTGGATGGTTGTTCGTCTCTGTGTGCCGTGCGATTCGCTGGCAACTAGTTAAGGTTGTCCCCAGCCTACTGCCTGAAGACAGCTGGGATCGGCTCCAGCACACCCAGCGATCCTTGCGAGGATAAAGCAGGTCAGAAAATGGATGGATGGATATGTATTAGCTTTGCCATCTGGTCCCACAAAATTACTATTATCACTCTTTCCGCTGTCTGTCGTCAGCCACCAATCAAAGCAATACATGACATACAGATTGTTTTCTCTGAATCAAAGAGACACTTTCACATACTGTTCCAAATATTATTTTTTTTGTAGTCAGTGAGCGTGCTGTTTCCAATGCGCAAGCCATTACTGCTAGAATACGACCCTCATCAAATGCACATAAAGCACTCATATTTGACCTTTTGCATGTGGTGTTTGGAAGAATGGCCATGAAGACATTTATTCCAAAGTCAAGGTGAGCCTTCTGAGAACAACGGCTAGTCCGTGAAGATTATCTGGAGCGACCCTCAGCGCTATTCATTTAAGTGACTTTATCATTAGCGGCAAACAGAGTATGGATCCACCCAGCGAAATGAAAGAGCTGCGAAACTAATGGCACTTGACATATACTGGTGAGAGATAGCAAGCTTATCTGTGTATTATGTGAAAAGAAGCCATTTTCTCAGATGGCAGTGTGGAGCGGAGAGCACGGTTGCAAACCGCGTTGGGTGGGTTCAGAGAGTGGCAGGAAGCAACATAGGATGTCATCCAACAATCTCGTTGGACAATGTACAACGAGATATGAACAAATAACACACCAGCAATACAACGCATGAGATTCCATCTCAACATCTTTTACTTTGACATTTTATTTTTCTTTCAGCAATTCGACATTAAAAAAGATGACATAAAAAGCACCCGAATGGCACTCGGTGGAGCAATTGCCGTTGCACACACATTTATTTATTTATTTGTTTTTATGTTATCAGAGCTTTAAATTGCACATTATCAGGTGTTATCACTGCCATTACAATGCTTCTTGCCAAGGCGGAAGGTGCATATCTATTATCATCTCAGATAAGACACCGCCGGAGCAATCGCTATTTCCAGGAGTGCATTGGGAGCTCAGAAAAGAAAATTATCATAAAAATGTAATAGAAAAAGGTAAAGTGTAGGTTTCTTTGGAGTTCAGAAACAACACTAATAGAATTGTTAGAGACAGATTATTCAGATTAAACTGGATTTTCCTATGAAGAATGAACCAAACAGAGAGATTATTTCTTTCATCCTGATGGTTACGCTTTTAAAGACAGTCTTAGCCCCGATTTTATGACATCATAACTTAATAACTCATATTGCTAATTGTGTATTGTTCATTAACACAAGTTTAGTTGATCTATTTCTGTTGCAAGTGACACCCTTGAATGTAATGTATTGGCCACCCAAGTTGTGATCGGATGCACTTTACAAATTGGGCGTGCCTGTTCACTAATTACCCGAATAGAGAATAGAGGGAGACTTTGAGTCAGGTTATTGAGTGGAGGGAGTAACGCTTGTGTCATATTCTTGATTCTGTTAATTTTGCTCTGATTGGGTTTTGTTTTGTCACGTGTCCCATTTTTCGCATTCAGGGTGTCCTCCGTCTACTGCCCGAAGACGGCTGGAATAGGCTCCAGCACCCCCCGCGACATTTGTGTGTAAGCGGATTGAAAAAAGGGATGGATGGATAGATATTCATTCATTCATTCATCTTCCTAACCGCTTGATCCTCACTAGGGTCGCGGGGGGTGCTGGAGCCTATCCCAGCCGTTTTCGGGCAGTAGGCGGGGGACACCCTGAATCAGTTGCCAGCCAATCGCAGGGCACACAGAGAGAAACGACCAACCACGCTCACACTCACACCTAGGGACAATTTAGAGTGTTCAATCAGCCTGCCACGCATGTTTTTGGAATGTGGGAGGAAACCGGAGCACCCGGAGAAAACCCAAAGAGGCCCGGGGAGAAAATGCAAACTCCACACAGGGAGGCCGGAGCTGGAATCGAACCCGGTACCTCTGCACTGTGAAGCCCACGTGCTAACCACTGGACTACCGGGCCGCCGGATAGATATTCAGACTTTGTTAATTAATGTAGCTTTTGCTTTTTTACCCGGTACACCATGTTTGTCTTTTCGTTCTTTGGAAATTAAAACCATTTTCTGCCTTGCCCACTCTCTGCCCAGATATGTATACTTACTGTATATTCCCTCATAATTAGCATCATGATCATTGTTCTCACGATATGGACTTCATCAGAATACCAGACAAAAATCACAAAATACTGGACACAATTAGATGCGGATTTTTGTCGTGAACTGCCCACTGGCTGTTTACAAAGCCCAAGTGATAACAGCAATGACTTACGAAATAACTAATATGTCCCGGTAAACGAAACTTGGTGTGTGCCTATGTATGTGTGTGTGTGTGTGTGTGTGTGTGTGATGTACTCCTCTTCGAGAGTACTCTCAATTAACGGAGTGATTGTTTTCACCAGATTGTCCCCAGTGATTAGACAGTGTCCTGAACTACAATGTGGTTATAATGTAGGTGTGTGTGTGTGTGTGTGTGCATATCAAGGTCATTCAGGAGTGAGGGCCTGATTAGAATTGTATAAGAAGATATGAAATATATAAGCATATCTCCCTGCACTGCTGTCTCGTTACCCCCGATGAACATTGTCATTTTTGAGAAAAAAAAAAAAAACTGAATAGAATCAGCCTGAATAAATGTTTTACTGTCGGTGATACTCGTGGGACCCGGATATTTCTGTTGATACACTGACAAAGCTCATGAATCTTATACCGGTCTATGAGATGAGGTCATTTAAATGCATAGCGGGATCATCCTGCTCACCATCATCGTGGAACATCATTTTCAGGTAGTAGAGTGCCTAATGCATGCAGCACAACGCAAGCAATTGTCTTAATTTTCATGACAACTACTCGTCAATTACTATGTAATGAAGGTTCTTTCAATCTCCGCATTGGACAGGGACGCGCCGCCCCGTTGATTTCATGTTTGTTTTACATTTAACAAGCACGGCCAACAATCATCGGTTTCTCTCGCAGCACAGATTCATCTCAGGCACTCGGCATGAAATTAAAAATCGATTATTGCAAGACAATTCTGCTTGGATAACTCGATTCAGTGACATTCTCTCGTATGGACGAACACGGCATCCCGCCCCCTGGCTTTTCGCCATTAATTGTCGAAGAACTGCGCAGGTGACCTGAGTGTTTAAAGATTTACACTGGTGAGATTTTGCTCCCAGTGTCCTTGCGAGCGGGCTCTCCGGAGCTCATGAGTGACAGCCACAGCCCTTTGTTGCCAGAACAGATGAGGCACAGGAGGAATCAGCCAAGCCGGGGCTCATACGTTTTTAATGCATTTGCCGCTCCGCTCTTTGGCATGAACTCTTTGTTGTCCTTCATAACTTTGTTCAAGTTTCTCCCCAAGATGAGGGGCGATGTGAGGGTAAAATAAACAACACATTTGCTGTGATGGTGTGCCTCGAGGTGGCACGAAGCCAAGAACCTGCATGATAGCGATGTTCTCGTTTTTTTTATATATATCCCTCTTCCCTCACAGTTGTCACATGAGAGAAAAAAAAACAGCCAAGGTTAGAACTTGGGCACCACACAGTCACAGTTCTGGTTATTTCCTAGATATTTTGTTCATGTATGCACACAAATAGGGCGGCCCGGTGGTCCAGTGGTTAGCACGTCGGCTTCACAGTGCAGAGGTACCGGGTTCGATTCCAGCTCCGGCCTCCCTGTGTGGAGTTTGCATGTTCTCCCCGGGCCTGCGTGGGTTTTCTCCGGGTGCTCCGGTTTCCTCCCACGTTCCAAAAATATGCATGGCAGGCTGATTGAACACTCTAAATTGTCCCTAGGTGTGAGCGTGAGTGCGAGTGGTTGTTCGTCTCTGTGTGCCCTGCGATTGGCTGGCAACCGATTCAGGGTGTCCCCCGCCTACTGCCCGGAGACAGCTGGGATAGGCTCCAGCACCCCCCCGCGACCCTAGTGAGGATCAAGCGGAATGAATGCTCACAAATATGGTGGTTATTTGGCACTTTCTTGTCCAATAACATGGGAAACGGGCATCGATCCCAATTCAATTCCATTGCAAGGCTCCCTCGTATATTTGCTGTAAATGTGCATCTAGAAACCAAATCCTTCCACATCCTTGGGTGGCAATCTCTGTGACAACAAAAAAAAAAATCATTTTTTCTCTTCGTTTGTCTCCGTTTCTGCATGAAGCGCGCCCGATTAATAATCAATCATTGAACTAATCTAATCCTATATGACTGGAGTGACAACCTGTTCAGAGTATTGCCTTGATGATCTCATGTCGTACAAATCCTAACGCTGCAATGATTTTAGTTTATTTTTTTTTTCCAATTCAACGGAAGGAACAAAGCAAAATATCATTTGTCATTTGTCTCCGGGCGTCTTTGTCTTCCGTTCTATCTATTTAACTGATCTATCTAGTCCCGCGTCATGATAAAATTGCGAAGATGATGAAGATGATTTTCCCCCCTCGCTCATTGTGTCCGCCTTCGCTTTAGTTCATTGCTCTCATTAGTATTGTCAAACTAAAACTTTGCCACAGTACGATATTCCGGGCAGTTTAAGGCTCGATTTGGAATGGGGTGGGGATGTGATGAGATTGTCAGCGTGTCATTTAGTATGACAGCAGCACATAATTTTGTCCTTCGATTCTGCGGCTTGATTGATATGTTGAAAGCTTTGACATTCTTGCAGGCTTTGCAAAGCCTGTTATTATGCACACATTACCACGGTCAGCCATTGAGGAAATAATTACATGTCACTGGACTAACTGTGCAGAATCGTTGCTCTGTCTTGTGTGTTGTCTGCACATTTTCACTTTCGTTTCAGATCATTTTTCAAAGATAATACTGTAGGTGCGCGTGTGCCCCGTCTATGCAATCAAAATGAAAACCGCTAATCGTAAAACACTTTGCCGTAAAACACGTTTTCCACAAAAAAATGACGTTACTTTTTCAATCCTTCAAATGAATTGTCCTCTCAAGGTGCGCTACTGATGCTCGTGGCGTTGAGACAAGACCAGAGGGCAAAATAGCTTGACATGCATCATATTGACCAAAACCCCAGAGGCCCTCAGTCAGTTCCCGAAATCGAACTCTGCTCACGTCAAAATGACACAAATTATCCATCAAGGAGCTTGTATCTCATAACACTTCCAATCTGATTGATGGCCCATGGCAGTGAATGATCATCAGAGGTCACCCTTGCCCCTACAGCGCTTTAATCAGAATCAGAATCATCTTTATTGGCCAAGTATGTAGAACACACAAGGAATTTGTCTCCGGTATAACACGCTGCACTAGTATCATCGTAAACAACAAAATCATTGAACCATTTTAGAGTAACCAGTAGTCCTTTTGTAGTACCATTTTGTGGTGCAAGAAGAGCGACTATGTCAGTGACTGTTTAAGGAGTTAATGGCTAGAGGGAAGAAGCTGTGTAATTGTCTACTGGATTTGGTGCGCATGGTTCTGCAGCGTCTGCCTGAGGGGAGTGGCTGAAAAAGGTGGTGGGCAGGGTGCGGGGGATCCAGGAGGATTTTCCGTGCCCTTGTCTTGATTCTTCATTCATTCATTCATTCATTCATCTTCCGAGCCGCTTGATCCTCACTAGGGTCGCGGGGGGTGCTGGAGCCTATCCCAGCTGTCTCCGGGCAGTAGGCGGGGGACACCCTGAATCGGTTGCCAGCCAATCACAGGGCACACAGAGACGGACAACCATCCACGCTCACACTCACACCTATTTAGAGTGTGAGAGTATAGAGAGTATTTAGAGTGTTCAATCAGCCTGCCACGCATGTTTTTGGAATGTGGGAGGAAACCGGAGCACCCGGAGAAAACCCACGCAGGCCCGGGGAGAGCATGCAAACTCCACACAGGGAGGCCGGAGCTGGAATCGAACCCGGTACCTCTGCACTGCGAAGCCGACGTGCTAACCACTGGACTACCGGGCCGCCCTTGTCTTGATTCTTGCAGTGTGCAAGTCCTCAAGAGTGGGTAGGGCGGTGCCAACGATTTTTTTCTGCCGTCCTAACTGTCCGTTGAAGTCGGATTTTGTCCTTTTTTGTGGCGGCCCCAAACCAAACCGTGATGGAAGAACACAGGATTGATTCGATGACTGCCGTGTAGAACTGTCGTATCACCTCCTGTGGCAGGCCATGCTTCCTAATTTTTACTTTAAAATGCAAGCATGCTTCAAAACAATGAAAGCAGCATGTGATGCGTGAGTTATGAAATTATGTATCCTATTATATAGCCTAATCCCATGCGCACTCTGGACCTTGATCAGCAGCCCAGACACTTTGTAAAATATACATGTCAGCATTTGTAGCATACCGGGGGGTCCAGCTAAAACACATTTATAAAACCATGCAGCAAACGATAAAAAAAAATTAAAAATATGGCAAAGAGTTGCAAGCCAGGCAGATGGTGTCAGATTATGTTCCAGTCAGCCAAGCTAATTTGGCAGACTTCTTTTCTTCCATACTTTTGTGCATCTGTTTCTTTGCTTGTAGGCAAGTGCCTCATGACTATACATCCACCCGCTTAGTATATTGCCATGATACAGTATGTCTGCTAAACCAGCATTCATAAAAGATCCATCCATCCCCCCTCACCCCCCTCTTCTGCTTAAAACGAGAGCCCCCCTGAAAGTCCCCACAGGGAGGACGAAAAGCCCCTCGGTAAACGTACAAATGGCAACATTAAGTGACCTGACAAGAGACGCCCACGGGTCCTTCGGGAGGCACATTGGTTAACGGCTGTGTGCCATTGCAAGGTATTTGGTGCAGATTGACTCTTGTCTTATACGTCGCCCATCGGTAAATCAAAGGCTGTAAACACCGTCTCCCCTATGTGACTAAAATAGAGCTCGGGCACTCATGGGAAAGGAGTCACGGAGCTTACGTGAAAGAATGCCTAATGCCCGTGTGCCAAAGGGGGCAGTTCAGCACTAGAGCGGAAAGTGACTGGAAAAGTGAGAGCGACGTGATGTGCTTGTCAGCCTCTTTTAACACATAGTCCTAGTGAGAGCGGGTCTTTCAATTATTCAACCGTTTTCTTTGTCCTTGAAATGTACATTAGTCTTGTTGCATTCTCTGTGTGTTAACAAGCAATGTCTCTCCTGCCTCAGTGAGGATGTGGCTGTCACCATCCATTGACGTCACTGTTGTTGTTTTGTTTTTGTTTTTTTTTCTTGAAAGTGGTGGTGGTAGAATCTCCTTCGACACCGTCTTTAAAGCAACATTTGTGATGTAGAAATTGAATGCTCGCATATCAGATTAGTGACTTGATCATATACGACTATAACACATTTTTTTAATAAGGTGGTAAATTGGATTTATGGGTTTATTTATAAAAACAAAATATGATGACAGTGAGCTCAATTTATGATGTGAACACAGCTACATGCTGTAAAAAAAAAGAAAGAAAAACACTGCCATTAATCCTGCCCTTACAATGATTTTAATGATCCTTTTTATTGATCCAATTGGAGACGCAGTTTTGATTTACATTCATGCTCATTTTGGAGGCATTAAATGTCGGTGCTTTTTAAAACTACAAGAATGTAAGGTGAGCTTATGTTTGCATTATCTCATATTTTATTCAGGAGTGATGAAATGAGTCACCACAAAAGTTTACCGGTGATGCCTAATTGAGGAAAATTGAAATGCTAACAACATGTGATCTATGGAAGTGCCAACCCGTTTTGTATAACGGCAATTGGAAGCAATACGACTACTTCAATATCAAATTGTCATTTAATTGGATTATATTTTAGCTTCATCATACTTGTCT
Source organism: Hippocampus zosterae (assembly GCF_025434085.1). Taxonomy (NCBI): domain Eukaryota; kingdom Metazoa; phylum Chordata; class Actinopteri; order Syngnathiformes; family Syngnathidae; genus Hippocampus; species Hippocampus zosterae. Next base: position 21,375,694 of record NC_067460.1, on the reverse strand, counting down.
CGTTTTAACTTGTCTTTGCACATTATGGCATTTGGGAGTATTAAAACTATATAGCCGCGAGTAAATTACATCACGTTATATGATGTACAATGGGACTACGTCTTTTGAAAAAAAGAACGTCTTTGAAATCACTCAGCATCGGGGAACAGATTGCCTGCAACTTTGGAGGTTCCACAACACAATCCCTCAATTTATGTGATCCCTTCATATAAAATGAATTGTAACAACGTCTTGAGTATGCCAGGCAACGGCACAGCTTGAGTGATTAAAGTCAGCCGTCTGCCACAAAATTACACATGCTGTGGCTCCCCTGGGATTCCTGTTTGCGCAGCCACTCTTTCTTTTCTTCAAAAGGCAAGAAGGCCGTGACCTTTCCATACTTCCTGTGGTGTTCGTCCTTTGCATGTTGCCATACCTTGACCTTTTCGGTCTTTCACACTCCGGGAGCTAATCAATTAGCTTCTAGATCTCGACCGACAAAGTTGTATAAGGTTGAGGTATGTGAAATATTGTTTTGAATGAATTGCGTGTTTCCCCAAGTGTGTTGAGGGATGAGCTGTTTGTATGTGTTACCTTGTGACTGTGCGTGGATGTGTTTGATGTCGTTTGACCCTGAAGACTGTACAAGAGCGCGGAGGGATGCTGAAGACCATTTGAAGATTGTCGACGTCGGAACTTCCTGCCTAACAGACTGTGTTTGCTGCAATGTCCTATTTTTACGGACCCGATGAATGAAACCATTGATCGATGGGCAAATGTTGACATTACGGCCGATGACCGATTTTACATTCATTCGTTCATTCATTTGCTGAACCGCTTCATCCTCGCAACGGTTACGGGGGGAGTAGGAGCCTATCCCAGCAGCCTATCCCAGCCGTCTTCGGGCAGGAGGCGGGGGACACCCTGAAACGGTTGCCAGCCAATCGCAGGGCAAACAGAAACGAACAACCATTGGCGCCCACACTCACACCTCGGACAATTTGGAGTGTCCAATCAGCCTGCTGTGCATGTTTTCGGAATGTGGGAGAAAACAGGAGTACCCGGAGAAAACCCACGCAAGCACAGAGAGAACATCCAGATTCTACACAGGGAGGCTGGAGCCGGAATTGAACCCTGTACCTCTGCACTGTGAAGTCGACGTGCTAACCACTGGACAACCGGGCCGCCCTCGATTTGACATCTAATGCAAAATATCAGTCCGATTAGATCAGTGTGAAGTCTAACTGGAGTCAAAGTCATATACGACTCAAGTCCTTCACCTCTGCTCATATAACAAATCCAGCAAGAGAGAAATGTTGATGTAACAATATCGAAAGCCGATTTGTATTCTGACTGGGAAAAGTGAACCATCTACCTCAGAACTTTAAAGTAGAACCTGAAGTTGGTCCAGAGAAGCCAGGAGCTCACGCTTGCCTTGAGCTGATGAGTAGTTGTATAAAATGTGACTTTAGGTGTGAATAATCATTGGTTGGAGAATGAGGAAATGCTAAGTGAGTCACACAGATTATGTCTGGCAGGAGGCAAAAAAAAAAAAAACCTCTGTTGGATTGGATGTGCGGTGACAGCTAGGTGGAGCCTTATTAAAGAAGGACGTTGTTGCTGTCTGAAATCATATAGCTGAAATGTTAAGCTAAAGCCTCTTGAGGGACGGGACGACGTTTAAATCATCATAGCCATGGCCGATTGATCTGCTCTTCCTCCGGATGACATTGTTGCCGAGAACATCCGACGTCACTTTAAATCTTGACTCAGTAGCTTTTCTTAAGCTAGTTAATGTGCGCATATGAGCTTATTTTTCAATGATTGCGATCTGTCCGTTTCAATGATGTCAGCCGTTGTGAGCCATTTCATCCACTGTAGGACCACAGCGCTGGTTCATTTTGTTCACGTGAAACAATACTAATAATAATCACAGTCACAAACCGCTGACATCATCAAAGCTGTATTGATTCAGACAATGTCTCGTCATTGCAAACGTATTTCAACCGCCTGATCGTAAGACTCGGCGTCAATGAGACGCAAAAACACAGGTAAGTCAATTTGGTCACTGTATTCTTTGTAAAATGTGAGCTATGTACACATAAAACATTGACCATGTTCACGAAACGGACAATTTTCAAAAGAAGCGACGTGAACTACGCACGGGTGAAAATGTCAAGGCTTTGGACTTTTTTTCTTTGTTCAAACAAAATGACAGGTACTTCATGCTAACATCTCCAGTTTCTATATGTACATTTGTGTCGTTTTGCTTCACATGTAATTCTAAATCTTTTTTTTTTTTTAGCACCATTCATGATTGTTCAGCACTGCCAGCTAAAATAAATGCAATATCAAAGATTAAATTAAATATTAACGTTTCCCTTTACGTGCCCGTAGAATCAATCACACTTATTTTCAAGCAATGCTACAACTAATTTAACCCGAGCAGTCTCACCTAATCAGCCATTTGTCGTGATCCCCTCCATGAAAGCCCCCCACCCTGCAATTCATGTAGATTGTATTTATCTTCCCACCCCTCATCTTTCATCCCTGCCTTATTCCCGTCCCCTCTTCTTTCCGAGGCTCACCTTAAGAAGTACACATGCCACTTTATCACGCTGATGAATCTGACGGGCTCCTCAAGGAGAGGTCGTCCGATCGTAATGCAAAGACAAACGCCCACCGCGTACCCCCTTGCAGCCCCGGCAGTCGCATCTTGTGTGTAATGTGATGCAGAGAGACAGGTTGATTAAAAGAAGGTTAAGAGATGCGCCGGGGCCCTGTCACTCAGCCCTGGTGACAGATTGGTGACAAGCGGGTCAAGGGTGTGGATCGTGGCAGAGGAAAGGAGACGACCGTCCCCCGACGAGTACACCCTCACTTCGAGACAGATGCACTTACACTTCACCAGCGCTTGGCTCCGTGTGCACTTCAAAAGGATTTACGGTCACACAGGTGTTTGGCGGGAAAACGGCTACGCCTTAATTAAGACGGACATTTATCACGAACAACGGCAAAGTCACATAGAGGGGAATGGGACCTGGAGGAATAAGGACGTCAACATCCTCTACCTGAGTGGATGATTCCAATTCATTGTGCTTTATGAGTCAAGGCAAAACGGTGCGTTCTCCTCACCAGAGGAAAAAAAAAAAACATATTTCCCATTTTTGAATAGTTCGGCAAAAGAATGCAATTTAGCAAAACAACATCAACGATAAAAACACTAACTGGCTTTGTTATATGACTCTGAGGGCTAACTTTTTTTTTCTCTGATCTGTTGTTTCGACCGTGAACTGAGCATATCTGTGAAAAATAGCCTCCGTGACTGAGAGAGGGAGAAGTAATTGCCCCGCGGCTATTCTAGCAGACTGCACCGAGAAACCCAGATTCATGGAATCACTGGAGAATTCCCACACGAAGATGAGAATGCGCAGGATGGCCATTCACTTGCGTAGTCATACAAGAGCGAAGGTTCTTAAATTCTTAAATTATGTATGCATGCAGGGGGTGGGGGGGATCAATTGTTTTATTCTTGATGAATTTAATGATGCAGGTAATGAATATCATGAAACGGGTTCCAAGATACAAACTTTTTCAAGCAGTGGTGTCCAAACTATGGCCCGGGGGGCATTTGCTGCCCGCTATCCATTTTTCAGCGGCCCACGACACGACAAAAAAAAGACATTTGACATGGGCCACAAGGTCATTTAAAAAAGGTGATGGTGGGCAGAGTGAAAAGGGGTGGGGGGTACTATTGAACAGCGGTAATGTCAATTCATTTACATAGTTGACAATTTCGAGGGTGTCGCGCATGGACAGAGAAACGATATATGATTTTAATGATTAACATAATTTTTAAAAAGAAGAGTTGTCGCCACCATTATTTTTGCAGCTAAATGATACACATTCAGCCAATAAAAATAACGTGTAACTCAATTTGGCAGTGATGGTTCAGAATGTTAATGACATATAAATACTCGGTATGATACGGATGATACCGGATTTATCTAAGAGCCACTTTTTGACGTTCTATTTGCGAGCAAGCTTCCATTTTATTGATAAAATGGAAGCTTCTTTTTATCAATTGCTGACTGCTTCTGCAGGCAAAGTCACATGCTCAAGAGCAAGGTCACAGTCTCTGTGTTTTTTCGCCCCCTCCTCGCCATTAAACTTGCTGGTGTTATGCAGCTGTTTCCTTCCCGTTGTCACGCCGCGTGCGCCAGACGCGAAGCTTGTTATTATTTTGAAAGTGTTGGCCTTTACAAGATCAAACACAGAGACTTAAGGGAGAAAGCGGGCGGCGCTTCCAACTCGTATGCAATCACGGCAACCATCTGTCTGTCACGGGGGGCCTCCAGGGGAGAAATCAAACTCCATAAAATTTTGGATTTGTACTTTTCTGGAATCTCTTTTGTGACAGCATGCGCACGTACATCCTTATTTGGTGCCAACAAATCACACAACACTCGAAAATCCAACGGAATCCAAGAAGCAAGAAAGCGTGATGTGGGCTTAAGAGTGGCCATGTAAACTTGGCCCTATCCAGCCTCGGTTGACCATGCAACACGGATCCTGCGGAGCAGACCCTGCGTATTTCCACTTAACATTTGAGGTAGAAGTACACCCCCTGGTTTCATTCTAAAATAGGGAAAAAATGAAGAGGAGATCCATCTGGCCATTTTCCGCTTCTTCCGGTGGCATCCGAGGTGTGCTTATCGGAGACGACAGACGCCGCGAGCTTATGGGACCTCATCAGAAAGGCTCTCTGAAGGGTATACCTGCTGCCGGTGAAGCGTTGCTTCCATTCCCTCTCGCCATCCCTTTTGAGCCCCACCTAACCCATCGCCCGCAGGCCTGACGGACAGCCGCTCCAATTACTTTGACCAAGGGACAAGCTAATGTCATACACGGTGAAGTGACAACCCGCCTCACAAGAGAGGTCTCAACTACTTTTCACCGAGTTTTTTTTTTTTTTAACTCAAGAGTAAATGCATTGCAAGTGGTGCCTCAAGTGAAAAGGATACTCAGATTGCAATGGGCTGCATCAGAAAAAAAAAGGTTTATATATACAGTGCAACCTGCCTGTTAGACATCTCCGATCTGATCACATTTTTTAATCACGTCTCATCCGTTTGAGTGAAAGATTTCCGCCATGATAAAACCTTTATGAAGAGTTGAGGCAACATTATAAATGAATTACCTTGGTTAGTGTCACATAATTAAATGATGATGAGCGACTCCACTGAGCAACCAGGACCAATGCGTTTAACACTCTCCAATACATTAAGTACATAAGTTCCATTTCTGCGTCAATGAACATTATCGTGTCAGCTGAAGTCACGTTAGATATCCAGAGGTCAACCAATTGGGGGGGAAAAAAAACGCTGTTATTATTATTGTACTATTCATCCATCCATCCATTTTCTGATCTGCTTTATTATCCTCACAAGGGTCGCGGGGCATGCTGGAGCCGATCGCAGCAGTCTTCGGGCAGTAGGCGGGGGACACCATGAATCATCGATTTATGCAATCGAAATCATCTTCGTGACAAATGTACTAAAATATATATAATACATTATATATATATATATATATATATATAAAATATGACACTGGTCAGGAGCGGCATATTTAATGCTGGCAGATGTTATTTTCACTTGATTATTTCAAACGTCTCAAATATATTAAAAGGTGCGATATTTAAATGCCAGTTACGAAGACACTGTTGATAAATTGATTTGTTGTATATCCCGAGTATTTCAAAACATATTTCCTCCGTAAAGATGATGATGATGACGACAATGGGCCGAGTGTTTGCCTGCAGTTAGATAGCATCATGGTACAACGTGTTCATGAGCCGTATTCATTTCATAGTGCGTACTAGTGAGTGTGTTCCTTCTGTACAACCACAGCATATTCTTTTGAATATTTCCTCAAATCGTTACTTTGAATTACACCTGGCGTCCGATGACAGGCATTTTCAAGAACACTATCGCACAACATTTTGACAGATAAAGACAACTATTTCATTATACCGTTCTGGTGTTTTCATTGACCACCGGTACTGTCTTGTACTGTTTTTTTATACTTTGCACTCTGGTTGTTATCTGTAAATCTCTAAAATCCCTTGCCATTCTGTTTGGAAGCTTCAGGTATACAGTTCACAGTGGTTGTCAGACACTCTCCAGCTGCTTAGGGCTGAAAACAGTGTGTCTGCTCCAATTATCCAGAGCTTCGGCAGGACTTGTCCACTTCACAGCCCAAAGCTTTTGCGGGCATAGTTTGATGTTGATAGTATCTTAAAGACACCCCCACCTTTCCCTACCGGTGAATTGTGCTGTGCTACTACTATATTTTCACAGCAAATGACATTTCCAATTGTTTTTGCTGTGATTTGAAAGTGTGTGTGTGTGGGGGGGGGGGGGGGGGGGGGGGAAGGGGGGCGTGGAGTATTTGGACGCCAACTGAGAGCTACGTGACAATTTAGTTTACGGACAAAACTATGATTGACTCTGAAACATGGAAGGTCTTTTGTACATCATAAGTTCCATGAGATGCGGCCCGGTAGCCCAGTGGTTAGCAGGTCGGCTTCACAGTGCAGAGGTACCGGGTTCGATTCCAGCTCCAGCCTCCCTGTGTGGAGTTTGCATGTTCTCCCCGCGCCTGCGTGGGTTTTCTCCGGGTGCTCCGGTTTCCTCCCACATTCCAAAAACATGCGTGGCAGGCTGATTGAACACTCTAAATTGTCCCTAGGTGTGAGTGTGAGCGCGGATGGTTGTTCGTCTCTGTGTGCCCTGCGAGTGGCAGGCAACCGATTCAGGGTGACGCCCGCCTACTGCCCGGAGACAGCTGGGATAGGCTCCAGCACCCCCCGCGACCCTAATGAGGATCAAGCGGCTCGGAAGATGAATGAATGAATGAAAGTTCCATGAGAGTAGTTCAGTGTTAGACTTCGGCATTGTAACACCTTGTCATGCGCGAGCGTCAAAGAAGGGAAAAGCCGAAAAATGGATGCAGCAAGTGTGAGCACACCCAGAAATGAACGAGCCACTTTTTGGAACACAAGCATACATACTTTGTCACACGTTTTGGAAAATCTGACTGACGGATTATAATGTCTCATCTTGTAGCTTTAATATCTTCCCAGTTTCCCGACAGCTGTAATGGATCTCTCACAGATGGATGTTTTACTTTATTTTTCGTATCACATTCTTATGCTTTGTAATTCGTATGCTTAGAGTTCAAGCTCCGCCCGTGATTTTTCATGAGACGACCCCTTGAGATCCATTGATTCATCTCTCGGTTTTGCGGGCTCACCTACAAGCCTGTGGTGGGCATGCAGCTGTTTCACTTTACTATGAGGTACATATTCATGGAAACAACAGGAAACAAATTATGTGTCCTTGGCGGGTGGGCAGCGTGGTATCTGAAAGTGAAGCAAAAACGCAAGCCGGGGTACGGGGAAGTTGCAAAGCTGTACTTGAGATAGGGCCCGGGCAGACTTGTCAGCTTTGATTTATTAAGTGCAACTCCTGCTCTGACCGCTGGTAACTTGTCAGTCACCACATAATGGATGGGGCCCACAGCTCAGTGCGCCATGATTGGCTTTTTTTCACCCAACCCTATCCGCCGGGCCGCTCATCCAAAGCTATCTTGCTCTCATTTCTAATTAATTTGTTATTCTCAACCCTCGTCCGCGTCTCCTGTCCGCCCGACTACAGATGCCGAGCGGCTTCCTTTTTTTTTTTTTTTTACGCTTTCCTGCTTCCCTTCACATCTCTAATTCGATATTCTCACCGGTGTCTGACAACGCCTCCCCGTGGTGTCAAAGTTGACAAATGACTATTTCCGTTCGGATCCCTTTCCTCTAACACATGTTGGCATAGTGTGTTCATCATTCTCTCATCAGAAATGCTTCGAAGTTGTTATACCACGGTACCAAAGTGACAAAATTTTCACCAGCACCAGTAGCCCAATTATTGACTTCTTTCTCATATCAATATTCGATGAAGTGGTTTTTTCAGCACCGGACCCTTGTTTGCAGCTCCCACTGTCATTCATTATCTTTGTAGAAAACAGGTGGAGTCATTCGAGTGACTCAACGTCATCATGCAGAAATAAAACTGATTTCATCTGAAGGAAGATACACAAGATACGCTGTCCAAATATTATCAGCAGCAAAGAATTACATTTACAGCTTACATGAAAATGGTAAGGGGCGACACGGTAGTCCAGTGGTTAGCACGTCGGCTTCACAGTACAGAGGTACCGGGTTCAATTCCAGCTCCGGCCTCCCTGTGTGGAGTTTGCATGTTCTCCCTGGGCCTGCGTGGGTTTTCTCCGGGTACTCCGGTTTCCTCCCACATTCCAAAAACATGCGTGGCAGGCTGATTGAACACTCTAAATTGTCCCTAGGTGTAAGTGTGAGCGTGGTTGGTTGTTCGTCTCTGTGTGCCCTGCGATTGGCGGGCAACTGATCCAGGGTGTCCCCCGCCGACTGCCCGGAGACGGCTGGGATCGGCTCCAGCACCCCCCGCGACCCTAGTGAGGATCAAGCGGTTCGGAAAATGGATGGATGGATGGATGAAAATGGTAATAATTCAATTCTATTCTCCATTCTCTAATTGCTTCAGCGACTGATTGGTTGAGCTTCTGTGTGGATCAAAGCTTGATTTCCAATCGAGGACAATGTTGGACAAGTGTCGTGCGTTAGAGTAAATGATGTTTGCTATTTTTGGTCTGAGCATTTTTCGTGGGTGAACACATCCGTCCATCTCAACTAAAATGGAGCCAAACACAGTTGGATGGAAGCCTGTGCCATGTTGTGCAGTGACCCACTCAATGAACTCGTGATCAAAGACAGTCACACACACACACACACCGACTTCCACACACAAACATCACACCCAGCGCGAGCATAGCTGCCCTGCGGCGGACCCTTCCGCCGCGATCCCTCACATCCACGTCCTCCGCGATTAGCTTTGTCTTTGGACAGATGCAGCGCAACGTGGCCTGCGGGATATAACAGAGTGTGGCCCTATTACTCAAAAACAATAAGACATAATGTATTCTGATTTTTTTTTACGGATGTTTTTTTTTCCTCCATCTCTGTTCTTGCAACTTGTTCCTGTGATCTGGCTACAGCTGAATGATTGAATCTGATCCCCCCCCCTCACTTTGGAAAGAAATTTGTTATTTAAAATGTCATGCTTTGGGCCATTTATCAACCCAGCCCGACAGTGTGACACAATCAATTTAAGCCAATGAGGATCTTTCAGTGCTGAGAATGTTGGCCTCTGGTGTATTCATCTGTGTCCTGGGCCTTCTTATATTACAATGTGAAGATTAATACTGGCGCAGTTGTTCACAAATGACAAATTAAGATCACGGTTCAAGTGTTCAACCTCCATCTGGCATTTCTTGTTTTCAGATGAAGGTAAAGGGGAAAAAACTTCAAGTCGAGTCGTCTTATCGAGCACGAGTTCTTAGATGTACTTGAAATCATGACTTGTAGTTGTATTTTCTTTTTTAATTCCTGAAGATATTGCAAATCAAGGAATGATGACTTGGATGCGAACATTTAGTAACTTCATTACTGAGGTTATTATGATTATTACTTTCATTTTTATTCAATATCGCGAGATACTTTCAATTCAACACCCATTATTCTCTGAAACCTCTAAAGTGCTCGACAATGTTGGAGTCACCAAAACAACGGCGGATCTTTAATTCTTTGATTAACATGAATCCGAAAACAATGCCAAAATAACTGGTTCAATTCTCTGAATCACATTGGGACAATATGTTCTATGTCCTATGAGTCTAAAAATTGTATTTTGGTTAATATTGCAGTTTTGGATTATGAATTAAGCATCAAAATCCACCTGTTTATCCAACTCAGAGGGTGACAATTTTTCCACTCAATGTCGACTAAAAATTACATAATTTCACAATTGCAATATAAATCAGAATACAGTGATTAGACGAGCGGGGCTGCATTGAACATCCGGTATTATTTTAGTGGCCATTTTTGACTTGACGTGCCGTTTAACAATGCTTTCTGTGTATTGAGTTTAAAGTTAAAATGCGTTACATATAATATAAAAAAAATGTTACATATAAAAAAAACGTATGTATTTACGTTCTTCTGTTTCTAAAAAAAAAAAATAATAAGTATTGGTATGAATCATTTCAACCTTCATATTAATTCACACGTGTAATTGCGCACCCCCTTGTGACAAGCAGCAGTGAACTGTCGCATGCGTCATAATTGTTATTTGTGTGCATTTTGGGATGGATTTTTTTCAAAGAGGTGATCATTCTCCAGCATCCGACATTCAATATGTCAATCGGATAGTGGCGGCTTTTATGGGAAGCAGCAATGCCAGCACACTAGTGGAAATCTGTAAAAGAATACTGTCGGAGATGAAGGGCAGATTAATTATGCAATGACATTAAATTTGTCTGCCAAGTGATGATCCAATCCAGCTCATTATTACTTTATCAACCCTTAGCTCCCGGAATTGACTTTTTCTCATTTATGTTATTTCTAGCTTCTGCTCTGTCTCACTGATCAAATTCATTTTTTTTTGTCAAAATGGCAAATGCACAGTGACAGCTGTGACCCATAAATTAAAAAAAATATATAAAAAATACATCAATGAACCCATCATGAATGTGACGCCTCCAAATGTATGAACAGGCGAAGTCAAGTGATAGTTGTACAATAAAATAAAAATAATTGTATCAAAACCTACAGGCAACAGCTTTTCAGTTTTTGCTAGTTTTCTTCTTACATGCGGAGGATGAAGTTTAAGTGTAAGGGAAAAAACAGTGATAGCGGCCGGATCACTATTAATCCAACCTGACATCAATTTCAGTGCCGTCCATCGCACCTGATTCTGCTTGACTCCAATTAGCCTGCTCCATATGTTCAATTAGGAAAAAAAAAATACACCTGCTGAACCCGTGCTGGTCCTTGTTCACTTTTACATCTTTGGTTCCGACCTCATTAAAGTCTTCGCTCAAACACATGCCCCCAGTTTGTACTTTGCGGTTCAGCACTATATGATTATTGAGCATTCACACCATGGGTGCAAGCTGCTTACAAAAGTCATTACTATTTATCGCCGGGTGGTGTTATTTTTATTTTACTGTTATTATACCTTCAGAAAATAATACCTGGGACCTTCATGCTTTCTTGTACTTCATATTACAGGGAAACCTGTGAGAGTGACATCAGCAGCTTGCATAGGTATCAAACTCAGGTCCTGGAGGGCCGCTGTGGTGCATGTTTTCCAAGTCTCACTGTTGCAACACGCCTGATTCAAATCAACAGATTCAATGTCAGGCTTCTGCAGCGCTTGCTGATGATCTGTTCATTTGAATCAGGTGTGTTGCAACAGGGAGACTTGGAAAACATCCAGGACAACGCCCCTCCAGGACCTGAATTTGACACCTATGAGCTAACGTGACGTGGTTTACTTCAGAATTTTTACTGACACGCTTGAAGCCACCAATATTTAGCCAGCGTCCCATCACATCTGACCAATGAAGTGACCGAACACTTCATTGGACCAATGAAACCGTCAGAGTCTGCCCTCACGCCACCATTTGTGATTGGAGTGTTCCCGCGTGAGGGTGCAGCCGGTTGCCTAAGGAGAGTAATGCAGAAGTCTGTATGCATCGCGGTGCGATTCAGTTTAAGGAGTGATTGAGAGCGAAAGAAGAAATGATTTGAGTTTAAAGAACATTGGGAACTAGCGTCGTAAATACAGCCACCATTGCAGTGCAACCCTCGTCTCTCAAGTGGCAGGGAATCGTGAAAGAAGATACAGCAGCATTCAGTCTGGAGCAGAGCCTTCACCTAACAACCACTAGCCAAGAGCTGAGCATTAGCTATCGGGCGTATGCATTGCACTGCAAGATAATTCCATTTCAAAGTAAATGAAAACCTGATCATCTTATTTTCCAACTGAATTTAACGTACTTGAGGTGGTTCATCTTTTGATTACATTCTGTTTAAAATGTGCCATGCTAATCGAATATCATGGCTAATAGCTCTTCTTTAGTAGTGATGAAGCAAGATTGTTTGAGGCTGCATTATCACAATAAAGCAGGAATGATTCCCTAGCCTCAAATGAGCTGACCACCGGCCACACATGTGAGGCAGCTTTATTCACTTGACCAGATGAAGCACGTTCCGGTTCTCAGCTCGGGCTTACGACCCCGTTAAAACCGTGAGATAGAGCTCTAAATCAGATACTACCGCTGGAAATGCACTGCATAGAAACTGATAACTGAGCCAATCCGTCATGGATGACTAAAACTTGCAAATGCCTTTGATGGCCATGAAATGTAATTGGGTTTGCACGGCTATCTTGCTATCGTTGAATTTCATCCAACCTGGTCTAAACTTTATCGACACAAACATTACTGATCAGCACGGCATCAGAGAGAGTGTCTAACTTTGGTCAGAAAAATCACAAGCTTTTTGAAAACCCGTCCTCAACATTTCTCTTTGATGAATTGTTTGTCGTGTTTGGTAGTATATTCAAATCGAACTTCCGAAGGAGTTGACATGCTATCTACAAACAGGAAATGAATGCTGATTTAAATGGAGGGATGAGGGAGAGCAATTTTCTCTCCGGTCATTGTTGTCAGCCTAGTGATAAAACCAAACAAGAACATTTCAGGCTCACCCTAATTCTTTCAGCCTTTTTCTATGCCACTTATCCTCATCAGGGTCAATCCTCAAAGACTTTGGGTGAGAGGCAGAGTACACACTGAACAGATTGCCGACCAATCACAGGGATCATAACCAAGGAAAAGTCATTTGGATTTCAAACTGCTTCTACTCTGAGTATCACCTATTTTAAGTGCCAGATCAAAGGCAGGGATGATTGCCTTTGCTTTTGGCTTGTTTCCTCATTAAACCCCTCCTCGTTGTTCTCCTTCTCGTCTCTTGTTTGCCAGGCCTTGTTTATCTCGACAATCCAATACTTTTTGCATCCAAGCTACCAGGGCCAAAGGAAGCAGTAGAGAGTGAGCCAAAAGAGCTAGCGATTGCAGCTAATTAGCTACAGCTGCTGATGGGACCTCATCTTGCTGGCTGCCAGAGGAGCCTTGACAAAATTGCAATCAGATGCAATCAGAAAAGATGAGCCGTTTTTGCCACATTAAAATCCTGGGCATTTTGGAGATAGCACAGGGGAACGTGGATAAGATGACAAAAGGAGAGGATACATTTGTCTACGGAGATGTCACATTTTGTCTTTCTAGTTTGGGTTTAAGGTGAAGGTAAAAAAAAAAGGCCAGATTGATATCAATCATTATCAGCATCAAAAATCATCGAACATAAGCAATGTCAATGTAACACCTAATTATTGGGCTAAAGTAGTTTGCTGCACCCAAATTATGGACTGAAAGCATTAAAAACATTCCTTTTTTTACCACATCATTTCAGCCACACTGCACTACCTATTGGCAATTGTAATCTGAACTCACGAGATGTGCATTTTGTCAAGCAATTTTAGTCAAACGTTAAATTGGCATGCTTGTGATGGATCGCCATCACCAGGAAACACTACTTTCTTTTAAAGCAATTCCCATCAAATAGTTTGCCCGGGGGCCATTTGTGGCCCGGAGAATGATATTTTGGGGCCGACCCCCTACCCTCCACGTATCCACCTACAATACCCTACTTGTATTTGGGATTTCTCACAAAATAATCCTCCTCTCTTAATGCCAACTCCATCCCATGTATTTTGGTAAAAAAATACAATCATTTAAAATCTTTGAACAGTCGTCATAAACATTGAATCAATATATATATCTTTTTTTCCAACCAGAATAGCATATTTTGTACACTACTAGGCACTGTGTTTCTGTTAGGGCCTTTTCTGTAGTGATGTACATGCACACTCATAACACCTATACATGTACAGCACTTTGTATGCAGCGATGGCTGTTTGAAAGTGCTCTATAAATACTGTTGACTTGACTTGACCTATCGTTCAATGGTTAATCAGCTGCTTGGCATAGGAAAGACTTTCTGGAAGCCTATATATTTTTTTTCATTCCCATGTTCCAACAGTCCCCTTTTGACATGAACACATATACACACACACACAAACACTCGCCTGCGCTAAGGATGTATCACTGCAACAGATGGAGCATCATTTTATCTACGGCGCATGTGTGGGCAGAGCACCATGTAAATTTTGTCTGCAATTTATCATTTGTCTGATGCAACATTCTCGTCACGACCTTCGAGGTATATTCTTGGTAACCTGTTGCTTTGCTAAGATTTGTGTCGTCTCTTTCTGAGGCAATAAAGACGCAAATTACACCAAGTCTGGTGGGCAGAGATGTCAGAGACTCGGTCTAGTATGTCCTGTGAGAGTGTTCTAATGATGTATTGTGGAGGGACAGGACCGCGAACCTGTATCCAACAATGCTGTCTATCTCTTAAGACCAGCTTATAAATAATGTCTTTGCATGCACAAGGCTCACAGTGAACCACAGAGCTACAACACATTTGGTGGCACATGCAGCTTGTTGCTACAGAAGGTTCTGCACTGAAATATAACAGTCACACTGAACGTGCGAAAATGTACCGAGTAATTTATTTAAATGTGTGTGATGTGTGTTTGTATAAATGTCAGCCCAAAAAAAAAAAAGTGGTTTAATTTTATATCGGCAGGGGTCAGATGTTATTTTTCTGTCCACCCCCACATCCATGATAGTGCCTGAAATGAGGCTGAGGCTATGTTTTAGCGTGGAGGCCGTATTGAAAAGGCAATTTCCAGGGGTATACCCTGGCGTTAGGTCAAGGTCTGGATCCCAGTCCAGATTTAGGAAGGATGGCTCATGCCAACATGCTGACTGCTGCTGGAGAGTGTCAGCAGATGTAAATTATCAAGTGTACTGTTTGGTTCATTAGCTGCGCTTTCGCTTGCACCAAACACAGCTGTTGCCTGGCCTACAGAGCAAAGTGGAATGTGTATGTATGTGTATGAGAGTGAGAGTCAGAGAGAGAGAGAGAGACTGTGTCAAAGCTAAACTAGTGAAACACTCCATCGGTCCTGCCCTACATGTCTGCACGTTACATCTCTGTCTAACAAAGTCGAAAACGACATTTGAGGAACCGTTTTCATTGTTTTTTGTTTTGTTTTGGGTTTTTTTTTTTAATCTTGGATCTTGCTTGTTATTTGTTATTGTAATATTTCCCTGCCCAAATGCGTGTTTACCAGCCAACATGCCTGTAGTTTGTATCCTCCTATTAAAATGAGTGAAGTGAACAATTTGTCCTATCGTCCCCTTTACAACTTCATTCATATTTGTTGTTTTAAAAAAAAATGAAAAACAGATCAGAAAATGTACAATCTCATATACAAAGGTAGTAGGAGGCAAGTGCACACACACCAGCAATAGAATAAGTGGAGACAGCACATAACCTAGAATTAAACAATCTGAACAATGAATGACACAAAACAATGAATCAAGAATAATAATAATCAAAATAATACTCACATGAGTATCATCAAGTGAGAGATTTCACGATAAATACTCAGTCTTAGCATTTTACGCAACTTCACCCAAAGTAACGAGGTAGGTGACTCATTTCAAATGAAATCCAATCCGATTGTCCAAAAGTTGAAGTGAAAGGTCCTCTAATGCCGCTATTATGCTGAATCTCTGATGCCCATTTTTTGACAAGAGGAGCCGAGGAAAATTTACAACGTGAAAAGATGAGGGTTTTTTTGCTCATTAACAGCCTCTTTATTATTTAATTATTATATATTTGAGTTCAAAATGGTTGCAAAGACATATCCTTTAGTCAGTCAGGAAATCACATCAGTGCATCTGTTTAAAGCAGTGTTAGCTTACTTGCGGTCGAAGCGTCTTTTTTGAGTCATTCTCCACACATCTCTGCATATACTGTTATTAATCTTGTCTTGTTGTTTGCATCAGTAAAATTTCCAACCGATGTTGCCACTATCCAAGACATGTTTGTGTCTAATATGTGTGCAGATTGCCGTGCCCGCTGAAGAAATATTTATTCAGAGCCAAGGTCTGCTGTAATTAATAGAATCCCCCCCCCCCCCCCCCCAGTTGCCTTCCTATTATCCCACTCTTTGGAGTCACTTGTGTATCTGCAAGTCTCTGGTCAACTACTTATGTTATGAAGATGTTTTGTCCACAACCGGTTGATTCGTCATGCGTTTGCATGTTGTCAAGACACTGTCTGATAAGTAGATTGGCAATAACATTATTATTATTCTGGGCCGGTAACCAATTCTATTGCAGCCATCATGCACTCAAAATGAAAATACATGCGCGTCATTCTTTTGATGACACTCACCAACATTTAATGGGTGTTATTTTGGGTTTTTGTTTTTCAATTTAAAAAAAAAATGGTTTTGTAATTTAGTGTAACCCTGCTAAGTGTTTCTCACTGTGAATGGTTTATTGCTGAAAACGATAATTATTTATACATTACATATTTCGAAATCAATTTTAAGGGTGAAAACTGATTTCAGATCCATGAACGAGAAATTGAATTTAGAAAATAAAAGGATGCATTTCAAGTAGAACGTTATTCAGCGACATGAGGAGGAAGCCCACGTCACCAATGTTTTTGGTTGAAATCCCTCCCGTCCAATTTTGCGAAAACCTCATCAGCAAAAGCTGCTTATGAGGTTTTCAAGTCACATCGCGGCACTTGCGACTTCTGCTTCTGCTCGCACTATCGACTGAGAAAATGGTGACAGGATGGATAGACGGAGCCACAGAAGAATATGCCATGAGAGTATTTGCCCTTAACCTGCAGAGTTTGCACAGATGACATCTTAATAAGCAAAGCTCGATGATACATTTCAATCTGAGCTGCCTAATATCTCCGGAGGACAGTGCACCATTGCTCACGTCTAATAGTTTTCCTTTCATCCGACCGCCGGCAAGTCACATATAAAGAGACGCATCAGTCTTTGTGATTGTCCATCCATAGCATCCTCCTCCTGTATTAAAATAACTTTCTCTTTTGTAAAAGATCGTTACAGTGTGTTCCATAAAATATGGATTTTTCATGCAATGCCAAGAATATGACACAAAAAAAAAACATAAACAGTGAAGTACAAAAACGGTTTACACCACCCTCACTTCCTTAATACGTTGAGTTGTTCAGACACCATGTCTTTATTTGTACCACTGGGAGATTTCAAGTCTTTCAGACACGTGCCAGAGCTGGCATTACAGCCCGTCGCCCACAGTGTGCCACCATGAGCAGGAATACAACTTTGATGTTTTCCGTTGCGCTGCTTTTATTTACTTCCTTGTTTTTACTCCTGCGTATGCACATTGCATCCCACAAAAACATTTGAAAAAAAACAAAACACAGCTGCATACAAAAAAGACATTGCTATCCACGTCTTAAGAATCTGAGTGGCTCTCTCAAAACACTCCTGCGAATTGCCTACCACCTTACAAAGACCGCTTTGTGGGTTGTTCAATCTCTGGAGTCCTGGTGAGTTAGTCAGCGATAGAACTATGTTCAATCTGCATGAGCTGCCAGACAATCTGTTAATTAGGCATGCTAATGGTAATAATTGTAGCTTGTGTTGAACCCAGCTGCTGAGGTAATTTGGAGCTTTCGCCCACTGGTTGTCAGGACTCACCATGAGTCCCATATACCGTATCACTGGTCACGTGTGAAAAGTGCCGAGAAAGGTTCAGTCTGTCCAGATAGAAAAGTAGGTTGTGGAAAGGTAATTTAAAAAAAGAGTTTAGGTATAATACTTAAACCAGGATCAAACCAAAAAAATGTACTGATGCTAATGGGAGTCAATTTTAAATCATATGTTTGTATTTGTGGGGTTTTGTTTGTTTTGGTTTTTTTTTTGTTTGTTTGTTTGTTTTTATCAGGCCTAATGGAAGGCATGGCAGTTTTGATATGCAGTAAGACTATGGTTATAAATTAAAATCATTTTTACTATCCGCAGTATCATAACACAGGGTTGTCCAAAGTCGGTCCTCAGGGGTCCCGAGAGAGCACCACACCTGATTCAAATAAGCATCAGGGTTCGGCTGCTTCAGAGCTGGCTGACACTCACACCTAGGGACAATTTGGAGTGTTCAATCAGCCTGCCCTGCATTTTTCTTGGAATGTGGGGAAACCGGAGCACCCGGAGTAAACCTACACAGGCACGGGGAGAACATGCAAACTCCACGCAGGAAGGCCACTGCTGGGATTAGAACCCACAACCTCTACACTCAGCCACCGGGCCACCATCTGAAACGGTGCATTGCTAAATAGACCACTTGATGTTTGCAATTATTTTGGTTCCAATCATTTAAAAAATGTTGAGACAAGCGGCAAACATTTTCCTCTCCCTCTTATTTTGACGACACCTACCATGTCATGGTTATGCACCTGCCTTTCAGATGTTCAAAGACGGAAAATCAGTCATTACAATTTGTCTCAGGTTTGATTAATCACATTGTGTTCACTAGATTAATGTATTTATTTATACTCCTCCCTGAAATAAACTACATGGTAACTGAATTCATTTGGCAGAAGCAATCCGGATGTGCCCACTTAATAGATAAGCTTCCAAATGTGTTTGAGTGAGCAATCAAGTTGACTTGATTGTTTTTCTTTTTAACATGGAACTCAAGCCATCAAAGATAATCCTGGGATGCATTTCCTATGATTTCATCTCCTAATTTTTTTTTTCCACTGAGCAATAAAAATAAAGAATTTAATTCCATACGTGAGATTGTGTTAACTTTAATGCTGCATTTTTTTCAAATTTTTATTGAATCTCTGAACATTTTTACATTGGTAAAAAAAAGTACATAACTCAAACAATGAAAAGTCTGCTATCCTCTTGGAACCTGTTGGGGTGTCAGACCACTGAACCAAATCACTTTCAAGGTCTCTGAAAACTGTTTAGCACTCCAATTACTGATATTGTGTCCCTGTAATAATGGGACACGAACCACAGTGTGATTAAGCCTTATTCAGAATTGTAGCTGATTATACAGGAGCTGTGTTGGAGACGTGTACAATGCATAAATTCCACCATTGAAATGTAAATGTGCACTGTTGCATTCACCATGATAAAAAAAAAAAAAAAATCCCTCCTCCTCCATTCTTATTACACTTCCATTCTGTGCGGCACACTCTGCACAGGAAGAATAGAATGTAATGAAATCATAGGGACGTAAATGCTTTTGTTTGTTTGAAAACACGCATGCAATGACATCAACCCGTCAAATGAAAATGTTTTCAAGACGCTGTCATTTTACACTTTGCTCCGTGACTCTCGGTGGGGAACGATTGTGGCCGTGAAAGAGTGAAGAGTTTTTTTTTTTAAGCAAGGAGGTATGATATTCTGCAATTTTGTGGTAAAATGGTTGACCGGGAGTATGGGCATGCGGAAAGACGGGCAGATCTTCTACTGACCAGTAACAAAAACTGCAAGGTGTCAAAAATAACCATCGCGACCTTGGCAGTGCTATAAACTGAAGGTTTATGCATTGGAGAGTCTCAGAGATACTTTGGCAAGTGGAAAGACATGCAGCACACTGCATCAGAATCTTTTTTTTCCCACCTTGGCTTTAGGATAGCTTGTGATATTGAGCTTGGAATTACTTCCATGTCATCCATTCACCCTCATAGCAGTTTTCTGCAGACGCGGCATTCCAGTGGTTGACCCAGATAGCCCAGGGCAATTCGCAGTGATGTTTACAAAATAAATTGAGGTTTTCACGATCCGTTTTTTTTTCCCACCTTCAACAACAAAATCACGATTCAAAATCAAAACATCAAGTGACACATAGCTTGTCCATCTTGACCCACAATCCCTCCTTGTGACAATTCTACTGGGGTCTACTCATCATCCTCATTGAACTAACGGTTAGGCTAGTATGCTTGATACTTTTGTGCTTCAAGTTCTGCGTGGTAAGATGCAGAATAGTGACTTGATAGCACTGTTCAGAATCAGAATCAGAATCATCTTTATTGGCCAAGTATGTAGAACACACAAGGAATTTGTTTCCGGTATAACACGCTGCACTAGTATCATCGTAAACAACAAAAACATTGAACCATTTTGGAGTAACCAGTAGTTTTGTAGTACCATTTTGTGGTGCAAGAAGAGTGACTATGTCAGTGACTGTTTAAGGAGTTAATGGCTAGAGGGAAGAAGCTGTTTAAGTGTCTACTGGATTTGGTGCGCATGGATCTGTAGCGTCTGCCTGAGGGGAGTGGCTGAAAAAGGTGGTGGGCAGGGTGCGGGGGATCCAGGAGGATTTTCCGTGCCCTTGTCTTGATTCTTGCAGTGTGCAAGTCCTCAAGATTGGGTAGGGCGGTGCCAACGATTTTTTCTGCCGTCTTAACTGTCCGTTGAAGTCGGATTTTGTCCTTTTTTGTGGCTGTCCCAAACCAAACCGTGATGGAAGAACACAGGATTGATTCGATGACTGCCGTGTAGAACTGTCGTAGCACCTCCTGTGGCAGGCCATGCCACACTTGTAGTTTGGTAGCTACATGGTGTGTACATTTGGGCCTGAAAATTGGCCAAATAAGGAACGGAGCATTTTTAATCACTACTTTCAAGTAGTGACGGGAAGCTAAATTTGTAATGTTTTCCTCCCACACCATTTTACAAGGTTAATTATTTCCTATTACCAAATGTGTCTGACAATATTGTGGCTGGACAGAGGAAGATTCCCCCATTGCTGGTGCACCCTTTGATATCAGACTGACGCCATAGTACTCCGTGTCCATATGGCCTAAAGGCAGAGCAACGAAGACAAGGAATAGGAGCAGCAGATACAAAAGACCTCCCTCGGGCCATTGCTTTCATTCTGCGGAAGAAGGGGGAACCCTAATGTAGGGGAAAAGGGAGAGGTTACTTTTTTTTTTTTTGCATAACACCACTGTTTGAAGGCACTCCGGCAAAGGTGGCGACAAAGCCGAGAGATGCTGACCTCTCCGCCTGAAAATGATGGACTCGGGTAGCAGAGGAACTGTGCTAGAAATAAGTGGCTATCGACACAGACATGCAGTCATTATAGGAATAGGGATTCTGTGTCGGATGTTCCTTGCGGCTTAGTCCAGCATTCCACTAATAGCACTGGCACCTAGCCCAATAGTAGGCAGCACATTTCCTCTCCATGTAGAAGCATCTAAACAAAAATTGGCTTTTCACTCAGCCTGCCGAGTGAAAAACCTGCCTGGTTCACGTGTCGCAGATGCAGCTGGTGGCAAGAAGCCCGTTTGCGAGGCTTTCAAGGGTTAGTGAAAGCTGAGAAATCATTATGCCCCCGATGTCCCTGAAAAAGGACATTATAGCCATGATTCACAAAAGGACATCGTACAAAGCGGATTTGCGTGCATGGTAAAGATGAGTGATTTTCAGAAAGACGGAGGCGGTTTAAATCCGGCATGTCGCATTTTGAATCCGTGTCACTTAATTTAACCTCCTTTTGTTGAATTAACCTCAAATTTTTAGAGGTAATTAGGTGTAGGTATGAAAGACTGATTACTCTCTCTTGCTTAAGGCTGCTTAAGGATCAGATTCATCGTGAAGGAAAAACTCCAACAGAGGCAATAAACGTGTGAATGAGAGCAAGGCTGCACAGGGGTTAATGTTCTCGTGCTTTTGTATGTTGGCGCAATGGCTCTTTATTTTCAGTTTTTTTTGGGGTTTTTTTTTACCTTTTTATCGCAACACGATGAATGCCATCAAGCTCCCGAACAATGAAGGAACTGAAACCCACGATGCAATTTTTCTTTCTACGTGTTGAAAACTAATTAAGGGGAGAAAAAAAACACAAGGATCAAGGATTTTCGGTGTTGTTTTTCACTTTGCTGATGCTTAAAAGGATAAAGAGCTTTTAATTGAATGTGGCAACCAATTTCCTTGTGTGTGTGTTTGTGCGTGTGGTCACATCTTGGAGATTTATTTCAGCTGTTTTTTTTGGGAGGTTCTGAAGTTTGTGTTTTAGCTGACATGCCAAAAAAACAAAATCCTCTCATCAAAGCTGCAGTTTAGGTTTTTAATAAGATCCGATAGCAGTCCAGCAGTGCTCTACTGTGGACACCGACATGTATTACTCCATGACAGAACATGCCAAAAGCAGTGTGCTCTGTTCACCTAATCACCAAATCTGTCATGCCAAGCCTCATTAGCCTGATGGGAGATCTATGGCGAGTGGCCCCACACTAACCTCCTGCGGCCCACAAATCAATGCTCTCGCACTGCGGTGTGGTGAGGAGGCGTGATGAGAGCCGATGTCCTTTCCGTCAGTCCACCGTGTTTTGCGTTAATTATTTCACATTAATTATTTAGGTGGAGCTCGCAAATGGCTGATCCACTTGTAAAAAAATGGAGCTAACACACACAAAAAAAAAAAACAACTGCAGTGTGATAAGTGATGCACATAGAGTGGTTTTAACACACAGGCCTGCCCATATCTCCCTGCATCCAACTATTCATCCGGCGCTCCTGCTTGATCCTCTGCCGCCACTTATCCACATTTGAAATTACAAAAGCCTCCTTATGGCTGGCTTATCGCCCATGTAATGACAAAGTTCAAATGTGACTCTATCCGAACAGCTCCGAAAAGCGATTGAAAGCCTCTCTTGTGGTAAGTGGCCGCATCAGCGACTCAAAATACACATTTGGCATGTGAGCAAAACACAAATATTGATGAAAAACATACATTGCTCAGCTTGTGAATCAACAAGACTTTCCGATGAGCTGAAATATCTTTGAGAATATGTCTCCGTATTTTGCTAATGGGCAGATTTACATTTGACAGGCAGCGCTTGAGCTCTTTGCAAAGAACAAGTGTTTTTAAAGTGTTCTCATTACGTACCAGTACAAGTGAGTTGGAGAGTCATACAGAGGCACTTGTAGTGTAAGTGTGTGATAAAATGCAACTATCAGGGGCTTCGTTTATTTGAATGTACCAGAAGACAGAAACAATGCATTGTACCCCAAATTCCAGGTGCAGTGATCTCAACTCTGAACCTCAGAGCACTTTCACAGATGTGCCAAATCTCATTTTATGCTTCTCTGCTTCCTTCTCAAAAAGGGACAGCATCATAAGTTTGTCTTTATCAATTCCCGGAGCTCAGAAAAAAAAAAAGCCAAAGCCCGTAAATCATTTAGCGTGCATCCCGGTGGCAGAAATAGCTTCTTCTTTTACTCTTGATTTCGCTTGACTTTCTCTCGTCTCATCACAGACAGCAGCATTTGCCATTCTTCATATGCGCAAGAGAGATGAAATGACGGGGTAAAATAAGAAACCTGGGCATTAAAATGAAAAGAAAGAAAAATCAAAAGCCACTTTTCAACGAAGTACAAATCTGTTCAGTTCAGTCCTGTTCGTCTTGGTGTGGATCCGCAAATCCTAATTACGCTTGCCGTTTCCAACGCCGGATCTCTTGGGAGGTAATCGCTGGTTCAGTTGCATGAATCCGATGATTCTCTGTCAACCAATGGACAGCAGCATACATCTACACAAACTGCACTTTTCTACCGTGACCAACAGTTCAAATGAAAATGTGTTTAAAAATAAGACACTGTGGGTCAGGCATTTTTGGAGATGGTGTAAATGCAGATCATACACGACCAAATTCAACTAAAATCAACAAACCGTGTGGCTAGTGGAAAGGCGTTTTGGCAAACTCTTGCTGTTGTATCTATAATCGTGTAGTGTATAGTAGTTTCGTGTTTGTGGGATGTGCGTTGAACATTTTTTTTTGCCCAGCCTCCCAGAGTACACAGCATAAAACACATCCAAATACAACAGCAGCAAAAATGAATGGGGCCCTCGTTCAGGACTGCAGTATAATTAACTGGAGAGGCTGACGAGGGATTACGCCAGGAGGGGTGGCAAATTAAAGCTCAGATAATGAGCTGAAGTTTCTTAATTTGTTCTCCCCCGTAATTCCAGAACGGATTAGCAGTAACTTTAGTCGCCTCTTCCCACCGATTAGCCCGGCTTGCTCAGTTTTGTAAGAAGCAGCGAAGAGTGGAGATGAGCGGTTGCACATCACATCAGTAGACCTGATCAGTGCTACCAGGAAGCGTGTTTTGTTATTTGAGGACACACCTGCTTGGGGATAAGATTCATTGGCTCAAATTAGCATGCTAAGTATTTGCGCAATTATTTACCATGGTACGGCTACACTCCAATTTATTATTGTACCTTTAAGTGTATGGTGGCTTGACTTGGTTGTTACTCTAAGGTTTATACCCATGATTGTGTGTACGTGTACAGACCAGTGTTGAACCTTTCGGGACAGATTTTTACACATCTATTGATCCAATGTACCTTTTACAGGAACGTGTGCATGTTATACAGCCAGGGAACAAAAATGCCGTGGTTAAAATACACATTTAGAGATAGTTGCTTGAAGAACAAGCAAATGGAACGGTCCTTCATTTAGGTGGATTTGTTGTTATTGCTACACAAGAAAAGTTGACAATGACGTGTTTCCACAAACCGCAGCCAGTTGGGTTTACCTCGATCTGTACTTTCTCTCCATCTCTTCATCAGGACCAGGACTGTCCTGGCTTGAGCCCGTCCGTCACTTTGGTTTGGAAGCACCCGAGCATGATGCCTTGACCTGTAATAGCACCTGATGCAAAATAATCAAAATTGACAGGCCTTTTTTTGGGTTCTACTGCTTCTCGGGGCAGTGCTGGAGAGCACTCCGGGGGGCTGCCACACCTCCAGGCACATTTTCCCTCCATTACACTTGATTTGCCTCACAGGAATGCGGCATTGCTGTCTTTCAATGAAAAACAAACCAAGAGAGCACGGTAGTCAGATGATGGATAAATATTTGGAACTGCGTACGTGTTGTAAATTCATGTTGTCGCTTGCAAGACTGAGAATCCACAACAATTAAATGTTTATTTAAAAAAATGGAGAAAAAAAATCAACATTGTGACAATGAAATGTCTAATTATATTAGTGATGCTTGATTGCCTCCAGACAGCTCCAAAATCAATGGCTTCTCTTGGGAGACTCATAAACAGAGATACAGGCGTATAGTTTTGTTGATGAAGAGTGGTAAGAAACATGATTATATTCACAAGCATTGCCTCCTGAGATTCAGCTACACAAATCTGACCTACACTATGCCTCATATGAACTGCCTGTAACAATCAATAAAAATCCCATTTACAATTTCAGCAGGAGGGAATAGGAGGTTTTTAAGGAGTGAAGTTATGCAGTCAGGCAATATCTAATTTGTTTTCTACAGGAGAGATTTGACATTTCATTGTACCGTGGTCTGATTCACTCCAGAATGGAAAATATGCCATGCATGTTTCCAATATTTAACAAGACATTGTCCCAAAGTCTTGTTAAGTAGGTGAGGTCGAAAACAAAGCCTAATTGTGGCTCAGGAGAGTTTTTTTTTTGTCAATTTGTTGCAGCGTTTTTGGATTATCTACCCTGTGCCGCAAAGGACATGGCTATGATATATGCTTCAATATGCCCCCACTTTAAAAACGTCACCCTCACTTTACCACTGTTACATTCAACCTTCACTTTGGGAATTAATTCAAAACGACTCCCAGTGTTAACGGCTCACATATAAGCACCGTCTCACAGATTACAGTGACGCAAACATCTCATTGGTAGACTGCCTTCATCAAGTCCCTTGGCAACATCCGTGTGAGTCAGAGCAGGAGATAGTGGGTTGCCTTGTGACGTACTGTGTGTTTATCCAGGCACCTAAAATTGCCAGAAATTGTTGAAAACATGTTTCCGCAGAAACAATAAGGAAGGAAAAAAGTAGCCTCGGAGAAAAATGCACATTGCATCGGAATGTTACCATTTTTCTTTTATCAGGGCTGTGCATGATACGGTTGAAGTGGAACAATTAAATTTGCTTTCATTCAGCAGGATTACGATTTTATAACGATTTTCCGCTTTGAAACGTTGTCTTTTACACCCCAACTTTTTACATCATAATATGTGTCGTCAGCACCCATCCGTCGCCCACGTTGGAGCAACAGCAACTTGGAGCAGCCCTGTGGCTATTTTAGGGTTTGAGGCCCTGCTCAAAAGGCACCATGGCACAGGGTGTGATCTGCCATTTGTGGTCATAACAATCAGGCCCAGGTTGTCCTGAAAAACTGACTGCCAAATGTCCGCTGGAACTCCATCAGGTGCATATCTTTGTTTTTCTGTCCCACTCGCTGTCTGTCCTTCTACTGATCAGTAAATAATTATGTTGTGTTTTAGAAAGCGAGGACAGCTCACCGTCCTTAAAATAGCCTGTATTTCACACAAACGCAGTAGGGACATTTCATATTCTATTCCACATCAAAACAGAAGAAACACAATCGTGGAGTCTCGTCCGATCGTCCTTGGCTTGAGTGGCATTGCACAGCCGCCAGAAATTGTCACGTTGTTTAAAAAGAAAAACAGAACAGCTTTTTTTTTTTTAAAACATCTTCACAATAAAAGGAATAACACGTGATACGTGTTTTGTTTCTTCAAGTTTTTAGAACGTGCAATAAATGGAAGAAATGATTCTCAGCTTAACACACACCACTATCGTTCAAAAACTCATATGTAGACGATGACATAAACTGAACGTGTTTTGAATTTTCAAAGGGTGTGAGAAACCATTGACCTGAATGTTACCAAACTGGCTATAAACACACGAGTGCAGTGGTTCTTAACCTTGTTGGAGGTACTGAACCCAACCAGTTCATTCACTGAACCCTTTTTTCGTGAAAAACAATCATAACAACAACTGCTATCTCGACCTTCCCCTGATGAAAATATGCACGGAACCTAGTCCCCCACCATCACCCCCTCCCTCATATGTTCCCTTATTTCACCGTCTTCATTGTTTATGTCTTGTGACCTGTTGTAACTGTCATATGCTTATTATCCTCAAAATGAGGGTAGTTCGAGCGTGTTTTTTTTCTCCCCCCCTCCCTCCCTTGTGCTTTCTTTCTGACTTTCGGGTTGAGTGAACGCTGGTGCATTTTGGCTGCCGCTGCTCAACCTGTATTGTTTTTTTTTTTTTTTTTGTTATTGTAAAGTGTCCTTGGGTGTCTTGAAAGGCGCTAATAAATAAAATGTATTATTATTATTATATGATTTGTTTTTACAAATTCAAACACATTTATAAAAAACAGAAAAAAATAAATAAAATTACATGGCATAAGTATTGTTTTTTTTTCCAAATTGTATGACGTACTATCACCACAGTCACACGTTGACGATGGAGCAAACTAAATTTCCAGCATATGAATGGACAAGCAATGTCATGTGATCATCTGCAGCCAACGATGACCAATCAGTCGCATCATAACTAATTGACACGTTGAGTCGGGTTGTGTCCTAACCTCCATGGCAGAGGCTTCGTCGAACCCATGAGATCGATTCACCAAACCCCTGGGGTTCAAACGAACCCAGGTTAAGATCCACTGCACAAGTGTGCGCGCGCATAAGCGAGAGTCTCACAGAGACTCATGTTCATCGTATTAAACGAAGCCTTTCTATACCCAGAGGGCCAAAGTACCACTGACCTCTGCTGTGACCTCACTTGGTGTTGACAGCAACTGCACTTCACACATGCTCCCTCAGGCGCTATGTGCCCACCGTCCTTCATAAATGAGACCAGATTAAAGAAGGGTTTAGAGTCCAGCTTGGGTACCACACGCGCTCATGCACGCACGCACACACAAGCGAAGAGACAACATCACAGCGTGTACTCATGAAAGACTGAAATTCAGCTTTCCACAGACACCGTTTTCATCTCGGAAAGCAGGGGAAGGCTGCAGATCTTTATGTCACGTGTAAAACATGTCTGGATGTTTCTTATGGATTTGAAATTAGATTTTGGAAAGGAAGATCACGTGCTCATTTCAGAGGCAGTGCTCATTGTCTTTGCCAACGACAAGTGACATAATAAGTAGCCAACATTGTTTGTAGGTTATGTGAAAGTGAAAAATGTGAAAAACCTTCGGTAATTAGAAATATGATTGCTTTTGTTGAAGTGTGTAGGTTCTAAACGAATCATCGCCAATATCTTTAGGCATCATTTGGAGGGCAATACTTAGTTAAAAAAAAAGTCCTAAAATAGCTTGTTTTTGTTTTTTTTGTATAGTTTTGTTTTCTCTTTTGCCCATTTGATATTTGCGTTTTATCTCGTGTCCTGATACCTGGTCAAGGTGGTGAAACGCAAACATCTTTAAGATGTCAGACAACCCCCCACAATGCTGTTATAATACGATGTGCACTGGCCATACATTAACCGCATTATGAAATAAGTATGGCTATTTCTGACCCTTTTGGGGTTTTTTTTTGAGAGATCACCGTGGTTGCAGAAAGCAATTGGAAATCAACTGTGAAATTTGTTTGTGTGCCAATAACTCTTTGTTTCAATTCACAATAGGTTATTGAAGGAGTTGCATAGTGAGCGTCGTTCGTCAAATCCCTTTTGCCTCACTTGTATGTCCGTGTGCTTATGATGACAGTTTTATGAAGATCAAACACCCGCTTTCCAAGGTTGCTCGCAAAGTCATGTCTTTTTTGACATTATCCTCGGTTATAATGGCTACCAGGGGTAATTGCCATTCTGTAAAACCGACCACAGGTGAGCTGATAACGGGGACAAAAGGTGATACATTAATAAAGTCCAACTCAGCTCTTTTATGGGGCATGCGAGATGTCTAGGACTAATTTTACCGGCAAGTATGAGAACAAAGGGTCCGCCACAACGTTCATTATTCCATTCCATAATTGTTGAAATACTGAATATTTTAAGTGGAAGCACCTTTGGAGATTTTTATCGGCAATTGTCCGCCTTGTATTTCACTGATTGCCTCCTGACAACTTGAGCAGAATAAAAAAAATAAAATAAAAATAGCATAAATAGGTGCATCAGGAAACCGGTCAATATACTCAGCTACACAAACCTTGCCTTAATGAATGAGAGTAATAAGTAATAATGAATGAATAATTTGTTAGGCTTTTGGCAAATACCTCTTTCTCTTTGATAGTTTATTATTGCCTGCCACTAATTACAATGATCCCTCGCTACTTTGTGGCTCACTTATTGCGGATTCGGCGCATCACGGATTTTTCAGAAATAAGAATAAATTTTAAAAAAAAATGAGAAAATGATCCGCCAGAGACAGCGAAAGTCAGCAAAAAAACGAGTCACATATACACAGGAGTACATGTATGTTTCATGTTTATGTTTACTGTATTTTTTTATTTATACACTAACCTAACCTAACTTATACATCTTATACATATATACTATATATATATATATATATATATATATGCAGGTATGTATATATATATATATATACCTGCAGGAATAATAAGGTGGTCAAAGGAAGAGATTCAGACCACGGACGTTAAGACCCGTAAGCTCCTAACCATTCATTGAGGGTTCCAACCCAAATCCAGCACCCTGAGACTGTACGCATGCCGAAAGGAAGGAGGTCGGGGACTAGTGAGTGTGAGAGCCAAATTAAAAGTTGTAGCAGAAAGGTCGGCTTGCCTGGGTGGTCCAATGTCCGTGATAGGGACTCCCTTTGTGCAAACACCCTATGATTTCCTGTCATAACCATGTAAGCCTAATGCCGCGTGACAATTCTGGTACTCCACTGCCCAAACATATCTGTCATGTTTTGTCATGGTGGCAAAGAATCCAGCTGAGTCCCACCTCTGTGACAGGATATACTATATCACATCGCAGGCACACATGCAGCACAGACGGGTGGGAACTGGAAACTTGGTCCTAACCTGTGCGCAATCAATATATATCCATCAACAAGATTTGCCACAAACATAAAATTAAAAATGAACGAGCTGGATATGCGATCAAATTAAACGGCGATTTATAACATGTGACATCCGCCTTCCCCGGTGGGCACCATCGGTCTGAACAGGATGTTCACTGGCTTCAGAAAAATAAATATTTGGCTCCCTGATAAGATAACTCCAAGTACACGTGCCAGGCAAAATTGATCAATTGCTGCATATTAGTTCTGAGAGAGCAGAACACTTCTCGCTAAATTCTCTAACTCACTAAAATCCCAGAAAGGAATTGGATGAGTTTTTAATTTGTTGCTAAAAGTTGATTATTTCAATTTTATGTATTCATTTATTTATTTTGTTTGTGTGTCTTCAAATGTGAAATCACG
Organism: Hippocampus zosterae; assembly: GCF_025434085.1. Lineage (NCBI taxonomy): Eukaryota > Metazoa > Chordata > Actinopteri > Syngnathiformes > Syngnathidae > Hippocampus > Hippocampus zosterae. Next base: position 21,345,500 of record NC_067460.1, on the reverse strand, counting down.
TTATTCATAGCCCACAGTTTAAGTGTGAAAATGTGAAGTTGTGCGTGTTCCCCAGGATCTTTGGGGGGAGGGGGAAGGTTTTACAAAAAAAATTGTGAAACTTATCTTAACTGAAAACAGCAGTTCAGTAACTTCCAGGATTAACAAGTAGGATCACACATCCTAAAGGTGGGAAGTAAATGCAGTACAAAGTTTCTGTTTAATGTGCCATTAAAGTTCATTCAAGTTCAAAGCTGGCTTGTATCCCCAATTGTAACCAAAAAGATAAAGTTCACATAAAGTACCTAATTGTGGAAAAGGAATTACAGATAAACTGAACAAGCTTTTTATGCTTATTTGACATGCCGTGGAAAACAATTCACTTCGATTCACTTCAGTCTTGAGTTGCTCAGCCGGTATTGATGTCAAACATTAATTGATTCGATCTAACCTAGAAAAATGAAACAAATCGATGCGAAGTTGGCTGCCTTGCACAGCTTGCTGTGCTCAACTGGGCCTTGATGTATCCCTTGGCATCCAAAGTGCAAAATTAACCGCTGGCATCAAACAAACAAAACTGTCCATGAAAAAGTTGTATGACAGTTTTATTACTCTCTGGAATGACAAATGTGTCCCAATTTGTTTCGGTTATCCTTTGGATGTGAGCTTGGTTTGAATCGGATATACAGAATGTATCAGAATGCGTGCATGTGGTCACATAGAGCTCCAGAGAACTATGTAACCTGTGAGAGAATGTCTGAGAGGCTGACACGATCATACTTGGAAACCTACATGGATGTCCTGTTTGCAGTTTGCATTTGCATCCTCTGTGAAAGATACGGTAATTCTTCTCATTGGGTATTGTTATGTACTACTAAACAAACTACCGGTACGTACATTTGATTTCCTTTAACATCTCGTCTCGATAAACGGCCCCTGAATTTGAGAAACAAACTCGGGTGGACGACGTAACAGCGCAGAGACATAAAGCTGAGGGGCAACGCTTGTTCCCCGTGGCCAGGCAGAGTGAGTGACAGCGGTGAAGTAACGAAAGCCTCTGCCACTCAAGACTGACTTGCCTGTCATTGGGAATGTGCTGCCTGTCATCATGGCATGCTGATGACGGGGCACAGGTGGGGCTGAGAGTGGGAATAGCTACACGGAGCGTTAGCTGTGACTGACAGCAAGAAAAAGAGCAATTACAATACCTGCCAAGCGATTCACTGCTGTTGAACATAAATACGGTGACGGCGTGTGTATAAGTCCCTTGGAATCATTATCTTTCAATGACTGCATGATTTTTCAGATATTCAGCATGTGGTCATTGATGCGTACGAGATATTAAACCTCTGAAATCACCCAATTCACGGATGCTGGTTGATGTCAGATGTGTTCATAGAATCCGTATACACGGGTGCCGTTGTCGTCATTCACCGATCTGAGGCTTATAAGACTTGGTGTATAGTCTTGCAATATTTGATGAAGTCTTCTTTCTGACCTGCACGCTGTCCAGTTTTTGTCTGACTTCTGACACTGATTTTTCCTGAAAATCTTTTTTTTTTTTCTATACGGAAACATCCTTACAGCATTCAATAATCTTGACGTTAAGACACTGCTGGATGAGTACTAGATTGTTTCGACACTACAGGCCAGTTATTGTAAATTACGCATGTGGAATATTATTTTGGGGGAAAATACTGTAGCTCTGTGGCTATATCCAATACATACGACTTGTTGTACTAACAAAAGTCAAAGTAATACAATCCTGGTATCTGTAAAGGTCATGTGAGCGCAACCGGCATCTCAAGTGTTGCCAGAGACAAATATGGCCCCTCTCCAGGAGCGCAAGATGGCTAAGGCAGATGGCCAATTACATCCCATAATGCCTCATTGCAAATGATGAGGCAGGTGTCAAATTAGGCCTACCTACAAATAAGGGGGATTTTAAATTTGGAGAGGAACCAGCATAAACTGTGTTCATAGAAATATTATTCAAGAAAGTAACCAAAAAATAAATAAATGAACAGCATGGATGCAATTACCGAGTGTAGAAACTGTAGGAGAGTTTTTGCATCGGTATGAGTAAATCAAGGTTCATTTTTCCACCAAGAGGAGAGATTACATAGCGGAACGTATACTTCAGCTTCCGACAGTACATAAAATAAGACCTTCATAATGACCTGATACGGTAAATCGCCTTGCATAGTGAATGTTTGTATTGCCCTCCGCATGTCATCCATGCCCAGTCCTGCTGCCATGGTTGCTGTATGCCGTTGTAAAGGTGAGATGCTGATTTAGTTTACTCGTAAATTTGTTGGTACCCGACAATGTGGCTGATAGGGATTCTAGAAGGGCCGCTGCTCAGACAAGTGTGGCTTCTCATTACATTGTATCTTGAATCAAAATGTGTAGTGCATAATTTTTTAACTCGGTACCTTTCCACTAGTGACACGTACATTATCATGTCTTGATAAAATATAGACATCACAAGTAAAATTTACTATGTATTGGTTCAGCTTTCAAATGCATTGATAGTTGAAATATAATCCACCTACTCCACGCCATGATAGACTTGTTGCATTACTAAATTATAAATACTGGACATTTCAGCATGTGATTTATATTTAATTTTACAGGACAATGAAATAAAATCCACATCATCAGTTTGAACACGAAGGGCCAAATCTACAAAGAACGAACTGCGGCCACCGGTACCACCTTTAAATGCACTTCATTTGCACCCGCGGTTTGTCACTGTGATATGTTGATTTGGGCAAACATAGAGATGTGTAGAATTTGTTTTTTAAAATTATTAGTCAAGGTCTTATGACGTGCTTTTTTTTTTTTACATCCAGTGTTTTAGACTGCCCCCTGTGCGAACCCATTCCTCAGAACTCCGGGCAAGAATTACGATAGCTTTTCTTTCGAAATATTCGCCCGCAAGCTTGATGGTATCAGAGCCCCCCCTACTGCTATATGAGGCCTCCACAGAGGGGCACCAATTTTACACCGGCTTTCTCGAAACCTTACTTGCTTCACTTAAACTGCGTGTGCCTGTTTGCGATGGCATTAGTGAAAATGATGTTTATCAATTAATACCGCCGTCACACCGAGAGGGATTCTGTTAGGCACCGTAGTTAGTGAAGCATTTCACCATCCGTGCGGCACGCAAAAGCAACCCTAATCTTTTCGTGAATTTGGCACTATGTTTATTGTGACAGTGCCAGATATCCCCCCCCCCCCATCCCCTCTAAAAATAAATAAAATGCCACCTTGAAGATGTGAGCAGACTAAGGAATCCTTGATGCCCTGTGAGGACGTCAGCATTGCCGTCGTCCCATTGCTCAATCACCCCCCAGAGGTCATTGTGTCCTGATTCTGACCCTCATCCTTCCAAACCCGATTACTGTCCCTCCATCGAGACGCAGTCACTTCTGTTAATTAGAGCAAACCTTTTTGTCATTGAGGATGTATTTCCTCCCTTTTCTCCTACAGTTGACACAGACCCTCGTTAATCTGAAGTGTCTCCATGCGATGTGTCTTTCCAACCGCTTTGACCCCCCGATGTGGTGGCAGCTACGACTCCTGTTCATAAACAACGACCTTCTGAATATGTCAGGATGACTAATTCCAAAATTCAGGCCAAGATGTCCTCAAAACCCGTCCAATAGGCCTACACTGTGCCACCAAGCTTCGCCAACCAATTTGCAGGACAAACTGTGTCGAGTTGTGCTGGTCATTTTTGAGTCGGGCAGAATCCATTTTAATCAGTGCGTTCCAAGAAGCACCCATTTTCTAATTCGCTTATAAGGGTTACGGGTGTAGTGGAACCTATCCCTGCTGTCTCTGGGCAGTAGGTGGGGTACACCCTGAACTGGTTGCCAGCCAATCGCAGGGCACACAAAGACGAACAACCATCTACGCTCAAAATCGAGCTAGGGATGATTCAGAGTGCCCCAATCAACTTGACATGCATGTTTTTTGGAATGTGGGAGAAAACCGAAGTACCTGGAGAAAACCCACACCGGCACGGGGAGAACATGACAACTCCACAAAAGAGCGAGACAATCAAACCCTGCACCTCTGCACCGTGAGGCCGATGTGCTAGCCAGTTGACAACCGTGCCACCCGAACATGTATTTAAAAGGGTTAAATAATGCAGAGAGAAATTTCTTTACGGGTCATAAGAAACACACTACGGCTTTCTGCCTGACTAGCGTTAGCAGAGGAGAGCGTTCCAATCCACAGCAATCCATAAAACAGGTTTTTAACTACCTTAAAAATATTTAGCCATTTCTCATATTCCTCTGTTTTGAGAGTTAGAAGATTGGTGTGCTCCTCCTACATGAGTCCCAAGACGCTAATCAATTGACGCACAATTAATCCCGTACAGCCGACCATAATATCAGGATAACAATCGTACTATTGACAACTGTATTTACTGCCCAGCCTTCACTCGTGACTTCTCAACTAAAATATAGATAAACAATCATCATTTCTAATGCATAATTGACATTTCGTCAACCGATTAGTGGTTAGCAAAACAAAAATTGCCCCGTTATTGCTTCTTGAACATGATGGGGACACTTTTGGCATAGCTTGACACAATAACAGAATGCTTCTGTTGATGTCGTCAATCTTGTCCCAAGCTTTTCAATTGTTTGTCCCCCACATTGGCTAAATGTTCGCAGCCTGCTAGCTGCGAAGAATGTGATAATGACTTTTTAAAATCCATCAGGCAGAAAATTCATTTGTCGTTTGCTGTCACCCTTTGCCACTCATGAAGTGTTCGCCTCCATTATTGTGTCCAACAACTAACTATGCTTCGAACATTCTGACACAGCCACGTGACAACCACTATGCATGGAGTAAATGAGAGAGAGAGAAAGCATAAAATGCTCAAGCAAAGCAGAACAAATAAAACCAATTGCGGAACTTCCAAAGAACTACCGTAATCAATGGAAGACACAGAGGAACGCTAAGTTGGGCATAGCCAAAAGATGTTGACAGCTTTTTCTCACAGCCAAAGGTGAAGACTCTGAAAGCATGGCCCTTTTTTGAACTAAGCCTGACTCTGTCTCTCTTTTGAGCCCGCTAAATGCTTTTAACGATGCTCTGTCTATTTTCCCACCCGCTGAACGCGAGCACGCAAAGAAGTTGATGAAACATGACAGTGTATCGAGGTCAGATGCCCGGTCCTTGCTCAACCTGCGTGTTGCTTGAAATCTTACAGGTGGAACTTTGGGAATTTGGGTTGTGCGGTTCAAATACGCAGAAGCGGAGGAATCAAAAACTCTGGCTGTTGAACGACCTTAATGTCAGAATGTGCGGTTGGAAAATGTGGAAAAAGAAAAATAGAGAGTAGTTTCAAACTTGGCGGCCCGGTAGTCCAGTGGTTAGCACGTCGGCTTCACAGTGCAGAGGTACCGGTTTTGATTCCAGCTCCGGCCTCCCTGTGTGGAGTTTGCATGTTCTCCCCGGGCCTGCGTGGGTTTTCTCCGGGTGCTCCGGTTTCCTCCCACATTCCAAAAACATGCGTGGTGGGCTGATTGAACACTCTAAATTGTCCCTAGGTGTGAGTGTGAGTGCGGATGGTTGTTCGTTTCTGTGTGCCCTGCGATTGGCTGGCAACCGATTCAGGGTGTCCCCCGCCTACTGCCCGAAGACAGCTGGGATAGGCTCCAGCACCCCCGCGACCCTAGTGAGGACCAAGCGGGTCGGAAGATGAATGAATGAATGAGTTTCAAACTTTTTTTTTCTGTGCTTCTGGATGTCTGATGAGTGACAGGCAGCGGGAGAGGAGACAAATCACCCCAGTCAATAGATCGGCAACTGAAATCCGTCTGTTATGTTTCGTCTGGTTTTCTTGTCTTTTATTTCATCACACGGGACTGCTGGGGATGAGTCAAATCTGGTACAGCATGTTAAATTTCAACACAAACAATGTAAGAGACACCGGACCGAACGATAGAATCAGCCGCCATACATTTTGCAAGTAACTTGATAATAATAATAATCGTCAGCTTTCTGCCGCAATATTCGAGAGCCATCACTTTTCTCCTACTTTTTGGGGTTAATTTTGGCATACAACAAGCTGCCAGGATTGTCTCAAGGCCATCCAAAACAAACAAACAAACAAACAAACCACGAAATTATAATAAATCTGTGGTTCATCGCCCTGACTCACTGCGCGAGTCCAACAGAGCATCCCACTCCCTGTCCACTCCACGGCATATGGAGGCAAAGTGCTGCCAACAGTGCAAATGGTGTCTTAAATCCATCTGAGCCCAAGTGTGACATGGCAGCACCTGAGGCGCAAGGCCTCCTCTAACCACTCTCTCCAACGATCAAACTGTGGAAGATGTGAAGAGAAACTGCTGCAATTTCAAATCTCGCTTCCTTCAAGCAGCAGCGATAAGTGCTTGAGCTCTTCTAACATCCAAAATTGCTTTTGCGGTGTTAAAAGTGAAATGACAACCCTGTATTGTGTGTTCATGTTATCGTTATCTTTGATTTATTCTTGCAAGTCTCATCAAGGGACAAAATTTGATTTTGAAAATAGATATGTTTTGTTTTTGTTTTTTTTCCCTCGCGACACATCATAACCCCTTTTTTTTCCAGGGGTGGTGTGAGTTGGTTTGTAAATAAATGAACAGCGACTCGCTGTCTGTAATGTGTCTTCTCACAGTGCCACAGGGTACACATTAGTGTCGCTCGCTTTTGAATATGCATGCCATAAAAGGCACATCAATAACCAGAGATGTCTCGGTGTTCTCTATTATTATCATTCTTTAATGCTACGGGTGGCATGATTTAATGCCCCGCACATTTGTCTCCTGACTGCCATTGCTTATCCATTGACTTTCATTAGCATACAAAGCCCTGTTTTAGTAGTGGGGGGCTTTTGGTAGATAGCAGCCAGCCACTAAGCTCATCTCCCTAACCCCTTTTGTGTGTGCTTCTTGCTGCCAGGATGGGAGATGATGTTTTTGCTACACGTTCAGGGAGAACAGTCACATTAAGCCCTCATCCTACGCTTTGGCTGTAGAGCCCGAAGCTCACAATCTTTGCTGCAGAGCTACTGGGATATCCTCAAAAACTATAAACACAAGTCTCACAGGAGTGGAAGTAGATGGGCAAAGGTAAAAAGTAATTCGGGGATCAGTGCTTAGCTGAGGTTGTGAAAGAGATTGAGTATAGCAACATAGGCGGTTTATTTGGGGGATATATCATTTTAGGCCGTTCATGAAAGTATCTCCTCTCATTCCGGTTGGGATACTGCGTGCCATGCCTGTCATGTGTTTGGGGGCTGCGGTGTAAACTTGCTGCCAGGCACCGCCTGAAAAATGCATCCTTGTGCAGGGAGCTGCTGCTGAAGGTTAGTTGTGGAACCTCATCCTTGCAAGCAACCCGAGCGTCTCTCAGGCCTCCCAGCTTCCTGCTACCTAAATGGAGCGCATCTGCTAAATTGGACCGAGAGGCCGCAGTCCGCTAGCCATCTATTTGTCTCTATTTTTCAATTTGAAAAAGTCATGACTTACCTGACTTCAGTTTGAGCATTGACAGAGTTTTTTTTTTTGAGTTTGCCTTGCAACATCACTACAACACTGCAGATGAGGTTGAAGTGGAGACTTTCCGCTTTAATTTAAGACGTATATGGACTCCTGAACCCCACCAAAATCTTAGTGAGTTTCCTTTACTTCCTACGCTGGCGATGCTTTCTTATTTTCCCTTGGTACTTGTTTGTGGGTTTCAATGCCCTTCAGTAAGCGCAAAGCATCCTCTGTTGGCTTTGGTTGAGGCCTATTACTTGGCTATTGAATAATCCCAATCTCTTTGCCGTCAAATAATCATTTGAGCTCTTGAAAATTAAAGTACTCTGACCATATGGTGTGCTTGTTGTGAAGCGTTTGAAATTACACCTGAAAGTCTACCCTTCAATCAGATAATGATTGTTTTATTCCAAATCCAAGGTGGTGCTCCATTATGACAGAATCCGAATTGAAACAGCTTTGCCAATGTCAAAAATAAGGGAGAATTTCTCATCTTCAGATGTAAAGTCATCAAATACACTGCTGAAAACAATCTAAAATTAATGAAGACCAAATAAGCAGCGTGTCAAACTATTGAGTGCTCAGTCTTTGGTGCTCAGGCACCAATATGACACAATGGAATAGACCGCGACATTCAACAATCTCTTGCGAACAAAGGGGTTAGCCATTCAGAGCACACTGCAGGAAGGTTCCATTTCAACCATATATCATTTTGACCTGGTTTTGAACAAGTTTATTTTGGGCCTCTTATGTCACACTCCTGGACCACAGCATGTACCGTATATGCCTTCATAAAGTTGACCATGAAAAAGACGTTCACCGACGAGATAAATAGTTAAGACAGGGGAGATAATGGACGATGACAGTGATAGTAATTGCGAATGTGAGTGCCCATGTAACATGTGTGGGCATGCATATGTGCAAGTTAATGTTGGCAACACCTAAGTATGTGTTGGATGCTGGCTACCTGGTAAATACGGTTTCCCGGCTGTGCCGGAATGCTCTGGAGCAACGTCGGCAACCCTGTTGTGCCGCAGGTAATAGGTGACATTTCTTCATTTGTGTACCTAATTGCTGATTTACGCTGCCACTAACGACATGTGAAGTCAGATCCAGACTCTGTAATGGGTCAGGGAATCGAGCCAGAGGTGTCCAAACAGTTCACTCTTGTGCTCCGTCTTCCCCTACATGCCTTCTCTTTCCTATTCTGTCTCTTCCACTCCTCTGTCACTGGCTGACACCCTCGCTACATCTTTTATTTATGCACTCTTTCATCAGTATAGAGTTCTCCTGACACAATGCCAAGTCAAATTGTCACTAAAGATCAGAGATGAGTTTATATCTGACACTGACTTCATGTTGCCTTATACATATATATATATATATTTTTTTTTTTGTCATGGTCTTCTTGTTGATAATTCACTGTTGGATGACTTGTTACAAGCCCATTGTGCTGGGACAAACATTTTTAGAGATCAGTTACCCAGAGAGGAATGCAGAGGCGCATGATACTCGAGTCAATAGCTCAGCTGTGATCGACACTAAGCAGTCACGTTCAAGATCATTTCTCCTTGTATATTGGGAGGATTATGAATTTCTGAGCAAGAACACAATATGTTTTGTTTCGGATTACGGATGGAATGAATGTATCCATATGAATTGTGTGCCAGTCAGCCACATAATACAGTTAAGGCCATTAGAGTTGGCTGCCATCTTTCCATTTCCGTTGCAGTTATGAGCCAGAGACAAAGAGATAGCCGGTGAGATCAGCCATTCATTATGACTTAAGACTCAAGCTATTTCCTGGAAATGAATACACAAACGGCCGTGATATATGGAATTCCCTCTTCCGTGTAAAAGCAATTTAAGTGTCCTTTATGATTTCATTCTAAATCCCTTGTCCTTGTCTGGTGCAACTAAACACATTGAAGCAAAATGACTGATGGTCTTGTGCCGTGTGAACAAAGCCTTGGTTGATGGTTCACATTTTCCAATGTTGAATTTTGGGACTTGTGCCTTAGGGGTTGAGCAGTTGCCTGGTTTTGAAATACTGGTAGTTACTTACTCTATCAAATCCTGGTAGTTTCTCAGCACGTGCCCAGTCTTACAGATCACGAATGAGTTTGAGCCTATCACAGCGGATTTTGGTAGATGGGTACACCCTGGACTTTTCACTCGTTGTCACAAGAATTAAATTCTATCCATTTATTACTACAAAGGTGCTAATCTATTTCACCATGCATTTGGGGTCATGTCATACATCCACATGTTGATGGGCTTGGAAGACAGTGTTCACCATATGCTTGTGTGGGAGTTGTGCTGATTTTCTTTCTTTTTTGGTTTTTTCCCCCCTGAATTCTCAACTGGCATCAAGCCCAGGAATGATGCACACATGTGGGACTAACCAGGCAACTGCAGCCAACGGTTTTAAACAAGGTTAACTCCATGAGTGTGGTTCCGTGACCAGTCAAAAAAGTGAATGTGGAAGGACACCAGAACTGTCTGGCGAACAATAACGGAAGGACATCTACATGTGAAAAGTCTATTGGAACACCATTAAGAGAAAGTAGCTTTTTTTTGCGGTACCCATTTTCGATCACACTTTCTTTTTAAACTGCAATATATTCTGCTATTAACAAGGTATTGTAAGTCCCGAGAGAGCAGTCAGCCAAAAGTGGGCAATGTTTTTTAAATTGCTTCTTCTCAACTTCTGCACTCTTTAATGTTGTTTGTATTTCTAACGAGCTCTAATTAGGGCAAAGTCCAAAGTTGTTATCGAGCATTCTGTTGACTGAGACTGCCTAAGATTTCCAAAGGAGAAAGAAACTTGACAGAAATAATTTGGAAAGATTTTTCAAGGTGTGGCGGCCCGGTAGTCCAGTGGTTAGCACATCGACTTCACAGTGCAGAGGTGAGGTTCAATTCCGGCTCTGGCCTCCCTGTGTGGAGTTTGCATGTTCTCCCCGGGCCTGCGTGGGTTTTCTCCGGGTACTCCGGTTTCCTCCCACATTCCAAAAACATGCATGGCAGACTGGTTGATCACTCCCGAGTGTGGGCATGCATGGTTGTTCGTTTCTGTGTGCCCTGCGATTGGCTGGCAACCAGTTCGGGGTGTCCCCCGCCTACTGCCCGAAGACGGCTGGGATAGGCTCCAGCGCCCCCCGCGACCCTAGTGAGGATAAAGTGGTTCGGAAGATGAATGAATGAATGAATATTCAAGGTGTTTTTTTGTTTTGTTGTTTTTTTAATGTAATTATTGTTTCATGGCTGTGGCAGAATATTCTTATAAGAAAAAAAATGAGGATAGATATTGTGCAATATTCGTACATACAAGTAAAGACAAATGTAGAGTCTGGGTGTGCTTGGGGTGACTTTCTCTCAACTCTAGACCAGGTGTGTCACACTCAGGTCCTGGAAGGTTGCTGTCGTGTATGTTTTTCAAGTCTCAGTGTTGCGACACACCTGATTCAAATGAACAAGTTCAATGTCAGGCTTCCGCAGAGCTTGCTGATGATCTGATCATTTGAATCATGTGTGTTGCAAAAGGGAGACTTTGAAATCATGCAGGACAGCGGCCCTCCAAGATCTGATTTTGACACTCCTGCTCTAGACCACCCCCAAATAAAATGTTAACCCTTATCGTGCAATGCACAGCTAAACTTGAAATGTTTCAAAATATTTAGTAATCTGGGTAAACTATTATGATTATTATTTTTTTTTTTTGGTTACCTGAATTGGCAATTTACATGGCAGACACGTTGATCAAAATTAGAAATAGTTTGCACAAGGGAGAAATACATTTGGGTAGGGTTGTTAAGATAGCTTTGGGAACATCATTGGGGTTCAAAGCTCTGACACCACTGGGATCCGAATTATGGCCTCGGGCATCGCCGCCAGCAAAATAAGAAAAGGGTTGAAGAGGGGGTTTAAAAAAGGGAGAGATGAGCAAGGGAGATGAAGTCTTGAAAGGGGCTCTTTTTTTATGTCGACACAGTCAAGCAACGAGAGTGCTGAGTTGAACGTGGCAAAGTGCACCAGGGTAGCGTCGGAGTGCTCTGAGACACTAACCTGAGATTAAAGGTACCTGAGCCTCGGCATCGAGCCTCTCCTGTGATCCACTGACGACTTCTCTGTTCATTCTCTGATGACCCATTGATGTGCAGTTCACAACATGGTCCCAGTCCAGTCTGGGTTTGTTGATGACTATGATTGACACCGGTGCAGCTAAGTAGATGTGCAGTTGAACTTGTCAGTTGCTCACACCGTAAAATTAGACATTCCCATTTTGCCTGGAGCTCCACTTGGACACCTGTTGCAGATGAAAAAGGGAAACATTTTTGCATTATACTGCAGCCCAGGGGTGTCAAACTAATTTGTGGATAGTTCCCTTCGAGATCTTTTTTTGCTTTTAACAAACATTAAATTATTTGATGACCCCACCATTCATTACATAAACATACACACATTTTGCTATGCACTTGATTGATATTTCTCACAACAACTTTGTCTTATGGGTGCAATTTCGTGGTTGCAGTTCAAACAAATGGAATTGCTATTCTTGTCTTTCTTAACTAAATTGGTTTTGCCTTTGTGCCAAGAAGGTGATTTATAGCTCTTGAAGCCGTACTACGGATGATGAGTTGATTTCCATTCACCCAATGTAATTTGATAAACGAGTGTTTCGAAAACAGAATGACAGAATTGTTGAACTTTTTTTTTTTTAATTAGGTTCTTGTCCTTTTGCCCACATTATTTCTGGCAAACCCTTTTCTGTCATTAACCTGCCATTTATATTACTGCCTTAAAGCCTATGACTTCTGTGCCTCATACAGCTGTGCACTTTTACGGCAAATGGCATGAAATATGTCACGCTTAGTCCTCAGCCAGCTCTCACTTTTACATCATTTTTATACCGTTTTTGAATCCCCCCCATTTATTTATTTGAAGGCAGATGTGATTTTATGTCCCTTGCCTGGCTGTAAAGTGCTATTTTGGAATGCAAATGAAGCTTTGATTGAGAGATTTCCATGAAAGGGGTGTTGTGTATGAGATGACAGCGCGTGTGAAAGCACGTCCAAGGCGACTGGGGACGTTGGCTATTCGTGGAGGGGTGGCGGTGGGGAGGCGCGATGGGTTGTCTGGAGCTTGATGAGGTACTGCTGTAAAAGTGGAAGGCTGAGAGAGGAACAGAGGATGTGCTGCTGTGCTTTTAACTCAGGGCTCGTCCGTGATGTACAGACTGTGCAGGCAGTCAATTTCATCCGGTGCACTGGCCTATTATCAAAATCACACCCCCGTTTTAAAACGCACAATAGTTCCCACTCGTTTTCACCGCATAAGTGACATTCTGTACACCTCTCTGGGAAATCATTTTTAACGCCAAATCCCAGAGAAAGCCTTTTGGGCGATTCCGATAAATTTGGAGCAGTTATTGCTTGCTTACTGCCTTTGATGCATTGAAAAGTAGAGTGCCTACTTACTCTCTGTTGCCATGTATGATACACAGACTCAAATGGATCTCCCTTTCTTCTTGTTTTTTTTGTTAGGGACCTTTTAGCAGAGGTGTGTCATCATGTACTTTATTCCTCCCCTCATTCGAACACAAATGCACTCTCTGACAGCTACTGCGGGAGCCTTCCTCATCACTCTACACATTTGACTAATGCAGCAGATATGGCCCGTACAAACGACTAAAAGTCTGGTCAAATTCAACATTTATCATCTTCGCCATCGCCTACCTGTTTGCCTGTTTTATGGGGTAAGCTGCTGACAGTTTACAAGCTACTAACCAGCCAGGTGTTAAGTTAAATAGCCCCCCGACGGCACAAGTGAGGGTGTTAAATAGCTATTACTTTTCCTTTCTTTCTCTCTTTTTCTTTTTTCACCAGAGCGTGGAAACATTGAAAGGAAAAGGCAACCACTGATAGATTTATACCACTCTGGGACGTTTAACCAAGGTTGATTTGGCAAACACTAGAGGAAAATATGAACGTTGGAGGTCTCGCATCGAATCCCTCCATCATCCTCTGAAAATGACAAAAAGGCTCAGTAACTCTCCTCTGAGCTGTTACCGCTCAGAGAGCCGGGACTCCTTCAGTGCAGCAGCATTTGTGAGGTGGTAGTAATACGCCTAATAAATACACAAAGGCTTTGAGCGGATAGATTTTTTTTTCCTTTTATTTCAAGAGTCTGAATAAGTATTTAAGGCACTGTGGTGACTTGACACCAAAGAGGAATTTATGCACAGACATTTGTTTCCTCATATATTGAAACATTGTCGACTACATCCTCTTGCTAAATACACCGGCCAAACATAATTATTTGTAATATGTGAGCTGCTTTCAATAAAGAGCCTTGGAAAAGAAAATGGTCAGTTGCAATTTGGTGTGACAAAAATATTAGACACGTCTCTCATTGTTGACTTTCCCACAACTGGAAACTACAACTCCAAAAAGGATTAGTTTCAAGTGAGCAACTTTAGTCCTCCTTCATTATTTTGCACTCAGTAGTTCAAGTTAATGATTATAAACTGCTATAATCGTTTTGTTTTTAATTTATATTGCACTTGGGAAAAAAAAGTCCAACTTGATGGAACAGATTAATTGCATTTGCATTCAGTTCAATGGGGAACTTTACTTTGATTTTTGAACGGTTCAGATGACAAACGGGAGACTTGGAAAACATGCAGCACAGCGGCCCTCCAGGACTTGAGTTTGACACCTGTGATTCACGGCATTTATGACTTCATTTTTTAAAAGTCTTTAAAAAGACTTTTAAATTGACAAACACATTTAAAGATGTATAACATCTTAAGAGAGACCAAAATCAATGAAATAACGCCAAATTTTGTGTACTCGCGCCAACAACAATGACTCTGGTTTCGAATGCCGAAATAAACTTGTCATTTGGTCAAAATGAACTGTCGATAATGTTATGCCGTCATGAGCCTTTCGAACAGTTATGCATTCACATGGGTTCAGAGTTTCTATATTTGTGACGTTAAAAAAATATTTTAATTTTATTTATTGATTTGTTTTTACCAACATGGTTATCGACAGTTGATGGCTGGCTGTGTTTCTTTCCTTTGTATACTTGGGTATTTCCATCAATGCTGTTTTGCAAAACTCATGTCAGGATGACACTCCACCAAACATTACATTGTGCACAGGAAGGGGAAAAACGTAAAATTGAATCAGCAACGTGAGCAGCTCACTGTGTCTCTCCTGACAGAAAACAACCACCAATCAGCGGCTGACAAAACAATAGCAATGCTCTGAATGACTGACTACGTACTTATGGGTATATTTTTGGTGACGGAGAGGATTTATACTCAAAACGAAAGTGCCGGCACATGAAAAAAACAACTTGGTACCCAAAATGCAGGTTTTTTTTTCATATCAATGAAAGAAAAAAAATGTATGGGAATTCTAACTCGCTTGACAATAGATAACACACACATATTTGCTATGTTTACATGCATTAATGGTAAAGGCACTTTGTGTAATGGCCATGGCTGGCCCGCTGTCACTTGTGATTTAACCTGGCACTTTGGCAGTGGTGAGCCGCTCCTCCAAATCAAGGCTAAGTGATGGATTCATCAGAGGCCTGTCGAGATGAAACACTTGCGGGGACAGAGAGATGAGGCCCTGATTGGGACAAATATGTCTCCCTGTGGTGTCAGCCCTCACCCACCGGTCTGTGCGGCGTCTGAAAGAAAGACAAATGTTTTGATTAGGGGTCTCTTTCAATGTCACAGCAGCCCGCAATGAAGAATGAGATGAGGCTGTCTCTGAGGGAAGCAAATAGTTGAGCAGGATGAGAGGCAAATGGATGTCTCCAATGTAGGGGGGGGGGGTGTATTAGGAAGGGGGGGGTCGAATGGCGATTTTACAGTGAGTCACAGAAAGTGCTGCAAAAGCTTTCATGTTGAAGGTGCCACATTCTTTCTTGGATCAACATTTCAATTTGGTTTTGTATGCCGCAATGGACTTCTTTTCTTTCTTTCTTTTTCTCAGTCAATAGAAGTGAAGTAAAAAAAAAAATCGAACATACTATTCCATAAAACAACAAAAAAAGGAAACATGATCAGCATGCCCATACACAAAATCACCGTCTTTCCAAATTTGGATAATTGATGGATGGATGGATCCAAATGCTTGATGCTCCTCGTATTGTTGAACTGAATGCCTCTCAAATTTCCAGCATTTCAGCCTCCTAAGACCTTTTCAAAAGCTCGTCTTTCCTTAATGAACAGGATGACTCCCACTGGTTCCCTTTCTGAAAGCTCCTCAGCCTCTTCTTTCTCACAAACAAGTCCTCCTTGCAAATCATCAGGTGCCTCGGTGTTCGATAAACACTAGAGTGTTTGCTCTTCGACGAGAGCCCGTGCGGCATTGAGTACCGCAAACAAATGCTGCCACAAATACATCGGCGAGCAGAGCCACTGAAGAGGTGTCCGTTGACAAAGAAAGGATGTAACGATAGAGCCGGCAAACAGATCGGCCTTTTCCTATCAGTCAGAAGCCAGCTCCAAAACTCTTCTCCTCTCTTTGGCCCTCCCTCATTTGCATTCCTTTTAAGTCCCCCGCTTGCCATTACATAAGTGCACATCCCTAAAAAAAAAGTACACCCGTTGTGAAAAGCGAGCCAGTTCATTTCCCTGCACTTTTTAATCAATACCTAGCAAGGGAGGAGGGTTACGTGGCTTCCATTTATGCTAAATATAACATATGAGTCGGATCCTATGAACGGTAGTTGCTGTGGAGACGGGAGCTGTGCCTTTATAACGGTAATTATAATCACGGCAGAGAAATGACTGTGATCCAAAGATCACATAATCCCTGTGAATAGATTAATCTCTTGCCATCTTGACAACCTTAAATATAGTCATGCAAATGTCAATTTGAGTTATATTGTATTATTGTCTTATTTGAGGGTTTCATTTAAAGGGATGCCGAGATGACCTTTGGACCAAGATCCGTGGAAACGATCTGAAAAAAAAAAAAAAAAGCAGTCCAAAGAGATGTAAAAATCCATTTATGGCCCATGATATTCCAATCTTTGATGTCCATGAAATCTCACTTCCTCTGGCCAGGCGGCTAACGGTAAAGCGTGCGCCTCGGAGGCCCTCCTGCTGTTGCCATTTGTAATTTATAGAAGTCATCATCTGAGGTGATTCATCTTGATTGTGCCTTGGCAACTGTCATGCACCACCGATGCACGGTGTGAGAAATGGAATAAATGCGTCTTGCAGCAGCACTCATGTTTGTCTTTCCGGCTTCGATGAATTTGCATTGGCTGCCGACACATTTTGCTCCTAATGACAGGCGTCATATTCCAGATAGGCGTATTGTATGACACTCGGCATTCGGTGTGTGTTTTACAAGGGGATGGGCAGAATGGAAGGATTTGAACACGATGATGAGGAAGATAAGTCACTGCAATACATGCTTCCGCTAATGTGAGCGATTGGGCCTCATGAATTATTCAGAATTATTCGCCATTGTAGTTGCCAGCCACATTGAGGAGCTCACATTTTGATATTAATGAGCGTAACAAAAAAACTCATTTCACCGAAGGAGTGGGCCTCGTTCCATATCGTGGTTTGTGCTGAAAGCGTGGCCATTGGCAGATATGAAAGTTTTCAAGTCCAGTTTGAGATGTAAAAAAAAAAAAAAAAAAGAATTGATTAAAATAATTTAATTAAACACCATGAAGCATGTAAAATAAGTTAGTTGGCAAATACTTGAAGCTTTGACAGTGACGCATCGCTCTTGTGGGCGGTGTGAGATTTGCCTCAGGTCTCGTGTCTATTTTATTCTATTTTATAACTTGATGGCACATGTTGATGGCAGTTTCTGTCCTTTGTACGGCTCAAGCATTTCCCGATGAAACTTAAGACTTTCTTTTTGAACAGCATTTGCATGCCTCGTGCTTTTGATAAGGTCAGCAGAGGTATTTTAATTTGAGGCATGTCATTTTCATCTGCAGAATTATTGCCTGCTTTTACAATGGACAAAATATCCGATCAGCACCACTTTGTAGTTTTTTTTTTTTTTTTCGTTTGCAATTTGCAAGATCTCATGCTCTCTTATAAAAAGGCTGTGCGATGGAGGATCTAAAGTTGAACGTTACTCCATTCTGACAAGTATGAGATTTAACTAACAATTTGGACTTGCCAGTGGGAGGTGCATACATTTTCCAATTGCTTTGACCATGCATATATACAAAACCTTGCGGTAGAGCAGTGGAACTATTAATAGAACATCTTGACAGAAACAAGGGTTTCCCCAAACACAGTTGGAGCCAATGATTAATTGCATCCACATTTTAATGAAAGTGCTACCACACATCGAATTCAGCTATGTGAACAGGAAATGACTTCATTCAATCGATGCGCAAATGATCTGCAATCTGCATACAATTAATCTGTGCTGTATGTTCAGCACATTTGACAAAGTTTATCCAATCCAATCCAATGCAATAGCCTCAAAGAATGAATGCTCAATTCATTCATGCTACAGAAAAGCTCTGTCAACGTGCGCTTCCAATCAGGAGCTGAAGCAGGGCTGGCAGTGGTAACGTCACGTGCCCCCCAGCTTGCTATAGGGCGATTCAAATAACCGGCTTGTCCTCCTCCATTTAATCGGAGATAATTCTCTCCTGTAAAGGGATTGCTGAAACTATACATCGTTAATACGAAGCATTTCTCATTCCAAATGGGGCAAGACGTGCGCCAGCGTGGCAGTTTCGAACAGCTGGGATAGATCAACACATATTACTTTCTTGTGTAATGACGACGGGTGGACACATTTGATAAAAAACAGATTTTATTTTTTTGTATTTGTGCATACTCTAAATTTAAGTCGTGAGAATAAAGAGAACCTGTTCTACCTCCTCCTTGATAAATGAGACCGCTGGGCTCCAAAAATTGAAACACATCTGCAGACCTCAGAGCTGAATTGGATTTATATTCAATTAGCATGTCTTTAATGTATTCAGGACTCAACCTATTCAGTGATTTATAGACCAGACGCAGAATTTTAAAATCTTTTCTATAGTTGACTGGGAGCGAGTGTCAGGGAGTACCGTACGCGATATGTTCAGATCTCTTTTTAAGGGCAGATTTCATTCCAACTCAAATTAGGAAAACGAGAAAATGTGTTTGTTAATGCATGGTGGATTGATGACTATTGACTGTCACGAAAGACAAGAATAGGCTTTTCTGCCTCAGTGGAGGAGGAAGGTTTGGGTTAAGGTTTTTGGGAAAAGGTTTTTTTTAATATTCATATTAAAAAAATAAGCTCTATTTCTAAGTATGTCTTTCTTTTTCCCTGTGTCGTGTGATTTGAACACAATCCACTGAGGGCTGTGAAAGAACATGACGTTTATTTGTATGTTTTTTTTGTGTGTGTGTTGATCCTCCTGCACTGCTGTTTATTCCAACAGTACCTCTATGTAGTGTACAAAGCTTAAAACATCCAACGCTGCCATCATCAAGCGTCCAAGTTACCTCCTCGGTTTGTATTTGAAAGTCATACCTCCAAATAGCGTGACCAGAAGGATAATAGTTTGTGATAATGATCTTGGCCTACGCTTCAGTGCTGTGTGGCCACATGGCGCACAGGCAACATGCTGATGATTTCCTCTGAAGTGGCCTGACTGTTTGACTATAAACATCGTTTCCAAGCCCAACTGATTGACTGAGCGATGAATTTGGGGCAGTTAGTCGAAAGGAGAAAATAGTCCCGGTGTGTGCGGAAACGCAGCAGCCATTCAACAGTAAACCAATTATCTGAAGTGAAACACTAACAACAGGCGATGCAAAGTACCAGCCTGTCACAGATACCGGTCTGTACAAAGTCTGGAGCCCATTTGAAAGAATTCAGCGGTCATTATATCAAGGATTTTTGGTCTTGATAAACTCACAACCTGAAATAAATCAAAGCACGTTGGCAGGTCCTTCCTCCGGATGGTCACTTGGATTAACAAATTTCATTTGGCATTTAACTGATGTAACAAACAACTTGACATTTGTTACAACCGCAGCGGTAGGTTGTAACTTGCTGTCTCTTTTAAAGGTGGGTTAAAGGAAACAAACAAACAAACAAAAAAATAACACCAAATTCAATTACTAAGAATGCTAAAATCTATTTAACACTACCCACTGCGTGCTCTTCAAAGCTCAGGGACATTGGTAAACACTTCGGGTTGCTTACAGTCCAACCTAGCAAAAATTATTTTCTCTCCTAATACTAACCTTTGCTGGTGATTTTCATCAACACGTTGGTACTAAACAGTTCGTATAATGGCTGCCCTGATCTCCGGCTCTCTGATTGTTTGCTGAATCGTTTCTAATCTGTGAAGATTTAATCAGCAGTTGCACGACATCCATCTTTGAAATGTTCTGCCTATGTCGGCACCGTGAATGACAAAAAGAGCAAATTGAGTCCGATGACCTTGACTGTCTTTGTGAACTACTCAAAATAGGGTTGGCAAGCAGATCACTGACAAAATCTGTCGGGTTTCTTATGGAGAAAAAGGTAGCTGTCTGATGATGACAGATAAGCTCTTATCAAAGGTATGAAAAAGCATGATTTAGCAAATCCAAATTGCAGAGGAAAACATTTATCTGATATTGTCACTAATCCCCCCTCCCCGTGGGTGGTATCTGGGCACAACGTCTTATTTGTGCTGCTGTGCAAATGTAAACTAACCAAATTGTTCTGTTCTGCAGACTTTAACCCCCGTAATCAAGAGACATTCGTAAACAGGAAGGTCTGACCATGTCCACTTTTAACCACCTTTCGATGGTCCTTTGTTTTTCTCGTGGCCGCACATTTCTCATTCGGGTGGCGGCATGCTGGAGCCTGTCGCAACTGGGTACACCTTGAACTGGTCGGCAGCGATGGTTATTTATTGCATTGATTTCTCTTTGTTTTTCTTGAAATGCATTGTGCACAGATTTACCGTATTTTCCGCACTATAAGGCGCTTCGGAGTTTATGGCACACCTTCAACGAATGGCCTATTTTGAAAGTGTTTTCATCAATAGGGCACATCACATTATAAGGCGCATAGAATAGAAGCTACAATAGTGGCCGCGTTATGCATCCACTATACGAAGCTACGCTAAAGGTAATACAACAAAACAAAATACAATTCAGCTTTATTTATATAGACCTTTCACAACCGCTGCAACTGTTAACAAAGCACTTTGCAGAACATACGGTGAAGAAATCAGAATATTGATCCATGTATAATGCTTTTAGGTGCACCTTATGGTGCGGAAAATACGGTAATTAACTTGCATACGATTGCCAGAAGTGGGAATCTACTCTATTAAATTATGGTGCTGATTCCAATTGGAACTGTTCAGCCTTGACAGAGGTCTACTGAGTTACGTGCCACAATTGCTAACCTGGCTGTCGCTGTCCCAACTCCTAAATTGTTCTATAACTAAATTTTCCTCAAAGCTTCTGAAAACGTGTGACATGGGCCAGTGACAACCATTACATTTTGGTAGATTAGAAAGATATTTCCAGCATTTTGTTCTACTTAAGGTTAAGGATCTCTCACAGAATGATGTCTGGATTTTTGTAAACAAGATTGTGAGTGAACCTAGTTAGAGTGAACCTTGTTCAATGTTCCTTAATACACATGACAATTTGACATTTCCAATACAGATTTTGGCAAGAATGGTGGAAGTGAAGTGGCGTGAGAATGTTAAGACCTTGTTTTGTCAGGCGGCCCTGATATAATGCCACCTCTCCCTCCATTGTCTCTACCCTTCTTCATCGTACCGGTCCCCATTAACGAACCCTCTTCTCCTAATGGAGTTCACTGCACATCACTTTCTACACGAACGCAGCAGAGGAGTGCAGCTAATGGCAGTTGCACAGTTGGAATACATGGGTGCTAACTTGAGTTAATGTATGCCGCTGGAGCACTGTTGGGAGATGAGATGATGTTATCTGCCTTGTGCAAAGGCCCAGCTCAGCTGTCTGAGGACATCCTTAATAAATGAACCAATTTGAGGTAGAACAGCTGTCTCTGAGTCTGCACTTCAGTCCTGACATCACGCTGACGCCTAGGATGCTTGTATCTCATCTTTACATCATGAATAGCAACAGAACACATTTGTGGCTCGTCCTCCAGAGTTCTTTAAACATGTGTTTGACAAGGGATGTGTGTCGACTTGGTAGAAATTGGCATCTGGTGCAATTCTCATTCAGTTTCGCTTCATGGTGCATTAAGCCAGTGACAAGTGAAAAAAAAAAAACAATCTGAGTGTTCTCATTCAAAATAGTAAATTAATTTTCCTGACTGGTCTATGTGTCTGATTGTGCCTTCAGGTGGGAAGTCCATGTTTTCTCAGCAGCCACAGGACTTGGTCGTGGTGGCTGGCCAACCTGTGACATTACCATGTTCCATCCCTGGTTACCATGGCGTTGTCCTGTGGATCAAAGATGGCCTGGCACTCGGGGTAGGGAGGGACCTCTCAGGTAAGGAACACAAATTGGAAGCACATGAAGCCCTTTACTGTATCCATCTAATCATCGATCTAGCTAGCTAGCCAGGCTAGCTTGCTAGGTAGCTCTCTGGCCAGCTAACTAGAAGGTTCGTTCTCAGAAAGTATGGTCCAGTAGTGGGACATGATATTCTAAAAGTGAACTTGATCAAAATCAAGTTAAAATGACATAAGATTAAAATCAAACCTTCCTGCAGTGTGCTCTGAATAAATAAAGATAGTTCACACAGCCCTTTATTCGCAAGAGATGGTTGAATGCCGTCTACTTGTGTCATATCAAAGCACTTGAGCACGAACCACTTTTCACCACATTGGCATTAATTACCAACTATTCAATACCACCTCCCTGATTATGATTGACCAAAATTTGGCTAATGTTTGACAGAGAAGCTTCAGAATCATAACATAATCCGATTTGTAATATCATGTTTCCAATCTAAAATAATCTGTTTATCATCCAATTTATTCAACGCATAGTGACTGCTTCACAGTTGTTCATCAAGGCTTTATGCGTATTCAGCCTTGCGAACACTCATCACCAACAATTCGCGCAGTGACATAATGCATGTGAAAATCTATAAAAAAGCATTCAATACCCACATCATTTAAACAATGTGTTTATTAATTTATTTCAACATAGAGATTTAATTAAATTTGCTCGCACTCTCACCACATCATGGTATGCTCCTCCATTTTCTGTGTTGGAAGTTACGGTAGCAAATTTGGCTCGCACATCAGCTATGTCGACGAAGCATGGGCAATTCTGGTCTATTTTAGAAGGTGCTTTGGCACCCCTAAGTGGAATCCCAACATCCATCAAATTTAAGAAATGTTTTACTTATTTTTACTGTATTGACTTTTGAAAAGTGCATAATCAAGCAGTTCCTGTTTGAAACAATAACAACAACATAAAAACAGCACCCCATTTGCCCCTAAAATGGTTTATGCCATCCAACCCCTCAAACCTCTCCCCTCTTGGGCTCTGATTGACGTGCTGACACAGAGGGACATTCAATTAAGATCTCTTTTGCTGTGACTCAACATTTAAAAAACCTTTATCGGATTTGATCGTTTCGTCACAGACTTTCCAAAAAAACAAATTTTGATCTCAAATACATGCATTTAAATGTCGACGAGAGTTGAACTTCTCTTGTCTGGATGCTAGCTCTACAACCTTAAATCTCTGATCCCTGAATCACCCGTGACTAAATCAAATTCTGCCAACATCCTGTCGACCATATCGACCAACACACT
This sequence comes from Hippocampus zosterae, assembly GCF_025434085.1. NCBI lineage: Eukaryota > Metazoa > Chordata > Actinopteri > Syngnathiformes > Syngnathidae > Hippocampus > Hippocampus zosterae. The sequence goes on along the minus strand of NC_067460.1, from coordinate 21,322,185 downwards.
TTAGCGAGAACTTATAGTTAGTCCCCCGACTACAAAGTAGTTCTGGTGACCAGACAAACCAGCAAAGTCACCAAAAGAAGAAAATGTAGCAGTCTCCTTAAGATGTAGTCAAGATCGCATACATCAAGATGACGGGTTTGTTACACAGCCATTTGTGGGTAGACGTCAATGCCGGCCGGTCCTGATTTTCCTTCGAGTGCAAGGCTTTCTGGGAATATATTTGCCAATTTGCCAATCTCCACGATCTGAGCTGGACGGACAGCTGGTCTAATATGATTTTGATGATTTTGATCGGGGCCCAAGCAAACAGATAGCAAGCTTCACGGACGTGTGTGGTGGATGTGAGATATGTCGTAAAATTGTGAACAGTGGGCATTAAACCTGCTGAATAATTTTAGAAGCATTAGAATAATTGAAGCATTGTGATTATTATTAGAATTATTTTAACAATAAGCCATCCATCCATTTTCCGAATGGCTTTATCCTCACAACGGCGGCAGGGGGTGCTGGAGCCTATCCCAGGTGTCTTCAGGCGGTATAGGGACACCCTGAACTGATCGCAACATTCAAAATTTTTTCTTTTTTTTTTTTAAATCATAACCCTAACTGAAACATAACATTTAAATGTTGAGTCAATGTGAGGATACCAAAATGTTAACCTCCTCAATCAATTCTATCAAATGGTCAACTCATTCAGTACCAGCCAATTCTGGACCAAGTCTGAAAAGACGTTTAAAACGTCTTTGGGAGTGAATGAGTTAAAGAGTCAAAAAGTAATGGCAAGACTCAATGGCTCTGGAAACTTTACAAACGCGGATCCAACCAAGCCATAGATGATCTTATTTACTAGTGAAATGGCAATTTGGATGGAAACAAATTAAATACACAGTTGTATCTGAGTTACAGTAAGCTATGCTTGTCCTTAACGGACGAAACGGAACCAAACAGCAGCGCTGCAGTCCACCAGTCAGAGACACGCTGAGTTTTGATTGTGTGCAATAGAAAATTTGATACAAAATACCATCAAAGCCACAAATTTAGTGTGCACTTCTATCTTGCTTAGATTATGTGGAGAGCAGCTTTTTAGCATGATATTTAATTAGTTTATGGAATGAGACAGATTGAGGGTGAGAGTTAATAGTTACATCAGCCCTGAACTATATACCTCGTGATCGACGGTCCTGGGGCAAAAGAATAGTAATTTCAACATGGCTCATTCTTTTCATGTATCCAAAAGCAGCATGATCGTTTTCTTATTGCCGCAATAAAATATACAAGGTCCTGTATCGGGTGAAATAGCTCCCTGCCTGGTGAAGATAGCTCCCCCAAAATACACGATGATACAAACTGAGTGCCTTGTATTCAGGCGGATGACACTTCTCGAAATAAAGAGCACCCCAGCTGCCCTTTTTATCATTCCAGTCTACATAGACATTCAAGGCATTCTGTAGTTTAAAAAAAAATGATGGTACATTCAATGCAGGATGTACAGAGCGAACATAAAGCGACAGCTGTATACATAAAAAATGTGCCAAATCAAAGGTTGCGTGCAGCATTTCAATGATATGCGTCTGCTTGGCTTTCCAGCGACAAAGGCTGCTTGTGAAATGGCGTGCGCCGTCTGGGACCAGCCACCATTCACGGGTTAGGGTGATTAAAATGGGACAAACCGTCACGGTGCAGCACTCGAAATAAACAACACAAAAGCAAAACATAATTCAGAGTTACCTGTAGCCTTGTTGTCATTCTGCTGAAGCAGGAAGTGAAGTGGGCCTTCAGAAAATGCCAATCATTATCATAAATATGCATGACTTTGCGCACATCTCCTTTGTATGATGATTGCGGCTTCAAAAAAAGCAACATCTAATTCATTCTTAGTTGCACACAGGGCAAAAGGAGTAGAATTACGTGTTTGTATGACTGACGTGCAAGGCGGTGGCATCGGGTATATGCAAGTCATAAACAGAAGCTCTTGGGATGAGAATGTGACAGTTGGTAAACATTCATTAGTGATTGAAAGTGCACGTGTGTGTGTGTGTGCGTTTTTTTTTTTTCCATTCATGCAAGCACTGTATGCACCAGTCACCCGAAACCTGTTCCTATCCCCTTGCGTTTACGTTGGGCTGAAACACATTCTAGGTGAAAGATTTAACTCATTCGTCAATGCCTGTGTTTTTGCTTTCACATACACACACACACACATTATTGATCTAGCCTCAAGACAAATCCATTCCTGGTAATGGTTTCATTACTCCTTAATGTGGGTATTTTACATTGTTTGGTTTGGGTACCGCATTATGACTCCGGAATTTCGCTGACTCCAAAGATCAACGTCCCCGCGTGCAAAAACATCACATGTGCATTATCATCCGTCTGGTTGCGGCGGGACAATCCGAGTCGTACTCACAATATTTATGATCATGTTGCCTATTTAGGACAAAAGGGGGGAAAGGCAACTGTATAGTTTTCACCTCAAATTCTAATTAGTTTCCCTTATGGGGCCAGTTAGAGGGATTAACCTAGAATGCAGAAATGCTTGACTGCCACAGGCACAGATTAACCGATTGGCAAAATGACTGCGGAACATTCAAAATCACGCACAATCCGTCCTGTGAAACGGATCCACTTCCAACTTGCTTTCATTCCAAAACATGGCACTATTATAATCTTTTTAAATCAAAACCATTTCAGCACAAGTGCCAGCCTTGAACTACTCTCACCATCAAGACAATAATGATTTCATCAAAAGTTTAATCATCTTAAAGCCTCACACCCTCTCCCAGGTCGACGATTGTGATCTGTATATGGCGGCTGCTGTCTACCGTTTTTCAGCGATATGCTTTATTTTTCCTGAAACCATCCCCCCCCCCCCCCCCCCCCCCGCAATTTCCACAGTTAGAATAAAATGTAATTATTTTCTTTACAGATAAAATCAACATAAACGTGCTTTCTCTAGGTGGAAAAAACATTCACTTAATCCATTAAATGTATCTAAAATTAGGTACATTGCGGTACATCCCGTTGTACGTTCCACACTTCAATGAAAACTCTCTCTGATGTGGCACTTAACTATCAGGAATAGAAAGCTGTTTCCCGTTTAGATTGTTGAGCCGCGAAAAGTTCATTTTATGTTGCGCACACCATTGAAGCAGATCAACATGTGCCTAAATCTCTGCTTTTGGAACGTATCAATGGGAACAATGTCTTTGACAAGATGCAGTTTGGTTCTGAGAATGTGTGATACAAGGCTCCTTTCTTGTCGTACGGAATACTTCCGTTTCTTAGCGGGAGTTTTTGGGCTCCCTTCTGTGTTCTCCCAAGTTACACACTGAGCAGTTTCAAGTGTCTGTTTCAAATGCTGAAATAATTCGGTTGTGCTACTTGCTTTGGTTATAACAGACTTTGAACGTACTTTGTAAAGAACAGTTTCAAGTGTAGTGTCTGACACTGCCAACGCAAATTCATTCCAAATGACAAGCTGCATCCTTTAGCTAACTAGCTCCTTTATATTCAACTAGCTGGTTCGCCGCCCTCTGGGCGGCTCATCAGCTAGTTCCTGCGGAAGGCTGGTAAGGTGGGCCTTCGGCCCACAAAAGTCTTGTTGCTTGTTTCAACTTTTTGTTCATCTTCATTGCTTATCGCGAAAATAAAGAGATGTTTAGCTCTACTAAATAACTAACAATTTCATTGCAATGCTTGTGGGTAGACAACATTTTTTGGCTAAGATGCCCGCGCGATCGTAGTGAGCCACTGCCTGAGTGGCGCAGTGGCGGCGCCCAGCGGCGCGGTGAAGTAGGTACGTTTTGAAAAGGGACAGATGGAAGGACAGACCGCGTGCGGGACGACGCGCAATATATATATAGATGTCTGATCACGACTCAACCGATCATGGCAGAAACCAAGAAAACAGGTATCGCGCTCAGCCACTGGGCGTTTGTGATGGCATTCTCAGTCAAAGGAATGTGGCAAAATGGCCGCCCCCCCTGAGATGGATAGAAATGTTATGGATTTTGATCATTAAATAATTTTAGACAAATACGGTATTAATCAGAAAACTGTGTTTAGACTACTTGGGCCACATAGGACATTTTATCACTTGACTTCTCCTTTAAGTCCAAAAAGTTGTGGAATTTGAATCATATTTACTTCCAAACTTTATGTCCATTAAGGTATTTGAGACATTAGGTTTGAATGCAGTCTGGAGAAAGAGAGAGTGCAAAATGTTAGAATGCAGAGCACCCACTTGTATATGCTCTCTACGTGAACCGGAGTCAACTAAAGGTATATCATTGTGATTATGTCATGATGATCATTACCCTTGTGATCCACAATGTCATCATAGCCTTGAATCTCATCAATGGACATACAGTAAAAGTGAAACTCAATGATTTTCTGGATGACCTTGCGCACATAATGATGCGTCTGCTATTTCAGGACCTTTTCTGCACACACCAAAGGAATGTGTCTTTCCCCTGTCAACGATCATTCATATGACTAATTGGAGCTTTTAAATGTGATGGCTCTTAATTAAACTCCTCTACGTTTACAACTGGCTTTAATGTGACGTGGCTTTCTTTCTCAATGTAGGACACATTGTCTCAAATTATTACATTTAAAGATGGAAGTCATTATCACCTTCAGTCTCACATTCCCAACATTGTCGGTGCACTTTTTTTTTTTATTTGCTGTGCGTATTGCCTTTCTATGGCATGAGTTTCCGTAGCTTTAATGCTGATGTGTTCCTTTGTCCTTGGCACTCCTAGTGTATGGACGCTTAAGATTAAAAGCTACACGTAGGAGGGTGAAATGCAGAGAGTGGCTTAATCGGCTATAACTCACTGCACCAGCATAAAATGAAACCACTTCATGCTCTATTAAAGACAACTGGATTCACTGAACCAACCATCAATAATTGGACTTTGAACAGACGATGTCTTTCGCAATAGAACAATTCAAGGACTTGCTGCCAAGGTGTAAGAATTCCTAGGCTGTTTTTTGCACTGCAGCAAAAAAATTGAGACTGTTAAAACATTAAAGTGAAGAACTGGGGTCTTTTGGCATTTTTGTTGAGTCATCAGATAGCAGTTACTGAAAAGTCAATATTTACCACACCATCCGTCAGATTCATACACGTCCACCTTTTGGACATGAGAAACATGTGAGTTTACTTTCAAGTTTCCCTCAGATTGCACAAAATTCAGCTACCCTATCTTCCGCACTATAAGGCGCTTCGGATTATAAGGTGCACATTTTAAAACTGTGTTCATATATAGGGTGCATCTCATTATAAGGTGTATAGAATAGAAGCTACAATAGTGTCTGAGGTTGCATTATGCATCCGAAGATGGAGCTATGTTAAGGGAATACAATACAATACAGCTTTTATTTACATTGCGCTTTGACAACCACTGCAGTTGAAACAAAGCGCTTTACAGAGCATTCAAAATGCTACGTCCAATAAATCAGAATATTGATCCATACATAAGGCACATCGGATTATAAGGCGCACTGTCAGCTTTTCAGAAAATTGAATGCTTATAGATGAGCCTTATAATGCGGACAATACGGTACTCATTTATGATTCTGTGCAAAGATATTCCCTGCCTATACTAGACGTCATCCATTTTTGCATGTCTAACCAAGCAACACACTCACGGCAAATAAAATAGCACTTGCTGTAAATCAAAACTGGAGCAAAAGCCAAATCACGGATACACATTTTGTGGTTTTGAACTGTGCGAGCCAGGTGGCGTAGTGTCGACGTTTAACACTGTGGGAGTTCAACATTTATCATTTCTTCATCACTCTTGATATTGTACCCATGTTTTGAGTTGTGTGGGCATCCAGTGTGTTCACCTGTTCAGTCAACTCAAATGTGGCACTCATGCAGACTATAATCTGATCTGATCGATCCATCATAGGGTCATTCAGCTGTGCTTTCATCATTGATCTGACATTAAGACCCCAAGGAGTAAGTTGTCTCTAATTTTCTGCAAGTTTTCATGATAGCGGGGAGTGCAGTTTTTTTATGAACAGCCCTACTCTCCTTATTCCGCAATTAGCATCATCATAAAAACAAACAGTGGTCTGAGGGGACAAGCAATTCCATTAAAAAGAGACGGCTTCCTTGTCAAACATCCTGGGATCCACTCTGCTATCCACTTTGAATGCGCATCAGAATGTTAGTTCAGGGGGTAACTCCGAAACCGGCGGTGTTGAATTGTGTAGAATGGGCACTATGTCTCATGGATATTCCCATGCTTTCCTGCATTATTGAAATGCAAATCATTGGACTGAGCAAGCGAGTAGAGTCAAAGTCTTTGTGGTTGCAGTCAAGCATATTTTTCTTTTATAACCTCCAAGCAAACTCGTTAACTTCACCAGCAGTGGTATAAACCCTCAGAGGAATTTTTACTCAAGTATGAAGTGAACAAACTTTATCATCTCCATTTGTGTGGCTGCCTTAACAATTTATTTTCAAACTCCCAAACTTGCTTGCCGACAAATTTACTGTTACGAATAAAATCTTTGACCATTCGGTTGATTTAACGTGTGGTAAACGTGAGCAAATATGTTTGTGCTGCAGGCTATCCCCGTTACACAGTGATTGGCGACCACGGCTCCGGGGAACATCATTTGCGAATCCAGCGTGTGGAGCTGATGGATGATGCCGTGTTTGAGTGTCAGGCTGTCCAAGCTGCCATGAGATCCCGTCCAGCCCGCCTCACTGTGCTCGGTGAGTCTGAATTAAGCACACAACGTACTGTATGTTCCCATCCAAGATCTTGAGCCTTCAACAGCTCTGTTGTTGAATAACAACCTACAATTTCAGTGAAATTCGTTTAGCAAGACTGTGCGGGGGAATAATAGCTCCCGAATTCCCTCAACTTTGTACATGGGCCAATGAAGTAGCTTTACATTTTGGTGAGGATATATGCAAAGGGAGAGACACATGAAACATACTCAGGGCATTGAATCGATCACAGTGTGACTGTTCTGGTTGTCTTCGAAGATGTTTCACCTGTCACCCAAGCAGGCTTCATCTGTTTATGCACGTAGACTGGATAGGACAGCTATAGCCTATCGAGCCGACATGCGTGAACTGATAAAGCCCGCTGGTCTGAGGCAAAACATCTTCAAAGGCAACCAGAACAGTCCGATTACAATTGTTTCAGTGCCCTGAGAATGAAATGACCTGGATGAACGAGAATATTCAAAGGCTGACGGAAACATCACAGCACCACTCTGCTGTCCTGCATCCTCCGTATGCAAAGAAGTAGTCTGCTAACAAATGAGTTGAAAGAAGAACAAAAAAATCATCAGGGCCTTGGTGGAGGTCTGTGCTCCACTGAGTGATATTCAAGGTACGATTCGTGGTCTCCGAGCTCGGTACAGCTTGGACACCACATGAAATTGCATATTATAAGAGAAGAGCTGTCTTTCCAAATGCTACAAATACATTTTGATCATTCTGAGGACAAAAAAAATCCCTAGAACTGCAAATTGTATCCTGTTAAAACTCGCACTGGACAACAATAAACTTTGGATATAATCACCAGCATGACAGCATTAATACAGTTCGGTGTTTTGCATTTGAAAAAAAAATGAATAATGTCATCTGTTTTATATTCACTTTTGCTCGGCCATTAGTTGCATTTGGTACTGTAAAATTCTTAGGGAATCGTTATTTCTTAGAGCAAGAATCCAACCAATTTTTAGTGATTTGATCTGCGGTACTCTGGGTCAGCTCAATGATGAGGAAACTAATCTTCAAATCATTTTCCATGCTGCTAATCAGCTCAACGTTTGTTGCTTTATCTGGCCTTTGCTGAATCTTACTGCTCCCCACCTTGGAGGGGGCGGGTCTTTGCTGTGAAGTTATTTTGGAGTCAGTCAGCAGAAGGTTAAAGAAAACAAGGAAAGAGTTGGGAGCGTGGCGACTGATCCACCTTATTGATCCGGCCTAATGAAAAGTGAACCTAACGATTTGTAGGGAAAAGGACTGCAGCGGAAACAGGGAGGTAAAGAAAATTAGAAGCAAATTAAACAGAGAGGGAAAGAGAAATTGAAGTGCTGTGTCTGATTGGCCAACCTGCAGGTGGAGATCAGTGAAAAATCATTGGTACTGGTACTTCCATGCAGAGCTGAAAAGGTCTAAAATTTCAGGATTCACCCTCTTCTTCCTGCAATTTGGATAGATTTTTATTCGGTGAAATGGGAAGAAGAGTGGCCAAAAATTTAAGTAGCCATGAATCCGTGAAAAAAACTGAGCAGATCAGCATCTAACATGAATGGATAACAGTGTTAAGGTACCGTGAAATGGGCAACGTAGCTAGCCAGTCAAGGACTGACCCCAACAGGTGATTTTGGCAGTTATCCTGCCAACTACGAGCAATCTTTGCAAAACATCTTCATTTTATAATGAAATGAAGATATTTTGATAAAAGACACATCACTGTTATGGCTGGATATAAAAATTCTTGAATTGTCACAGGTTGTGATGTGATGATGTTAAAAGTACTTGGAGGTTCGTGGCTATTAGTAGCGGCTAATATTAGCGGGTAACCGTATTTCCTGGTCTTCACCTTGCCTTTATAGGACTTGAGAGTCTGCTTCCTTCCCACAACTTGTACCGGTGTTTATTCCTCTATTTTTATTTTTACAACCATCCTTCTTTGATGCATATTCATCTTTTAAGGTTGGACACTATTGTTCAAGTTCCCAAGTTTACAAGCTAGGGAGCAGCTGCATTTGACTCCTTGAACCCATGTTATGCTCACTAGAAAATCCTGTGGTCAAAACATAGTTGTACGGTAATTAAGGCAAAAAATGCTAAAACCTAATTCCTGAGAGAATTATTACAAATGCTTGACTTTATAGAGCAAACAACAGGAGGTGTAGCAGTAGAGTTCACTGGATTTAATCCAGAATAACACTGAGGAAGCCTTTATTGCCTGTTTCGATGATCGAGGGTGAGAGAATTTATTATTCTTCCCTATTTCCCCATGACCACTAATGCAAGGTGTTGGTGTAAATCCCATGCCATGCCAAGAAAGTAAGTTCAGTGTAGTATACAAGGCCAGGGTGAGTTCCATGTTGTTGTGCATGAGAGCTAAGGGAGGAGATATACAGCACACAAGACAAAATCTAAGCTGTCAAATACAAAGATGGAGCATGTTTATTGACATGGGAGAAACCTGACACACCTGTCCATATGCACTGTGCATGTGGCTACCAATAGAAACGGTGACAACAGAATCAATATTGACCTTTAACCTTCATTCTGTATTTCCTAGCGCAACATCCATCGAAAATCCGCTGTGCGGACTCCAGTCCACTCTGGACTGTGATGATCTCGGACACTGATATTTATGAACACAGGGTTGGACTTTTCCCCATCCAAAACAATGAAGTAAATATTGTGTTTTCATGTTTTATTGAGGTCGTCTTCCAAACACACAGCAGTGCTGGTCTTGGCTGATGCACAAAATCAATCGAAGAGTATGTTGCTCACCCTAACATGCATTAGCTCATCATTTCGATTGATTAGTTATTCGTTACCTTCTAAAAGGGGGTAATGAAATACAGGAATAAAATGCAGGGCTTTTGTTACTTTGCTGCAAAAGCATGCAAGTAAAATATATGCAGTCGCCATGATTGCTTTAAGTTCCACAAAGTGTTTCTCAAAAGCCACTAGTTTGAGACAGCATTACTATTTATGATGGCAACAATACAGCAATGTGCAACTTTGAGTTACTCCGGTGTGAGGACGCCCATAGATTTTTGTCACATACAGTACATGGAATGCTATGTTATTGAAGGAATTTGCATTAAACGGATTTATTTCAACTTGACACTGACTTGATATACTATGGATGCCTTTAGATTTTTTTTTTTAATCTACAAAGCTTGGTCAGCAACAATGTGACCATGGCCTTGTGACAAAACATTGAATTGATAGCTTGTCATTGCAAGAGTGATTGTGTGCTTTGTATTTGTTTTCCTCCAGCGGCATTGTTAATATGTTGGACTTGTGTAGTACTAAATATTCATGTCAACAAATGCCCAAGGGTATCTTTTGTTGTTGTTAGTTTATATTGAATCATTAATTTTAGCATACAAACCTGAAAACACAATTGCTCTCGTTTCAGGTTTCCATTCTGCACCAATTGACGGGGGAAAATACTAATACAAATGATCTACCATTTTTGTGCGCTCCCTATTTGTGTTTGGCTGAACGAACGAGTTACAATGAACTCTAGTTGGTGACTTTTTGTACTTTTCCTGAAAAACGTTATACACGCTCCACATTGCGAAACTTGATAAAAAATATATAAATACATAATTTGGAGACCCCTGCTCTATATTGTCTCTAGGTGTGAGTGTGAGCGTGGATGGTTGTTCGTCTCTGTGTGCCCTGCGATTGGCTGGCAACCGGTTCAGGTTCAAAACATTATACCCACCCACACAATATGGCCTCTTTTCTTTCTCAACAAATAAATCCTCAAATTATGTGCATTTGTGTATCTGTGTGCATACCTGAGGAACTTCTGGCTCTCAAACAGATGTCGGGTGGCAGCAATGACAGAAGAGTTTGGGTGATTTGGCCCAGCGAGTTATGCATATTCCTGCAACAACCTGCACTATTGGTATTCCCTCTTCTCCTCATCGTTTTGACTGCTTTCTTTTCTGATCTATCCCAAACTCAGCAAGCTGTCGCAGTCGGTGACAGACGGCCCCATGCCTACTTTCTTCTGCACAAGCCAGACAACACATGTGGCTCATTGTTGTTCAGGACACGTCAGCTAAAGCACAGCAGCGACACACTACATATCTTCTCTCTGCCCTCCTTGTTCATTTCCAACTCCAAATAGTTTCTTTCTCAATCGCTCACACCCTGGGAATGCCGAGGGGTGAATCCCCTAAATGGCCTCCATACTTCTTTGCAGAGGTCTCTCCCATATTGAGTATAGCCCAGCAGGTCCAACTTCGGTAAAGCAATTCTTACCTGGCTGAAGGTTAGAGTCAATCCCTGTCCTAGATTAGGTAAAATTAGCCTACCGTTATCTACATATACTCTTTTTATTTTTAAAAGGCATTAGATCTCGGGCGGCCCGGTAGTCCAGTGGTTAGCACGTCGGCTTCACAGTGCAGAGGTACCGGGTTCGATTCCAGCTCCGGCCTCCCTGTGTGGAGTTTGCATGTTCTCCCCGGGCCTGCATGGGTTTTCTCCGGGTGCTCCGGTTTCCTCCCACATTCCAAAAACATGCATGGCAGGCTGATTGGGCGCTCTAAATTGTCCCTCGGTGTGAGTGTGGGCGTGGATGGTTGTTTGTCTCTGTGTGCTCTGCAATTGGCTGGCAACTGATTCAGGGTGTCCCCCGCCTACTGCCCGAAGACGGCTGGGATAGGCTACAGCACCCCCCGCGACCCTAGTGAGGATGAAGCGCTTCGGAAAATGGATGGATGGATAGAGATTAGATCTTATCCATAGTTAAATAGCCTATTATAAGGTGACAGGGGCGGTGCTGGAGGGAACGCCCAGCACTGGAGGGAATGCCCAGCGAAACATGACATTCCCAAAGAGGACCAATAGGAAAGTGCCCAAAACAGGATAAAAAGGTGGACTTTTGAAATCAGACGCTTTTAAGACAAGCCAACATTTGCGCAGAGAGCACGACACTTCCAGTCGGCACACATATTTTGAAACTCAGATTCTCAGCGTTTCCGTTGCACTGCTTAACGGGCTGAAGTTATTGATCACAACCGACAGGTTCATTAATGAGTCCCACATCAAACACTCGACCAAACCACTCCAATAAAACAACTTTCCTATTGGTCCTCTTTGGGAATGTCATGTTTCGGTTTGTTTTGATTTCAGTTTGCGACGGGAGTGCTGGGCGTTCCCTCCAGCACCGCCCCTGTCACCTTATAATAGGCTATTTAACTAAGATAAGATCTAATGTCTATCCATCCATCCAGTAAAACAAAATATGGCTAATCATAACAAAACGTTGTCGTGTAGATGTTTTTGAATGCTACAATCTACGGGTCATTGACGCACATTGCTGAACAAACGCACAATCCTTCACACCCATTATTCTCAGAGTACAAGTACAGCATATATGACTAAAAATTCGCAGGAGTGAGGACAGAAAGTCCGCACTCTTGCAAACTTTGCACCTGATGAGAGGAAAAAAAAATCAGCGAGTGGTGCCAGGTTTGCAGTGAGTCAGACCTGTAATTAAAAAGCAGCAATCAATCTGTCCCACTGACCACACTACTTATGCCAAGACTATCGAATAACTGCAGCAAAGAGCTAATTTAGAACCATTAGGGACTGCAGACTTTGCAAACAGCACAGTAATGATGATGGCTGATTCAAGTTCAGGGCTTGCACTCTGTATAACTGTCAGACCCGGCCGTAATAAGGTGGACTGAGTGGATGATTTCAAATGAAAATAAATAACCAAATTCAATGAGTTTCACGTCTTTCTTTTATGATATGTTATGGGTCCGCTTCCCCCACACCCCGTCCTCTGAGGCGCTCACAATGAAAATGAAATGATATGAAAATCTCTGCATGTGAGGCCAAGTGCTCTTTGGGCAGTATGCAGTCATCCCAAACGATCAGTACGGTAGTAAAATGGGACTCGGTAGAGGCTGCTCGACAATCCGACAGTCTTAATTTACATATCCATCCAAATCGCTCACCATATTCAGTCGACACTCTAGAGCCTGAATATCGTCATTAATATTTAAAGTGTAGCAGATCTGTAAACAGTCTTTAAGTGGTTCTTACCTTTTTTCCATCATCCTGATAACGATTAACTCATAATTAATTAATAGATAAATTAATGAATACAGTAATGGAACATTATGCATAAAATCGGTACACTCAGGCTTATTTTTCTTTGCCGTGGGGTCAAAAACTGCATCTCTTTTCTTCTCCTTTTCTTCGAAGAGGCGTTTCAGAGTTTTGCTACGTCTTCAGTTATGTGATGGCAATTGTACTTTCCAATCGGTCACATATTGTCAGATTATCCTCTCATCTCCATCATGCCATAAAACGGTTTTATGGCTGCCTTCTATGCTTGACATTTTACTAACGTGTGCTTTGACAGCGGTGCTGCATTTTGCAATCAACCGCAGCCGTTTTTATTTTCTTCTTCCGCTGAATTTTGGTGCCAATTGATTCCCTCAATGGCAAATGTTAGGCTCGTCTCTGCGTCGCGATGCTTGTCACACGCTCCCTGACTTATTTACATATTCCATGCAACAGAACAGCACCATGAGAGCTTTGTGACCTCGTTTTTCTTCCACTTGGTGCGAAAGGACAAAAAGGTTTGGGCCTTCATATAAACCTCCCCTCCATTTGACGAAAATAGCACTGACCTGAGAATCCTCATGCTCTCCAAACTCTCTTGCATATTAATAATGAGCGCCGGATGAAAGTGAGACGGACAAACGAAGACTGCATTTTAAACTGAAAGACAGAATGGCAACCAGTGTGGGAATTGTCCTTGATTGGAAGTCCAGCCAAAATGAATTCCTTGCCTGGTTCAATACTTTCCCGTCGCACTACATCCAAACGTCTCTGAGCAATATAGGTCAACCAAATTTCAATTTGTCATTTCAAATTGATGGTATTTGTGATGTTCATTGCTTTGACGTGACACTTGAGAGACTAAAGGTACGTCGTCACCAAGAGAACGAACTGGCTCCGCTACGTCTGTGTATGGCAGGCTTGAATTCAGCTCTCCTCTTCCAAAGTTTTTCAATGACCAACTAATTCATCGGTCATCCAAAAGGAAAAACAAGTTACTTGGATGTGGGCATTCATAAATTTTGCCCTTACAATCGAATCAGCACAAGGTATGGTTGCAACTGAAAATGGAAACTTCAGCGTGTGGTATTTAAACATTTTTACGATCCACCATCCACCATCAAACACATTATATTGCCTGGGGATGTATACCTAAACTATACGATGAATTAGACCGCACAATAAAACAAGGAGTCGGGTGGATGGCTTCGAGCTTTTAGTCGGGGGGTTATTTCACCGAAACATAAAGAAATATGTAAAAATCAATTAGAAAAGTAAATGCTAATTTTAAAGATGAGTGTTTTGTTTTTATTTGGCTTTACGCTAATATACTGTTCAAAATCGTCATTTGTCTCAGAGACATATAAGGTCATGATGTCATCTGCTCAACATAAGAGGTCATAACCTTCAGCAAGATTCTACCTTTACCGAACACAAGCAATCGAAGTTAGCGTGTCACTATCTCTGAATAGGTTTACTTTTTTTATGCTCGCTTCACTAGTGATCGTCATGTTACAATTGCAGTTTGCATTTTTTTTGCCCTTAGTTACAATACAAAGCATTCATTCATTCATCTTCCTAACCGCTTGATCCTCACTAGGGTCGCGGGGGGTGCTGGAGCCTATCCCAGCTGTCTCCGGGCAGTAGGCGGGGGACACCCTGAATCGGTTGCCAGCCAATCGCAGAGCACACAGAGACGAACAACCATTCGCACTCACACTCACACCTAGGGACAATTTAGAGTGTTCAATCAGCCTGCCATGCATATTTTTGGAATGTGGGAGGAAACCGGAGCACCCGGAGAAAACCCACGCAGGCCCGGGGAGAACATGCAAACTCCACACAGGGAGGCCGGAGCTGGAATCGAACCCGGTAACTCTGCACTGTGAAGCCGACGTGCTAACCACTGGACTACCGGGCCGCAATACAAAGCATACATATTTAAATATAGAAAAAGTAAGAGAAACCAACTATTGATTTATCGACTGTTAATTTCACGAAGGTCAGTAAAATACCCACTTCTAGCACAAAGTGACAGAAAATTGCATTTCTGAGCAACCTGTACTGCATTAAAAACGTACTCAAATGTGCAAGGAGAGATCAATAAAGGATAGGCAATTTCAACAGTAATCCTTTGGGTAATCCTTCGGAGCAATTATCGTAAAAATGGTTTGCAACAAACAAAATTATGTGATGCCGGTGGCCCCGGATGCCGCAATTAATTCAAAAGCGACATGGATAAGAACAAAATAGATCAATAAAGTATGGTATGCAGAGCTTTTGCAGCACATCACATATTCCTTCGTGCAAGCTGTCAAAGAGCCCAATTATACGTATTGTCATTAAATGTGCAAAACACTGTCCCAAATTACATTTCCTTTATTTGCATTCATCTCCGGTGCAGTCTGACAGCATAAATCTAACGCCTAACAAGCCTTCCTTCCAATCATGGCACTTGTGTAGAGAGATTCGACAGCTGCCTGCAGCCTTTGATTTCATCGCGCCCCAGATCTGCATTGTCATGAGCATTCGGGTCAATAAATAATTCACTGCAGTTTGAGTTAGATTGGAAAAAAAAAGCAGCTCATGGATAAACGACGAACGGGACTTTGATCAATGGCATGTAGGCATATTATATATATTTGGCAAAGCTCGGGAAGTAAAACACATGCATAGCTGTGTGTCAGAGAATAATTTGAGAGTTACTATTAATTTTGATATTTCTGCTTGGATTGTATGCACATATACGGGCAGATCTATTCAAAGGACAGAGAACTGATCATCTAAGGCAGGGGTGTCCAAACTTTTTGCCAAGGGGGCCAGATTTTATGTGGTAAAATGTCGGGGGGCCGACCTTGGCTGACATTCTTTACATTGAACAACAATATTGCTCAACAAATTTTAGTAAGCCAGTCTTTTTCACATTTCCATTTTTATTTTCATTTCAACAATCTTAAGAATTTCTTTTGGTTCATTTGAAACAGGTATATCACATGCAACTGCTTATTCACTTGACTTTTTCTTAAACAGAAGTCTCCTGAGTGCAAATTGATTGATTTGAAACATAAAATGTATCACCATGACTTTTCAATAGTCACAAAACCTTTGACTCGAACAACAGGGAAATGAACAAGCAATACACATATCCACAACTGCAAGGATCATTTGAAATATGACATATCAGTCAATATAAACACGGAGTGATGTCTTGTTAACTCGTGAGTGATGCCCTCTGGTGTCTAAATGCTATTACTCATTTAGTGAATGCAATTACTCATTTAGCCACAAGAGGGAAGCAGTACTCTATGAAACATCACTCACCAGTCTACGAGACCTCAGTCAATGCAACACGTGTTCCATTGCGCCCAACCTGCGGGCCAGACGGCACTGATTTTATGAAAGGGGCCGAGGGCCGGATAAAATTCGACCGCGGGCCGGATTTGGCCCGCGGGCCGGACTTTGGACATGCCTGATCTAAGGCATGGGTGTCAAACTTTCCTGCGTGTTTTTCCAAGTCAGCCTGTTACAACACACCTTATTCAAATGACCAGATCATCAGCAAGCTCTGAATGATCCTGATATTGAACCTATTCATTTGAATCAGGTGTGTTGCAACAGGGAGACTTGGAAAACATGCAGGACACCGGCCCTCCAGGACCTGAGTTTGACACTTACGATCTAAACCACATCCGACAATCTGATGGTTTCTAAAACATGACAAGGTCATTTTGGATAATAATTAAAACTTGACAATAACATTGATGTTCAGTTATCATTGACAAAATGTAACAAATGGTATTTTGGGAGCAAATTTTGAAGTCATAGCAGCTATTTGTGATGTGATAACGTGTTGTCTATTTGCCTAACAATGAAAAATGCACAAGCTATCATCACACGGTGACCTCATGGCTCTTCCTCTCAATGTCTGCGTACATAGTCCCACCGGAAGACCCCGTCATCAGCGGAGGGCCAGTGGTGAGCCTGAGAGCCGGCGACCCTCTCAATCTGACCTGCCATGCTGATAACGCCAAGCCAGCAGCCTCCATCATCTGGATCCGCAACGGAGAGGTCCTCAACGGGGCCATGCACTCCAAGGTAAGCTTTGAGGTGTGTCACATAGCAGGTTTGGAGACTCAGGATATTTCAACAAGTTCATAACAATAATAATTAACACAAAAAATGTTTTTGCAGAGTGTCTTTGTATAATCATCATTGCCACAATTGTTTTTAATTTGGCTTGTTACATCTAAATAAGGCTACAAAACCAAAATACAAGTGTCTGTCACATTTTCTGTGGTTCTCAATTTTTAGCCTACTTGTTCATTTTAAATCGTTTGATGATTTTGAACTTTAGTCCATTGCAGTACAGTATGACAATATTTATATTGATGTATATGAGTTGTCATTTCAGCTATGCTTGTCAAAGGTGTTGTGACAGCATTTCTTAAGAGTTTGTCACGACAGATGTTTGCAGAAGCACACAGAAAGCACCGGTTTACCAAATTGCTTAACGTGGGTATATTCCTTACTAAATATCCGTGCGAGCACGACTTTGCATACAATGATTTCCTTTTTTGGACACATGCGGACCAAAAACACCTGTTGATTACAGTCTTTGCATTTGCTGTAAATCATTACTGCAAAGGTTCCACACATGCAGAGTTGTTGGTGGCCTTTTGCCTCACGATCCAGATGGCTTCTTGAAAGCAATTCCCTTGAAAACACAGGTTGGAGTTTTGATAGCAAAAACACGTTTTTTTCTTTTTTTTGGTCCATCATACAAATCAACTGAGACAAGCAGATGGCAAGATCATGAAACTATCAGTGACGCTTCCCTTCTGTTAGGATGTTCTTCTTCAGTTGCGCTTGTCTTCGTTTTACCAACCGGTTTCCAAAATCTGTTCAGCGGGCTGTCATCTCTGCTGGTGATTGACAGAATGTGTTTTTTTTTTTCCTTGAATTTTAACCGTCACCACCATTCACACACCAGCATGGCATCACGGTCACTTCAGCCCCTCGGTGTCTTTCCTGACACTGCCCCCCCCCCCCCCTAGGCTAATAATGAGATCAATATTGCCATGTTCTATTTGCATTTGCACAAAAGGAATCAAGTACTTTCAAGCACGAACATCTCCCCTCTTCTCCCTTTCAATGCTCTTCGCCACTCTGTCCTGGCTGCCTCATCGTTATCGACTTTTTTTTCAAAGAGCTAAAAGAGATAAATGCAATCGATTGGACCGGTGACATGTTACCACACTTATTTGAATTAAAAAAAAATGCTAAAAGTGCTTCTTGTTAATGGAACAAATGGAGAATGTGCTTCCTGTCTTCACTTCTGTACTCTTACAGAGACAGCAGATGTGAAATGTGAGATGTGACATTGTGCACTGACACTCTTGATGATTTTCATGGGATACTCAAGAGGCTTCAGTTTTCAAGAATGCTCTCTAGTGACTATACAATGCCGTTACCAATGGATGGTCGGAGCATTCAAAAGCACAAAGTCCATGACTATATGCATGCCCGTGCTAGCAAGCGTAGGAGTCCAGACATCAATTTGATGTCTTTCTCCCTCTCGTCTCTGTTTGCAGACGTTGCTCCGCGATGGGAGGAGAGAGACCACGGTGAGCACGCTCTACTTGTCGGCCTCCAACATCGAGACTGGCCAACAGATCATTTGTAAGGCCTCAAACAAGGCAGTCCCCAATGGCAAGGAGACCAGTGTCACAATTGACATCCAGCGTAAGCACATCACTTCATCTTCTTTGACGGGGGATATGTACAGTATATCTTTTACCTTGTTGTTGTTTTTTTTTTGGGGGGGCGATGCTTTCTTTAATTGTTCTAAGCTCCTGTTTTCATGTCGGTGTCATTTTGAGTGCAAAAACGCCGCCCTGAAACCTTCCTCAGTGTGGATGTAGCACAGCTTTGCACTGCAGATGCCGTGCCGTTCTTCTTTAGACGCTAAACAAGCTATGAGTGACTCGACAGCATCTCTGATGGTCACAACCAAGTATTGCGATCAATCCAATAATCAACAATTAATTCCACAGGTCTCGTCATAATTCTTCCAGATTAATATTAATTCATTCATTCATTCATCTTCCGAGCCGCTTGATCCTCACTAGGGTCGCGGGGGGTTCTGGAGCCTATCCCAGCTGTCTCCGGGCAGTAGGCGGGGGACACCCTGAATTGGTTGCCAGCCAATCGCAGGGCACACAGAAACGAACAACCATTCGCACTCACACTCACACCTAGGGACAATTTAGAGTGTTCAATCAGCCTGCCATGCATATTTTTGGAATGTGGGAGGAAACCGGAGCACCCGGAGAAAACCCACGCAGGTCCGGGGAGAACATGCAAACTCCACACAGGGAGGCCGGAGCTGGAATCGAACCCGGTACCTCTGCACTGTGAAGCCAACGTGCTAACTACTGGACTACCGGGCCGCCCCAGATTAATATATCATAACTTAATATACTAATCACTAGCATTTACAGTAGATAAACGGCAACTCATGTCGACATTCAGTGCTCCATTCCCTTTACTATCAATGACCTCATACAATCCTCGTAATAGGAAAGATGAAATAGCATTGCATCTTTTATTTTTTTATTTCTGTATAAATATGAACAGAGCTATTCATCTGTCGCGAGCAGGATTGATCGCTACTATGATTGCATCGCGACCGCCGTCCGTCTTCCTTTGATGAGAACATGTACGGTCTTTTTTTTTTTAAACGAGCAAAGAATGCCCAATGTGCAAAAATACTTTGGGCCGTTTGTCGCGGAATCTTTTTGAGAACCGCTCCTAGTGAGAGAAGGGAGCTTAGTATAAAAGGGATCTTGCATCGTTTGCAGCGCTGTCAACACCATTAAGTATGTCTAATAAAGCAGAAAATGCTATTCAGGGGGCCATTATGACAGACAGCTTTGTTCTTTGCGGTATGTGCATAAAAGGAGGCAAACACAGCAAGAGCGGGCACCGCATGATCTGGCCTCTTTAGGCACACGAATCAAAAATATGCCTTTTGATTGCATTCCTTGGAGTACACCGAAGCTATTTTATTTCTGTCGCTCAGGCATGGGGAAAGTATCCACACTCGTACAGTATATATATGTAGATATATCACTAAACCTAATGATGCTTATATCGTGGTCGTCACCGTGTTATTACAACTACAATTCAAGCCAAAAATCTGAAAACAGAAGAGAACTAAAATTAGCACTCTAAAATGTGCACATTTAAAGGTCGGGTTAAAATAAAAGTCCCACAGCGTGAGAACAAAGTGAGCAACGGCGGAGACTAATTGTCGAGACTCAAAATTGTCTCCAAGGTTTAGCCTCGACACCATCCCTCTTAAAACATATCCCCCCCGCCCCCTTCTCCTTCTCCTCCTCCCCACTGCACTGACTCGACAGGTAAGTGGCGCAGCACAGCTCAGCAGAGCTGATTTCTTTTCCGCTGACATACACTTTCAAATTAAGATGCAAAAATGAAACATGCCGTAATTGAACTTTGATTCACGCGTGTTGAGTATCAATTTGCTTAATTTCCATGCTGCCTTATTCAATTACAAAGTTCTTGGCTCAGCAGCAGAATTTGAAGCACAGCTTGTTTTTTTTTTCTTTGTTTTTTTTTTAAACAAGCGGGTTTTTTTCTGGGTTGTTGTTTTGAACCAGTTTTATTTTGTTCTTATTAGAGGCTCATTTCTTTTGTGATACGACCTTATTATTCAATTACGGACCACGAAGAATTAAACAAAAAGAAGGCCGTTCTGAAAGAACAGCTATTCAGTCATACCACAAGGAATTAAACAAAAAGAAGGCTGTTGTGGCAGAAGAGATATTTGGCAAGGTTGTGTCACCTGTTCAGTGAATTATTAAATCGAAATTGCAGACACTTTGCCCTTCCCATACTGTCGATATTCTTTGTTTTTTTTTTGGGGGGGGGGGTTCCGCCTTGAATGGGTTGCATCCATATTTAGATAATTCCAAATAGTTGATCTACTATAAAAATATAATTGGTAATCACTGATCAGAAATGTAGACAGAAAGTTGCACACAAAAGAAAAAGTCGATTATATTCTCTTGTTAGTTGCTAACACTGGCAATAGCAGTTCAAAATTGACAAAAATTCCAGGACACGTTGTCAATAGAGGTCCACCAAAGCTTTCCCAAAAGGGCAAATGTGCTGTGAAAAATCGAGTGACATTAATGGGTTTTGTTTGAGAGCGATAGTAGTGTTAAAGTCAATGTGTGTTAACCCAGAAAAAAATATATATATCTGCAAATTATTCGCTTCAACTGACCAGCAGATACAAGTCAAAGTTGAGATGACTCAAAATGTAAGCCTATATAAAGAGGAAGGGAAGCCCCTTGATAATTGTCTTCATAATCCACTGACAGGTGCTTGGATACTGATGAAAAATACATATCTTTCCTGTTTTGAAATATTCTGGCAATACAGAGTTGGCAGATCAGGGTCCACAGTCTGAATTGGACCCCAGCCAGCGAGAGAAAAGCAGTAAATAAGCAGCCAGTGTGAAGTGCTACACACACGCTCACCTGCTCTTGATAACACACTCCACCAGAAAATCCGTGAGAGGAACATATGCTACTCCAACATGTGTTTATAATTGTCCATTTCATACACTTCATGCATATACCTGTTTCGTCTTTAGGTTGAAATGCAAGCAATTTGCATGAGATTTATTTATTTTTTCCTGAAAGGGGTCCCCCTCATTAAGCCATGTTCAAAATAAATATATTCAACTAGATCTTTTGATCAGCCATGCACTCATGTGTCTCAATAAGTGGTGCCTCAGCGGAGCACGAATATAGGAGGGATTAATGATGGCTACTGTAAATGGTTCTTATTAGTCTAAGTGGATCCCCGGTGAGGGGCCGAATGCAGCAGGTTGCTGAAGGTAAACTTCATTTTGCAGCTGCTGCTTTTCCATCACAACGTATTTTCATGACCATGCGACGCACCGTATTAAAAGGTGCGGTGTCAGTTGCGGCTGCTATTTCTGTATTTAACACATACACAAGGTGCATTGTATTATTGGACGCCGGCATGGTAAAACGCATGCGGCCTTAAAAAATTTGGTAGCATGCATTCACGCTAGTGTATGTTTTTAAAAAAGGCAGCTGGGTTATACTTTGACGTGTTTTCCATGTGAATGCCCAAATCCGTTCCAAGCCCCCCAAAATTCGGACATAAATGTTTTCTAAAGCATAAAAAAAAAGCATCGAAATATGTAACAAATACCTGTTACACTTAGATTATTGCACAAAAAATAAGAGTTGGGCATAATGTAAAAAAAACTAAGAATAAATAATAAAAAAATGATGGTCATTTAACTTTTAACTGTATCCTCAACATTTTTTGCCCTCTTTAGTTCCTGTTCTTTCTTAGTAGTGGTTTTTGCATGGTATTTTGATCCAAAGACGTTTGCTTCTGTCGGCTATTAAGAATCCTTCGAAAATGTCAAAAAGGCAAACATCAGCACATTGAGCGATCGCCCGACTGGTGAACACTTTTTCTGGGTCATTCACATTTACGTGAAACAATCGGAATGGCTCATAGCCCAAGGGGCGAATGACGTGGACGCTGCATAGACACATATGTATATACCTACATACAACAGAGGTCCCTCTTAGCCAATGGGATGCCAGGATAATGCTCGGAGTCTTGATTCACGAATCGCCAGTCTTGAGGCGCGAATCGCCAATGGCAGGCAGCTATCAGTAAATTGCGTTCAGGAAATTCAGAGATTGTCCAGCTTTCTATTCATGTGTCCTATTGTTTGAATGGAGCTGCAATCATCCGTTTGCCTCTTTTTTTTTTTCTATACATCCCTCTGACACCCCTTCCCTAGCAACTCTTCGTTTTATGAAGCTAAGGAATCAACATTCTAAATTATTGATAAACCGTTGCCTTCACACTGTACGGCCCACCCTGCCGTACAGTTTTTCATACAGACTATATATATATATATATATATATAGAGAGAGAGATAGAGAGAGAGAGAGACTTTTCTTTTAAGTCAACGTATGTCATGGCAAAATAAACAAACAAACAAACAAAAAACATTTTTGACCACTCTCATGGTTGTCAAAATGTATTGGGTTTATTGAGGTTAAACAACTGTGATTTTGCTACAGGTGTAAAGTCACAATGGCACCACAATGGCACCATCTCTTCCGAATAGGCCTTTTTATGGGTCAGCTTCACTCCCTGGATGGAGGGGAAGATTAATTAGCAGACGGACTGCTTGTAATGTGTGTTTATGTTGTCAAAAGTCTCTCGGCAGCTGGACCTGAAGAGTTTAAAAAAAGAAGAGAAAAATAGGGCTTGGCGCACATAAAAAAAGTGCAATGCTAAATGCTTTGTAGGATGTGTTGTGAATTGGCTTTGACATTTGTGTGTCTATTAGCAACCCCCCCGCCCCCCACCCCATTCCCTTCCACATCTCCCCCAACTCTTTAATGTCTGCTTTGCTGCTCTTCAGCTTCTGGCTGGATTTTTATTACAGGCCTCTCCAGCGCCACATCTGTCATTTTCGCCTTTGAGGTTCCCTCTGCCCACATTTTTGTCCACGCAATTAACCACTTGCATGGCTAAAAACACCCAACGGGCTGACTAACATTGCAGCTCCAAGTGTAGATTGCTTTGACACACACCCACATGCCCTGTAAACAGCCACACATACTCATTGCGAAAGACTATACAGAGAAAACTCACCAATGCAGTTAACATATCGTTGGCAAAGGAGGAATATGAGTTTGTTGTGGTTTTACGGTGCACTCACTTCTAACCTGGCACAGTCTCTGTGAAATAACTGCTGGGGGATACTGACATGACTTGATAAGGATTTAGAAAAGCCTTTGTAGGGGAAGTAACGAATTGTGGTGTGTTTCACTCCGAGGAATAAAATGGTGCGCAGAACATGGGTTCAATTTAAATGTTGTGTTTCAGTTGTGACTGTTTTTTTCAAGATGAAATGAAAATTAACAGTATGTGTCCGTCCACTTACTGTATCTAACAAACTATTGGCCTGCGTCATTACTTGTAATTACTTTTTTGGAAAAATACAGGAATAGTAATATAGCAGCGGCCCGGTAGTCCAGTGGTTAGCACGTCGGCTTCACAGTGCAGAGGTACCGGGTTCGATTCCAGCTCCGGCCTCCCTGTGTGGAGTTTGCATGTTCTCCCCGGGCCTGCGTGGGTTTTCTCCGGGTGCTTCGGTTTCCTCCCACATTCCAAAAACATGCATGGCAGGCTGATTGAACACTCTAAATTGTCCCTAGGTGTGAGTGTGAGTGCAAATGGTTGTTTGTTTCTGTGTGCCCTGCGATTGGCTGGCAACCGATTCAGGGTGTCCCCCGCCTACTGCCCGGAGACAGCTAGGATAGGATCCAGCACCCCCCGCGACCCTAGTGAGGATCAAGTGGCTCGGAAGATGAATGAATGAATGAATGAGTAATATAGCAGAAGGGTGTTTGCCTCACTTTTTTGAGGTTGGCGGTTTGCGCTTGCCTGTACAGTAATCCCTCGTTTATCGCGGTTAATGGGGACCGAAACCACCCGCAATTGACGAAAATCAGTGAAGTAGCGAACCGCCCCGTATAGGTATATGTACATGTGTATGAGTATACATAATATTTATAAGGCCAAACTTAATGGTATACGTGCATGTTTGTAGTAATTAACATTACTTAATGCTATGTAGTAATATATTTTAAAATGTATAAGTTAGGTTCGGGTAGTGTATGAATAACGAAATACAGTAAACACATGTATGTAGTACTGTATATGTTGCTCTACGTGATTTGCTGTTGTTTTTCTGACTTTCACTGCCTCTCGGGGACCTTTTGCGCACTTTTTGTGGCATTTTTTTTTAGGAATATGTTTGAAATAAAAAAAAAAAGTTATTGTGAATGTGAACACGTGTTTGTCTGTATGTGCCCAGCAATTGGCTTGCAACAAGCCCCCATCTTTCACCCAAAGTCAGATGGGATCCGCTCCAGTTCGCCTCCAAACCGAATTAGGAAAAGCACTATTTGAAAAGACTGGATGGACCTTATATGAAATATTTTTACATTTTTTTCCCTGTACAGTACACATATTTTAATAATATATTTTAAAAAAAGTCATAGTTTGATTGAACATGGTTAAAAAAAATGACCATGTGCCAATCCCTACATTGATTAAATTGTCAAATGGTTTGAGTTCTTGATTGCTTAATGAGACTCATTTTGTCTCATTAATTCAGAAGGAAATAAGATTTGGGGCGGGAAATATTTTTTAGTACTGCCTGTTGGCCATGTTTATTGGGAGTGTTCAGGGAAGGACCGAACATTTTTTTTGTGCCTCACTATGGTAGAAGTCACACCGACACAAACAGTGTTGTTGGAAAATAGTCCAGTTTTAATGTAACGTCATACTTGTTTTTTGGATCATGTCCTCCTTGTGGGCTTCATGACAGCTGAGCAAGAGGCAAAACATCTGCACCGCTGCAGGGCAAAAATGTGGAGTTTCCCCCCCACATTAAAAACCACCCCCGTTTGCAGCCATACACACTTCAGTGTTTGGCGGCAGAACATGTTTGTCTTTTGTTTGACTGCTCTTCATCCCCGTCCAAGTACAATCCCTTGTTATTACATTAGAAGTGTTGAACATAGAGAGCAAAGACACAGTGCACATTTTGAAACAGATGGCAGTGCAAGCATCAACACACACACACACACACACACACAAAAAAAAAGCATCGCTTACCCAAATTGCGAATCTACTGTGCTTGATGCTGTAACAGAACATGACCAGAACTACAGATGGCAAAAGGTAATGATGTTGCTGGGGTGAGTCGAGGAAAAAGAGTAAATGCCTCAGCACAGGTTTTTCTCTTATTTTATTTTCTTCATTTTGGCAACAGTGTTGAAATTCATGAAGGATATAAAACTGTTCTTTGAATTCCATCTCATAGATAATACCGCACCAGACTGTTCAAAAGGCCCAGAGGAAAAAAGAGGATCCGAAAAACATGGTCCAGTGATGCACAACGTGCATGTAACTCTTTGCCTTGGCTTAATCAGAGGGTGGAGGGGGTGGGGGTAGTAAGGGGGGGGGGACACACTTTTCCCATGCAGTGACAGGAAAACCGCAAAACCACTTCACTAGTCAGTGAGTGTTGGTCTACAGAGTAAATAGCATTGTCTTTTCTGTTTCTTTCCCCCCCCCCCCCCCCCCCCCCACTGGAGACAGCATTGAAATGGAAATGAGCACGTACCTTCAAAAGGAACCCACCTTTTCACAATTAGGATACATAAGTTGTTTATTACATTTGCATAATCGGAATGCCTTTTATGTCTCTCTGATGTTGCTCATTGTTAGATTTGTCGTGAATTGCAGTGTGGACTCCTCAATTTTTATGTATTTATTTATTTTGCAAATTGCCATTTACTGGAACTGATTACAAAGTCAAGTTTTCCTTTGATTTCCTTCTCAGCGTATTGTAATCATGATTGGTCATAAAAGGTAGCGGTTCTTCCGAAACACTTACCTGTATTCTGTTTTCATGAGATCACCTGGGTGAAGGGAAGATTAAAACATGGCAACGAATTCACACGTTAACACAAAGTCTGAATATGAGGGTATCAAGGACAATTTGCAACATTAGCCACATAAACATCGAAAAAAAAAAAGATTCAGTTTAGTACACAGGGAAACATTTTTTTAATGCTTTTTGTGTCACTCAGATTGGAATGAAGTCATTATGACCCCATTATGTACCCCCACTTTTTCAATAAACACTACTTATAAATTAACCAAATCAATATGATCCAAAAGTCACATACAAAAGAAATTCTATTTATTTATGAATGTATTGAGAATTCTATATGCTCTCTGTACAATAGACGCTTGCATTACCGCATGAACCCATGTTGCGCAATCCTACTAGCATACGATTTTTTTTTGTTGTCTTTGCTTTAATCTGATGATTTGTAGCGAATTGAATCAGTTAGAGATGCACAGTTTTGGACAGAAGCTGCTGATGGCAAGCTCTAAGCACAATTCCAAAATGATCATCGCTCATGGTTGAAGAGTTCTGGGACTTGATGTTTTTATCAACGGCCTAAAAATGTCGCTCCATATTTCCATTCTTTGGTGAAACCGCACTTGCAGATGAGGCAAACGCACTTCAAAAATCACATTTGTGTGTGTGTGTGTGGGGGTGGGAGGGTGGGTCCTTCTTTCACTCAGTGTATGGAAATAAATGGCTCCCTATGGCCCCTAATCATTTTGATACTTTTGATTAAGTTGAAAGTAGACAAAACATAGTGGAGGCTAATATGGCAACTCGCTAGTTTGATCGAGTTTTGTAGCAGCTAGCGCCATTGTGTTTGCATGTGCGGTGACACATGCAACAGGTTTATGAGTGGCTAAACGTGTGTCTATTTATTAATATTATTATTCATTCATTCATTCATTCATTCATCTTCCGAGCCGCTTGATCCTCACTAGGGTCGCGGGGGGTGCTGGAGCCCATCCCAGCTGTCTTTGGGCAGTAGGCGGGGGACACCCTGAATCGGTTGCCAGCCAATCGCAGGGCACACAGAAACGAACAACCATTCGCAACCACACTCACACCTAGGGACAATTTAGAGTGTTCAATCAGCATGCCACGCATGTTTTTGGAATGTGGGAGGAAACCGGAGCACCCGGAGAAAACCCACGCAGGCCCGGGGAGAACATGCAAACTCCACACAGGAGCTGTGTGTGGAGCTGAGGCCGGAGCTGGAATCGAACCCGGTACCTCTGCACTGTGAAGCCGACATGCTAACCACTGGACTACCGGGCCACCAAATATTATTATTATTATTATTATTAATTCAATTGAAATGTTTTATCCATTCAGTGGTATTGAGAGGCCACTGTTGCATATATCAATAATATAAAACTGAGAAGGCTGGCAGTGAATCAGTTAACTCATTCAGTAGCAGTCGATTCTGGACCAAGTCTGAAAAGACGTTTCAAAATGTCTTTGGGAGTGAATGAGTTAATGCTCCGGGATAGAGCCACTCTTCCATTGCGAACGACTCGTCAATCACATTTGACAGAATGGGTGCTTCATATGTTGTATTATCGTTTGTACTTTTGTGGGGGAATCATGTTGGATGATAATGTAATCACACAAAAGAAAGAATCGTTATGATGATGATAATGTTATAATATTATGACTTCATTCCTGTAACGGTCTAACTGTTTAGAATGTTTTAGTTTCCAATGAATATCCCAACTTTGTCAATATAGAATTACTTCATTCTAAAATGATGAGAAACATGCGCTAGTAGGAAAATTCTTTCTGGTCACAGTATTATTTTATCTTTATTTTATATCTTCATTTGACTTTTTCTCCGAATCCTTCCTTGCCTTAATATAAATGTCAGACCTTTTGACTTTATTTTGACAAGCAAGCAGCCAAGGAGAGCAGACAACGTAGCGTCTCTTTTCAGTTCCCCACAGGATGTGTTCAACATGTCACTGACAATTTTACTTCATATATCTTGTTTGTGTCTGTGCTCTCTTTTAGATTTTCCTCTTGTCAATCTCTCAGTGGAGCCTCAGCCAGTTCTTGAGGGAAACCTTGTGCGATTTCACTGCTCTGCAAAGGCCAATCCACCGGTCACGCTTTACAGGTGAGACGATGTGATATATCGTGCTTTAGTCGAAAGATTTCCGTGCTTAAATTCCATTTTGTGGGTCTTTTAGCCACAGTGACTTTAATGAATGTCCTTCTGGCGCTGTCAAGTCAAAACCAAGAATTATTATGTTTGGACAAGCAGCACCTTTATGCACCTCGCATGAGGTAGCCGCTAAAATTAAAGACCTCAGCAACTCATGAAGGGTAGTCGTGTAATATCTGACTAGGTTGCAGTCAAGCCATCCTGCGATTATTTGTGCAGCTTTTTTTGCTTTGTGTTCAAGTGCACTGTAGGGTGACACGTTTCCCCCTTCGGGGCTGCGTTTACCTCGTGTACATTATTGCGCGGGAGATGGATACACTGGGGCGGCCCGGTAGTCCAGTGGTTAGCACGTGGGCTTCACAGTGCAGAGGTACCGGGTTCGATTCCAGCTCCGGCCTCCCTGTGTGGACTTTGCATGTTCTCCCCGGGCCTGCATGGGTTTTCTCCGGGTGCTCCGGTTTCCTCCCACATTCCAAAAAAATATGCATGGCAGGCTGATTGAACACTCTAAATTGTCCCTCGGTGTGAGTGTGAGTGCGAATGGTTGTTCGTCTCTGTGTGCCCTGCGATTGGCTGGCAACCGATTCAGGGTGTCCCCCGCCTACTGCCCGGAGACGGCTGGGATAGGCTCCAGCACCCCCCGCGACCCTAGTGAGGATCAAGCGGTTAGGAAGATGAATGAATGAATGGATACACTGTGTGCACTTAGGGGACTACTGTTCATCCATATGATTATATATATTGTTTTATTAATGTCGCGCTCTTGTTACTATTTTCAGCATCTAAAAGTTGGAAATGATGTCCATCACTCTATTTGTCTATACCAAAAACAAAATGGACGTTAATTGTGGGACTGACATTCTTATGAGGGGCTCTCAAAGAGTGATCTGGCAAGAGAACTGTGTGTGTGTGTGTGTGTGTGTGTGTTGGTTGGGGGACTTTTGTTTCAAAAACAGGGTGAAATTAAATGGAATGAAATCAATGGCAAGAGGGTGTGGTTGGCCATGAATCGTGCAAAGGGACTGACTGAGAAATGAAATGGATGCGCAACACACTCACAGGTGACAAAACAGAGACGTTACCTTTTTTTTTTATGGATTCAGGCCTTTTGAAAAAGAGAGTGAAGAGTGGAGATGAGTGTGGGGGGAGAGGGGGTGCTTTCAGTGATATTGTTGAAAACAAGGTTGGGATTTGAATGCGTTGGGTGCGCAACCGCGACCGTGTGTCTGTTGCAACTGCAAAGAGATTTCACCTCGATTGTTATGTGACTGGATCAATACTTGAAGCAGTTTATTATTTTTGTCGATGCCTCTTTTCTATATATATATATTCGATATACTCAAATCATACCTGGACGGCTGATGATCTTAAGATGTCTGTCCGTACCGTAATTGCTAACAACCTTTTGTTGTAATTATCAACAACCTTAACACAGTGTAGTCGCTCTTAGTTAACCTCCCTGCACTTCGATGTTGCTCTGGTGTCTCGCTTTTTCTGACTGACACAAGCATTCAATAATAATTCAGACAGTCTATTGCCTCTTGATTCTTCAAGGTTAGAGCCATACTCTTCCCCCATCTTTCGGAGTCTCCTATTTAGATTTATCTGCGGTTAATGTGAGAGCTTCACCATTCTATGCACTATTGGCATTTGGAAGTGGATGGTAGAGTGGGGACTTGGGGGGGGAGGGGGGGGACCATCATGCACACCTGAAAGCCTTTGACTCGTGAGAACCCCTCACAAATCCACCCTCTGGAGAGCAATACCACGAGGAGGACAGGAAGCTGATCAAGCAGTGTGAAGCCTATTATTCAGTGCTAATACACTCTGTCTACCCCAGATCAGATAAAGCACAAGGACAGGCTAGCTCTTAGATGAACGGCCTCTTTTCCATCCCTGGGAGAGCCATTCCATTGCCAACGTGCACCGCACCACTTTGCAACCCTCCATTTACCAGACACTTGAAACGAGGGTCCGAGATACTGCCGACAGTAGGCAACAGTCATGAAGCTTTCTGATGACTAACATCACTTGAATCTAACTTGAAGCATTACGTCTTGAAACAACGAATGTAATGAACTAGTTCGGTGGTTTCTGACATGATGCCTGTGGGAACCAGGTACCCCCCAAAGACCACATGATTAGCTCGCCGGCCTGTTGTAAAAAACACTCACTGGTGATGGGACGATTAGGATTTCCCAGGAATGATGTAGCCGTGATGGTCGATCGAAGTGTGAACACTGGTACGCTTTTATAGAAATACAATATTGCATATTGGCGGCCCGGTAGTCCAGTGGTTAGCACGTCGGCTTCACAGTGCAGAGGTACCAGGTTCGATTCCAGCTCCGGCCTCCCTGTGTGGAGTTTGCATGTTCTCCCCGGGCCTGCGTGGGTTTTCTCCGGGTGCTCCGGTTTCCTCCCACATTCCAAAAACATGTGTGGCAGGCTGATTGAACACTCTAAATTTGTCCCTAGGTGTGAGTGTGAGTGCGAATGGTTGTTCGTTTCTGTGTGCCCTGCGATTGGCTGGCAACCGATTCAGGGTGTCCCCCGCCTACTGCCCGGAGACAGCTGGGATAGGCTCCAGCACCCCCGCGACCCTAGTGAGGACCAAGCGGCTCGGAAGATGAATGAATGAATGAATGAATATTGCATATTGACATCTATTTCCTAATTGTTATGAAAAATTAATTACTTGCATGATGAGTGTCCTCACATAAATATCATTCATTGTTCATTCCAACAAAATTAGACCCAAATGGATTTTATATCTATACACACACACACACACACACATACACACACACACACAATATTTTTGAGGGTGAGGGGCTGGAGGCTGACTGCAATATTTGGTGGAATAGATGTACAATAACCAATTAATTGAGAAATAATCTAATGGATAAAAACTTTTTTTTTCCGTTGTTTAATGCTTACAACAATGAAAATATGAATTACAGGCAGAACATTTGACTGTTTTATAACACTCTGTCCTTTAGTATTTCCTTTAGTACAAAGGAAAGTCAGCAAAAAAAAAAAAGTGTCACACAAATCGAAACAAGCCCGAGAGCATGCAACTAGAAAATTCTAAAATAGATTTATTAAAAGACAAATGATTGGAGAAAGGCATGTTGGGAATGCGTTCAATGCAATCATATAGGTAGTCAAGCCAGCTGGGATGCAATCCAGTTTGCAACCTTTGATGATGAAACCAGATTTTTTTTTTCTTTTTCCCCAGAAATAAACAAGAAGCCACTCGAGATTGCATAGTAGCAAACAAAGAAAATTAGGTCCCATGTCTGCTGCCTGGAACTCGGCACCAAAGCATCAACAAAGCTCCTTATTTGCATGCCCCTCTTTGGATGATTTCGGATGCTTCGGATGATGATGTGTTGTTCTATTGAAATGATTTTGATTGACCTCATTGGTATCAGACCTTCCACGGGTGCAAGTAAAACTGCTTGCTGTTGTTTTTGTCACTCCCCATTCACACATTTTTTTTTCTTGAATACACCGACTGACTTGCCCGCTCCATATAATAATAATAATAATAATAGTTTATTTGGGGCGGCCCGGTAGTCCAGTGGTTAGCACGTCGGCTTCACAGTGCAGAGGTACCGGGTTCGATTCCAGCTCCGGCCTCCCTGTGTGGAGTTTGCATGTTCTCCCCGGGCCTGCGTGGGTTTTCTCCGGGTGCTCCGGTTTCCTCCCACATTCCAAAAACATGCGTGGCAGGCTGATTGAACACTCTAATCTATTCTCTAGTCTCTAGACACTAGTCTATTGTGGGACGAATAAAGGATATCTTATCTTATCTTTATCTTATCTTATCTAAATTGTCCCTAGGTGTGAGTCTGAGTACGAATGGTTGTTCGTTTCTGTGTGCCCTGCGATTGGCTGGCAACCGATTCAGGGTGTCCCCCGCCTACTGCCCGAAGACAGCTGGGATAGGCTCCAGCACCCCCCGCGACCCTAGTGAGGATCAAGCGGCTCGGAAGATGAATGAATGAATAGTTTATTTGTCTTAGGCACTTATCAAAACCGGATTCTTTGGTAGAGGAGAAGAACTCAGGTTTTTCCCACATCCAATTCACTCACTCATGCCTTTTATGGACGTTCTTTGCTTCAAAAAGAAAAAAAAAAACGTCTCAACAAAATTACCATAACACTATTCTCATCAAGGTCCTGCTAAAATTAGAATTAACTTTCAAGATGAATGAAAGCTGGCCGTGAATTAAATCATCGTTAACTCTTCAAGGTGCGCCCTATGTATAACCCTGAAAAGAATTGCATTTTTGGTTCACCAAAACAGAACTGATTCAAGCAGTCTCCCCACTCAGAGCTGTCAAAGCAGCGAGAAAAATACCAAAGACGCCGTCCTCATCCATCATTTCAACATGTTAAGAAACACCTTACATTCTGTATATTTTAAGACGAAGCTCCTCTGCAAATACCAAACAGATCTCACCGAATTAATACCTCCACAATAATTCCCAAACTTCCGACTCGGAGTCATTTGCTCTGAGATCGATAACACTTGCTGTCATCACCAATTATGCAACCGTGATCATCCTCATTGCTGTCATTATTGTCTGGCATGTAATTATATCATTAGCATCATCCTGATCATCATTGTCATAAAAATGACTCACGATGATACTCATTTAGGAACGCAAAGTAAATCATTTCTCATGATTATGACGGACATTTTATTGAATCTTGTGTCTCCCACTTACTCCCGTTATTCCTTTGTTAGACGTTGGTGATACATTATACCAATATATTCATTCATTCATTTTCCGAGCCGCTTGATCCTCACTAGGGTTGCGGGGGTGCTGGAGCCTATCCCAGCTGTCTTCGGGCAGTTTGCGGGGGACACCCTGAATCGGTTGCCAGCCAATCGCAGGGCACACAGAGACGAACAACCATTCGCACTCACACTCACACCCAGGGACAATTTAGAGTGTTCAATCAGCCTGCCACGCATGTTTTTGGAATGCGGGAGGAAACCGGAGCACCCGGAGAAAACCCACGCAGGCCTGGGGAGAACATGCAAAATCCACACAGGGAGGCCGAAGCTGGAATCGAACCCGGTACCTCTGTACTGTGAAGCCGACGTGCTAACCACTGGACTACCGGGCCGCCCGTTATACCAATATATACTTCTTATATTTATTCTTGTGAAGCATGTATGTCCCAAAGCATATCCTTTATGTAATCCCTGACATAGTACATGCAGAACAGCATTGCTGCTGTGGCTGACAGTTCGGACAAAAAAAAAAGACCAGTGGGGCAATGCAATGCAATTCAAAAATAAAATTTTAATTACACTCTATAAATTCACGTGAAACAATTAGATACACGACTCATTGGTCAAAACAATCCGAATTATATACAAATAGCCCAAATTGTGGTAATTTGCTATTTAAAGTGAAACTGCAAATTTGAGGATCATTTTTTGTGTTCCTTTATGGCGGACAACCGACAAAATTTCTGTCACATGCAGAAATCAATCTTTCCAGGTATTTTTTTTTTTTTCTGAAAGACTTTCTGCCTGGCTTAGAGAGAAAAAAAAAAAAACTCCTTTAGCTCCGAGCTGTAAAGGACTTTGTTGGAGCATGCTCAGTATGTAAAAGCGTTCCCTTATTCACACAAAGAATGAAAAGTATTCACTTGAAGAAGGGAGACAGAAACGCTTTAATGCCTTTCCTCACTTTCCCCGCCGTCTTTACTAGGTGGGCCAAAGGAGGAAGTATAATCAAGGAGGTCTCCGGCGATACATACGAGGTGATCGTGGACCACTCCTTCTTCACAGAGCCGGTTTCCTGTGCAGTCACAAACCAACTCGGCAGCACCAACGTTAGCCGTCATGTCGACGTCTACTGTGAGTCTTACCTTGAAAAAGTGTTTTTCTGTCAATTCAACGTCTGCTTATCAGTCTGCCCGATTTTACCGCCCGTGACTTTTGTTGAAACAGTCGGACCTCGCATGGCAGCAGAACCTCAGTCCTTGCAGGTTGACCTTGGCTCCGATGCCGTCTTCAACTGTGCCTGGACGGGAAATCCGTCTCTTACCATAGTGTGGATGAAGAGGGGTTCTGGAGTGGTGAGTATTATTTTTTTCCAAGTCAAGCACAATCTATTCCGGAATGCTCGGAAACTTTTGATCAATATAATCAATCAAATAGGTACAATCAGAAAACTTCCTTCAATTTTAGCCCAGGCCGTGGGGGAAACGTGCTTCCTTCATCACTATTTGAGACCCCTCATGAAAATAAACAAATCATCAGCGGTAACTGCACACTACTTTTATTCATTTGGAAACCTTTAAGCAAAAAAAATATATATATATACCGGTAAATTTTTGGTATATTGCGGCACCTCCTTTTGCTTCTCGACCCAAAAGTGCCCCATGTCCTTTGCTTTTCGGGTTCGTGGCGGTAGTACGGTAGACGGCCGAAAATCTCTTGGACATGTTAATGTTTTCAGATTAAAGCACAATGCATGCAGAGTTAGCTGTTGTGTGACGTCACATCCGACATTTCCCAAACGTCCGAGTCAAATTGAAATCGTACAACTCTGTGGAGTTGTACCATTTGTACCATATGTTGGAGTATTAAAGGTCCCACCATGTAAGAAATTGAACTCGCTAATGTGTGTTGTATATTGTTGCCTATGACATCATCATTGTTTTGTATAGGAAGGTGAGGTCACTCTTTGGTGACCTCCGTGAACATGCTATTTATAGGTTTGATCCCCACATACCAACTCATTCCAGCTCCCTCTGTCACCATGGAGGGAAGCCTGAACACCTTTATTCCACTGAACTTAGAACCCAAATTGGATTTTAATAATTGAGAAGAGGTACCCGTCTGTCATAGTTTCCAGTCGCCCACGTGCAACAGTCCTCCCCCCCACCCCCGCCACTCTCATTTTCCTTTATTTCTAATTCATATTTGGAAGTGTATTGTGCATTTTCATAACATTTTATTTATATATTTTTTCATTTTTTTTCTTCTCATATTTCCCACAGGTCCTGAGCAATGAGAACCTTCTAACACTGAAATCGGTGCGGCAGGAAGATGCTGGGAAGTACGTTTGCCGTGCTGTTGTCCCAAGAGTTGGCGCGGGCGAGAAGGAAGTTGCTCTCACTGTCAATGGTAAGATGTGTACAGTATTCCGACATATGTCATTCAAAAGAAAATTCCAACCACGTTCATTGCTGTTCTTAACATACCATATTTAACAATTTATGGTGTTCTTTTGCACTCAACATACCTTTTGGAGCCATGGACAGAAAGTTCATTTGAGATTCTCTCTGTTTATAAATAAATACATAAATAATTTATAATAATAATAAATCTGGGGACGGCCCGGTAGTCCAGTGGTTAGCACGTCGGCTTCACAGTGCAGAAGTACCGGGTTTGATTCCAGCTCCGGCCTCCCTGTGTGGAGTTTGCATGTTCTCCCCGGGCCTGCGTGGGTTTTCTCCGGGTGCTCCGGTTTCCTCCCACATTCCAAAAACATGCATGGCAGGCTTATTGGACGCTCTAAATTGTCCCTAGGTGTGATTGTGAGCGTGGATGGTTGTTTGTCTATGTGTGCCCTGCGATTGGCTGGCAACCGATTCAGGGTGTCCCCCGCCTACTGCCCGGAGACAGCTGGGATAGGCTCCAGCACCCCCCGCGACCCTAGTGAGGATCAAGCGGTTCAGAAGATGAATGAATGAATGAATGAATAAATCTGGGTTTGGTATCACTGTCGTCAGGTGACTACTGGTCAAGGCATAAATGAAGACAATTACAATTTCAAAGACGATCCACATGAGTACAGGTGGAAGCAGTTTTTATTTTATTGTATTTATTTGAATTTTTTGGGGTTTTTTTCGAGGCACTGACCGGCTAATGATTATTAGCCTTGGCGGGAGACCTGGCAACCCTCAAACAAATAACTTTATGAGTGCTCCTTGATATTCTGGGAACACATCATTTGTGACACAGACTCTTGGGTTTCTCTTATTTGTCAAGTGGTCTATGCAAAAACAGTCCGGGATAATCATCAAACCGGCGGGGAATTATGCCGCCGAAACGACAAGGTTGTTTCTTTTTAGAGGCATGCAGCACGTTGTGTACTTAACGCTGACAATGTTGCATTGTACATTTTGAGAGCTAACAAAAGAGTTTGCCTGGAAGCAACTCTGTGCTGATTTGGGGATGAAAATACATCAAGAAGAAAACGGGGTGTGTGAGGATTTTCCTTTTCAAAACCCAGACGTTAGCTTTGCATATCAGAAGGAATGGGCAAACAGAATTCCCCCCGTAGCACCGGATCAAAACCGGGACTTTCTATGAACCGCCTTGAATATGGTTGGAACTGAAGGCAAGAAGAGGCGTCATGACTAATTCCGTTGTTTTCACTTTATTGGAATCTACTCGCGGCCTTCCTTTGATAGCCTCAATAAATAAACAGAATACATGATGAGAAGAAGGAGAAAGCAGATGGATTGTTTTAATTAGGATTACAATGGAGCGCAACTCCAAGCGTCCTCGGGAACAACACAACAAGCAGCAGATTATTTTTACGTTGTCTTTGGCAACGTGTGCTCAAGCGAGATTTGAATGCGTTCTCGTACTTTTCTTCTAAGCTCTGCCGTGTTTACCTCCACCTTGCCTGAATTTTTCATTCAAGAGCCTCCCACGTTTTTTTTTTGCCCTCCTGAATAATTGACATTCATTTTCCGAAGCACATGCGGCATTCAAGGTTTCTATTTTATTTTATTTTTTTAGTTCACGCCGGAGGTGAATCTGATTGTCCAACATGTCAAGGCGTCAACGTCGTGCTTGAATGCACACGGTAGCTTTTGCATTGTGACCCTGTTGCCATTGTGGATAAGAGCAAGGTCCTCGGAACGGGCTTGAAAACTACTGTGGTATCTCCTTCAATAACTCAGAGAACAGCAATTAAGATTCTTGGCAAAGAAACAAAAA
Source organism: Hippocampus zosterae (assembly GCF_025434085.1). Lineage (NCBI taxonomy): Eukaryota > Metazoa > Chordata > Actinopteri > Syngnathiformes > Syngnathidae > Hippocampus > Hippocampus zosterae. The sequence continues at coordinate 21,284,621 of NC_067460.1, read as the reverse complement.
GAACAAATCTCCTCACGTGACATGCATAAAAGTCAAAGTGTCATTGGGCAAATAATATTAACATTCTGCTCCATATCGATTCTCAAGAGGGCTTATGAAATAAGCGAACGTAGTCAACACAAAAATGGCAGCTTCAGCTAACGGAGCAAAGAGCAATGAGAAGAAAAAAAAACAGTCTTCTCCTTCCCTCTGTTATTTTGATGTGCCATGCACATGGGCCACTTATTCGCAATGTTCCAGGAACATAACAGAGCGATGGTACCACGACAGTAACCAGAGTCAAGGGTGTCACGTTCAAATCTCTGCCGCACATTCAAATGTCTTTATTGTTAGTTTTCCCTGCAGTGATCCCCCAAGCCCTTTAACGACTTCATTTAAATCGCATGTGTCATTCCGTCTATCTCGCTCCGCCGTGGCGCTCTATGTTGCCAACTCCCACAGTGGCGGAGCGCATCGACACAAGGATTGCGGCTTTTCCCTGGGGAAGACTGTAATTTAATTATAATCAAACAGCTAGCAGGGGAGGCACTTTGCGTTTAAGTCACTAATGGATACATATTGCTTACTCTTCTCATACACTCACAATGAATTTGCTCCTCAGCACCTCAAATGAGGTTACGTGATGCAAGGGTGACGATATCCATATATGTGATTATTTACATCCGACACAGTATGGACTGTAGTATACGTTAGCATGTAGCATACGCCTTTGAGACTTTTATCAGTGATCTACACTCAATGTTCATCGTCACTTATCACTTATTAAACGTCACTATTTTCGGACAAAAGAGAGGTTGTCAGCTGTGCGCTGACAGCATCCTCTGACAAAAGATTCTCCCGTTCCTCCTTTGAAAAGAACATGACCACCAGTGGCCATGTTTCAGACATGTTTCTACTTCCGTCGCTGCTTTGTTCCCTCTTATTTCACAAGAACACAGGACAACTCAAAAACCAGTTGCAATTGAGTTTTTTTTTTTTTTTTAATCCGCTTCAAAGAAAAAAGCCGAGCTTTTATTTGAAAGGAAATGTAAGTGCTGGCAACTTTTGATATCCACGCAGAGGTTGTGTAATGAGATTAGAACGTCCACTCCAGTGTCAATGCCTCCTCCAATGAGTGACAAGTCGCACCCAACACTTTGATGACCTCCCCAGCTGAGAAAATGGATGTGGCATAGTGCCGCCCACTACCATGATCAAAGTGGTTTTTTTTGGGTTGTAGGGGTTCAACATACAGACATACTTTCAACTTGAGTCACGGGGAAAAAGCTCCTCATTTGCAAGACAGATCCATAGAATCGATCCTTAATTTAGCCTGCAAGCTATTGATCTTGCTCTGTTTACACGCTGCATTCTGAGAAATGACATGCATGTTTCATGTTCAAACAAACTCTTGCACATTTGTGACAGTAATTGGTCATTAAAGGCAAATGAGTGGAACCCCCCCCCCTTCCAAAAAAAAACAAGCTTTCAATACAATTTCTCTCAAGACAGTAGCGGCATTCATTCTGGAGTCATCGAGTAGCACACCGACGCTCCATCAGATAACGTCTCATTAAAATGTTCATTCATTTTAATACGAGACAGGTAATAAACTGCAATTATTTATCAGTGTAAGCTTGCGGAGAGTTTGGATGAAGTCGGCAAGTGACGCGAGTTGTTCTGAACTAATCGACAAGATGCCGTCTACGCCAACCCCTCCAAACACACGTCTTTCACCTGAAACATCACAAGAGACTCACTAAATGTTTGATGATGTCCTTTGCCTTGTTGTTTATTGGAATAACCTCACGCTTTTTATCAGCATGGAGAGGAGATGAAGGTGTCACTTGAGATTGTTTTGAAATACAAAACTTCTGCTTGGCACAAATGGAGGATTGGGGAGGTGGGAGGGGGGGGGGTTACCTAAATAGATGTTGATTCAGCCTCCAATCCCCCTAAAGAGCAGAATTATGCTGCTGTCAGACCCAACGCCAATCTATCCATTGTTGTGACGGAATTCCATAGAAAGTCAAAGCTGTTTGCACAGATAGGTGCGAAATGTCCCCCGGCGGCATGATTGAATCGACGTGCGGGTGGGAGGGGACAGCACATTTCGTCAAGTTGGGAAATGTGTGGTTGTCAAGCCATAATTAGGTAGCCTCTTCGGGAAGAGAGATGCATGACGAAGGGCCCGTCCCGATTGTTTGATTTTGAGGGAGGGAGAACAATTATGACTAAAAAACATCAGATGAATTATTGCAAGTTGTCTTGACCTGAAACATGTTTGAAATGCTCTTCAAGCCTCTCGTCAAATCATGATTTTTTTTTTAAAGGTAATTTTTGCTAATTGAAACCATTTCAGTAAAACGAAATCTGAGTAAAACAAATAAATATGGTCAAATATTAGAGGGGATCTTCAACATAAATGCAACCCATTCATCGATCAAAACTGCCCATCCAAAACGAATGAAACAAAAACATGTCTACCATGTTTTCTTGTATTGCGCATGAATGAATCAGAAGAAAACAAACCAGGGGAGGAACTGAGTCAAGTGTGACAGTAACATATTTCATGAGTATGGTCACCGTGGTGTGAACAGCCCCCAAAGCAAATGTATGCTTGTCCGGTCAGTCACTTGGGCAGAACGGCTCCTCTCAGGCAAGACCATGCGATCCTTTTATAGATGAATTCAAAAGACACCCTTCAAGATAAACCTGAATGGTATTAGGCTAACATTCAAGACACCTACAAACAGTCTGGGCTATGTTAAACCCAAACACACTGTCATTGAACCCCTGACTTAATTTGAAGTTGACTCTGTAAAAGTCATCTGCTGCAACTCATACACATTTTTTTTCCCTAAAATTCTGGTTCATAGGTCAAACCTTTGATAAAACACAGCAAGGTGGTTGTTATCTACTTGCAATATGCAATATTTCTCCTTGTGTCTGTGTTGTCCCGTTTACAGCATCAAGTATCGTATCACAGCTGCCCGGCAAGCCATACATCAGAAAAAAAAACAACAAAACAAAACAAACAGAGATTCAGAATGAGGTCTCATGACCTTCATTCGGTTCCTGCATGTCCTTGGGTAGATAATACAATGGGACGAGACACTGCAATACATCTTTTCCATGGAGTCCTGACTTGCGTAACGCTTCATCAATCACAGTCTCATGAGAAGTTGGTTGGAACACATGAAAAGTTAGGCAACATACACCGAAAAGAAAATGGGGTGTTGAGTTTGCTCCATTTTATTTTATCAAGTAGCTGCACAAAATGATCTGGATACAGATACATCTATTGAAGTAATTGTATTGTCTACTTTAAAATAAATGTAACGTAATGTAATATTGCAACCACTTGACAAAATAGAGTGAATTCAACGCCAAAAATTTGTCAGTTTACAAGCTGTCACTGAGTGTGTCACTGTGACGGCACTCCCAAAAAGTATTCTGTAACATTTAATAAAAGCAACCTCTTACACGTGGCCCGTATAATTTGTCTCCTGTCATTTTTGTTATACTTTCTAACAGTGTAATGCGTTACTGTGCGTACTCAAACAATTTTATTATTATTTTTTTATGAAAATACACAGGGCCACCCACCATTTCCAGCACTCAGACACAACAAGCCTTGCACGGGGAGAAAGGACAAATCAAATGTTTTATTCGAAGTACTCCACCTCCAGACCGCATTGTAAGTACCCTTTCTAATTTGTGTCCTATGTAGCACTCAAGCATAACCGTTTGTTACATCTTTGGAAGGGGAGGTAAAATGCTGAGCAACATTAGAGTCTTACGTAACCATTTGTCACCGCCGGTGAAGGGTTGGAACTGCTGTGTCTCGTTTGATTTACATGCGTGCTTTGTTAACGAGGATCCAACCAAGATTTATGGATCTAATATAAACAGCTGCTCTCAAAGCTCTAATTATTAATGCGTCAGGCAAACGTGTGCGCACACGTGGATGGGCATGCTTGTGTTTGTGCGTGTGTGTGTGTGTGTGTGTGTGTGTGTGTTTGTGCATGCAGGTTCTTAAAGGGAAAATAGTATTGGTAACTCAGAGAAAAAGCAAACAAGTGGACTATTGTCCATCAATAAGACAGGGTTGCGGGTGTGCTGCAGCCTACCCAGTACGATTGTCCACGTTATCTCACACACGTATCCATTCACAGGCTTGGTCCTGGAAAGAGACGGTTTTGGAGTCCGGGACGTCTGGTCGCTACACCGTCGAGACGGTCACCACAGAGGAAGGCGTCATCTCCACACTGACCATGAGTAACATTGTGCCCGCCGACTTCCAGACCATTTACAACTGCACTGCATGGAACAGCTTTGGCTCAGACACTGAGATCATACGCCTGAAGGAACAAGGTGGGAGCCAAGGTCCGACAGGTTCCATCTTCCTCTTCTCCAATTCATGTTGATGTGGTGTCAGACGGTAGAAACAGAATTTGCGTTGTGTCTTGTGTGTGTTGTTGTCCGGAGCGAAGAATGACTGTGCTACGTGACGTTGTTTTGCACAATTGACCTGTTTGGTTAGGTGAAAACAAACCTGGCACTCCAATTGTTTTGATTCTAACTAAACTGAGGCTCATAGGGGATCTGGAATGACCTCCCACTGAACATTCGGCAAGCCTCCTCGCTGCCCATCTTCAAAGCCCTCCTCAAAACTCACTTGTATTCTTTGGCATTCGACTCAGCATGACTTAGATTTGTTCTTGATTTTACTGTTTGGTGCTTTCTACCGCCTGTGCATGTTAAATTGCTCCATGTACAGCACTTTGTATGCAGCGATGGCTGTTTGAAAGTGCTCGAGAAATACTGTTGACTTGACTTGACTTTGGTTGGGATCATCTGAAAAATGAACGGTGCACAGACTATGCAACAATGTAACAGCTAAATTTGATAAATTGGATCTTCTAATGCTTTTTTGAATACGATTTCAAAGTGCTTAGTCTCAGCTGAATACCACAAATTAGCCGCAATTAGCTTATCCTGCCGAGCAAGAGTATCCTGTCCGATTTTTACAGGGCAACGGTGGATCCTGTTTTACATATGCAACTGTGCCTGCAGAGTGACCCAAGTCAAGTCAACAGTATTTATAGAGCACTTTCAAACAGCCATCGCTGCATACAAAGTGCTGTACATGGAGCGATTTAACATGCACAATAACAGTAAGACAAACCGGAAATAAAGGCGGTAGAAAGCACCAAGCAGTAAAATCAAGAACAAAATTTAGCATTGAAGGTGTTGTTTTAGAAGGCCTTCACGACATCACAGCTAGTTTGGAGCCATTCATTTTACCCGCATTAAACCTGAATAAGTACTCTTGTAAACATAGGAAATACACCGGAGCAATCTGCGATGAAGGAACGTTGGTGTTTTGCTCAAGGTCGCCGGTGCTCTTAGAGTTAATGCTCATCAAGGGAACCAGTCTCCGTTCACGTGCCACAACTCTAACCACCCCTTCTGCAGCTGTCTCAGGAATCATGGCGGGAAGGGTTGTACAACATCCCACAGAGATGTAAAATTCTTCCTTTCTTTCCTTCTTTCTTGGTTAAGAGAGCTTTTTAAAAATGAAAATCACCTCTCCCTGTTGACCTTTTCCACTTTACCACCGAGAAGGTTGTTTAGTCTTCCCACTTATCGCAAATGATAAATTATACTCTGCTTATGGGCTAGTGACATTGACCAATGGAGACATTAAGCAGCCTTTAATGGTGTAGGAAGAGCACTTGGTTGTTTGGCGCCAGTTTAAAATTGCAAGGAGGTCATAAATGTGGGAAACTCCGGCCCTCATTAAAGTGTTTGATGAAGACCTTTACTGCTGGAGATGTTTGCCCGCAGGTTTGAGATCTTGCTCGTCCTCCTGTGTGCTACTTGTCTGTGCAGACACACATAAGGACCGCTTTGGTTAAATCAATACACACTGGCACACAAGAGCCTTCTGGGAAATTAGTTTGTAATAAACAGTACAAGGGACAATACTAACAACATCCCAAACCTTTGGAAGTTTACCACCACACAGAGAATAATTGTAATGATGGGACATTTCCGGGACTTGTCATTAATATTTAAGCAAGAATCCTATTTATCTTGAGACTGAAGCTCAAGATGGTGACAGTTAAAGTATGGAAATGAAGGTGGGATGTGTGTGTGTAGCATAATGTTGAAAAACAGTGTTCATAAAACAAAAAAATACATTAAAAATTACAATCTTGGCATTCCAAGTCGCAAAATTTGGAATCCTGTTCAAACCAATCCTCATATTGTGCCAGCATGTTGTTGGCTTACTTTTGAAGGGCTTACGTGACTACCTTCTTTGGATTTGAATCCCATCTGCACCCACTCCCCGCTACCTACTCTGTTGCTCACTTGTTCTTATTTTATTGTTTCAAAAGGACATTCGTATTTGTGGTTAATTTCATTTCACACTGAGTGGCAATTAATAGCAGTTCACTTTTTTTTTCCAATAATTTGATGATTTGGATATTCACAACCGTTAACCATATACGAACATTTTTACTGAAATCACCGCTTGCAAAGTTAATTGCGCTTTTATGAGAGATGTTTTTTTTTAAAGCCGTTTGCCACATTGAACTGTAAAAGGGTATGTTTTTGCAATGGGAGATATTTGTACACAAAGTTACCGGGTTCAATTCTAGCTCCGGCCTCCCTGTGTGGAGTTTGCGTGTTCTCCCCAGGCCTGTGTGGGTTTTCTCCGGGTACTCCGGTTTCCTCCCACATTTAGAAATGTGGCAGGAAAATGGATGGATGGATATATGGATGGATGGATGGATGGATGGATAGATGGATGGATATATGTACAGCTCACGTGGCTTGTCCGCATGTTTCCCACAAGGCTTTGTTGCAATAATTGATGAAATCTGTTCTAAAATGTAGAAAATGTCCGCGGTGTCTTCCTCTCCATACATTCTCGTCTGTGTGTTGTTCTTTGTAGAATCCCTCCCCGTGGCGGTGATCATCGGCATCGCCGTGGGAGCTTTTGTGGCCCTCATCGTCGTCATGGGCACCATCGGAGCATTCTGTTGTGCCCGCTCCCAAAGAAGTAAGTCAACTCGCCGTCATCGCGCCCATCCAAACGTGCATGCCAAAAGTGTCACGAGGTCCAAGCGACACACTCAAAATGTCCATTTCGTCTCGCGGACCTTGTTTTTTTGTCACGAAATCAAAAAAAGGCTGCTTTTAAAACAAAGACACACGCGTGACAGGAGCAAAACCGTCACAGATGACGAGATCCCTTCTTGATATGGACATCTTGTTTGTGCCGCGAAGATGATACGCCAGATTGCGCTCAGGACTCATTTCACGCAAACTCAGTCTGGCTGCGTCACATTCGAGGCTATTTGCATCAGGCGCTATGTTCACTGCCACCTACCCGTGTACCAAGTGACTCAGGTTTTGAGACAGTCGGCCACTGTCTCTTTCCAAGAAGCGAACAAACTGTGCTACTGGTCCCTTCAGCATGTCTATTGTCTGTACACCACAGAGGAAGCGCACCTGGTTATGCCCTCACTGCCCGTCTCCATCTGTGCTCACCAGAGAGAACTTGCAAGCAAAATTAAAACAGAAAGTAAGAATTTATCTGACAGTTCTCATCAGCTTTGTCCCAAACACAATGAGCCACCGTGGAAGGTTGTGCGAGATTGCATATGTATGCGGGACGAGATAATCTTGTCTTGGCAGGACACAAGTGATTAATAATTGTTGTGTATTGTTCTTTTTTTGAGAGGGGGGGGCTATCACAAACCCAGGGATGTCACTAAAATATTGCAAACCGCACTAGGGGAAATTAGAATGTCAAGCAATACAAAATGGTGTTTATGCAAGCTTATTGAGATAAATGTGCCATCTGTTTTCTGACAGATCTGAAAGGAGTCGTGTCTGCGAAAAACGACATCCGGGTGGAGATCGTACACAAGGACCACAACGCCGCGAGGGAAAACGAAGAGCACGCCTCCATGAAACAACTGATGGTGAGTGTGAGTGTCACCATGTACTACTTTCCTTCCAATCCTGACTTTGTTGTCATCAATAGGATCCAGACAAAAATGAGGTTTGATCGCCTTGCGTGGTCTTTCCAAGCTTAAGCTTAACATTAGCATAATGAAGGCACTGTAACAGGCAAAGCTGTGGAATTCATTATTTTATGAGTAAGGACATAACAACAACAACAAAAAAAATATCTTGTCAAGGCTCTGAGGCTAAATTTATCGATATGATGTTACAGGCAATACTGTTTGCAGTGTTTATTCTGACTGACTAATCCTACAGTGGGTGTACTTGTATAGCTACATGCCTGCAAGACAGAAAGACGCTTTTGGAGCCATACCAGGATGAAGGTTTTTTTGTGCATGTTGCTCTAGGCTAGGGGTATTTGTAGGAAAGAGGGCTCACGCAAAAAGAATAAAATAACAAAAACAAAGAGTTAAGCCAAATTACAAAATTGCACTTTTGTCAAGAGAAAACTTTTCCAAGTCCAAATTGTCTCATGTTACCTACCAGCACCGAGTGAAGGTGTTCAACTCATACTAAAAAAGAAAAAGCGCTAAAATTCTGACTGTTCCGTCTGTGACGTTCTCTTGTACTTTGAACGGAAGAGTTTTCGCCGGCGCTCAGACCGCTTGATTTTCATGCAGGTGGAACGTGGCGAGTTCCAGCAGGAGTCTGCTCTGAAGCAGCTGGAGGTTCTGCAAGAGGAAGAGAAAGAGTATCAGCACATTAAGGTACAACTCTTGATCGACGACAGCATGAAGGCACCGAAAGAAGAAATGCTTTCATGTCAAACCTACTTTATATGTGATTTTTTTTTCTTGTCTATAAATTTCGTTTCGTGATTGGTCCTGCGGCAACATGGGTCCTTCAGGTCTAGTTTTAATACTCATATGGTGGTTCTGAGTGGCCCTTAATATGAGAAAGATACATTTCATTAAGATATATGACAGGGCGGCCCGGTAGTCCAGTGGTTAGCACGTGGGCTTCACAGTGCAGAGGTACCGGGTTCGATTCCAGCTCCGGCCTCCCTGTGTGGAGTTTGCATGTTCTCCCCGGGCCTGCGTGGGTTTTCTCCGGGTACTCCGGTTTCCTCCCACATTCCAAAAACATGTGTGGCAGGCTGATTGAACACTCAAAATTGTCCCAGGGTGTGAGTGTGAGCGTGGATGCTTGTTCGTCTCTGTGTGCCCTGTGATTGGCTGGCAACCAATTCAGGGTGTCCCCCGCCTACTGCCCGAAGACAGCTGGGATAGGCTCCAGCACCCCCCCCCCCTCCCCCCCGCGACCCTAGTGAGGATCAAGCGGCTCGGAAGATGAATGAATGAATGAATGAATGAATGAATGAAGATATATGACATTGGTTCGGTTGAATTACTTCCCACAGCATTGTGGCAGTTGTGGGTATTAACTAGCATTCTTCTGCTTCTAAATCATATTTCATATCCCACCCAGATTAAACTCATTTATCATTCGTTTTATTTCAAAAGAAATGCTTTCCTGTTGCAACACACCTGATTCAAATGATCAGATCATCAGCAAGCTTGGCGCAAGCCTGACATTGAACTTGTTCATTTGAATCAGGTGTGTTGCAACAAGGAGACTTGAAAAACATGCAGGGCAGCGGCCCTCCAGTACCTGAGTTTGACACCTATGACATACAAGAATGCTAAATGTCGAAATTAGATAGCTGAGTGTCACTTCAAATTCACCTGGTTTGATGTCATGATGCTCCTGCACATATGGGACGAGTTGTAAAGACAGAAGTGCGATTGGATACAACCAAAGCTGTCTTCACTCAAAGTATTGCAACCAATGTCTTGTTGCTGTTTTGTAGCCGTTCATCCAATTTACATACTGATGAGCAGAGATGAATGAATGAGTCCGTGCTAAAAGAGGCACCTGGCATTCGAGTTCTCCTTGAGTGGACTACTCCTGCAGAATTGATCTACAAAAGATTTAGCAGACTGTGCAGGTTCTTGGATCTGTGTGTGTGTTTTATATATATATATATATATATATATATATATATATATATATATATATATATATATATATATATATATGTATATATTGGGTGGGGGGGGTTGTTGGCTTATCTTTTTACTGCTTCTTCAGTTAGTTTACTGATTCATGGTCCACTTTATGGCTTGATACCTTGTAAAATGTTTCCAGGCAAACTTATTTACTTATGTGTGTGTGTGTATAATTTTTATTTTATTTTTTTACCTCAAGAGCAAAATCACTTTTCAACACAATTTTGTATTCGCGTGGAACATCAACAATATCTCAATAAATTTTCATTGTTTGTACAAGGGAGCATATGCTTTGTAAATGCTGTGCGTGTGTGTGTGTGTGTGTGTGGTGCCTTAAAATCCCGTGTTGTTTTTTTTCTTCTAGTCACATGTACGTCAAAAAAATGTTTCATTTGTAGAATGCGTCCTTTCTGTTTGAAACAAACGTGTTCTAATTGTGTTTGTATGGGTTCTCTGTTGCATTAAGTCAGCTGGGATCTGTTCCAGCTTCCCTGTAATCTTGAACGGGATGTGCAGTACAGAAAATGAATGAATGCCCCCCCCCCTCAAATTCCTCCCCCCACCACACTCCTTTACTTTTCATCTAAATCCATCCGTGAATCAACTTGGACAGATTCCTTCAGTAGGCGTTTATTCTTGAAGATAAATTCCCTCGTAACAATTTTCAAACATGATGTGACCAGTCTGTTGCAGCAAGCAAGTGGCGCAGAAGAGCAACATTTAATTGTCTCCTAACGGCTACATCCCATAGGGAATGCCAAGATAGTCACTGCAGCTTCCCAGTGGTTGCCGGTGTGGCCTTTGCAGAATTTGCAGACTCCCAAGAGTTTTGCCCGAGACTCCCCCGTGTGTTTTTGCCATATTTACCTGCTTTCTTGTTTTTCTCCGGGGCTGCATTTTATTTTTCTCCCACAATGCGTAATGGCAACAGGCGTGAAGGCCAAGCGGGTCCTGAATTCGCGCTAAAGGACAAACGCAAACAATCCCCTTTGTCCGCCATCTGATGTCGACACGCCTAACAAGGACCCTCTCTCGGTGGCTTGCTCTCATTTACCCCATTAATGAGCGCTCTTCTCTTGGGATTTGTCATTCACATCCGCTCGCATGAGGGAAACACACATGCACGTCTGTGCCCCTAACTGGAACCTTGGTGACAGTGCTGCGCCCGCAGCCGACGATGGCACCACTGCGGGCACAAAAGCCGTTTTAGTGCGGGGCCCGCTTGATTTTACAGACACCGCACTGTGTTTGGCTCCAATTAAAACGGGGTGTATGATTGAACTCGGCAGTGACACATTGCATAGCAAACTGTGAATCATCAGACCTGCTTAATTAGCGACAAGCATGATTTTAAGGTTAGAATGGGGCCGACTAAATCCCGATGATTCACACATTGCAGCGTGTGTCCTCATTTATTTGCCCTCTTGAATGGTAATTACAACGCGCTTGACCGCCGCTTCTGTTGAGCTTTGAGGAGACAACAATTAAGCACACGCACTTATAAAAGAAAAAATGCTTCTACTTTCTGTTCCCCATGTAAGTTGCTTTGACAGCTACCCTACATCAGAAACATTTACATGCCGCTTCCCTTTCCCAATAGGACCCCACGAATGGCTACTACAGCGTCAACACCTTCAAGGAGCACCCGACACCAACCGTGGCGGGGAACCAGTCCGCCGATGGGAGGAATCCGACAAACACGAGCACCCTGGGCAAGCAGCGGGTACCGACGGGCATGTCCTTCACCAACATCTACTCCACGCTGGGAGCGGGCCCCAATCGTCTGTATGACTACAGCCAACGCTTTGTGTTGGGCATGGGCAGCAGCTCCATTGAGCTGTGCGAGCGGGAGTTCCAACGTGGCTCGTTAAGCGATTCCAGTTCGTTCATCGACACGCAGTGCGACAGCAGCGTCAGCAGCTACAGCAAGCCGGACGGCTACGTGCAGTTTGACAAAGACAGCAAGGCGTCGGCTTCATCGTCGTCCCACTACTCCCAGTCCTCATCGCAGAACTCGGACCTTACCCGGCCCCTCCAGAAGCGCATGCAGACCCATGTCTGACGGTCAGGATGGGCGGGAGTGCGTCGAAACAGGGTGCGAACCAGCCTTCGGTGTGAAACCGTGTGTTCTTGTGAAGGTGCAGAAGACGGCTGGCTTGATCACGTGAAGACTTCCGAGAAAGACTTTTGTCCTCGAATGTGGGTCAAGAAGCCTTATACTGCCCTGTTGCTTCATCACACATTCTTTCTTGTCTTTGTTTTTTTTTCGTAATCTTGAGTCGTGCCACAGGAGCTATGTTTGCCAACACAGAGACAGTCCAAGAATGGAGTTTGAACTGACATACCACGTGGAATTTTTCGGCTGATTCATGGAAAGTGAGACCGCAAGGCTTTGTTTAAAAGATTGCTCCGTTTTCAAATAGAGTGTTTAAAGATTGTCATTCTTTAAAAAAAAAAAAAGGTATCATTCATACCGGTGTTGGAGAGAAAGAGTAGAAGCGGGAGCCGCTTTCCCGCTGCTCTTTCAAGTACTGCAGTTTCAAGCACAATTACTGCAATGTGCACGAGGTTTCTTTTCGGTGTTGCAGTACACCCATCACCGGCCCCCTACCTCGGGATGTTGCTACTTCTCTCCTGCCAAGGTGGAGCAAAACTTGCCTTTCTCCACATGCCCGCAGATACGTTTCGAGGAAGCGTTTTATTTGGGCCACAGAGGCGGAAGATAAAGAAGGGCTGAGGAGCACCTTTTCAATCAAACTCAAGTCTTGATTTTTACATTGGCGCTCTGATGAAAGATGATCAGTGTACATATTGTATATGACTGTAAATTATTTTCTGGATCTGAAAGAGACAACAATATTTCTCATTGTCCCCCCAAAAAACGTATATCGACTTTGCCTTGAGGACTATTTGAAGTGTTGTCAAAAGTGCTGATGAAGAAAGATAGGCTTATTGTATATCAAGCTCTTCTGTAGAAGTGGCGTGGCGTTTTCTATGGTGGAACCAAAACGCAGCCTGTAAACTAACTCGTGCTGCATCAGAAATTATCAGCCATACATGTTGAACGAAATGTAAACATATTGTCAATATTGATTCTTATTTTTGTGGTTATCTTGCTGTGCGTAGTGAGTGTTACTGACGGAACAGGAACCGGACGCTAAGATACGACTGCCTATCAAGGGAGACGCGTTTTCCAAAGTCATCTTTCTTGAGTTTACATTTAGGGAATCTTTTTTTTTTTTTACCTCCACTAACATGGTTATTTTCACCGACCTAGCTACCCGACTTTGATTTTTAATATGTATTTTATGTCATTTTATTGTCGAAATAAAATCAATAAATAGGCTGATTTGTGCAAATTGCAAAGTGAAATCTAAAAATCTAACTTTTAACTGAAAAAGTGCTACAATTGTGTTGGTTATCGTGAAATGTCTAAGTCACTGCAATATGTAATATACACGACTCACAAAAAACATTTGGCTTTCAGGTGAAATGTATGGAAAAAAGTTCATATCATGAAAGTAGGACATTGAAGTAGAAGGATGCACTGGTTAATTTCCTCACCTCAAGTAATTCACTGCGACAAAACTTAACAGTAATGGGGAGTACGCCCCAACCAAAAAATGTCAACGTCTCCAGAATTCGTCATGTGCCCTTGAGCATGTCGACTTATTGTCTGCTGAAGCATAGCATCCCATTCTCCTCGAACGGCAGCCCTCAGGGCATTGAGGTTCTGGAGTGCAGAGTTTAGAGCTTCTACACGGCGACTCAGATGATCCCACAGGTTTTCAATAGGAATCAGATCTGGAGAAAGAGTAGACCAATCTATTTGAGGGACACCGCTCTTCAACAGCCGCTCCCTGACGATGTGACCTTTTATGAGCTGGAGCGTTGCCGTCAATCAAGATGAAATTAGGCCCGTGTTGTTCGTGTAGGAGCACAATTACTGGATTCATAATGTTATTCAAGTAGTATGGGTTTGTCACTGTACCTTTCAAAAAGTGCTGGGTGGTTCTGTACCGTCTGGACACACCTGCCCGGAGCAGTCTCCTTGACGTCTACAACATTGTTAGCAGCCGTCATTTCTGCTCAATGTGAATCGACTTTCATCAGAGAATAGCACTGAGGTCCACTGGTCCCTCGTCGTTTGTCCCTGCTCCCCGACCCAAGTAAGACGATGACGCCTGTGCCCGGTGTTGTGGTCAGGTACCCTTGCAGGTCATCTAGTATGCAGGCCACAAAGCACACAAACCACTACAACAACTTGTAATATTAAGCCCTTCTTTTTGAACTTTTTTTGTCTTGTTTTGGGGGTTTATCCCAAAAGAACAACAGTCAAAAAATAAAAAAAATTAAAAAAAATGTAGTGCAAGGGCATTCTGCTGAGTTAAGGCTTACCAAACTTAAGCTAAAAAAAACGGGCAACATTTTGTTATTCAAAAATACATATTGAAAAAAAAAGAGAAAACTCCAAAACTTTAGATTTGCCGAAAGCAAGTTTTTTTTTTTATTATTATTATTGTTCATTCTGACTGGGCTTTATTTATTTATCTGCTTGTTTTTCATAGGCAGGAAAAAAAATGGCCTAAAATGTGCCGGTCTTGCCTGAGTTTCCCTCAGGCATTCTTTCCCAGAGGGCCTTGCATTACTCAGTCTGAATGAAGATGCAGTGCTGCGTCATGGCAATCTTAATGTTACCGCACGGTTGCATTATGCCTTCATTTTCGGAATAAATTTGGCGGGGAATTTTCTCATATTGCCGCGCACATAAAAACAACACATACGTATACAGTAACCCAGTTGTCTTTGTCAATGGGGCTTCTGTAACGACCCCAAACCCCCCCACCCCACCACCACCCGTGGCAAACAAAGCATTTTCCTGGTTGAAAGAACAGGCTGAGTGCACAGCAAAGTGATAAATATTTGATAGGCCAACCATCTGTCCCAATTCCAACGTCCCATGGCCACAGACACACTGGCCTTGAATGCACCACTAAGAGAGTCCATGCGTCCCGTTCACCTGTAGACGCCTCGCTGGCTGCTGCTTTGTGTTTGTCTGACATCTCAGCAGCGCGCAGATATGAGGGCATAACAGATGAATAAACACAAAGACCCAGAACACTTACAAGGGAGTGGGAGGGGCTGGGGGGGCTGCCCTGTTCCAATGGGAGAAACAAGAGCAAAGTGATTTATTTTTCAAGAGATGCCAAAGTTGAGCTTGAGCCTGTGCTAGACTGCACAAAACTGCATGGGAAGCCTTCCAAAAAGAGACAAAGCCACCGGTTACTTGTTTACTGCCTCAAATGTGTTTCTAGGTGTTGAGCAAAGTCCGTAAAGGAGCATCAGTCCATCAGCCTGCCAATTTGTATGTACAATGCTTTCCGTGGTGGAAGACATAAAGGAAAAGTGCCATTTGAAATGTAGAGCTTGTCATCATAATTACTTAGTGTGTAATTGCTTTTTGCAATTTCTATTTCACTCTCAGTACATTTTTCATTGGTTTAAAAAAAAACAAAAAAAAATGTGTGTACAAGAACGAAAATACGTGGAGCCAACATGGTTTTGGACAGGCCCAGCAGGGATGACCATGGTTCAGTATACAGGGCAGCATATAATCTACACGAGGTCACGGAACAACTGCAACAAATTTGTAATTCAGATGAGAACATTTCTTGTTCTGAAAGCATCTTCATTTGCAAACACTACGTGAACTTGGTTTGCGACGGTGAACCAGGGGAATTGTGGAAATGAAAAGTCAACATGTAAATTCGTTGGATTTGTCTTCAGTCAGTGGGCCTGCCTGGATGTATGGAATAGACGAGAGAGAAAAAAAAAAGTATTTTAACTGTACTGGTCTGTAAATCTATGATGCTTTTGCTCTGTATATTTGGGGAATAAAGACGACGTTTCCATTTATTTTGGTCTAAATGTTTTCAGTGAAAGTGACACCATTTCCAAATAAATGCTGGGTGGTATTTAAATATGTATTTATTCTGTGCACATTTGGATTTTTTTTTTTTGTTCCCCAGACACACTAATTTATTCAGGTCATTCAAGGCTAACTGTAATACTCCAAGCAGGAAACATTGTGAAAATACAAAAACAGTATTTACATGAACGAGCTCAAACGAGCAGTGTGTCTCACATTTTCCACAATGTCAAATCAAACTAACATTTCGCCACGATTTCAGCTCCAACCAGTCAGTATTTGAAAATGGCTGCTGCCTCTTTCAAACGAACATGTCTCACGTCACACATCGCTACTTTTGACGTCACGTTTGGCTCCCCGATATGTATTTATGACGAGCAAAATATTCATTTCGATGCAAAAACAGCTGTGCAAACCCTAAATGGGAAAGTGCAAGACTACCTTTTAATCGTATTAATGAATTGATTTCAAATCTATTGTGGTGGTTCATACTGAAAAGATAAACTCAGCACTTGTCCCGGTACATCTCGAGCTAACTGTAATACGGTATGTAAGTAATTAATTTTCAAATTCATTGCCGTAGAGTTGGAACAATTTTACAGCACTGCGCAATGTGCTTCACCTTTGGGCACAAGGGAAGCCAGCATGGAAAGAAAAAAAAAAAGCATGCTACCGTACATATCTCCCTTAATGTGCTTGAGGTTGACTGCGACTTGTTGACAGACGATGGTTTGTAGTGGATCTGTTCGTTCCAATTTAGTGAGGAGAAATGTCAACCACTTAATCTCATGCCAGTAATGATGTGATAGATGCCATCGTCTTCGCGGGGACCTGCTGTAATTTAATTGTTGCCATGCTGACATTTTGCAAATGCGCTTAGCTCCCATCCATTTTCGACACCGCTTATCCTGAACAGGGGTCGTGGGGAGCTGCAGGAGTCTATCCCCGCTGACTTCAGTCAGTCGAAGGGCACGTATAGAAACAAACAATCATTCACACCCGCATCCACACTGTCACTGAGTGGGAACCGATGCCACGCTACTCGCAGACAAGTCAGGCGAGTGTACTACACTATTAGCGACCCATGAAGATAGCTTGAAGTATATCAATTGTAGAAGGTTGACGCAAGAAAACAGGCTATGCTACTAAGAGAGTGCTGAGTACAATAATTTCTCCTCATTAGAGATCGAGCAGCGACCATTTTCCCAAACCAAACCATATCAGGCGGTCGCACCATGATGTTATTTTAACCCTGCTTCCGTCAGTAAATTTCATCGGTCCGCCGGTTCATCTATCATCAGTCCCCCCCCCCCTTTCCTCAAATAACACATCATAGTCCAACAGATGAAAAATTCAATTGTAATAAATTGGTAATTACAGTGTACTATATGCTGTATATATCGCGATATTTCTGTCAAATGGTGGTCACCCGAAGAGCTTTAAATACGTTAACCAGAATCCCGTTCCACAGTGTGGTCAATGGTAAAATCCGGTTCAAGTAGCTCCTTCTTCCTTCTCTCACTTCATTCATTGGCAGATTACAGCTCTGTGGGGCATACCACCAACTACTGTCGAATCCGCTGTGCATACATAGTCACTGGATGCAACCCTGTTTGTGAAGACCCATTTCCAGACAGTTTAATGAAGAAACGTGTGCACCGCTGATGCAGAAAGCACAGCACAGTGCCTCATAAAATGGACAGATAGATTGCCAGATAGAAAGCAACTTTATGATCCTGATGGGATAACAGTTTGGGAACAAAGATGTTACAAAGTGACATGTTCATTTGTGTTTTGGGGAGAAACATTGTGTTTTCATAAGCGAGAAAAGCTAGCCCTGCATAGGCCATTGTCAACAGTGGAGTTCAGACCCTAATGATGCTCAGCCTGCCCACCCACCGTTGCATGGGTGTCCCACATTGCACAGCTGCTGGCACAGACGTGACTCAGGTTGCCATGTTTTTGCCTGCCTAGTGGCCAGGACGACAAGTGTGTGTGTCTGTGTGTGTGTATGTGTGTGTGTGTGTGTGTGTGTGTGTGCATGCACGTGCACGTGCACATGCCCATGTGTGTGTGTGCCGTTTATGCAGAAGTGGGCCACAGTGTAAAATGGGTCAAACTGGCCAATGCTTTGCAGTGGGCTGGGATGAGGAAGAGAATCATGCATTGCAACCCCCCACCAATGATACATCTTCAGCCCCGAGCATGAGGTCCAACAGAGGGTGTAATAATGTCTTAATTGTTCCATGAGGCTGTGTGTGTGTGTGTGGGGGGGGGGGGGGTATTTAATTATTCACACAAGCGTGGAAAATGGGGGCAGGAGGGGTTAATAAGCCTTGGGGTTTCGATCAAGCCTATGCTCAACACAGGAGTGTTGAAAGGACAGAAAACAATGAGTCATAGCTCTAATGAGCCTAACATGCCCACTAAAAAGCTCTCAGTCAGTCACGTGAACGAGACGCGCTCAAAGAGAGGATGTAGAGCATCTTATGGACGGAAGCGCCTTTTTTTTAATGCAAAAAAAAAACAGCAGTCAGCCCTTAGAGGGTGAGAACTATAAAATAGTAGATAATAAAAGAGCATCAAAAAGCTGAAAGTAATATCAGGTAATAAGTGAGAAGGGGAGACTGGAAATTACTGCAATAAATATCAGATGGCAAAGATAATGGATGCACATTCTTTTTGCCTTGAAAGCCAAACGCTGCTGTTTTTGGAGTTGTTAACACAGGCCATGTGATTTCATACTGCCCCCCCTGTGATCATACAGTAAGCGATAGGATATTAACCCAGCAGTCAGTGTGTTTTATTTGTTTTATTTATTTCTTACTTGGCATCACATTTCATCAGGAGAGCACAGTGTACTGCAAGGGATGTTATATCTTCATCGATTGTCTGAATAACTTGCCCTAAAAATTTAGGGAGCGGGGGTGCGGTGAGAGCTGGGGGTTGTTTAAGACTCATTTTATTGACTTAATGAAGGCATTCCTCAAATATCGAAAGGCTTGATAGGTTAAAAAAAATAATAATAATGTGATGAGAGTGTCGAATGGGGCGATTGCATACCGCCAACTGTGATGATACTTGCTCCATGGAAGACATATATTGAAGTTAGTTGACAGACTTTGTTAATCATGATGACTTTAATTGAGCCATTTATTGCATAAATCTTTGAAGTAGTTATGCCCTGGTGATCCATTTTAGCCTTTTAATAACGTCTTAATTCCAATAACTAGTAAACAAGCTCGTTTACAAGGCTCCCTGGGAGTACCTGTGGCGAAAGCCAAACTGTGGCGGGGTTTGGACTTTCTGGACCTGGATTTGACAGCTTTGCAAAACGTTAAACAAAATCATATGAAAAACTAAAAGTAAAATGTAACAGTCAATAAAATTAGAAAAAACAGCAAGTGAAAAAAAAAACTCAAACAAATAATGACGCTCAACAGTAATTTAAAAGATAATACAAGAAAACTGAAATAGCAAAACGCAACAGCAAATTAAAAACCACAAACACAAGAAACACAACACAAAATTAAAAACACATAAACAAATAAAACAACAGACAATTTTAAAAATACAAACAAAATGTATACACAAACAAATAATGAAACAAAACAGCAAAATCAAACCATTGAAAGACAACAGTAAATCAGAAATCACAAAAACACGAGATTAAACAAAATAAAGGTCAAATATCAAAACCAAAAGGCAAATCGCGACACCATAACCAATAAACAAATTAAGTAGTAAAGTACTTTCTGAACACTTGAACTCTAACGGTGATTCTTGTCACACAATAATATCAACATCAATATCTATATCTAGATCAATATCTATTGCAAAACCAGACATAGTTTGCAAAACCTGACGCACAAACACTGCTTTGAACTGAGTTTGGAATTTTGGAACACACACAACAGCTTTGAATCTGCTTCCATTGTATTTATAAGGTTGGAGCTAGGAAACGGCCATTAAAAAAATAAGCACAATACAAGGTCCAGATGCTTGTTTTTCCTCATTCAGGTCATTAGAGGTGAGGAAGAGGAATGTGTGCTCGTGTCTTTCTCAAAACAGAAAAGCAACATTGATACACCATTGCGGTTGTCTCTGCACACCCTTCTGAGCATTCCTTGCCCCTATGACCTTTCGGAAAGCTTTTTTTTTTTTTCAGTGAGAAGCAGTTTTTTTTATGAACATGAGAGGGAGGGGTGGTGAGGGGGGCAGTGTTGTTTCACACCAACACAAGACGCACAGAAGCAACAAAAGGCAAAATCCAGTCAAGCCAGATGCTGTTGTATTTGCTGTATGAGCAGAAGGCAAATTAGATTGAGATCAATTGCAGCATTATTGATTGGAATTTGATACATTGTCCACCGAAAACATGGTCAGAGCAATACCAAGACCAGCGTTTCATTACAATCATGAATTATGCACACATCAGAATCAGAATTATCTGCCAATCATTGGCCAAGTATGTAGAACACACAAAGAATTTGTCTCCGGTATAACACGCTGTATTAGTATCATCATAAACAAGGACATGACAAATAAGTATGGAAGGACATTTCGTAATGTAGGTGAACCGTAGTGCGGTGGTACCACGCCGTGACACCTGTGAGACAATGTACAAAGTATCAAGAAGAGCTAAAGTGATCAGTGGTAGAATACAATACTGTAACAGTTGTACGGTTGGTGCAGAAAATCATTGAACCATTTTAAAGTGACCAGTAGCAGTATTTGTAGGACAAGAAGTGTGTAATTGTGCACATGCTGAACCAGAGGGCAAATCATTGTTGTGTTTCAAATGAAGGAACCAAAACACATTTCCATCCATCCATGATTTCTGATCCGTTTATCCTCACAAGGTTCGCTGGGCGTGCTGGAGCCTATCTCAGCTGTCTTCAGGCAGTAGGCGGGGGACACCCTGAGCTAGTTGCCGGCCAGTCGCAGAGTACACAGAGACGAACAACCATCCGGCGCTTAAACTCACACCTAGGGACAATTTAGAGTGATCAATCAGCCTGCCATGCATGTTTTTGGAATGTGGGAGGAAACTGGATTACCCGGACAAAACCCACGCAGGCCCGGGGAGAACATGCAAACTCCACTCAGGGAGGCCGGAGCTGGAATTGAACCCGATACCTCTGCACTGTGAGGTTGACGCGCTAACCAGTCGACCACCGGGTCAAATCAAATTCCATCAACTTATTATATCCCGAGAGGAGAAGCTACAAAGCAAAACAAATGAGTTTTGGCCATCCCAAGGTCTCTTACTATTCCAAATGTTCAACTTTCATTTAGGAAAAAAAGAACGAAGAGAATTGTGGAAATGGAAGCTGACGCTCTCTACCCGAAAGGCTCACATGTCACATGCAATAGGAAATAAAATAAACAAATAATATATTTGTATTAGTCTCAGACGACCAAGGCATATGGTGTTGCCAGCATCAACCTCCCACACATGACCACATAGAACGTTGCTGTTGTTCCCATCAGACAAAATGTTCAGCACAAGACTACCTTCGTAATCAGACATCATCAGTGTCAACATTGTCCTCCATGACTCACAGTACTGCATCAACAGAAACAAGCAGGCTGAGTTCTTTGTTTCTCACGGTTTTTGTATCATCCATCAACCACAATAGAAAAGCTACATACTGTCCGAGGGAAACTTCAACAGCCTTATATTTTTTTTCATACAATTTCTCTTCCAACTGCTTGTTGAGTTGAGAAGAAGGCAGCCTGACGACATTTACATCCAGTCAATAACATTTTCAAAATGACAATATCGCCAATATCTTATGAGAAGAACCTGGCGTGTTCTCAGTTATTCTAAGCAAGAAGAATCCCTCGTATCACATTTTCTTTATTCTTTCTTTCTTTCTTTGTGGTACTTGCTTTGACCTTTCTTCAACTTGCTCCTTTGGTGCTTCAGAGACAAAAAAAAATTCATAACGACGCTTCATCATCATTGTGAGACAAAAGAGACCACCTTTCGACAAGTGCACCTGGGCAAAGCCACGCAGATGGTTCATTTATGATGCAATGTCGTGGTATCATTTTTAGTAGACCTCTCATTAAAGCAGATATGACCAAAATATTTCTACCTCCTCCCACCTCACTCCTCTCGTGATATGAGATGAGAAAATGAGCCCCTCCCCTCAGGACAATGTTTATTCCCACGAACATTGCGCAACATCTCGTTATTTATTTTATTTTGTTAATGCACGTGATTCCATATCATACTTTGTGCGCATGCGTGTGACATCACAGACAGTTGTGTTCACATTAGAAGTTGCATTTCTTCTCGTTACGTAAACCAAGACATAAAAAGATCGGATTTAACAAAAAAATCGGATTTAGGCTCCATGCCGTGACACGTGAACATAGCCTTATTCACCTTTTTGAGTCTTCTTTAACTTATGTTTACAGTAGCATAAGATCTTGCGATTAACCTGTGTGTTCAGTAGAATACGAAATAAACAGTGTCACCGACAGTGCAAGGGCGAAATGCTCGGGAGCTACATAAGATCAACACCTATTCTTCTTCCCTGCGTCAGCCAAGAATGGCACCAGCTCTGCATGGCAACAAGAGCGCATACAAGGTTCACAAAAAGAAGCATCTGTCTCCAAGCCGACAGCAAAACATGTTATTAAATTGACAACTGGTTGCTCCCATTTGTCGATGCAACCTGGAGAGGATGAAGAGAGGTGCATCCAAGGCAGGATACAAAGGGGGAGAGGAAGATGGAGATCTTTTCTTCTTTTTTTTTTTTTTTTTAATAGATTTAGCGGCATCAACCAGCATCCATGCAGAATGAGTGATGTGTTTGAAAAGGACACTCATTTTTTTTGGGAGATATCTGTCATCCATATTAGGAATAAGAAAAGGTGTGTTGACATCACAGGTAATTTTTACTGTTTCAAGTATTTTGTATTAAAATTGCCAATCGCAAAAAAAAAATGTCCAAACTTGGTTATTTTTTATTTTTATTTTTTTATTTTTATTGCAGGGGCGGCCCGGTAGCCAAGTGGTTAGCACGTCGGCTTCACAGTGCAGAGGTACCGGGTTTGATTCCAGCTCCGGCCTCCCTGTGTGGAGTTTGCATGTTCTCCCCGGGCCTGCGTGGGTTTTCTCCGGGTGCTCCGGTTTCCTCCCACATTCCAAAAATATGCATGGCAGGCTGATTGAACACTCTAAATCAGGTGTCACCAACATTTTTGAGGGTGAGAGCAACTTCATGTGTACCGATTGTGTGAAGGGCTACCAAATTGATACACGTCTGAAATAACATATTTGTCCAAAATACCTTCAATAATATGAGGATGGGTTATTTTTAATACTTGATGATTTAAATTGTCAGACTTTGATCGTGTTTCGAAATGTCTCACAGTACTGCCAATGTTTGCATTTTTAAATCATAATTTCTACTAGCAAATCACAATGTCCAGGCACTGGCGGGCTACTCAAGTGGTCTTCACGGGCTACCTGGTGCCCGCGGGCACCATGTTGGTGACCACTGCTCTAAATTGTCCCTAGGTGTGAGTGTGAGCGTGGATGGTTGTTCGTCTCTGTGTGCCCTGCGATTGGCTGGCAACCGATTCAGGGTGTCCCCCGCTTACTGCCCGGAGACAGCTGGAATAGGCTCCAGCACCCCCCGCTACCCTAGTGAGGATCAAGCGGTTAGGAAGATGAATGAATGAAAAATGATTTTTATTGCAAGTTTCCAATTATTTTGAATGGCATATTTCATAGGTGTCAAACTCAGGCCCTGGAGGGCCACTGTCCTGCATGTTTTCCAAGTCTCCCTGTTGCAACACACCTGATTCAAATGAACAGATCCTCAGCAAGCGCTGCAGAAGCCTGACATTGAATCTGTTGATATGAATCAGGTGTGTTGCAACAGGGAGACATGCAGCATAGCGGCCCTCCAGGACCTGAGTTTGACACCAATGGCATATTTCCTCCCTCTCCAGATTTGGAATGCTAAAGCTCTCAAAGCAGTTCGGTCATAGCTTACAGGGTGGGCTAATAAATTGGTAGCTTTTAGAACGTCAGTGTAATTTGAATTGGAATTTGCCAGTTTTGGGAATTTAGTCAACTGCTGCTATTTGCAGGGGTGAGGAACCACGCGCCGGGGTGAATAGCAAAAAATGTGTAATTGGTTCCGATGAATTTGGATTTGTAATTGCTTCGAAATGCTCAAAGATAGTAGCAAAAAATTGAAAGGAGGCTGGCGTTCCCTTTGGAATAATTTATTGAATATGGTCGGGAACAACAGTAAAGAAGAATAATCAGCAAAGCCTTAATACCATGCATCCAGCATGCACACAATCATGACCCCACGTCACACCAATGACTGTATTCAATGGTTAAATTATTCAAAAACACGGACAAAAACATACGTGCACGAGCACTTTACCCAAAGTAATTAAACGCCGCATTTGCCATTTACACACAATAATAAATGCGGAGCAACACAGGCAAATTACAACAGAGAAGTAGACTATCATACATCAAGAGAAAGCCATTACCAAAATGTCACTTTCACTTTTCCCCTCCACACAAGGTGCATAAAAGAACTGTCAACAAAACGGGCCAACTCTGAATAACTATAAACCGAACAACAACAACAACAACACCGCACAGACGGTTAAAGCAAATGTCATACTGCAAATAGAAAAGTATTTCAGCGAACAGTAGGATAGATAAAAAAAAAAAATTAAAGGTAAAATGAAACGAGTGGGCGGCCTGGTAGTCCAGTGGTTAGCACGTGGGCTTCACAGTGCAGAGGTACCGGGTTCGATTCCAGCTCCGGCCTCCCTGTGTGGAGTTTGCATGTTCTCCCCTGGCCTGCGTGGGTTTTCTCCGGGTGCTCCGGTTTCCTCCCACATTCCAAAAATATGCATGGCAGGCTGATTGAACACTCTAAATTGTCCCTAGGTGTGAGTGTGAGTGTGAATGGTTGTTCGTCTCTGTGTGCCCTGCGATTGGCTGGCAACCGATTCAGGGTGTCCCCCGCCTACTGCCCGGAGACGGCTGGGATGGGCTCCAGCACCCCCCGCGACCCTAGTGAGGATCAAGCGGTTAGGAAGATGAATGAATGAATGAATGAAACGGGCCAATTGGCAAATATTGAACTTGGGTATTTGGGGGTTGACTGTATTATCGCCAGAGTGGACACAAAGGCACATACTCGGTCAAGCATCCTGAATCTCTCTGTCGATGTTACCGAGCTCACCGATTGCCGTGATGCTCGAATAGCCCAACACTTGGTGTGTCTTGTCAACTGTAAACGGGTTTCTTTCCACAGGGAACTATTGCAATGAACACACACACACACACACACACACACACACAACCCCTCGCAAGACAAACACCGACAGTCCTTCCCGCAACTGCATCTGTTGATCTCCTATATCACTCTTTCTTTCAAATGGTTCATATCTTAACAGACGATATTCTACAATTTGCATAAATTGCTTCAGAAAACATCCCAGCTGTAGCACTCCCTGCATGATGGCCCTTGAAGGCTTGAGAGCAGATATCCTCCGCTGCTGTGGAGAGGAGCTGCCATGCTGCTGTCATATCTCCCCAAGTCCCCAGTGAGAAATATTCAGGTTTCTCTAACAAAGAACAAAAAAAAAAAGGGCCATTGGGAATAGATGCTCTTCTTGCTGCACAACAGGTAATAATCACCACATCAACCAATAGGCGGTACATTTAAATGAGAACAGTGGATATGGAGATTGGTTTATGGGCCTGTCTGTCACATCCGTGTACATACTGCCCGTGCTTAAGCAGAGATGAGCAATTTCCACGCCCGCTCACAAACCTTGGCGTGCACACGTCAAATAGATGCGTGGGCTCATGGAAATTTCATATGAAAACGTACAAAATTAATTTAGACACAAATGGAAATTAGGATGCAGAGGGAGGTGTGCAGTGCATTTTCTGAATATATGCCACCACAGTGGGAGGTCATTCTTGCTCAGCAGAGCCAAAAAAATCCCTGCAGATTTTATACATTGAAACGTTCCATTTTGACCTGCTGGTTAACTGCCAATTTCCGTTGTGCTTTTTTTTCTGATCAGTATACGTTTTTGTCCCATAGGAAATAGTTATTGCCATCTACCTTCAAAAAAATCATCATCATCTTCCGAGCCGCTTGATCCTCAATAGGGTCGCGGGGGGTGCTGGAGCCTATCCCAGCTGTCTTCGGGCAGTAGGCGGGGGACACCCTGAATTGGTTGCCAGCCAATCACAGGGCACACAGAGACGAACAACCATCCGCGCTCACACTCACACCTAGGGACAATTTTTAGAGTGTTCAATCAGCCTGCCATGCATATTTTTGGAATGTGGGAGGAAACCGGAGCACCCGGAGAAAACCCACGCAGGCCCGGGGAGAACATGCAAACTCCACACAGGGAGGCCGGAGCTGGAATCGAACCCGGTACCTCTGCACTGTGAACCCGATGTGCTACCCACTGGACTACCGGGCCGCCTCCTTCAAAAAAAAAAAAAAATAATAATAATTACAAAAGCTTAAAAGTGTCACGTTTTGTGTGATGGTAATTGGAGGACCGCAAAAATTCAGGTAGGCAGGGAGGAGCAGGTTGGATTGACCAAAATGTATTTAACAAAAAATACACACAGGAGTACAATGGAAAAAAACACTCAGTCAAAGTACTCAAAAAATGCCTGGAAATCACAAGTATCAAACCAAACTATAACAGGAAACAAAACATGACAGGAGCAAACTCAGAGAACGAAATTCAAGCAAAGTGACGAGACAACGAGAAACACCCGGACAAGACACAAAGGGTTGAGGGAGCTGATTGGTTACACACAAGGAACACTGATAACGAGAACAGGTGGCGAAAAAAGGGCACATGAGGAATCAAAACCAAACGTAACCAGACCGAAACATAACAAAAAGCCGAACAAAAAGGCACTATGCAAATATGTCTCGTGGACCTCAATTTTCACCATTGTTAATTGTTAAACGAAAAAAGGTGTATAAATCTGCGGTGAGACCGGACTGGAGACGGTCCCACTGATGCAAAGAAAGGAGGCAGAGCTGCAGGTAGAAGAGATGAAGATGTTGAGGTTCTCTTTGGGAGTGACCAGGTTGGATCGGATCAGGAATGAGTACATCGGAGGAACAACTCGTGTTAGACGTTTTGGAGAGAAAGTCAAGAGGGGCCAGACTGAGATGGCTTGGACATATCCAGAGGAGAGAAAGTGAATATCGTGAACATGAAGGTAGCTGGTGTGAGAGAAGAGGATGCACAAAACGGGGTTAGATGGAGGCAACTGATCCGTTGTGGCGACCTCTGAAGGGAAAAACCGAAAGGAAAAGAAGAAGGTGGGATATTGTCGCAACCGTATGTGTCTTCACAGCATTGTGACATATCACAATCTGATAATTAAATGCCCGAGAACGGCAACAATTGGTATCAGTTGAACAGAAGTGCGAAATATCGTATTCGACTGCACACCAGGGTGTCGTCCCACCTTTGTTACAGCTCTATTTTTGACTTCCTCACCCTCAATTCTTGTTAGTGCTCTTCAACCATCAGGGAATTGAACAGGTTTTCACAGGCACCTCATAATTAACGTTTGACGACAAATCTTGAACTCTCAGCCTCAAGCTCGGGCAACGTCTCTTGCATGAGAGCACTGAAGATTTTTTTGTTTCCACTTTTCACTTTAATTGAGCATATCAGTATGTTTTACCAAATGCTATTTTTATTTAAAGCATGTACAGACAGCAACTTTGTTTGTTTCTTCCTGCAGATTCAGGTTTGATTTTTGTCACAGTTTGTAAAAATAAAAGTATGAAACAGGAATACAAGCGAAATCTTTCTCACAGACCCTCCACATAATGACATAATGCTCAACATTAATCCTGTCTATGCATTTGGTGCAGAAAAAATAGTCATTGTAATACAACGTTCCTGTTTGGTAGTTCTTTACAAAATAATTGGGTATGCGGTTGAAATCGAGATTGTTTTGATTAATCAAATCATCAAACTGAATTTTAGGCTCCTGCGGGGAGAATAGAACGTTATTCTCGGCTCGTGGAGAGAAAAGTTTGTGGAACTCCATAACCTTTCGCCACTTTGGCAAGAGTTCATAAAATGTTTCTGGTGTTCGTGTCTCATTACACCTTTCAAGCATAATTTATCTTCCCTTGCTCCTGTTCGCTGACATCATGTTTACTTTCAAGTGTTCATTGACTTTGATTAATGAGCCAAACTTTATTGTTGCCTTGAGGAGATGCATCATAATCAACTAAAAATGAACACCAGTTGCCTTCCATTAAAGAGTTTGGGGCTTAGAAATAATAATAATAATTTTAAAAAAAAAGACGAGGGGGTGTGCCTTGCACAGATTTTAAGTTGGTCAGCAGGAATTCACCTTTGCTGCACAATATTAACTGCTCCATTGCTTTAGTGTTCCTTTTTGTAGGAAATAGTTTGTTCTATCAACACGTCTGACATTGAACTGTCCACAGCACGTGGAAGAATGAGGAGAAAAAAAAGACAGGTGTCATCTCTTGCACTTCACTCTGCACACACTGCATCTCTTGGACACTATGGGCAATGTAGCGGGAATACCGTATTTTCCGGACTGTAAGTCACAGTTTTTTTTTCATAGTTTGGCCGGGGTGTGTGACTTATATTCTGGAGCGATTTATGTGTGAAATTATTAACACATGATGATGTCATTTCACATGTTATTTTCACATTAAACCACAAGAGGGTGCTCTCGGTCTGTGTTGATAAATCGACGATGAGTCTGATGTAAGCGACGCATCGTCGACCTCCCGAGTTGGGGGAGTTGTTTAAAAGTGACACAGAGGTTGAAGATTTCATTGGATTTAGTAATCTGGAGTAAAACTGATAGATTGGTAAGCTTGTTCTCGTGTTCTTTATGCTAAAGTTATCTGAAGAACTATTAATATGTTACATCGTTACTGATATTACCAGGCATGTCAGTCATCTAACGTTAGTATACCGTACACTTAATCAGCCTATTGTTCTCTATTTTATTTTAAATTTCCTTTCAAGATGACAGGTATGTTTTTGGTGCTGGAATTTATCAAATAAATTTCCCCCAAAAATGCGACTTATACTCAGTGCGACTTATAGATGGGAGTTTTTTTTTCGGGCTGGTGCGATTTATATAATCCGGAGCGATTTATAAAAAATAAGGTACTTCCCATTTATGTGTACTGAGGCCTATTTATAGAGCAGTTGGGTAATGTACCGGTACACGACCAACTAACGGGTGACCAAGCATGGGTCATTTATAGAGGATGTACAGGAAGTAGAAACGTAAATGTACTTTTTAATTCCGGTACGATAGCTAAAGTTTCCAGCTTCAGTGTCGTGCTCGTATTGTGGATTGCTTTGCTTTTTGCTTCTTTTGAAAGTGCAAGGCCCTTTCTGCAGCAAGACACACAGAGAGTTCAAACAGGTCTGAGTGGGCTGTACGCTGTAATGTGGTTGACCGACTGGTTTTAATGACCGAAACGGAGTTGACATTTTTCAAACAGAGACGGAAACGGCCTTTCATGCGTTTCTCAAGTTTCAAGCAGAATTCTTTCACGCAGACACACAGCGGAGCATGTAACATACTGTAACTGTTCTTTTCCGTAGTCCATCCATCCATCCATTCTATGACAATTATTCTCACTTGGATCGATAAATATATGTGTCTCTGCCAAGTTTATGTATATACGTCACTTTGAGTACTTTGCTTCTGTGTGGCCGCCCAGACACCATGTAGTCATGTGTCTGCCTGGCTCCGTTTGACAAAAGGAGTCCACCATCTTTTAAAGCCATGCTGAATTCGTCAAACTGAGTCATATGACACGAGTCTCTTGTAATGGGAATTTGTCATATAACAGCGCGAAATGGAAGTAATGGTTTATACTATTGAATGCTGACCAGGTCAGTTATTTTGCAGATCAGCAAAGTTGCCTGCTCATGCACTCGACCGCATTCTGTGTAGCTGCTACAAAATGCTGATTGTGCTGACCTTCGCCCCTCCCAAATAGAAAAAACCAAGATAAAACGAGAGCGCGAGACGCAGGGGTGTTTTTTTTTGTCTTTCTCGAATAAATCGTATTTTTTTTATACTTGTTGTCTTGTCTTCCCTGGACAAGACACTCTGATGAATCATGCAAGCATATATTATATTATATTATATTATATTATATTATATTATATTATATTATATTATATTATATTATATTCATATAATATATAATAAGATATACATGAATATATATTAATATAATAATATTACATCGTAAATACCTGTGGATACAAGCAGCTCAATGTAAAATAGATTTTCTTCGAACCGAGAATACTCGAAAATAAAGTGTGTGTCGCCTTAAAACTACTCTGCGAATTAATAATTACCTATTCATTGTAACTGAGTGAATCTAGCTGCTTTCGACACATCTCTGCCTTCAGGGTGTTTGGATGGGATACAACTTTATTGTCAAATGTGCTAGATGTGTAACATAAAGCACAGATGAAATGTCTTCCCTCTCAAGACAACATACAACAACAAGAGGAGCCGCTGCGGGTGTTGCTGACTTTTCCAATGCAATATGTTGCATGCTTGAAATATGCTGTGATGTACTCACACACATTCACGTTTCTCACAGGAGCATGACTTTGAGCATCCACACGATTCATGCGGATTACATTTTTAGTTCAACTGAAAGTTTTTGACATAAAGCACCGACATGTTTGTTCCAATACAGCAGTCACATATGATTAGAAGCAAACAGTACGCACAGCTTTGTTGTCTTCGCTTTGCTCAATCAGCAGCAGGTGAGGAAAACAACCACGCACCGCTGTCTGGGTCCGGTTCACAGATTCCCAAAGATAACCTCCTCCAGCGGAAAAGACTTTCTGTCAAACAGAACTAAATTGTTTTCGCCTTGCCAGCAAGCAGTTCAGTGTTTTCATCTCCTCACGCAAATATGAGCATGAAATTCAGCATGACTGAATAAGAAATCAGATAAGGCCATGATTTGAACTCAGAAGAAGGTTAATTTGACTAAGAACATGTTTTAAATAACTGAGACAAATTTAAAAAAAACATTTATGTTTCTGAATTAAAATTTAAAAATGCCTCACAAAAAAAAACAGAAGCGAGACTTGATTACATTTCATCTTTACAAAACTAACAATATTCATATCGAAAATGTCCTCTCATCTTTGGCAATTAATTTAATCCGTGAGCTTTTAACTGAATACATGAGCCTTATGTGTTTTCAGTACTAATAGCATGGTCATTAACCGGAAGAAGGAAGGTCAAACAGTCGTCTGGGACTTGTGTGACGCAAGCAAGTAGTGTTTGCCAGCAAGGGCGCCAAAAGATCGAGAGAAGTGATGAGAAATTCGACATGCCTACGACTGGCAGAGGCCAAATAAAGTACCTCGGAATTCATAGGGTAGGACCCAAATCGATGCTGGCGACACCCCTTCGAAACCTCCATTGATGCATCCTTCCAATCTGCATCTCTGTTCCAACCTCAAGATGCCAGAATGTCAGCAAGAGTTTATCGAGTCTTCATTTGTATTCATAAGAGCGACTGAAGCTTAATTACTTTTAGGATCTCAAAGTGCAAGCCTTAGAGCAAAAGAAAACCAATTAATGACTGCGAGTTTTAATTCTTATGTTGCATAGATTTGACGGATATTTCATATAAAATATAATATTAAAAAGAAGACTTCAGAGGAGCTGAAAAGTGTCTTCCATTAAGACAGGACAGCAAATTGAGCGCCACAAGATAAAATAAAAATAAAATGTTTTTTTGCACCAAAAGAATTCATTCGGAGGCGTCGGATCGATAGCCTCGGTTGTTAGATGGAAGCAAGAAGGAGCCTTGGATGGGGTCAGTCCATCAGTTTAATGTGGATTACAGCTCTAAACCAGTTTTGACTCTCAGCACCTTCCCCCACCTTCATCCCACCTTCTTCGTGCTCGTGCCCTTCCGTGCGCATGACTAACCGGCTCTGTGAACTCATCAACTTGTTTCAGGATCGGGACACAAGAGAGAAGAGTGTCCGCCAATATTTCTTTTTCACTTCAGCCATTTTCCGCTGCCTTGAGATGCCTTTTAATATGAGCGCACCACACGGGCAAAATAAAAACAAGGAGGGGGTGGCGACTTGTGGAGGACAAAATAAATTGGAGCTTTCAAAAAGAAAATAACAAATGTAATTTGGGATGAAAGGCTGCCTTGACTCATATACAGCCTTGCTTGTCATTTTTTTTTGAAGAACATGTAGATTTGAAAGTGTGGATAAGAAGTGCAGCAATTGAATATTTTATTATCGCTTTGTTTTTGTTTTTTGTTTTTAATGAAGCTCTTATGTTGACCACGTGAGGGTGCTCCTTGATCTTTGATGTATTTGTATTCTGAACACATTTTTTCCAAATAGAAAATACTTAAATTAAAAGAATGTTCCGGTGTTGAACTGTTATCGTCATGTAAGTTTGTGGAAGAGTAAACGTAAACTAGCCCCTGTTAATAGTCAAAGACAAAAACAATAGATTCCCAGTGGCGGAATCAATTTTTATAATATCCTTAATTGGGCAACAATTATAAATAAAAGCTAATGAAATAAATAAAAGCAACAAAACACTCCCTTAGCTTTCCTAAAAAAATGTGACAAAGCATGCTGAGATGCTGCTGTCCTGATGTTTTTTGATTTGCGATGAATTCTGACTTGATTATTCTTAATTTTGTGTCGCTTTTTTTACATCAATGTCGGAAAAAGAAGAAAATAAACTGATGATAAAAACGAACACACGTCGAGTCAATCCTTTCTTGCTTGGCTTTTCTTTTAGCATTTAGCTACAGTGCCTCTTGCGCACAAGCCGCTCTTCAGGACGTAAAATCCCAAAGTAGAACCCAACGGCAATAACGAGATCCCCACATAAGGGTGAAAAGTTAATATCCAAGCACGACAAAGTTGCGATCTTTCTCGAAATCTGTTTTCCATAATCGTTTTGTCTTGCCTGGGCCACTTGGCACCGATGAACAACAAGCTTGTTTTGGGCCAAGAGACAAAAACGTTAGCATCAATCAGACAGAAGCCAACTATCACATTATTCCCCCTGCTGGGGAGGGAAATTGCTTCAAGTTTCATCATATTTCACTTTTCACCTTTGGTGAGTCTCACTTCTTCTTCGACTCCGGTTAATCTTTTGCTTGTTAACTCGGGAGTCATGCGTCTGTCACTCATGAGATTTGTCTGTCTGTCTTTTTCTCTGCACCACCCTGTCTTTTTTCTTCTTTTTTGTTTGTTCCTCATGAAAAATCGCCTGTCTTCTTAACTTTAAATAAGCTTTATCCTTTTGGCGCCAAGGCTAGCATGCTCGATAAGAGGAACGGGATGAAAGGATATGAAAAGATGAGAGCCGAGAGGAAAGAGATGAGAAACAATATGTGCAGAGAGAAGATGAAGGCGGTGTGAGTTGATGGAGGCTTTTGTCCGCACTAATTACTTTGCATGCCTCATTAAGCTTCAAACTTGGATGGTGTTAGTGAGTGTTGGTGAATTGAGTACGGGCATGAGCAGCGGAGATTTCGGAGTTACTCCTGCTTAGGGTTGCGGGTGAGTTGTAGGGTTGTTTGGAGGGGAGGTGGGGTATACTCCCTGGACTGGTCGCCCGTGAAACACGGAGCACATACAGACAAGCAACCATGCATCAACTTCTTCTTACGTCTATATAAAATATGAACATGAGGACTTGAGCCAAAATTTACGCCCCAAACCTCTAGACCAGGTGTCGCCAACATGCTGCTCTCTAGTAAAACTGTAGAAGCGATGATTTTTAAAAAGTGGAACACTGGCGGATATTTGTAATAAAGTGTGGCCAATTCATATTTATCTGTTTCATAATTATTGTGATTAATTGTTAATCATTAATCATTAATCATTAATTCTTAATCATTAATTAATCATTAATTGTAACATATGAAGGGAGTTTAAGCAAATTTATTTCAAAAGTGCACCCCATCAAACCGGCAGCCCGCCGCATTAATCAGTAGCCAAGAAGGAGCTCTTAGTTTCAGAAATGTCAATGAGCCCTGCTCTCGTCTGTGCATCAGACTGACTAACCGTTATGCCACAGAGCAAGACAAAAACACCTATTTTCAATTCTCACACTCACTAGTTGAGGTCAAACCAATTAAATAAAATAAGCCACAAGTCCCGCAATTGGGAAGTGCCATTTTTACGGGGAATGTAAATAGCAGCAAGAATATAGCATCCCATTTAGCAATAACTGTATTATACTGTACGTAACAGCCAAGCATCCATTGGCTATATCAGCAGTTGACAATGAAATAAACACCATACTGATTATCAGCAGCTGATTGACTGTACGTGAGTACAGCCAGCAAATCATATTCCACACTATATATCACGCATACCGTATCAGCAGACATGAACTGAAGAGAAGAAGCAAGAATACCGTCGGCAGAGGTTTTGCACATGAACTACACATATCTTAGGATCATATACATTATATTTAATACAATATATACAGAAAATGTACCATATTTTCCGCATTATAAGGCGCACCTAAAAGCATTCGATAGTCTCAAAAGCCGACAGTGGGCCTTAAAATCCGATGCGCCTTATAGATGGATCAATATTCAGATTTCTCGGACGTAGTATTTTAAATGTTCCGTAAAGTGCTTTGTTGCTGCTGCAGCAGTTGTGAAGGCACTATATAAAAAAGCTGGATTGTATTGTATTCCATTTAATGGAGCTCCATCTAGTGGATGCATAAAGCAACCACATTGCAAATTTCCCCATTATGGGACAAATAAAGGTTATATTATCTTATCATATCATCCACGGCTCTATATAAATAAAGCTGTATTGTGTAGCTTCTATTCTACGCGCCTTATAACGTGGTGCGCCCTATATATCAAGTATCAAGTACAACTTTATTGTCAAATGTGCTGCATGTGCATACAGCACAGATGAAATTTAGTCCCTCTTAAACAGGCATATTTGAAAACAGTTTTAAAACGGGCCGTTCATCAAAGGTGTGCCTTACACACCAACGCGCCTTATGGTGCGAAAAATACGGTCATTGAAAATACATATCATATACCTTGTATGAAGTGTGTGTGTATGCTGTATCTAATAGATGAATTCTTCCTTTCATGTGAGTCATGAGGAAGACACGGTTGCCTCCTTGACGCTGTGTTACTCCTGGGGTCATGGTCAATTTAGCAGAGCCAAGTCCTTTTTCCACTGTCCTCATACATTGCGCAAGAAGCCACCTCAGTCCATTACATTCCTTGCCTGACAGTCTTTTGGCTAAAAGCGTAGCATCGGCGACCTGTGGCAGCCATTAAACTATAGCTTGCTTTAAATACCATGGATATTTACTGCCAAGGCACAGTATTAAACGTATACGGTGTCATAAACGAATGGCACATTATTGCCTCGACAACGTTCATAAAGCAGCCATATTGGTTGAGCTAATGATGGTGACAAGACCACCTCTATTGATCCTGCTGTGGACCAAGAAGGCTAATGGCAACCAAACAAAATAAAATAATAGCCCGTAGCAGTGATTTGTGTACCATCCGCTCTGTTAACGAGGCGTGATTAAATGTGAAGATTGAGACAGACTGGCACAATCTTCAACTTTCGTTTCACAAGGTCAAAAGGTACTCAGACATGATTTGCTGGTACATATTAAAGGGGATGCTCGATTTACAACAGCGAGCTCAGTTTCCACCATACTCCCAGTTTATCATTTGATTTATGGGCTGGAAGGGTTTTTCATAGTAATAGTGACTGTAATTATAATGTTTTGAAGTTCCGAATGGTGCACATAGGGCTGTGAGCGGTCACGCGGCACAAAAAGGCCGCAGGATAATGTTGTTTAGTTAATTGTTTTATATTCATGCCGTAAAAGTGTTTCCCATGCAGATATTCGCTGTAACCGGGAATCTTTGACTGCAATAGTCTAGGTCGGTCATCAACTACGGTGTGTTTGTAAATAACAAATAGTGATAACACCTTGGAAATGTATAAATTTTTCCTTCCAGTTTTTATTTTTAATAGATTTATAATTTCGAGAGAGACTGTGAGTAATCAAATGGATCAATTTGTTTCTCACCCAGTGAAGTGCCGACCGAATAAGAAAGGGCGCATATTAAGGTTTAAAAGGTTACAATTGTTTTTGCTTCTCGCAATTCAGGAAATGTCAAGTTAGAACACTCCTTTGACCTTTTTCCTGCAGATACTGTGAATTGTCAAAATCCACGACTACAAAATGTCAAATTAATAGCACTGATGATGAGTAACCCTCGAATGTTAATGTAGTCCATTTTTTTTCTTTCTGTTTGTTAAAAGTCAACCTAGCACTTAATTACTCATCCAACTCCTCCACAAGAATTTGTCATTACAGCATTTTGGACTATTGGCCATTACACCTACGGAAAATATGGTGTCTCATGTAGCTTTTCTACTCTCTGCAAGGGTTTCCAGCGCATTTGTGGAAATATTTGTCCATCCTACTGTCACGCTGAAAGCAAAATCTGACAATATATTATTCAGTATTGCACATGGCACAAATCTCTTCAAGCATCGAACAAATGCTGTCTGGGCCCTCTCGCAGCTCTTTGTACGTCTGTCTGTTCCACAAACATCGCCGTCATATTGGCTAAAATGTCAAGAGGCAATGAAGAAGGCATTTTCCTGAAGAAAAATCACACAAGCAAGAGAAAGGCATATAATCCTCTTGATACTTTGCTTTTTGTTTCGCTCGGCCTCATTTGCAAACGTTACACACAGGAAGCTGTCACAGTGAGAACTCATTTGCATAAATATAATGTTATGTGTACTGTACAAGTAGTTCAACCGATATAAAGCTACCATGGAATTGAGATTTGAGCAGCTCTCAACATCTCAACAGCTACAATTTGGAATTCGACCTAAACTCTGATCATAGGCTCAATATTTTGCACTCATTTTATATTGATAGGATTTTATTTCAAAATTCTTCCCCATTTGTGTTAGCTTGATAGCTCTCTGGCCGAGCTGCTCTTATCAACTTCTTGTCAACAATAGGCTTTGATTTGGATTTGAGTTTGTCCATTTGTTTGATGAGAAGGCGCACTGAGTGAAGATCTTTGGCCTTAGCTTATCATGCTAGCTATTAGCAAACGAGCTAATCATCATGTGAATGGTGTGGGCTAATTGTTTTATTTGTTTGTTTGGCGGGGGATGATTAAAAATAATAATTAATTAGATAGAAAGCAAGAAATTGGATGCAAAGACAAGAACTTGTCAACGTTTTTATCAAGAGAAATAACAATTCTGTGGAACAGGAGAAATCATAAAGATAATTGTAGCCAAATAACATTCATGCGATTTGAATGCTCGCTCACTTCCTTAACTTCAATCTCCAACATAAAATATTTCCTTCACGAGGCACTGAAAAGTGAAGTGTGTGGACCCAGAAGAGCTCACCTCAGGAGACACTAAATAAAGGCATAACCGAGGTTTTTGTGTGATACTTTAAGACAGTCAAATGAGAGACCAGTTTACTTTGACGAGCTCAACAGGAGCATCTTTTTTTCTTCTCTTTAAATATTCATCGATAGGCGTGTGTGTGTGTGTGTGTGTGTGTGCGTGTGTGTGTGTGTGTGTGTGTGTGTGTGTGTGTGAAGCCTGTGGGCAGATTATAATTTGAATTTTCTGGTGACCTTGAGAGCCGTCTTCATTCCACAGGGCAAGTGACTATAGCTGAAGATTGGTGTTAAATTTCATCAACGGCGCTTCCAGCAAGTTGAGAATATGTTAATTCCTTCATCGATTGAGGTGGGCGGTTCATTTTTAAAAGCAGACGATGGGCTCTCGTGTGGGAAGAAGAAGAAGAAGAAGAAGAAGAAAAAACAAACAAACTACAACACAGCTATGCAGATCAATTGCTCACATCGGGAGCTTCTGCAATCTATGTCCTTACATTTCATATTTTATCTTGGCAAGCAATCATCAATGGACCCGCACTGTTGATTCTAACGTTCAGCACACCATTACATAATAGACCAAGTGCAAGACTTTGAGTAAAAACTATCTTAATATATTACATTTCTGGTTTTTTTGTTGTTGTTTTTTTAACAATAATATTCAACTTCAGATTGCATGGGCATATGTAATGTAAGTATAACTGTAAGTCTTAATAAAAGAGACTCTGATAATATAATATAATTCATGGCCAGTGCAAAAAGCAAATTGCCGTTACTGTGTTGTATCTTAAGCCTTTGGTATTTACGTTTTATCTTTTTTTTTTCATTTTTTTCTTAGACCTCTTCTCCCAGTTTCCAATGCCACTGCCCCCCCCCCCACCCCCGCCAACTTGGCACGCTGTGTATGGTAGATAGCCTTCTGCATCAAGCGAGTGGTAATTGAAAAGTGATGGGAAATAATAAAATAACAAGAAAACAAATTGCCTTCTGAAGGCTTTGTCCTCTCACTGGGTGGGAAATCTGTCAATTGTGACACAAAGCACGTGGCGTTGTGCATCAGATAACTGCGTTAATGCATGAAAAAGCAGCACTGCTAGTGTTTGTAGGATTAGCATACTGCATTGGCACCTTGTTGAGAGTCCTACTTTATTTTTAGTTTTTTTTAATTGTTGAGAAAAGCTCCATTTTGTGCGGGATGTCTTTTATTTAAAAAAAATAAGCCACTCACATTTTTCAGAGCAATAGCAGAAACAGGCATCTCTGCTAATGGCTCCGATTTTAGCAAAATCTTTGATTTCTTTTTCTTGCTGACTGTGTTTATTAGCTTGTATGCAATT
This sequence comes from Hippocampus zosterae, assembly GCF_025434085.1. Classification (NCBI taxonomy): domain Eukaryota; kingdom Metazoa; phylum Chordata; class Actinopteri; order Syngnathiformes; family Syngnathidae; genus Hippocampus; species Hippocampus zosterae. The sequence continues at coordinate 21,245,779 of NC_067460.1, read as the reverse complement.
TGGCAATGCCATTTTTTTTCTTGGACAAATGTTGTGCAGTCACTCTCAAAGCCAGGAGCGTGACCACGGTGACCACTGAGAAGAAGCTGACTGACTGGCAAATTAATGGCCTGATTTTTGCATGGTGTAATGCTATTGCCATCTACTGGGGAGGATAGGAAGCTCTGTAGTGTTTCCATACAGATGTCACGCCGTGATTTCTCCACTGTTTTATCCTGCGTGAACAGTATTGATCTGCGCTGCCTGTGCATGACATATGTGCAACTGTATCAAAATTGCATTTTTCCTACCCACATGCTTCATTGGATTGAAGGAAGTGAAACAAATATTCTTATGGCTCACTGATAAATAAGCCACAGGCCAATAAGAAAATTGGCATATGCTGGTCACCTATTTCTCTCACCAACTAAGGACTATCAAAACCAAAGAAAAAGCCAACCACTTGCGTTGAGCCTGCATCTGATTGAGCACAAATGAATGAATGAGTGAATGAAAGAATGTACTTAAACAGGAAAAAACAAAAACAAAAATAACGTCATAAAAACAACAGCAACCAAAATAATAAGAGACAATGTGGGCCAAACACCAATTTTCCATGCTCAAATGGAAGTGGAATAAAAGTCTTAAGTCACACTCATGCTTTATTTTCGCCTATTTTGTGTATTTATTATTTGTCCACAATAGCAATAATGATAAACCACAACATAGAAGTAATATTCATTCATTCATTCATTCATCTTCCGAACCGCTTCATCCTCACGAGGGTCGCGGGGGTGCTGGAGCCTATCCCAGCTGTCTTCGGGCAGTAGGCGGGGGACACCCCGAATTGGTAGCCAGCCAATCGCAGGGCACACAGAGACAAACAACCACACACACCGTCACTCACACCTAGGGACAATTTAGAGTGATCAATCAGCCTTCCATGCATGTTTTTGGAGTGTGGGAGGAAACCGGAGTACCCGGAGAAAACCCACGCAGGCCCGGGGAGAACATGCAAACTCCACACAGGGAGGCTGGCGCTGGAATCGAACCCGGTACCTCTGCACTGTGAAGCCCACGTGCTAACCACTGGACTACCGGGCCGCCCTAGAAGTAATATAATATTATTAAATACTATCAGAGATATATACCCTCCATCCATGTTCTCATTCACTTATTCTCAAGTGGGTCGTGGGAGTACACCCTGAACTGATTGCCAGCAAATTGCAAGGCACACATAGACAAACAACCCTTCCCGCTCACAATCACACCTGATTTCAGGGAGACATCTGAAACGGGTGGGATCGGGGGTCTCGAGGACCGGATTCAGCAACTCCTGATTTATTAAGTACACTGTATCCTACTTAAATCATTTTAGTGAGTTACACAGCAAGAGGCTCTGATGACTTCATCACTTGGCTGGATGCGGACTTGCTGCTACACACTGTGAAGTTTGTGGTTTTAGGATCGTGTGCTTCCAAGCCACAAGACAGCCGGTTGTTTGAAAATGTTTTTTTTTCTCTCTCTCTCCCCCCCTCCCCCCTTTATATCTTTGAACAGCTGAGGACAGCAAGGGTGTGTTTGTTCTTTTCAATGGCCTCCAGATGACAGAGTCACTTTGCGGGCAATATGCAACCTAATTAGTCCTTGTGCCTATATCCTGAAGGGATTGAGAGCCATTAAAGTGAAGATGAATGACCAACAGGAGGGATAAGATTTCTCTCTAATGCAATCATTCCTTTTAAGGAGTCTGGTAAATGAGAGGACAAGTGTGTGGGTTTTGTTGCCTTGTTTTCGACGAGGGAGGTGATGACGTATACAGCCAGTAGATGGCGGTCGCGAATCACTCAACGACTGCAGATTTGCCCGGCTGCGATTTCCTAGTGTAACAATAATGTCTGTTTTTTGTTGTTTTTTCCATGCCAGAACTGTCTTCCACGAAACTGGATTGTCTGGAATTCTGTAATCAATTCAGTAATGTAAAACGTAAAGCTCATTCTTCTTCATCCTCTTCTTCCTATTTTTAAGATTAATTATAAACAATAAAATAATTATTTTTAATAATTCAGGATATTCATCTATACGGTGGACCGGCGGTTAGCGTGTCGGCCTGGCAGTGCAATTCTTCTGTGTGGAGTTTGCGTGTTCCGCCAGGGCATGCGTGGGTTTTCTCCGGGTACTCTGGTTTCCTCCCACGTTCCAAAGACATGCATGGCAGGTTAATGGAACACCCTAAATTGTCCCAAAGTGTGAGTTGAGTGTGGATGGTTGTTCATCTGTGTGTGCCCTGCGATTGGCTGGCAACCAGTTCAGGGTGTCCCCCGCCTACTGCCCGAAGATGGCTGGGATAGGCTCCGGCGCCCCCCGCGACCCTTGTGAGGATAAAGTGGATCGGTAAATGGATGGAATAAAATAATGCAAGTGATCTTTCACTCATAAATTTATTTGCTTTTTTTTTAAATGTTTGCATGCTAGTTGTTGGATTTAATTTTGCATAACTAACATATTTGTAATTTATTTGCATAATCAATTCATTGAATTGTGCTTACAATTTAGTTCACTAATTTTTAACGGAACATTTTATTTTATTTTAGAGTCTAAAGAAGTGTTTTTCAATTCAGAGGCACTCTTTACTGGATCTAATTCACACGTTTTTTTTTTCTTTTTTTGCAGTCATTAGAATTAGTACGAGCAAAATGCATTCCAAAATATTCAAACAAGCATTTTGCAATGTACTACACTGAAAAGTACTTTATGTGTGTGTGTGCGTGTGTGTGTGTGTGTGTGTGTGTGTGTGTGTGTTTTAGGAAAACAAGGGGAAATTACAAATACGTTGACCACATTTTAATCACGTGCAACCGATGTACATGTTCAAATTCAGTAAATCCAGAGACTTTTTTTCACTGTACCAACAAACACTCATGGGGCATTTCAATGGCTCGGCCATAACATGCTTAACAGGACAAACGCTGGGAAAAAAAAAATGTTCAGATAATAATGCTCAATTTTGCTTGACATCCATTTTTCGAGTGGTATTAATTCAATCATATGTCTATTTGTGCAGTACGTCAGAACTACATTACATCATACTGAGAGCTATTTTGATAATTAGAGTGATTTTTATCTTTTATACTCCCTATATTATACCGACAGTAACTACCAGAGGGCTGCAGATTGGCTCTGTTGAGCTCAAATAAATGCCAAGAAGATCAAAACACAGCTGCGTAGCCTTATTCCGAATATGTCATATCGTATTTCATCTAAAACAATTGAAGCCGCTCTAAAAATGATACAGTAGAGTTCTACAGACAGATTTCCATTGATTGGTATTCGATTGTGCAAGTGTCACTCAAGATTTATTTTTTGTTGGAGCAAAAAATATTTCAATTATGACAAATGTTCAACAGCCCGTGCAGAGAATTATTTTTAACGCGTATCCAAAACTCACTGTTGAAAAATGTTTGCGCAACGTCTTGCATAAGCTTGCTTATTTTAACGAGCCTTTTCGCTGCTATCATTACGACAGTAACAAAAAAAACAATGACATTAATTAGGGCTATATTCCATTTTTAGTTTGATAGGCGTCGTTTTGTTTTGGTTTATGTAATCTATTTCTTGTCCCAATTCTGTGTATTTTATTAGATAATGGTTACGTTTGGTGATTGCAAGGGACATTTTTACTGTGTTCTGTCCAAAAAAATAAATAAATTGTGACAAAAGCGTCATGTTGCACCGTTGCACTGAAAAGTTGTCATTCAGACGTTGATCATTTTTCTAAAAGGTTCTTGTGAATGTGTTCTGATTGTATGCTCATAAAAATGTCGTCAATGCATGTGCATCCGAGCAATGACAAAACAACAGCAATAAGGACAAATCTTTTCAAATCTCCCCCATTTACATTTCCTGTACAGTACGTTAAGGTTGTTGCAGCATTTTTACGAGCAGTTCTACTTTTGCCTTCACTCACTCACTGCACAATAGTGACAGAACAATGGGAAGTTGTCCTTTTTAACTCTTTAAAATGTACTTTGCGATATAAATGATAGGCAACCGATACGTGAATACATCCGTTACTAAAGAGTGCCTTTTGTAAATAACAACCTGCTCGAACAAGTGTGGGCCGAGGCGAAAGTTGGCAGCGGTCCCTGAGCCCTTTGGCAGTGCAATAACGCCTGGCCTTCCCCTCGCTGATCAGAGGCAAACTTGCCGACGCCACCGTGTCGCATTCTAGGGATAGCTGCGCATAAGGACGCTATGATGTGCCACCTGGCCCTTGGCCCCGGCGGCCAGGAACTCTCGCTGACCTCTCCATTAAAACTCGTTTGCCATTGAAAGCCACGTCAGAGAGAGTCCCCGGGGACCACTTGCATGCATGCATTCCCCCCTGTGATGAGGACAGAACAGAGGGTGATTGCTGACACCTATTGGGATTTTTTTTTTTTTTTTTAAATCGCCCACCCTCCCTGTCGCCTCCTCTTTTCAACTGGCCAGTGAATCCGCCGGGTCCCGAGAAGGAAACAGTTGCAGATCAAAGTTTGTATGCTTGGTCCGTGGCCAACAGACCACTCTGTGCCTTTTGCCCAATTACGAATCGGTATAAGCTTGAAAAAAAAAGAGAGAGAGAGAGAGAGAGAGAGAGAGAGAGAGAGAGGGACCGTCTTGGATGATAAACAAGATTCCGTGTGTTTTCTTCTCAGGCAGTGAACAGGTTGAAATTATTGTCATCCAAACAATATTAGAACGGAATCACCTTGCCCACGCAGTTTCCTTTTGCCTCATTACTTCATTTAATGGCTTTAGATGACAAACTCTTCCTGAGACATGCTTATAATTCCCCAGCTATTCCCTCGTCTTGATTTTTATTTTTTATACTTGCTTGCCTCTATTGTGTCTATCGCGTCCAGCCCGTCCGTGAACTATAAAACAGGTGTTTGAGCCGATTTCAACATTTGGCCACCAAACTAAGACCCTTCTTGTCACAGACACAGCATTAACACCCACGGCGACATGTGCCATTGGACCTCACATGTAGCCGACACCGTGTTTGTCTGGAGCACTCCTCAGCAAAATGATAATATTTGCTTAAAGAGCTGAGAAGAGAAGCTAGAAGGCCCCTGACACTTGGTGCGACGGGTTGGAAAGACATCGTCTTCACCTGTTGCCGGTCAGAGGTTAATGCTTGAAGGTCAAAGGTTGTTTCCACAAGGCTGGTTGGGGAGCTCTTGCTTTCAATGGCTGTAAGAGTTTCCACATGACATGCAGTTTTTTTTTTTTTAAATCAACAGTGAGGGTCGGTTGATCAGTTGGGCCACTAAACATATATGTTGTTTCTTGTCATTATTTGGTGAATTTATTTTATTTTATATGTTGGCTTTTTTTTGCAGCGATGTTTTCTACACTTTACATAACGCATGGATTGAGTTTTCTTTTTCGGGGGCTATTTTGCTCGACGTTGCACAAGTGGAAATGGGCGTAAGGGGCCGTTTATGCCATTGCGGGATGGAACCGAGCCTACTCAAGCCAATTGAAGTGGCTTCCCTCACTTCCATTAAAATCAAGGCGGTCGAAGCGCACACAGTGATTGACATTTGGGAAGCAGAAATTAGGCTTTCTGGGGTCCGTGCGTTTCAGAAGGGCAAACTGTCCTTGCAGATGATGTCGTTGGTTGCGCATGTGACGTGGGCAATTGAAGATACCTTTCCACCAACAACCCCACCCCTCCGTCTCTCCCAATGGTGTGCAGTCAGGGAGGTGCTATTAAAACCTTTTTTTTTCATATTTACGAATGATATATGAAGACATCCATCACCCACGTCTGCCTGCGCTTCGATCAAATACACCAAAATCGCATTATACCACCTGTGCCACTAATTAGACCTGGCAGTCGGTAGTCTAAAATGTTGTCACCTGTGATTTCAAAGCTATCAGCGTGCCGGCATGTTTTTTTTTTAACAGAATCCATCATTAAAAAATAAATAAAGACTACCGGTACTTACAGAGATTAAGCTTTTGTGTGTAGCAATCATGCGTTACCCAATAAGAACTGGCAGTATAACGGGGATCTTCCTAGAGCAGGGTATATGATCTACCGGTATATCTAAGACAGGTCCCAAGTACATCCGAGGAGTGTCGAGAAGAAAAAAAACAAACAACCATTTGTGTGTCTTTGTACATGTTAGTAATATATTTTTTGTGTTAATATACACTCCACACTAATCATCTTATCAGTCTCATTTTCACAAAAAAAAATATTAAAAAAATAAAATAAAGCAGGTAAATCTTAAATTTGTGTGTGTGTGTGTGTGTGCGTGCGCGCGCCGGTAAAGGTAGATCCCGTGAGGTTAGTTGATCGAAAAGTAGATCTTCGATCCAAAAAGTTTGGGCACCCCTGTCCTAGAGGTATAAAAACAGTTGGGAGGTCACCGGGCTCACACAGTACTGGGCCTGTGTTCGACAGAGCAGTGGAGCCCACTGAGCAGATAACTAGGCCATCGTGTAACACATCCCCAAATAACATGTACTTGTAAGGCTCTTTTTAATAGTACAAGGGCCGTACGCCACTTTTAGCCACATTTATCTCCGGGATAGGGATTCAGAGGCTAATTAGCTTGAAAAACAATAGCTCCCTGATCACCATTCCATTGTGCTCAGTGCCATTGTGCGGTGGATCTGATTACCAAGTTGCGATAAACAAGGAGCTAAATTAGATGCGCAGTTGTTGCCATTGTCCCCGATTTGTGATACCTAACCCCCTCTCGCGTCGAGTTCTTTGCACACAGTATGTACAGTCCAAAGCGGACAGGCAATCCCGAAAGAGTCCCTTTGGTCCCAGATGGGGTATAAGTATATGGTAACTGACAGTTGCCTCACTCTCTGCGGTCACCTTCCACGGGCAGCGCCGAAGTGTAATTAAGCCCATGAGTGCAGTCCAAGCGGTAGGCAGCTTAAGATGGAATATTAATGTAGCTTTGATGGATGGAGTCAAAAGTGATTTCTTGCGGCAGAGCGTGGGTTGCCGGCCAGCTGGTCTCGGGTCAGAAAGCTCGATGGTGGGCAGATGCTTACAGGGCCATCTTAGCCTCCGCTGATGGAGCACAATTGATTGATGTCCCCCAATTAAGAAAACATTAAAAGTTACATTTTCCAAAGCACCGTCTTGTGTCCGACAACACACAGCAGTCATTTGGTGTATCCCCAAAGGCACCGGAGAACACACCGGCTCGGTTTCAGTTCACACTTGGCAAAAATCCACGACATTAACTGCCCGGCACGTCAAGCATTTATTGTTAATGGAGCAGCTTTGAGCAGCATCGACTTTTCATACGAAAACACTCGTGACAACAACCCAGACTTCTTTTCTCGTGAATGTGAAAATCCTTGATCTCAGCTGGTCCAGAAGTGTCAGCTGTTTATTTCCCCTTCTTTGATGTCCCGTTGGCTTTTATCTTTGTTTTCGTAGATTGTCATGTTAAGCATACCATGCGGGACTAAGATGATTTGAGCAAGCCATTATACAGTTAGTTCTGATTTTCATATTACTGCTTGTTAAAGGTGGTCTAGTAAAAAGCAACGTATTGCTCCTATAACTTTTTTTTTTTGCTCACTGAACTGACATCTCACCTTATCCTTCTCATCGGCAAGCCTCCTCGCTGCCCATCTTCAAAGCCCTCCTCAAAACTCACTTGTATTCTTTGGCGTTCGACTCAGCATGACTTAGATTTGTTCTTGATTTTATTGCTTGGTGCTTTCTACCGCCTTTATTAGCGATTCGTCTTACTGTTTATTGTGTATGTTAAATCGCTCCATGTACAGCACTTTGGATGCAGCGTTGGCTGTTTGAAAGTGCTTGAGAAATACTGTTGACTTGACTTATGTCATGCATGACGATGGGACACCTTTCATTGTTTTGCGCAACGTTCGGACTATTTAAGAAAAAAAAAAGGTCACTGTATTAATTGAAACATTTCCTGTCACTGTCGACATGTCAGGTCTTGGCTTGAGTTTCCCCCAAGAATTTCCTGGCTTTAGGAACTTTAAAAAAAATGAAATAAATCATCTGTTAGTCATCCCTTGTTTACTTGATATTCCTTTTAACTGGATCAATGTGATGCATTGTGAAGTGTTGGCATGGACTATCGAAACCGCAACACAGTGGAACACACACTTTGAGATGAGTGCATTGAAGGATTTTGCAAGACTGCATAGGATATGTCTGTGTTGTTTTTTTTTTTTTTTTTTCAAAAACAAGCATCAGTTCTTATGCTCTTGGCTTTCTCTCTGCAGTCCCATTCATGATCTGTAGCCTCCCAAAGGACATGAAGCGAGCCAGGGAATGCGTCCTCGTTACTCAGCGTACCGAATCTGCTCAAGTATTGTAACAAGACGCCTTGAACTGCCTGAAATTAAGAATTAAGCGATGCAAGGATTTTCTTCTAAGATGTCTGAAAGACTGATCGCATCCCCGAGACCGGGCACGCCACAATACGAGACGAGGTCAAGGCAGAGGACAACTGCAAGGCGCTTGTAAAGTGTCGGAGGCTCGTGCCGCTGGGACCCCTGAGCCATTCCTGGCATCCTGCTCCAGCAGCACGCTCAGAGGGTCTCTTGTCCCATGGTACCCCGCTCGTCCGTTGCCACCACCATATTATGTCTAGACCTCCCCACACTCGGAGCTCAATGGGCTTTTTGATGGAAGAGAAGGCAAAAATAGACAAATCAACAAAACAAGAGAATGGTAGAACAAAAAAAAAAAAAGAAGAGGTGACGGCATGGGGGGAGAGACAGGCTTGTCCATCTGTTTGGTTCTGTCAGCACCCCGTCCAGTAAACTCCACAAGAGCCTGTTGTGTCTTTACCATGATGCTACAGAATAGCTGAGATAGCCAAGGGTGCATTGGATCATATCCTTTTCCATCTAATTGGCAGAGGTTGCACAATGCCTCGAATACCAGAATGTGTACTCAAAACAAATCAGAAAATGTCAGACATGTAACATGACATGGAACTGCGGCGTAATGTTTTCCGAGGATGTTCATCTTGTGAGCTTCCATTGAGTGATTTCTGTCATGACGGCACAATCGTCAGGCTTGTTTGTGCAGGCGCGGTGCACTCGAAGTCATCGGTCCGACGGCACTAACTTTACGCGGGTGGACATGGAACGACGTGGCGACAGAAAATCTCTTTTATAGCTATCAAAATAAAATTATGTAGAGGTATTCTATATTTAAAAGCACGTACAAAAAAACCCAACAATATTTTAACATGTTACAGCATGTGCTAAACAAGGAGCGCATGATCACAGAATCTCGTGTGAAAATCCACAGTATTAGTTTGTCGATTGACCAGTTTTCCAGTATTAAAAATGCAATATAAGATAAGATAAGATAAGATATCCTTTAATTAGTATATGTAATACAGTTTTTAATCCAATTTTAAACAATTAGCATTGACCGGAAAGAGCACCTCCTAACAAAAAAAAAAAAAACTGGAGCTCCTTTCACTTTGTCTCCTCATAACAAGCATTTAAAGTTTAAATGCCAGGAACAAAATACTTAACAAGAATAACATTCAGACAGACTATCGCAGTTTTACTTCCTTTTCATCAGTAATTTGAGCTTTAATGAGACACCCGAGCTGACAACCGGCTGTTGTGATTTTTTTTGAAGGTTTATGATCTCGCCAAGGAAACAAGTTGTAGCACACACAGAACTTAATTTATCGATAGGCTTGTGAAACCCATGACAATATTTACTGATCATTTTCCAAATAAATGATTACGTCTTCCCACCTGCACCCGGGATGCGCAAGTTGTGATGTACGGTGGCCCATTTTCAAGTTGTCAGACTTTCGGAACATTCGAGTACGATGTCGGTGTACAAAGTATTTTCAGTCGCAGCCATTATGCCCTTCACGTTATAAATATTGAGATATGATCTCGGACATACAAACCAAACCGAATTATTATGTCATGTATGACCGGATAACAAGGATACATTACAACAATTTGTCATCCTGCAAAGTCAACATATTTTTCTTTTTTTCTTTTAACAATGCTTAAAAAAGTCAAAGGTTGTCAGTCTCTAATGATCCCCAGCGCTGTTGGAGAATGAGCACAAGCATTCCTTTGCCTTTTTAAATCTCCTGGTGATGAATGACTTGACATTTAATATTCCGTCAAAGTTTCTCAAAAACAACTTGACACGCGACAACGCGCGCATGCCGTATGTTGGTAGCAAAAAAAAAAAAAAAAATGGGGGCGATTATAAACTTTTTCATCAAGAGATCATTATAACCATCATCATGACAAAACTATGCATTTAACACTGCACGCGTAGTTTACAACCTGACAGTTTGAAGCAAAGGTGCAGCATGGCTTTATTACCTTCAGAAACCAAGCCAAACATTGTTGAGGAGAGAACGTCAGCGTTCAAAACAGCCGGACGCGTGCGACTGCAACGTACGACTCTAATAAAAGCCAACGACTTGCACAGATTGATTATTAAGTGCACGTTGATCGAGGACAGACGCATATCTTACCTGGATGTCATACCATGAGAGGAATCTTTAATGAAGGCTTATCAAGATGCGTATTTTGGAAGCACACCTGGTAAAGACCCCTCCCACTCGTTCAACTGGCCCTGCTATTATTGAACACCTGCTGCTCTTGTTTTGGAATGACTCAATAACACTGTATTTTTTATTGAGCATTGGACATTGATGGGTGGAGAGAGGGGGGGGGGTTATTGTGGCTGTTGGCACATTAACATCTGTTGCAAAATTTTTAGAATAACTTAGCTGTGAGGCTATTGTACTTCTGATGATTGTTATCACCTGACATGAGTGGTAATAGCGGATGTGCACAAGTGTTATTTTTTTTTTCAAACAAATCTGGAGGTCGTTAAGAGACATTTCATTTTCATTTACTTTGTAAAATCCAACATAATTTTTGTTATTGTAAAGTGTCCTTGGGTGTCTTGAAAGGCGCTTATAAATAAAATTTATTATGATAATATTATTATAACTTCAAATAAACTTGTTTATGATTATGATTATTATAATTACATAATTGTCTGTGCATTTTTAACATTATGTTTCACATTAATCTTTTTTTCTATATCAAAGATCAATACTTTCCACACTCACTCTTTGTCAGTCTCCTTTATTGCAGTGTTTTATACTCCAGTACCATTAAATCATTCAAAATAATAATAATAATAATAATATATCACTATCACTGGCATGCACGAAACAGCATTTGAATAACTTTTCGTGTTGCAATTTTTTTTAAACCAAAACGTTTTTTTAAACAAAAGACATCACAGTCACAGTCAAGGCATGACACATTTAACTGGTTTTCCCGATTCTAAACTTTCAATGAGAATTTCAATTAATTCTCTTTTGTATACTTGAGTTGCACACGGCACAGAGAACGAGAACACGCGCATGCGGGAATGCAGAGTGAGATGTCAAGAGGGAATCTTGAGCTGAGCGGGGTGGGGTCCGTGCCTTGCTGAAGGCCACCTCCACAGTTGTCAGGAAGCTGTCCAGCATCTTTTCAAGATGGAAGGTGGCATTTTCTGTTGTGAAACATACAGAGAATTTACATTTCCAACAACTTTTATTTTTATTTTGTCTGTAAGTGGCCCGGTAGCCCAGTGGTTAGCACGTCGGCTTCACAGTGCAGAGGTACCGGGTTCGATTCCAGCTCCGGCCTCCCTGTGTGGAGTTTGCATGATCTCCCCGGGCCTGCGTGGGTTTTCTCCGGGTGCTCCGGTTTCCTCCCACATTCCAAAAACATGCATGGCAGGCTGATTGAACACTCTAAATTGTTCCTAGGTGTGAGTGTGGACGTGGATGGTTGTTCGTCTTTGTGTGCCCTGCGATTGGCTGGCAACTGATTCAGGGTGTCCCCCGCCTACTGCCCGAAGACGGCTGGGATAGGCTCCAGCACCCCCCGCGACCCTAGTGAGGATCTAGCGGTTTGGAAAATGGATGGATGGATTTTGTCTGTGACAGTAGGCTACTCTCTGGTTCCAAAACTCAAATTCTGAAAGATAATGTACCGCATGCCCTTTATTGACAAGTTGGTCAGCATTTACGGCGCTGCAACACCACAACAACGGCACGAAACAATGGTTCAGCCACACTGATGATGGGTAACAGGAGTCGCCTTTGAGTGGAGCCTCATGCAGCGTTATCACGGCTGGAAAGGGGGTGTGAACAGCGGCAGAGATGCCTCCGAGGTCAAGCCTTTAATAATGATTACAAACTGGAGCTGGCTGCTGGAGCGACAGGCTGCAGCTGTGGGCCGGTCGGCCTTTGAAGTGCCCCCCGCCTGTTGCAGAGTCCCAGGCCCCTCGCATGAGGAGACGCTGGAACTATGTGACTGCCTGTGGGAAAGAATGTCATGCGACGCCAGGGTGACGGAGCACTGGATGGCTGAAGCGCGGAAGGCTCGGCTGGTCTTGCTTTTGGGTTGATGGGCCGAGCAATGACGACCACTGGGGGATGGCACAGGGAGACGAGGGAGACAGAACAGGGCTTTGGACAAAGCCAGTGTTCTTTGGTTTCACGCACTTCCAGGATGAGGTTCCATCAAGTTTAAAAAAAACAAAAAAACACGCACGCGCACACACACTAAAAAAGCGGTCACTGTTTTAATTCTTTTCCATGATAGAGGCTAGCGATTCGGTTGTGCATTTCCTTCATTCATTATATTCATTATTGAATATACCCGAAATATACACAATCTGAATAATGCTTTTTGGAGTGACTATTTTTCATGTATTTTTATTTTATATCATGTTCCAGATGCTGAGTTCAGTGTTGAAAAAGTGTGGTCCGCATTTTTACATATTGAATTGTAACCGTAATATTGAATATCATTCAGCCCTACTAAATTTAATGTTAATGTTTGTGGATCCTGCTGCTGTGCCTTAGCTTTGGATACTGTAGTATTTTTCCATGCAGTTACCTTTTTGGAGCATTTTTATTCACTCTCAAATAAAATGGTTCTCCTTCCATCATTAGCTGATAAGCACATACATTAAATATGGGTTTCATATGATGTTGTTTTCCTGTTTTTCACTGTCTGCTTCCTTGTCGCTGTTAGCTTTTGGGCCTTTTTTTTTTGCAGACGACACTTTCAGAAATTAACAAAAGCACATTAAGACAGGAAGGGATCAATTCGGCTGCAATAAGCTGAAGCGAAACCTCATTACATGAAGTCACAAATGATTTGGTTATATAAAGGGACCGTTGCAAACTGGAACGGGTAAGGGATATCAACCCTTTGCCCTCTTTTGCATCTTGACATTCAGTGGAAAGTTTTATAGCTGAACTGCTAATTACTACCTGCCGAGCCATCAGGTGAAATATTACGTGCATGCAGTTTACCCTGGCAGGAATCCAAATGTTCACTTAACTTGCAAAATAAGCACTGAGTGGCAAACAGTTAGCGGTTGGGAAATGATTGGAAGAGAATTATTTAAACGTTTGTCATCAACTGAAACTCTCGGATTTTTAAGAGATGTATACAGTTTATACTGGAGCAGAAGTTATTTTCGAACAAACGTGTACTAACTGCACCATGAGTGGAAATCAAAAGGATGTAAAAGTTTGTAACATTTTTAAAAATTATTATTTCACTTGTGCGCCCTCAAAAAGTCACTAATGGGCCACTGTTGTAAAACATCCAGTCAGTCATATTCTATGCCGTTCAAGGTTGAATGGCGCTTTGGCCTTTACCAAAAAAGGCAGCCTTCCCCCTGGACTGCTCGCCAAGGCACATTTAGAGACATACAACTATTCATATTCATATTGCACAGTCATCTTGGGAACTGAACCCACAAGTGCTTGCACACAAGTCAGGAGTGAATCAGTATAGTACCAGAGACACAAGTCATAAAGTTACTGATGGGAAAATGAAGCTTCAGATCGGATTCATGAACCAGTTGTTGTATTTTTGACTGCTCTACATATCCCTCTGTGTTCAACATTGAGCTGAAAGTACACTGACGTGCTATTCTTAAAACCCTTTATTTAAGATAACAATGCCACCTGGAATGCCTCAAAAATACAACAAGTGGTTCATGAAGCTAATTTGAAGCTTCATTTTTCCATCACTATATAGTCTGACAGTGGTAAAGATATATATTTATTTTTTTGCTTTATAATGCATTTTTGAAGGGAGCAGATTTGTGAAAACCTGAAGCAGACATGACATCAGCAGCGATGTGCAGAGATACAGCGAGAGCTTCCGCCTTTAACAAACGAGCGTAAATGAAGAGGAGCAAGCGAGTCATGACTTCATCCATTCCATAAGAATGATCCATTGTGTTGCATGGGCTTTTTACACTCCGCCAAAGGCTGCCCATAATTTTTATTTGGAATTTTATAGCCGTTACATCACAGGCCCACTGTTGCTGTTCCAAAGATGGCTGAGCGAGCTCGTGGAGGGCTTCTACTTCTGACTCAAAATAAGCATTTAGTAGGAAGGAAAAGACAACACCGTTGTGGTTAACACAAATCCACTTTCGGGTCCATGCTTTCATCTCCTGGGTAAGGATTTATGTCCCATTTCCCCTCAGTAGACACAGAACAGCTAAATGAAAATGAAGCAAGCATGACAAAATGCAGCAAATTGCCTCTGATCTTGACAAAGAGACTTCCAGCAGGATCATTGAGGATAAAGTGAAATAAAGTGAAAGACTCTGAGTGGGGACACGCTTTTGTCGAAGAATACGTATTTGATAGTGATGGACAATAAAGTTGTACAAGTGGGTGTTTTCAAAATATACATTTTAACCAATTTTTGTTAAAAACTTGATTTGAACATATTCTTCTTACCATTAAAGAAAAAGTAAATCAAACATTCAACTGGAACACAACATTAACATAAAAACTATTCAAATTGTACAAATTCATTTAAAATTTCAGAGAATGGGTGTTGTTGTTTGAATTGAAATGATATAGATTTTTGGGGATATGCTGTATGCACAATTTGTTATATTACTTTTTGTATGGTTTTTTTGTTGTAATTTTGTCACAGCTTACAGCAATTTACTCTGACACATCCGTGACCCAATTTAAACATATACCCCTGACCTGTTTGGGGTCCTAACGCTAAGCTTAGCCAAGGCTAAAAAAAAAAATCTTTTTAACCGTCAGCCAATTTCAGGAAAATGTTATGGTTTAGATTTAGAGGTATGTGGTCCAACTGAAATAGAACAGCAAAAAAGGATCCTAATGTTGGATGTGTTGGTATTGGAGGGGGCAGAACTCTGCATGTAAAAGTGACCACTTGGGTCCAGATGAGGGAATTTCTCAAGTCTGGCCCTCATAAAAATTACACACATTTCGACTTTACATCTTTGTTGCCAGGCAAACAGTCAAAGTTAACAAGTACGTAACCTCTCAGCTATGGTGTCCTTCTTTACTTTGCTTCCTTCTCATTATGCCGACAAGATGTACCGGTACCCTTTTCTATCATCGGTGTCTTAAAACACTGCACAATATACTAACAGTTTTGTTTTAAACCCTACGCATGTGATATCAAAGTCCCCTTCTTGGACATGATTGAAAAGTCAACATATATATGCAGATTAAGGGGCAAACATCTGCAGTCTATTACATTAACATAACATGTCACCGTGTTGGAAGATTTTGAAGGAGAAACCACCCAGAGCCTCAGATTTTTTATTTTTTTATTTTTTTTTTATGACCCGCCTTATAAATGAAACCATTCTCTTAAAATATGTGTATGTCTCCTCCTGTGACCAATAACAGCACATGGCCTGACGAATGTGCCATAATGTGATTTGGAAATAAGACGAAAAGTTGTGCACGTGTATTTGGCACTCATCAGGTGTGTCTGTGCTTCATTCGAGCGCATGACTGCATAGTAATGTTCCCCTCTGCCACCATAAACTTCAATAGCATGACATATTCCTCAGTCAGTATTGAGCTACCTGGCACCTGTGCAGCTTGACATTCACCCTTATTTCTCATTCAGCTCCACAAAGCGTCACTTCAGATGTTTCCCCTGGTAACAGAGACTATTTGCTGTCAAAACAGTCATTATTTAATGCAGTGGAGTGAAGAATATTATAAAATAAAAGTTGGAAACATTTAATGGAAACTATCAGGCATTTAAGAGAGTTGACTGAAATGGGTGTCATGGTCATTTGGTTTATGACTTTCACTTTCACAAAGTATATAAAGCGGTTCAAAAACAAAATACGGTGTTTATTTATTGCAAGGGCCACCGGCTATTATTGAACACTTAACCTAATTTTAAATAAAACAATTACCTTGCTTGGAAATCATTTGAGGTCAACGACTGCCTTAAGTCGAGCCTTCATGCTGTGCGATATATCCCAAATGATAAATGTCATATCAAATGTTATTTTGAATTTTTTTTTAAATACGTTATTTTTGCACGTATGTATGGTATGTTCAGTATTTCTGAACATCTTGTATGAATGAATTAATTCCCGTTAATTCCTCAGCTATTTTCACTGGAAAACAATTTAACACCCCTCTGTATGTCAATGTTTCGTCCAACAACAAAGGTATTTACCACAGTGGCATCAAAATGTCGATGTAATTCATTATATAACTTCCCAATCAGAACCAAATATATCATTGTCAAGTGCAGATGATGGAGTTGTTCTATCCATCTATTTATCTATCTTTCTATCCATCTATCTAGCTAGATAGATCGATAGCTCATCATCCAGCGCTGAAGCAGCAGTAGAACAATCCTGAGTGTTTGAATCGGGTGTGTTGCTCCTAGCAGAGCTGAGAAACAGGCAGGACAGTGGCCCTTGAGGACCGAGTTTGGACACCCATGCTATAACTCATTTGCATTAAAAAAATCATGTTAAATGGAGTCAGCATTCACCTGTCACCATTTGAAGGTGAAGAAAATCATAAAAAGTTCCAAATACTAGGCGGTCTTAGCATAATACCTTGAGGCTTTTTAGTTGGGGTTAGTCAGGGCCATAAAAACAAACAGCTTGTGTTCATACAGTAGTGTGCAGAATATATCCACTGTATGTTGTGACCGTGGTAAAACATAAAATAAAAGCACACAATTACACCAGACATGCCAGGAGACCCCAACACCCCCCCCCCCCCAAAAAAAAGTATGGTCAGTGTGTACTTCCTGGTGTAATCATACCCTACAATCATGCAGAATTCACCTCATGCTATATAAACAAATTCCATTTAAGCACGATGACTCATTTAATGTGAACTCTATAATTTACCATGGGTATAAATATAGCCTGTACTACTGACTCGGACAATCTTTCGTGAAAAGAAAGACAGATGCATGATTAAAGCACCGTAAGTCAAACGCGAAAAACATGGCAATAGATGGCGAGTGGTGGTTTTCCAATTGTAGTAATTGTTTGAAATCTGTTACTGTAAACAGCCACCTTATCATGTTGACAAAACAACTTACCTATGCAGATGCAGAACTATCTGCAATTTTCAGATCATATACAATGCCAACAGGACCTGCCAACAGGATTTGACAAAAGAAAAGTAGAGCGGTGGAGTAAATCAGTTTTTAAATGTTTTGGTTTTTATTTTCGTGTTCATGAATGTGCACAGTACAATGCCCCTCTGTGGCGAAAATGGTACAACAACAGAGGTGTCAAACTCAGGTCCTGGAGGGCCGCTGCCCTGCATGTTTTCCAAGTCTCCCTGTTCCAAAACACCTGATTCAAATGATCAGATCATCAGCAAGCTCTGCGCAAGCCTGACATTGAACCTGTTCATTTGAATCAGGTGTGTTGCAATAGGGAGACTTGCAGGGCAGCGGCCCTCCAGGACCTGAGTTTGACACCTATGATATATAACATGGCATGGCCTTAATAAATCTAGATCGATTGAAAGATATCAATCGGTATGCCCATATGTTTTTTTTAACTGTCAGGGTTCCTAAACATTTTCCAAGGTCAAAACTCCGAAAATGGTAAACCGTATTGTTATTTATATAACTTTAAGGTTTTACTTTTGTTATATATATATATATATATATATATATATATACCTCCGGGCGGCTCATCAGCTAGTTCCTGCGGAAGGCTGGTAAGGTGGGCCTTCGGCCCACAAAAGTGTTGTTGCTTGGTTCAACTTTTTGTTCATCTTCATTGCTTATCGCGAAAATAAAGAGATGTTTAGCTCTACTAAATAACTATCAATTTCATTGCAATGCTTGTGGGTAGACAACATTTTTTCGCTAAGATGCCCGCGCGATCGTAGTGAGCCACTGCCTGAGCGGCGCAGTGGCGGCGCGCAGCGGCGCGGTGAAGTAGGTACGTTTTGAAAAGGGACAGACGGAAGGACAGACCGCGTGCGGGACGACGCGCAATATATATATAGATACCATTGCAAGGGATGCCTTTGAATTGAAACAATAATACCGACCATTGAGAAGTTTATTATTTCATTTTATCCAAAACAATGTATTCCCTACTGACAAGGAAACCATTTACACTTTTGCACACCTTTTGGTGAGATAATGTAATCATTTCATGAAAGATGTTTTGTCATAAATGCACCATGAAATTTGAGTTTGTCCAGAATGTGAAGCTGCAGCAGGATCCCGTCTAAGTATGAGTTACTGAGCTCTCGGAAACTGTGCCATAAGTAAAAAGGAAGGGCAGGGGACAGATGTAGAGGATATAAAGAGCTTTCTAATGGCCCTCCACCTCCTTCGCCAAGTGTTGGGGCTCTGTCGCCACTTTGGAGGCATACACTGGAAATGAATCGGCCGATTGTTGCGTTTCACCTGCTGGGCCAAAAAAGCTCCACTCCGAGCCCTGCCACTTGTTGAACTGGCTAACCCGCGATTACGTCATTGGACCTCGATGTATACCTGACGGTCCCTAAGCGGCGGCTGCCAACATGTTTTCTGTCCTTCCACATTTCTCTCTGTCTTTCTGTCATTCATCTCCAAGACCCTACCGAGACACAAACATTTCTTAGGCTTATTTCTGGATTTCTACCTCTGACAAATTGCCCCTCACTCACTGACAGATTTCCATACCCATCAGTGCCGCTGCTCGTCTTTGCTGAATGGAGAATTGTCCGTCCCTCCGAGTAAGCCCTGCAGGAGATTGCATGCTGAAAGACACCCTCCGCCCTCCCCCTTCTTATCAGTCAATGGACATTATTCTATCAGCAGCTAAGACCTAGAGGAAGGCTTAAGTTTTTAACAGTTATGAATAGGTGCTTTGCTTGCTTCCTTTTCCTCCAACCTCAAGCCCCCGGGGCTGACACTATGGATGTCTTTACTTGAAGCTAATAAAAACTCCTGAAGGTTTTAAAGGAGGTACGATGACTGTTCTCAAGGATTCTGACATTTTGTTCAATGATTTGGTCAAAAATCGGACATGGAGTTGCAGTCTTACAAAAGCAGTGACAACTCACTCACTTTTCACAGCCCGGATTGACCGGTTTTTATTTAACTTACCCCCGAGGATTGTTATCGGATGTTTGCAAATTATGATGCGCTTTCATTTTGCTTCTATGAAGAGCAGTTGACTAACTTTTACATTTGCATGACAGTTAATAATCAAACAGTAAAAGGTTTATGACTGTTTGACCAGGAATTCATTCTGGGAAATTGTGTTGCTGGGACACATTTGGAGGTGCCCGTATAATAATATAATGGTTCATTATGGCTCTATTTGTTTGTTCTTCGGATTACCAACAACATCAACGTCATAGTGTACCGCAGAAAAGAGTAGTAATGTGTATAGTTGAGAAAGGTGGGTTTTTTGGGGGGGGGTGTACAGGGGGTTGGGGTTGCTCTCCCCACTGAATGACAGTCTGCATTCCAGTCCATTTGTCATCATACTTTACCTGCTGCCTCCAGATGAAAATTGATGATACGGGTCTGCTATTTGTTTTGATTTGACGTTCCGCCTAATTCCGAAGCGACTACCGTGTGTTCTCCAATTTGTAACTGGATATTTAAGATAGAACGACACGTAGTACCGGGACGTGCAAGTGATCCCGTGGATTCACAAGTGAGATCACAAGTGAAGGAGGAGGAACATAAACACGGTGCGTTTATGTTCCTGTAATTCACCTGACAGAACAGAGGTTATGCATGTCCAATCCTGAGAATCATGTCATCTTTTTTGAACTAGGAAATATCTTGAGGTGCCTCATCCAAAACCAAGACATCATAATTCCTTTGCAACACTTCATCATTTTTGTGATGAATTGATAGCAGCATTAAATGTAGACTCGCAGTGAATATTTTCTTATGTTGCAAAGCATGCCATCATCATAACAGCAAGCCTTGCCTGCGTTAGATGATTTATACCGGTGTTCACACCCACCACGACCGCGGCGATGTGTCGACAGAGACATGCCAAAATGTCACTCCTCACACCTATGCGCAAACTCCGGGCTTTGAAAAGCAGTTGTGTAATTGCTGTTTAATTTATTGGCTCAGAGCAGGTCAGAGGCATTGGCTCTGCTGTACAAGCAGGCTAAAAGTTGTTTCCGAAGAACACGTTACTCTCATAATACGACGGTGGAAGCTGCGGCAATTAATCAGCTTTGTAGAGATGCTTTTCACCATTAAATGAGAGAAAGTTATTAGGAAGTGTTGACAACTGAACTCCTCGGCCACTCCTCGGAGGAACGAGTCTACCGCGCAACCAATAGCTCATTGATCTGACACCAATAAATGATCAGGGCGTGGTGTGCAGTGTTGTTTACTGATCATCGGATGTAAATACTTTTAATACCTGATTTTCGTGTTTCTCCTCTATCACTGGAAGAACTAAAAATGGAGTCAAGTCAAGTCAACAGTATTTATAGAGCACTTTCAAACAGCCATCGCTGCATACAAAGTGCTGTACATGGAGCGATTTAACATACACAATAAACAGTCAGACGAATCGGTAATAAAGGCGGTAGAAAGCACCAAGCAGTAAAATCAAGAACAAATCTAAGTCATGCTGAGTCGAACGCCAAAGTCAAATGCAATTCGTTTTTATCGGTTCATAACTGTAACAAAAGGACTAATTTGCATGAGGTAAACACAGCAATGGAAAACGAAGTATACACATATAGGGTAGTGATGTCGATGTACCGTCCCGGAGATCAGTTTCGGAAGGATTCAGCACTTTGCCCCATTATTATAATTACATTTTATTTTATTCTATTCTATTATATGACTGCATATACGGTTGAAACTATAATATTTGTGTATTTTCTTCAGCAGCTGCAAATCTGTGTTAATATTCTCAATTATTGCGTCGACACTGCAATTGGAGCCTTTCGCTCCGTCATACAACGACGTGCCGCAGAAGGTCCGAAGAGGAGAAGTTAAAACATTTCTCCGCACTTAAATTTGCAGCGCAAAGAGTCAACGTCGCAGCGGAATGATACACTCGCGCCGTTTGGACAATCTTGTCAACAACTCTCAAGTCGAGTCTTGAAAACTCAAGGGAACCGCTCTCGTCTGAATGGCTTTATTAGTGCCTCTGCAGTCATTGCCGCCGCTCTTTAATGGAGCAACACTTAGATGTGCGATGAAGTAACGCCGGGCCCATTAGCCTGATTCGCGGCATGGCACCAAGCCGCTAGTGTGGAGTGATATTGGCAGCAGCTGGGCTGCTACACTGCAGCCCTGCGTGTATCAAATCAGGAGATGTGATCATGCTATCTATTCTAACACCTATGATGTGCAGAAGAAATCATTACTAGGACCTCGCGGGGGGGGGGATAATATTTCGACTTCATGTTAGCTTTGATCATAATCTATTTCACATCCTGCTTCAGAATAGGACGTGATTTGTGAGGATATGATTACGTGACTGGAATCAGGCGTCCCTTTGAAATTGGAGAACTTCCTTGGCTCTCCTTTTTGCGAACATGCGACGTTCGTAAAACAGATCTCAGGTCAACTGGATGTTATTTCGGCTTTGCGCATTGTCTTTCTTTGTGAAATTAAAAATCACAGAAATGACTTTCCCGTTTGAGATTGTTTTTGGAGCAATCATGTCGCATGAGCGTGTGTGTGTGTGTGTGTTTGTATCTCGGTATGACACGTGTGTGTAAGGTCATTCATTCACGCCTGTCACGACGCTATGATCCAGAGGTGCTGAAAAGCAGGCCAGTAAGGCTCACGGAGGCCTCCGCCATCTTTTCACGCACATTCCATAGATTAACATGTCAAGAAGAGAAACACATTATGAGATGCAGAAGTCCCCGCAAGGCTGCATTGAGCATGTGACAGGGGTGTGTGCGAGTGTGTTTAAGAGTGCCCTGTTCATTCGAGGAATGTCCCCGGACTACTCTGCGGAGCGGAACTGCATCGAAACTGAGACAGTATCGCCTCAGCTGAGCTTCGATACTGACAGGCCGCAGTTAGTGCGCGCACGTCTCACATTCACTCGGCCGGGGCCTTTTACCTCGTCTGTCATCTGCAAAGGCAACTTGAGCGGAAAGAAAATGACATGCTGCGTGCTGAACGCTGGCTTGCATGCTCGGCTCGCACGGCGGTTCTTTGAGTTGATCGGGTTCAAGAGGTCAAATTAGACCATTGACCTTGCGCACATGCTGGAATATATTTGCAAAAGGTAATCAGGGTTACACGTTGGAAGGTTTGGGACTGGTTGGTCTATAAACTAAAATCCTGTTGTGTGTCTGTGTGCGTGTTATTCATATGATATATTTTTGTGTTCATGCACACTGCACCCTAATCATCATGTCAGTGTCAATTTCAGAAAAAAAGACTTTTCAAAATAAAATGAAATAAAAAAGCCGGTCACTGGTTTGATATTTTTTGGAGTACTTTGACTTACTGTTTTTTTTTTCCCATTGTACTCCTGTGGGTATTTTTGTGTGTCTGTGTGCGTGTTATTCATATGATATATTTTTGTGTTAATGCAAACTGCACCCTAATCATCATGTCAGTGTCAATTTCAGAAAAAAAGACTTTTCAAAATAAAATGAAATAAAAAAGCCGGTCACTGGTTTGATATTTGTTTGAGTACTTTGACTTACTGTTTTTTTTTCCAATTGTACTCCTGTGGGTATTTTTGTGTGTCTGTGTGCGTGTTATTCATATGATATATTTTTGTGTTCATGCACACTGCACCCTAATCATCATGTCAGTGTCAATTTCAGAAAAAAATAATTTTCAAAATAAAATGAAATAAAAAAGCTGGTCACTGGTTTGATATTTTTTTGAGTACTTCGACTGACTGTTTATTTTTATTTTCCATTGTGTATTTTTTTGTGAAATACATTTTGGTCAATCCACCCTGGTCTTCCCACCCTTCCTGATTTTCGGGGTCCTCCTCCAACTACCACCATGCTAAACGTGACAAAAATAGGTTGGACACCCCTGCCGTAGAGCATGCATTTTACCTGATAAAGTGGAGAGGAGCGAATGCAAATTTAAAATGGTCACAATGAGCACAGAGGAAGTGATCCCAATATACCAAAGATGCACATTACGTTACGATTTTTTACAATGAATGAAATATCACCACTCAGCTCAGCCCGATAAAAGGTGGCAGTGACGGATCTCCAGCAAGTGACTGAGAGCGAGGAGGTCAAATGGAAGGAAGGGAAGGAGCTAAACGATTAGTCGCTGGTATTTCACGCTGGATGATACTTGGCCAGCCTCTCTTGTGAAACTGGCTCGCTGCGCTTCAGTGACTGACTGGTCCCTTGTCCCTTCAGGCTGATTTACACCCAAATACTTCTTCCTCACTTTGTTTTGTTTGGACGTTCCCAAGCAACGGCAGGTTGTTTTGCTAATGCACTGTTACCTGTCCTGTTTGTCTCTCGACTGTCAATTGTTTCATCGTATTTATTGCCAACGACAAATGGTGCCTTTCGGAGATTGTGTGGCCCCCGATAGAGAAAACCAGCTTTGGAGTCAGAGCCTCACTTAGCGACGTCACGGCGTACCTATGATGAATTTCTATCCCGGAGTCTTTTATACGAGACTTCAATGCCGCTCGTTATTCTTTTGTCTGCGGCTATGAAAACACGGTAAAAAGTGCACTCCGACTGACTGACTGCGGCTCGAGTCATGCAAAACCATCACACGCTTGCTCAACCTTGTCATTTTCTGTGTAAATATTGTACATCTTTGAAGAGATTGTGCAACGGATAGGTGTGGTCTTTGCAAGGTTGATTAATCTCCAATGCATACCAAGGAGGGAGGCGGGGTGCGATCGTCCTTTAAGTCTCTTCAGAATGCTTTAATTCGTTCATTTTATAAATTGTTATTACAGTGCTTTATTACCCCCCCCGGCAGGTTCTCATAAGACAGATCTGATTTTTACAACCCCAATGTGTCATAACAGGTTAGAACGTCCAGTGATTTAAGGACAAGCGACTTCTCAGGTTTTATTGCCGTAAGAAGTGTTGCACCTGCAATTGCTGCAGCGCTTTTAAGAGAGGTTGTTAATTGCGAACATCCACTCCACTATTCCATTGAAAAAAAAAACCTCAACAACATTAGTGCCCCATTTGCACCCTTAGACATGTAAATAACTCCCTGTTTTTTATGAACTCTTATTGACACAATTTGCTTCCAATTACCTTTTCTTTTTTTTTTTTTTTTTTTACGGCGCACTTTTTCAAGATAATTGCATTTTAGCGAATCGCGACTCATACAACTGGTTGTAAAGTGCTTGCAGGCACACACGCAACGAGGCAAAAGCCTCTTGGGCCACATTCATGCACACTTGGAGCCTTTTTTTTTTTTTTTGGACAGGGTATGAAGTCATGTTATAAAATGCAAAACACACACAGTGCTTTAAAGTGCAGTTGCTCTGATGGAGGAGAAATATGTTAAGGTTAAGACAACATTATTATTGTGATTATTTTCGTCTTTAAATATTATAGATATTTGTGTGTGTGTGTTTTTTTGGCAACAATATAAATTAGAAGGAGCTGAATTGTGGTCTTCTAAGTGGCTGTGAAGTAACAGGTGCTGCCCACTGTCTCCTCGGATAAAATAGCTTCTCTTCTGGCAGGGATTCTCAGAGGAAGCGTAATCCATCTGTAATCTCTGTCTAATTCGGGGAGGATTGGGTTCTTCGGATGAACAAGTGGAAACCTTTACAAGTGCATGAAAGATGAGCTCATTGAAAATGGCATGAGATGTAAACCACTGGCACCGGTTTGTCTTTGTAATATCCATCCAAAATTTATATTGTACGCTTTTCGCTCTGAGGACAAATGCTGTCATAGCCGGGAGCACTAAGTATGCCTTTTATTTCCGCCACGGAAAAGTTCTTTAATCATAAAGTGCGTGAATATAAGTGTTGCATAAATGATAAATCCAGTACGAATAAGACTCACGCTTACTGTGACAAATCAAAAGAAAGCTTTATCGCTGACACCAGTGAAATCGATCTTATTTTTTTGACCTGGAATGTCCAATTAGGAGTAAATTGGAAAACACTCTTAGTAGAGCAAAGATCCAATCAACTTAGAATGTGGTTTACGAACAAATAGAAGACACTTACACCTTATTAATTGCGGAAACGCTTCATTTTTGTTTGTTTATTTCTTGAATGTTTGAGTGAAAGAGGCGATCGTAAATATGGATCACAAATATCTTTGTGTTCGTTTTTACGGTCCGTGGGGTGTGGCAAAATATTTACCAGTCATGCTGTGAAGGCGCGCGACGTAGTAAAGAAGTACGTTCTCGACACCGCCGAAGAAGAAGAAGAAGAAAAAGGAAGAAGCTCTGGCAGTTCTAAACAAGCGGTGACGAACTGTAATTTAGCGATGACAGAATAATGATACTGATGACGTAGTGACCGACTGGCGTGACAGGTTTTGTCGGGCTTGAAATAACAACAGACTGACAATGACGCCGTGATAGGTGAGGGCAAAGAATAAGAAAACTTGAACATCAAACCAGAACTGAACCTCAAAACTCAATCCACTTCGTTTGACACTCCTTTGATGTCCATCCATCCATCCATCCATCCATCCATCCATCATCTACCACTTATCCGGGGCCGGGTCGCGGGGGCAACAGCTTTAGCAGGGAAGCCCAGACTTCCCTCTCCCTAACTACTTCTTCCAGCTCTCCCCGGGTGACATAGTCTCTCCAGCGTGTCCTGGGTCTTCCTCTGGGTCTCCTCCCGGTGGGACATGCCCGGAACACCTCACTGGGGAGGCGCTCAGGGGGCATCCGAATCAGATGCCCAAGCCACTTCATCTGGCTCCTCTCGATGTGGAGGAGAAGCGCCTCGACTCTGAGCCCCTCCCGGATGACCGAGCTCCTCACCTTATCTCTAAGGGAAAGCCCGGACACCCTGCGGAGAAAACTCATTTTGGCCGCTTGTATCCGGGATCTCGTTCTTTCGGTCACGACCCATAGCTCGTGATCATAGATGAGGGTTGGAACGTAGATCGACCGGTAAATTGAGAGCTTCGCCCTTCGGCTCAGCTCCTTCTTCACCACGACAGACCGATACAGCGTCCGCCTTCTTTGATGTGCACCGTGAATATATTTCGTTTAGAATGTTACTTCAAAACTTTGCCAGCGCAGACAGAGGTTTTATGATGATGACATTTTGACTGTTTAAATATGCCAGTTGTCTTCACAAAAAGAGCAAATTCCACTTTGTAAGGACATTCAGGACGAGATAATGGAGAACAGGTTTCTCAATTGGCTCAAGAGCCACTCCAGTTCGGCCTTCCACCGATGACATCACCCCAGGCAACCCCGGTGTGCATTCGTCCTGAATTTAGCCCCTGCAATGTTCCTGATGCTTTTTAGTAAGAACATAAAGGCTCCACAATGGATCATTGCTCCCTTGAGTGAGTTGAAAGCATTGCAGAAAAAAAAGACTGTTGGAAAGCTTGCAAAGTTTTGAGTCACAGTGTTAAAGTCTTGATCTCCGTGTGCATTTGGACTCCAGCGAAACCTCAGAAGTGCCTCTGAAGTCATACCGCCGTTTTTGGGGAAAATTTCAACTTTGTAATGCTTTGTAACCGCTGTCACGCACACTTTTGAATCCCCCGTGAACACGCGCCGCGTGTTCGGTTGTTGACAAATAAAGTGGAGGAGTGTTTTGCGCGCGTTTTTCTTTGACAAACCCACAGTCGTAAAATCCCCGGCACGTGTCATTCATCATTAAAGTGAATGTTTTATTGCTCATACCTCGTTGTCATCATTATTATTACAGTGATTTATCATTCACGCTTGATCGTCCTCATCGTCATCTTTATCATCAACAATGATGAAGTTGTTTTTGCAGTTTAAAAATAAAAAGACGATTAAAAGACAATACGATTACCGGTACCGGTAAATAAATATAAATTATTTAATTAATAAATTGGTTAATAAATATTCTAATTTATTTACTAATTTATTAAATAAATAAAATAATTTATTTAATTAATTTAATTAACTAAAGTAAATAATTTATTTAATAAATACATTTATTAAATTAATTTATTTAATTTATTTATCCTGTTGCTACTGTTTTATTTAATGAATGAATTATGGCTACAGTTTGACCAAGGAACAGATTATTAAAACATGACGTTATTTGAAAGGGGAAAAGTGGTTTCTTCAATCCGAACACGTTGGACATCAGCCTCGAATGGATGGCGTTCAACTTCTTATCGGGTGTCAAAAACCATGTTGTGGAACTTACTATACAGCGCAACAAGATCTGAAAAATGAACAAATAACCGACTTGGGTGTTGAGCTTTGTGACGGCGGTGAATGTTAACAGTCACAACTGCCTGCTGCCAGAGCAGGATGCTTTCTGCTCACACGTGTCGTCGGTTACTGTCAATCGGACCTGTCGACGCACATCAAGTTCCATATGAAAAACGTACACAACGAACCCGCAGGGATGCAAGCATGCACCTATGTATACACACACACACACACACACACACACACACACACACACACACACCGGGTTGGTCCGTCACGAGTGGCTGAGCAATCATCAACATGTGTACGAGTGCCAACAATTTCCTTTCACCTGAGGACAAAGAGGGGGAGGAGATTACGCAGAAGATACCAAATGTTTCTTTATATGGAACATTTTTTTTTGCATGCAGGAAAGAGTACTTATTTTGGTATTTTGGAGAAGATAGATTTACTGTCTCTATAAAATAAAGAATCTTTTACAAGCTTCCTTGTTAAACAGGCGGAAAGAAACCAACGACCATATGAGATGGAAATCTACAGCAACCCTCCACCTCCCCCTGCCCCCCTAGCCCCCCCCCCCTACTAACCTGAATGTGGGAGGCCTCAAACCTCACTTTGAGGTTTTATCCAATTGTGAAAATGATCATTTGTGTGTGCACCGGTCTGGAAGAGCCTTTGAGACTTTTGCTGTCAGCAATTCACACTCAATGTGATTTCCATACGGTGTGTGTGTGTGTGTTCTTGTACTCACTACATTGTGAGGACCGGCGTGAGTTTTTAACCAACGGAGTGAGGACATTTTGACGAAGTGAGGACATTTTGGCCGGTCCTCACTTTGACACCCTCTAAATCAACTCCAAAGTGTCCAAAACGGGTACCCTGTGCTTTTCCCCAAAGGTCCCCAGAATGGGTCCATGTTGAGAATTTTTCGCCGGGAATTCACACCCTTTTTGCTCTCTACTGCAGCTTCTGTCGAAATTCAGTACTGCACCAACTTCACACTTTTTGCTCTCTACTGCAACTCGTGTCAAAATTTGGTACTGCAACAATTTCACACTTTTTGCTCTCTACTTCAACTAGTGTCGAAATTTGGTACTGGACCAAAATTATAAATGACAAATCCCCTTGCTGCTCTTTGAAGAGCCACCTTGAGAAATAGTTATTTAAGATAAGATATCCTTTATTCGTCCCACAATGGGGAAATTTACAGCCTCCAGCAGCAAGAATGTATGTAGAAAGAAGAAAGAGAAAAAAAACAACAAACATCTTTCAATTAAATGCAATATGAACACAAAATAATAATTTTTATCCATTTGTGTTCATATTGTATTTAATTGAAAGATGTTTGTTTTTTTTCTCTTTTTCCTTTCTTCTTTCTACATACATTCTTGCTGCTGGAGGCTGTAAATTTCCCCAGTGTGGGACGAATAAAGGATATCTTATCTTATCTTAAATGGATAAATCGCAGTACTATTTACAATTTTCCTTCACATCATTTAATTATTATTATTATTATGATTGTTATTTTTTATTCATCAGCCTGACAGCAGTCGGTAGGAACGAGCGTCGGTATCTCTCCTTCTTGCAGCGCGGGTGTAACAGTCTCTGGCTGAAGGAGCTACCAAGTGCTGTCAGGGCGGGCTGGAGGGTGTGGGAGGGACTGGCCATCATAGCTTTTTTTGTTTGTTTTTCAAAGACCTTTACAAGTTATGTGAATTCAATTTTTTTGTAAGGAATGTATTTTATTGAATGTGTTTGTTCTGAGTTTGTGTTGGACTCCTATTATTTCCATGTGATTTGGTTAAATGCATCCGATTAAAATTGGAAATGCAATTAATAATAACAGTACCCAAATTAAGTAAAGCCTCAGTCCTACCCAAAATCCACCATCATTTTTGCAAAACTTTAATTGTATTCAATAGAACGCAATGAAGGGACATAGAATTTTTTTCTTGTCTACATTACATTTTACATTGTCTAGATCCAAAAGTACTGTACTTAAACAAGTAGAAAAATGTATTACATCAAAAAAGAGAGGTTCGAGGCTCGTTAAAGCCACTTTTCATCAGTTGTTTTTGTTGAGGCACAAATAAACGTTGCATTTAGCATAATTTTAAACTGTCTGACCATTACAATTGGACAAAGAAAATAGCACTTTAAAACGATCTGACATATCTCTTCAATGTGTACACATACAGTGAACAACTGTGACATCAGCTCAATGAAATGTAGAGTGAAACT
Source organism: Hippocampus zosterae (assembly GCF_025434085.1). Lineage (NCBI taxonomy): Eukaryota > Metazoa > Chordata > Actinopteri > Syngnathiformes > Syngnathidae > Hippocampus > Hippocampus zosterae. The sequence goes on along the minus strand of NC_067460.1, from coordinate 21,215,872 downwards.
GAAATGAACAGATTTAAACACTAACCTCGTGTACATAAATACAACACAAATCATCTGGTACTAAACAAAGACATAAATGCAGCTCGAAGTGTGACAAACAACGATAAACAAGGCGTTTTCGCGATTCTTTCGCATGCTAATTTGCTCGCTAGCACCGACCTAGCATCGTCGCTATGTTGTTAGCATTCATTTAGCATCATCGCTATGTCGTTAGCAGTACTGTACTCTGAGCTAGCGAGTTTCAATGACAACAATTGAAGAAAAACGATTTCCGAAACACATTTCTAAATAATTCTAAGCACAAGCAGACTTACAGCCATTGCTTTCGAAGGTGAAACGAAAGGAATATAACTCAGGAGGACCAGTTGCAACGACCACAATCGGGCTTTCTGGAACGATTAGTCTGCTACCAACACGGCGTCTGCTACCCACAATGCACCGCGATAACTAAATGAATATTCTAAACACGATTTCTATTAATGAAATGGCCCGAAACTTTTACTGTGGGCAGAACACTTACATACAGGAGTTTATGAATAAAATGTGTGCGAGAATTGAAAGCCGTTGAGAGACGGCATCGTGTTTGCACATGGTGGCCAACTCCTGCTGAGTGCATCAAGCCGAATTAATCAAATATCTTATCATAAAATAACTTATCATGGGGATTGACAATAGGATGGCACATATTTTTATTTTATTGGATGGATTCTGGAGTTGGTGTGAATTCACAAATACTGCGAGAATTCAGCTTGCAGGCATGGTTTTCCTTAGAAGAGGCTGTGAATCAGTCGCCAAATGTCCGCATGACCAATGTTCCCTCTAAATTGTGCTCGTGAGCAATTTTGTGTAGCTCTCGTGCTCCCAGCCGCACACGGTGATGCTGGCGCGCACAACGCGCAGCTGCAGGCAACATTGAAGGGGTGTTCACACGGCACACATTTGCTCCGGCCCTGCACCGATGTATTTTGTTGCGATATATTTTGCACCGCAGCAAAATGTGTGGAGCGTTCACACGAACAAAGCCGCTGAGCATGTCAGCACCGGCACAGCGTCGTGCAGCCCCACTTGCGTTCACACGGCAGTTTCTGCAGCGGAGCAAAACGACAGAAAACAAATGAGCTGTCGTGTTGTTGTTTTTTTTAAACGTATACACAACTCAAGGACTACTGGACAGGCACATCCTTCTCCTTCTCGGTCTCCGTGCCTTCTGCTCGAGAGTGACCGCCCCCGAAAAACGCAAATCAACGATGACTTCAATGACACTCAGAAAAGCAAACACGTAATGCGCCAAACCGAAAATCAGAGAGGAAATCACAAAATAAATTATATGGGGGTGGGGGGTTGTGAGCACACAACAAAGGAACAAACTACACAAACAACTCCGAGACAGTCCAGATGTTACCAGCTAAGTCTTGTGTCGTTATTAAACAAACACATGCAGTCCGACAGAGCGTGAAAGCAACGCATTCTCGCCGTACGTAAACTCTTCACAAGCATTTGCTCTGGAGCAAATTTAACCCAGTTGCGTTCACACGTGCAAATTTACATCGGTGCTGCTGCGCAAACGAGCTTTTGCTCCGGAGCAAATTTTTAAACCACCTCCCTGTGGTGGATCAAATTTGGTCCGGTGTAAGCTGTTTTCCGGGGCTACGCCGGAGCTAATTTGCACGCGTGAACGCTCTACTGGGGCAGCCCCGGTGTAGCACCGGACCAAATTTTGCCGTGTGAACACCCCTTGAGACCGCTTAATTCACGAAAACCATATGTGGACATAGTTTACGAGCCCCTTAAATGAGCCTCTTTGTTTGTTTAAACCTCTTTCACACTTTTCGTGGACAGGAGACTAGAATTTTTTGTGTTTAACTAAATGACATGCTTTCCATGATTAATGAGTAGGCAGTGTGGGACCATATTGCTACAGGTTGTATTGAGACTTGATTATTCTTGAAAAGACCCATGCTAAAATAAAAGTAACGAATGAGGGCTGGTATATATGTTACAACTCTCTATTCAGTGGTTTGATTTTTGCTTGTTTTGTAACATATCTGCTTCATGTAACTTGTGATCTCAGGTTTTAGACAGGTGTAACGCTTGTTTTATTTTGCTCACCGTGGTCCAAGTAATACTCAGGCAGTTTGTGTGAATGCTATTACAAATGGAAAATTAGAAGAAATATTGCTCATGACCTTGCTGCATGTCCACACGAATGACTCAAACTTAAATACTGTGGAATATTGCATGTTTCAAGTATGCCGACTCTAATCAGAATTTGAAAATGCTAGCTTAAAGCTCTTCTCATGGTCTCACCACCCGTGGGAGGGGTCAAAGGGGTCGGGTGCAATGCGAGCTGGGCGGCAGCCAAAGGCGGGGACCCTGGCGGTCCGATCCTCGGCTGCAGAAGCTAGCTCTTGGGACATGGAATGTCACCTCTCTGGCAGGGAAGGAGCCCGAACTGGTGTGTGAGGCAGAGATGTTCCTACTGGATATAGTCGGACTTGCCTCCACATACAGCCTAGGTTCTGGACAGCTGAGCAACGCTGTCTTGGGTGGTGATCGAGGGGAGGTCAAGTTCGAGATAGTGAGTGATTGGAAAGAAAAGCCACCAGCTGTTATAGGTCTCAAAGGTCGCAAAGATCCCTCATTTTGTGACTACTCTTGTTATAATGTATTTTGTTCATATACCTGTACTGTATACTGCCGTTTTTGTGTTATTTGTTTTGTTGGGGCATATATTTTTGCATTTGACTGCATGTGTTCTTACACATGTATTTTGTTAACATACTTGCATGTTCATAAAGGACGTGTACCATAGTCATGTCCCACATAAGGAAATTCTGTTATCAAGACTGATTGAGCAACGCAACCATGATTTCTACTAAAGAATACTTACTGTTGTTACTTACTAGATGCAAATCATAATGATCCAGTTGAAATGTCCAAAGCAGAATGAAACAAATTGGATATGCTGGGGACACTTCTGCAATACAGTACCTAACTCATTTTTTCTTGCAAAGCGTTGTGGCTGGCTTCTGCGCAGCTCTGCTAATTGAAATGTAAACAAACTCATGTCTGGGGGGAGGGGTGCTGCAAAAACTTCGTTTTGGAGCAGGTAACAGCCGCTCCTCTTCATGGGCAATGACTAAGTCAATTATCAAAATTGCCACAGCCTTTTTGAACTTTGAGGTCTGCTGTGAAGGCGAGCATGATAAATTTTGAGCAACATCTACATACAGTATTTGAGTAACGAGGATCACCAATGTCACATACTCCGCGCACACACAGTTTTTTTAAACTGACTTACAATTTTACAATTGTTTTTAAAGCAACATAATTCCAAACTCTAATATGGAATTTAGATGAAACAATTATTTACTTATTGAATGCAAGTCATATTTTCCAGTTTCAATGTCCAAAGCTGAATGAAATAAATTGGATATGCTGGGGACACTTCTGCAATACAGTACCTAACTCATTTTTTTTCTTGCAAAGCGTTGTGGCTGGCTTCTGCGCAGCTCTGCTAATTGAAATGTAAACAAACTCTTGTCTGGGGGGAGGGGTGCTGCAAAAACTTCGTTTTGGAGCAGGTAACAGCCGCTCCTCTTCATGGCCAATGACTAAGTCAATTATCAAAATTGCCACAGCCTTTTTGAACTTTGAGGTCTGCTGTGAAGGCGAGCATGATAAATTTTGAGCAACATCTACATACAGTATTTGAGTAACGAGGATCACCAATGTCACATACTCCTAAAATAATTACAGCAAATAAAATTATATATATGTTCACAAACACACACAGTATATTTAAACTGACTTAAAAATTTACAATTGTTTTTAAAGCAACATAACTCCAAACTCTAATATGGAATTTAATCGTTTCTTGGTTTCTTGGAATTGGAATTCTTTACTTATTGAATGCAAGTCATATTTTCCAGTTTCAATGTCCAAAGCAGAATAAAATGAATTGGATTTTCTGGGGCCCTCCGTGAGTCGTCACCTTACCGTGGTGGAGGGGTTTGTGTGTCCCAATGATCCTAGAAGCTAAGTTGTCTGGGGCTTTATGCCCCTGGCAGGGTCACCCATGGCAAACAGGTTCTAGGTGAGGGGCCAGACAAAGCACGGCTCAAAGACCCCAATGATGAATACAATAAATGGATCTAGGTTTCCCTTGCCCGGACGCGGGTCACCGGGGCCCACCTCTGGAGCCAAGCCTGGAGGTGGGGCTCGTTGGCAGGCGCCTGGTGGCCGGGCCTACACCCATGGGGCCCGGCCGGGCACAGCCCGAAGAGGCAATGTGGGTCCCCCTTCCCATGGGCTCACCACCCATGAGAGGGGCCAAAGGGGTCGGGTGCAATGTGAGCTGGGCGGCAGCCAAAGGCGGGGACCCTGGCGGTCCGATCCTCGGCTGCAGAAGCTAGCTCTTGGGACATGGAATGTCACCTCTCTGGCAGGGAAGGAGCCCGAGCTGGTGTGTGAGGCAGAGAATTTCCGACTGGATATAGTCGGACTTGCCTCCACACACAACCTGGGTTCTGGTACCAGTTCTCTCGAGAGGGGTTGGACTCTCTTTCACTCTGGAGTTGCTCACGGTGAGAGGCGCAGAGCAGGTGTGGGCATGCTCATTGCCCCCCGGCTCAGTGCCTGTAAATTGGGGTTCACACCGGTGGACGAGAGGGTTGCATCCCTTCGCCTGCGGGTGGGGGGACGGGTCCTGACTGTTGTTTGTGCATATGCACCAAACAGCAGCTCAGCATACCCACCCTTTTTGGAGTCCTTGGAGGGTGTGCTGGAGAGTACTCCTGCTGGGGACTCCCTTGTTCTACTGGGGGACTTCAATGCTCACGTGGGCAATGACAGTGAGACCTGGAGGGGCGTGATTGGGAGGAACGGCCCCCCCGATCAGAACTCGAGTGGTGTTTTGTTATTGGACTTCTGTGCTCGTCACGGACTGTCCATAACGAACACCTTGTTCAAACATAAGGGTGTCCACATGAGCACTTGGCACCAGGAGACCCTAGGCCGTAGTTCCATGATCGACCTTGTGGTCGTGTCATCGGATTTGCGGCCGCATGTTCTGGACACTCGGGTGAAGAGAGGGGCGGAGCTGTCAACTGATCACCACCTGGTGGTGAGGAGGCTCCGATGGTGGGGGAAGATGCCGGTCCGTCCTGGCAGACCCAAACGTATTGTGAGGGTCTGTTGGGAGCGTCTGGCAGAATCCCCTGTCAGAAGGAGTTTCAACCCCCACCTCCGACAGAGCTTTTCCCATGTTCCGGGGGAGACGGTCGACATTGAGTCCGAGTGGACCATGTTCCGTGCCTCTATTGTTGAGGCGGCCAATCTGAGTTGTGGCCGTAAGGTGGTTGGTGCCTGTCGTGGCGGCAACCCTCGTACTCGCTGGTGGACACCAGCAGTAAGGGATGCCGTCAAGCTGAAGAAGGAGTCCTATCGAGCCTTTATGGCCTGTGGGACCCCAGAGGCAGCTGACGGGTATCGACTGGCCAAGCGGAACGCAGCTTTGGTGGTCGCCGAGGCAAAAACCAGAGCATGGGAAGAGTTCGGTGAGGCCATGGAAGCCGACTTCCGAACGGCTTCGAGGAAATTCTGGTCCACCATCCGACGTCTCAGGAGGGGGAAGCAGTGCACCACTAACACTGTGTACAGTGGGGATGGGGCGCTGCTGACTTCAACTCGGGACGTTGTGAACCAGTGGGCAGAATACTTCGAAGACCTCCTCAACTCCACCAACACGCCTTCCTTGGAGGAAGCAGAGCCTGGGGACTCTGAGGTGGGCTCTCCTATCTCTGTGGTTGAAGTCACCGATGTGGTTAAAAAGCTCCTCGGTGGCAAGGCACCAGGGGTGGATGAGATCCGCCCAGAGTTCCTCAAGGCTCTGGATGTTGTGGGGCTGTCCTGGTTGACACGCCTCTGCAACATCGCGTGGTCAACAGGGAGAGTGCCTCTGGATTGGCAGACCGTGGAGTTCTGTGGGGTGTGCTTCGTGGGTATGGAGTACCGAACCCCCTGTCTCGGAGTTGTTGGTTCCTTTGTTGTTTGTTCACAACCCCCCACCCCCATAGAATTTATTTTGTGATTTCCTCTCTTGATTTTCAGTTTGGTGCATTAGTGTTTGCTTTTCTGAGTGTCATTGAAGTCATCGTTCATTTACGTTTTCTTGGGTGGTCACTCTCGAGCAGAAGGCATGGAAACCGGGAAGGAGAAGGACGTGCCGGTCTAGTAGTCGCTTGAGTTGTGTATATACAGTACGTTTTAAAAAGAACCAACACGACAGCTCGTTTGTTTTCTGTCGTTTTGCTCCGCTGCAGAAACTGCCGTGTGAAGCGGCTTTGTACGTGTGAACGCTCCACACAATTTGCTGCGGTGCAAAATATATCGCAACAAAATATATCGTTGCAGCGCCGGAGCAAATGTGTGCCGTGTGAACGGCCCTTTAGTCAATCAGTTCCTACAACAGCAAATCGCAACCGGCCCCTTGCTAGGTTCTGATAACCTTCAATCTTGGCTCCAGCCTCCCTGTATGGAGTTTGCATGTTCTCCCCGGGCCTGTGTGGGTTTTCTCCAGGTACTCTGGTTTCCTCCCACATTCCAAAAACATGCATGAAAGAATAATAGAACACTCTAAATTGTCCCTAGGTGTGAGTGTCAGTATGGATGGTTGTTCATCCATGCATGTCCTTTTAGAACAGCTTTTCACATGGCTACACTGTAAAAATGAACTTTTGGTTTGAAAAAAAAAGATGTCTACATTAGAGATTGTGCAGGACAACTGCGTCTTTGTCAGTGGCTAAGTACCCACTCGTTGATGAGTACTTAAGAATGCAATGGACAGTAATTAGGGTGTGACACATATTTGGTTTCTGGGGGGGGGGGGCAAAGTGGAGACTCGCTTCGTTGACGCAAAGTTTCACATCAAGGTGAGGGGCCTGAAATTAGCGTCTTGTAGCCCGTGAGTGTGAGACCCCTGTATTAAATTAAGAAACATTTCACATCTTTTTGGAAAGGCAGGTTGGAAATATAGGTTGTTATTTCAGTATTATTGGATGACTACATTGATAAACTACAACTTGAGCCCTTCTGACAGTTTCGTGGTATATTGGTTTCAATGGCAGCACTGTTAAATGCTGGATGCGGAAGGGAGCCGGTCACCTTGTTGAAGTGAAGTTGTAGTCTTGGAAGTAGGAAAAATGGACAAACATAAATATGGAACAGCTTTGACAATATCCCAAACTGTAATAACCGAAGCAGAGCATTGCATACACAGTGTAGGTGTTTTATTTGTTTTAATTTCTTTGATTGATAAATTAATAACTAAAGTGTTTTGAAATGTTGTTACAATACTTTATGTAGTTTAGGAATTTGTGTGAATTTCTGATTATGTTATATGAAACGTTAAAGTGAGAAGACCATGAAAGGGTTAATCATGTTTAAGTAGAGTTTTCGCTCCGAAGTTGCTGCTCTGCCCATCCCCCGCTTTCCCCCTCGCATCAATTAAGAGCGGTTGGCTTCAAAGGCTGCAGGAGGGTTGTCTTCACACGATACTTTTCGGCGCACTCAAGCCATTTATATTTCTATACCGGGACAACCAACACCATTTGGCTTTTTGACAACATGGAGAAAACACGGAGAAGACTGTTGTTACAATACTTTATGTAGTTTAAGAATTTGTGTGAATTTCTGATTATGTTATATGAAACGTTAAAGTGAGAAGACCATGAAAGGGTTAATCATGTTTAAGTAGAGTTTTCGCTCCGAAGTTGCTGCTCTGCCCATCCCCCCACTCTGCCCATCCCCCCACTCTCCCCCTCGCATCAATTAAGAAGCGGTTGGCTTCAAAGGCTGGAGGAGCGTTGTCTTCGCGCGATACTTTTCGGCGCACTCCAGCCATTTATATTTCTATACCGGGACAACCAACACCATTTGGCTTTTTAACGACATGGAGAAAACACGGAGAAGACTCGCCCCTAACCGGGAGCACCACCGTCAGAATGAGAATGCTCAGGTAAGTAATCATCCTTTCTTTGTCGAGAGACGCGTACCCGCGAATACGAGTGTCGTCGTAACAATCTGCGTACTGAGCACCGAAGGACTTGTTACTCGCGGCGTACTGTAAACTCTAGGCCGTCAATTGGTTTTAATTTAAAGCTGCTTTATGTAGTTTTTTTCTACACGAAGAAACAATGGCAAACTACGAACACAGTAATTTAGGAACAACGCACATGGCTTGCGCTCAGGCGGTTACGGCAAGGCCGCGTCGCGTTGAATTTATGTGGTTTATATTTCGGCAAAAATGAGACAGAAATTGTTAGTTTCTGTACTCATACCGAATTGAAATAAGTAGACAAATGAACCAGTGCTCTGGCTCGCTGTATTATATTAAACTAGACATGTTTAGTCTAGCCAGAAACCATTTTTTCTCGAGAAAAATGTATTTTTTAAATTAAATACCGAATGAATGAGGCGGATTGCAGGCCAACGCGAGCTGCTTTACTGTGTTTTTAAATGCCAGTTGCTTAATTTCACAGAGCATCCGAAGCGTGTATCCAACATGAGTTTTATCATCACAGGTTCAAATACTACTCTGTACCATTTTATTTATTACTATCGTATTTTGAGTTAATTTACATAATCATATTCATTTTACTCTTTTTTTCTGCCTGTCAACTAAAATGTCCATCGATTTTTGCCCAGTTTTTAATTTAATAAATTATATTATTTGTCTCTTTTCCATGAGACTAGAAAATGCATGCTGATTAACTCATACTTTGTTTTATTAATGGAGGTTTTAGTTCCATCTGGTCTACTTTCCATCCTGTGAAAATGTGTGACGACAAAACATTGTCGTATTTTCATGAATGCAAGTTGGAAGACAAGTGTTGAAAACATTGGCAAAGACAGATAAACTTTGTACAGAATTGCCGAGATCTAGCATAAAACTCTTTCACCATCTCAGTTGTCTACAAAATGAACAATTTTCCCTGTTTTTCCCTCTTCTGCCCTGATGTGTAGGCTCAAATGCGTAAAGCCCAACCATCAGGGCAACATAGACCTCTTCTCAAAGAGAGGCCTGGTGCTGAGACTCATTCCGGAGCCTTCTCCACAAGCTCAACACCATCATCATCATCAGAGGAGTCTGTGTCATCCGCCCAAAGTGGAGATGACCACAAACCAGCATTCAGTGAAGGGAGGGGGTCCCGGTCGTCCAACAGCAGTGGATCAGAAAAGGACCACATTGATTTGCATGAAGCTAAGGCCCTCAAGGCAAAATGTAAATCAAAACAAAAAGGTATGAAATCGAAAGGAACAGAGAAGTTAAATGATGGCCAAAAAAGGAACTACCACCAATCTTCGTGGATGTGACACGTGCCTCAGAAAATACGCACAAGAGAGCAAGGCCAAAAACCCAGAACTGTTGAGGTCAACAAAATTAAGGAAGCATGTTGCTACCTTATGTCAGCTTCTCGACCTGAACAATCAGGAACTCGAGCAAGTTGCTCGTTTTATGGGACACGACATTAGAGTCCATTGTGAGTTTTATCGGCAGACCGATAAAACTTTCCAAGTGGCCAAGATTGCCAAACTACTGTTTGCGATGGAACGTGGGACAGAGTCGCTGAAGGGAAAGAGTCTGCAAACCCTGGACTCTGTTATCACTGGTATGTAAATTAATATATTTTTAAAGTCATCCCCCCTTCCATTTATTCTTTTCTCCCTCTGTCTTTGTTTCCACGACAGTGTGCATGTCTTTATCGGCATATTTTCTTTTACCTTCATATTTTAGTGTAAAATTATGTTTTCTGATTTCTGACTGTGAATATTTCAAAAGGAAGAGCACATGCAGCCACCTCAACCAAAGGTCTGAAAAGTGGCAAAAAGAGAAGACCAGATCCAGGGAGACGACAGGAAGCTCAAGATGGTATGTAATAAAAATAACATTAGTAGTCATAGCAGGAAGAGGGATGCCAATATATGCTCTAGAGTTCATGCTTGGAATTAATATAGAAACCTTGAATCATTTCAAATTAATCACATTCAAACGTTAGCCCTAATGTTGACCAAATGACCTACTTCTAAGTTACAACAATTTTTAGTTAGACACCAATTGATCCCAGTTGCCTCTGCCTCTGGCACCTTTAACCAGAACCTTTTTTTCAATGCTAACAATAAGCAAACAAAAGCACGCACATATGTATGTCGAGTTATTTGGGGGGATGTTGCAGCAACTTGACAGGCAGCTGCCTCTCACTATCCTCACACGTGTGCTGTTCTGACACACATCTGTCCTGTGGATTAAAAGTAACGAACAATGATCAAAGACAGAACTTTTAATCAAACAGGGAGTTAGTGATAACATGCGATCGATACCGTTCTAATACCGTTAAACTACTACTGATTAAAGCTGGTTAGCCTGTCGACCTCACAGTGCAAAGGTGCAGGGTTCAATTCCGGTCCTAGTCTTCCTATGTGGCGTTTGCTTATTTTTCCCACCACATACCTGCGTGGGCTTACTCCAAGTACTTCGGTTTCCTCCCACATTCCCATAACATGCATGGCTGATTGAACACTCTAAATTGTCCCCAGGTGTGAGTTTGAGATGGTTGTCTCTGTGTGCCCTGCAATTGGCTGGCAACTTGTTCAGGGTGTCCCCCGCTGACCTCCCAAAGACAGCTGGGATAGGCTCCAGCATGCCCTGCGACTCTTGTGAAGATAAAGCGGATTGGAAAATGGATGGATGTTTAGTAATTCCTTCACCTTGACAGCTCTCATTTTCTCTGTGTCCAGACCATTTGCATAAATGAGAAAACCCTTTTATTCTCGGAGCAAGAGTGAATGTCTTCCATCCATATTTACATGGTGTAAATGTCATCTTTCACGGAATGAGAAGTGCCACATTCAGCTGTAGCAACGAGATCTGATGATGAAGATGATGGAGGCGGTAACAGTACCAACTTGGACACTGAAAACACAGGTAATGCTTTCAGTTTGACTTAAACCATCTGTCACTGCACCATTGCTATGTTTCTGAGATGTAAGGAATTTCATTTGAGTACATCATCTTGCTACAAGGCACCTACAAAAGGCCACTGAAGATGCAGTCAATTAAAGAAAGAAATTATGCTGATGACGCTGATGACGACATGAGTGATGTTTCTGGCAGTGAATATGGCGGTAATGTTTTTTTGTCCGACTTGAATCCTCTTTTGCTGTATTATTGGCATATTTCTGAGATGCATGTGGAAAGAACTTTGATTCTATCAAAACATTATTTTATAGATGGAGGGGTGTGCCATAAGACAGTTAAGAAGACTGTCAAGAAAAAAAAGACAATGTTGGGAAGACATGGATTGGGTGAGTCTCTAACATTAGCACAAGTGACATGTTACAGACCTGGCATTAGTAAGATTTTTTTTCTTACTCCAAGTCAGGGGTGTCAAACTCATTTCACTCTGTCAAACTCAGGCCACATTGGCCTCGGTAGATGTTAAGTGGGCCGAGCCATTAAAATTATACCGTACTCTGCTATAAAGAAGCACAAGAACATTCGGAAATGTAGAAATTTAATGAACATATCTTTTTACAAAACATTTCATGAAGCACCTTAGATTTCCTTAGACAAATGTGCGATTGACTTTTATCATTCGCATATATGCATCGCAACTGATTGTACAAGGGCACTAAACAAGTAATTGGTGTTGAAAAATACAGTGATGCACTTTTAGATTAAAGGAGATTTGTGAAGAAAGGAATTTTTAAGCCTTGTGCATATAAATTATAAATTTAATCCCTGCCTATACCTTACAAACAAAAGAGAGTGCCATTAAATGTGTAAAGAACAATGAATTCAAATGTCCTTGATAGCATCTGCTGTTTTGGGTCCGTCCGTCTCAGTGACAGACTTAGACTGCTATTGTCTTCTTCTCAAAACAATGTGTCTTTCTACTCTGATCAAAACGGTGTGTCCCCTAGCGGATACTCCAGGAATTGCATGTTATTCAAAATTTTCGTTCCATGTCTTTTCTGCATTTTTTTCACTTTTAAATGATCCTGCGGGCCTGATCAAACCTGCTTGTCGGACGGTAACGGCCCACCGGCCGTATGTTTGACACCCCCGCTCCAAGTCCTGATTGTTTTTTGTACATTCCAATATATCAGGAATTACAAATGTGTATCATCAAAGCATATTCACCCAAAGGATATTATTATTATTATTTACAGTCTATGACGCATCTTTCACACATGGCCAAGAACAACCATCAACATCAGGGAGCGCCACCAAACGAAAGAGGATTGCAACACTTAAACATGACGACGATGATGTTGAAGACAGCGGTGAGTCAGTGCATCGTCAACACAACTCAAAGTTTCATTACCATTATACTAACATGCCAACTTTCTTAGATGAAGAGGACAAAAAGACTGGACACAGATCTCTTGGGAAGAAGAAGACAACAGTTCGAAAAGAACATAGTGAAGTTGGTAAGATGAATTTCTGTTGGATAGATCCGTATAACAATTTAAGAAACTCAAACAGCACAAGTCACTGTGACTTGCAGATGTAAAGACGAGTCGTTGAAGTGGTCTACTCAGTTGTAAAATTGTCTTCAATTTCTATTGTATAGCAATTTCTCTTACAGGGTTATGATATAATTTGGTTACAGTAACACACTGATTGTAATTGAATCCAATTAAAAAAAATCTGACCAAAGAGAGATACAGTCGAACCTCTCAACAACGAAATCATGTTTGCAGCCAGAAATATTCACATTCACACCATCACTGAGCAGGAACTGATCCCACACAAGTCATGCGAGTATACCACTACACCACAGATGTCAAAGTCAAGGCCCAGGGGCCGGATTTGGCCTGCCACATCATTTTATGTGGCCTGCAAAAGCAAATAAAGCATGTCGAATTCCATGAGGCTTGCTAAAGTCTGAACCAAAATCTCAAAATGTCATATGAAGTCCACAAGAACAATCATTATGTTTTACTTCTGATTTTAAAAGTAGTTATCCATCAATATGTTATGAGTGGTGTATGTAATGTGGAGGTGATTAAATATGTATATGGTCTCCCAAAATTCATAATGGCCCTCCAAGGGAAACCATGACTACAATGTGGCCTGTGCCAAAAATGAGTTGGTCACTCCTGCAATACACCATCAGCAACCAGAAGTTACATATTTGGTATCTGACATTTGAATGGATTGTAAAATAATGCATTTCACTGCAAACAAGGAAAACTGGTAATGCATAACGTATTAGATAATATTCACCACATATGTTGCTCTGAAATCGGCACAGTGGTTCAGGCTTTGATTGTAGCTTCGAAACATGAATGTCAACAGTGCCGCTGGATTACCATTTATCGCGGCCTCTGTGTGTCATGGATTTTTTCAAACATATTCATTAAAAAAAAGTGAAAATGCTGCAAAAGGTCCTCAAGAGGCAGTGAAAATAATCAAAACAACAGCGAGTCACATAGAGCAACATATACAGGACTGTGTTTACTGTATTTCGTTATTTATACACTAACCTAACCTAACTTATACATGTTTAAATATATTAGTATATAGCATTAAGTACTGTTAATTACTACAAACATGCATGTATACCAGTACATTTGGCCTTATAAATATTTATACTCATACACATGTCCATATACCTATATGGAGGGTGGGGGGGTTTTGCTACTTGGCGGATTTTCGTTTATCGCGGGTGGTTTCGGTCCCCATTAACCCCGAGAAACGAGGGATCACTGTACTTGCAAAGACTGTTTTTTCTGTATGTTCGTCACAATAGAAGGCTTCAGAAATAGAAAACAAAAGTTTGGGGCATGCTGGAGCCTATCCTAGCCGTCATTGGGCTGTAGTCAGAGTACACCCTTTAGTGGTTGCCACCCAATTGGGGGGCCCACATAGATAAACAAGACATTAAAGGCGGAGACAAGGCAAAAAACCCCACATTAATTTTAAGGATATTGAAAAATATTAAATAATGTAAAGAGCATAACACTCATGAATCATGCCTTGAGGGAAATTGCTGCTGAGGTGTTTTTAAGTCAACAAAGTTGCTTTAAACTAGATGCCTAAAACATGTTTTGAATCAATGCATTTTTGATTCTGGTCCTGTTATCAGTCAAGGCAGTGTTCAGATCTGTTTATATTCAACTAAACCACTAATAACCCTCTTTTTTCCCCTCCAGAATTGGAAACTAAAAAAAGGAAGAGACCCGGACTCCAAAGGAAAGAGCAGCAATTGATCGACACCTTTCAAAATTTGTAGCATTAAAGAAAGTTCCAAGGAAAGATGACTGCGTTAAGTGTCGTAGTCAAGCATCGCCAGACCTTGAAGACCGCACATGGAGAGATATTCCACAATGAAATTATTAAAAGATATGTAATTGGGAAAAAAGCTTGAAGATGAAAGATAGAGAGAGGGAGAGACATAGGGGGGAGATAGATGAAGGGAGAGAGGGAATGGGATGAGAGAGAGGGGAGAAAAGGAATAGAGTTTGAAAGCACAGTTATTTGGTAGGGTATATGTGGGTTCATGTGTCAGGTTGTGGCGCAGCAAGTTTTTTTAGTGTGCGTTTTGAAGGTTGAAGTTTTTCAGGTGTTCTTGTAAGTTTTGAATAAGAGTACTTTTGTTTGTCAAAAATAAATCATAAAGTCAAGTCAGCTTTTATTGTCAAATATGCTCTCTGTGTAATGTACAGCACAGATTAAAATACTTTCCCCTCTCAGCCACAGTGCAAACATGTTGCGTATTGAACACACAAATATCAGAACTAAATAAAACTAAATAAATGACAGTACCCATAAATTAATGGTGATAAACTGTTTAAAAATAATATATCTGATTATAAATTTACATCATTAAATGTTTAGTAAGGCGAACGGCACCTAATCTACTTCAAAATCATTAAGAACGCATGGCCGGTGCCCGGTCCTCACTTATCTAGTTAAAAACTTTTTCTTAACCTTTGGTGTTTTATTTAATCTAAAGGAATGTATTGCCTAAGGGCGCCCTCCTGTGTCTAGAAATGTGTCTTTTTCATTTCTTTTTCAAGCAGAAAGGGTGGTCCTCGCTTTGTAGGCCTTTTTACTCGGTCCTCACTGTGCAGCAAGTGCAGGAATGTGTGTGTGTGTGTGTGTGTGTGTGTGTGTGTGTGTGTGTGTGTGTGCTGCCCCCTAAAAAGTGGTCCCCACAAATCACATAAACCGGTCTGCGTGTGTGTGTGTGTGTGCTGCCCTTGTATTAGAAGCTGAGTAAATAATTTATATCCTTCAGATTTCGTCCGTCAACACACAACGCTGACTTTCTTTGTGTATTGTCCCTCAAGCACTTTTGACTGTTTGAGGGACAGTTTGTATGTATCCAAGGCTGACTTCCAACAATGGTGACATTGAGCCCTCCGCTGTCAACGGTTCAGTCCGGCGATCAATCATGCATGAACACTGACAACGTACAGTGTACAGAACCTTACAAAGCTGCAGGGACACCTGTGACATTAAATAATTACGCCATGTCCATCAAGGTTTATCTTCGAATTCAATACTTTTCTTCCTCAAGCCTTTCAGGAGAGAAGCTCACTGCCGTGTCCTGTAGGTGTCACAAAAAGTCATCTTCCATTGTTTGGAATGTTGACAATACCAGCGAAGGAAATATTTGTTTAATAGTTTCCTTGTCTCAGGCCACACCCCTCCCTGAAGTCGCTTTGAATCATGCTTGTTCTAAATGTTCTTCTTTCTGCCTACATTCTTGCTGCTGGAGGCTGTAAATTTCCCCAGTGTGGGACAAATAAAGGATATCTTATCTTATATCTCTTGGTATGTCATTCAGTCACTTTTTTTAACATTTATGGTCTTCTCATAATACATTTAGGAAGAGCAAGAGATGATATCCAATACACAAAAGTGTAGTATCGGAGGTTGAAAGCTGCATTTGATTTTCTTATTGTCTGTACAAAGTCCTTGGGTGGCATGAAAGGTGCTTTTAAATAAAATGTATTATTATTATTATTATTATTATTATTATTATTATTATTAAAAATGTTGACTGCAGAGCTGTGTAAATTGCAATAACAGCATCCACCACAAGACAGCAGATATCACTCAATGGCGCCTCCAAACCCAAGACAGCATTTTTCATCACAGAACATCCATAAGCAGCTCCTGCCCAGAAGCATACGAAGCAGATTACTGTATTTGGCACAAACCCGTCTTTGCTTCGAAAATCACTTTTTTTTTTTTTACTTCAAAGCCTTAGTCGGTGAGGGGTGGATCGTGCATTTATTAGAAATAAAAAAAAGGACCACTGCTAACGGTGTATCGTGATTTGCAGGAAACATAAAAAAATAAAATAAACTGACCAAATCTGGGCAAAGGAGGTTTCAGTTACAATGTGTCAAAATGACTGCAGTCTCCAAACATTAAGGGGAAAAAAAAAAAAAAAAAACAACATACCAACAAAAAGTAGTTACTTGGGGTTTCCCATGAAACATGACCTCATTAAAAAGGTGAGCAAGAGTCAATGCCAGACTTAAAAGACGGCGTCTGACAAGTTAACCTTCGACACCAACAACAAACTGATTTGAATGCCGCCTGAGATGGAAAACTAAGAAAACACTCGCCTTTACACCTTTCTGTTGTTTTTGGATTTCCCTCTTCTGTCCTCCATGAAATGAGTTTGCCCTTGTTTAAAGAATACATCTGTTTGTTTGAGTGTACATTTCCAAATGGGTCTCAAAGCTTCAAGGGTCATCAGCCAGCCTCCCGCTCCCCCCCCCCACCCCCGCCCCCTGCATCCTTCTCTCTGACATCCCAAATTGGCAAAGCACATGAGTGAAGTCAGGATTAAAGGAAAGTGTCCTCTCAGATGACTGCTCCATCTGTCCCCAGGATCGAGTTATAAGGCGTTGTGATATTGGCTGATTCATTTCAATCAGCAGCAGATCCGATTCAAATAAGCCCCCCGACTGCAAAGAAAATCCCTCCTGAGGCCCTTGGTACTATTTCGCCAATGGTGGGACGGAAAAAAAAAAGATATACTTGAAACGTTTATTTTTTTTCTTCTTTTTAATAAGGTGAGCAACAACATTCATTTGCGTCGTCACTCCAAAACCTGCAGTGAAAAGTAAATTCTTCTTCTTTGGAATCAATCTCTTTCCCCTCCAGTTTAATCACCAATCAGGAAGCACCTAGACCCCATTAATCAAGCAAATTGGATCACTCCCACCCACTCTGCAGGAAAAGAAAAACATCATCAGGGCTTTAATGTGTTTTGGTCAATGCATTTACAGTGACTTCAATTGTGACTTTGATCTTCTTTAAATGACTTCGGGTTTACCCCTGGGCATGTTCATGTTGAGCATCGTTAATAAACAGGTCGTACAGGAAATGCTAAAGCGTGTCTTTCTTTAATTGATGTGTGTCTGCTAATTACTGTGTTTCCTGTCATCCAAAATGGTTTGGTGAGTGTTTTCCACATACGCTAGCACATGGTTATTAAAGTTAATCAATAAATACCGGTACTTTTAAAGCAGACCTGAATGCACTGAATGAAATTTGTACTTTTCAATGAATAAAATAGCACAGGTTGTTCTAATCCAATGTATTATATGATCACGATCCAAATGTACATTTTCTAAAGCTTGTCATCATTTGTTGATTCGCCCACCCTCAGTGACGCCCCCCCCCCCCTCCTTCCATTGGTGATTTCCATACACTTGTAACAGAAATGGAATGACAATGTTTTTATGATAAGACTAGCTAGTTAGCCTCCCTCCGGGCGGCTCATCAGCTAGTTCCTGCGGAAGGCTGGTAAGGTGGGCCTTCGGCCCACAAAAGTGTTGTTGCTTGGTTCAACTTTTTGTTCATCTTCATTGCTTATCGCGAAAATAAAGAGATGTTTAGCTCTACTAAATAACTAACAATTTCATTGCAATGCTTGTGGGTAGACAACATTTTTTCGCTAAGATGCCCACGCGATCGTAGTGAGCCACTGCCTGAGCGGCGCAGTGGCGGCGCGCAGCGGCGCGGTGAAGTAGGTACGTTTTGAAAAGGGACAGACGGAAGGACAGACCGCGTGCGGGACGACGCGCAATATATATATAGATATATAGAAGAAAACATGTCACCTCAATTTGAAAGGCAAAACAACACTTGTGTGTGTGAAATGTGTTGAAAAATGTGCTCACCATTACTTAGAGGTAAATAAGACACGGTTTTAATGTGATGTGAAAAAGTTGCCGACGGCGTTGCGGTTCACTCGCCTGACTTCGTGCGGCGCTACGTGGGATCGGTTTCCACTCAGTGATGGTGCCATTGTGGGTGTGATTGGTCATCCGTCACTATATGTACCCTGTGACTGAGTGGCGACCAGTTCAGGAGGTCGTTCGCCTTTCGCCCAAAATCAGCTGGCACAGGCTCCAGCGACCCTCTTCAGGATAAGCGGTGTTGAAAATGAATGGAATGGATGCAGAGATCATTTTTTTTTTCTTTTTCATCTTCTGTCTTTGCGAAAGTGTAAAATCTTTGAATGCAGAGACATTCACTCAGGAATAGAGGGCCCCGTCCTTTTAGCAATTACCCACAATGCACTACCGGCGGCCATATTGGATGTTCACACACGAATTTGTGTAGTGCTTAGCCCTCCAATATGGCCGCCGCTAGTGCATTGTGGGTAATTGCTAAAAGGACGGAGCCCTCTATAGATAAAACAGCCATAATAGCAATGTTGTTTTGCAATCTGACGCATGCTGTCAAAGAGCGGATGCCTTTCACTCGCCCCTTCCCTTTGCCAGCTGTTTACACTGTGACAGAGTGTCTTTCTGTCAGTTCACACATACGCGTACACACATTCTTAGGCCTAAATGTGCCATTATACGTCCCGTCCATCTGCCCTGCCTTGTGTTTCATCAGCTTTAAGTGCTTATGAACTTATCTATATTCTACCCATGGCTCAGAGCTTTTTTTTTTTCCTTTTGCTTCACCAGCTTGCAATGTTGTTTGAGCGCGTAGCGCTCCAGGCAAATGGAACTCGTCATGTCAGGGCCGAGGACAGCCATCCCACCTTCTCATCCTTATTACATCCCCTCCTCATTCACCCCCCAAACACACACACACACACACACACACACACACACACACGTGCACACTCAGAGCCCATGAATGCGAGCCTGTGAGTGACTACATGTATGAGTTTCAACCTGTGTACACAGCCTCGAGTGCATGGCACAGAGCCAGCCCAGCGCAGATAACATCTTGAAAGAAACATTACGGTATTGCATACGCATCTCAAATTGCTCAAATGTTTATAGCAACCAGTGTCACAACAGGTGGAGAAGGGGATGAACCTTTGGCAGCCCTCGCAGGTCACATTTATGCATGGAAGCGAGCATTTTGATGGCCCGTGACAGCAAATTAAGAGCAACTGACTCATACCAGTGTGTCTTCAAATATGAAGACAGATAGTTGTGTTTGCAGTAGGAGAAACAAAAGCTCAACGGAAGGGCAAAGGAAACATTTTAATGCGTATAGAGAGAATATTAAAAACAGAGCCACTTAATCACAAATGGCTTGAAATGTTTTCTCTTTTTGTGATTATTTTGAGATAAAATACAGCGTTTTCTGTTCAGCGTGCTAGTTGCTTTTGTTCTGTTTTGCTGCAGCATTCAGCAGTTTTGTTTTGGTTTTTTTTGTTTGTTTTTTAATCAAAGGTTGACAGAAAAGAGTCCAAAGAGTTCACGTTTCATACTTTTCAAGCGGACTTATTTTAGGCATCATTCTGTGGCAGTAAGCAATTATGTTCATGCTGTTCCAAGTATACAAAGTAAAGCCATTTTATTATTATTATTATTATTATTATTATCAGCAAGATGAGATTATGATCACTAGTTCTGCAGTTTCCTCCTGCTTACTCTCGACACAAATAGTGAACATTCAGTATGACCACATATATATATAAATATATGTGATCATACTGAATGAGTGCTTTTTACTGTCTTCGTGATTAATTTATTGATTTTATTGTTGTATACGATGTGAATTTTGCCCCATGTACAGCACTATGTATACAGCAGTAAGTGCTCTATAAATACAGTTAATTATTCTATTAAAAAAACACACTCAAATTTTGCAAGATAATAATAGTCGTGTCAGAATGGATGATTTGTTTGATTTACAGTTGTTATGAATGTAACATGTGGCAACTCTTCCTCTGAATCACTCATAAATTAGTCATGCCGCCTTGGACTGTCTGGCCATGAACAGAAACTTCAGTTGACCTTGGAAAACACACGGTTATTGTATCATGTAAATAATAAATGTAAATAAAAAATACTAAATAATAGAATGTTTGGTTTTACTTTTTTACATTCAGAAAAAAATATGGCTCGCAAAATGAGCACAACCTGCTGTCCCCGAGGTGCACCCTGACATGTGGCAAAAACACAAAATACAGTATGAAAAAAAAATGCGGACCCTTCAGAGCATCCTTGACATGTTCTGCTGTCAGTGGCGTTGACACAGGAGAGCTAACTAAACATGTTGAGAAAATAAAAGCACCTCACAGTGTGCCAATCACCAAATAAGACTCTTATTTTTTTTCTTCCACAGTGGAAATATTTGAAGAAGGGGGGCACAACTGAGATCATTACCTGCCTGCTGGCTAAAGCCATCACACTTTAAATGACGTTAAGCCTTTGCACACACACACACACACACACACACACACAAACATAAGAAAGATGCAAGTGTTCACCCTTAGCAACAGGGGAAGTCCTATCTTTCAGCACAGGAAATCCTCTTAGGATCTGTGTCAAAAATGTAACTTGGACATGACTTCACGTCCACTAATGTCAAAAGTCCGCAAAAGAAAGAACCCCCCCCCCACCCCTACACCCACACACACACACACAGAGGCACACAATTCGCAAATGTTTCCTTGGTTCACTTGATTTAGTTCATTTGGGCAGGACCTATGAAACAAGCTTTCAACAAATACGCAATTGCTCAGTCATTCGGCCACTTGCTTGATCCCACATTACAGTACACAGCTGGCAGTATACACCCCCACCCGAACCTCTCTCCCACCCACCGAAGCCACTTGTCACATTGACATATCTACCGCTCGCTTTGAAAAATCCATTTGCGGATTACACACTAAAATACAAGAAATATTTCATTCATTCATTCATTCATCTTCCGAGCCGCTTGATCCTCACTAGGGTCGCGGGGGGTGCTGGAGCCTATCCCAGCTGTCTTCGGGCAGTAGGCGGGGGACACCCTGAATCGGTTGCCAGCCAATCGCAGGGCACACAGAAACGAACAACCATTCGCACTCACACTCACACCTCGGGACAATTTAGTGTTCAATCAGCCTGCCATGCATGTTTTTGGAATGTGGGAGGAAACCGGAGCACCCGGAGAAAACCCACGCAGGCCCGGGGAGAACATGCAAACTCCACACAGGGAGGCCGGAGCTGGAATCGAACCCAGTACCTCTGCACCGTGAATCCAACGTGCTAACCACTGGACTACCGGGCCGCCCAAGAAAGAAATATTTCAAACAGTAAATAAAAAAGCCCAACTTATGTCTCGCAGTGTGATGTGAACACCTTACATAGATTCCAACTAATCCAAAAATCGTCTGGTTGGTCTATTTTGAGAGTTCACGGTGTGAATTTCAGACCTCTTAAAGGCACGGAGAGGTCAGAAATGATCTTATTCAAGGTGCTGTCAGCAAAGAGCTTACTGCAGATTCAAACAAAGTTCTTTTTTTTTACATTTAAAGTCATGAATGAGGGTCCAACGTGAAAATATCAGACACAGTTCACTTTGCAAAAAGCCTGAACACCGAGAAATAAACCGCAGGTAAGCTGCCGGTGTGGCATACAATGGAGGAAAGAAGAAGAGGACGAATTAGAGGAGGCATTTTGCGGATTAAATTCTACACATTTGCTCTTCCATTTGATATGCATAATCTTCTGTATTAGTTTATTGTACGCGTCTTATGTCAGCTGCTGTGCTCGGAGAGAAGAGCTGACTGTTTTTGGCCGTAGTGGATGTCTGCACTGCACTCTACCTGTGAGTAAGTCAGAAGTACAAGCTAAAACTGACAGCTTTATTACCACCACCTGCTCGGAAGATGCGTACTGCATCATACAACACCTGAACTAACGATCATAGACTTCCCTCATAAACCCTGCGGCAAAAACTAGCACACGGGGTAAACTCGTTCATATATACTGAACAAAGATGAACACCCGCAAGTTGATTTACAAGCAGGAGGGCCTGGAGGTTGGAGAAGTTTTATCTTAATCAGACAGAAAGGCCGGCGGTCCGCCAATGAGTTTTTAAACACATTAGACAGAACGGCCACGGAGCACATCGGTGGGACTTGCTGAGAAATAATTGACGTCACAAACGGTATTTGTTGACAAAAAACATGGCAGAAGCAATCTGTGAGGTTGTTTTTCGTTGATCTAGTCATGACAGGTATACCGGTTAAATCTGTGAGATCTGATCCAATCATCAAATTTGTCCATGGATTGAAAAGTGCATTTATATTATTGACTCTTCGGCATTGCAAGTAATCTTAAATTGCCCCATGAGGTATTTCAATGACATGGCGCACCTAAATAGGAATACCCCAAGGCATTTTTTTCTACCCTATACCACTTCAATGAGTGGTACAGGGTTCACTCATTGAAGTGAATTGAACCACAGAGTGGTTCAATGAACATCATCTACCTCTATATTCATTCATTCATTCATCTTCCGAGCCGCTTGATCCTCACTAGGGTCGCGGGGGGCCTGGAGCCTATCCCAGCTGTCCTCGGGCAGTAGGCGGGGGACACCCTTAATCGGTTGCCAGCCAATCACAGGGCACACAGAAACAAACAACCATTCACACTCACACTCACACCCAGGGACAATTTAGAGTGTTCAATCAGCCTGCCACGCATGTTTTTGGAATGTGGGAGGAAACCGGAGCACCCGGAGAAAACCCACGCAGGCCCGGGGAGAACATGCAAACTCCACACAGGGAGGCCGGAGCTGGAATCGAACCCGGCACCTCTGCACTGTGAAGCCGACGTGCTAACCACTGGATACCGGGCCGCACGTCAATATTAAGTTCGATTAATCGTTTGTTTGGAAGAGAGAAGAAAGTTGGAGTACCCAGACAAAACCTGCAAAGAACATGCAAAACCCACACTGGAAGGCTGGAAATAAGATTCGGACAAAGAACCTCAGAACGGTGAGGCTGTGCCATGCAAGCCACTTGCGATCTCACTTATGCAAAGTGAGGCAGCATTCAGCAGCAGGGCATCAACCATGTGTGGCCCAATTTTATTCCACTTCACTGCCACCTGCAATACTAAAGTGAAACGGAATGTATTTGGTGGAGATATGGGCTCGGCTGAGTAGCACGCAGTTTCCATCATTTCATTCTGCGCTTGAATCGAATGTTGTGGCCACTGTGTGCATATATCAAGTAAGCCACCTCGTCGCTACTGCGTCAGTCTTCCATCAAGACTTGATCCAAAGTTTTGTTGAGTGTGTTATTGCCTCATTGATGACATTGTGACTTCCCTCAAGGCACCGAGTCGTTACGCTTCAGCTTCTTTACATGTATGCTTGATTCAAAAATGCAGAGTCTGTTCTCGTGTCAGCTTGTCAAAAAGGCAATACTTCACGCCATGGCCCTCGGCATCCAATATATGATATACGAGCAAGGCACAAGCTTGTTTTTGCGTGAGGCACAGCTGGTTTGCGATTTACGCAATAATGCCATTGAAACACGCTTTTAATGACACTTCCTGCCTCGCCACAAGGGGGACATGTTTGACATATTTGAAAGGAAGTGTCATTTTTAAGAAGCATAGTCAGAGTTGAGCAAAGTAAATGCTCGCTTGTTTGCAACCTTTGCATTTATGCTGTCAATTGCCATAGTCTGTAAGGTGGAGATGGGCAAAAATGATATTTTACGGGAGGACAAAATTATATTTTAAAATATGGACAAAATACATGCAAAATATGTGCCGACTATGTTTGCTTTTTTTGAAAAAAAAAATAATTCAATGCTTCTGCAGCCGAGGATCTGGGTGTCCGGGCTCTCCCTTAGAGATAAGGTGAGGAGCTCGGTCATCCGGGAGGGGCTCAGAGTCGAGCCGCTTCTCCTCCACATCGAGAGGAGCCAGATGAGGTGGCTTGGGCATCTGATTCGGATGCCTCCTGAGCGCCTCCCTGGTGAGGTGTTCCGGGCATGTCCCACCGGGAGGAGACCCCGAGGAATACCCAGGACACGCTGGAGAGACTACGTCACCCAGCTGGCCTGGGAACGCCTCGGGATCCCCCGGGGAGAGCTGGAAGAAGTAGCTAGGGAGAGGGAAGTCTGGGCTTCCCTGCTAAAGCTGTTGCCCCCGCGACCCGGCCCCGGATAAGCGGTAGATGATGGATGGATGGATGGATAATTCAATGCAAGCAGGGCTAAGACATTCACAAAAAAATAAAAATAAAAAAAAATCTCAACCCTGCTGCATATAGTTACAACATAACTTAATTGTTTTTCTGTACCGCTTATCATGTTCTGAATTACAGGGAACTGGAGTTTACCCAAGCTTACTGTGGGCAAATATTCTGATTAATAATAACCCAAATAAGAGCTAATCCTGACCTTGGAATGTTTTTTTCATTGTTATCCAATTTCTAATCGCAGTCTTGAGTTAAAAAAAATTGTAAATCCTTGTGTACATTATACAATTCAGTGAAAGGAGTTAAGAAGGCATGGATGTACTGTACATGAAACAGCTAAATAGAGATGGATGATCATCATGATAATGATATGTAGCCTACAGGGTAGGTTGTGAATATAAAGACTGGCAAACCATTTAGAAAAAAAAATTGACACACCATCCAAATGACATACAAGACTACCTCATCCTTTTTGTCAGGGTCAAGACTCGAAAGAGGAAAGAACGGTTTACCTACTTCATCTTTTTAAAAGAGTCAACAAGAATGGGGTCACTGCGTGTGCAGAGAAAGGTTTGAGTGGCTGAACCTGCTGAACGGTGATTAAAAATGATCAAAATACTGCCAGATTGTCAACCAAAATATCAATATCACCACCCTAGTATGTCACAACACTTCTTCCTACCATACCCCCAACACCATTTCGCAAAAGTGGGATGTCAGTCACTCATCAAGGACTTGTGCTTGGAAACTGGAAGGTCAAAAGAAATTGTGACAATGTTGAAAGAATCACGACTACTGCCAAAGCACCCTTGAGCAAAACACAGAAGCCCTCGCAAGTTGATTTCAGCGGCACGGTCTAATTTTCCACATCCCATTGCGTGTCCGCATGTGACATCTCCTTCGACTGCCGACACTGGTCACCGGCCGATCATGCAGCACGAGTGAAACGGAAAAGCAATACGATACAAAAAGTCATTTGGATGAACTTGTCATCGCCGCACAAGATGGTTTTATTACCAGCCGAAGCCGAATTGGTGACAACATAGTGACACGGCTTGCGCAACATGTAACGTCACTCTCATGTGCTTTCCATGCAAAACATGAGCCGAGGCAATGTGCCAAAGCCAGATGACTGCTACGCTGTGAAAAATACAAAAGACAATGGGCCGGTTTGTGCGGCTCATAGAAACTATCCACCTGTATTGACTTAGTTAAGACCTGCTGTTGCTTCCAGTGTCAACATTTAGAAACAACTTCCTCTGTCAAGTACCAGCGAGCTACGCCCACTTAGTGTGTCAAATTGAGACTAATTGCCTGCACTAAGCTGACAGCTGAAGGTGCGCGATGGATGTCTTAGTGGGGGGTGGGGGGGTGGATTTTGGGGAGGGTCTCGGCTCAGGCATGACACCACTCCACCCCAGTGACCTGCAGGTGAACTTGGACCAGTGAGAAAATAACAGGTTGTCCTATTAGGCCGCCAGTGTGACACTGCAGGGCTCGTTCAGGAAGCCATTCTTAGTTTGCCGTACAACAATTAGCCTGGAGGGCCTCCTGCAGAGACCTGCAAAGTGCACAACCTTGTAAACTTGCCAGCCAAGACCTTTGTCTTGAGGAAATCCGACAGTGAAATGTTTGCATTTGTCGTCGGCAGTTGTCACAAAGATGAGAGGGAAATGACGCCGCTGTTGGACTGTCTGCGATGGAGTTCAGTTTTTATTTTTACCAATGTACTGTAAACTATGGAGTGTGTGTGGTCAATGGAAAGTTTTTATTCCCTCAAACACTTCAAAATAATACATTTTCAATCTATAATTGCCTACATTGTATATGATAATAGTGACATTTAAGAAATGGATTCTTGATGTTCTCCTGCAAGGTGACTCCTTTTCGAATGACACCCTTGCCAGTCAAATTAATTTACTCCCTTTCTGATTTACTATTCAAAGTGGTCAACGTGTTGTTACACTTAAGCTGGCTAACATTGAGATTTTGACCACATTTGTGTTGTTTTCAGACAAACTGCTGTTCAATCGTAGTGTCATCACAGAAAAATGCCATATCGTTGACTGCGCTCAATGGATGCGCAGTAAAATGTCTGATTTCTGTGAAGTGCCTCCGTTGTTGAAATACACGGGTATAGGACACACATTAAGTGTTTGCACAAGGCGTTAAAGCACAGCACACATCACTAAGTGCGAACCCTCATTGTTTGCTTTAGAAATCATCCATGTCCGGTGTTTTGCACTAAAAATACACTTTACAGCATTCTTTGCTCCGCATGGGGTCAGAGTGGAGCCCTTAGGTGCGCTACAGGCCATCCTGTCGGTTGTACCAGATAAAGATGATAAATGTCAACTCACAGAGTACTTAAATGCGTACTTGAATTTACTGCAAGCACAATGCGTCTTTAAAAGCTTTATATGGCATGGATTGATGCACCCTGACGCATACCGCGCCGACTGAAGAAGACCGAGATCCCGGATAGAAGCAGTCGAAATGAGTTTCCTCTGGAGGGTTTCCGGGCTCTCCCTTCGAGATAAGGTGAGAAGCTGGGTCATCGTGGTCAGTCAGAGGAGCCCAATGAGGTGGTTCGGGCATCTGTTTAGGATGCCTCCTGGAAACCTACCTGGTGGGGTGTTCTGGACATGTGCAACTGGCAGGAGGCCCCGAGGACAACCCAGGACACGCTGGAGAGACTATGTCTCCCGGCTGGCCAGGGAACGCCTTGGTATGCCCCGGGAGTAGCTGGAAGAAGTGGCTGGGGAGAGGGAAATCCGGGCTTCCCTGCTAAAACTGTTGCCCCCGCGAGCCGGATAAATGGTAGAGAATGGATGGATGGATGATCTCGGTCATGAATCGAAATTAAATAAATATAACAGCCCTCCTGTAACAACTGATCGTGGCTCAACTTCAGAAAACAGGTTAGGTGTGATTGGTCACTGTCCTGAGCTGACCGAAAGTGGCAAAATGGCCGGCCCCTTAGGTGGCCAGTAACGGTAGCATTTTGCTGCTTAACTCGTATTCCACTGTCATAATGATGAAAGACATATATTAAAAATTCTGTTTTTTGTGTATTTTGGATGGAAGAAACATAGGTGTCAAACTCAGGTCCTGGAGGGCCACTGTTCTGCATGTTTTCCAAGTCTCAGGTCCTGGAGGCCCACGGTCCTGCATGTTTTCCAAGTCTCCCCGTTGCAACACAGCTGATTCAAATGATCAGATCATCAGCAAGCTCTGCGCAAGCCTGACATTGAACTTGTTCATTTGACACCTATGAAGAAAGGTGCACATTTCTTTCCATGCAAAACTGTTGTACTGAATGCACCTTGTAGAATGCTAATTATTTTAGATGAAGTAATTGCAACCGCCTGGGAAGGGCCAATTGTTGCTTGGACCTGATTGGCCTAAAGCTCAAGTGAACTCCCTTTATAAGAAGAATGAGGAAGTCACTGGGGTCCAGACAACTTGGAGAGCAGTGCTACACGTGCGCTGCTCAAAACTGGTCAACTGTCACTCATGAAAATAAAGAAAACTGGAGAATCTCCTTCCTGAATCCTGGCTGAAGTGCCTTTTTATTCTTTTTTTTTTCACCTGGCCTTCTGTTTCGCCGCATAACATCCACAAAGTATTAATCAGAATTCCGTCTTTAAATCAGTGAAGGTGCATGGAACAGATTGTAAAGAAAAATTTGGGTTTGACTTCCCCTATAAAAACTGGAAGACACAAATATTATAATTCTAATGCCGTTGATCCGATTGTGTTGTAACTACCCTCAAATTAAAGCTCAGAGTTTGCATTTGTAGCACTTGAATGTAAATTCATCGCGGAATGATGAAAATTGTGTTATGTGCAAATATTTGTACATTGTTCGTTTTTTGTGTGCAAAAAATAATAATAAATTGGAACCAAAAACAAACAAATTAAAAAAAAACATCGATCCATTGTGTTGTTTAATAGGATTTCATGAGAACACTTGAGGGTGGCCCGGTAGCCCAGTGGTTAGCACGTCGGCTTCACAGTGCAAGAGGTACCGGGTTCGGTTCCAGCTCCGGCCTCCCTGTGTGGAGTTTGCATGTTCTCCCCGGGCCTGCGTGGGTTTTCTCCGGGTGCTCCGGTTTCCTCCCACATTCCAAAAACATGCGTGGCAGGCTGATTGGTCGCTCTAAATTGTCCCTAGGCGTGAGTGTGGTTGCGAATGGTTTTTCGTTTCTGTGTGCCCTGCGATTGGCTGGCAACCGATTCAGGGTGTCCCCCGCCTACTGCCCGAAGACGGCTGGGATAGGCTCCAGCACCCCCCGTGACCCTAGTGAGGATCAAGCGGCTCGTAAGATGAATGAATGAATGAAAGAATGAGAATGCTTGAATGTAAAAACAGAATTCTATCAATGAAAACTCCACAATAACACCATGGGAAGTTTATTTGGTATCCATCACGCGCATTTAAATATATAAACACACAAACCTTAAAGAAGGGTAATGAGTTCAGCAAACAAGCATTATTTACATCAGAAAAATACTGCATCTTTCATATGAAACAATTGCAAATACCTGTGGTGGATTCTTGATCAAGCTACAAAAATGCTTGCAAGGCAGAAAAAAAAAAAGCTTTTGAAACAAAGTCAGTCACAGGCGGTTCGAGACAACATTCGCCTGCAGTCTGAAAATGCTTGACACTTTAAATGTTACTGTTTATCTTTGGCAAAGAGACGCTGATTTATTTCCTCGGAGAATCTCTGACAGCTTAAAAGTTCCTAATAGCTTTTAAGGGAGAAAGAGGAGCCGTCCTGGCACTGCGAGAGAAGTCAAAGATCCCGTACAGCGGCAACACTTGACATCCAAACTATTTTAATAATCCAAATTTCAAACAGCAGTTAAAAATACAGTTGTATACACATAAAGATATCAAAAGGGACCATATATCTTATCATTTACACATTTCTACAGTATTTGCAGGTACAACGTCGACCGAATATGGACTGTAAATCATCCGGAAAGAGCTCATATGACTCGTTTGAAATCCACTTTCAAATACATTTGCTTCCCTCCAAAAACCGACAAGGCACTGGAGCGTTTATGATTCTTTGGCAGTGAAATAATGGCAGCACGGGAAGGAAAAATGCAAACATTTTGACACGGCACAGGCATCGTTGTGAGGCTACTCGGCGCATCAATACCGGTGACGTAAATCATTTCATTCTGTAATAAATAGCACTGTCTTGTGACTATTTCAAGGCCGCCTTGAGATCGGGCCACACTGCAGCCGTAGCCAAAGTAACATTTTCTTACCCTAAATGACGATTGTTATTGGCAAAGAAACGGCTGTATTTTTCCATATTTTTCCATTTTTGTCCGCTCGTGACGCACCTTCCGAACCGGACCCGAAGGTGGACCAGAAGCTCTCTGCAAGGAGCACAATAAACCAGACGCCGCTTAACTCACAAGTTGTGTTGCAGTTGCATACGTTTTGGATTACGATTGGAATCTGGTCAGCCCTGCATGGCATTTTTTCCTCAAACTGCAAGAAGGTATTTACGCTCAGCGATAATAGAGTAGGCTGAGTGTTCACCGTGTCCCCCGCCTACTGCCCGAAGACAGCTGGGATAGGCTCTAGCGCCCCCCGCGACCCTCGTGAGGATAAAGCGGTCCGGAAAATGAATGAATAATAGAGTATGGGCGGCCCGGTAGTCCAGTGGTTTGCACGTCGGCTTCACAGTGCAGAGGTACCGGATTCGATTCCAGCTCCGGACTCCCTGTGTGAAGTTTGCATGTTCTCCCCAGGCCTGCGTGGGTTTTCTCCGGGTGCTCCGGTTTCCTCCCACATTCCAAAAACATGTGTTGCAGGCTGATTGGACGCTCTAAATTGTCTCTAGGTGTGAGTGTGAGTGCGAATGGTTGTTTTTTTCTGTGTGCCCTGCGATTGGCTGGCAACCGATTCAGGGTGTCCCCCGCCTACTGCCCGGAGACAGCTGGGATAGGCTCCAGCATCCCCCCACGACCCTAGTGAGGATCAAGCGGCTCGGAAGATGAATGAATGAATGAATAATAGAGTATGTTAGCGTCTGATTTTAATCCCACATTCCTTTGACTTGACGGAAAATGCCGTTCATTAATCTCCCACATCTTTTGACGACACCCCCCCCCCCCCCCCCCTTCCCCACCTTCTGAAAGATCAGCTCAATGGACCTCCAAAAGGCCACGTACATTTGCTTTTTCTTTGGCTTCTCTGAGATGCCACCACAGACAGACCGAGTGCAAGAACAGAATTTGATTTCAGACAAACGGATGACGAAGTGTCCTCTGTGTCATCAAGGCAATTTGACATCTTTCTTGAGTTAAGAGAGAAAACAAATGTTTTGGGGTTTCTATTTATTAAGTGTGTGTTTCCAAAGCCCGGAAATGTGTGTGGTTCTTCTGATAGCACAACTCTCCTATCTGGCTTCATTGATCTTGAGGCACTATTTGTTTGCAGGCTTCGGGGCCGGGGATCAGTCTTTGGTTGTGTTCTTGTTACTTAGCTCTCCGCATGCGTCTCTGGGGGCATTAGGAGAGGTACCACCCGATCAGCGCCCTCCGTCGCGCCGGCCGTCTTCTGACACTGCGGAGCGGCGGTGGACGCAGAGCTTCCGACTCCAGGATCCGACAGAGGCGCCGTTTCTTCTCGGCGAACCGGCGTGGCATTTGCCTCCGTCTTTCTCAACTGCTCCTCTTCCTCCTGTTTCAACCGGCGCTCTTCAGCTTCAATTTCCTCAGTGGTGGGAATTGAGTTCTTCTTGGGTCTGCCTTTAGGCTTGGTTGGTGCCTCCTGACCGCCTTTGAGTACCTACAAATACACACGTCATCTATGCGGATTGTTCTTGTCATGAAAGGTCTCGGGAGGCAAAGACTGTGAGTGCTATATATTCATGAAGAGAAGACATTGACAGCTGGATACGCCTTTTGCAGCTATTTATCTCGGGAGTCAATAAGCTCACTCGTTGACCTTGACCCTCCTTGGCAATGTGTTTGCTTCCTTTTGTTGTTACCTGTCACTCACACATCGCGTACTCCTTCCAGGTATGTCTTAATTACTTCAAGCCTGTCTGTTTAGCATATGAAAACGCATAAAGCATAGTGGAACCTCTAAAACGACAAAAGGTTTGCGCAAATTGGAAGCTGAACAACATGTACAGATTTTCAATAGTCACTGTTTAATTTACATAATTTCCGATGGCAAAATTGGATTGAAACTCTCCTTGGACAGTCGTAGCATGTAATCATATTTGATCAGTTCATACCGTCACAAATATTATTAGAATGTCACTCACCATCTTCTTCCACTTCATGCGCCTGTTTTGGTACCATGTCTTCACCTGAAGCTGTGTGAGTCCAAGGGACTGCGCCAAGTCTAACCTGAAAGAAAAATTCAAGGATCACAATTGCTGAAAAAATAAAAACAATAAAGTAATGGGGCAGCCCGGTAGTCCAGTGGTTAGTGCGTCGGCTTCACAGTGCAGAGGTGCCGTGTTCGATTCCAGCTCCGGCCTCCCTGTGTGGATTTTGCATGTTCTCCCCGGGCCTGCGTGGGTTTTCTCCGGGTGCTCCGGTTTCCTCCCACATTCCAAAAACATGCATGGCAGGCTGATTGGACACTCTAAATTGTCCCTAGGTGTGAGTGTGAGTGCGAATGGTTGTCTGTTTCTGTGTGCCCTGCGATTGGCTGGCAACCGATTCAGGGTGTCCCCCGCCTACTGCCCGAAGACAGCTGGGATGGGCTCCAGCACCCTAGTGAGGATCAAGCAGTTCGGAAGATGAATGAATGAATGAATAAAGTAATGCTCTGTTAAGATTGACAGTTACACGCCCTTTCAGTTCAGAGACTAATTTTTTTTTTTCAGTTGAATCTGTTGATTTCATTGCCCCAACCAATCGCGCAACTGTTTTCAAACACGCCGCCTTTGAATCAGGCATCAAAGCTGGCAAGTTAGACGCTTCTCACATCTGCACTGTTTGAAACATCTGCACCGGGATCTGTAATGTAATAAGTGGCTGCGTGGAGAAATAGTGAATGCATCCACCACATGTGCTTGGTCCATGACTAACAAGGCTACTGTCTGGCATGTAATCCGAGAGCCTTTCATTTAAGGGGAGAAATGCTTAGCTGAAAATGACATTTCCTCTTGTTCTACTCGACTCAAAGTCTCTCGGAAGCAGGAAATCAGAACAATTGTGTGTGTGTGTGGTGTGTGGTACGTGTATACTTATAAGTAATAAGTATATGACGAAATACCTCACTTAATGAAAGCTCTTTGTTTTGCAGAGACAATTGAATGGATTTATGTCCTAACTACTTCCTTTGGGGCTGTGACTAACCGTTTAGTCTTGGGTGTAACCTAATGTAATTATTGATGCTGCCTCGAAGCTAATGACTGCAGAGGGATTGTACAAAATCATTGTCTGTTTTCAGATAGAGAGTCCATGCGCTTGGTGTAAAAATGGACGGAACTTCATTTTCGTGCCGGGGCAAGTTTAGTTTAGCGTGTTTGAGACCGTCTTGCCACTCAGTGGGTCTTTCGGGAAACTGATCTGCTGCGCCCCCGATGCACCTGACGAATTGGTCATAGGAATTAGACGCTGGATGTAAAAATGGGCGTGTCTTCCTTTTCGTCCTTTTCGTAGTTTAGTGTGACCACGCTGCGTAGTGATTGGCCGTTTTCTATACCGGTACAGTCCCCCGGAACAGCTGTTAATTTGATGGGAAAACTTTCTCTCTCCCACAACAGCGCAAACGCCCGCAAAATAGGGCCCTCAATGAAGATGTTCAAACAAAAGTGAATTTATTTCTTACCTATTCAGCACAACAGCAAAACAATATCGCTGATAATAGCATTGAAACTGTAAAATATTCATCTTCCTAACCGCTTGATCCTCACTAGGGTCGCGGGGGGTGCTGGAGCCTATCCCAGCCGTCTCCGGGCAGTAGGCAGGGGACACCCTGAATCGATTGCCAGCCAATCGCAGGGCACACAGAGACGAACAACCATCCACGCTCAAACTCACACCTAGGGACAATTTAGAGTGTTCAATCAGCCTGCCATGCATATTTTTGGAATGTGGGAGGAAACCGGAGCACCCGGAGAAAACCCACGCAGGCCCGGGGAGTACATGCAAACTGCACACAGGGAGGCCGGAGCTGGAATCGAACCCGGTACCTCTGCACTGTGAAGCCGACGTGCTAACCACTGGACTACCGGGCCGCATTTTAAATTGTGACCTTTTATCATCCAAGCTTAGACCTTGTGGAGTTTCTCCTCATGTAAATCCAATTCCACATATAAGTAGGTCTTGTTTTTTCTTTGTTTTTTTGTTTTTTTTTGTGGGGGATGGTGAAGAGGAAAACTATGACGCTAAACCATTTAGGTGTTAGTCGAATGTATTGCAACATTAGAAAGCGGTCCGCACATCTTTGTCCTGGCTATTCAGTACAATATGGCAAAGACCGCTCGTATGCAATCAACAATAAGGACGATAAGTACACCATTTATTGAAGTAACGTTTTGATACACTGTATTGGCAGATCAAACGTACCGTGCGGTTCTTAAGATGTGCTTATTCAATTTTCACATCAGTGCTGGAATGCAATATGATTGTCAAGACAAAATGTGGTCCAGCCATGCGTACACAAAAGGTTTTTGCTCACTGAACTGTTTTGCTGTTGGCGATGTGATTTAAGAGGAGAGAGGGTGACTTTTCCAACACCTCTGGCCAAGTTAAAATGAGATTTAAAAGATGACACGAAAGGATTTTCCCTCAAAGATTAGATGCACCATCAAAGATTTGTTGAAATCAATTTTCAAGCATGTATGGAGGCAAGAATAGAAAGGTGTGTTTTTGGTTTTTTTTACAGATCTCTCCTGCTGCCAATCTAACGTTAAAATATTGCTGGACTGTACATCAAGGCCCAAACACTGTCTTATAAGCAGTATAGCACTCCAGATTTGCTCAAAAATAGCATAGTTTACATCATTTTATTGTTTGAGGCTAAGTGTTGAGTATATACACCTGCACGTGTTTCAAAGATTTGTCATAATTCACTTTAATACATTTGCTTGCTTTGGCCACAATCCCCTTTTTTTATGAATGTGGCTTTGTCCCCCCCCCAACCCCCACACCCCCACTCAATTTCTTCTTTATTTTACCATAAAAGAGCTCCGGGGTGAACACATTACTCTTGTCTGAACTGGAATCCTGAGGTAATATTCTGGCTTGGCCAGAATTCACATTACGTGAGACATTCCCCACAGGACAAATGTTAGCTCAACTGTTGCTTGATAATTGCGTTTGCGGCTTTGTGAAGCTGTGTGTACGCGTTGTACTTTGGAAATGTGCTCGATGCCAGGTATTCGGCTTATCAAAATGCCACACGTGAGTGATGCTTATATGCCGGTGGAAATGCTCTTGCATCACACACACACACACACACACACACACACACACACACACACACACACACACACACACACGTGAGAAGTCGCCCTTTGCATCGAAATGAATACTCCATTTTGATTGGCACCTTCAGCAAAGTGTATAACGTAGCCAGCCAAGTGTAGAAAGCAGATTTATTTAGGAAAAACAAACAACCACTTTGTACCGACAGTGTAGCGGTACACTTGCTTGATTTTGTAGCAGGCGAGATGGAATTGGCTGGCGACCAATCCTTGGAGAACTGTACAAGTGAGAGCCTGCGAACGGCCTCACTATAATTATAATTATTATCATTATGATTATTATTAACTCCACCGACCTGTCAGGCGTGGACAGGTACTTCTGCTTTTGGAACTTCTTCTCCAGGCCCATCAGCTGCAGCTCCGTGAAGATGGTGCGGCTGCGACGGGGCTTCTTCAGGCGGGGGGTGCCGCGCTCTGTCTCGGAGTCGCTGCTAATGCTGAGGGGCGTTTGGCTGGGCGACGGTTCGGAGCCTCGGCCGTGCTGCGGCGACAATAGCGGGAGATGGGGCGGCACTCCGCCCGAGGATGGAGGTGTGTGCGGGAGGTGGCCCGGGTGGTTTGGAGGCTGCCGTGTGATGACCGAGAGGAGTGGGTAGGCACGCAGTGAAGAAGAACCTGAGACAGCACACACACACACACATTTACACACACATAACAATGTAATAAACACTCTCACAACAGATGAGAGCAGGGTTACTGTAAGTTTTCAGGAGGCTCTTATTCCGTTATCGACCGTGTGTAATTGCTCAATTATTAATTGCCCAGCGTTTTCTCTGAAGTGTTTTCCTCTTGACCTCGCTCTTGTAAAGGGCGCTGACCCCTATGACGCAGTCTTGTGTTTTACACCTCTCCCCTTGACCTTTCACATGAATGATTATTTTGCAGAAGATGTTAAATACGATCAGACGACACGTCGGATGATGTACACGCACACACCGGAGCAGCTGTAAGAAAATCTTCAAAAAACAACTCATTTTTAGCACTCTCTCCGTGTCCTGTGATCTTTCACTCTTGTGTGCAATCATGCATGAGCACACGTTGTCAAATTTGCCCTCTATCAGAGCACACAGAGCAGCGAGACGCCAGAATCAATAAAAAGTAACACTTGTCTGGAGCCAGTGGGAGGGAATGGGAAGAGGGCGAGCGTGAGGGGTTTAGCCGAATGGATGCGGCGGGTCAATGAAAGTCATTGTCGCACGGTATCTGCCAGAAACATCTTTATGACCTCACGACCAACACAATAACAGTCATCCACCGAGCAAAATGAAACTTTGCGACTGTTGAGCTGATGAGATGAAATGTGGGCACGCACACTTAGACAAAGGCGGGACGGGATGGTGCCAACGTATCGAGAGTGGAATTTGGAAGTTTCTCCCCCTTGCTAGCATGGTGGTTTGTCTCTATGTACCAGCTCAGGGTGTACACTGCCTCTTGGCCAAAATCAAAATGCTCCAGCTCACCCGTGACCCTTATAATGGCAAGCCCAAGAGAATATGAATAAGGAGACGGATTATATTCACCGTATATAAACACACAGTTGTGGCAGGTGAATGTAGTGTAAATCCCCCACTTATCCACCAACCACCCCCCCCCCCCCCCCCAAAAAAATTAGATGACGAATGGTGGCACTTAGAGGAAGAATGAGCATGTCTTGTTTTGCGCCATTGTATATATATATATATATATATATATATATATATATATATATATATATATATATACTAGCTGGTTCGCCGCCCTCCGAGCGGCGAATCAGCTAGTTCCTGCGGAAGGCTGGTAAGGTGGGCCTTCGGCCCACAAAAGTGTTGTTGCTTGGTTCAACTTTTTGTTCATCTTCATTGCTTATCGCGAAAATAAAGAGATGTTTAGCTCTACTAAATAACTAACAATTTCATTGCAATGCTTGTGGGTAGACAACATTTTTTCGCTAAGATGCCCGCGCGATCGTAGTGAGCCACTGCCTGAGCGGCGCAGTGGCGGTGCGCAGTGGCGGTGCGCAGTGGCGGTGCGCAGCGGCGCGATGAAGTAGGTACGTTTTGAAAAGGGACAGACGGAAGGACAGACCGCGTGCGGGACGACGCGCAATATATATATATAGATATATATATATTCATTCATTAATCTTCCGAGCCGCTTCGGGCAGTAGGTGGGGAACACCCTGAATCGGTTGCCAGCCAATCACAGGGCACACAGAGACGAACAACCATCCACGCTCACACTCACACCTAGGGACAATTTAGAGTGTTCAATCAGCCTGCTATGCATGTTTTTGGAATGTGGGAGGAAACCGGAGCACCCGGAGAAAACCCACGCAGGCCCGGGGAGAACATGCAAAGTCCACACAGGGAGGCCGCAGCTGGAATCGAACCCGGTACCTCTGCACTGTGAAGCCGACGTGCGAACCACTGGGCTACCGGGTCGCCCTTATATATATAAAGGCCTATAATGATATACTGTATAACCTGCACAGAAGTACATGACAAGAAACATGAGAGGAAACGTGATAATGGAAGCTGTCATGAGACCGTGCATTGTCCATACAGGCACATACACTCTATGGGGCACACCTGCTTGCTCTCTCCACGTACGCGCAAACAGACACGGATGCACACATGAACACAAAGAGACACTACCTGCAGTTGATGATGACATCATGTCAAGGTGCTGAGGTCAGGTTAATCCTACAAACCTGAGATTGCTGCCGTTACAACAGGCCTCGACAAGATCTTTTTTTTTTCTTCTACTTTTTATTTTTTGGGGAATTTACGCGCACGGCTACTACGTGTATTTTGTCACAATGTGTTTCTGACTGTGAATCACCTCCGCTGACACTTACGATATCAAGTCGTAACCATATGAGTTGGAATGCTGCCGAGGGTGTTGAATGGTGCAAGGGGGATTTGATCCTGGGTAAGGGGGTGGGCAGGGAGAAGTGGGGGTTTACAAAGAGAAGACGTTTTGTCAGCAAAGAGCTTGACGTTTAAGTGGGAGGCACACAAAGAAGGAGCAAAAGAGGAGAATGTTAACGTCGCCGGTGACTTTCCACTGACAGCGTACGAGCTCGCATGTGACACGCTGTTGACAAGCTCCGCGTCCTGTCAATAGGCTACAAATAAACTGTTTAAGGAACTGCAAAGAGCACTGCTGCAACAGATACGCTTGATAATCAAGGTCGCTATGTAAGAAATGCTTATGGGTAACCGTTACGGCCAAGAATAGATCAAGACGTTCAATTTCCATTTTATTAGCGATACTATCAACAACATTTCCTCCGTTGGACATGCAAATACTTGTTAACTGACAGAATTGAGAAGGGAAGCAAACAAAAAGCACTCTGTTACATTTGAACTTGACTATTTTCCAAGAGTACAGTCGAACTGCAAGTGTATGCCTGTTGGACGGTGCCAAAAAAGCACGAAGGCTCACGAGCTGACGCCATGTAGCCTATGTATTCATATTTTTGTAAGGCATTCACACAGCCACCCAGAATATCGCCATCCAACAGAAAAGTGTGTATTTTCAAAATGTTCTGAGTTAATTGGTGAGGGGGGGGGGTATATTATCAGGGTTTATTGGTCGTGATTAAAAGTAGCATTTCTATATAATCAAACCGTTTTTTTTTAAATTGAAAACAGTTTAGTTATTGTTTAAATATTTTGGTGGGGATTAAATCAAAATTCACTTTGTTAGAAGCATTTTTTTACAAAGCAAATGAATATAAGAAAATCCATAAATACATATTTTTTAAACTTTTTTAGGGGGGGCATATAAAATAAAAACATACATTTTCTTAAAAGCATGTATGTCCAAATGTTTGACCTTTTGTAGACCCTATTAAATACAGAGCAGGCTTACATATACTACCTCTTAGATTAATTTTTTTTTAATTTGTTTTAGTGACTTTTAGTATAATGCTAAAACGTGATTTACATTTTATGGCATTTTCCCACTGTAAATTTCAGCTTGAATTCAAATATTTTCTGCAGTATTTTGTGGAAACTATTCCAATGGACGCCAGATGTCATGTTCTATAAAATGCATAAAAGTGTTGCCTTAAAACACAAGTATGTTTCTCTTAATTTATGAATTGAATTATTTAATTCAGTCCCCCCCCTCCCCTAAAAAAAATGTGTTCATTGAAATGTGGCTGACTGAAATCATGTTTGATTTGAAAATGCCCGGGGAGGAAAAAGCAGACGGTTGTTCAGCAACTTTGAAACACAAAGCTCTGTGTCTCAAATGACTGAATAGCTCAAGTCATTTACTGTTGTTGATTGTGTTGAAATGGTTTGCTGATCAAAGTTAATCTGAACTGAAATGTTTGCGTCTGTGCATACTTGCCCGTATGCGTTGACATGGGTGTTATCAAGCCTAACAGGGCAGCATTATGCTTAATGGGAAGTTATATTGTCCGACACAGATTTAGGGTTTAAAATGGGATCAAAACTCTTTTGTTGGCTTGTATTTCACTTTGAGCCTCTACAAAAACCAGCACGCACACATACGAACGCATGCACAAACACACTTTTCTTGTTTTGATAGGATTTTTCACCATGCTGACAAATGAGATTAGACTGCAGCTAAATGCCCTGCCCCAAGTCTCCCATATAAAATGCCGCATTCTGCCATTATGTTGATTGCTTTTTAGTATACAGTACATTGCCTAATCCTTATGTCATTTTTGTTGAAAAATAATAAAGTGGGGCACTGGAAATGGCAACAGACACGCAACCCATAAGCAACAACTCGTGACCCGCTCCGACTGTTCTTTCTGGCACCCGTGTTCTTTAGCGACATCTATCGGGAGGAGGTGGTCATGACATCCATCAAGTCCTCAAATTCAGTGCAAACTCTTCGCTAGTGAGGCCCACTTCAGCCCGACAGCTTCTATATCAAGCGCTAAAGGCAATAGATGTTGAAGAATATAG
The DNA here is from genome assembly GCF_025434085.1 of Hippocampus zosterae. Lineage (NCBI taxonomy): Eukaryota > Metazoa > Chordata > Actinopteri > Syngnathiformes > Syngnathidae > Hippocampus > Hippocampus zosterae. Next base: position 21,175,964 of record NC_067460.1, on the reverse strand, counting down.
TGTGTCTCACACCCCAGCAGCTCCAAATAAGTGGCCACCGTGTTCCAGTGCCCCAAAGCAGGTTACTCTATCCATCGGGGCGGTGTGGTGCCAACCATAATGCCCCTCCTGCATACACTATATCACAGGGATGAGAGGATCACGACTCCTATTTTTGTATCTGCCCTCGCCCCACAAACATCACCGCCCATCATCACCAGCTCTGGCATCATCAAGTTGCACTGGTTATTATTTCAGACTTTGGAGCAATTAGCTTTAATGGTTAGTGGAGCCGGCAGTAGCCTTGGACTGCATGGAAGCTATTAAGAATATCCCAGTTATTGAGATATTCTTGACATATCTATCTCTCTATCGATATATCCATCTATCCATCTAAATTTGGAATATGTGATAGAGTTTTACAATCACGTCGGTAGCTATTGTCTTTCTGTCACTATTTTTCAGAGTTTGCGCGATCAGCAATGTTAAGTTGCCCACCGTTTTCATTCATGGAAAAAAAAAATATCTGTCCGAATAGGGGTTAGAAATTCCGGTTTCACGCGTCTCCCTCGTCCAACATACCTGATTTAAATGATCAGCTCATCAGTCAGCTCTGTAGAAGATGGAAAATGTTCCTGATCATTTGAATCAGGTATGTTGGAGCGGGGAGACATAGAAAACATCCAGGATACCAGCCCCCGAGGACCAGAGCTGCCAGCCCTTGAGTTTGAGGGTTCATTAGAATATAAAATTTCATTTAAAACTTGCATGGAAATTATAGCTTCGTTAGATGCTCTGAGCTACCATTCCAAAATAGAACTTTGACTGTAACTTATAAAAATGATCAGATGTCCCCTAAAGCACAAGGGATGCTCAAAAGTGTGCACGGTGTGATTTATAAGGTCCCCAAATGGGTCTATATGACAATAACATAAATTATATAAAATTCAATATACAGGGTTCAATTGACGGAATGCAATAGAAATGATCATTATTACTTTGTAGTAGGCGCAGTAATTGAACACGTTTAATTGCAAGCCGTTTACATTTTGAATCCGCCAAATGTTGTATTACACACGTCACCTCTTGCATTAATCAGCTTTTGTCGAAATATTAAAATATAATAAATATGAAAACTGCTCACGCGCTTGAACCGCAATTCGACCAAACGCTTCGGCGTTTCCTATGAATAAATCAGGTGAGTTCAATGCATATTTATTTTTTTTCTTACCCGAGCAAGAGTGAAGAGGCTTGGGTCGGACGACGAGCGACGGGCACACGGAGTAGAGAGAAAACTTCTCAAAATAATCACAAGCCTCCTTGGAGAGGATCTCGTCGATCATGAACGTCTTGTAGCGTCGCCTGGCAGCCTTCAGCTGGCCTGGGGAGGAAAGCCTCACTTCGGCTTGACAGTGCATGCTGGATCCCTGAGTAGGAAGGCTCGAAACAAGTGCAAGAAGACTCGGACGGGGGAGGGCGACAAGTCAGACCACTCCGCTAAACCACTACGACTGCTCCTAGCATTTTGTGGGAAGAAGATTCGTTGGAGATGAGCCGATTGAGACTTGTACGGACTAACATCCACTTGTATATAAACAGACACAGCTCGTTCTCTCTCTCTCTCTCTCTCTCTCTCTCTCTCTCTCTCTCTCTCTCTCTCTCTCTCTCTCTCTCTCTCTCTCTCACGCTCCCACCATCTGCTTCCGCCCTCCTCCGATGAACTGCCGAGAACGAATGAAGCCAATAGCGGACGCTTAATTCCATTCGTTTCAGTCGCCCCCCCCCCCCCCATTTTGATTTTGTAGAATTGAAATGAAATAGCCGAACCCGCCCTAACTTGTTTCGTGTAAATTCCAGTGGAGTTAATTTACGTTTTGTTGATTTAGTGTACTTTACTTCAATTTTAAATTAATTCTGCCATGTCCAAACGATCAGCGGTTTTTTGGGGACACTGTTATAAAAAATAAAAAAATAAAAGTTTACAGATTCGGTTGTAAGTAAGTGTACTTGTTTGTGTTTTTACTATATTGTCTCTCCTAAAAAAATGAGGATTAAATCAAGAATGAGCATAATAATTATTTTGTAATTTTTATGGTAGTTTTGCAATTTTCTACAGTGAAAACGTCAACATATGTTATATATACAATTACAGAATTATTTTGTGAAAATAAGGTACACGTTAAAATAATTAACTATTCAACACAATATTAACCACATTGTTTAAATAATCAGTTTGGATCGTCTCGTTTCGTTTAGAATAGTAATTCTTTTTTTCACGATTAATACAACCGTAGGATAAAATAAAAGTATCCAGAAGGACAGTCTTAGTTCAGATGTTCGGATGTGGTTCAGCCAGTTTTGAGTCTCAAATGACGGAAAAGAGGCTCATGTTAAATCATTTTGAAGGATTTTTTTTTTCTCAACCAAACTGTTTGACATTCACATTGTTCCAACCGTTTTTCTGTTCGAAATAATAATGCAGTGACTTGACAGGGTTTCTCATTTTTAGAATAAAAGGTCAAATGAATGCATGTTAACTTTATGTGCTGCATGCTGACAAGTAATGAGAAAGGCAAGAAAACTGTTGGGCCCGTAAGCACTTCAGTCAAACTAGACTCGGTGGTGACTTCATTAGCGACCCTTGTACAATACACGCACACACACAAAATATCGTGGCAAATTAAATTGAAATAAACATTTTCTTTCTTGTGACAAATGCATCCCAGTGGGTATTTGATGTCAAACATCACAATGACATCAATTGATTCATTGTGATGTTGAATTAAACTCATGTTCATGTGTACCCAATGATGTGGCCAGCAATTGAAATGCAACAGGCAAAATGTATTTAGGTCCACCTGCACTCTTTAATGATGGAAACCACCATATTAAAAAAATAAATAAAATACACTCCTCATAAAATAAACGTATTATGCTTGATAGTTTTATTAAATGAAACTCTTTAAGTGTGCCTGATTTTATGCCCTGCAAATAGTCATTTCACTGCATTTGGCTATCAGCTACCAGAAGTGCAGCCATCATAACATTGCTGCGGGTTGAGGCTGTGGTGGAGTTGAAGTGGGTTCAGTAGCCGGCAGGCTACTTAATCTGGCTGCTTCAGAGCAGGAGACGCCAGCCAGATCAAGCAATTAAAGTTGTAAGACCACCACATGTGTCACAATAATAATAACAATGAAGGCCTTCCGCCTGACAGCCTGCAGAGGATAAAATTGATTAGCGCACACAGAAGGGTGTAAATACACCTTTACCGCCACATGAGACTGACACTTAAATTGTTCCTACATGCAACCAGGCAGCTACAAGCACTTTCGGAAGGCTAGATTATGACCTCATCGTTGGTTGTTATGGGATGTGATCATCACTTTGTTGCGGGGACACCTGGGCAGGGATGCAAAAAGAGCGACAGCAACATGAGATGTGCCGGATCAAAGCAGTTCCTATTCCAGGAGGATTGTCCCAGAATAGCTGGTCTGTGTCCACGTTGGGTAACAAGAAACACCTCCACGTAATTGCACGTATCCGAGTGAACAGAGTTGGTGACAAATCCACGTCAAGCCCTGAAAATGTCCTAAATAGAAAGGTCGCATGGAGGAGCTGATCATGTGGCTGGGATACATTTACTGCGGTAATTGGCTTCCCTGAAAGAATATGCACGGTACCTGTAGATTACTTCCGAACCCGCAGCACAAGCATATTAGTTACACATTTGGCCATTTATAGGTGCAAATAAGGCCACCAGCTCCACGCGGCACCACAGCGAACACGTTTGTGCAGTAATGAAAGAGGATGCAAATATTCAGCCAAATCATGTTTATAATCAGGATTGTTTTAAAACATCACTCATTTGCCTTAAGAAAATCAAGGTTAAAAAAAAGAATAAAGGAACATTTTTAGTAAACTCAACATTGCAGAAGGGGTGCTGGTGGATTTTTTTTGTCGTCGTTTTTTGCAAATTACCTGAACATTGTACAATTACTCTGAGCACCATGATTAATATTGTTAGTTAAATGATACAAAAAAACAGGCCAAAAGGCCAAGTCCTGTCCCATCCCGTCTATTTAAACAAGAATCACATTTCTGTCATTGGCCAAATGTGATCTGTGAGGTTTGTGTCACATAAAATACAATTTTAAAAACGTTAAAATTGTAAACCAAAAAAAAAAAGGGTTAACATACAAATCATTTTTTGTTCATATACAAAACAACCTGAGCATACAGATATTGTCAAAAAAAGAGTCTCTTTTCCCTTACATCAGTATCGTCTCCAACGACTATCGTGGTAACCACGGTAAAAACTCCTCGTGTTGCCTGTTGTGATGAAGGTCGCCGCCCCCCCAGGCATTCTGCTGGTGATAGTTCCTGTTGTGTTGCTGCTGCCGATTATGTCTGAAGCTGCCTGCGGAGCAGTATACTCCGCTGCTGGCGGAGTGTATGGAGGAGACGTGAACTGCGGCGGCACCCTGTATGAGGAACATATTCAAATATTCACCTCCGTCATCAAGCACACAAAACGGTGACATGGCAGCTTCAACTAAACCACGAAACGGATGGCTTCACCTCAATCTGCGGGGATTTGGAGTACTTGTAGGATTGAAGTTCCCAGAATTGTTGCTGTAGGTGCTGCCTAAAAGAGGGTATAAACAAAATTAAACGTGTAACCGTTGGTAATAGTTTTGTCCTTCGGTGTGATTGTGAGCATGACCGGCTGTTTGTTGATGCGTGCACTGTGACCTCGCCTGCTGCCCGAAGACAGCTGGGATAGGCTCCAGGTAATGAATCGGTGAGTAAGTGTAATTCAAAGGTGAAGGTGGAAACGAAGAAGAGTGCTTTGAGTTATTTCGTCAAGTAAATTTAGGAATATTTACCATTTCAACAGCTTTCAAACAACGAAGCTAGATGCTAATGCTATTCAAGCTAATGCTAGCCGGCAACATTCCCATATAAGGCAAAGGCAATCAAGGTCAAGGTCATCTTTATTGTCAAATGACATGCAGCATAGATGAAATTTCTTCCTCTCCCTCCTCAGTGCAAAGATGCATGCAACATGCTGTGCATTAATACACACAGCTAGGTTTTCAATGCATGTGCAATAAAAACAATCAATAATATGCAATTGTCAATGCCAAAATTTGTGCTATTAACATATTACGTATTTTATTTTTTTTTTCTGTGGGGCGCCAATGAATATAGACTGCAGCAAAACAGTGCCGGTTGGTTGGAATATGGACAAGGTGTGTCATGTGTAGCCATTTGATTACCAGAGTGCTTTGTGTGGCCAAACACATTGAATCAACGACGTTTAAAAAATGCAGAATAGCTTTTTGTGATCGACTGTACAAAATAGATTGCTATTGTTATTCAGTTGCTGTTATCAAGGTCTATTTTGCTTGTTGAATGCAGTACAGTACGTGCAACATAGCACGTACTGTACTGTACGTCACCTGTTGCCTACTAATATAGAATATAAATAACATACACACAAAAACACATTGTATCCCCCATTTCCCCCTATACACTTTACGATCGACTTGGGACGACCAAAAACAAAACAAAACCAAACGAAAAAAACACGGCATTTGAGCACGCGTAACATACCTGCTCGGAATTGCACATGGATCATTCTACCAAACAGGGGCGTCCCGTCGAGGAGCTCCATGGCATACGGCACCGACTCCTCGTGTTTGTACACAGCGAAACCAAATGTTTTCTGTTTGCCACCAACGTCTTTTGGAATTTTGGTTTTGATGAGAGGTCCTGCCTACTGAGAGAGTTTGGTTAATGTTGTGCTAGCATAGTTTGATAATTTAAGTTTAAATTATCGTTTTTTTTCTCGATTGACCAGACTGCACACATTCATTTTAACGTTGAGAGCGAACTAATTTTTACTGCGAGGATATTCAGCGTTAATGTCTTTCGAGGATATATTTCGATCGACGAGGCAGTGCTACTAGTTAGCACTCGCAACCGACCAGCAAAAGCCAGCTTGCAAGAAAACATCACCTGTAAGAATAGCTCGAATAAAAGCTCCTCAGTCACTCGCATATCCAAATTCCTGATAAAAAGCGTCCGGTCAGCTTCGTCTTCGATCCCCATTATAATGTGGCTAGTCTAGCTCGTCTCCGGGAGATGCTAACACGCGCTAGCAAAAGCTTTGATTAAAAAAAAAAAGAAAGAAAAGAAAACAAGCTAGGCCCGTGACGTCATGTTTAATGACGAGTTGACAGGATCTTTCTCGCTCAAAGATAGAAGCCTTCATTTTTGGATGTTAGTGCTCTACTGCCACCTTTGGTGCCGGATGCCGAATGGCATCCTTGACATGAATGCCGCATTAAAAATGTATTGCCAGTTCTTTTTGAGTGCCAGTACGTACATAAGTATGTTATCCAAGGTGAATGATCGAATGAAGGAAGTTATATGGGACATTATGACCATATACAAAATAACATATTCAAATAAATAAACAAAAATATGTGTTTTTAAAAAATGATGTGCAAACATCCCTGTACCTCTTGAGCTTGAGGGTCTGTTCCATTCTCAAGGGCACCTCGATAGTACTAATAGTCAATTGCATCGCTCTAATATTTAATTTCCTTCTTTTGAATCATGATGTATTGAACATGTTAAGATTTAAACCTCCCACAGCTTGGTGTTTTAAATACAGCATTCTACCCCAAACACCTAAAAATAAATCCTACCACATTTCCCATGCCTACTATTCCTGCCCAATTTATAATTTCCATTATTTAGGCGGCTTGGCTGTTGCGCACTGATAAGTCTTCTGTCCCTCCCTGTGGCCTTTTAAACACAGTAGCTGAAGTGCCTGCAACCAATTAGTGCCCCTGGCATCGCTGATAGTGGAGGTCAAGATAGCGGCGTGAGAGGCTTAGCTTCTTCCACCATAATTAGATGGGTTTTGGTGTCGTCTTTTAATCCTTTCAAAGTGTATTGATTTTCTTCTCCATGCTTCGGGGACTGCACTGATTTTGGCATGATGAAGCTCAAATAAGAGAGACACGGGATGTATATTGACTCAGTTTTTAACAACTTCAGCTGATTTGATGAATTGTCCAAATTAGCTGCAAGCTATTGCCTTATTGATTTAATATACGTGTGTCATGTTTCGGTTTGTGACCAACAGGTGGCACTGTGGGTCTTTTCCCAGCAACTGCACACCTGTTGGTCGTTAGGCAATTATGGCTATAAAAGGACTCCCACCCAACCATTCTGGTTGGGTCATTGTTGCCGTTTGCTGCTGTCATGTTTGTTTGTTTGTTTGTCATGTTTAGGTCATGTTTCTGTCATTGATAGTTTTGAGCTTCAGTCATGGTTTTTGTTTGATACTTTGGTGTTTGTTTGTTTAGGATTAGTTTTCTGTGTTTTATCAATACACTTCTTCAAATACACTCTGTTCCTCCCTCTTGCCTGCTTTTTGGGGTCCACCACCACCCCGCTACGTGACAACTTGAAGCCTCTGCCACAAATTGACTTGCTCTGTTATGTTTTCACCATCCTTCCAGCGGTAATTCAATTGCAATTAAGTAGTTTTTTTTTTTTTTTATTTGGGGAAGCTGCTGCTTTATTTAACCTGATAGGTCTACGGAGAACAAGTTCTCATGAGCTCATCAAATGAGACAATTACACGAAAATTATTTTAAAAAAAAAAGAACCACCAATCCATCATCTTTTCCAGACGAACATAACACGCACATTTTGATATGTTGGTAGTCTCTCTAAAAATATTTAAATTTCTGCGAGAGTGCACTCTATTCTGTTAAACATGCATAAAAATCATCGCACACCCAAGCACATTACTACAATATGTTCCGTACATTAGGCATCATGCATGTATCATCAAAAGCCAGTACAACTCTCTGATGCATAAACACTGCAGTTCTATGTCAATGTAACTTTCATTTGTGGTATGCACTACTACACAGTGTATCAGAACAGTAGATGGCAGCATTGATCCAACGATGTTATTGACTGCATGCGGAGGGCCCCTTAGGGTGACAAACTGTTATGCACAGAGGGAAATTGAGAGTCACGTTTGGAGATAAGCCCATATAGCAGGGGGTGCAACCTCATTTTGGTTGCGGGCCACATTATACTTGTAGTTTCCCACAGAGAGAAATTGTGACTGGAGCCATATAAATGTTTAATCTCTTGTTATTACATATACACAAAAACGGTTGGATAACTAGTTTGGAAATTAGACATCAAGGATATTAGTTTGTTCAACTATTGTTCAAGTTACTGTGAAAAGGGGCTTGGTAACAAACGTTGTTTGCAATTTCTCTGTTATTATTTCTACATGTGACATTTACAAATTTTGGTTCAAGCAAGAATCGTGGAAGTTGCTGCACAAAGTTTGCTTCTGTGGGCCACATAAAATAATGTGGCCGGCCAGATCTGTAAATGTGTTTACAGTATTGCATATATATATATATATATATATAATTTCATACTCTGTAGAAACAGATCCTGCACTTACAGTACTGACAAGCTAAGAGTATTGTGTTTACTTCGTCAAAACAAGCAGTGGTCAAGCAAAACAACATTATACTAATTGGCAGAATTCATAGAAACACATTGGAGCTCCATTTCGAACAGCGGCATGCATTTTAGCATCATTAAAACATTATCACATTTATGTTTGTTTTTATGGCTGAATTTATGTATGACTCTGATTAAAATTTGGCCTCATTTTATAATTGGTAGCGAAGGAGAACCATGATTAAGATTAGAAGAAAAAAAAACTGGGCCATTGGTCAAGGGTGGTTTTTCCATTTGATATCAAAGGAGGATACCCTCGAAGTAGGCCCATGTCAGATCCGTGTGTAATCCCATGACTTCACATTACAGCTAATGTAAATTTATACTCACAGGCACACACGAGAGCAGCCACGGAACGACACGTACACACGCTTACACACATACACACTGAGCAATTTAACTTGTGACCTCTGGCCTGGAGCTTTTGGTGAGCCTGTGAAATGACTGACTGGTGGCCAGACACTTTCTTCTCCTTGACCGATAGCCACCCTAGTTGATGGCTCCCATCTACAACAACCCTGATGTCACTGTTCTTCCTTTCTGTCCGTGAATTGATGTGACTTGGGGAGTGATTCAGAACCATTAAATCATGGGTGGACAACTCAACTCAAGAGCTCAACTCAATTCAACTCAACTCATCTGTATTTATAGAACAGTTTAAACAGCCACCACTGTATACAAAGTGCCGTACAAGGAGCAAATATCGAAACAACAATAAATAACACAACAAAAAATTAATAATGAAGACAGTAGGTCTTGATTTCCTCCGGGAGGATAAAAGTGTCCTTAATGAGAAAACATGTTTTTTGCTCAGTCGGACATTGTCATTTGCAAGGCAGTGGAAGGAAAGACCATGTTTCCTTAAGATGGAACCCAATGGGAGCAGATACAGTGAGAACAGCAGAGGCCCCAGAATTGAGCTCTGTGGAACACCTGTGGATCGCTGATCATTTGGACCAGGTGTGTTGAAGGAGGAAAGTTCCAATTTGTCCTCCTACTGCATTTAGATGTGTGATGAAGAGTCTCTCTCTCTCTCTCTCTCTCTCTCTCTCTCTCTCTCTCTCTCTCTCTCTCACACACAAAGTTGATCACTATCAGCATGCCACCTAAATTCAGCACTGTGCCACAATAATGGATACAATATATTTGCAGGGGATTGTCCATGAGGTTATATCGTCCACTCATGTGTACTTGTTATCTCGATATCTGGGCCGCGTGTTGCTGCTACTTTGACAGAGAGTGACTTTGTTTTCATTTCCAACGCCGCTCTCACGTCTTGCATCCTTTTCCCTTGTTATCATATTCAAGGGAGATCTCTGCCCTGTTGCTACAGTACTGCAGTGTTCAAAGGAGAGACGGGGAAGCGTGCCTGGCATCATTCCCCACACAACAACAACAAACAAAAAAAAAGATTGTGTCAGAATCCAAATCCAGCTTTGCTTGTATGAGTTAACTAAAGAAATCCTCGCCCCACATTTTCTACTCCGCATGCATGGTGACAATTTAAGGGGAGTGAGGGTTGCAATAAAAGTGTGTCCACATCACTTTGCGGATTACCTTGACCCCTTGGGAAGTGGTCTGTCAGCAAATTTCAGATGACCATGCTCACCCCGATTTCATTCCAGGTAAGAAACCGAACATGAACCTCGTTTCGTGGATATGGAAGGAAAATGACACTTCCTGAGAACTAATTAAGAGATAGTTCAAAGCAGCATAATCCTCATCTCATCACAAATATCCAATCTCTTATTGAATGCTCTTCCTCCAGCTCTTTTCTTTATTGACTGCCCTAATTTTAGTGTGTGTTTGTTTTTTTTAATTGCCCAAACAACCCCAGAAAATATAATGAGCTCTGTCCTTGCTTTTTTCAAGCTAGCAGTACATAAACTTTGTTTCTACCATTCTCACTTTCTTATAATCAATAGTGGAGTGTCCCATATTCCTGCTGCTGAGCAGAACAGGCCCGCAGAGACGGCTACGACCACCGCTCATAACCTATAACTCAGAGCTCAACGCCAGAAGAAGAACACGCTTCCCTTTGAAGCTTTTCATCACTATGGTAATCAGCGGATCACAGGATGTTGTGCCATTTCCTCCAGATGCAAATATTAGCTTCACATGCAAACTCTTGATCTTAGAACCCCATCTTACTTCCTTGCATCTCTACTTCAGGCTTACACATCTACAGCCCGTCAGCGAGTTGCTGTAAGTCCATCCAAGTCCACCATGCTAATTTGAAGATATGTGCTGATGCAGCATTTGGAAATTTTCAACTGAGGAGGACGTTCGTCATTGACACCGAGTGAAAGATCCATCTTGCAGATCAAGTGATCCTGCTAGACACAATTGACGCCTCTATGAAATAATGTCTCGGAGGAAAAAAAACTCCCAAACATTTCTTCAAGCGCGGGGAGCACATGCAAACTCCACTTTTTTTGTCCTTTGGCGACAAGCTATTTTTGTTAATTATTTCCTTTCCTTCTGCAGGCGCTTTCTATTTGTTACGTTTTCTCCTTGCATTGTTCGTCCAGTGATCGAATGTGTACTTTGTCATTTTCGCGTAGTTTTCTTCTGTAATAAAGATTTTTCACCAAGATTACATTTGTGGGATCCACCTCTGTTTCGGATTATTTTGTCACGTTACATTCGATGGGTGTTTTTCCCAACTCTCACCAAGACGTATTTTCGAGATATCATTAAACTGTTATTTAATATGACTTTAACTTTTCTTCTGGCACACGACGCGACAGTTGGCTGCTCCACTCGATTAAAGGTGATTCTCTCAAATAGAGAGCTTGTATCAACATGCCTTTATCAGGTGCTTCACGCGGCACCGGATGACATCATATTCACTCAGTCTTTCCGCCATTTATTGATAGTATCGACGTGATGTAACGAGTACAAATGATGAGAAAGTCACGTTGGAAAGGCAGGCGACTGAGTGATCAAATAGAATCATTCATTTACGGTACTGTAATTATTATTGAGGAAAACCAAATGGGTCGTCGACACATAAAGGAAGTAAATAGCCAGCATTTACATTTTCATGCTGATCATATTTCAAGTTGATATTGTTCATAAAAACGTTGCACTCTCACAGTGAAGAAGTACACGGAGGTGGGAGAAAAGGTGATAAATTAGCAAATTCCCACCGTGTTTTTCCCACAAAGTGGCAGCACTATAACGACACTTTGATGATTTACCAAGGTTACTTTGGTGTGATGCTTTCTATTTAAAATGTGCCGGGAAGTAAATAAATTATGGACGTGAGCCTGCGTTGTGTGCCCGCAGTACATGACGAAATGCTGTTGCTTGTAATTATGCGGGCAGATATACATAGGAATTGGACAAGCGATGGCGGCATTCCATAAATCACCTCGATATGCAGAGCGTGCGGCTGTAATCACAACACATGCTTCCACTTTATGGCACTGCATCCCGTTCTTACAACCAGGGTATTGCGAGCAGATGATATTGTGGGAGTAGGCTGTATTCAAAAAGGTGATATATTGGTTTGCTTTTTGAGATTTAAAAAAAAAAAGCCGGCACAGAGTCAAAAAGTACAGCGTGATTGTATCAGTGAGGAAAGACATGAAAAAAAAATCCCAAAGAGCGAATGAAACAGAAGATTATAATGATAGACAAATGCGAAATTGATTCTGGTTCTACTATATTCATTAGACTGTCAAGTGTGGCATTTAATGGAAATATTGTGCCCCACTAAACCAAAAAGTGGAAAGCAATTTTTGAATCATCTATAACTCCATCTAAAGAGGCTTCAGAAGGTTTGGGAGATTCCCGTTGTAGAAATATTGCTTTAGCTTTGCTTGCTGTTTTGTCTTTTCTTCCCCTCTACTATTTTAAATCCATTATAATTCCGTACAAAGATAAGCGCAAAGGTCCAAAAGACCACCGACAAGAAAATCCAATTTGCCATTTCCCACACAGCATCCCGGGGACTGAAACAGCAGTCCAGTCAACAAGATCATCAGCTCATCACCATTTAGTAATCAATAGTTTTAAATTAAAATGACCTCGTTGAGAAACATCGCAAAGTCAAAACAACCTGTCTGATGTTTTTTGGAGTGTCTGAAATATAGGCTAAGTGCTCTACGGGGCACATCGACATGGATCATTTGACCAAAGGTTGTGAGGTTATTTCCTTTATTGAAATTATAATTAATATTGTTGAATTTTATTTGTCAACGTCCACAGACACGCACACACACACACACAGCGGTCTCCAAGTGCCCACTTAATAGATCTGTGATCTACCTCCCCTCCATTATATAATTCATTTGTAGAGGTCTTCTAGCAGTTCCTTACAAATGTACTTTTACCTGCCGCAGGACACGAGCAAATCAGTTTATTCTTCCGCCATGTCGAGCACTTTCAGCGCGCCTCTCGCGGCGTATTGAAAGGGAACGTGAGCAGCTGCTTCCATTGGCGCTGAATGAAGTTGGTTGTGTTCAGACCCACAACCGCACACAAAAAAATCGCCAAGCCTGCTTGCACATGTCTGAGAAAATAACATAACTTAGTTCAGCCCACACCTGCGCACATTTAGACCGCAACTCTGCACTGGACATGAAAATAGAGCCCATTGTTTTTCAATTCACATCAATGCAACAAACAGTCACATAAATGCGACATTGCAACCACATTCATAAAATATCACAGAATGCGAGCCATTGACTGCTTTGCCGTGGGGAAGAACTCTTAGAAATGGTGTGGCTGCACTGTTAGTGGTGAAACTCATCTTGCTCCAAGCACTGTCCAACTCTTAACTCATTCACTCCCAAAGACGTTTTTAAACGTCTTTTCAGACTTGGTCCAGAATTGGCTGGTATTGAATGAGTTAATGAGAGACTTGGTGGCAGCAGTTGGTCATTGTCATTTTATCAGCAACACATCCTCTGGGTTGTTCATGTCATTAGCTCGACATCCTCGCCCAATGTGAGAGCATCCTAATCATCATCACTCCACTTATTTTCATTAATTATACATCGCCAATAAAAGGCTACAACGTTGTACACTTATCAAGGATATTTCTTCAAGTCTAATGTGCTTCGAATTGGAAGTGTTTATTCAAGCTACGCGGGCGGCCCGGTAGTCCAGTGGTTAGCACGTCGGCTTCACAGTGCAGAGGTACCGGGTTCGATTCCAGCTCCGGCCTCCCTGTGTGGAGTTTGCATGTTCTCCCCGGGCCTGCGTGGGTTTTCTCCGGGTGCTCCGGTTTCCTCCCACATTCCAAAAACATGCGTGGCAGGCTGATTGAACACTCTAAATTGTCCCTAGGTGTGAGTGTGAGTGCAAATGGTTGTTCGTTTCTGTGTGCCCTGCGATTAGCTGGCGACCGATTCAGGGTGTCCCCCGCCTACTGCCCGAAGACAGCTGGGATAGGCTCCAGCACCCCCCGTGACCCTAATGAGGATCAAGCGGCTCGGAAGATGAATGAATGAATGAATATTCAAGCTACATAGAGATGAATGCAATATATCGGATACACAAGTTCTCCAATTGATTCCATTGGTTTGTATGAATGAATCACATGACGTTTATCCCCAAGATGGGCTACTACGACAGCAACGAACAAGTTAAAAGCTCCCATGCAACGGTATTTTTAAAGCCGCCGCTGTTCTCTCTTGCTCTGCTCTGTCTATCTCCAGCGGCAACTCCCCGATGCTTGTTCCACAGCAGAGTGGCGAGCAACCTCCTTTACTTTCCGCTCTGAAGGCACGCAGGAAAAGTTTTGCTCCAACAACAAGACCTCCCCAAGGATTTTCCTCTAGGGAGGAAGGCGAAGGGAAAGGACTGTCTTTTTACCTGAAATGGTCGCACGCCCCCAAGCAAACATCCAGCAGCAAAGCCACAGCACGGGAAACCAATGAAACATGAATAAAAAGAGAAATGGAAATGCATCGCAACATGCATATGTGCATGTTTACCCATGCGTGGCCGCACACGAAAAAAAAAAAGTTCAAGGGCATAGAATAGAAATATTTTGCACAAACGAAAACTTTAACTATGATTCAGAAGTGCAAAGGAGAAGTAGGGTCATGCTGGGAAATTTTGTCATGTTTTTTTTTTTTTTATAACAACCCTGCCCATAACAATAGCGCTAGTCCTGGGTGTAAAATTAAGAGGAAGATTGATGAAAAGGAGTGGTCAAATGAAAAAAAATGGTGTGGTTATAGATTAACTTTAGCCAAAATATAGGTTATATTAAGCTTATTAATTAGGATCTGCTGAAAGTTGATTAGCTATCAATTTACAGTATTGTTAGTGTTGCACTCGTAGTGGTAGTAGCCATATATTCATTCATTCATTCATCTTCCGAACCGCTTGATCCCCACTAGGGTCGCGGGGGGTGCTGCAGCCTATCCCAGCTGTCTCCGGGCAGTAGGTGGGGGACACCCTGAATCGGTTGCCAGCCAATCGCAGGGCACACAGAGACGAACAGCCATCGACGCTCACACGCACACCTAGGGACAATTTAGAGTGTTCAATCAGCCTGCCACGCATGTTTTTGGAATTTGGGAGGAAACCGGAGCACCCGGAGAAAACCCACGCAGGCCCGGGAAGAACATGCAAACTCCACACAGGGAGGCCCGAGCTGGAATCGAACCCGGTACCTCTGCACTGCGAAGCTGGCGTGCTAACCACTGGACTACCGGGCCGCCCAGTAGCCATATAGTGAGGTAATATTTGGATAATCCGGAATAATTACCAGAAGTGGGTACATCAGTAAATTTTGCCTTTCCACCATTCCGTCTTTAATATTTAGTCAATATTTCAAGCCGACAAATCTGTCATCGTCAGTCCGTCACTCAGCAAAAAAATATTTTTACCACACTTCCGTCGTCGCTAATTTAAAGTTTGTCAGCACTATTTTAGGACCGTCAGCCTGCGCGCCATTGTGTGACTTTAGCTACGCTTTCAGTTCGCAACCATTGGTCTCCGATCACAACAACAACCACCCCCCCCCCCCAGCCCCTGCTCCCAAGCAATTAAATAAATAAATATATAGCCATTCGCATCTTTGGACAATCAAGAGTCCTTCATCAATCGGCCATGTATGTTTTTTGATTGTGAAGTACAGTTGCTATAAGAGACAACATGTTTCCAGAAATAGGACAAATTTGTTTTGTCAATAGGATGAAGTGTGTCTCTGGCTGTGCAAGCATTGCATAAAAAAAAAAAAAAAAAAGGAAAAAGAAGTCCAAATTAACCCACCCAGGCGTGCATGAAAACAAGTCTCCCGATGGGATTTGAATGTCAATCAGACTCATTAAGAACTATTTCTGTGTATGAGCTGCACCAGTGAATGAGAGAAAGCGTGAAGGGGGAAGGCTTCTGCCTCATCAGTCCTCTTCACCTGCCGTAAATCACCCTTATCCAATTATGATAAGGTCTGGAGCCAAGATTATAAATTCTTTTTTTTGCATGACCGGGGTAAAACTCATTCTAAAAGTCGTATCCTACAATGAATGAGAGGGAGATTTCATTTGAGCTTCACCGGGGCGTATCCTTTTAATTAATGGGGCTTGCTTGAGTGAGATATCGGTGCGGGTATTTAAAATGTTGAACGGATTTTCTAATTCTCTCCCTCTTGCTTTGCACACTCGCAGCGCCGAGTGTGCATGCTGTCATCCTCACGCTATATGACATTGGTGATTAATTCAGTCTTTGCTGAAAGCAGGGAACCAAGTGTGAATGTAGTATATGTGCACGACCGAGACGTGAGAGAACGTTCATGATAGACCGATGCTTAATGTCATCTGCAATCTGATATATGCCCAAACTTTAAGTGTTTTGCACCAATGTAAATATCAATCGAAAAAAAAGAGGCATCATTTTTGACAGGAATTGATGAAAAACATCAAATAAAACACAAAGCTGAACTCTGCTGTAATGTCCTTTTGAGAATGTTTTTGATCTTAAAAGTCAAAATCAAATCTCAGGACTGCATCGTGAACACAAATACGATTTGTAATATTGTATTGCGGGCGGCCCGGTAGTCCAGTGGTTAGCACGTCGGCTTCACAGTGCAGAGGTACCGGGTTCGATTCCAGCTCCGGCCTCCCCGTGTGGAGTTTGCATGTTCTCCCCGGGCCTGTGTGGGTTTTCTCCGGGTGCTCTGGTTTCCTCCCACATTCCAAAAACATGCGTGGCAGGCTGATTGAACACTCTAAATTGTCCCTAGGTGTGAGTGTGAGTGCGAATGGTTGTTCGTTTCTGTGTGCCCTGCGATTGGCTGGCAACCGATTCAGGGTGTCCCCCGCCTACTGCCCAAAGACAGCTGGGATAGGCTCCAGCACCCCCCGCGACCCTAGTGAGGATCAAGCGGCTCGGAAGTTGAATGAATGAATGAATATTGTATTGCATTCAAATGAATAAGTCCATCCATTTTCTGAGTCATCAATATGTTTAATCTTTTAGGCCGCTCCTCCCGTTTGACGCACGGGACGCCGTAACATTTCCTGTTTAGCTGTGGGTGCCGAGCAATTTTTTTGTATGAATTTGATCTCTGCTTTGCTTGTATAGTTTGAAGTCATACCTCGAGGGCATTATGTTCAAATGTTGTTCGTCGTTATTCATAAGGATGAATTTGTTGTTGTTAATTTATTCCTTCCTAAAGCAGGAGTATTCTTTATTTGCATTCACCCATCTTACTAGTCATTCATTTTCATTGACTCTTGGATTTAATTTTGCTCAATCTGTCACCTTGTGGCCTCGGCACAGTGGAAGATTGAAAAGTGAAAGCTTTCGGCCATCAAATCAAGCTGCGTTTGGCGAATTGCGAGCCGTATTCCGCCAATTGACAGCGACATGGAGTTTGCATGTTCTCCCCGGGCCTGCGTGGGTTTTCTCCGGGTGCTCCGGTTTCCTCCCACATTCCAAAAATATGCATGGCAGGCTGATTGAACACTCTAAATTGTCCCTAGGTGTGAGTGTGAGTGTGGATGGTTGTTTGTCTATGTGTGCCCTGCGATTGGCTGGCAACCGATTCAGGGTGTCCCCCGCCTACTGCCCGGAGACGGCTGGGATGGGCTCCAGCACCCCCCGCGACCCTAGTGAGGATCAAGCGGTACGGAAGATGAATGAATGAATGAATGTTTCATCATGTCACCCCCTAGTAGGCCCCAAGAAATGGCCGCTATTGTTCCACATCAGTGGCACAACTGGAACCATACATACTCCGCATCGATATGAAATGATTCAAGAATCATCTTAGGAACAAAGACGCAAAATGGTGAACCATTACTGTAACTGTGATTCAAACCTAAAACAAAAACAAAAAAGAGCAGATCGGACGAAGGGACAACCTCGGTCACATTGCCGATTGTTTAGCCTCTCGACCCTCTCAATCTATTTCACCCCATTATGCTCCACATAGCCCACGCTAGCCCCTGCCCACCTCTTCCTCTCTGAAAACCAACGGTTCCGCCGGCTACCATTTGTGAAATCATCTCTGCCCTCGCAGCACTGCTCAACTGTCACATTGCATCTATCTCGCACACACAGACAGTCAGCGCGAACAGTATTGGGGCTTCTTTCATACTTCACAGAAACAATGTCCGCCTCCCATTGTGGACGCATGCAGCCGGCTCGTTTCAAGTTCTTTCATCAACCGCCGGTAGTTTCTATCTCTCTTTTATTAGGATCACAGAGGCCTTCAAACTCAATCATATATACGAAGCGTATCACCTTTCGAAGCATGTCGCGAGTATACTTAATAATCTTTTGACATGAATGTAAATCATACCACTCCTTCTCATCTTCAATCTGAAATCCCATTTATATTTTGACTCGTACCTCATAAATATATTTAGATCCAATTTTCATTACAAACCGCATTAAGCGAGAGAAGCTCTGAAACATTTAATCGGAAACCTCGGGGATCTGTGTTTTTAATGGAAGGTAAAATTTAGGGCAGGAGACAGAAGAATGAGCCGAGCTCGGGGAAAAAGAGAGTTTCATAAGAGCTGGCCAAATGCATTGTGAGAGTGCAGTGTAGGGACAAGAGGCCTGGTGGGATAAGGCTAAGTGGAAGATGACGGATCGAGGCTGTGGGGTGGGGGGGGGGGATAATAGATAAAATGACAAGAAAAATTATCAAAAGGAAAAACTTGTAAAATTGTGAAACAGGTGTGTTGTTTACGACAAGTGAAGCCTAACTTTGTGGCAGTTCAAGGCCCATTACAGAAGCAAAGAAACAACACAATATGACAGGAGGATGGAGAGACTTCAAACGCAAGCTGTGGGCCCCGAGTCTGTCAAATCAATAACACCTCAGTGTGCACCTCTGCCATAACGGCTCTTTTGAATGAATGCATGAAGGGCCGCCTCGCATGCAACAAAACAAACTTTGGCAAAAGAAAAAAAAAAATCAATGAAAGTTCATGATGAGGTCCGCCTGCACACTGGAAAAAGATTGCAAACATATTTTTAAAATATAGAGTAGTCATTGAAAAGAGAGTTGTGGTGATTGTGATTGTAGTTTGTTTCATCTTTTATTCTTATCGTGTACAGTAGTAACTTTATTCTGTTATCGTGTTCTGATGTCAACTGCATTTCCAGGTAACCCTCAAACCGGAATCTTAACCCAAGGTCATCAGCCCAAGTAATAAGTTGATGTGTGCTGATCACAGTTTATGAGAGACGCTCGACCGCTGTTTTTTGTAAAATCATTTAGCACATTATTGAAAGTATCTTGCAAAAAGGAAACAGAGTTATCCGCAAGAAACTTCATCGTTTCAGGATTGAATTTAGACTACGGTTACAGTGAGGTCATGGCTGCCCATATCATTTTTAACCACGGTCAAAAACTGCCCGGACTTAGTCAACCGCTGAAGCGTTAAGCGCATATTTTGGCCTCTTTTGCTGAAATAAATAGTTGCTGACAGCCCTTTCCCAAAACCCCTTCCTCACAGATTGTGCTGGGTGTTTTTTTTTTCGTACAACGTCAAAAGGCGTCTTCTACAATTCAATCACACAAATGTTACCTACCAAATACAGACCTGCGCATGTTTGAGTGTCATGTATGATTTATATTACAATGGAAACACTTCTCGGTGGTTCAAGAACGCAGGCCAAGGAGGACCGCAATGGTGGTGTCATTTTGGACGACGTGTCTTTTATATGTCGGAGTGTTCCCTCACATTCTTCTGACGATACGTCCATTCGCGAAAGGAGGCTTTCACCTGGCGAGTGCCAATTTTTACGCCAGCTTTTTCAAGGCCTTATTTGCATCATTCAAACTGCCTGTGGCGATTTGCGCTGGCGTTAGTGAATGAGACTGTGTTTATCATTGAGGCTGATTTGCATCGTGGTGGGCAATTTCTCAGCCAAATAAATGCACAATACGTCATTTATTCATTCATTCATTCATTCATTCATCTTCCGAACCGCTTGATCCTCACTAGGGTCGCGGGGGGTGCTGGAGCCCATCCCAGCCGTCTACGGGCAGTAGGCGGGGAACACCCTGAATCGGTTGCCAGCCAATCGCAGGGCACACATAGACGAACAACCATCCACGCCCACACTCACACCTAGGGACAATTTAGAGAGTTCAATCAGCCTGCCATGCATATTTTTGGAATGTGGGAGGAAACCGGAGCACCCGGAGAAAACCCACACAGGCCCGGGGAGAACATGCAAACTCCACACAGGGAGGCCGGAGCTAGAATCGAACCTGGTACCTCTGCACTGTGAAGCCGACGTGCTAACCACTGGACTTCCAGGCCGCAATACGTCATTTAAATACACGCAAATACCACCGGCGCACTGAGACCCGTTTGGCTTGATACCTCAGTTAGTGTCGCATTTCGCTAACCTGCACGTGCTTTGATGGATTTGATGTGTTTGCTCCATTTTCACTGTCTCGCACCACGCAAAAGGTGCACAAATGTTTCGTGAATTCGGCCCTGAGTGTGCAGTGGAGTTTTTGCACAGTCCAGTTGATGTGTGCATGTTGTAATGGAGAAACAACAGAGGCCAGTGCAGGCCAAGTTCAGTTGAGGCCATTGACAAACAATGCTGCTCGCAAAGCTAAGGTAAAGATGCCGATTCTGCCATCCTTCTATTTTTGTCTTGGTCTGTGCTTTCTCTGTCCACTGGGGCGCCTGTCACTTGAGCATCCCTCTAAGGTCCTGTGCCCCAGCGAGGAAAACGGAAACAAAGCATCGAAGGAAGAACGGGGCAGACAAGGACACTTGTCAAACTCGAAGGCAGATTTCCCACTGTGGCATTCCAACTGTGAAAGTTAGCGATGTTGGGCTGACAACGCAGCCGCGCTACCTTTAATTCCTTGGTTATCCTACCTCACTGATTTGCGTGTCCATTTATGTCAGGAAGAAAAATGCTATGCATCAGCATTGTGCCGCCGGGCTGTGTTTGCCATTAAGCGTTTGATTTCATTATGGGACATAAGCATGATTGATGCCAGTAGGGAAACTGTGAATGTTGCGGACAGTGCAGCTCCTCTGATAAAGTCACCATTTGCATATTGACCACTTTGATCATTGCATGGAAGACTCCAAGTTGTTTTAGTATATTCTTGGGTGCCACTTAACCAGAATTTTTTATCACGGCGCACAATTCAGCTGCAGCCATGTCATATTTTGTAAAGCAAACGCTGACCATGTACCGTGCCTCCAAAATAACGCCATGTAAATGACATTTTTACAGTAATATTCACCCTTCCGAGTTGAGGTTCAGGGTACAATTGGTCATTTATACCAAACTAGCTGGTTCGCTGCCCTCCGGGAGGCTCATCAGCTAGTTCCTGCGGAAGGCTGTTAAGGTGGGCCTTCGTCCCACAAAAGTGTTGTTGCTTGGTTCAACTTTTTGTTCATCTTCATTGCTTATCGCGAAAATAAAGAGATGTTTAGCTCTACTAAATAACTAACAATTTCATTGCAATGCTTGTGGGTAGACAACATTTTTTCGCTAAGATGCCCGCGCGATCGTAGTGAGCCACTGCCTGAGCGGCGCGGTGAAGTAGGTACGTTTCAAAAAGGGACAGACGGAAGGACAGACCGCGTGCGGGACGACGTGCAATATATATATAGATGTTCAACCTTGTGTTGCATTTCTGACGTACAAAAAGGTGTGACATAAATAAAAACGGATTCGCTAAAAATGTCTTGAATTGAATTTCAGTAATACGAGGAATATTCTCCCAGCCTGTCGATGGAACAAATGGCATCCACAATTGTGGAGAGCTATGAGAAAAAAAATAATCTGGCATAAAATCGTCCCTCAGTGTCCATCTACTCGTAATGAAATCATTAATTCATAGCCTGTTCATCAATGTCATTTACTTTCATAATAGGGCTTTTGCCCTTTCAATTAAGCCCGAATGCTGAGTGAGTGCATTATTTTATATGATCACTACCCAACCGTGCTGCTTGGGGGTAAGATTACATGATGACCGTGACTGATGACTTTTTGTACTTTTCTTTCCCTCGGCATCTTTTCCTTTAGATTCTAATGTACGGTAAGAGTCCTTTTAAGATCACTCCTTATTAAAACATGTAATGGTTGAATTTTTATTTTTATTTTTTGCTTGCCATGATAGTCCGGTCAACAGCAATCATTGTTGTAATTTCTAAGCTTGGTGATGCATGTCAAGGTTTGTTCTCAGAGCTACATTAAGCAAATGGTCATCTGTGTCCACATAGATTTCGGCATCTAAGCTATCAATAGGAACCTACATTTACACCATTGATCCGCCAGTACATTAAGAGAGATAACAGCCAGTCTGACATGATCTAGCAGATGAGCTTTGGTGTAACGGGTGACAACTACGTGATGGTCAGTTGCATTAAATTTGCTGCGGGAAAAGAAAAGGCTCGGCTGCATTTGTATGTGTTCCTAGAATATGGGACAGGAACATAATCAGACAGAGTTGTGCAACATCCAAGTGAATCTAATCCAAAGCTGAGAATCTTGCATGTGTAAGCTTAGTTTTTCGTCACCGCCATCACTTGACGCTGCGAGATTTTGAAATAGCTGAATGTGCTTGTGCCAAGGCTTCAGGGAACCAGTGTGCCCATGAATAATTCAGAGTCTGATAATCAGAAGACAGGTTGTCAGTCACAGGAACTTTTTCCACCTCCTTTGCGAAGAACCAGTGCTGCAAGAAAGGGGGTATCTACTGCTCCATGGATGGAAATCGTTGTCCTGGCATTGATTGTTTTTGAAGTTTACGTCTACTTATCTCTAGAGGCACGCCCAACGGTCGACAATAACTACCCACCCAGAAATAGAAACCAGCCACTGAGGAAAAAAACATTCCAATCTTCTTCCCATCATATTGTAATCTGTACAATAAAATGATGGCTGGTGCTTTTCTGTTGACAAGTGGAGACAAGCCCACTCTCCTAAAAAGATACAATTGGAGACAGCTCGTCTCCAATGCGTCCTAAGTCTCTGTTGTTTCTAATGTCTGCAGGGCGCAGACAGATACCATTGCATCATGTTCTTCTGCAAACTTTGATACTCATGAGAGAGTGGATAAAAAGGTAAACAGAACTGCGGAGAGTAATCTGTTGGAAATAAAGTAGACCAAAAGGAACGTATTTCACTCCACGTCACGGGTCTTCTTTAGGGTTTGTGTCAGATGATCTCGGGGATCAAATGTACTGATTTAGGCATTAGCTCTATCTACAGTTTGACGTAGAAGTGTGAGACAAATGCTTCATTCGTTAAATGATGAAATCCAATTTGATAAACCTGTAGGCATGTTTCTCTGGAACACAAAGATTGCAGAGGTTTTCAGTGGCTATATGGCAATGCACCATTCCCAAAAAGGGATTTGTAATGGCGGTCGGTCACAAGTACTTTTCACCCAACGCTGTCCTTTTCACACTTGTGCAGAAGCTAAACAGGAAGAGTCACCTTTTTCCCCGAGGTAGTGGTGCAAATGGATCGTGCAATGGTTGCACCGTTGTCTGTAACTGCCTTGTGGCTAAATGAAATGGAGACTCTCTGTGAGGGAAACCACCGATTGTCCATTCATCCTCTGAAATGTAAAGGAGCAGGATTACTATCAAAGAGCGGAATGAAGCGTAACAGTGTGTGATCTATATGCCGAGCAGCCCAACATGAGTGTCTACTCTAATTATAGCATTTGCTCTACATGCCTATCTGGAATATATTGGGTGACTGGATGTTTTTTTTTAATGGCAAATCGAAATGGGCTCAATTAAAGCACGCACTGGCTACTGTTACACGGACGGCAATGACCTAACAATCAACACTACCAGAAACGCAAGCAAACTAAATCTTGGCCTTACTCCATTGTAAATGTGGAATTTGTCTGGAAAGCAAAATGACTAGAAGACGGAAGGATCTAAATGTTGATACTCTCTGGAGAATGCCGACAGGGTTAATCCTAAGGTCGCAAAGATTCTGACGATACAAATTTATTACTGTATACAAATATGATTTGCTACACATTACTGGTGATCTGATGAAAGGATTAATTACTACCGTCAAGCCCTGGAAAGGTCAAATTGACCGAATGCATGTTGTTAAGCCATTTGTTGCACATCGCAGTCAGTATAATCAAAGAAAGCCATTGGCATTGTGAAACAAAGTCTCAAAATACAGATGACATATTTAAGTGCCTTGTGTCATGACCGAACGAACACGACCCCGGATACAAGCGGCCGAAAGCGGTCTTCTCTCAAAGAGATAGGATGAGAAGCTCACTCATCTGGGAGGTGTTCAGAATAGAGCCGCTGACCAGGACAGAATGACCCAGGACACGTTGAAGAGACTATCTCCCGGATTGCCTGGGATGGTCTCCGGATCCACCTCGCAAAGCTGACCAAAATGGCTGGAGTGAGCCAAGTCCGGGCTTTTTTCAATTCAGGAAATCATGCGTTATTGTTTCTCGTGACGTTGTTTCTTCGTAACGCCTCTCTATGAGTATTATTAGGTTTGTTTAAGACGAAGATTAAATTGAAGCTTCATCTTTTCAGACAGTTTCTGTCTCATACTCCATGAGATTCACATCGTGTAGCTGTGCCTGATATTGTCGTGAGAGTGTAAAAGACCACTTCAGAGACTGCCGGATGCGGTGGCTTTAAGAAAAAGATAAACTTCCTCGTCGTACATTGACATTTATCCGGTATAACCAGAGTTCAACTTCATTTTAACACTAAGCAGAACAGTACGGAATCTTGTAAAGAGGAGATTTCCTGAAGCCTGGACAACATACTGTATACGGTCTATGGTCTGGATCTGAAATTTTGGTTTTCATCAAACATACCACTTGTCTCTTGGAGGAAAAAGGATGACAAAACGGGGCAGAACATTATGATAGCATTGATAGAATGCTTCAGTGCATGTGTACAAGTGAAGGGGAGGTTCGAAGAAGATATTGTATTCTGGTTCATGACACGTTTTGACCTCGAGCAAACATTCTTCATAATTTCCTTTATATAAATAAAGGAACAAGGGACAAGCACAGCTGGAAAAAAAAATTTGAGCGAGACAAGACAAAAAAAATGAAAAATAACTGAAAAAAACTATACCGGTAATAATAATAATGATAATATAATCTACACAACCACAAATCCTGACATATATATAAAAACCATAAATACCTCTGTAGCGTACTGTACATCATGGTAGTCTACAATCAGACATTTTTAGATATCTTTGCAATGCCACCACTCAAGCTTTTGCGGTTCTGCAGTAATTGTTGCTGGCAGCATGTCAGTGACCAAAATAAATGACCAGACTTTCTTCTCCGCAGGCGCATCTCCGAGGATACCTCATCGACAGATGTCCAGGGATTACCCCGTCTGTGTTTTTGTTTTTGAGTTTGCTTTATTGGCTGGATAACGTCAGGTATTTTTAGACAATAGCGGAATGAACAGCTGAATGCGCAGGCCGCACAGAACTTGCATCGAGGCATTGCCTCATTGAGACGCCTCGTCCCTCCCTCCTGGCCTGCCTGCCGCTGTGCCGTACGAATTGATCTTCGTCCCACTTGTACTTGTGCTCTTTGAATGGAAATCAACACAGACAGTCAAGAGACAGTTACTAACCGCGCAACTCATGGCGTATCACAAACACGTCAATTGCATTCTTCATTGTAGGATTACAGCCGGATTCAAACTGTGTTATGAGCTGATCAAAATATCATATTTGCTTATTCACTCAATTAGCGTTCTGGTCTAGTGATTTGTTTGTCAATGTTGAAAAATGTGGAGTGGGAGGGAGTCAAACAGCATCATTCACTTTCCTTATGTGTCATGAAAGAGCCCATCTATTGGGACCGGAGAGGAGAAACCATATCTATTCTGCAGCCAAATGAGACCCCTCTTCATGAACCGCAATGGTCACAAGGTTAAACACTCTCCTTGCACACAACTCCTACAAGGCAGTCACATCCAATGAGATTCATCTATCACCTATCGGAAGGACAGTCCTGACAGAAGGATGAGAATATATTCAATGAACCATAATGCCCCGGTCAGTATTAACGGGGTATTTGTCCTTGAAATGCTGTCGATGGGGGGGATATTTGTCTCTTGAAGACCATTCGTTTTCTTGTCCACCTTTAGATGCCAGCCGACGGCAAGAGCATCAGCTCCTTCCCACAGTTGCTCCAAGAAGACTAATTACAATAAATATGCCTGCGGGATAAAGTTTTTGGGTTTGACACGTTGGGTAATAGAGAGCAGTGATAAGCTTCTGTGATTCATCGTTTGATTCATCACGATCACATGACACGATAGGCACCAGTCTAAATCAACGGCCTTTATAATCAAGGGGGGAGGGGGGAGGAATAAAATCAATGCTGCAACTATATCATAGTATAGTTAGTTAGTTAGTTAGTTCCTATTTGGAACATTGGGCGACGAGTTTCCTCCATTTGGTCCGGTCACTGGCGACCCTTCTTGCTCCATGCCAGCAGACACCCATCTCACTGAGGTCTTCTTTGGCAATCTGTCTCCACGTCTTCTTTGGCCTACCTCTCTTCCTCTTTCCACCCTCTGGCATCCAGTCCAAAGCCACACTTGCCGGTCTCTCTCTTGGCAGTCGGAGTAAGTGGCCGATCATTTTCCTTCTCCTTTCAGAGACAATGTCTGACAGTTCAGCCACTCCTGCCTTCTTCATCACCTCCTCGTTGGTGATGTGGTCTCTCCATGAGATCCTCAGGATGGATCTCAGGCAACGCCGATGGAAGACATCTAACTTGTTGGTTATCATAGTATACTCTACTGTAAAAATAGATTAAGATGCTGGCCACATTATACTATAGAATTGAAGCATTACTTGATTAGGGACTAGGAAGGATTTAGTGGAAATCAATGCAACACGTTGATAATCCTAATAAAGCCACTAAATTATGTGGGGAAAAAAACACCACCACATATTTCCAGTGTAATATTTTGTTGAAAGCCGACCTTTTGGTTATTTGTTGATCTCAGATGTGAATTCCTGAAAAGTACTGTCCATTCATACAATGACATTGCTTCAACTGCTCAAAAAAAGCACTGCAGTCACGATTTTCTCCCAGTCATTCCACAATTTACTGCTCTTGTAACGTTGAGAGGATTAGATTTGGCCTTTGCACAGTCATTCAGAGCACGCTTGTATTTACTGGGGCCAGAAGAGTAAGTAATTGGTGCAGAGTGATCGAGAAAAGAAACAACGTCGGGCGTGTTTGTGCGAGTGTGCTTTAGTCCACTTGCTATCACTGCCCTTTAAGATCAAGCAGCGAAAGTCAATACTGACGGTGTAGTCCAATCAATTGTACTCTGATATGGTGAAGGGCAATGTCATTTTGACGGCCATTTCATTTACAACCGAGAGCCGTGAGACTGCAGCGGTACAATGCAAATAGTTCGCCCTGCGTGGTGTTTTATTGACTTGCGTCAGAGTACCAGCACAGGCCAAGAACAATTGACCCCTTTACTGGCTGGTTGCGAATGATAAACTGGGGTGACCAGATGTCGTCTTTGTCGTTTGATATGTTCTCTTTTGGGGCTTAAAAAGCTTCTTGTTTCTTCTTTGATTGAAGAGACTCTTCACCATACTTGGACAGGATCTCACTCACAATAACTGGCTAGACTACACGCCAATCATAATCATCAGCCCCATTGGCCGGTCCGTGATGTCACTGGGTGTGTTCAGAATCATTCACTCATTGGGAATCTTAAATCTAGTGGGCGCCACGAATATAAAGACAAGACGAGCATGGCTACAACACACTGGCCAGCTGTGCAACATGTCTACGAGTAAACATGCACGCGTCTACTTTCTCAGAACAAATTTGATTTGTTATTATTCTTTTGCTGTTATTATTCTATTAGTTATTGCTTTCAGTTAATATTTGAGTACAAGGATCATGTACCTAAAGTATTTTATATTACCCACTTTGCATGCTTAAAATGTTGGTGCCCGAGGGCATCAGGCACCCGATTTGATGTATCCACCTGCGCATGTGGTGCCATCTGTGAAGAAACAATCATTTGCTTTCTTGCTTGACCGCTATCAAGGTATGTGCCCACCCACAGTGATGGTTTCTCTTACAGGAAAATGAGGTGGGATTTTTTTTTTCCACATTTCAAGGACAGAATGGTTATTGTACACCCATTTCTTTCTCAGAATACAATATTTAAATATATTGAAGAAGAATAGTATTCACATGAGTTATCTCCATGCCGATTAAAATTGCTTTGTATGATGCACATGACAGATATTTATCTTTCTCTGATAAAACTCTATTGTTAATCAGAGTGTGTTTACGGGAATTCTTATAATTCCGCATTGGGGAACGTGCTGATCAGACAAAATGTTGAAGGGCATTCGTTAAAACTCCGCTCCGTGCCAACATGGGGGCGGGGGACACTTAATCAAATTTTCATCCGAAAGTCATCGTTCCACTGACTAAGCATTATGACCTTTTCTTCAATTTAAATGACTAATCCAGTCACGCTACTGCATCATTCAGCACTTTGAGTGGGCTTTACTGCTATAT
Source organism: Hippocampus zosterae (assembly GCF_025434085.1). Classification (NCBI taxonomy): domain Eukaryota; kingdom Metazoa; phylum Chordata; class Actinopteri; order Syngnathiformes; family Syngnathidae; genus Hippocampus; species Hippocampus zosterae. The sequence continues at coordinate 21,147,400 of NC_067460.1, read as the reverse complement.
GACAACTTTGCTCTGCGGGAAAACGCTGCCTGGCAATCCATTATTGAAAAAGTCCCAAACACAGCATTGTCTTCTACTTTTAAGTTCTTGCCGTGGGTCCCAGTTAAGGCAAGCGACGAAGCAGGAGTTGCTAGTTCGTTTTCAAATTTTCCAATACATAATACCTTTGTTTATGATTGTTTTTGCAGTTTCGTTTCTTAATTTGGTGCCTGACATTAGTTTGTGCAAACATGCAGTAATTTTCCTGTTCGTAACGGTTATGTGGCCTGAAACCAACCACAAGTTTGCTTTTTGGGTTTCTATTCAATGCAGTAATACCGCCAACATGGACAAACTATTAATCCTGGGGGATAATGTTTTCATCACACACTATTCATTTCACAGACTTAACCTTTCATCAATGAACATAAATTGAAAAGTTGAGATGTGGGAACACACATGTTGCAGTGGAGAACAGCTACTTTTTTAATGAACACAAAATAATTAACAGTAAAAATCAACTGAGTTCTATTTCATGGTTTATTTTGGTCATTTTCTAACGAGCAGTTCTGGGGGTTTAATGTACAGATGAGTATGATGTTTATTCGACTGACATCCATGCAGACAGCACGGGATCAAGTGAGTTGCAATTAAGTGTTGATGTCTGTCCCGATTCATGCCCTGTGATTGACTGGGTGACCAGTCAGCTGAGATGGCCTCTATCTCCGCACAATCCTTGGTAAATGGCAAATGGGATGTCACTTAAATAGCACTTTTCTACCTTTAGGATGGGTGAATGGATGGATGGATTAATATTATGGTTGTGATGAGGTCATAAAGAAGGCCGTTGAGGGGAGTGATCTAATATTCCATCCATCGAATCCGGTAAACCTCACAAGGGTCATGGGCGTGCTGGAGCATATTCCAGCCATCTTCGAGCAGTAGGCACCCCGGACTGGTTGCCAGCCAAACGCAGGGCACATATAGACAAACAAACATTTGCACTCAGACTCACACCTTGGGACAATTTAGAGTGTTCCATGTGAATGGAATGTGAGAGGAAACCGGAGTACCCAGAGAAAACCCAAACGGGCACGGGGAGAACATGCAAACTCCAAACAGGAATCGAACCAGACACCTCAGCCATGTGACGTGCTAACCAGTCATGCTAACCACTGCAGCACCCTAATCTAATAGTAGTTAGATCAGTTTTCATTAGAATGAATGTTGCTATTTGCCCTCTGTTCATAATATTAATAAGATTGCGTAGTCTAGAATGTACATGCTGACTATTATATTTTGAGTGACTAATGAGGCAGGGCAAGGCTAATACTGTAATAATCTGGTAGTTATTATACAGTTCTACCTCAGTAGATTGCCCGTCAATCTGCATTTTTTTTTTTTACATCTGCACAAGACCAACTCCTGCAAGTGAATTGTGTTTGTCAGGAAGTGAGGTTTTAAGACCTGTGGAGGACCAGACTGGTGCCTTGTGGCAGTTCCACAAAAGGGAGCTTTATTTTTAGCGGTTGAACAACAGGAAGGAGAAAAAGAGGCCAATTCTACCTGGCAAGATATTCAGGAGTGATGACATTGGATCAGTGAAGTGTAAACCGATCACTGAGAGGCTGAAAAGTTTAGGTCCACATCCTCAATTCAATGGTGGAGATATGGAAGATTTTTTTTTTCTCAATTCATTTAATTGTTATTCGGTTGTCATGCAAGTATCCTACATATCATCAAGACTGTATAAAAAGAATGTGACCTTCTCTTGACTTGGTACTGGCATGCACACAGAGTTGTGTCGATATTTGCATAGCAAAGAACATTAATATACAATAAGCAGCCTGTTCAAAGCTGGTGGTGAGTGTATGGGGACTACAATGTGTTTGGGCAGAATTCACCCACATTTGACTCATGTACACCATGTTGTTAAACCAAGACCCAATGTTACATAGAAAGCAATGTTGGCAATACATACATATTCTTCTAAAACACATACCGTAGCTCATTAACAATTGAAAATGACAAGGTATTTACATAAGTAATTTATTGTTATTGTAAGCTGTTTTCCATGCTCAAGAACATCTTGGGTCAATGGAAAATGTATTTATATAGCCATGTCTCATCCGAACCACTTTGTCTCCTGAAGGTCACGGGTGAGCTGGATCCTATCCCAGCTGTCTTTGGGCACAGATAAATAACCATTCACACTCACAATCACATCTCGGGAGCATCTAAAGTGCTCAATCAACTTACCATGCACATTTTTAGAATCTAAGAGGAAACCGGAGTGCCTGGATAAAATAGACGCTGACATGAGGAGAATATGCAAACTCCACACAAGAAGGCCGGGGCCCATCTGGCTCCTTCTCATTACCTGTGCAAAGAAGGCCCAGAGAGTGTGCCGTATATTAAGATTAAGATTAAGAAAACCTTTATTAGTCTCGCAATGGAGAAATTCCAGATTCACAGCAGCAAAGTTATGAAAGGAAGAAGTAGAACAACAAAAAAATAGGAGCTGCTGGAAAGGCAGCCACTCTCGCGGCGCCATTTTGAAGTCAAAATAACAAAAATAACACAAGACAACACATAGGACAGAGACAGTCGTGCAATCTTCACCACTTTTCTGCATACACTTTGTTGTCTGAAGCAGTTATAGATGAAAGAGGAGAGGATCAAAGTGTCCTTTCACCAGTGGATCAGAGACATCATGCGGAAAATGTGCACACGTCTGCTACAAGCAAAGTTTTGAAAGCAAACACAAAGCTGTAGCGTCCATTGAAGAAAAGAGATTAGTTCACTTCTCCTGTCCCACATAATCCGCTTCAAACTCCAAGCCGCGACTCCCAGCTCCAAATCTCACAGCAGGGTTAAGATGCTGGCTGATATGGCATACATGGGGCGGCATAACCAGATAACAGGAATAGTGTACCGAAACATCCGTACTAAACATGGATTAGATGGCAGACACCTCCATAGATGGTTGAGAACAATGAGGCCAAGATCCTGTGGGACCAGACAGATCAACTGGTGATAGCCAACTGCTTGACATAGTGATGGGGGATGAATATCACCTTGACAGATTTACTAATGCCAAATGATAGCAACATCCAGAAAAAGGAACACGAAAAGATGGATAAATGTCAGGGACTGAAGGAAGAAGTAGAGAAAATGTGGAGGGCCAAGGCATCAATGGTGCCAAAGGCGGTCAGTGCTCTGCGGGCCGTTACCCCCAAGCTGGATGGATGGCTCCAACAAATACAAGAAACAACATCTCCGTGCAAAAGAGTGCAAAACTGGGAAAAGCTAAGATCCTACATGGAGCCCTCAAGCTCCCAGGCCTCTGGTAGAGCACCTGAGCTTGAAGTAGATACCCCACAGAGTGAGCGAGGAAACGATTATCCAGAGGTACCAAATAAATTTGTTGGTGATTTTGTTTTTCTCAGTGTGTCTCCTCTTTTTTTGTTTACCTTTTGATCTCCAATACTCCACTAGGCATTTACATGAGGGTCCGGTGCCGGCAGCTCTCATTAGCAAGTGACCCGCTTACAGAAATCTCTAAGTTGGCTCAGCGTGTAGTCGGGGGGTACTGCAGAGAGAAGATATGGCTCAATCGCCAGCGAGCTGCTTCTCAGCAATTCGTTCAGGTATCTGAAAGCAGCGCATTCAGTGCTTGTCTCTTGACAGGCTGCATATGTGTCTGCAGGGGTTTTGTGGCTTTATTTGTATTTTTTTTCCCTCTGTTTTTTTGGATCTCTAATTGTAAGAACTCTGTCTGCATTCACCTGCATCCAAAATACTTAGTGTGCCGGACATCTTTTTCATGTCATCCGCAGTATTATAACATTGTTGTTTTATATTAATATTTATAATATTATTTCAATATTGTGATATGCAGCAGCCCACAAGGATTCATTTACATAATGAAACACACAGAATATGCTTTCAATTTCTGCAAGCACATACTCATGGAAGACGTACGTACATCACATCAGCCCCTGATGTACATAAGGTGTTGTCTTTTATGTCCGATAGAAAACAGGTCTTCAGTAATACTGTGAAATGAAATGAGTATGACCGTCCCAAGGTGACCAAGGTGCACACGACAGAATGAGCATTAAAAGGTGCATTGAAGAAAGTAGGACAAAATCGGTTTCTTTTTGTTTGTTCAATTCAATGATGTCATCCCTTTATGTTTTCATAAAGAATCATGTTATGCTATTTTTTGTCATTGTGTCGGGGGTGCTATTTCATTCACTGGGGAAAGATGAGTTGAAATATGAATGTTTTGAGTTATGAGCATGGTCAGGGAACAAACTAAACTTGTACCTTAAGGCACCATTACAGATCACATTCAAATATAACTGGATGAGATTAAATCTGACAAATATACAAGCATGTGAATTTAAATGAGATTTCCCAATCGAAACTGCTGCCAAATGTAAAGTGTGGAACAGATTCTAATGAAATTGGGATGCTATGACAGCTTTTGGCATCAATATGGCTCAACTAAAATATGTCAAAGATTTTTTTTCAAGCCATGATATTCCTATCCATTAAATTGTTTTTGTGTTTTGTGGATTAATCTGTGTGTGTGTGTGTGAGTGTGTGTGCTGGAGATCTGCATCTGCTCCTCCCTGATTGGCAGCCCTCATCCTGGACTCAACCAACCAATTGGTGCAGTTTCACATTTAATAAGTCAATTTTTGAGTAAATAGAGAAAAGATCAGAACTATTTCAATACGGTTGGTGGTGTGCCAGGGAATATTCCCCTGCAAAATGAGGTTCAGGTTTCGCACATGTTCAAAAAGCATCGGGTGGCATGAGGCTGAAAGATTGGCCCGACTGTACACGGTGTACAGTAATGCATATTGAAATGGCACAGTGTACACAAAATAATGAGAAAAAATGTCTTCTTTCCAAAATTTAATGAGAATATGATTGCAAGATGCACCACGCTGTCCATAATGAGGGCAAGTGCCATTATAGAAAATTGATGGATGGATAGTTTGGGAGAATTTCTACCCATCGTTCAAAAATAAAGAAATAAATCTATGCATATGAGAAGTTCCCAATCAAGTATCAGACTATTGATTTTTTTCTGAAGAAATGCATGCATATGAACCAAGGCAAAGCTATCGGGGGAGCCTTTCAGTTCCATTGCTATTGGACAGATTGAGAAATTAAATGAGATGTGCATTATTAGTGTATACAGTATTCTTTTTAATCCTTCAGGATCTTTTCCTCCATGAGGTTTTTATCATTGCCTGATGAACCATTTTTTTATTCTATATTCCTTCATGGGGGATGAGTTCATTAGCAGTTTAATGGCATTATGTGTAATTAATTGAAATGACAGGGAAGTGCTCACATGGCGTAATTATGAAGGTGATGGCTCTAAACTTCTTCCGGCACTCAAATAAAGAAAAGCACTTCCTGTTCTGCAATGTGGAACAGAAAGTGCATCATGCAGGGGTGTCAAGCTCATTTTTGTCGCAGGCCACATTGTAGTGACCATTTCCCTTGGAGGGCCGTCATGACTGTGAAACCATGTAAACAAGTCAACTACTGTAATGAGGGTTTCGGTAACAAGAACATGCGAACAATATCGCACTTATTTATTACATGTAAGAAGTTGAAATTTTGGTCCAGATTTTAGTAATCATCGTTGAAGTTGACATTTTTGATTTGCTTTCGCACGCCACGTAAAATCATGTGGCGGGCCAGATCTGGCACCCGGGCCTTGATTTGGACACCTTTGGCATAGTAGGTGAATTCTCGCGGTTTGAAAGGTTTGATTTTTCACTTGTAAAAATCAACAGCAAAAAAGAAACGGACACTTTGGGTTTTCAGTGATGTGCGATGATGATCGTTTTATAATAACCCATTAAATCAGAGGGTGCAATGGGCTAATTAAATATATCTGATATAAAATACTTCAGTGACCCACCACCAGAGACCATTTGATTTCGAACTCCCATGTTCTCGGTTTCGGGTCTAATATGGAGTTATTTCTGAGGAAAATATGGGTCACCACTGCAAAGGTGTTATTTTTAAACTTCAGCCCCCCTTTTAGCCAGCATCTGAGCCACAAGAAAGTCGTCAAGCAGCCTTGATTTTCGAGGGAGATTTGTTTTACTTTGAGGTGTCTGTTTGACTCACTTCCTCCTGAGATGTCAAACAATACCCAAGATAGAGACAAGGCATTGTGGCTGGCGTTGGTCCAACAGAATGAGACACAATGCGCTTGATGAAGCTCGTAGTGGATAGCCTCCCTCATGGCATAATGAAGACGAAATGTCTCACTTGGATGCTTTCATAGTGCCGCACCTCACTGGGCCAAACTGTAATTAGTTTCCAGGTTCCATGTTCCAATCTTCGATGTGGCTATATTTGGAATGCTGAGACACTCCTCATATTTGTTCTGGAGTTTAACTCGGTCATTAATATGGTTCTGGTGACTGACCACATCTTAGCACAAGGGAGAAATGATATAGGAATAATCACTTTTAGGGCGGCCCTATTGACGCGTGCATCAAGATGACTTTTCCACTTGACCTCTTTTCCATTTCACGGTTTGACACGGCTACTATTCAGTATTCTGCCACTTTTCTGGGCTTATAAGATATCCAGTTAGCTCCTTGACTTGACCGCATTATGACATGGCCACTGGCTGTTTCGATTCCATCTATGCAACAAACTTTGCTAGTTTGAGGGGAATGGGAAAAGTGTGAATGATTTGTGAATATCCGATAACAAGGTGCATCCAAATGCTTTATTTTGAAACGGTGAAGCTTTCCCCATTGGAGGGGAAAACAGGAAATTAGAAATGTACCGTTGGCTGGATTTGTTTTCTCCTGCATTCCAGACCTCATCTGTTGTGCTTGAACGATGCTCTCTGGTCGCGCAATCGAAGCCCATTTATCTGAGCACCTTCACTTCTCATCGTTTTCTTTTTTGTCCTGTCACATTTTGAGTAATTTGCGCAAAAGTCATTTTCACTTCAAGAAGCATCACTCACGTTGAACCTGGAAAACAATGACCCTTCAAGCACATTTCTCATGTTTATCATGTTCAGACTATTTCGCGAGAGACTAAAGAAAAGCCAACACACAGCCTGTTTGTCACAAACAGCAAGTGGCATCGCATATTCCGCCACAGTGGCCAGATATGTAAAATGGGTTTCTGCATGCATGATGCCGGTGATCTGCAAGTAAAATGACCCTGGCAAGCAAAGTTATCCTAAGTAAGGGAAGTATTTCATGAATTTAAAAAGGTTGATGTGCGATTGCACCATTGTTGCTGCAATCATGATTCATTTAGTGGACTTTCTGTGTCACCGTGATTGCAACTGCCGCAATAGTGATGCTTTTCATCCATCAATCCATCCATCCATCCATTTTCCGAACCGTTTGATCCTCACTAGGGTCACGGGGGGTGCTGGAGCCTATCCCAGCCGTCTTTGGGCAGTAGGCGGGGGACACCCTGAATGAGTTGCCAGCCAATCGCAGGGCACACAGAGACGAACAACCATCCACGCCCAAACTCACACCCAGGGACAATTTAGAGTGTTCAATCAGCCTGCCATGCATGTTTTTTGGAATGTGGGAGGAAACCGGAGCACCCGGAGAAAACCCACGGAGGCCCGGGGAGAACATGCAAACTCCACACAGGGAGGCCGGAGCTGGAATCGAACACGGTACCTCTGCACTGTGAAGCCGACGTGCTAACCACTGGACTACCAGGCCGCCCTGATGCTTTTCAATTACAGTAATTAAAGTACAGTGGAACTAAAGTGGGACAGAGACATGCGGTGAGGATGTCTGCCCCATAGTCTTACAATTTGCTGTTTAATTCACAGCCAGGAGCACTTTGGTTGGTTTTGGCATGTTTCAAATTTTACCCTTCAAGTTTAAATATGTTGGCGGCGCGGTAGCCCAGCGGTTAGCACGTTGGCTTCACAGTGCAGAGGTACCGGGTTCGATTCCAGCTCCGGCCTCCCTGTGTGGAGTTTGCATGTTCTCCCCGGGCCTGCGTGGGTTTTCCCCGGGTGCTCCGGTTTCCTCCCACATTCCAAAAACATGCCTGGCAGGCTGATTGAACACTCTAAATTGTCCCTAGGTGTGAGTGTGAGCGCGGATGGTTGTTCGTCTCTTTGTGCCCGGCAACCGATTCAGGGTGTCCCCCGCCTACTGCCCGGAGACAGCTGGGATGGGCTCCAGCACCCCCCGCGACCCTCGTGAGGATCAAGCGGTATGGAAGATGAATGAATGAATGACTGAAGTTTAAATATGAGCAGCAGTTCACTTGTTTTAACACGTGTCTAACAGTTAAGTATGCACACAAATAACACATCTGGGGTGTAACTATACTGTATGTGATGTTTTGCGATACCGCTTTGTCATTCAAGTGACAACTGAGTCCAGTTGTTTTTGTCTGTGAATCTAATTATAGATTAATTGAGATTAACTGCGCTAAATGGCCCCTTTGGTTTTCCTCCCTTGATTGGGATGCTTGCATTGTTGCTGACGATCTTCTTTTTATATTGATTCTGGAAAGGAGTTTTGTTCGCATTGGGCAAGCGGGCGATCTATCACCATGCCATCTTTTGCCATCGTACCTTCGCTCGTTGTACTCAGTGGCTGTCTGTTGGAGCTCTTTAAAGACGACGAAGCGACTGCGAGAAGCGAGCGCCGTGTCCTAAGGAAGGAAGCTTGTCTTCCAAAAGAATTACCATAACCCTAGCACGCCTGCTATCCTCCAGGCATGTTGCTCTACCGCTCTCTCTCCCTAACATGTTTGCAGTGGCCGACAGCCATGTGTGTGTGTGTGTATATTTACTATTATTAGGAAGTGAACTGCTGCAAGGTATGGAACATGCCAGGAAGGGCAGCTATTTATAACAGCTGGTGCTGGGCCTTGATCCTTGCTTCCCCCTCTCTTATGCATTGTTACCTCCGTCATAGAGCTTATGTTTTGTCTTGTTACCCAGCCATTGGTGCCATGTTGGTTTGTGTGTATGTTGTGGCAACAATTCTTGCTTCATAACCGATAGACCTTAAACATATTTTTAGATCATCTTGAAAATGTAGTGAGAAAAGACACATTTTTAGTTAAGGCTTGTTTGTTTTTCAGTGTCTGGCAGGAGTGGAGGGCGTTCCGTACTGAGCAGCACCTGACACGAATCAGGCCTCCTTACTGGCTGCCTATACGTACTCTGCTTCACAGACAATTGGCTGTTGGATTATTAAGCCTTGCTCATGAGTTTGCGCTTCATTTTTCTAGATGTTCTTGATTTTTGCCTCATAGTTCATTGTGTTTTTCGTCATTATGTTTTCATTACTGTGCCATTTTGGTTTTGTATTCTTGTCTTTTGGATTCTCTTCTCCTTTTAGTTGACAAGCAAATGTTTTCTCATTCCTTTTGGTTTGTTTCGCACTCTCCTGGATTTTTTGTTATCAGCATCATGAATTGCTTTGTCGATCTTGCGTTTTGTTCAGAAACCTTTTCAAAGAAATATAGGTCAAATTATTTGTGAATCATTGTATCGATTTATTTAATATTTAACACAATGTTCCAACTTCAGTGGAATTGCGTTTAGAATTTACTTGTTTAAAACTTCTTGTGTGAGAATCATTAAATGGAGCCCAGTTATCCACCTACACCACAGAAGCTGACTCTACGTTGAGCGGACCGGTTCAGTCATGCATAAATGGCAACTACCGCCACAAGGCATGTCAAAAAATAAAAATAAATAAACTGTTTAACCTTATCTTATCAGACTACATTCCGAAAACTACATTTGAACATTGAATAGAGGCACCCCATAAAATAACGCATCTGCATTAACAGCATATTACTGTGAATAGTTGGTGAATATTGTAGGAGTATCCCCATTTTATGCACACTGCCACATCAGAACCTTTACACATTCTTCAACATTACATAAATATCCAATAGAGACCAGAATTTTATGCAGTACATTAAATCGATTTGTTTTGTGTTCAGCAGTCTTGGCTCTCAATGCCATAATGAGCTGCTTGATATTTAGTGGGTGGTCGTTCTGACTAAAACAAAGTGACAGCTGCATGCTAGCTTGTAATTTCTTTCCTGCGAAACCCAACTTCGGTGTCCAAGCTCATTAAATGTGAGAATGTGTCACAAGCTCTATTTTATTGTTCAGGATACATTGGTGTTGAGCGCATAACACCTACAGTCGAATGCACAATGCAATCATGTCTGTACAAAGCATGACATTGCAGTGCCATGTGCTTCTTCAACACAACTGTGGACGTTCAGATCAAAGCTATTCTATAACAGGGGTAGGTAACTCCGGTTCCTCAAGAGCCATATCCTGCCTTTTTCAGATCTCTCTCTGCTTAAACACCCCTGATTCAAAATACCAGCTCAACAGCAAGCTCTGTAGAAACACGAAACAATCATGAGCAATTGAATAATGTGTGTTGGAGCATGGCAAGGTCGAAAACAGGCACGATATGGCTCTTGAGGAACCGGAGTTCCCTACTCCATACACAGAAGACCATAATCTCAGAAATATGTTTGCGTGTGAAATAAACGCATTCTGTTCGATTTCTGTGAGGCTAGCATATTTGAATAAATGGAAACACCGAACTATTTTTGTTGCAAGAGGTTGGAGACAATCTTTATTTCCAGTAGCTGCAATGCAACCCAGATGATGTAGGGACAGGTAGCTGCGTTTGATTGTGTTCATAAATGCACCTTTCTGGAGTGTCTGCATCAACTCAGTCGGCTTGATAGCGTCCACAGAGTAGATGTCACATTCCCTGATCCAGACATGATTTACACTTGAGACTCACACACCGCTATTATCATATTCATTACCTGTGTTATTGGAAACTGCAGATGCAAGTCGGTCCATCTACCTCTCATGCAGAGAAGCCTTCCCTGGAGACCAGCAGTTACTCTCGCTTTTCTATCATGCTTGTTAATTTCTCTTTTTTTTTTTTAATTTCTCTCAGGGCAGCCCGGTAGTCCAGTGGTTAGCACGTCGGCTTCACAGTGCAGAGGTATCGGGTTCGATTCCAGCTCCGGCCTCCCTGTGTGGAGTTTGCATGTTCTCCCCGGGCCTGCGTGGGTTTTCTCCGGGTGCTCCGGTTTCCTCCCACATTCCAAAAACATGCGTGGCAGGCTGATTGAACACTCTAAATTGTCCCTAGTTGTGAGTGTGAGTGCGAATGGTTGTTCGTTTCTGTGTGCCCTGCGATTGGCTGGCAACCGATTAAGGGTGTCCCCCGCCTACTGCCCGAAGACAGCTGGGATAGGCTCCAGCACCCCCCGCGACCCTAGTGAGGATCAAGCGGCTCGGAAGATGAATGAATGAATGAATGAATAATTTCTCTCATTGCAACTCACTCTGCACCGAGCTGTGACTGGTGGTGCACAAGGCAAAACCCCATCTGAACAACTTCAGACCACCAGGAACAAAAGTGGTCAGCGAGGAGGGAGGCAGATATTCATGACAGACATATGAAAAGAACCTCCAAACCCTTGAGCTGAAGTCATTCTGATTTCCCTTAAATGGCCAGAAGGGATGAAATCCGTTTGCACTTACATGAGAAAAGACTGATCCACCGAGATCTTTTTCCCACTCCAGTGAGAGATGAAGCCTGTTATTTGGCTGAAAGTTAAGGACACAGGTGGGGATGTATTATGCTGAGCGTTTGTCCTTGGCACATTACTTTACTTTAGAAAAATGTCAAGGCCCCCCATCCAACAAAGATGTCACAAATTGTATACATTCATTCATTCATTCATCTTCCTAACCGCTTGATCCTCACTAGGGTCGCGGGGGGTGCTGGAGCCTATCCCAGCTGTCTCCGGGCAGTAGGCGGGGGACACCCTGAATCGGTTGCCAGCCAATCGCAGGGCACACAGAGACGAACAACCATCCACGCTCACACTCACACCTAGGGACAATTTAGAATGTTCAATCAGCCTGCCACGCATGTTTTTGGAATGTGGGAGGAAACCGGAGCACCCGGAGAAAACCCACGCAGGCCCGGGGAGAACATGCAAACTCCACACAGGGAGGCCGGAGCTGGAATTGAACCCCACTGGACTACCGGGCCGCCAAATTGTATACATATATGATATTATGATAACCTCATCTTCATTTTTTACTTATTCGTTAATTTACGCATTAAGTGAAATTAGATTGAGATTGGTTGGTGTCCAGTTAGGGTGTGCGGTACAAAGCCATTTTCCGATCCGCTTTATGCCCACAATGGTCACGCAAGGGTCCTGGATCGATCGCAGGCGATCGCAGGGCACACACAGACGAACAACAAAGTCTTAGCCTGCTTGGGTCACACAGATGCACATTCGCATCAATTGGCCGGGAATCAAGTCGGCTGTGTTCACTCCCACAACGGCCCCATCATCCTCACTGAGCCCGTCTACAAATTCCTAAAGAAAGACTCGATCCATGCGCGCATTTAGACTGCACTTTGCTTTAGACTTGTGCTGGGCACGAAAATAAGGAACTTAGTGTCCAAAAAAGTAAAAACAAAACAAAATGTAGGTAAAAGATATCCGACTCTCATTTTTCTTTCAATCATGCACTGCGTCGCGTTGAATCATGTCACAGGCAATAAAATGACAGTGAAGTGAAGAAGTGAAATTTCCCGCTGCGCACTTGATTTCTCACAGCACACAATGTTCTCCTGACGCAGTGATTGAAAATCACCGCTACTCAACGCTTTTGTCAAATAAAAACGATAACATTAAATTAATATTTGCTTGAGAGGGTCCTACAGCTCTTTTGAATAACACGCAAATGTTGGCTCATATACAGTTGCTGACTTTCGAGAGTTGCTCTCTCATATTTGACTGGCCATCGCTTCAGGGTGTGGTCCAGCTTTCTTCCTATGACAGCGGCGGTGGGCTCCACCCTCCTGAGCATAATAAACAATATGGAAAATGTATGGATGTTATGTTATTTTCTGTGTTCGAGTTTTGATGTAAAGCTGGAGATTAATATTATTATTACATTATGCCTAATGTCATTTTCTTCATGAAATAATATGGTCACTGCACTGAGACTGAGGCAATAACTGTATGCATCACTGACATTTCATCAGGGTAACTCCCTGAGATCTTTATTAAAAAAGAAAAACATTAAACGCCCATGCACAGTCTGATGTGCGTCACATGGTCCATAATGCCCAATAGGGACCACCTTACTTTGTGTTGAATTTTTCATTCCTTGTCATTCTTTCTTGCCTAGGACTTGTCAAAGAAATGATCATGCTTCAGTGGCGGCTGCATCGGTCACGCCTCAGCACGTAGGTCCGGAAAATTGGCTGGGTTTTAGTATAGTCCCCAGCTTTCGGTGTAGAAAAAAACTGTGACCAGTACTGATTCCGCCCCCCCCCCCCCCCTCCTGCCTCACCTCCCTTCAATTTTAAAAAGGATTTGCTCATGAAAGTACCTGTTAAAACCCTATTACCACATTCTCCCCCCAAAAAACGTTACCGCAATATGGAAGAGAAATCAAGATAAACATGGAAGGATATTTCATAATTGACTTTGAGAGCATGTTGATATGCCTTTTTCCTGTCACCGGTGTGTAATTGGCTATGTATAACATTAGGCCTCCACCATAATAGATCATTTCATGCCTAGAAATTGAAATAAAGTGATATGCTTGGTGAGAATAATACATGCAATGACATATTTGACCTTGAAAGCTCTGCTGCCTATGAGTTCCTTCGGGGCCCGGGGAAGCATCTTTCAGTCATTTAGCAGACAAATGAAACTGCTTTGTTGAAGGACAAGAGCACCCGTGAACACAGTTTCATTTTGGAACAAAAGTCCTGGGCTATGTACTAATTTAACAAGAAGAATTCAACAAAGAAAAAGGCAATGGTATTCCCTCAAAGAGAAGCTGTCCTTTGAAATGACAACATTGTGAAGCAGCCTTGTCATGTTTTTTTCCACCCTGCTAAGTAAACCATTGTCAATGGAAGCGTTCAAAACCGACAAAGGAAGCTCTCCTTCCCTTGATAGGTAGGCAGACAAAAAAATGTCTGCTTTGCTCTGCAAAAAATATCAAGCTACATTTTTAATGCATGCGTGGCTCTTTAAGGGAGCATCTTCTCCCGTTTGTACGTAATTTTGACAACCAACTACATGACTACATAAATGTAGCCATTCGGACATAGGAGACCGGTTCATCAAGTAAAGGGCAGTGCCAGAAATAACGGATGGAATGAACTCTAAAACCAAACACCTTCAGAAACATATTGTCTGTCCACCCTGTCTTCTGTGTCAATCAACTTGTCTTTGTTTTCCTAACAAGCAAGATCACAAACTTCCCACCCCTCTGTTGAGAAACCTGAAGAGGGAAAGCAATCAAGAACAAAGAAGGCCTTAACTTTACGTTTTGAATCAGAGACAAATCATCGACTTTTCTTGATTCTGTGTGTGTAAAATCCCCTTTCCCTGCTAAGCAGCTGGAGCCACGAGAATAGTCACACAGATCCAAGCTTGACAAGCTTCTAACATGTCGGGCATACCAATCAGCGCATTGTGCTGTGTGATAAATCAGCAGCTAAGATTAACACTAGTGACCCATATAAGATAACTACTCACAAAGCGTTATGGGTGTGTGGCTTTCGGGGAACTTCGGGATGAACATTAAGTGCACTACAGTATAACCTGTAATAGCTGATTATTAATTACATAATTAACAGCTATCATTTTACCTTCGCTAAATTTTTCAACGCGGCGTTACTCCGCACACCTCACTAATTTGCTGCATTCTTGTTACCAAATTGCCAGATGGGGAGAGCGGAACCTCTGCGCTCCGAACGCGTCTGCCTGTTTTCATGCCGAGCCAACGGGTGCCTGTCTATCAAAATCGGCCTCTAATTAACTCCACTCAGGATGCAGAAAGATGTCAGAGCTAAAAGAGGATTTTATATTATTACTATTATTATTGTTATGTTTTCATTATCGAAGTATTCTCGTATTTACATTCAAGTGGTTTACATGTTAACTACTCTATTTCATATCAATGCCCCCCCCCAAAAAAAAAAGAAAGGCCATGTACTAGGTCCATGTTATTTTTGTTTTTTCTTTTAATTAGGAGAGTCACTATAGTTGTCTGATACTCCATTAAAAAAAAGGCGTATGTAGAGGTGCTACTGCATCAGAATGAGTTGTTGGAATTAGTAGGGTTGGAATGTTTCCTTTACTAATCCAATCTGTTCGTCTTTTCCTGTGTCTCAAAATTTAATTAACCTTTATCAGGTCTGACAGCTTAGTCACTGACTTGCCTAGAACAGAGTTATGCTTCTCTTTCATTTATAAGGGAATGACATTGCATTAAAATGTAGAGAGCAGGGAAATTTATCTTGCCTGGCTGGGAGCTCAGCATCCCTGAGACCTCTGATCCTGGGCTTGCCCCTGACTGGAACATTGGATAATTGGACTCATTGGATTAGATAGATCTCATGATTTATCCATGGACAAAAGTTCGGTTTCTATTTTGCGCAATGTGCTTATTGTATGAATGTCTTATCTTGTGTGCTAGTTTTCAATTTCCTGTATCCACTATTATTGCTGAAATGATGCAGATTTCGGCAGTGTGTGGCCAATAAAGGTTATCGAATCGTATCAAATCTTCTCTTATTTTATCAAATCTAATCAGTCATGGTAAATTTCAAAGAACTGAAAGTACAGTAGCTAACTTTTAGCGGGTAGTGCAAGTGGTGGGTACCAGAGACAAACCACAAGAAAGCACACTCAAATTGCAAGTACACAAGTAGATGTCACAACAAAAACCAAGATGGGAACATTGGGCATTGACAAAGAAGTTTAGTTCAATAGATGTGTACTGTAAATTATTTTTCTTGATTGGTATTTGTGTATTTTGCTATAATTGCGTGGTGTTCAGATCGAAGTCTATATAAGGTGTGTTATTCATTGGCACAATTTGATTTCATCTTTCCAAAGGTGTGAATTTAATTGTGGATTGTTGTTGGGCTCGTTATGCTCTATGATGGGCCATTAAGAAAATAATAATAAGAAAACCTTTATTAGTCTCGCAATGGAGAAATTCCCAATTCACAGCAGCAAAGTTATGCAAGGAAGAAGTAGAACAACAAAATATAGGAGCTGCTGGAAAGGCAGCCACTCTCGCGGCGCCATTTTGAAGGCAAAATAACAAAAAGAACACAACACAACACAACACACAGGACACAGACAATCTTCACCACTTTTCTGCATACACTTTGTTGTCTGAAGCAGTTATAGATGAAAGAGGAGAGGATCAAAGTGTCCTTTCACCAGTGGATCAGAGATGCCATGCTGAAAATGTGCACATGTCTGCTACAAGCTAAGTTTTGAAAGCAAACAACAAAGCTGTAGCGTCCATTGACGAAAAGAGATTAGTTCACTTCTCCTGTCCCACGTAATCCGCTTCAAACTCCAAGCCGCGACTCCCAGTTCCAAATGCTAACGCTTCTTACTTACTACTCGGGCGCCATCTTGACTTCAAAGTCATTAGTCCTCGGTCCAGTCCAGGGTCTACTATGACTCTCACCCAAAGGTGGCTCTCGATCATCTGTGACCCTGAAAAGGATCCATAAATTAATGGTTGGATGGTGTCGGTCTTGTTAGTTTCAGTACTTGGATGTCTTGATGTCGACCAGGCAATCACATTTCATTAAAAATCAATGTAACTTTTATTTCGAAAGCTACATGTTCACAACGATTCACCATTTTCCAACTCCCGCTCGTATTGAGGCGATGCATTCTAATGCGTTGGAAATTGCATTCCAACATGATTGATCTGTTTATCCTGCATGGACCTCAGGCACAATTTAACATGATCACCATTCCCAAAGACAGTCATGTAATTTAAAATAGACAACGATCAGTCATACGGAATATCCTGGTGGGTTTGGTTTACTCAACCATTTGCTCTCACTTGACTTGAGGAATTCATTCACTTGCTGAACTGCTCAATCATCCCATCTCAGCTCATCATTGGCCAACTCACCCCCGACACATCCCCAACTATGCGCTGCTGGTTTCTTGAATGCAATTCAGTCAGGCCTCATCTCTCATCAGAGCACGTTAACATGTTTCTAAAGCCTCATCCCTCCCTACCTCATGTTCCAGAAGAAACATTCATGAATAAATTGAGGAGGAACATCCACTTTTGAACTTGCTGGGCTTTGCAGTACAAGAGGGCGAGTGCTGCGCTCAGTGGATCATGTGGAACAGGACATGACAGGAAGTTGTCTAAAATGGGGGGGAAAGCTCCTTTTCTTTCTTCAAGAACAGCAAAAATGATTGTCGAAAAATGTTTTTCATCTTGCATGCAATTTTGCCAATGCGTCATTTGAGAGCAATGCTGCGCATGGCAATATTCCATTGTGATCATACCTTCAGTGGTACAATTGTAAAAAGTACAACAACATTTCAGGGTGTTTGCATTTGGCAGTCCTGAAATAGTGCTTTCACTCGGGAAAATGGTGGGTGGGTGGTTTATGGTCAAATTAGCCAGTGATGGCTTCGATATAATAAGAAAAACTGCAATGAGCTCTTTGGGGTCTAAAATGAGCAGGAGATAACATTTGCACCCTCGGAAATGCGCCACTGACTTGATGACGCGTTGAAGTTGTCGGATGGTGGGGGCAGTGGGTGTCGGTGATGTATGTGTCCATGCATTTCATTGTTTTTCCACATTCTGTGCTCTGCTTCCACCAGTAGAAGCAGCAACACAGACCGCCAAGCAAGACAGAAGAGGAAACGGCCAAATACCAGCATTTACTTCGCGATGAGACACATCTGTCCCTAAAATTAGCCGACGGATTGACGGATGGGTTTTTTTCTACATTTGACACAGCTGCGGGTTGGCCACTGCCAATATCTTTTTGTTCACGTTTTGGTGCAGAACACAGGCCGCAGCTTCATTTGCTTCATGTGCAAATGTTGTGTTTGTAACTGCATTTGAGATCTTAAAAGAATATTTGAAAAAAAAAGGTTTCTCTTTCTTAAATAACGTGATTACATTAGAATATCCTTTGAGCACACTTTGGTATCATGAGATATAATTAGGTCATTTAGATTCTAGAACAATTCATTTGCAGCTCAATGTGACAACCCACGCTTGCTTCTTAATAAAAAATATTCACACAGTAATATTTCATTAAGGCCCATTGTGGTCCGTGTGACTGTGTATAAAGCTGCCATCTTCCAAGAGACAGGAAAATAAGAACCTTGACCAGAATTAATTTGTCATTTTGGCTTGATGAGCATCTGACGCTGTGAATCACTTTTGGTGGTCGGAGAGGAGGAAGCTTCATCACTAGCCCATAAAAAAACATCCAATTTGAATCTATGCAAGCCAAGTGGTCAACGCTGCATCAAGATGCTCGCCATAAATCTCTTGGGGGGGGGGGGGGGGGGCGCGCCCTCTCTCACATCAAATTATACGGGATCCGTGAGCCATGAAACACGAACGGTGACACATCATGCTGGCGCCTAAAAATAGTGAAGGCCTGAACAAAACATTTTTCTTCCACATCCACGTTGCTCCTCAAGAATCCTTTTAACTATCCATTTCTCATTCCCTGAGGCCATTGAAACGAGGTGGCCGAGGCCGGGCATCCTAATGTGCTTTGCGCGTCGTTTGGATCGCGGATCAACAAATCGGTAACACTGGATGAAGTGCTCGTACTCTTCTCAGCCCACACGTCTAAAGTGTGTCTTGTTGCTGCAATCACAATTGGCAATCCACGTAAACGTCACAAAGCAGGAATGGGGTTACACCGGGTACTCTGATTCCAAAGAAATGTTAATCAGAGACTCTAAAGTGGCGTGAATGTGAATGGTTGTTTGTCTATTTTTGCCCTGCAGTTGGCTGTCTACCAATTCAGGATGTATCCTGCCTCTGATATGGGATAGGCTCCAGGACGACCGCAACCCTAGTCAGGGTAAATGATTCCAAAAAATGAAGAAATAAACGTCATGGTAAACTGTAAGTAAACATGAGCAAGGCCTAAACATTGGCTTTTGTCATGTAGGGGTGGGGTGGCCGTTGTGAAATTGTGAAAGGACATTAAATAAATGATCGGAAAATAACATACTGTGTGCACCTTGTCAAACCAAAAGTAGATAATCTCAAAGAAATTCGACCAGACAGTGTCGTTTCGTCTCTCTGCAATCGCTCTTCTTTTTTTTTTTTTCATCACATATCATCATGTTAAGGTTTTGCCGACCTTAGGGCAGTTTGATTCCATCTTACAAGCAAGGAGGAAAATGATGCTGAAGAAAATTGTCTTAACTGTAGCCAGTGAAGTTTAGTCATTATGTGAGGTTGCGGATTCAAATTCAAATCGAAACCTCAGAAAGCTCAGTCAGTATTTACCTCAGTAAATATACTGTATATATATATATATTTTTAATGTAACCATGAAACCATGCCTCATTTTTAATGTCATAAAAATGAAGATATATTATCAGTGCAGATAGAAATAAATGGGGGGGGATGATCGTGTTGTGTTAGGAGAAAGAGCGGTTTTCACACCGGTGACTTTTGAGAGCCCTGCGGTATAAATATCAGCCATCTGTGTTGCCATCTGCATTGGGGTGCTATAGCATACACTAAGGCCAAGCCACCAAATATAGACAGGTTGCCTCTCATGGCACCAACTGGACCGCAAGTGATATATGCAGCTCAACGACAATGATCTACAATCAACAATGGGCTGGTGTCATATTTTGTCTCCACCTGCCATCGGTTTTCACAAAAGCGGCGTCATCTTTTAAAAGAGCGGTCATGATGCAACGTGTGCAGTTTCATTGGCAAGACTTTGTCTAGCCTTGTCCTTTCTAACCTAATCTAATCCGAACTTTTCCCTGATGAAATCTTGACCAAATATTTTAGACAATAAAGAGAAAAAAAAAAGCATGCATGGAATATATTATTTCTCCTCTGTATGGAGACTTAAGGGACACCCATATATTCATTCTTCCTCTATTATTAATTATCTTTACTTTCTTCATGTTGTACTGAGCAGCCATGTCATGAGAGTCTGCTGCTTTTCGGGAAACACTGAAAATCCAATTTTCATTTGCTTTTGTTGTTGTTGGTTTTTTTTTTGTCAGAACTTTCATAAGGAAAAATGTCTTAAAAGGAGCCATCCATCATCTTTTTGACATTACTTCTCAAGTAGCGGTGTTGCTTTACGACGCTTTGATACGGATTTTCTGATATGACTTTTTTAAATCCACAGAAAAAATAAAACAAGGAGAAGGAAAAAAAAAACACCGTGGAGTGTGCCGTCAGTCGTCCACAGGACCGAAGACACCACTTTGCTGCATCTTATCTTCCTCTTGCACCTTAAATTATGTTGCGTATTTGTCGCTCTGTCTCCCATCAAGTGATGTCTGTGTGCATGTTGCTCTCTGTGCTTTGTGAGTGAGTGCACGCGAGACCTTGTTTCAAGCTATCTAGTTATTGGAACGGAAAGAGCGGAAGGAATGGAGGAAGGCTGGTGCTGAGGCTGACGAGCAACTCTTGAGGGGGGGGGGGGGGGGGAGAGAAAGAGAGAGAGAGAGGGAAACGGAGGAGAGGCCACCGGGGAGTGAGAAGCCTTTTGTCATTTCTGTCGATTGTTGGGAAACTGTAGAGGAGGATTCATTTCTTTCAAGTCTCAGAGTAGAAAAACTTTCTCTACTTGGATGAGACTATTTTCATTAGACCCCTTTTTTTTTCATCTCGTTAAAATCTTGAACCAAGAGTTGATGGAGGTAGTGTCGGACACATAAATGTGTACTTTTTTTTTTTTTTTTTTTTTTTGCAGGGCAAATGTCAGATCACATAATCCCCATTATAAATAAAATGAACCACGCAACCAGTTTTCTAGCGGATGTATTCAAATGTCTTTAATCACAAAAATGCGTCATTGCTGCCTGAAAACTATAAATAGCCCTGGAGAATATTTAGAGCGTTTTGAAATTAGAACATGCAGCATTTCATGATTGATCTTCTCTGATTTACATGACTGAAAAAGTTAAACAACCCCCCACCCCCCACAAAAATACATATACTATATGCATATATATTATTTATTTATTAACAAGCAATTTGTTATTCTTATAATTGTATTGTTTGGCGTTGGACTCAGCATGACTTAGAGTTGTTCTTGATTTTACTGTCTGGTGCTTTCTACCGCCTTTATTACCGATTTGTCTTACTGTTTATTGTGCTATGTTAAATCGATGCATGTACAGCACTTTGTATGCAGCGATGGCTGTTTTGAAAGTGCTCTATAAATACTCTTGACTTGACTTGACAATTTAGTATGCATATTGTCAGTTACGAAGAATAAATGCCAAAGTCATATTTCAATTTTTGAGGAATCCCCACCTAGGCTCGAGCACCCCGACGCGGCACCTCGTGAGGGATTAGAAAATGGAAATGGATGGGAGGTATTGTTTTGAAGTTCCATTTTTCACAATGCCCCAACTTAATTGGAATGACTATAGCAGGGGTGCCCAAACTTTTTGGATCGAAGATCTACTTTTTGATCAACTAACCTCACGGGATCTACCCTTACCGGCGCGCGCATGCACACACACACACACAAATTTAAGATTTTCCTGCTTTATTTTATTTTTTAAATATTTTTTTAGTGAAAATGAGACTGATTAGTGTGCAGTGTATATTAACACAAAAATATATATTACTAACATGTACAAAGACACACAAA
This sequence comes from Hippocampus zosterae, assembly GCF_025434085.1. NCBI lineage: Eukaryota > Metazoa > Chordata > Actinopteri > Syngnathiformes > Syngnathidae > Hippocampus > Hippocampus zosterae. The sequence continues at coordinate 21,125,648 of NC_067460.1, read as the reverse complement.
TGGTTGTTTGTTTTTTTTCTTCTCGACACTCCTCGGTTCTACTTGGTACCTCTCTTAGATCTACCGGTAGATCAGGATCTACCTAATGGGCACGACCGGACTATAGTATAATTATTTTCCACCGCCACAATCGGCTCAAATAATCAGCATATTGTTGCAATTGCCATCTGACATTGTCAATTGGTACTGAGGGTTATTATCTGCAAAAACCGCGACTAACTTCGATTTGAATTGCAAAGCCACTACAGCGAATTATATTTCAAGCCGAAAAACAGTCAAGCGGGAAATCCATTGTTGTGCACGATGCTGTGTAAGAGAAGTTCAGACTCTAGAGGTCTCCATCCTTCAGCAGCATCATCCACCTTTTCGCCCTCCTCCTCCTCCGCCTCCTCCTCCTCCTCGCTGGTATTTTGTGCAGCGGAGGAGCCCAAAGGAGGAGAGCCTCGTGTGAGGAGGAGACCGAGTAGACCCCGCACACGACACGTCCCACGCCACAGCAGCTTTCTGGTTGCCGTAGATAGAGAGAGAGAGGGAGGGAGGAACTTTGATCCGAGGCCAAGTGTGTGTTTTTGCCACGAGAACGATGATCTCCCCGTGTCAACGTTTTGGTGCTTTTTTACTGACATTCGCTCTCGTCTCAATCGTCATTCGCGCGTGAATGAGGCGCGGCGTCCTCAGCGCATTGTTTCCACCTCCCTTTTGTTTTGGGATTTCCAGCCGCGATGTCTGCAACGTTTCGCTATTTTTTTCTGGGTAAGTCGCTTCACCTTCCTAGTGTGTGCGTGCGTGCGTGTGTGTGTGTGCGTGTGTTTTTAAAAACAAAATACACGGGCAATTAACAAGACAAAGGCAACGGGGGGAACATTCTCCTCGTGCATGACGTGAGATGATGCCAATCATTTCTTTCTGTATCCTAAAAGAGTCCTTCACAAACACATCTGGCACCAGCCAAATGATGTCACCGAAAATATAAATAATTCTTTTCTTTTGTTCGTCGACCCCTCTTCGTCCAGAGCAAGTACATATACAGTACGTCTGTTTGAGTGACGGGAACGCAATTAGTGGAGAACCTTAAAAAGTTAGCTGGACTAGTCTTTTGTCAATTTGATTTTGTTGAAATGACATTGGATTTTTATTCGCTAAAGGTTAATTAGGCTTGCGTATTTTGGGCATACAGGCGTGCCATTTGATGTAGTTTGAACCCCCATTTTTCCCCAGACAGAAAAAAAAATCAAACATTTATTGAGATAGGGACTGTTTTATGCCACTAACAGTTTGGGGATATACTTCATGATAATAATCACAAAAAGCATTCGGCAAATTCCAGTCTCTTTGTTCATTCTCGCGGCACTGTAGCTGCATTTTTTATATTTTTTTTTAAATACCAACACAGTGTTCATGGACACTACTCCTGATTGTAGTAATGCACCAAGAAGACGCATATCCAGCAGGCTCCGAACTCAATTAAGGACTCTTTAATTCCACTATGACTCCTCTGGCTGGGACTTAATGTAAGCCCAGTGAGACATGGTGTACAAAAACTGACTTCCAGTAAGATGTCTCCTACCTCCTCCTGCTTCTCTTTCATCACCTGCAGTCAAATGAGAAGAAAGACCCAATTTGGGAATTGGTGTGATTTAAACCTAGAAGTATGCAGTAAGAAGTGTATAAACAAGCCGGGGTTTCTTTGCTCATGCAAAAGTTTGGAATCCCCTGAGTGCTTTCTGTTAGACCGCCGAAGCTCTGCAGGCTTGTTTTGTCTGGTCAGACTCCAAAACTCTTGTTGAAGTGTTGGGACACCTGCAGTTTGGAGAGGAGTCAATAGACTGCGGGCGTTGTGTTTAACATTTCATATCTTTTGTTTAGGTGTACAGAGAATGCTTTGTTTGTGCTCCATGGGGATTTTGTTTTTAAATTGATGTTGTTAATTATGTATAATTATGGATATACTGCAAATGTATTGTGCTCAGTTACTCGCAATGGACGCAATCTGGGTGTGTTCCCAAATCACTTTTGAGATTTGAAGAGATAAAGAGGAGCTAATATTGAAGGGAATAGAAATGCACACTTGGTGATATGCTGAGGTGTAGGAACATTTTTGCACTTTTAGATGTCAAATTCCCATGACACGGTGCTCCCAAATGTCCAGTGGAGCTGGTTGCTAAGACTGCACATTAACTGCAGCAGCTGACTCTGCTGTCGTCTTTGCATACGAGCACATTTTTTGGTTTACCTCATCACGCCTGGTGTGTTTTGGCTATTAGGGGATTTTAGCTCGACTTAACAATGATCAACATAACGGTAAGAAGAAAACTGAGCATTCCCTGAGGATGCCTGCCATCGAATGTTTACAACACTGTGCACTATTCTTAAATAACAATGTGCAAGAAAATAGAATAAACAAATATAACAGTCATTTCCAAAGTCACAATTAGAGGTTAAACTATATAGTCGTAACATAACACCATTTTTTTGGACATTTTTTTTTCATCCCTGAGAATCACAATTGGCGTTTTTACCATTTTCTTTCAAGACCATGTATCGATATTGTAATACTTTGCGTGTGACATAACATTACATGCGATAACAATTTTTTAAAACAATATCAAATCACAATGGACAGTTTGCACAATGCATTTGGCGTTCGATGCGACAATGCATCAAAACGTCTGCTGTGGGACACTTTAGCACAACAACAAATCAAAAAATCACAAAAAGAAATAACGAAACAAAAAAAAAGGTCATTGCAAATACAAATCGAAAAACCACAAAAACAATACATCGCACAAAAGCAATTCAAATGACAAAGTCTTGTAATTATTATTATTATATTCTATTTTTAGAATAATTTACAAGACTTAAGACAGAATTGTCACCATAATAAACTTGAAACATTATGAACATAAACTAAAACTGGTGGGGATATTACAAGCAACGCATTTTTTAAGTCCTGTCAACACACCAGTTTAGTGTCACAACCCGCGACAACTTTTGTCTCCTATTTTTATCTTCTTTTTTCCCAGGCAGGCCCTTCCACTCCTAAATTTTACAAGCCGACAACGTACAATAAAGTTTCACCCTACTTTATGTCTATTGCATTTAATAATGTCAGCCAAAATATCGTTTTTCCTGACTGAAATGATCTATCAAACGATATAAAGGCTAGCTGTTTTTGCTGCGACTTAAAAAAAAATGGTCCCACTACCAGCTTAAAGGCATTTAAAGATTAACTAAGAGGCCGCGCAAGGAGAGGAAGTGTGATTGTAAAACAATCAATTTTCCAATTTTCATTAATCACGTCTCTTTCCTTTTCTATTTGGCTTTCGCCTTACAAGTAGCCGAATTTCCTGAAGTTCATATCCGTTGCCGATGTAATTTCCACTGGTGCCATTATAGATAATCACTTGCAATTAATTGCCACAGCGGGCTCCATAATTCCCGTTTGTATTTTGGCGAATGAAAAATGAGAAACAAGGTCAAAGCAAGTAACTCTACCCGCTGGAAGGCTTGACTCACACAGGTAAAGTGGACCGACAATGGAGTGGCCATCTGTCCTCCAGCGATTGATTGGGAATGAGGGTACGACTCTCCAAGACATCATAAAAAACTTGGCACGAATATAATTCCCAAGAATGAGATGCGTGTGTCAATCTTTTAAGGCAGGGGTGTCCAAACTTTTTGCCAACGGGGGCCAGATTTTATGTGGTAAAATGTCGGGGGGTCGACCTTGGCTGACATTCTTTACATTGGACAACAATATTGTTCAACAAATTTTAGTGAGCCAGTCTGTTTAACATTTCCATTTTTATTTTAATTTCAACAATCTTAAGAATTTCTTTTGGTTCATTTGAAACAGGTATATCACATGCAACTGCTTATTCACTTGACTTTTTCTTAAACAGAAGTCTCCTGAGTGCAAATTGATTGATTTGAAACATAAATTGTATCACCATGACTTTTCAATAGTCACAAAACCTTTGACTCGAATAACGGGGAAATGAACAAGCAATACACATATCCACAACTGCAAGGATCATTTGAAATATGACATATCAGTCAATATAAACACGGAGTGATGTCTTGTTAACTCGTGAGTGATGCCCTCTAGTGTCTAAATGCTATTACTCATTTAGTGAATGCTACGAGACCTCAGTCAATGCAACACGTGTTCCATTGCGCCCAACCTGCGGGCCAGACGGCACTGATTTTATGACAGGGGCCGAGGGCCGGATGAAATTCGACCGCGGGCCGGATTTGGCCCCCGGGCCGGACTTTGGACATGCCTGTTTTAAGGAGATCCAGCGCCTGCAAACACGGGGCTGTGGTCTGGTGGTAGAATACTGGCCTGGGAAGTTCTTGCATGACACTTGGAGAAGATGGCGGTGTCAAGGCACACAGCTTGTGTTCAATGGAGATGAGCAGAGCAGTGACTACAAACAGCAAATTTTGTCCCCATTCTATATTTAGCATGTCTGCAGGGCCAGGCCGAGGATATATCAGAAATGGGAAGATGACAGAAGCCTCCTGAGCCAGAGGTTATGAAGTGACTTCTTGATGTGTTTGCGTCTGAATCACACACACACACACACACACACCGACATCTGACATTTCCCCAATACCGCAGCTAGATACCAAGCATTAGGGGTATGTTTTGATATCGTGTTGATCATTTCAAGTCGGTCACTGCCATGCTCGTTATGTGCTGAATATGCTTTGAAAAATTGCCACGAGGTGTGGAATTTGCCAGATAGGTTCCAGGGGACTGGCACTGTAAGATATTTAAAGAATTTCTCAGTCAGGTGGCGAGTTAAATGGAAATGGAATGAACCTTCGTATCGGGTTGCAGTTGCGTAAACCCTCAAATGGCTTCCACTCTCACTTTAATTGACAGGTGCAATTAATTTGCACTTGATGATGCAGAGGCAAATCTCTCTCACACACACGCATACACACACATGCGATGAATGGACAATGCAAATCATCCCAAGCCTGCAGTGCAATAGGAGGAACCAGGCAACAGCAGTGATTACAAATTGCACCTACTAGTTGCAAGGCAGGGCGGCCCGGTAGTTCAGTGGTTAGCACGTCGGATTCACAGTGCAGAGGTACCGGGTTCGATTCCAGCTCCGACCTCCCTGTGTGGAGTTTGCATGTTATCCCCCGGCCTGCGTGGGTTTTCTCCGGGTGCTCCGGTTTCCTCCCACATTCCAAAAACATGCATGGTAGGCTGATTGGACGCTCTAAATTGTCCCTAGGTGTGAGCGTGAGTGCGAATGGTTGTTTGTCTCTGTGTGCCCTGCGATTGGCTGGCAACTGATCCAGTGTGTCCCCCGCCTACTGCCCGAAGACGGCTGGGATAGGCTCCAGCACCCCCCGCGACCCTAGTGAGGATTAAGCGGTCCAGAAAATGGATGGATGGATGGATGGATAGTTGCAAGGCTTTATGCCCCTTTTTTTCTCAACCAAAGGCCTTTTTAAATGTTTCAGTGATGGTGGTGCTTTTAGTCCAAAGGTCTGTCATCTTTATTCTATAGTTGCAAGCCGACTGCCATGATTAGAATCCTTGTAAGTAGAAATGTAACTCTTGTTCAGTTAGTGTTTTTATTTGAGCAAGCTGAAAGTCACGCCACGTTTATTTTTTTGAGAGCAGCCGTAGACGCGGGATGAGAGATGAAAGGTCACGACAGTAGCGTGAGTGTATAGTGAGTTTGTCGTCTCTGCATACAGGCTTGTTTTGGACATTTTCCAACCATTTCTTTTTACTGGTGACACCCCACCGCCCCCCCATCACCACCATCCCCACCCCTCTCTCAAAGTTATTCCAATTCCTCATTCATGTTGGCCTGTTGCCACTCACTGTGTAAAACACAAGAAAACATGCATTAACAGAGCTGCTTTACTGTTATGTGTCTGACTGATAAACTTGCCAGGCTTTTTCATACTTCACTCGGAAAATGACTGCCAGATTACTCTGAAACGTAAGAACGGGAAGAACTGCCTATTTCACTTCACTGCTAATCTTTGACAGATGTTCTGGAGAGACTTGCATTCACATCAAACGAGCCGCATGTGGGGAGGCCACACATGACGTCAACTCACTAGAATGCTCTTATGCTGTACAACAACAATTCAGGAAAGCTCGTTAAAACATTATCTATATATCTACATATATAGATATATAGATATATACATATATATCTCATCTCATCTCATCTTCCGTACCGCTTGATCCTCACTAGGGTCGCGGGGGGTGCTGGAGCCCATCCCAGCTGTCTCAGGGCAGTAGGCGGGGGACACCCTGAATCGGTTGCCAGCTAATCGCAGGGCACACAGAGACAAACAACCATTTGCACTCACACTCACACCTAGGGACAATTTAGAGTGTTCAATCAGCCTGCCATGCACATTTTTGGAATGTGGGAGGAAACCGGAGCACCCGGAGAAAACCCACGCAATTGCCCGGGGAGAACATGCAAACTCCACACAGGGAGGCCGGAGCTGGAATCGAACCCGGTACCTCTGCACTGTGAAGCCGACGTGCTAACCACTGGACTACCGGGCCGCCCTACATATATATCTATATCTATATCTATATAGATATAGATATAGATATAGATATAGATATAGATATAGATATAGATATATATGTAGATACATAGATAGATAGATAGATAGATATGAATATGGAGAGGCTTCATTGAACACCAAAATCTAATCCAGACCAAGAATTTCCCATCATTGACAACATAAAAGTCAATCTAGCAGATAAGTCTAGTAAAGACAAATACATTTTTTACTCGACAGCAACTTGTCATGTCGTCACGTTCAAGTTTCACTTCATCATGCAATGTTTTGTTAATTACAGCTTTTGGTAGAATCAGACACCGCATACACACGTTCATAATTTGGTTTCATTCGCCATTGCAAGTTCCGAGGCGAATAAGTTAAATTTGAGTGCACATGTCCCGTTAACAGCCATATAGAAATATAGGCCCCCGGTTCCATATAAGCTTTATAGACCCGGACAGTCCCTCCAAAGGGAGGCATTTTGATTTATTTGCAGTAGGGAATGAATAGCCATGAAAGTCAATGGAGCAAATGCAAATACAGCTTTCTTTTTTCTTGAAATAAAAAAAAAAGGGGGGAGGTCATCTGCTCGATAGCATAAAAAATGGAAAGGGGCAATTTAGATTTTTTCATGCCACCACCCCGTGGCAATGCTTGTCACAGACTGACTGTAAAATTACTACTACCACGACCACTAGCGCAACTTGTAGCAAAAGTTGTTGTTGCTGTTGAAGAAGTAATAACTGCTGTTATTACACAAACTAATTTATCGAGAGATGATGCCGAAGTCTCCGGGAGAATTCGCCCTCCACCGTGTTTGCACAGTTCCCTGTGGTTAGGCAACAAAAAGCACCACTCGTGCATTCAGCGAACGTCAATTAGAAATAAAACCAATGAAACAAACAAACAAAATCATGTTATTGCATTCCTGTCGTGTCAACCATGAGGTTATGCCGCGCACTCAACATGTTTCAAAGTAAAAATGTATTGTTGTGTTGTTACTACATTAATCAAGGTCTATTGATTGTTTTATGAAAGCGATACGAAGATCAAATCACAAATAAACGCCGGTTGAACGCCAATGCAGTCTGTGAAGCAGAGCGCGGAAATTGTCTTGTACTGATTCATCCCGCCGTGGTTTTGCCCCCAGTTATTGACATTGCAGTAAACAACATTCACTTCGGGCATTAGGCAGGGGACACCCAGAACTGGTTTGCGAGCTACTCGCAGGTAACACGTAGACGACCAACCATTCGCACTCACAATCACACCTAGGGACAATTTTGAGCAGGGGTGTCAACCTCAGGTCATGGAAGGTCGCTGTCCTGCGTGTTTTCCAAGTCTCCCTGTTGCAACACACCTGATTCAAATGATCAGATCATCAGCAAGCTCTGCGCAAGCCTGACGTTGAACCTGTTCATTTGAATCAGGTGCGTCTGACACCCCTGATTTAGAGTATTCCGTTAACCTGCCATGCATGTTTTTGCAATGTGGAAGAGGGAACCAGACTACCCAACACGGGCACTGGAAGAACATCTAAACTCCGCACGGGAAGGCCGCAGCCGGAATCAACCATTGAGGCTCTGCACTGTGAGTTCTTGACAGAAGGTTAACAATATGTCAATTTAGACAAATTGTTGTGGAAGTGAATTTCGATAGACCGGCAGCTCTGATGTAACTTACCATCACAGTGTTCTTTCGATGGCGGCCCGGTAGTCCAGTGGTTACCACGTCGGCTTCACAGTGCAGAGGTACCGGGTTCAATTCCAGCTCCGGCCTCCCTGTGTGGAGTTTGCATGTTCTCCCCGGGTGCTCCGGTTTCCTCCCACATTCCAAAACATGCGTGGCAGGCTGACTGAACACTCTAAATTGTTCCTAGGTGTGAGTGTGAGCGTGGATGGTTGTTCGTCTCTGTGTGCCCTGTGATTGGCTGGCAACCGATTCAGGGTGTCCCCCGCCTACTGCCCTTAGACAGCTGGGATAGGCTCCAGCACCCCCTGCGACCCTAGTGAGGATCAAGCGGTTCGGAAGATGAATGAATGTTCTTTCGATTGCAAACTACTTGCGAGTGACTTAACAGCACCCCTTCTATTTTTCCTCCGTTGCTTGCAGGCACAATTACTAATCAATCCCTTCCATGTTTACATCCCCATAAGCGCCTGAACTCCATGTTTGCTTGGTACCATTTCCCAAAGGTACTGTAAAGGACAGAAAAGTGATTAAGATTCTCAGGCCCGTGACTGACAGATGTCCGAGAAAATTATAGGCTATTTTCCCTTTGCTTAGTGGGATCCAGAGTAATACAGTACAGTATTTGATTTCACAGGCCCTAAAACCATGTCGGGTGTCCTGACACCAGTAACCAGCCTGCTAAAAGTTCATCATTTGTTAGGGGCAACTAAGCAATCTTAATTGGTTATGAGTCACACTTGTCAGACTCTAGCCAGTGGGGAGGTTTGATTCACGCTCTGATCATTGATTATCATGTCCGAATGTCCATGTGGGTATTTGGATATTTAAGCAAGCTGCTGGGATACAAATTGGCCAAAGATGGTACTTTATACCCAGGCAGAGGCCGCGGTGGGGGTCCAAACCATTAGTCTTGAAGCACGATAAACGTAGACGGAATAAATTTTAAAATGTTACGCGCACACGTACTGCACTCAACCCATTTGCGGCACAGCTACACGAAAGAATTGGCTTTTCTGACTGTTCGGATGTGAGTCAATGGCCGGGATTGATCGCGGAACAGTCCAAGTAACCACGACTGCACCAAACAATAGCAACCCAGGCGTGTCTTTTTCCTCTCCTTGTGCTTTTCCAATTGGTTTGTGGCTGAATGAAGTGGAGGAAATGTTCCACGGCGCTCTGTTTAGGCACCTGCTGTTCCTTTCAATTTGAAACAGTCTATTAGCCTAGCAAGCAGGACACTCCATTAGGTATTTTGAACCCTGTTTGCTCCACTGTCGAACTCCATTTCCTTCCTTGCTTGCCGCTCTTGCCTCAAGCATTTTATGGCATTCATCAGGAGAAACCTTTCTGCCCTTCAGACGTTTATCTTTGGCAGCAGCAAAGGAAAGGACCGTAAGATTGATGGTGTCTGATAGGCAGCGGAGGGCGTCAAGGAGTCATTGATTCATTTGACGGAAGATAAACCCCGTTACCTACGCAAGAATTAAACATCCTAGCACGACTTGACTATCGGTTTGGCTCGAAATAACGCACTTCCATTATGAAGAAGGATTGTGTCTTCTGTCCCAAGAATTTCCCTTGCAGGAAAAACAATTTATGATGATTTGTAAATAAAATGTCATCGCAAGAATATGTTCTGTACAGTAAAATAAGTCTGGATTGTGCAATTCATATCAACCAAAAGTAGTGGAAACGCTTCAGTGTTTCTGCAATCAACATACTTGACACGAGTAGCCTACGATTCCAAAAGAAGGTCTAGCGTCACGCACTGTACTTTTTCAAATCAAGAAAATCTCTAAATAACAGCTCCAAAATCATTCATAAAACGAAAAGGGGTCATCGTCATTGACATTTGACATTAGGGAACTGTGAAGTGGTAGCACGGTCTTTATCTCTTGCAGTGCAAGGTACAGTGTTTGATGGATGGATGGTTCAATTATCTAACCACAATGGCAGCAATTTGGCCGCTTATACCACACCACAAACTGTCTGTCATTGATTAATTACAAGACTCAATTATTCGGATTGTTATATCGCTGATTGTGGTGCTCGTCCCCACACACACCCCGACCCGGTGTTACATAGTCAGGAGTTCAGTGCTCTTCTGTCAGCTAAGAGGTCGAGAATGAGGAGTGTGTTTGCGTGCGAGATAAAAGTAATTTATTTGGGAGCTCAGAGTCTGGTCATACACTGTATCATTTCCCCCACTTTCCAGCAAAGTGCTTCGGAACAGATGGCGCCAACACCTTTGGATTTTCCAACTCGTTAGGCATGACTGGTTGATGCAATGGAGTCTTCACGCTATATTGCCCGTGCAGATGTGTAGCTGTGCATTTTTTTTTAAAATGTAGCCTCGTGGTAATGACTGTAAAGTCCGCAGCCTTAAATACATACCCGAGGGATTCTGCACATGATATCTTACATGACCCTTGGACTGAGAAAAGTCTCATTTTCTCAAGTATGAGGGGGTGTGTGTGTGTGTGTGTGCAGCAATTAAATGTGACCGTTTTAGGTTCATTTGATCTTTAATCAATCTGTCTACATAAAGAGAGCATTTTCACAAAAGTTTTTTTTTTTTTAACAAAAATTCATTAAATGTGTGTTTCTGTGGAATTTTTTTCATTTAAAAACACATTTTGGAGCATGAAAACATAGGTCAAAGCAAGTTGAGGAAAATGAGAGCAGTTTCCTGATAACAGTCGTCTGTAAACGCGGAAGACGTTTTTTTTTTCATCGAAGTGGCCATTTACTCTTTTGTGGATTCACGTTATGGAAACACCAACTACGAATATTCCGAATCAATTTTTCTCGAGAAGGACCAGTCGTTTCTGAGCACTCACAGGGACTCTTTACACTTTTGTTGGTGTGATTTTTACAAATGTTTTATTTCCACAGCCACCTTGAAATAGCAATTTTTGGATCTTCAAACAATGGCTCAATATTTTTTACGTGTGCAGGGTGGCACACGTCAGTCATGATTCAGTAGGAATAGAAATTTTCTTGAGCTCAGGACAACATACAACATGCCAGTCGCAGTTTGTTTTGAAGATTTAAGCAGTGGCATTTCTTTTCACAGCTTTTTTTGTTTTTGACAGTCACTTAAAAAGAAGTGGAACGCTGGTCTGTTTTTGGACACGGTGCTCTACTCCTTTATTTTCCTTCTCCCCCCCAAAACCTTCAAACAAAAAAGACATTACATTTCCCTCCGAGCGTGGATATCATTTTTTTTCCTTCGTACATCGTTTGTCACAGGGGAATCCAAAGTGTCCATGTTTGGCTTGATTTACTGTCCGCATCCCAAATATGCAGTGTAGGAGGAAATACTGTAGCAGTCTGCACAATCAAGCTCTTAAAATAATTTGTTGGCATGATGACACTGCCTTCTAGATGGATTGAAGCTTATAAATAGACCGTTTGGAGAGTTCGCCTCATAACAAGAGCACGCTGGGTGTTGCATTCTGCAATTGAGACAAATTAAGATATACGGTAGAACAAATGGTAACCCGCCATCGAACACACATTTTTCCACATGTAAGAACAACACATGCTGGTTTTGCATTTGACCTCATCCTCTCAGGTGCACGGTTGACATTGAACTGTGTGGAAGATGCCGACTCCTTGCTGGCCCCTTTCGGTAATGAGGCAATTAAGTCTATCCTGCTTTGGTTCATTGAATGGCTGAAAGAGCAAGGCAAGTCATCTGCTGTCTCAGCATCTTAACCATGCCGCAGTCAGAATACAGAACAAGAATACTTGCCCCCCCTCCCATCCCCTTTTTTGCAGTGATGGTGGCGCTGCGGCTGCGCTTCTTCCCAGTCTTGACAGCTGGGGGATCACCGGTAGCCTTTGAATACATTTGCACCATGTGTACTTGGTCATGACCAACAGAATGGGGAAAAAATGAAATCAATAAGTTACAAAATCAAACTGATCCACGCACAAACGCTCACCTGCGATGTTTCGCAGCTCTCCCGACCCTGAACAGAATTAGCGGTGTCAGAAAATGGATGAAGGGAAGGAACCCATAATGGATTTTCCTCAACACGTGAACTCGAGGTTTGGTTTTGCACAGCACCGTACAACTGCACAATGTGTGCATTATTTGGAATCATTTAAGCAAGCGCACCGGGGGCCTTTCTGTAAACTGCATGGCCCATTCAACATACCGTAAACTGAAAGCTGCAAAATGGAAATATACTACCGTATTTTCACGACCAGTCGGCACACCGTGTTGTTGGGCGCAGTCTCAGAAAGTTGTGCTATTTCTGTATTTAACACATACACAAAACCCACTGTATTATTATTGGGCGCAGCCAGGCATGGTAAAACATACGCCAGCTTAAACATAAGGCATGCATGCACGCACGCTAAAAAAACGTTTTTAAAAAGGCAATAGAAGCAAAACTGAGTTCGGTTGTACTTTATTTCGCCATTTTACAATTTACTCACGCGATTGGTATCTGCTAGGGGCGTGCCTTTAGCGTCCTCTTACACGCCCACCCTTCACTCATTGGCGGACGTCCGCATGCCTGTCATCACTCACTCCGCCTTTTCTCTACATAAACAGCGTCGGCCAGAGGTGCTCTCAGTTAGGCTTTGGAACTCGGTGCATACACTAGACGCTCCGCATTATAAGGCGTCCTGTCCATTTTGGAGAAAATGTAAGACTTTTAATGGCGCCTTATAGTTGTGAAAATACGGTATATGCAGCACTTGGTTACATTCCCACAATCGAGGCACATACATTTCTTTGCTTAAGTGTCTTGTTGACCTGGGTATTTACGGTGTTTATTTTATGTTATAAGTTATTTATGTTGCGAAAAGAGCTTTTGCTGGTTGACAGACTGAGAGGATGTAGGGCTGCTAAAGGCCAGCCATCAAGGCGGCGTACACTGCAGCTTGAGAGTGATGTGATCCTAGTCCCACATGTCACGGTTCCAAACAAACCAAATAATCTTATAAGATCCCGGAAACGTAGACACCAAACAAAACTTTGTAACACAAAAATGTTTATTAACAAGAACTAAAGCGCACCAACAAAGTATTAACAGAAAACACTAGTCAAACAAACCAGGAAAAAATATATGTATGAACAAAAGGCGCTTGAAAACGGCAAGGAAATAATTGCATCGAGAAAACCAACAAAATGTCAAGGATCCAATTTTCACAGAACAACTAAACAAAGTCAAACGACGAAACTGACAAAAACGAGGTGTTAAAGCATCCACGAACAGGATCTCCTTTGTTTCTGTCACTAGTGTATGTTCTCCTGATATCAACAGGGATTGAGTAGACTTGCTGCAAAAAGCTAGACAATGAAATTACATCAATATGCATGTTATTTCCTTCTTAGCCAATAAGCAGCCACCACCATGTACAAAAGAGGCTCCCCTTAATGTGTTTAAGGGATGCACAATTCTAACGAGCGATAACGGAAGGCTTATGACTGCTCAGGAGGGATTAGGGGACATCGTTGTCTTTCTTAAAGCTCAGGCTTAGTCATCATACTTTTTCCTCCCCTTCACATCCACCCGCGTTCATCTCTGGTAATGTATCAACAGTGTTTCCTGACACGGGGCATGAAAAGAAACGTCTCACTCGACCGGCAATGACGGCGAAGTCTCATTAGCTAAGGAACGGTGTTCTGAACCGGAATGAGGAGATGTCTGGACAGATTTGCCCAAAATCAATGATTGCCTTCCTGAAACTTGAGCTACAGTATGCGGCCGTCACAATTAATGACATCACATTGTACACCTGTTTCATCATTCCTGCGTGCGGTTTTTTTCCCCCGGCCCAGTTGAAAATATTCGACTTTGCCGGTTGCCACATGACCAGATCGATACAAGGGGATTACATTTGCTCTTTGTGTGGATGTTTCTGAAGAGGCAGAATGACAGAGCTGACGGTTTTCAGTTACAGGACACAAAAGATGCACAGTGGCAAGGACGCCGGGAAAAAGTGTACATGTCGCAAAAAGAACTGCACTGGCAGTTGAGCCCACTGGCTAAAACTACCTGAGACGTGACTTATCATATTACATGTTGTTGTTTTTTTTCCTGTAAAATTTCATTGAATGACACGCCTGTAAAGATTCCTTCGATTAATTCCTCCATCAGAAGTCTACGTTACGTTTACCTTGATTGACTTGACTTCCGTATTATGCCGTGCAGCCATGTCAGTCATGCGGGCTACTATTCTATGCCACCTTAAGTTACATTTCAAAGTCAAATCACAATCAGAACAGGTTAGTTCTTCAATTCTGAGAGTCAAGGTCAATGTTGAGTGAGCTATATTGAAAGCTCGTGAAATTTGGTGAGGCCTTTTGTGTCGTTTTTGGGCACTTTTAAGGCTTGTTTTTTTGAATAGTTTGGACAAATTCTACATTTCAAAATCTTTAAGCCGTGTGAATTTGGAGGTTGCTTGCGAATTTGCAAAAGTGTGCAGATCAGCAGATGCTCTTTTTGTTATGTTGCTGGCATATTTTACAGTAGACATAATGTACAGATGACGGGGCAAACGTTTGTCTTCATGTGCTTCTCACCTTTACTCCCATTTTACTGATATGTAAACCATGGACACCGTCACATTTAACTTATGAATGATTAATTTCTTGAAAGGGTTTTGGGAAGGACCTTTTGTGTCACCTTCCTGGGGGCTATGTAGCGTGAGGGAGGGGGACGGGTCGCAACCCCGCCCCCGCACTTCGACCCCGTGGCCAGGGTCCACGGCAGCCGACGGTGGTGGTCCAGGGGGTCTGCAGCCACCCGAGGTTGGACCGATGGTGCGCCGGGCCCTGTGTTCCCGCGGTCCCGCGGGATTTTGCTGACCCGAAGGTCATTACCACTTCGCACCAACTCTCCAGTGATGGAAAGTCCAGTCAATTCGGCGTGGAGGCTCCCTTACGGACTTCACTGCGATCCACTAAGAATTGGCGACGGTTTGATCCGCACCTTTGAGCCTAGGGATCGCAGATCTTTTGCAAAGTCCTTTTGTGTATATTAAAACAAAAACAGTCCTGAAAGGCCCGAATAGACAAGTTGCTTATGAAAGACCAACTCTCAAATCATGCCACTTATTTACTTGTTTCATTTGTTCTACACGTCATATCTGATCAGTGGGGACATGTTTAAAGGTATGAATGATGTTTCCCACCTACATGGTCATTCATCCTAATATTGTGACTCCCAGTCTTGGCTTGACTACAAGTAATCATAGCAATGCACAGCCGTGTATTGGGCTGCAGGAAAAACAACTACAAGTGCGAGAGTGGAGTTAATCAATCTCACCGGTCTGACATTTCCCCCCCCTCTCCCAATGGAGACTTTACATGACACCCTCCCCCTTATCCAGAGGGAATTCACCCTTCCTCTCACTGTCCTCCACCTTCCCGATCCCCTCGCCCTCTGATGAGATGAGAGGTCTGAGTGGGCAGAGCGTGTTAGACTGTAACACCCTCCGCCTCGGGGTCATGATGGATGGCCACTCAGCTATACGTGCTTTGCTCACCAGAGACCGGCCGTATTTCTCCTTCACTGCCCACGTAGGTCTGTATCTGCATGAGGAAAGTCAAGAGTGAACTTTTTGGTGTGCTCAGCAGGGACTGTCGAAGAGTATTTCCATTCATTTTCTGATCCGCTTTATCCTCACAAGGGTCGCGTGGGGGGGGTGCTGGAGCCTATCCCAGCCGTCTTCGGGCAATAGGCGGGGGACACCATGAACCCATGGCCATCCGTCACAGGGCACACACAGATGAACAACAATCCAAACTCACGCCTCGGGACAGTCAGCCTGCCATGCATGTTTTTGGAATGTGGGAGGAAACCGGAGTACCCCGGAGAAAACCCACGCAGGCCCGGGGAGAACATGCAAACTCCACACAGGGAGGTCGGAGCTGGAATTCAACCCGGTACCTCTGCACTGTGATTTCGACGCTCTAACCACTGGACCACCGAGCCTCCGAGAGGAGTATTTGATGAGATGTAATGGAATTACAGTAATCGGATTCCACCCAAAAGGAGGACATCTGTAATCTTTTACAGTTACTGTAAATATGTTGGAATCAGATCCCAGATGCGTCAGAGCTTCCGGCTTATGGAAGGTGCAAAATCATTGTTTGAAATGAAAAGGAGCCATATTACTTCACTCAAGTGTGGAAATGAACCGTTCAAAAATAATTGTTGGGAGCATGTTTTTACGTGTTATCGTCTGGTGATGTCATTGCCGATAGTCCTGCTAATTCTCACGACTGGTGTTATGATCAATGGTGTGCTGGTTGGCGGGGAAAGTTGTCGATTAGTGTGAGCAGTGTGATGACCCGAGGGGCTTTTTTTTTCCAGAGTCTGCTGCTCTGTCATAGAAAGAATAAGCGCTGCAGGCTAGGCGGAAGCACTCTCATGCTTTTGGGTTGCAGAAATAAGAGGAGAGAGTGGTTCTGCTATTGATCTTGTGACATTAGCATGGGCTGCAGTCGTAATGAAGCCGGTTCACACCACCGTGTCATTCCATCACACTCGACGTTTGCCTTCTTATCAAAAATGAGGTTGAGTGTTTCATAGTTTTTCATTTTGCAATTATCATTACATCATCATCATTACATTATACAGTTTTTTTAATGATTCAGTACTCTGTACTTTTTGGATTATACAGTACTCTGTCTAATCGTGTATGCAGTTAGACTGTGGTTTTACGTTTTACTCTGAGCAGCTGGTCATGTTTAATACCCTGGCGTGAGAGATAAGAATGTTTCAATGAATGTTACGTTGCACTTGGAAAAGATTTGGTTGACCATCCCCCACCCCGGAAGGGTTCAACTTCCGAGGTCCCGCTGCATACCTCAGCGATAGGGTGCGTGGCTCCCATTGTGTGTTTATACAATGATGAGTTAGCAGAGACTGTGTGGCGACTCATCCATCATCGACCCCAGCGTCCCGCAGCACCCTCGGAACAGCTCTGTCACGGTGACAATTGGGCTCATTTTGGACAAAAAAAAAAAGGTGAACCCACACCCACAAGCTGCCTTCAGAAACAATCCTCACCATCATCTTTACACGCCGTCTCCATGGGGACAGATTACTAATCGCGTCCAAAGCTTTACTCTCGAGTCCTTGTTCAATCATCATCATTTAGTAACGCTGCTTCAGGTGGTCTTTCACCTTCTCTTACCTTCTCCAGCCCCCGTCATTGCCTCCCAGCAACCCCCCCCCCCCCGCCCCCCTCTCCTTGCTGGATGACCTTGCACCGACGCAGAGAAGCAGCCGTTTCAGACAAAGATACAGATAGGATCACTTTTTGAGCATCTTGTGGCTGCCAATTTTGTATCCCTACATTGTTGGTAAGATACACGGCGAGTTAGCATCGTGCAGTAGTTTTCGAATCAATCTGTTTACATGGCTGTCTCAAGAACGCTTACCCATTGCCGTTGAGCCCCTGCTTCTGCGGTGAATCAATCGGGTGTGTGTGTGTGTGTGTGTTAGCCAGGTTTTCAACACATACTCCAGCTATGGCTGTACAGGATTGCATTCAGCCAGAAGTAAAAGGTCCCATGGCCAAGTGGAAAAAGCGTTGGAATAAACATTCAATCATAGAGTAGCAATGGAAATGAATGAGAGGAGGAAGTGCAGTCGACAGTGAGGAAATTGCAAATGTTGATTTGTTTCTGCTTCCTTCACAAATACCAGCGTAGCCTTTGCCCTTATTTTGTTTTTTGAGAGGCAGCACTTGAGGTAAATTTTACAGTTAGATGATCAATCGAGTTGTGTTGCACACTATGTGGACATATCAAGCTGAGGGGTCTGTCACATCCAAGAAGAGTGTTGAGCCTGATCAAATTTCTCAAATTTTGCAGCCGTGAAAAAAAGTATTTTTCTATTTTAAGACTTAATCTTGACTTCACATGTACTGGGACGCAAACCTTGAGGACTCGGACTTCACTTGGACTTTGTCACTTGGACTTGACCTGGACTGCGACCTTTCTCACTCAAACTTGACTTGGACTCAACAAAGGCAGACATGACTAAAGCCTTGCTTTGCCAATGCTTTGCTGAGCAGATTAGGTACAGTGCAATTTATAAGGAGCTCAAACTTCACAATCACAGATACCTAGCGACTCACATCACATAGGCAGACATTGCTCAAGTAACCATTCCCGTTGTGTAACCGCAGTCACCATATTTCAATGTCATTCCTCTGAAAGTGACACTTTTGTCCCTGAGGGATAAGGGCAGAAGCAGTGATACAAAAAGAATAGAACAAGGAGCGTAGAGAACAGAAAAAAGGCTGTATCAGGCAGCAGAATATGCAAAGCAATGTGTGCATTTCAGAGATTGCAGCATTCACTATCTGCACCCGACTGCTATCTGCAGGTAAAACAGTTTTGAATCAACCCAGGCTTAAAATCTGCACAAATGCACGCGTATTGATACATTGCATCCGTGCACACACAAATGCAACGTTTTCCTTCTGTAGAGGGCATGAATCCTGGCGGCGACGGGCAGCCGTGTCCTACAGCGAACCCATTTCAGCACATCGTCTGCATGTGCTGAAAGTCAATTCTCCTACGATATGCTCGCTTGTCGTGTGTGTGACTGACTGACTGATCATCCTGCTCAGTCAGTGGCGATCAATTGCCATTGTTTCCGTTCCATCTGCGATCTTAAGTCAAGTCAACAGTATTTATAGAGCACTTTCAAACAGCCATCGCTGCATACAAAGTGCTGTACATGGAGCAATTTAACATACACAATGAACAGTAAGACGAATCCGTAATAATGGCGGTAGAAAGCACCAAGCAGTAAAATCAAGAACAAATCTAAGTCATGCTGAGTCAAACGGCAAAGAGTACAAGTTCTTGGCTCCATTTGCCCTCCGCGACCTTGTGATCCCACCTGACCTCCCCTTTCCCAGAAGTCAACCCAAAGTCTAGCGCATATTATCAATTTGCCTAACCTTGTCCATGGGTAATGCCCTATCGAGCCGCGCAGCCATGCAGTGGCTTGCGAGTGTTGTCTTTCATACTGCCTCGAGAATAACTTCCTTCCTGTTCATCTGATCAATAAGAAATATTACACTATTTGCTGCCGGCAAATGAGAGAAAGGCAGAATATATGTCAGGAAGCCCGGCATCAAGAGCACTCATGTCAATGCAAACTTCCTCCCCTTTGTTTTTCTGTGAGGCTGGGGTTGATTTCTGTAATCTAGCAGTCAATTTCTTTTCAGAGAATACGCCGTTGACAGTATTCACTTACAAATACTCCCGTTTGGAGATCACAGCCATTTGCGATTAGGATGCATCTCTTGATACTCTTTTATCGTGGCCCTTTGCCATGAAGGAATGAATGGCGGATAGCAGATTTCAATCATACTGTCACGGGAGAACTCTAATCTTTTTCCTTCTGCATGGCATATGTCCTTGCACTTCTAACTAATCCTTATGATGCCTCTGAAGCGAAGGTCATTGTCAAAGCCGAAGGGTGATTAAGTTAATCCACTTGTTTTGTGAATCCGATTTACCTCACTTTCCAAACTAGGGAACCATGTTATGGCACAAAGACATCAAGATGATAGTGTGGGGCATGCGTTAAGAAGGCGGGACCTTACACTGCAAAGGCTCCTATTATATGTCCGTCGCGTTTTACCTCCAAGTCAACCACAAGTCTTCTCACGACTGCGTTGGCAAACTCTGCCGCATGGAGACTGAGCTTGAGGCAGAGGCGAGCACGCGAGCTTAAAAGCAGCATGATCTGACTGATTCACGAAGAGATCTACGTCGCTGCGGTAGAAGCCAAGGAGACGCGCAGAGCACAGCGGTGAGCGGCAATCCTGCGCAAGCCGGCTTCAGTGAGTTACGCAGTGCAGTGGCTTACAGTTGACTTCATTAGCCGGTCCCTTCCTTCCGGTGGGATAGATTATTTACGACCGCAGCAAGCGTGGACAGATGCGCCGAAGATTTTATGCAAAAGTGATTGGAGCCAATGCACGCAGTTGCGTGCGTGCGATGCATTGTGCTTTGTCATTCGGTGGTGATGAGCTCTAACGAGGCGGGTCAAATCTCTCCAGTTTGAGTTCTGTTGTGCAAAGATCACAGTTTATGCACATATGTATTCAACCTTCTGTTTTTGTCATGTCAGTCATGTAAGTCAAGTGAGCAACTTTAGCCCGGTTGTGTGGTTTTGTGTGTGTGTGTGTGTGTGTGTCCTTCATTTCAGAGTCATACAAAGAATTGTCAGAGGAATGGCAGAGAATGCATTACAGGATAATTAAAAAAAAATTGACAGCAGATTCAAAGAAACATCAGCGGACTTTAACTTTTTAAAGGTAATGATTACAAAATATCCCCGTGAGTCCCACTAAATGAGCATGCTGCACAATTAAAACACCTGGAGACCCTCAATCACATTTAGTGAGCCTTGTAATGATTTTGGGTAGTGCAGAATTAGACCGCGTGTGTGTGTGTGTGTATGTTTAAACTTGTTGTGAGATCTCTCCATGGTCAACACTAACATTTTCATATCCATTAGAACACAAACTGTTATGTAACTCTACAAACTGCTGCACTTTATCCAAGGGTATGAATATATATATATGTTTTTTCATTGCTTCCCTTAGAAGCAACAGTAATAATTAATTCCCCATAGTATCTGGTTGTTTTCAGTAAGAAAACAACCTGCTGAACCCTGATGAGAACGCAGTTCTTTAATTTCAAAACCAGTGTCTGTCTGCAAGTTGTTTTTTGTTTTGTTTTTGTTTGTTTTTTGTTTTGTGAGGGTGAAAAATGGATTATTTGAGGAAGGCATTTATTTGTTTTTGGCCAAGGAACGGATACCATTTGAGGAAACACAGCAAAGGATTTGACATGCCATCAACCTAAACGTTAATGTTTTGGAGTCATCCAATCAAACGAGCAGCAATCAAAACCAAAAAAAAAAAAAATGCTTTTGACCTTGCTGGAGGTAAAAAAGAGTGCATGCGACGGGGTGCTCGGTGACAGCACCCTTATTGTTTTTATGTGGATTGTAGATGACTGTGATGATGATGCATTGTTCTCCTTGTCGATCCACCCATCCATCATTCCGCTATACTTAGCTTTCGCCCGAAGGAGTATCATCTCCAGCACGGTAAAAGCGAGAAGCAGTGAACACTAATGACAGAGGGCTTTCAAAGTTTCAAATGTTAATCCTCGTCTCCCTGCATATCCTTCTGGCCTATTAGAGTTTATGTTAATTGTCGTGTTTAACAGCCGCCCGACCTCTTTTGCTCCGTCTTCACCAGTATGCGCGGCTTTTGATCCCGCCGGCTACAAATGATCACAGGTAGTGAAGGCAGGAACTGACTGTGTGTTGAATTCTCAACAATGCAATTAGCTAATGAATTGGGCCCACGCGATGACTTCTGGTGGGCCTTTCATCTCTTTCAAAAAGGGAGTCGCGATGCTTCCTACCAAGTTAAATTTGATCTGTTTGGGACGCCGGCCATCCGGTTGAATCACTGTCTTCTTTGAGACTCTGCCTGTCCCCACAAATTATTTCTCGCCTCATCCGGGGAGCTGGAGCGCGATGATCCATTCGAGCAAGAGAGACACCCCCCCCCCACACCCCCGTCCCCTATTACTCTCAGATTGAGCCTGGCATCCTCACACTGTCATGCTGGTCATAGACGGGTCAGAACGGGGTTGCCTTGTGCCACAGAAGGGCCCGTTAGACCACGCAAAGCTTTTTACGTGTCAGCGTCGGCACCTCTGTAGTTAATTAGCACGCCATAACAACATCCCAGCAATGTTAGCATGTCTTGTAAAAATGGCAAGAAATGCAAATTGGCAATGACAGCTCAGCCTAAGGATCGGACATGACCCGATAATAAGATTATTTTTGTTGTGCGTGTTCTTGACTCACCAAGAGAGCCGTTGAAGACGACGAGCCTTCCAGCCTCTCTGTACCTCAT
The DNA here is from genome assembly GCF_025434085.1 of Hippocampus zosterae. Classification (NCBI taxonomy): domain Eukaryota; kingdom Metazoa; phylum Chordata; class Actinopteri; order Syngnathiformes; family Syngnathidae; genus Hippocampus; species Hippocampus zosterae. Next base: position 21,103,451 of record NC_067460.1, on the reverse strand, counting down.
CCTCGCCTCTCTGCGAGGAAGAGAAAGGAGACAGAGAGTCTGTAAACCTCCAGGCGTGTTCTGTTATTTATTGAGAGGCCAACCTCAGAAATGGCGGGCAGCAATAACTCGCTGGCCTTCCTTTTTTTTTTTTTATTTTGTCAGCCAGGGTGGCGTTGTGGTAAGAAAAGCCACATGACGCCATGACGTGGTCTTACGTCCAGCTTTGATTTTCACCCACTGGGTGGCACTTTGCTGGGAGCTCAACAATATCTGCTTAGCTTTTCCATTTGAGTCACACTCCAAGGAGTCGCTACGGTGAGCACATCACAGAAACGAGTTTCCTCTGCATTTTTTTTCGTCAATTCCGGTCGTCGTTTTTACAACGAAAAAAAGCAACGGAGACTGGGCCATACACAATATCTGACGTGTGTTCGACGGGCCACAGACATGCCGCGCAAAATCTGTTTGCCTGTGTCTGGGTTACCTGTGTGACAGCTCAGACAAGGTTTCTGCCGGTCTAATCTCTCATCTACGTTCTGTCACCAAATTGTCAGCTGCGCCCGAGAGTGTGTCATAGAAAAGACCCTCAGTCCCCCGTAACGCCCACCGAGCCGCAAATTCCCAACCACGGGAAATTGGACATGCCCCCGGCACGAAAATTACAATCGGCCCGTTTTTACGTGAAGCGCATGCGCGCCTGTCTATGAAAATTGGGCCTAACTTTAATGACAAATGAAAACTGACAAAGTAAAAATAAGTAAACCACTGAAAAACTGCGAGTTAAACCAGGCCAACTCCGTAATTTAACAGAACAAGTTACAATGCGGGGCGGCCCGGTAGTCAAGTGGTTAGCACGTCGGCTTCACAGTGCAGAGGTACCGGGTTCGATTCCAGCTCCGGCCTCCCTGTGTGGAGTTTGCATGTTCTCCCCGGGCCTGCGTGGGTTTTCTCCGGGTGCTCCGGTTTCCTCCCACATTCCAAAAAATATGCATGGCAGGCTGATTGAACACTCTAAATTGTCCCGAGGTGTGAGTGTGAGTGCGAATGGTTGTTTGTTTCTGTGTGCCCTGCGATTGGCTGGCAACCGATTCAGGGTGTCCCCCGCCTACTGCCCGGAGACAGCTGGGATAGGCTCCAGCACCCCCCGCGACCCTAGTGAGGATCAAGCGGTTAGGAAGATGAATGAATGAATGAAGTTACAATGCATATGTTAAGCTGAAGTCTTTCAGGTTTTGAGCGCACCAACAGTCGTCCGTGTTATTTCTGTTGATCTTTTTCACTCGTTTTTCTTTCATCAGGCCTTGTGTACTCTGCTCCTCTGGGGTAAGCGTCCAAATATGAGTATGAGGCTACAGCAATGCTCACTGAAGCATTTAACGTATGCCTTGCGAGGTTAGCTGATGCCACCTACCGTATCTTTTAAAATATGTTTTGCATATAACTTGCTATTGAACTCATGACCTCAAGAAGTGTCCATCATGGGGTAAATGTCATACAAATCACATACAGTTCAATTTCACAATAAAAGTTGTCTTCAAATATTTCTCAGAACTGTCCCATGAATGTGTTGCTGCTGAGAATTAGGCCGATGGAGGCACTAAGCTGGAGGAATCGGGTTTCTCAGACGCTGATGAGTTGCGATGCGTTTGGGCGCCAGATGTTCGGTGACATGCGAGGAATAAGGCATGTCTGGCCCTTGCGGCATGCAGCAAGATGTGAAAGCACTTGGCACAGCCGAGGCCCATCTCTCTTTGGCACACTGTACATGTGTGCAACCTTAATCTCAGTCCCACTACCCCAAAACCAACGATATCAAATGTTCCCAATGCCATTTTAAAAAATGCAGCTTCTCCGAGCAGGAAAGCCATTATGTGACGATTAGCAATCATCAACCTTTTTGCAACTTCCTTCCAAATCTGACATTTCATCTCAGCAGGGGTCATTGTGAAGCCTTATTGCGCCATCCATCTTATTGTGCCGATTCAACGATAACGCAGGTAGACGGAAGTACGGGGTCCAAGTATGACTTCCAGCAATCCATCTCCTGAGGATAGATTGAGAGCGTCCACGACCCACATTCATCTTGCAAATACGTCCACATCCAAAATTGTTACACCACCTCCGCTGCTGTTTATTTCATTGCCGGGGTTAGCATTTTGCTAACTTGCCAGTATGGTGCCTTCAAGGGTCAACCCCGCAGCTCTGATCGCTGACCTTGTGGATCTCTACAGTCGTGTTCGACAGCATCCCCTGCTTCGATGACGGATGGCCTGTTAGCATCACGAGGCTCGGCCTTGCGTCCCCGAGGCTGATTAAAACACAGGTTGATGGGCATTATTTACTGCATGGACCTTGAGTGTGCGTAATGTGCGCATGTGTCTCAAGGACTCCGCCACTGCAGACTCCTCGGGCCTCGGAAGCCCCTCCCCTTCATCTGTGCAAAAGGCCATACGATCGAACGGTGCAAAAAGCAGGGTGAAGGGCAAGATGGTTGTCATTTCTTTTCCGCTGGATGTGTCACCTCTAACCTTGGCCAATAGCTGGTTGAAGGCTGCTGGCAGACGCCATGATGCTCGGGAATACATGTGAGTTAGTTCTCGCTTTGCGTGTTTATGTGTGTGCGTAGCTTTGTCGACAATGTGGCCGATCGCGTGTCACTGATAGGAGCCCTTTTGTGAAAGCAAGGTCGCTGTACTATGCGGGTCTCATCTGGCCTCTCATAGGAGTCCTGTAGTAGCTGTCAGCTAATGAGACGCTGGATGCGAGCAAGTGGAACAGGGGCGGGATAAAAGGCTGAGAGTTGATAAGAGGCGAAGCGGGGCGCACTAATGAGAGAGGGAGGAGGCAGTGTCGGTGGAGTAACGGTAAAGAACGAAATCGAAAATATGGTGTCAATATGGGGGCGCGGAGAGCAAAATGAAGGAACCCTTATAGCACCAAGAAAAGTAAGGAAAAAAAAAAATTGCCCGAAATTGTGACATGAAGACATTTCTGCAAGTGCGCTTTGAAACGAACAAGGCAACGGTAGGCATTGGCTTTCGTTGGAAATGGGGCTTGTGATCTTGCTTATCGCTGGTAAGGAGCAACACGCACGAGTTCACATCAATAACAAGCCTGATGCAGTAACGTGCGTCATCATAACGTATGGTACGATGTTCAACGTTATTATACTGGAGCCGGGGTATGCCTCCATCATGCCTCAAATGATAAAAGGAAAAAAAAAGGTGATTAAAGAAAAAAATGTTTTCAATGATACCTTGATAAAAACTTGCATCAATTAAGGTATATCCACATTTTAACCAGATTTGCACCCAAATTGATGAATAAAAAATAACAATCATAATAATAATAATTAAATGATGTGAAGGAAAATTGTAAATAGTACTGCGATTTATCCATTTTGTGTTCATATTGCATTAATTGAAAGATGTTTGTTGTTTTTTTTTCTCTTTCTTCTTTCTTCTTTCTACATACATTCTTGCTGCTGGAGGCTGTAAATTTCCCCAGTGTGGGACGAATAAAGGATATCTTATCTTATCTTAGTTTTAAAGTCATCCTTCAACAAATCGTCGTGTGCTTGATGCGGGTACCAAATAGGGAAGGGCAGAGAGTCCAGCTAAAATGGTTTGCACACATTTGGAGGGACAAGGAAATACAAATACAAGTCATCCAGAAATCCAATAGATTTGAACAAACAAAAGTGAACAAAAGTAGTTTGACAAGGCAGAGCTGAGGAGTCGTAGCCTGGCGTCACCCCATTGCACCACACCCTGCTGTCTCCTTCACAGTCCATCACCTTGTGGTCGCGTCCATGACTCACCTCCTCCTCTGCTTGGCACCCTATTTGACTTCTCTCTTTTTTTTTTTTTTTTTGCATCACCCACTCATTACATTTGGGAGAAACCGAAGGGGGAGGGGTTTTGAGCGAGCTCTCAGGCAATGCCTTGAGGCCAAGATACTCGGGAGTGATGGATTAGGTCTTGGGCGTATTGAAGCAGTGGTGGGGAGGGGAGGGGGGGTTGATGGTGTTGGTGGGCACAGAGCACTGCAGTGTAGCATTACTGATGGGAACATGCATTATTTTCCTGGAGGGCTCGGCCGGCAAAGGGCTCAACAGCACGACTCCGTACAAATATGGTTGCGCTTTCGAATGGTTGTGCTACAGCCACAGTTTATTTATTCCAGTCACCGTCATCATCCGGGCTCTTGATAGCGAATGACGACAATATTGGCAGTCGTTCGAGCCGTACGACCCTTGTCCTCCACCGAAGCATTCGGAGTTGTTCCACCCTGCACGATGACTCATATGGGACGTCATCTCGCACCCACTCGGCTGACTATTATGCAGCATGCATATGCAACTGTACTTTTTTCCCCCCTTCCAAGCAGGTTCATGAGCAATGCGTGTGAAACACGCGCTACAATGTTTTTCGACTTCGAATCACGATGCCCCTCGCTCTTCGGCCCTGTCGTTTTGCGCATATGTGCTCCAGCCTGAGCCTCGCACATTCATTTGTTATGAGGCGGAGATGACTCCCCTGAGTCATGCAGGAGGACCCGAGTCTTGGTGTTTATTCAACCGGAATCTCCTGTTGGAGCCGCAAAACAGGGATATGCCATCATAAAAAACCTTTCTCCAACACGACACCGTGAAAATGGTGCTCTGAAGTTACACAGTTTGAATTTAAAAAGTGTGTATATTGTACATCTCAATTCAGCACTCGCAAGCAGGAAAAAAATGTTTCTAGTGCGAGGGGTTTTTTTATACTTATTTTGAAGGAAACATGAGTTTGACATCATCATGGCCAGGGTGTGGATGTATATAATCCCGATACAAACCAAAAGTTGTAAAAATATCACGGTTAAGGGTAAAGTATGAGCCTTAATGGAGACTTCTTTCTTCTTACTTTTTTCTTTTCTGATCGATATAAAAATGATTTAGTAGATATAAACACATAACGGGGTAGGACTAGATAAGTTTTTTTACTTTTTCCTACTCCCTTGAACATAATAACTGTGTTGAATGAAGACTGATTTCTTTCTTTTTACTTTTTTATCTAACGTATTTTCTGTCAAATTATTACTGTTTGTGTTTTATGTTCAATAAACAAACTCGCAATAACTGATCAAAATGCACACATACACAGTTGACTTTTTGTATAACTCATTGCCTTCCGATGAATAGCCTGTCTACGCTTTTGTCATGATTTGCATTCAAGTCATTTAGGAATCAAAATGAACTTGTCGCTCGAAAGTAACGAATATTTCACATTCATTCACAAAGGAAAAGCCTTGTTTCGTCTTTTCTATGCTTATGTAATTTAATACCGCTTAGTGTTGCAGCAAATAATTTAGACATGGCCTTGTGTAATTTAAAAAAAAAGAATAAGAGAGATGCACACAATAAAAGCATCGGGATCCATTTTTTTAATAATAAAATAATTTTTTAAAATTATTTTAAAAATAATTTAATTTAAAAAATAATTTTAATAATTACAATAATACCGTATATGTACAGGATAGTCTGCTTTAAAAAAAAAGTATCTATATCCAGTCCCACTCCAAAACCACAAAAAAAAGCATCTAAAATTACCTCATCACCTTTAACAAAAAGCTTTGATGTGGCAGTTTTTAAAAAAAAACAACATTACATAAAGAGCTCATTTAATTGACTTCATAAGTTAAGTAAAAAAAATGTCAAAGCGAACTCGCTAATACATTCCAATGAACTAAAATGCATTAAACGAACCATGGGACATCACTTTTCTCTCATTGAGAACTTCCCAGTCCAGTTCATTCGTGTTTTAAACTACCTAACTACAGTTACAAGGACAGATTGAGAGATTTTACCAGCTTTTAAATGCCTCTGAATGATTTTGTACTGGCGTTCTTTGTAACTGCCGGTAATTACTTCCATCGTCATTGACATTTTTAAGCAGGCTAGATGGTTTTTGATTAGCTCCTTTTTTTTTCTTTTAGCGTTTCACGTTCGAGCTGCAAGTGTCGGGTGTAATTGCTGCTTCATGATTGATGTCTGTGTAAATCTCATTTTCTTCTCACTCCGACTGCGTACGTGCAAAACAAGCCATGTAACGTGTCAAACGGCACTCGCCTGTGAAAGGATGACGGGGTGTTTACGAAGGATTTGGTTGTGCGTTAGGTTAAGCTTTTAGAAGCTGAGGTGTACAATACTTTTCATTCTTTCCGCCGTCGTCATTCAGCATGCGTTTCTCAGGTGAAGAGGGAGGGGGAGGGGGGGGCTTTACAGGAAGAATCGAGCGCTCGACCGCCGCAACCTAAACAGTGTGAGAATACGCTTCATCCCCTCTGCTTCCTCCTTGCTTTCATCACACATCACGTTCCCCATCCAGTTCTTTCTATCGCTCTGCTTTATTCACTCACCCTCCTCTTGCTTTTTATCTCAACCCCCCCACCCCCACCCCAACGCAACTGTGAGCTCGCTGGACTGCAGAGAACACAGGGCCTGAAGAGTGAATGTCACAGAGTCAACTCCCATGAAAGGCAATGGGTCGCCACCATGCCTGTATAAGTCCAGCTGACTAGCCCGTCTGACTGTGAGCATATACGTGGACTTCTGAGGACATGTACTTACCTCGGTGTGCTGTTGCGTGCACATGATGTTTGGAAATCTGCAGAATGTGTGTGTGTGTGTGTGCAAGCCGGCAGCAGGCGGACGCGTGCCACTCTACAGCCAATGGGACTGGAAGGGGGTTCTGCTCCCTCTCAGCTAATCCAAACAAAGCTCAGACAGCCCAAGTGAGGAATGTCACTGTTGGTTATAGACGCAAAGGGTCAAGCAGGATGACAGAGGGGAGGTTGTGTTTCTTTACGCGTGTGTGTGTGTGTGCGTGCGTGCATGCAATAGAAAGAAAAGCACCACCACGTTTTATCCTTTTGCATCTGGAATGGAAGCACTTGAAGGTTTCCTCTAAGACTCGGAGGTCTGTTTACAAAAACAACCCCTTTTTTTTTTGAAAGTGGAAGCCTGACATACAGTTTTTTTCTCTTTTATTTTTATTTTTTATATCCACTCCATTCGAACAACACATTCCCATTTGGCTCCTTCTTCAGATTCCTGCAACATCTGTTTGACCGCTGACGACTAAGCTGCACTTTCTTCAGGAATGATTGTTAAACGTTTTGCATGTCGGCCTATGCCAAAGCGATGCTTGTATGCCGTCTGTGACAAGACTTGAGCACTTTGTGCATTTTCCAGTGAGAGCACATTTCACAGCTTGCTAATTAAAAATCATGTCAAATTTAATTGCATCCACGCTGATACTTTATATCAAACCTGTGAAGTTACAAGGTGGTGAAAAGTCCATGTGCATATAACAACATGCTCTAAAAACTAGAGTATTGCGCAACGCAGTATTGAGGTGATGTCTGGAAAGTTGTTGTCTTTGTTTATGCTAAATACTCACGTTACAGGATGGCGATGTCTTTGTAACCCACTTTAATTCATTCACTTTGTTGATTGGTTTACATCACGTGCGTTGCATAAAAGGCCCCTTTTTGGCTTTGTATGAGTTTGTATGGTAGCAAAAAAAAAAAGACAGAGTGTATGTGCGTGTTTGGTTCGTGTCCATGTGTCCCATGTGAGCCCATCGGCCATGTACTCTAGAGCAGCTGTGACTGGTTTGACCTCCAACCTCTGAATATTTTACTCTCGGGCTAAATCCCCGGGCGCCACCTTTTGCCTCCGTAGACTGATGCTTTCTTGATTGTATTGCAGAGGAAATACAAATGCATAATGTATCCCCGGTCAGCCGGGATTGCGCCACTGGAGGGCTATAACATTTTGAAGCGGACTGCGGAAAGCCTTTTTATATGTGATAATTATGAAAACAACATTTTTGGGAGGTGAAAGATGCACTTTTACCCACCGTGCACTTTTCCTTTCTCTTCATTAAGTTCCAACTGGTGGCAGTAATGAAACATTGGAGCAGTGGAGCAGTCCATTAGCAGCAGAGGACGGTCCATTTACAATGGACTTTTCCCAACGTACCAGAGCTGTGTCCCAAAATTGGCACAAATAACCATTTGGCATTCCTGAATACTGCTGACATGAGATTAATTATGTAGGTTTATGGATGCAAAAGTAAATATATATTCTTCAACTCATTATGAGTGGTATCATTAGACCTCACTTTGCTATGCCAGCTACCCTGAAAACACGATGATTGTGAAGAGGCTATTAAGTGGAAATTAGCCTAGCCAGCCGCTAGGAACGCAGCTCTATGAAATGTAAACCTATCAATTTTTTTAAAATGTCTTTCCTCTACGCAAGTAGGAAGTCTTTCATTGCTTAGATGTTGTGTTTTTGTTGCTTGGTTTGTTAGCTAGCATGCTAATGCATACATTTGGCCTCTTTGCAACCCGATTGAGGGCTTGCTTGTGTGTAAACATGAGTACTTATTTGAACTCGTCACTGAGTCACCGTGGTGCATGAGTCCAAAAGGATTTAATTTGTTGTTTCTAGCAAAGATCAAACTGTGACTAGTACAGTCCACCACAGTCCAGTTGTCGCATCAAGTGCAACAGCTTGACATGTTATGAAATAATTGCATTGTTCAAATGTACACTAATATCTATATAATATATATATATACATATATAATAATATGGTCAGGAAGGCCAATTCTGTCCTGGGTTGCTCCCTTGACACTCTGGAGGAGGTGGGCAACAGAAGGATGCTAACTAAGCTAAAAGCTATGATGGCCAGTCCCTCCCACCCCCTCCAGCCCTCCCTGACAGCACTTGGTAGCTCCTTCAGCCAGAGAACTGTTACACCCGCGCTGCAAGAAGGAGAGATACCGACGCTCGTTCCTACCGACTGCTGTCAGGCTGATGAATAAAAAATAACAATCATAATAATAATAATAATAATTAAATGATGTGAAGGAAAATTGTAAATAGTACTGCGATTTATCCATTTGTGTTCATATTGTATTTAATTGAAAGATGTTTGTTGTTTTTTTCTCTTTCTACATACATTCTTGCTGCTGCAGGCTGTAAATTTCCCCAGTGTGGGACGAATAAAGGATATCTTATCTTATCTTATCTTATCTTATGATTTTTACTGACAAATGTGTGTCATCACCCAAACTGCCAACCCTATCAAATTGTTGTTTTGTTTTTCGGCATTTGATGTTGCTTCAGGTCATTCCTAGCCTAGCCACAAATAACATCGACATTTCATGATCTGGCCAATTAAAAGCTAGTGACATTCAGGTAAAGCATTCCGAATGACATTATTCGCTAATTCCTGCGAAAACTCAGTGCCGCTAAAACCCAGTAGCGCTACTGCATCAATCAGCTAACTGGAGCGCAGATGTTCACTGACCGTCTTTTAATCCGCAAGGTTTTTCAAGAATTGACTGGCCTCGGCCTTTCCAATGTCATTCGTCTTTTCCTTTCGTTTTGTTCCTTTGCTTCTAATCGACATATACTTTACAGGGTAGCCTGCGGATGAAAGGGCTGTGTTCGGAATCAAAATTAGCCGCATTACCGAGAACATTAACATGTGAGATGCATATGCGCTAAATTCTCAGTCGAGCTGCAACATCGGAGCCAGAGGACACTTGGTATTTCTAGCATGGTAAAATAGGACGGGAGAACACCACTCCACTCTCCTCCTTCTCTCCACCCATTCTGCTGTTAAATCCTAACTGTCATGTGGATGCCCCCCCCTCCCGCCGCCACCCCCACCTCTGCACTGGGACACCATCAAGGACACCTCAGGGACGAAGAACATTGGGGCTTGAAGGTCGCGCCGTGAAGTAGGGGGCACAATGCTTAGGACAGCATTACTCCCTCATTCAAATGTGTGTGTGTGTGTGTGTGTGTGTGTGTGTGTGTGCGTGTGTGTGTGTGTGTGTGTGTGTGTGTGTGTGTGTGTGTGTGTGCATGTGTGTGTGTCAAGAATGTGCTAGACATGCATAATCTCAACAGTGTCTAGGCGAGTGCTTCCTGGTGTGCAATTAAGTATGTACACTCTCCGGCCTTGGAGTATCGGGAAAACGAAAAGGACATTATGCAATGCTCAAAAAAAAAACCTCGCTCGAGGCTAAACTCTTCTGCTCATTTACGTCAAAAGACGTCTTTTCTCCATCACACACACATAACCACCACACAAAGTCTTCCTCGGTGTACTTCTTACTCAGTCATTAACATTATTAATAATAATAATAATAATACATTTTATTTATAAGTGCCTTTCAAGACACTCAAGGACACTTTACAATAACAAAAAACACAAAACAATACGGGTTATTGGGCAGCATTTATTTTTTTAACGGTATGGCCATAGGAAAGAGACACAACATACGCCCTGAGAATAAGTGGCAGCTCTCTCCATTTGAACCTTTCCCTTCATGCCATTATTAGCCTGGCTTCTCATGCAGAAGCATACATGTCACACCACATCACTGACAGGCAGGCATTCCTAATGAAAGCTTTCATATGAGCAAGACGACAAAGGAAATCTTTCTTTTGACTTGTTTTTCCTCAGCATACTGATTAGTGGCGAATTCAGCGAAGATGACGGGAAAGAAATTCCACCTGATTGCCTACAGAGGGGCGGAATCAATGGTTACTATTGAATGCGATCAACAGTTCCGTAAACCATACGACGGCCCCTAAATATATCTATCTATCTATCTATCTATCTATCTATCTATCTATCTATCTATCTATCTATCTATCTATCTATCTATCTATCTATCTATCTATCTATCTATCTATCTATCTATCTATCTATCTATCTATCTATCTATCTATCTATCTATCTATCTATCTATCTATCTATATATATATATATGGGGCGGCCCGGTAGTCCAGTGGTTAGCACGTCGGCTTCACAGTGCAGAGGTACGGGGTTCGATTCCAGCTCCGGCCTCCCTGTGTGGAGTTTGCATGTTCTCCCCGGGCCTGCGTGGGTTTTCTCCGGGTGCTCCGGTTTCCTCCCACATTCCAAAAACATGATTGAACACTCTAAATTTGTCCCTAGGTGTGAGTGTGAGTGCGAATGGTTGTTCGTTTCTGTGTGCCCTGCGATTGGCTGGCAACCGATTCAGGGTGTTCCCCGCCTACTGCCCAAAGACAGCTGGGATGGGCTCCAGCACCCCCCGCGACCCTAGTGAGGATCAAGCAGCTCGGAAGATGAATGAATGAATATATATATATATATATATATATATATATATATATATATATATATATATATATATATATATATATATATATATTTAAAGAGAGAGAGAAATTAGGGTCCATATAGTCCACAAAATCAATGGTTTGGTCCAGTTCTTATTTTCCTATTTGACACATGAATGCACAAAAACTTTTGTCCACCCACACAGAAATAGTAAAACGTAATGTAACATTTCATCCAGGGGCTTTTGTTGTGCAGACTGAAATGAACTTTGTCTCCAGCAGAAATACAGAGACAGATGTAAGTAGGGGGGGGAAATCATAACTTACAAGACACAACATAGCTTTTTCAAGACAGAATTGTTTCTTGTGGAGAGCGGAACCTTGTCGGCCCTGCGCCACATAAACCTCTCGCTGGTCGGGGGCTGTTTTTAACCTTTGCGTGGGATCTAAAATGCCAAAGAGCAAAACATCTTTCATTAATCTCAAACACAAAAAGCCCCTCGTATCAGCACAAGCTGAAAAAGTGCCAGCAAATCATTTTAGAAATGTTAAGAGTGCAGCAGCACCTCGGCCTTCTCCTACTCCTTGATTTCTTTTTTCCAGATTGTGCTTCCTAAAAGAAATGAATGAGCCGTTTTCTTCCGGGTATTCTCTCCGTTGCCTTGAAGAAGCACTATTTTGATCTTGGCCTGAGCTGCATGCCACCTTCTGTCCATGACACAAATTCAAGCTGCGCGGCCGTATTTAAATGAAAGTCCATTTACATAACGCACACATGAACAAAGAGATGAGGCGGGAAGGCAGAGCATGACATGAAGTGACTCCGGCTTTTATTAGGGCCAAAATTAAACCCCCAAACGTCCACCCCTGCAAGCGCACGCTATCATCTGTTAAATTACGACCTCACCTCCATGACATATCCTCAGATACACCTCATACACATTCATTCGAATGTTTAATTCACTTGAAAGTCAGCATTGGGCGTTGTTTTCTTTTCTCTCCTCTCTCGTTTCGGCCGTTTCCCTGTGGCGATGTCACAGGGGATTAAGTCACGGGGGCCAAGAGAGTTGTTTATGATTCATCTGGAGGGAGGCCGCAGCCGCCAGTGGTGCCCACAGGGTAGGTAGCTAGCAGGCTACTTTGCCTCCTTGTACGCGCGCACGGAGATGATGCAGAGGGCGCGTTCTTGTACATTCACATTACATGCAAATCCGACGTCATGATGTGTACCGTATTTAAATGTTTTGGAAGGGGGGCGTGGGGGGGGGGGAATTTGAAATGTTTTGGCGTCGTCTGAATTCCAAACATTTTCACCGCCCTCAACTTTGATGCCCTTCGACGCACTTGAAGTCATATCATCTGCTTCGACTTCACGATTGTTTTGGACTTTTAAGGCATGTTGAAGTACAAAGTCTATACAGACTTCCCAGATGTACAAAATCATTTCAGCAAATCTGTTGTTTCCGAAGTGTGTTGCAACCAGGTAGCCCTTCACAATTTATCATGAGCCTACTACGGCTCTCACTAAAAGGTTGGTCAACTCAAAACGTTATAACTTGTGTCATAACTGTGTTATGACACAAGAATGAAAGTAGACGTATAGAGGACGTCATAAGAGTATTCTAGCCTTCTAGTGGAAGACGTCTCTTGTTCAAGTGTGATATATGTTGTTGTGCTTCAGCATTGTTTGAAAGTAATTAGTCTGCTTGTTGACAAACAGCAATTGTGTGCTCCGGCTTGTTTTAATAAGGACTTTAAACTTTGAAACACTCGCTATTAGTCATGCACTACAGCAGAACTCTTGTTTTCCACAGCATCATTCCATCTCCTTTTATTTTAATTAGCCTGCCCACATTGTGTCAAATGACGCCCAAGCATGCCGTTTAGCGCACGTTTGTTTTTTTAATGAGATGAACCTCTGGTGACCAAATTGGTGCAGATTCAACATTGCTGTGAAATAAAATGAACCGCCTTTTGTTTACTCGCGTTTCCCTGCCAACGTACCACGACTTCTTGTGGTTGCAACATGGCTAAAATGTCAAGGGGATGGAAGCGGCCAGCGTGTTTGGCACAGAGGTGCATGCATGGCCGACCGGCTGCGACAGTATGAAGTTCTTAGGCGCGACAGACGGCATGCATCCAGTCAATGAAAATGCCGCTAATCTCTCAGTGACACTCGCACGTGTGTTAGGCTTCACACACTCGAAGCAAGCAGACTCCCTCTCGCCTTGTAGCTATAAACATAACCAAAGTGTGCAACTGACACCCCATCAGTGCACATTCTTGTAAACATGTCACATGACCTGCGACACCACCCATGGCGAGATGCCACGTGTCTGATGAGACTGTTAATAAGTTAAGGCAGGAGGGACTCATTTTGTCTTGTAAGGAGCGACGGCCAGGCGAAGTGAAGTACTCGAAGAGCTGTGGTACAATGGTTTATTTTAGCAAACATACGATCATTTATCTACCAGCAAGGCGGGCCTTTTTGTAACAAACGTCCAGTTATTGGATCAAGATCGATCCCGGGGGGCGCTAGCCAAGCCGGGGGCTGTGATTGGTTGGTAGCGAGCGGCAGCGGGGCCGCCGATTGGCTGATCAGTCTCACAGTACGAAATTCAAATGTCAAAGTCCTCAGAGGGCATTTGTGGTTTCTACAGTCTCTTTAAACACAGCACAGAGAGAGCACCGCGCTCCACCTGCTATGCAAATGCAGGAGATTAGCGTGCGCAAAAGTACATTTAAAAGGAACTGCAAGAAGATCTCATCCACCGCACACGTGCGGCAGAAAACTGTCTGCCCCAAACAAATCCACCAAAACCACCCGCGCCACAATTTAGACCTGCTTTTTACCTTGTGTAGATTCTAATCTACTTTTGGTTACCAGATTTCCAAATGCAGAATACGATCGAACCCTTATCGTGGGTGACGTCCCATTTTTGCAGTTTTCAGTGCTACCTTCTCCGTTGCTTCAGCGCCGACATCAATATAACAATTCTTCCTTTATTAAGGAGGTTCCGCTTGTTGTTGTTTCACGGAAGTTTTGCTTCACTGAGGAAACCTCTGCTCGGAAATCGTAAGCAAATTGCGCCGACTTCAAGGTGCAACCTTGGACCTCTTTCCTCCTTGCTTGCGGTGTCACTGCAAGCCATTGTCCTTTTCAGAGCCACAATAAGCCGCTGTGGCCCAGCTTTCGCCTCGCCTCGTTTTAATCAGGCTTTGGAGAGTGAAAAATGGCCTCAGCGAGCAGGCTGTGCCAGAGCTCCATTCATCTGGTTTCAATCTTCTCTCCACCCTTGCGATGAGGCCATGTGGACATTCCTTTTCTAGTGTCTGGAGTTGTGTGTGTGTGTGTGTGTGTGGTTGTGGACGCTATGAGGACTCAAAGGACAACTGTTTACGTTTGGATGGGTGTGTTTCATACTTTTTCACAGTTTCAACTATTAAACTATGTCAATTGTTAACACAACTGGGGGGGGGGGGGGCATCAATCACTCACGTTTGTTTTTTCAGTATTCACATGATGGATCCATGATGGATGGACATCATAGGGAGGGTGGCCCGGTAGTCCAGTGGTTAGCACGTCAGCTTCACAGTGCAGTGGTACCGGGTTCGATTCCAGCTCCGGCCTCCCTGTGTGGAGTTTGCATGTTCTCCCCGGGCCTGCGTGGGTTTTCTCCGGGTGCTCAGGTTTCCTCTCACATTCCAAAAACATGCGTGGCAGGCTGATTGAACACTCTAAATTGTCCCTTGGTGTGAGTGTGAGCGCGGATGGTTGTTCGTCTCTGTGTGCCCTGCGATTGGCTGGCAACCGATTCAGGGTGTCCCCCGCCTACTGCCCGGAGACGGCTGGGATAGGCTCCGGCACCCTCCGCGAACCTCGTGAGGATCAAGCGGTATGGAAGATGGATGGACATCAAAGGTCGGTGCCTGTCCCTACCAAAATAGATGTGGTCCAGTGTAGAAATAAAAACTTTCAAAAGATATCAGCGAGTAACATCCACACTCACTTAGTCCTCCTCTGCGATTGACAAGATATGTGGCTGAATTCTCCCCTTGCCGAAAGCAGTGATCCATATTTATTCCCCCGTTCATCATGCAGGTGAATAAACAAGCGTCCCGTGTGAATGGACTCAACAAAAGGACAGATGGTGGTTGTTCCATTAGCCCTGCTAAATGAGTCAAGGTGATGCCTTTCCTGGAAGCTTTGCAGCCCAGTTTGACCTCGGCAGCCGTCATGTAGCCACCGCCACTCTGTCAGCTGGCCCACCAGTCAACACTTCTCAGTACACAGCTGCCAAAACACACATGGCATCCGCTCACCTCTGGGGGAAATGGTCGAGCCATCGTTCTCTTTTCCCCCAGAAAGATAGCTTCCCACTTTGTTCTACCCAGCTACAGTGTGACACAGCCGTAATAAAAGAATGCTCTGATTCTTGTGGAAAGCTAGAGTAGTATTACCCCCCGCCCCCACCTCCGTGCCCCCCTCACCCGACGCTGATGAAGTGATTTCAAACATCATACGCATGCCATTAGATGGGCGACGACGCTAATATGTCATGGATGCAGAGAACAGCAGAGCTGGGCGGATGGAGAGGGGGAGTCGGCGTCCCGTCTGTTTTCAATTAGCCGCTGAAATGTTCAACATGGGAGCTGCTCTGCCGTATTCAGTTCCTTCTCTCACATGGATTCAAGGAAGTGATTTAGAGACTTTGCTCAAATAGGCCTCGCTGCCCAAGCGAACTCGACATTGGAGAGAGAGCGGCGAATAATCACACTGAACTATGTCATAGAAATAGATCCATGTGTACAGAGAGGCGAGGAAGACATGAAGAAGAATGATTAGTGCGATCAAATCGAACACATGTCCAGTGTTGTTTTTTTGGGAGAGGCTCGGGGAAATTCAGCCAAAATGAAAAAAAAAAAATCACAAAATTGATGGAGATTGGCGATGCATGCTTTTCATTGGACGGTGACAAATAATCATGCTGACATCAGTAATGGAATTAAATTCATGTGTGCAGCAAGGCGAGGAAGACATGGAGAAGAAGGATCCTCTGCGTCATGCATCTCCGGTTGTTGGGTTTTTTTTTTTTGTTTTTTTTCCGGAAAGAACAAAATTGAGACAAAGACAAGTTGTTGTGCGCATGGCAGTTTTGTATTTAGCCACCGATCACGACAGGATGACAAAGTTCAGAATGCTGACCTTGTATGAACCAAAAAAATACGATGATTTAGTCTCCCAGCCCAGAAAGTGGGGTGAACTGTCATCCACGAACGAGTCGCGATTTTTACTTATTGTTATGGCGGAGAGTTGTTATGTGTCACGTTGTGCCCGAAGTGATGGAAAGATCGCTTCGTGCACAACAAAATAAGGAGGTGGATCCCCGGAAAAAGCAGACACGTAAAAGGATTTTGTCAGATAACAAAGGGAGTCTTTAATAAAGAACACAAAATACCCGACAGGGAAAAATAACAAAAAGCGCTGGTCAAAATAAGGACCAGGGAAGGAATAAAGGGAACAACCGAAAACGCTCGCGGAAAACAAATGGCGAGGAAGGTCTGATTAGACAAGTGTATAAATTTCATACGAGAAGAATAATGACGCGTAATAACAGCCACAAGGCTAGGAGGCAACGAGTAATCAAGGTAGGAATCTGAGCGAGAGAATAAAGGCACAGCGTGGAATTCTCCGGCAGTGAGTCGACTGCCAGAGCGTCCTAATAAAGGCAGAGTAATCACCGACCAATGCGTAACAGGTGTGTGGGCGGCGGAGAGAAAGCCCGCCCCCTGCTGGCAAACACGGGATGTGACATTATGAGGATGTGATTAACCTGCAGCCTACCAAGACAAACCTCCTAACATGTGAAGCACTCTTGGTGTGTGTGTGTGTGTGTGTGTGTGTGTGTGTGTGTGTGTGTGTGTGTGTGTGTGTGTGTGTGTGTGTGTGCCATCTCATCACTCCATCATGTATCATCAAATGTAACCATGTACACTCTTTAGTCTTTGCACAGGCTGTTAAGTGTTTATTTCATTCCCACCAACGGAGTACGAGATTGCATTACACTTAATAAATCAGGCACGTCATGCCTTTCTCGCGCATGGGCAAGAACGTGGGTGAAAACGCTGCCTTCCGCTTCCTGCGGTCATACACCTAAGTCAGCTTTATTTTCAACCTAATGGACATTTAAAAAAAAAAAATGCGGATTGCAGCAAAATGGACTTGGCAGCGCAAAAGCTTGTTAAGTATCGATCCGCTGAGGTCAGTGCCTATGTTTCGGTGTGTGCCAACAACGTAAGAGGGCTCCAGTCTCATGCTTGCCAGCCGCAAATTGTGATTAGAACACATAAATAATGATTGCGGGGGGGGGGGGGGGGGCGGTGTTCTGAGAAGCTGCGTGGTGTCTTGATCTGTACTTTACCTGACGAGGAAGGTTGGTTGCGCGCGTTCTTGTGAACATTTCAGCCGCTTATATCTGAGCTCACCCCATCTGTCCCACCCGCCAGCAGCGTTTTGCTGACGTACGCCATATACCATATATATCGATGCCCGACGGGAGAGATTTAAGATGATCAGCAGCAGGCAAAGCAGTCTTCTAGCATGTGTTAATGAATATTGCTTGCATTCTTTCTACCATCTGCCAGGCATTGCAGGGATGAACAAAAACATAAATAAGCAAAATAAAAGTATAATAACGGCTAATTCAGCAACGGCTAAACTCAGAGGTTAAAAGTTGCACACTGCAGCTTTTGTTCTTACAACTCGAGACCTACATGACGAATACTTTCCGTTATTCTGAAACACTGGCCAACAAAAATAACGTCATGCCGCTCAGACCGAGAAATATGCTCAGCTGTGGGATAAAGCCTTATTGAATACGGAAAACACGCCAAGCTGGAGTATACGGAACGCTCTGTTGACAAAGGGGAACAAAATTTGATATATGTTATAAAAATATTCCCCTTCATGGGATTTAGAGATGGGTAGAAGAAAAAAAAATGGTTTCCTACTTTGAAATCAACTGAATATTTTTCCTGACTCTTGAAGACATGCCAAAGTCTCCGTTTCATTTGCAAAAATATTTGGGGAGTAGGCTGTAATATTTTAAAATATTTTCATAGTTTCATATCTCCTGGATTAACATGTTCAGTATGTAACCTACCAGCGATCCCGTGCTTCTCCATTGTCTCAGACTTATGTTGAAACACAGAAAGAGTGCAGACCTTCTGTCGGATTTAGGTCACCGCATTCCTGCAGAAATGCAAAATAGGTTAGCGCGCATGCTCCATGAAAGTGATCTGTTGCAAAACGAACCATTTGACGGGCCGCCAATCAAGCAGACACATCGTAGGGAAGGAGAAGAGTGTGATGCAAAGTGTGACAATTTATTTTGGAGAGGGGAGCGAGGGGGGGGGGGGGGGGCTGAATTTAATCTGGAAAAGGTTGCTAGATCAGTTTCCCAGCGATTTCTTTGCAGGCCAAGCAGAAATGTGCAAAATGAAAGACTGTTGTAACCTTGCGAGACAGCTGGATTTGCAATACACGGGTGTGTCATCTCATAATTCTACACGACATTAAAATTGAAAATAGGATTGCGGCCGGCGGACAACTGACCAAAACAAGCAAATGTTTAAAGTTTTGGAACTAAGGAAATGGTCGAGGTGTCAGTGAAGAAACTGGAACTGGAACTTTTGCGGATAAATGCAATGCCATTTTTATTAGAAAATTACCACTTGATTCAGTCAAAACAAAAACTGGTTCTACTCTATATATTATGTCAAGCTACTCCACATTACGGCTCATCTTCCTTTGCGCTAGTGCTGTTGTTCAAGCTGCAAAATGCAATTATGCTGAAGAGTTTACCCTAAAACTATTAAGTCCGCTTTTTTCAAGTGTGACTTTATCCTCACTTTTTTCCTCTCCAATGTTTTCCCCACCTGTCTTACTTCTGCTTGTTTTATTACAACACTATTCATTAAAAAAAAAAAGTTTCAAAAATTCACTAAAATTAAACCCAACTTTATTTGACTTCACTGAATTAATCGTAGAAACTGTTTTCTTGGCTGCTTGGATAATGGATGGACGGTCCCATATTGTGTTTCTGGATTCATTCATTCATTCATTCATCTTCCAAGCCGCTTGATCCTCACTAGGGTCGCGGGGGTGCTGGAGCCTATTTCAGCTGTCTTCGGGCAGTAGGCGGGGGACACCCTGAATCGGTTGCCAGCCAATCGCAGGGCACACAGAAACGAACAACCATTCGCACTCACACTCACACCAAGGGACAATTTAGAGTGTTCAATCAGCCTGCTATGCATGTTTTTGGAATGTGGGAGGAAACCTGAGCACCCGGAGAAAACCCACGCAGGCCCGGGGAGAACATGCAAACTCCACACAGGGAGGCCGGAGCTGGAATCGAACCCGGTACCTCTGCACTGTGAAGCCGACCTGCTAACCACTGGACTACTGGGCTGCCCGTGTTTCTGGATGATCTATGTAAAATATTAACATAAAAAAAATAGCAGAAGATTTATGGAGCAGTTGTAGCATTATGGACAGCAACACCCAAGAGTGTGGGAGGCTCCAGCAGATATACAGCACTGATACAATGTGTACAGCCCTGTAAGCAGCTTTTACTGCCCTTCTCTCCCATGGGGAAAGGTGTAATTAACTTCCCCTCGCCATCTTATTCCTGTACTCCTCTAATTTGCAAAGAGGAAAACGCTGAATACTTGGGGCCCAATAAAAGGGGCTGTCGTGGAACTAATTTTGTATCCGGTTTGGGAATGTGACGACGGGACGGCGTCCCTCTCGCACAACATTACCGCAGTGCTACAGCCATGAAAGAGATGCTAATGAAGGCACAAGAGCACCACAAAGTGAACATCTCGCATTATTCAGGCATCTGAAGAGGATCTCCGCCTCCCCCCCACCCCTCCATTCCCAATGGTCCTTCATAGCTTTTCCCTTTCACCTGCACCCCTTTCATCCCGTTTTGAGGGATTAGCTTGAGAATGATTGCGTTCCTTCTTCTCCTCTCGAGCCACAGCTCTTGGAATTGTCTGGTCTAAGGTTAATCTGGGGAGAAAAGCCTGCACTTGGAAGATATTTTTTTTCCTCCACATCCTTCACATCAGATAGACGCATAGCATTTGAAAATTGTATGAATTGTACATTTAGGTGGTGGAAGCCTCAGTGGTACTACTTTTATACCCTTGACATTTGACTTCTTCATCTTGTGAACACCCCAGCTCCATTTTTACACTGGAAAGGGGGGGGGGACAAAACCTTGATGCCAACTGTTTTGAAACACTTCTGATACTCAATTTGAATGAATATCAAGTTTTATAAAGGATCGTCGGAGATCGGCACTCAGAAATAACGACAAGACACTTCTGGCTACCAACAATAGGCACTTTATTGGTCCCACACAGAAATGATAACACAGTTCAAACAAGTTGTATGAAGCTAAAGAACTCTTACCGTATGCCATTAGGGTGGAGAGCCAACACCCTCAGCAGAGTGAGCTTCAATACGAGCTGGGCGTTCGTACGTTAACCCACAGCGGACTCTGCTGAGGAGCATCGCTCCCCTCCTTTTATCCTCTCAAGTGTGTGCATCGGGAGGGGTGAGTGGCCATTCTCATCCCTCCCTACGCCACATTGTTTGTTGTGTAATCAAGTGGCATTGATCACAATCAACTTTTGACAATTCAAGCAAAGCAGACTATGAAGTCGTCAAAGCAGGCTCCAGAGTCCATCTCTGAAATTGCTTAGGCAAGCAATTCACCAAGTCATGCAATCATCTCAAAGCAGTTTTTCACTGAGAAGAAATACATTGATTAAAGAAAACATATCTCGAATACAAAATATAACACAAAATATCTTAATATACCACCAACAGAGGGTGGTGAGGCGGGGGAGAGTTTTGAGACCTCATCACATCCAAGTGCCAGGAAAGAAAAAAAACCTTTTACTGAAGCAATTTCATGAGTTGAACCAGGGAGCATCAAGTAGTGGGTCATATGCAAAACATGTGTTTTAATGGTGCACGGTAACCTAGTACATTTAAGAGACTCAGCCTTTTAGGAGCTATAATTGATGTCAAAGGGAAGAAAAAAAAAAGTCATCTCACAGAACGAGCATGCACTGTGCACTAACAACTGGAGGCATTCCGCTGCCTGCGGAGACATCTGAAGACTTTCCTGCCGTTCAAGCGATGCTGTCTGAAATCCCGTGAAGATAACGGCAGCGGGAGGTTGAAGAGGAGTATGTAAGGTGTAACTCGCAGCCACAATCGCGGTATTTATAGGACCTAATGTTTGCCCTTTGAATCTCTAATGTAGGTCACGCTAGAAGTTTGATGAAGGCGGCCTTTCCAAATGTCTCCTCTCTGCTTAGCATGAAGTTGGAAGGAGACGTGAAGAGTGAGTGAGTCGTGCGAAATGCGATTGCGACGGCTGCACTTTAAATCAGAGAGTACAGTGGCATAGGCACTGTTTTACCCCTACGTTTCCATGTCTTTCTGACGCATTCGGCCCTACGGGTGTTGTCAGGTAATACGCCCTCACCTCATTCTTCCTTTGGTCTATCTGCTAAACCTGTGTCCAAATCCTCCCCTTGTGATGGTGGAATCTTCCCTCCACACTTGTGACTTTCAAAAAGTCTCCAGGAAGTCAGACGCTGCCCCATCCATCCTCCTCCGTAAGCACTCCGTCTTTGATGTACGAGCGCACCAGAGGTCATGAGATTTGGAGATGGCGAGGGCCGCATTCACTCTGCTGCTGAGCGAGGGAATATGGAGCTTGACTTTAGGCAGTGTGAAAGATCCAGGCCTGCCGTGTCATTCTGTCTGTCTGTCTGTCTCTCTGGTCACACTATAATAAGATTGCAGGGCTCTGTGAGGCAGATTTACTGGCGCACGACTCCCCCTAGGGCCTGTTCATAGAAGCCGACTCCTCCCTTTTTCCACCCTTTGTGTTCATTCCCCTCTCTCAGACTTGTGTTGAGAACCGGTTCTCCTTTTGTTCGTCATGACGGGCTACTTTGCACTCTGACAATTGGAAAATCCTAATCGCCGTCTGTCCAAAGCTGAGCCATAGTGCGAAAAGCAGATATAGCTCGGGACGTGGAACCTATAGGTCACAACGCTTCTCGACATTTAACTCTCTCCCTCAACATATTGGATCAATTTATTTGACCTTTTACTCGTCCTTGTGGAATCTGATGTGCACGGGTGAATTTACAAACATGAACATTGCATTTGCTTTAAGATTTTTTTGTTCGGGTTTTGATACTTTTTCCCTCGTTGGTTTGTATAGAGGGCAGTTTGTCGGTCGGTTTATGAAATTAGCGAGGTCGTGTGCAAACTCCATCACTGATTTTAATCAAATGCTGTGGATAGCTGACAAACCAACCCATCGATCGAACCGCAGGGGTTCGGTGAATCAGTCTCAGAGCTTCGACGGAGACTCTGCCATGGAGGTTATGACACACATTGGCCATACCGTGAAACTGGGGTGAAAAATCAATGTTCGACTTCTTAACACGTGGTTGCAAATCCTTTGCAGTTAATTACTACCCGAAGTGTGAAACGTAAAAACATCACCACACACTCATATCGTTCATGTGGCATACCACTTGTTTGCCTTAAAAATAAAAACAGTAAAAACCTGGTTGCTTCCACAGTATGCTTTGGATTATTGTCCATCTGCACTACGAAGTGCCGTCCAATGAATTCGGAAGCATTTGGCTGAATACGAGCACATAATATTGCTCGGAACCCTTCAGAATTCATTCAGGCTTCTTTTCTCAGCAGTCACTTCATCAATGGCAACCAATTCCAATTGGCAACCATACATGCAGACACCGTGGCACTACCACCACCATGCTTCACTGATGAGGTGGTACATTATGATGACAATGTTTATTCAATCGCCCTCGTGGCATTCCCCGCCCCCCTCTCAATAAACACAATTACATTTCTCTAACATGTAATATATAAAAAAATATATAAATTTGCTTTAAACATTTATATGTATACCACAGTCTTTCCACAGTCTGTCTGGAGACCGACACTCTCCTGAGTGTTTTTCTGGTTGCTCGTGTTATTAGGTTTACTGGAGACTGCTGCTTTCGAAAGCTGTCATAGTTTGATATAGTGTGCAGTTGGGAAATTCAGCATCAAGTGTTGTTGACGCAAATGATGGGGTCCAGCGGTCTAACTGTCCCAGCTGTGTACACTTTGAAAGAGGCCAAAGTGAACGCAAACCCGCATCGGAGCGAGCTTATTTTGGCAGTGTTGAGTCACTCAATCCACAGTACAAAAGCCTCCATCTCCACCATAAATAACTGCCAAAGTGGGGAGAGGTGATTATATACCAACCAACCAAACCCCCTCACTTCTCACTTGTCTGCCAACTCTCTCTCTGGCAAATAGTGTGCGATTTCTCCATGTCAAAAATTACTTTCACCATCAAAACTCAGTGGTAACTTGTTAACGTACACCTCCGCAATTCAGTGACGCCCAATACAAGTGCTGTATCAAAAATCTTGTCTTTAAAAAATAGATAAATACACGTGCTGCTACATTTTCTGTCCGACACTTATGCATTGCCTTCTACGCAACTTAGTTACGCAACTTAGCTGACCAATTTTCCATAGACAATTTCGACGGAGTGTATGGATCTGGAAACTGGATACCATCGATTTTATCTGTCATTAAGGGGCTTTGTGAGCCGTGCTTTGTCTGGTCCCTCACCTAGGACCTGTTTGCCATGGGTGACCCTGCCAGGGGCAAAAAGCCCCAGACAACTTAGCTCCTAGGATCATTGGGACACACAAACCCCTCCACCACGGTAAGGTGACGGCTCACGGAGACCCTTGTGAGGATAAGCAGGTATAAAAATGGATAGATGAATGGATGGCTAAAGTTGTTCAAATTGATGAAAATTTATATTAGGCTCGTTAATTTTTTTATCCATTCAGAATAAGTATGAAGCATCAAGCATTTGGAAGATGATTAGTGGCATACATTGTGGTAATTTACAGTAAAGTATTTCTAGCTAATTTGTTTTGTGGGGTCAGTACACAATGTATATTTGGAGCCAATAATTACTACATCAGCTGTCATTTGGATTGTGTCGATTGGATTTTTCAGCTCCATTTCATGGTATGGCCAATGTAATGTTTCCATGACCATGAAGTAGCTGACCTTGAAGAGTCTTTGTTTGAGGGTCATGTGAACAGTTGGTTCGGGGAAACTGTTTTAGTCTCATGTTGGACAAAGATTAGCCTATCCCCCAATTTATCCGGTCACCTGTGCCATATCTGTTGGGAGACTTCTGGATTTAGAGAGCCTACAGTCGGAGCCGTTGAGGAGCTCTTATCAGGCCTTTGGCACACCTCGGGATTCCGCACTGAGTCTCCGACATAGTCGGGTGATTGCAGACTGAGGAGTCAAGGGAAGACAGTCGACATAGCATCAAGACCCCCACCATCAACCATTAACCTCTACTGTGATGTTCAATCAACACACCGCACACACATAAACCTGTTTTTAGAAATATAGGAAACCGTTACCCAGAGGAGAAATGACACGGCATCAAAAAGTCAGAGGCATCTACATTGGGAATGAAAGTCCCATCTATTGTTTTCTGCTGACTGGTGATTTAAAGGTCCAATAACAGCAGGACATCAGAAATGGTTCCTGCCAAGAGAGACCAAAAAAAGTCTCTGCTGTCAAGTATTCTTTTCTCCCTTTGATTGGATTGACAGTGACTGTACTGAGGGGAAAAAAAGACGGATATGCAACAAAACCCAAAGAACTGCTGAAAGCAAGCAAATGATGGCATGTGCATGCTTGAATAAGCGGTTGTGGACGGCCGCTCTTTTCCGTTGTGACCTGCGTCAGCGCTGACACTTTGGCTTCGCAGCACTGAGCTGACATTTTCATTGGCCCACAGCTCACTTATGGGACTGCTCGAGTAAGGATGGACCAGGAAACGAGTGGACAGGTGCCCACTGGGTGTAGATGCATTCTCAGACCACATGGCTCTCTCCACATTTGACAGTTTTACACCAAGCACATTTACAACAAGCATGGTTTCCGCGAAAGGCTAAAGAGGTGGAATAAAGCTACAGTAGAGTGTGAAATCCTCTTTGTTGAAATTGTTGACCCGTTCAAGACACTGGCATGCCAAACTATGAAGCTGACGCTTCAACAGCCAAAGATGCTAGATCACAATTTAGCGATCAAATCGTACCGCGGTGAAAAAGCTTGCTTGAAGCCACAGAGGAAAATTAGCTAGATATACAACGTTTCAAGCTTTTGTTTCTCCGCCTCGGTTAATCTTTCAAAGTCAACACCATATTAATGAAAAAGGGAGCCGCTTCACACAACATACACAGCCTGAGACCAAATGGCTAGGGTTGATAACTTTATTTTAAGCGCTGACAAGCCCCACAAACTGTTGACTCACACTGCAATCAAATTAAACCTAGGTAGTTAAGTTAAATGTTGAAGAGCCCAAAATATCTTGTTGCATTTTATCGCGGAGGCCTGCTGGAACTCTGCATTATTTTGGAACAGGTGTTGAGAGTCCACGATCTCACAACAGTGGGACACGCCCTCTGAATGCACAAACACAATTTTCAACAGACCACCGTGACACCTCCGGCTAGTTCTGCTGAAGGCCAGCATGCGGTACAGCTTTCTCTTGTGAATTAGAACTCCTGCTCCCCCCGCAGGGACTTGCGACGTGTCTGTCTGGCCAGTGCTTAGAGTCACTCATTAAAAACGCACATATTTATAGCTGCATATGTTTTGTGTTTTTTGTTTTTTTTTACTGTTACATGAGCACTTCACAGAAGTAGCCTGGGGTTTGTTTTGTTTACACTATGTGAGAAAATAATGTTAATTTATCTAGGATTTGGTTTCAAAGTTGCAACGTGACAGGATTTCCCCAAAATTAAAATCTGTCCAAATGTAAAGTTGGAATGCTTTGGGCAGCAGGCGGGCTACACACACATTCCTAGGACACACGCAGATAAACACCCGTTCGGGTGATCCGTTAACCTACCATGCATGTTTTTTTGCAAGGAGGGAGGAAACCGCAGTACCCAGAGAAAACCCACGCAGGCAAGGGACATGCAATCAAGAAGGATGGGGCCCGGAATCGAACCCAGGACCCCCGTTTGTCTATGTGTGGCCCGTGATTGACTGGCAACTAGTTCAGGGTATGCCCCGCCTACTGCCCGAAGTCAGCTGGGATAGGCTCCAGTACACCCGCGGTCCTCGTGAGGATAAGCGGATTAGAAAATGGATGGGTGGAGCATTTCAAGGAAGCTTCAAGGAATATATTCCAACCTGCCAGTAATCGCAGTCCTCACCCAGAAAAGCTACATTTCCTCTCAACGTTGGCGTCATTGTACAGATGTTCACAGTTAGAATAAAACGTGAGTGAAGGGGAGGGTTTTGTCAGGGGTTTTTATTTAACTTTTCCCTGCAAATTATGCTCGGATTTGGAATTGTACCTCGGAGGCATAAAACACTGTAGCGACTTCCATTCACTGGCTTGTTTTTGTACTTTGCGAGCATGCCTTTGGAGTTTGACAAACCTATGTTGAAGTTTATGGCAAATATAAATCAAATTATGTCTCGCTTGTCTTTCGCGCTTACAAAAGAATGCCGAAAAGGCTGTGTGAAAACAACTCCTATTTATTTCGGCATTTTCCACATTTCAGCTTTTTCCTGACAGTAATTGAGATCCGACGTTTCAACCCTTTCCGTCTCTTCTGTCACGGTTTCCTCTGAATGTCGGCTTCTCGATGCAATTTGCAAACTCTGTCTCGTGTCTTCAAGTTTAGTTGGGGCTAGCTGACATTTGCCTTCTCTCTCTGCCTCCAGTTCTCCTCACTCCGCTGTCAGGAGGTGCTCAGACCGAGATGAAGAAGGTAGTTGGGGACAACGCCACTTTACCTTGCCACCACCAGTTCCAATCATCTGGCTCGATTGACATTGAGTGGCTCCTGCAGAAACCAAACTCCAAACAGAAAGTGGTGAGACGACATCTTCGTTATCCTTTCCTTTTCACAACTTATTGCAATCATAGACGTTTTAAAGAGAGTGTATCTGGATTTTAGATTCCAGCTCAGAATCCCAGGATTAATAATAACCACATTTATGTCACGCTACCTGTTGCTAAAGGTCGAAATTGAAATTGAAATTGAATTGAAACAATTCTCAACCAGTCTTCTCAGAACTCTCAGAACTTTTTGTCTCATATCGATGAGCAGTCAAAGTTCAGTCGATTAGATCCTCAATCCCACCCACCACCTCTTTGATGAGCGGGTGACCGATTTATTCCTCTTGTCATGGCACTTTGAATGCTTTCCAACCAATTGCAGCATCATGAAATGAAACTAATTTAAGAAGAATATCGATGTAATTGTGTTTAAATGGAAATATTTCATTCAATTATTGTTTCTATTTGTTGAATGTATATTTATGAACACGTTGGCACACATTGAGGCCAAAAATACGACATTACGCGATAAGGCTTGACTCGGAATGGCTTGAAAAGAAGCTTGATTTCATTTCTAGTGGGATTTCAAAGCGGTTTTGTTCATGCTGCAGGCCAAACATCAACATGAGCTTCTTGTGTTTGTGTGACTGAATTCTCAGGCAAGTGACACGTTGACCTTTTTCAGAATGTAAAAAGATATCATAATGAAATCATAATGGATGTGCTGAGAGCAAAACGCAGTCTCGAGGCAATAATTTCATCAACCTTATTTATTCCGCATTCATTCTTTCAGCACATGCGCAAATCTTGATACGTTGATGGCATTTAAAACAAAAATAAAACGTTTGTCTAATTTTACTTCAGGCATTGGTGCCTTTACACTGATGGTGGCATTTAGATCATCTTTGTGGTAAGGCAGAGCTATTACCTCAAGGAATAAATCATTTAATCAAAAAAATAATGATAATAATTCAACAATGACACCGTGGTTTGTTTTATCTTGTAGAACTTGAGCAGTCGTGGGTTTAGAAATGCTCCATCCATTTTCCGATCCGCTTTATCCTCACAAGGGTCGCCCGGTTTAGAAATGTTCTCCATCCAAAATGCGCCGAACATCCCTGTGTAAAATCTCAAATTGAGGTATATTCTTTATATACTCCATTTGTAAGTCGTCTGTTGGTGTCCTGATGCGCGAGCATGCGTAAGCCCAACCCAGCGAAAAAGAAAAGATCAGGGAGAGGACAGGAAGGAGGGGACGGAGTCGTCAAATGTAAGCGTCTGTCTAAAGCTTTAATGATTCAAGGCGGGGGGGCTGCCACACTACGATGAATATTTAACGGGAAGATAACATCGAAGGCGCCATTAATTAAAATCAAACATCTGAAAATTTGATTAGGTTGAAAAGACCGAATGAATAAATCATTCTTTTGTACCGTCAGCGAGAGAAAGTGCAATCCTGCAACATTTAGCCCCTCTTAGCGATTGTGCGTGTTACATTTGTTCCAATCACTAAGGGACCAGACAGCAGGTTCAAGGTCATGCGCTCAATCACTGAAATACACTCGCCAATCACAACATTATGTCCACACAATTTCAAAATCAGTCATTCCACCTACAAGGGCGCCAAAGAGATCACTTAAATTCTAAAAATGTCTATCAGTCACAAAATGTGGTCATTATGGTATTCAAATATTAAACACGACTATTCCTAAATAAATTATATTAAAATATATATATATATATATATATATCATGTTATGCACTTCTGTAAGTTCATGTTTTTTACTTTACGACTTATTGTAATATTATTACTTAGGATTGTAATATTCTGACTTTGCTGTTCACTATTATCGTCTTTTTTTTTTTTGTAATTTATGTTTGTCCATCCATCCATTTTCCAAACCGCTTGATCCTCACTAGGGTCGCGGGGGGTGCTGGAGCCTATCCCAGCTGTCTCCGGGCGGGGGACACCCTGAATCGGTTGCCAGCCAATCGCAGGGCACACAGAGACAAACAACCATCCACGCCCACATTCAAACCTAGGGACAATTTAGAACATCCAATCAGCCTGCCATGCATGTTTTTGGAATGTGGGAGGAAACCGGAGCACCCGGAGAAAACCCACGCAGGCCCGGGGAGAACATGCCAACTCCGCACAGGGAGGCCGGAGCTGGAATCGAACCCGGTACCTCAGCACTTTGTAATGATACTAATTTCGAGTGACGACTCATCACCCAATTGCTGATGCTGTTGTAGTACACTTGCCTGACTCACGGGATCGGTTCCCACTGAGTGATGGTGTGCATGTGGGTGTGAACGGTTGTTTTCCTCGATATGTGCCGTGCGACTGACTGGCAACAAGTTCTGGGTGTCATCCACCTTCCGCCTGAATTCACCTGGAACAGGCTCAAGCAACTACCCGCAACCCTCTTCAGGATAAGCGCTGTTGAGGGTGGAAGATATTCATCTCTTTGATAAAGAATAAGCTGAGCTTGAGGATCAAACCAAGTTTGAAATCCTATATGATCTAATATTTAATGCTGAAATACTGAGTTTCTTTATTTAAAAAAAAAAGAATACATTTTCCCAGTAAATATGTCCTCCCAAAAATCTGCAGTGGACTTAAAAGCTCCATGTCAGCATTTTGTCATTGCAGCTTTAAAAACAACAGCCTGTAGCCATTTTGCGAAAAATTCCTGTGAGTAGCACTTTGATGCTCTCGCTCTCTCGTATGTTTCTTTACATCGGTGCATAAGAACAGTATATTAGTTTCAGATGCCTGAGAGCAGTAAAATGTGCAGGAGCCAAATAATAAACAAGAGACATGCTTATTGGTAGTTGCCTTTATAGTCCATTTTGTTTCTGCGGAACTGCGGCGCTGTAATGTACAATACATCAATTTGCATTCAGGGTCTGATTTTTTTTTTCTGTGCATTTGGTGAATATAATCAAGCGGCCCGTCACCGCCTGTGGTTACGGCAGGTGGCGCCTGTTTGGTCGTCAGTGATGCGTTGTGGCACCGGCACTTAGTGGGCCCCATCTGGAGGCTCTCCCTCACCCTGAGTAATAGGCCCCCGTGACAGCTGTGTTTGTGGGCATGAATGCGACCAGAACGAGAGACTCGTAGGGATATACGCTGGATTGAGATGGAGATTGACGTCGGGAGAAGGAAATCATCAAATCGTTTTTCATGACAACTGTTCACAACAGTTCGATTCAGAAGGCATAGGAGCACTTTTAGTCATATGAGCATTTTTGTACTGAACAAACTACGTTGCACAGGCTCGAAGTCCACAGTCAGATTCAAATACGTAGCACCCAAATGTTATTTTCACTCTTCAAATCACACATTTTTTTTGTTTTGTTTAATTTCAATTCACGCATATTCATTCATTCATTCATTCATTCATCTTCCGAGCCGCTTGATCCTCACTAGGGTCGCGCGGGGTGCTGGATCCTATCCCAGCTGTCTCCGGGCACTAGGCGGGGGACACCCTGAATCGGTTGCCAGCCAATCGCAGGGCACACAGAAACAAACAACCATTTGCACTCACACTCACACCTAGGGACAATTTAGAGTGTTCAATCAGCCTGCCATGTTTTTTGGAATGTGGGAGGAAACCGGAGCACCCGGAGAAAACCCACGCAGGCCCGGGGAGAACATGCAAACTCCACACAGGGAGGCCGGAGCTGGAATCGAACCCGGTACCTCTGCACTGTGAAGCCGACGTGCTAACCACTGGACTACCGGGCCGCAATTCACGTATAATGACTTTCTATTCATCTTTTGTTATTATAGTTCACCAATACCAAACCACTATTCTGTTTGCGTTCATTAAAAACATCAAAATTGTTCGCCCAAATGGTCCTGACAAGTAAAACAAAACAGAAGGAAGTGTGTTACATTGGAAAGTAACTTTTATTTAACACTTACTTTCAAAAAATATATATTTACAGTACCGGCCTTCTGTGGGAATTTACTGAGTCAGGTATTTTTTTTTAATATTTTTTCCAAGCTGTTAAAATCCCATCATTGCCACTGTGGGTCCCATTTGCCTGATGATTTCTCATCTCATTGCCTGGACACTTTTTATTATTTAGTCATTTTGGCTGCACAGTGAAAAGATAAATCACATTAAATAAGGGAACTTGAAGATAATCAGACAGCCATAAATTTGAATCCATACAGACACAATATGAATATGTCATACATTGTCATCAGTGTAATACAACATGAATCCTTTCGGGGACAGTGGTTACTACAGTGGACAGCTTATCGTGTTATCAGGGTGTATGAAAGGGTTAAATACTTATTATAGTATATTATTAGTGGAAAGATCCATGACATATTTGATGTAGCTATCGGCTGTTTGAAAGAGTGGAAGTAGCCTCTGGGTTGCAATCATTACCCATTGGAAGGAGGCTCGCGTTTCCACGGGAAAAGCCGCTACGATATGGTACGACGGTAAATGACAGATCGGACGTGCTAAATTGCCGAGCATTTTCATTTGGCATGTTGTAGGAGGAGTGTAGACAAAAAGATCAATCTGGCAAAATCAAATATGATTCACCAAACGTGAGATAAATTCTACTGGCAGATTTTGACGCCATCTGATCGGTAGCTTCAAACCAGTGGTTGGGGACCACTTAGCTAAATTTGCTTGCGAAGATTTGAACTCACCAACATTAATGACAGTCTGTGATGCGTTGCTCTTCAATTTTTCCAGATCATTACGTTCTTCGGTGGCCACGTGTACACCAACGAAGCGACGAGCACTGATGGCAGTCGCCTGTCCTTTGCTGGAGAGTACCTGGGGGGTGACGCCTCCCTGCTGATCAGTGATCTGCTGCTGACCGACTCCGGGGAGTACTACTGCAAGGTCAAGACCGGGGGGAAGTACCACTGGAGCCAAGTCAACCTCATTGTGCTGGGTAAGGGTCCGAACCCAAACACACACGCGTGCAGAAATTTATTGATGCTCATGTTGCTGCATGTCCACACACAGACCTCATTGAACGGGTCATTAACCCAACACATTTCCTCTGCCATGCTGACCGATCCCATGATTCAATTTGATTCAGAGTGACTGATTGGAATCTTCTTTTAATTTGTTGATGAGGTGAGACCAGAAACATGCAACTGATTTATGAGTTTGATTCTCGACAAATGTAACTAAATGGATGTGTGTCCTTTTGAGGTGAAAGTCTATAATTAAAACTGTCTCCCCGTAAACCCCCGTATAAGCTTCTTAGGAAAGTTCTTTACACAAATGATGTCTGGGGGAGCTTGTTTTGGCCTCTCAATCCTCAGTGAATTCATTATTGTCCGTTTCATGCCTCTACTTTCCATTCTTTTTGTTTTCCAACAAGCTTTAGAGCAAGCTCAGTGGAAATGTTCATCGTTCCCTGCTCATAGCTAAACAATTCTGAAGGACGAATGGCAAAGGGAGGGGGAGGAGGGGGGGTGGTAGCGGTCCGACCATTCAAGCCAGGCGCAAAGTCCGGCGGGAAGACTGAGATCATCTCGGTGACGGAAAAGCAGGCGATTTATGAAAACATCATGGGATATTAGTTCGGCCCGCGGTTATCGGTATTCTAATAGAACAGCCTGTTAATCCTCTCCCTCTCATCTCTCTTCCATAAAAAAAACATTTCAGTGAGTTAGCGCCTCCATTTTTTTACAAATTGCCCTCAGCTTTCGTGGTGCCGCTTTCGATTTTGAGGAAACTGACATTTGCATTTCTCTCTTCAAAATAATAGCTTGGTGCCAGGCAGGTTTGTTTATGCACTACCCGCCTGTGAATTGTGAATGTATGCTTTTATGAGCCAGTTTGCAAAAGCAAACATGATTGAGGATGCACCGTCATTTCCGGACTGCAAAACGCACCCAATTAAAAGCCACAACAGCTAAATATTGCCATTAAAACACATTTGTACATAGATGGCTGTAGTAAAAATGTGTGAAATTCATACATAAACCTTGTCACATTTCAAGCCGCGGGGTTCAAAGCGTTGGAAAAAAAATATTGGTTTATAGACCAGAAGATATGGTAAATGTAGAATTATATCTGGCTGTATTTTTGTGGCAATATAACGACAATCGTAATCTTAATTATTTCCAAAAGCAACTGTAATTGAATTACTTATTTCCTCCCAAAAATATGATCAATTACAGCTGCGTTTTTTTTTTTGCAATTACATTACATACTACATGAAATAGAATTTAAAATATTTTTTTCATTATCATGTAAGAAATCCTCTATTACATACAGATAAGATGATTCTCCGCACAAGCTACCTCACAACAGTGTAGTTTCATCAACATACCGCAGCTCTGCAGACTGTCAGTCCCAACCAAATGCACAAACGCCGACACTGCGACGACGACAAAATAGAAAAGGGCCGTTTAAAAATAGCTTGCCACTGATCTAAAAATACACTGCTGGGATGGAAGCCAGGCTATTTTCGGGTTTTTCTCATAGCTCAGCAAAGCCGTCCGGTGTGTTTAAAGACAGAGAGGCAGTATGCGTTTCAGCAGCATCCAGAACTCCTCTTCTGTGTGTTTTTTTTTTTTTTTTTTTTGTCGAGCTGCTGAACTGAAACCTTTGTGCTGTTGCAGGAAGGGGAAAAAAAGAAGAAAATAATGACATTCACAGCCATCTTCACAGTCACAGTGAACGAGACTCCATAGACTCAGTTTCAACTCTCTGTGGTCTCAAACGGAGCCCATCTATTCCTCATCTGTGGATTTTATCTTGACAGAATCAAACCGTTTGCCACATATTTAATCTACTTTGTTTTCAGCCATTGTATTTATGTATCTATGGGCTTTGTGTGAGTGGGGGGAAAAAATTGAGCTTAAGCAATTGAATCTCTGTGGTATAAGTCAGTTTTATTTGGAACATGTTCACATTTTGCAGGTTTCTAACAGTACAAGACGTTCATTCACTCATTCATTCATTCATCTTCCGTACCGCTTGATCCTCACTAGGGTCGCGGGGGGTGCTGGAGCCCATGCCAGCCGTCTCCGGGCAGTAGGCGGGGGACACCCTGAATCAGTTGCCAGCCAATCGCAGGGCACACATAGACGAACAACCATCCACGCTCACACTCGCACCTAGGGACAATTTAGAGTGTTCAATCAGCCTGCCATGCATATTTTTGGAATGTGGGAGGAAACCGGAGCACCCGGAGAAAACCCACACAGGCCCGGGGAGAACATGCAAACTCCACACAGGGAGGCCGGAGCTGGAATCGAACCCGGTACCTCTGCACTGTGAAGCCGACGTGCTAACCACTGGACTACCGGGCCGCAGTGACTACCATAAACTGTTAGTTCTGAGTTGTGAAAAAAAAAAAAATCATAATTTTGTTTGCACAATAAAAAACACAGTCAGTTTTCAGGGTTTTCTTTATTATTATTTTAATTTTTATCATTTGCAATGAAGCAGAATTTATATTTGACTGAAAAGGTATGCTGGCCATACTTTTTTAAAAGATATTTGAATATAGTTAATGTAAAGAGATACTTGATTGATTCAATAAGACATTCCTGTAATTATTAATACTACCAGATTAATATTGCAGAGCTCGGCTTGAGTATTCTTGTGTGGAAGTTGCATACGCTCCCTGTGCTTGTACGGGTTTTCTCTGGATGCTGCAGCTTTCTTCCACATACACATTAAATCCAACTCACCTGGATGAATCCACGCCCATTAGGAAATGGACAGACTGAATTTGAGGTTGTGATGACATATTCAGATCAACATCAAATCTTTGTGTTAACGCCGTCGGGCTACATCTGAATTGTGTTTGTCTTACCACTGATATAAACCGGTCATTTGCCATGTTTACAGTGAAACCCTCAAAGCCCAGATGTTGGATGGATGGCGACCTCCTGGAAGGTAGTGACGTCAAACTGAGCTGCAAGTCCAGCGACGGTTCTGACCCTATCAACTACAAGTGGGAGCGAGTGCTGGACAAAGGCAAAAGCCTGGGAAAACTGCCAAACCTGGCACTGATAGGTAAGGAAAAGAATGACAGTTTAGCTCCACCAAAGATGTCTACAGAGATGTGCTATCAGGATTCGGTTTCATAACAGCACTTTATCCATTTATCCAGTGGTCTCCTTTTTTTTTAATCTTTGCCACATTTATTTATGTTCGAGTAGTGGAACTGTGTAATAATTAAGATGCAGTGCGGAGCTCAGGGCATTTTGATTGTCACAATGTACCATTCTCTGCTGTCCAGATCTGAAGAACCCTGAACTTGTGACCCTGAGGAACCTCACCATGGACAGCACAGGTGTCTACAGGTGCACAGCCAGCAATGATGTGGGCGAGGAAAACTGCACCATTGAGGTCACAATGCAGCGTGAGTGTTTGGAAGGTGGGAGGCGGCGGGGGGAGGGGGGTGTTCAACTGGCAACTTATTGTGCCATTCACCTCACCTCCACCTGTCAGACTGACTGATGGCAATTGTTTCAAACTGCAGATGGAAATTTATGCTTCCACACCCCATGATACTTCCCCAGTCTACCAACGCATGGGAGTGCACAGAATGTGCTGATGCCACCTGTACTCCAACACTCGTGTTTCACTGGCACACTAATATATTTCTAGAGTGGCCATGCGGTTGGGGTCACGTGTAAACAAATTGACACGTCTTGTAGCTCTGCACAAACTGGTTGATGACCGTAGTGGTAAATTGAAACGTGCACAACAAAGTAAAATTGCCTATTTGTTGTCAATGTATTGACTATTGTACTTATGACAGGTTAGTTTGATTATTTCAAATTGTTTGCTTTCCTCATTCAACCAAAATATCCGAAATTTTTAGTTCGCATGATGCCGTGACCTACACCACTGGAAAATCATTCATCTTCCGTACCGCTTGATCCTCACTGGGGTCGCGGGGGGTGCTGGAGCCTATCCCAGCTGTCTCCGGGCAGTAGGCGGGGGACACCCTGAATCGGTTGCCAGCCAATCGCAGGGCACACATAGACGAACAACCATCCACGCTCACACTCACACCTAGGGACAATTTAGAGTGTTCAATCAGCCTGCCATGCATATTTTTGGAATGTGGGAGGAAACCGGAGCACCCGGAGAAAACCCACGCAGGCCCGGGGAGAACATGCAAACTCCACACAGGGAGGCCGGAGCTGGAATCGAACCCGGTACCTCTGCACTGAGAAGCCGACGTGCTAACCACTGGGCTACCGGGCCGCCCACTGGAAAATCAACAACCATATTATTAAA
The DNA here is from genome assembly GCF_025434085.1 of Hippocampus zosterae. Lineage (NCBI taxonomy): Eukaryota > Metazoa > Chordata > Actinopteri > Syngnathiformes > Syngnathidae > Hippocampus > Hippocampus zosterae. Next base: position 21,067,006 of record NC_067460.1, on the reverse strand, counting down.
TACGTTGAAAAAAATGCGTGCCTCTCTTATAGTGCCAAATAAAACCGAGAGAAATTTTAACACACACTCGAATATTATATGCACCTCGAAAATCGCCTTTCAATGTCTCCTCCACCCATTTTGGAAGAAATCCTCTTGCAACAGGATTCTTGGTGAGGAGCTAAACCTGTTTTTGTGGAGTCAATCTCAACCTTGCAGCGTATGGGGTGTATTACAGTACAGTTTACTGAAGATACTCATCAAAATTACAGAGGCACAGAGTATATAAGCAAGGTCTTGCACTCCGAAAACACATGTGGAACAAATAGTGCCCGGGTTTTTAGTTCGGTGCCGGCTGTATATAGACATTAGATATTACATTGGAATCAAAGTACACCTTTTTCACAACCCCGAGGTGCCAATAAAAATAAGCACTTTTTTCCCCCCTTTAAACCGATATACGATTTAATACGGTATAATACGGTTTATACTGCCCCCCCTTGATTTTGGATGATTTTTTTTTCCACACCCAAAAATGATGTGTGTTATTCTCAAAAAGATTGCGGTAGATGTCCAGTTGTACCAAATCTATCTGATAGAATCTGTTATGTTTTCACAGATGTGAGGGATATGGGCAAGGTCGCTGGCGCCGTAGTGGGAATTTCCCTGGGTGTGCTCATCGTCATATTAATTATTTGGCTTGTCTTCCGAACAAAAGAGAAAAAGAAGTACGAGGAAGAGGAGACTCCAAATGAAATAAGGTTTGTTCTTCGTCCTTTTCACTCAGATGTGTACTTTTCTTTGTGTCTGTGTTCTACCAGACATGTTTAATGGAGGACTTCTTATGACAGTACTGGGGACATACTGCATTTCCTCTAACGGTCAAAGTGAAATGTAAAGGTTGTTTCTTTTACCTCTTGTAGTATAGCAAATAAATGCTTGCAGCCTTTGTATGAAGAAGTATGGCAAATGTATTTGTTAAGTATGAACAACTGAATGACTCTTGCTGCTTTTATGTGTGTTCCAAGTGATACAAAAAAAAAAATTACGCATTTTCTGTGACTAATTTGCGTCAGTGTAGGTGCTCGTTCACGAATGCAGCCTTAAAAAATGTTGCAAGGTGGAGTGCGAGCTTTCAGAAATAATGCAGAAAAGATGAATTTTCTACTTGATTTTCTACTTGTATGCCATGCGAGGGAGTGGCAAGGTGCTTCAAACAGACCGCAACCACTTGGGTGCGAGGTACAAACCCCAGCCATATTACTTCTTCAGTTTTTTTTCCAGAAAATTACTTTTCATCAACTTTTTACACGAGAGGTTTTTGACTTTCTGTGGAAAAGCCGACACTAATCCCTCATAAGCACGATTCGTCTGCCTGAATGAGGCGCACGATGCGCACAAATGCTAACGTGTTGACAGCGCATGATAAACTTTACACCATAGTCGGGTATCTTGTTCCAATTGATCCCTTCAATGCAGTGTTGTTTTTACAGTCTCACAAAGCATAATTTGGACGTGTCAAACTGAATCCAGAAAAGCTGTGTATACACACTTTTTTTCAAAGCATCAGCTCATTAGCGAGATTTTCAGAATCCCGATAAAGATCATTGATCATTTGAACCAGGTGTGTTGGAGGAGGAAGATATCAAAAACAGGCTGAATAAGGACTCTTGAGGACTGGAATTAAGGACCCCATGTTAACCAGTCAAGCAGTACTTTATTTTCAGATCCCCAGAATGTTTTGTTGAGATGCCATTTTGAATTTCCCATGACCCCTTTGAGGGAGTGTGACAATGATAATGCCAAATTTAATCCTCCTGCATACCATTCATACTTGTGGCTTTCTAATAAGTCACATGACATTGGTGTAGGAAAATGGCGAATAGGTCTCAGTTTTTTAACTTTGGGTTGTCTTCACTTTTGTTTACCAATGGTTTCAATGAGGACAGTAAATTTACACTGTTACACGAACTCTACACGGACTACTTTTTGCTTGATCTTGTAGCAAAGTGTTATGTCTTCAGTGTTGACCCATGAAAAGATAAGAGTATTTACAAAGCTTTGAGTAGGTGGACCCGCTTTTTGTGAAATACTGTACATTTTGATCTCAGTAAATATTTTTCATGTATCTGCGTGTTTATGCAGAGAGGATGCCGAAGCTCCCAAGGCAAAGCTGGTGAAGCCCAATTCCCTGTCTTCGTCCCGTTCCGGCAGCTCACGCTCAGGTGCCTCTTCGACCCAGTCGATGGTGCACAACAGCGCCCAGCGCGGGCACCGCCCCCGCCCACCTGCAGTTGCAGCGCTGAAGGAAAATGGACAACCTCCGGGCTTTCCCCAGTCCCCTCCGGCTTACACCACAGTGGTGCCGTCCAAGACCCCCGAGCCCCCCGCCACTCCCAAATTCAACTCCAGGAATATGTCTGGGCCAACACCCCCGACCCTAATGGTCCCCGCCCAGACCAAGGCCTTTCAGACTGTGTAGGACCCCTGCCCAGACTCCCATCCATACCCCACAACCTTGCACCCACTTCCTAAAAGCTAAGACTCCTCCATAAACAAAGAAATGCAACTAGTTAAAAGGATGTTATTAAAAATTCAATACTATAAGTCAAGTACTTCTAATGAATGCATACTTAAAAGGGAAAATATGAAATGCTTGTCCCCTACTGAATTACAAAAAAAACACACACACACACACACACAAAAAGATCAGAGAAAAGGCACTGTTTGTGTCTTATGACTCAAGGAAGGAAGCACTGTGAGCGGAAAGCTTAAAGCCCCCCCACCCCCCCACTCCCTTGTTGAGTATATATCTAATCCAAATTTTAGGCTTGTAACGGAGCAAAGGGTGAAGCATTCAAACCTCGGTGAAAGTGGAAGTAGCCCCCCTCCCACCACGGGATGTACAGAAATGGAGACTGCAGATATTTTCTATCCAGCAGGAGGATGATATGATGTCATCTTCTTCCAGCATCAGATCCAAAACCACAGACCCCATTTGCCACCCGTGGGTTGACCCAATTGGGCCCATTCGTGCGGCCAGACACAGTATTTCAGTGTGTGTGTGTGCGCATGTGTGTGTGTGCGCATGTGTGTGTTCAACATCAACCTCTCTCATGAGAAACACACAACAAAGCTACTTAGACTCCCTCATGTGACTGAACAGCCTATCTGCTTTACCACCAGCAGGGCAAACTTCACATCGCACTAACAGTGGAGTCATATCAACGGAGTCTTCACCTCTTTTCTGGTACTGAATACCTTAACGTCTATTAACTACATAGACTCGGCCTGTAGATGGGCCGTGCTTTCCGTATAAGCATCAATAGCTGAAGTCAAGTATAATATTTGCCACCGATCCCTAATAAGGCGTATTATTATTTTTTCTTTGTTTGTTTGTACCAATGCTGAAACCAAAATGTGTCACCATGAATGTGTGATGGATGATGAGGAGCGAGGACGTTGTTTTCGCTCCCAGAGAGGTACTGAATCAATCGGCTCATCGAAGTATCCCTAAGTGGAGTTGTATGCGCTCTCTCTTCCTGGTGCGATCTTCAGTCGAGTCCAGTCAAGTCCGATTTATTTATACAGCACTTAATCACAAAAAGACTCCCAAGTCCACCATTGACAAATATTAATGACATCTCCTGATCTAAACCTGACCAAGAGGAGAAGGTACAAAAATAAAAACAATAAGAAGGATGACAGATGTAGGCAATTCCCCTTCCAGGGTGACCAGGGCTGAAATGGACGCCAAGTGGGCAACATTTAGTGACACCTAGTGGTACGATACAATATTGTCTTGTACTACGACATCAAATTAATAACAAAGCTGAAGTGAGCTTTAAAGTGTTCTATTATTTACGATGGTAGGCACATCTTACAGTATGACGGCACCATTTCACAGAAATGATTCGATCCTCACATAAATTATTCGATTATTCGATTCTAAGTCACAGGCGCATTGCTGAAAACACAAAAACGCACCATCGGAGAAGTTGGGAGATGTTACGAGAGGCAGACCAGGCAGGAGAACCGCAGCAACCGAGCGTGTTGCTTCGTATGGTTGGTGTACATAATGACCAACACGTACGATTCATTAAATCAAGAAAAAGACAGTCACAGTCTTAACGAGACATTGTGAGCTTCAGCACTCGGGACTACGTAATCCCCCCCACCCCCAAGATAGATGTTTACGAAAAAATAATTTCTCAGCAGTTGTTGGTTTTTTTTCATGTTCAAAGAGCTACTTTTCAGAGTAGCATCAGACGCAATGCCAGGAAGAGAGATGCCACTCTGTTGTTCGGCTCATTAGCAAGCCAGTCCTCTCGTTTGCCTCTGTCAGCTTCTTGCAAGCCTCCGCTCTTGTCTGCTTGCCTCAGTCTGTCCGTACCTTACTTGTCTCATTATATAACGTGTTGAATTAGTGAAGATAACCCAAAGAAGACACGAGGCCGAAGCTTTTTAGACATCATCGTGAGAAGGGCCAATTAGGCCGAATAAAAGGAACGGGAAGACTCATTTCAGTTGTAAAAGAGAATGCATCGAAATCAGTGTCAGGACTCTCAATGGATCCATAATAATGGGGTGGCAGTCAATGGCTGTCTGGCTGACTCAGAGGGCGCCGGTGTGTTCTTGGTCCGCCTGGTATCAGCCAACGCGCCTTTTGTCACATAGTCACAGACCCAGTGCAGTTTGATTGAACGTAGCTTAAAATAGAGCAAGTAGATTTTCTATCAGTGTGCCTTTGCAATCCCTTATTCCTTTTCACACTTTCTTTCTTTGTCTTTATCTTCACCGCACCGACTCAGAAGGTCTTTCGCGATAAATATCGATGCTACTTCAATAAGTCTCCCGCGGGGGAGGAAACAAAAAAAAATGAGGCTTTCCAAAATGGGGCACTTCAGAGCAGTTCAAAGTATCAATTATTGAGAAAGCAATATAAAGCCACGGGCGATGTACTGTACATGATGTAATCAGTATTGTTTTGTATTGTACATACAGATAGATATATGCACATGATGTCATTTGCCTTGATCAATTAGGGTACATGAGGGGAGATTTGCTCCCTCTACAGGTAAAAGTCAAATGGAAAACCCAAAGGTGAATTCAAAACATGTTGTTTTGTGTTCTAAATCAGTGGTCCGAAGAGTTTTTTGTTTTGTTTTGTTTTTTCCGACAGACTCCGGACCTTCATCGTAGTACAGATTTTTCACGGAACAGCAACCATTGCCAGTAATTGCCAATAGGGGGGCGGTGGTGCTCACACATATTCCCAACTGGGATGTGTATGTTCTACGCACACACACACATACACATACACACACGCTTTTCAAATGACATCCAAGGGAAAACTGAAGTGAAGTCAGTCAGAACATGCCCCGCAAAAACAGGTGAAGACTGCGGAGCATCGTACTGCACCCTCCAAAACTAAGACAATCTAATATTACCACGTGTGTTTATGAGGCACAATACTAGAAATTCAGTTTAGTACCTGCTTTTTGACCATGGAAAATTGTTGAGTCATTCATACTTTGAAGGTTTCACTTCACAAGTGATTTGTTACTTGTTAAGCTTTGGTGGCGGTCATGAGAGTTGGCCTTATCTTTGGATGTTCCTTGTCAAACTGAAGTGAAGTTGGAAATTGATATTCAAATTTGTGAGATCCATCCATCCATCATCTACCGTTTATCCGGGGCCGGGTCGCGGGGGCAACAGCTTTAGCAGGGAAGCCCAGACTTCCCTCTCCCTAGCTACTTCTTCCAGCTCTCCCCGGGGGATCCCGAGTCGTTCCCAGGCAAGCTGGGTGACATAGTCTCTCCAGCGTGTCCTGGGTCTTCCTCGGGGTCTCCTCCCGGTGGGACATGACCGGAACACCTCACTGGGAGGCGCTCAGAGGGCATCCGAATCAGATGCCCAAGCCACCTCACCTGGCTCCTCTCGATGTGGAGGAGAAGCGGCTCGACTCTGAGCCCCTCCCGGATGACTGAGCTTCTCACCTTATCTCTAAGGGAGAGCCCGGACACCCTCCGGAGAAAACTCATTTTGGCCGCTTGTATCCGGGATCTCGTTCTTTCGGTCACGACCCATAGCTCGTGACCATAGGTGAGGGTTGGGACGTAGATCGACCGGTAAATTGAGAGCTTCGCCCTTTGGCTCAGCTCCTTCTTCACCACGACAGACCGATACAACGTCCGAGATAGATTGTGAGATCTGCGGTGGAAATAAACATGTACTTTGACTTCACGTGAGGGACTTCCCTTCTGACTCGCCTGTGAAGGGAGGCGGAAAGATGCCTTTTAAACAGACAGCAGTTCGTAGCCGACCAAGGAAGCTAGCGTGTGTATGTGTGCATGTGAATATGAGTGTCAGTGTGGACGGTGAGGGTGCGTGCATGTTATTTCAGTCTAAGCCCTCAGGCCACGCCCACACACACTCTACAGTTCGCCATTCGGCGAATGAGAGGGGATCTAAACGGGCAAAGTAGCCGTTAATTAACGATCACCTGACTGTCAGTATTTTCATTTGGACCGAAGAGTCAATTGAAGCTTGCCTTCCAAGCGGCAGCCATATTTACGCTTGTAGGGGAGGAGGAGTGTGTCGAGACAAGTGTGTACATAATTCATCAGTGGGCTTCATGCTTTTACACTTGGCCGCGGGTGCGCACACACAATAATATTATATGTACATGCAAATACTATATTAAGTAGTTATGCATGTGGACAAAAAGTCTTGGGACGGAGCCTACCTCTTGAGCGATTAAACTGTAAGGCCGAGCTACGCTTCTTACAAAGTCGATTCGTGGGATTCTGAAGATGCCTTCCAAGTTGCTGGGAAGTCGGAAATAGCCTATTTGAAATTTCGAAGGTGAGACTGCAAAGGATTTTCCAATGGGAAAATAAACAACAACAAAAAAAAAACCCTGACAGGTACATGACAGACTCATGACAGACTCACATAGTCTAAGGGATTGGAACGGGATTGGCATCAGATTACTTGAGTACAATTCCAGCAGTGTCCCAATACACTTGAGGTTGGAATTTCCCAGTTTTCTGAAATGCAGATTTACGATTCTTGACCAGACAATTCGATGCCTCCACCTCTGTGGGAATAACTTTGAGGAAAGCCCAGTGATCAGAGAGAGGTCCATGGTCTGGACGAATGAACACCTCGATAAATTCTTCCACATAATATGGATCTAGTGTAAAGTTGTAAAGTCTTTACCAGAAGACTGGATGCGGTTATAACTCCTCCAGCTTTTCTGTAGCTCTCTGTGTGTGTCCAGATATTTTTTTTTTGTCTCTGTAGCTGCATTTCCACAAGCACGGAGGTGCTCACGCACATTTCTGTTCCTTCAGAGTCAGCTTAATGGATTGGATGTTGGGCACTATTAATATGAACTAATAGAAGTCGTGACAGTAACAGCAACAGTGGCGGATTCTCCAAGCCGTTGCTTGTCACGAGATTCTGTCAGAGCGCTGTAGCGCTGGGAATCAGGAGGAGCTCCAAACACGATTGATATCGAGCCAAAGCTCTCGACGTTGAAATTCCCCTCCGCCATCGATGAAACAATAGCAGCGGCAACGGCGGAGGAGGAAGAAAGGAGCCGTTCAAACTCCTCCAAGCGCTTTGACTCAGGTGGCAGATCCCTGACTTCATCCTCTCATGTGCGGCGCTTTCTCTCAACGGATTTCCGCGATCTCGTGGAATCAAGACCACACACACGGAGCGTATCGTCTTTTAGAACAGTATTTCAATCGACACTGTATGTGTATTGTCTCATCATCAACACTCAAGTGTTAGGTTAACCCGTGTCGTGTGATAACCGCATTTTTAATGTTTGTTTTATTTCCGACTTGAGGGCGGAGCGAAATGATGCTCAGAGATTTGGGCCTCGGAATGTGACGCGTTTTCCCCCAAAATGACGGACGGTGCTGAAGTCACCCTGGAAAAGGGATCTGAAGGGACCTGCATGTCATACGAAACTGAGCAAAGGAATGAGAATGCTTTGCTTTGATGTATCATACCTGTATTTGGATAAGGAATTGAAAAAAAAAATCTACAATTGTACATACAAAATTTATGAAGCTTTATTTTTTTGGTCTTATCTTTTGATCTTTTTCATTTGCATCCATGTACTTTGCACTTTTGTGTGTACTGCACTCATCATGGGTCTGTGTGGCATGTGTGCGGTCGGCTGTTTCTCCCTGACGACATAGCAAAAGCGTCAGGAGCAGACGCGCATGCTCCAGCGGTACTGAAGGGTACGTGCAAGACACTCTTGTTTCCTTTGGACGATCATCCATTTCTTTTCGGCAGTTGTTCGGTTTTGAGTCACCGTGCTGAATTCTTTGTTTGATTGATGACAAAACAATCCATGTAAATATCACAATTTTAAAAATGTATATTTTTACGACTTATGAGTTATTACTCTTTCATTTGCAAATAAAATATTCAATGACAACCAACTTGGACTTCTGGTGTGGGTTTTTTTTTTTTGTGGTGCTTACAATGCGACAAATACTCCCGATGGGTAAAACGAGTGAACCAATTTTTCCTATTCCTTGTCAGCAAAGACAAGTTTTGCATTTGCATCTTTGCCAAATTTAACTGCTGCGTCCTTCACTTTGCAAACAAGCCCCGGAAAGTAAAACATTTCTCAAAACACGCATAAAGTCTTCAAGGCAAAATAACAAGGCCAGAGTGTAGCCAAACACTGTATTTTCTGAACAGCCTATTTCCTCTCAACAGTATTTTTATAGCATCATTGCCACCTAGTGTACAGTCAGAGGACATTACAAAGTGCCCACGTACACCCATTTTAGTCATCAATCCAGCCGGTTAAGAAAGCTATCTGGCTGTGTTGTATTTCTCTCGATACCTGACCCACTGATGGCTAGGATTTCTAAAAGGAAAGTTTTCCGTCTGTCCATCCATCCATTTTCTGATCCGCTTATCCTCATAAGGGCCGCGGGGCGTGCTTGGAGCTTATCCCAGCCGTCTTCGGGCAGGAAGCGGGGGGACACCTTGAACCGGTTGCCAGCCAATCGCAGGGCACACAGTGACGAAAAAACCATCACATTCATACCTTGAGATATTTTAGAGTGGTCTGTCAACCTGTCATGCAAGTTTTTGGAATTGGGAGGAAACCGGAGTACCCGGACAAAACCCACGCAGGCAAGGTGAGAACATGCAAACGCCATAATCGAACCCTATGCGGCATACTTTTTTTAAACATACCATCCAAGACCAGATTCTATTTGTATACTCTCTGCTCCAGGCCTCCATTGTGTCACCTGATTAGCCATGTGTGACAACAGCATCATAAACACCCACACACCCACACACATAATGCATGCCTATGCTGAAGTGTTATCATCTGTGGGCAGCTGTACGATGACGACGTATTGCAAATAGTGTTTTATTTACAATTCAGCTAGCTTTTGTGAATGTTAGACGATATAAATAACTGTTACAGAGTCATCCTTTTACCATCACCCAGATGTAATATGATGATGGTTTTCCTTAGCTGTATAAATTAAATTCTAATTCTCCCAAATAAACAATTGACTGAATGTGAATCAACTCTTATCAGGTCCGCGCTTGAATATTTACAGTAAAACCCACAGATTAAAAACAAACAACATAACCCACGGCGGCCCGGTAGTCCAGTGGTTAGCACGTGGGCTTCACAGTGCAGAGGTACCGGGTTCGATTCCAGCTCCGGCCTCCCTGTGTGGAGTTTGCATGTTCTCCCCGGGCCTGCGTGGGTTTTTTCCGGGTGCTCCGGTTTCCTCCCACATTCCAAAAACATGCGTGGCAGGCTGATTGAACACTCTAAATTGTCCCTAGGTGTGAGTATGAGTGCGAATGGTTGTTCGTCTCTGTGTGCCCTGCGATTGGCTGGCAACCGATTCAGGGTGTCCCCCGCCTACTGCCCGGAGACAGCTGGGATAGGCTCCAGCACCCCCCGCGACCCTAGTGAGGATCAAGCGGTTAGGAAGATGAATGAATGAATGAATGACATAACCCACAATAGAGCGGTGGCGTAAACAACTGTGATCGAGCCGAAGAGCACCGTCGCATCAAAAACAAACGCATGCAATTGAAAAAATTGCTCTTTGTGTCGGACGTAACAGCTGACATTTAGTTAAAAACCAGAAATGTATAATGTCCACGAGAACGTGTGCAAACTTACTGAGTCAGTGTTCTTGCTACTAGTTATGAAATGTTGGCTGAGAACAAAACATCCCTTGAGCACCACAGAAAGAGGTTGCGAATGTCAGGGCTGGTAATTAGGCCACATTCGAAATGGCAGACGAACGACTGGTTTAAATCACTCGTGTCAGTTTGCAACTGCAGCTGATTCCGAGATGCTTTTCATGTCGTGTGTGTGTCTGATGTCATTGAGTGACGGCGTGAATGCAGCGTGTGCATGAGCACACTAATGAGGACTCGAGTCAAAGCTCTGACTACTAAATGAGGAAGAGCCACATTCTCAGTCGAATAATTGATCTTTTCTTTTCATCCTACAAAAGCTCTGATCGCCAACATGCTGGGAAAGAAAGATGTTTCATTTCCAGTCTTCCGGCATGCCGGATAGTTTGAAAAACTTGTTTCAAATGTTATTTTGGGGAATAGAGAAGTGATTAACTCAAAATCCGATGACAAATGCGGTGCGTTAACCTTTTGCCACTTGCTTGTTTCAAACATAAAAACAAAAGAAGGAAAAAACGGGACACGATTTGTCTGGACTTGTTGATTGTGGGTGCTTGTTTATTGACCGTAGGCCTTTATACTGTGGGCAGTTATTTAAAAAATATATTGATACACTGTATTGAAATAGGCGTCCCGGTAGTCCAGTGGTTAGCACGTCGGCTTCACAGTGTAGAGGTACCGGGTTTGATTCCAGCTCCGACCTCCCTGTGTGGAGTTTGCATGTTCTCCCCGGGCCTGCGTGGCTTTTCTCCGGGTGCTCCGGTTTCCTCCCACATTCCAAAAAAACATGCCTGGCAGGCTGATTGGACGCTCTAAATTGTCCCTAGGTGTGAGTGTGAGCGTGGATGGTTGTTCGTCTCTGTGTGCCCTGCGATTGGCTGGCAATTGATTCAGGGTGTCTCCCGCTTACTGCCCGGAGACGGCTGGGATAGGCTCCAGCACCCCCGCGACCCTAGTGAGGATCAAGCGGTTCAGAAAATGGATGGATGGATGTATTGAAATAACAACAGGTGAACTCAAAATCATCCAACTATCACTGCAAATTTTGAAGTCATATTTGTGTTATACAAAAATGTACAGTAATGTTATTTATTGTTATGTGCCCATCACAAGTGGACGTACGCATTTACCGGAATGTATGTTCTTGCGATTGGCCAGGCGTTCAGTGACAGCGTATAGGAAATCAAGCTGATAAACCACAGAAGCAGTAAAACCCCGCGCAAGGTAATTAGATTCATATAATCCAAACAACAAGAGCCATAATCCTGCTTGAATTGACTGTGTTCTGTTGCCGTTTAACTGGCGGACCAGTCAACAAAATGCAGCTGGAGAGATTATATTACTGAGCCCTTTATTGGATCGCAAACCACAAGTTATTCAGTACGGTAATGCCATATGTTATAGGCTAAAATGTGTGTGTGTGTGTGCATGGTTGTGTTCATTCATTAATTCATTCATCTTCCGAACCGCTTGATCCTCACTAGGGTCGGGGGGGGTGCTGGAGCCGATCCCAGCTGTCTCCGGGCAGTAGGCGGGGGACACCCTGAATCGGTTGCCAGCCAATCGCAGGGCACACAGAGACGAACAACCATCCACACTCACACTCACACCTAGGGACAATTTAGAGCGTTCAATCAGCCTGCCACGCATGTTTTTGGAATGTGGGAGGAAACCGGAGCACCCGGAGAAAACCCACGCAGACCCGGGGAGAACATGCAAACTCCACACAGGGAGACCGGAGCTGGAATCGAACCCGGTGCCTCTGCACTGTGAAGCCCACGTGCTAACCACTGGACTACAGGTCCGCCCTTGATTATGTTCACTTGACTGTAAATAATTAGCCATCATGGTAAACCAATAACACATGCAGGAGAGGCGATGCGGGAGAACGACGCATGCAAAGTACGTTCATAAGGAAGTGGAAGAAGACCTCCACTTGTTGCGTGACGCAAACGGTGGTCAGAGCCATCTCAGGTGTGAAGTGGTCCACCTTGATTGTTCTCGACTGTGTGTGAAAATCAAGATGTGCCGTTTTTTTACGCCGAGTGCTGTCTACGAAAATGGAGCCCTCGTGTTAACTTGACATTCAGTTCAGGAGCTCAGAATATGACAAAAATAGCATATGGGCACTTCGATCCTCAATACAAAACTCAGGCTGACCCCCAAGGTCAACTCCTTCAACTCCTTAGAAGTTGACCGGCCAAGGTCCTTGGTTAATGAGCAAAAGCAGGGACATTGATTAAGTCTCATCCTTTCCTTTCCCCTTCCTGTGCGGGCTCAAGATAAACCGCAGTCTCTTGAGTTGTGGCTCAGCATAGTCCCATCAGAATTATTTCCTCCAGCGTCACATTAATTATCTACCAATGAAAATTTGACTCTAGTCCAATTAGTGAGCATACTGAGTAGATGCAATGATGTGCTTGAAAAATGTGCTTATGTGCTGCATGGCAAGGCAAGTGTGAATTAGATGGACCAGTAAAATATTCATTCATGAATTCATTCATTCTCCGATCCGTTTTATCCTCACAAGGGTCGCGAGGGGTTCTGGACTTTATATTTATAATGTCCTTCCGGATGAGCTACTTTTGCCCACCACTACACTGTGCTGTATATATACAAAGTGCGCTTCACTTTTTCCACATTTTGTTGTGTTGCCTTATTTCTAAAAGAAATAAATGCATTTCTTCCCTCAAAGTTCTGCACTCAACACGTGACTGATTCACACGTGAAGTGTTGAGTGACAGGATGGAAAAATTGTGTTTTTATTTTTCATTTCAGAAAATGTATTACAAATTAAAACAACAAAGAAATCACATGTGTCAGTAATGCATCGGACAGAATTGGATTCCACAAAAGTAGATGCAGACAAGAGATTTGTCAAAAAATATTTGCATCAACCAATTATTGTGGAAAGGCCGTGAGTGTTTTTGTACAAAATTGTGATGACTATGGTTAGTTTTTTTAAAAAATAAATTTGAAGATGTAAAAAAATATATACAGGGTCTCATTATGGGGTGTTGTGTGCAGAATTTTGAGGGGTGAAAACAGATTAAATCTTTTTTCAATCTTTTTTTTTTTTGAGGCATAAACAAAGTGTGCGAAAAGTGAAACACTGTTAATATTTTCCAGATGCACTATAGCATTAAAGGATAGGGGTCGCTGTCGTGCATGTTTTGCAAGTCTCCCTGTTGCAACACACCTGATTCAAATGATGAGATCATCATCAAGCTCTGTGGAAGCCTGACGCTGAACCTGTTCATTTGAATCAGGTGTGTTGCAACAGGGAGACTTGGACAACATGCAGGACAGCGGACCTCCAGGGACTGGGTTTGACACCTGTGTGTCTTAACGTTCTGTTTCGGTCACTTGACTGAAACAGAAATATAAGACGACACTGCTGATGGAGACTTTTGTCCACATGGTGGCAGAACAGGATTACTTTCCTTCTTCTTCCTCTCCTTCAAGGCTTGCTTCGTGGAACATGAGAGGAACACTCACCATCAACATACAAATGTGAGTAAAGAACTGTGTACGGTCTGCACATTTTCCGGACCGGTTTTTCCTCCCTGTAGAAATTACAAATGTGACAAAAAAGACACAGCGGTAGCTTAGATTATCTTTTGCTAATTTTGGCTATTTGATAATGGAACGAAGTGTGGGGATGTTGTACTCCGTTTATTTAATTGCTGTAGCCCAGCGGTTTAAGTCTGATAACACGGTTAAATTTTTCTCAACATGTTTGAGCGAAACCCAAATGATGGCATAGCCTACAGTTTGCTTCAAAAGTGTTTGGACAGTAACCATTTTTTTCCCCCCGATTTTATTTTATTTTTTTCCATTTTACACCCTGATTTATTTCAAATGATTTGAAATAAAACAATAAGTGACTGTGGTGTGATTCTAATATTTAATTTGATTAAAAATATGAACTTACCATTTTGTGGTGGCCGGAACGGCTCAGAAATACCCCGGGAAGTTAATTTATTTTCCCCAAATTCTCACTGTCCCACCCTACACGTGGGTTTATAGGCCAGTTTAAGACTCTCGCCAATGCAAGTAAAAATTGGGGAGAAAACTCGCAACAAAACAGCAAAAACGGGAGGCAAAAAAAAACGCAAGAAGCACAAGAAACAAACTTCATATTCGAGAAGATGTTTATGAAAGTTGAGGAGAGAGTACAGAGAATGGATAAATGCAGCTTTTCTTTAATAGAGCCAGAGGTCTTCCTGTCAAGAACCAAGACCATAAAGTAGCTCATTTGGATGGAATCCTGCTACATAATGCCAACGTTTGTAAGTACAAAGATTTGAGACTTGCTCACCACCACATTTGACCAGAAGAGAACAAAGCAACATTGACAAACAGGAAGTATGCAGCGGTCTTCAGTCAAAGTGCATGTTTCACAGTTCATCCAAGTTATTACCGTGTATGCGTCTGATTTTTGTGGCTAAAATACTCATGCACGTTTTCCTTTCACGTGGTTTCAAGCGGGCAAAACTGAGATGTTTTTCGTCTTTTGAAAATCATCTGTGCACACTCTTTGAGTGCAAACATCAGCATGTGCTCAATTTCCAAAGGTCAAATATATCACAAACATAATTATTTTGACGATCCTTTCAGATCCCAAATAGAAAATACAGTTGGTAAGGCAAGTTGGCTGTTGCCGATGCGACGCAGAAAAAAAAAAGAATGGCACGGTTCTTGCAGTGATAAACAAATTTAGCAATAACTGATTTGACTCGGATTTGGTCGGCTTGTGATAATGACGGACTGACGATGATGGACTGGACAAATGACGAATGACAAGCCGGCAAAATTCATTCATTCATTCATTCATTCATTCATCTTCCGAGCCGCTTGATCCTCACTAGTGTCGCGGGGGGTGCTGGAGCATATCCCAGCTGTCTTCGGGCAGTAGGCGGGGGACACCCTGAATCGGTTGCCAGCCAATCGCAGGGCACACAGAGACGAACAACCATTCGCACTCACACTCACACCTAGGGACAATTTAGAGTGTTCAATCAGCCCGCCACGCATGTTTTTGGAATGTGGAAGGAAACCGGAGCACCCGGAGAAAACCCACGCAGGCCCGGGGAGAACATGCAAACTCCACACAGGGAGGCCGGAGCTGGAATCGAACCCAGTACCTCTGCACTGTGAAGCCGACGTGCTAACCACTGGACTACCGGCCCGCCCTGCCGGCAAAATTCATGTTGTTAAATTTAAAAGGAAATGTACTCTGTCAACCGGTTATCATGCTGCCAGGTGGACTGAGCCTGCCAATGACTCCGGGGCATCGCATGACTATTTTTATCAACAAGACTCCATCTCTTGCCTCTCTCCTGCTGTTATCCCCTTAAGGTGAAGAAATTTTCTGCACGGAGAGAAAAAACGGAAGGTAAAGCGAAGGATCGTCCTTTTTCTATGCGTGTGCATCATAACTGAGGAGCTCAAAATAGCAAATCCCCACAGCGCATCCATTCCAATCTTGCACACAAACCCGCTCCGGGTGCCTGTACACATAACATATGGAGCATTGAATGTTTGTGCTGTCACAGGGAACCCAGCTTTGGGAATTCTTTTTTTTTTTAATGAAAAATGAGTCATAACATCTGCTTCATCCAAACAATTGAACCATCCTCCATTCTGTCACAATGCCTCCACACAATAAGTCCCCACTGCCCCACCCCCACACTGCGCAGGAAATGGTAAAACATGAAATATAGTTGTTTGAATCGTCTGAAATTGTACGTTTTCTAGTGTACAAGAGGATTGGCGATAACTGAGCTAACAGAAGTCTTTTTGTCTGCCTTGTGCTATTTGCATATGGTTGTGAGTGCGATGCACTGCTCTGTGGCTGCCTCCAGTGAGTGAGTGAGTGAGTCCAAGCGGCGCAAGATGAGGAAATAGAGGGAGAGAGGGAGCTGAGAAAGGAAGCTGGAGATCTACGGTGAGACAAGGGTATTGCGTGCACGAGCAGCAACGGGAGCAGTAGGAGGAGGAGGTTGTGATTCCTCAAGAAGAGCATCCTTCAGGGTCGGGCTCCGGTCGGAAAAGGGGACTATCCCCCAGCTTTTTCCCCGCGCCCTTGGAAGTATACACTTCTTTCCGCTAAGGTAAAGGAACAGAGGTAGCCCTGACTTCCTTTAGTGAATCCGCTTGACAGATGGCAGAGTGAGCTTTGACTGCACTCCACGACGAGGTAACAAATGTCACTTCCTGTTCCCGGCTTTTTAATGTCAACCGCATACGTGTGTCCCACCTGCATGGCTTTTGCCTTGAATGTGCTTGAGTGAATGAGCCAATAAGTGAAATGTGATGCTTTCGTGATGTGTTTGGCTAGTGTCAGGAGGGGATGCGATAGCTCAGAAGTACTTTGACCTGATCACCACCCCATCGGCACCGAGATTGGAATTATTTGACTTGTCAGGAGGCTTGAGATAAAGGCGCTTCAGCAGTTTGGTATTCTGAGGTAAAGATTAAGGGTGCCGCTTCGGTGTCAGCCCAGTGTTTCTCACCTGCCAACAGCCATAAATAAAGTCGGTGTTGTTTTCCTCTTCAATACACAAACCCGACAGCGGTAGCTTGCTCGAAATAGGAAGGAATGTCTTTAAAATGAAACTATGTCAATCCTGACGCCGCCGTGTGATGAGAGACACAGAATGCGAAACGACTCCCATCATTGAAACTTTTTTTTTTCTACTTTGTGCTGTATTTGTAACTGAGGATTGGTATCGGGCGACTTGGATAAAGGCCATCCTTTCTTTTTATAAAGGTCTCCACACAATGTTCTTGCTTCACCCCAACATCTGACACCGTAGGACGCATATTGTTTGATTTCCTGAAGAAAATACAAATTCGGACAATTTTTCAATCTAGGGAAGTTTGCTCCCAAAACAATGGCGTGTTCACCATTATCTTCATAACAAAGCTTTAATCTGAACTGACCTGATTAACAAGTCGGCACGATAACCGTTTCTAAAGCTATTTCCGACCTTTAGCTTGCACAAGATGTTATTACATCAAAAGTATAGTGCAACTTCTAAGACTGAAGACAACAGCGTCCATTAATCACTTTTTACTAGGCCAGTGCACATACAGTGAAACCTCGGGGTGCAAATGTCCCAGTTTACAAACAATTGGAGTTCTGCACAACATTTTGGTTGAAAAATGATTTCTCTTGACAAACTATTTTGGGGGTGGTCCAGTAGTTAGTGCGTCGACCTCACAGTGCAGAGGTTGTGGGTTCAATCCCGGCCTCCCTGTGTGGAGTTTCCATGTTCTCCCCGGGGCTGCGTGGGTTTTCTCCGGGTACTCCGGTTTCCTCCCACATCCCAAAAATATGCAAGGCAGGCTGATTGAACACTCACAATTGTCCCTAGTTGTGAGTGTGGGTACAGATGTTCGTCGCTGTGTGCCCTGCGATTGGCTGACAACCGTTCAGGGTGTCCCCCGCCTACTGCCTGATGACAGCTGGGGTAGGCTCCAGCACCCCCAGCAACCCTCGTGAGGATCAGCGGATCCGAGAATGAATTGACAATTTTGGGTGTACAAATGGTCTTGGCATTGACAAAAGATCTTGGATCAATGCTGTGCTTCTTCTTGCGCTAACCACCGAGACCACCACCTTTAGCAACATGCATAACGTAAAAGAGACCATTATTATCATTATCTTGATATATTGACCATGTGGCCAACATGTCTTTTTTCTGGTATGCCTGACAGAATCACACTTTGAGTACACCAGTGTCTGAAGCAAGTGTTTTTCCTCCTCACATTGGTTTCCATTGTGTTTCGAAGGACCCAACACTCAAATGTTAAAAGTGGCTCCCTTTAGTAATCCCTAGGTTAATAAACAACCTGTATGAACATTTTTGCACTAATCGCCTGCATGCCCACTCCCTCATAAAAACGGAAGGCTAAAAAAGTGTTGCATGCTTGGCATACTTGACCGGTATTAGGTGTTAATGGGAGTCATAATGACCCCCATTTTGTGTGCAGGCAGAGAGATTTTATGAAGTAATAAATTGCATTTGGACTCAAACAGCCCTTGACGTATTGACAGGAATTAGTTATCTTGTATGTTAACATGCATGGGATCAATCCTGTCATGTTTTACATGTTTTTGGTAAGTGGGAGGTAGGAGGAGCGAGGTTGACTGAGCAAAAGATATTCACAAAAAAATACTTGCAGGAGTACACTGGAAAAACGAACTGAAGTAGACAAACAGTCCTGAAAACCACAGGACGCCAAAGAAACAAAACCCTATGACAGAAACAAAACATGACAGAGGCACACGGACACACAATGATCCAACAAAGGCTGACACAACCCAGGGAACTGAATACAAGCAAAGCGAGGAGACAACGAGAAACACCTGGACAAGACACAAAGGGTGGAGGGTGCTGACTGGTTCAACACAAGGGACCCGGGTAACGAGAACAGGTGAAGACAAAAAGGGCGCAAGGGAACAAAAGCAAATGTAATCTAAACAAAATCATAACAAGTCTTCTCTTTTAATTCGTAGAAATCACCCCCCCAACCTCCAACCCTCCAATCTACTTTTGTTATTACCCTGATGTGATTCTGGTGTAGTGTAACTCTGGACGCATCAGACCACATGCCATTTTGCCCCCCCCAAAAAAATGTTCAGTCTTTTCGCCTCATTACTGTCACTTCTGAGTCACTTTTCTAAAGGCTGCATATATTAGTAGTCTTTCCACATCGTGATAGTTTCCATATTCCATTCTACAGCCATTATGCACGGTTCTAATGCTACTAAATTCTGCACCTAATCACTGAATTATCCAGTGAATAGTTTATGCCCGTTTTTCTGATTAAATCCGGTAGGCGACATGTTTACATTACTTCATCCGTGTCATTTAGTTTACCACAAACAAAAGCAGTACTCCCTTACCTGTGGTAATAATGCATCATTTTTCTCTATCATCATGAGGATTGAATGGAAGATTATAATTATTATTTCTGAATTATGAAACGGCAATTATTTGATATAATTGATGCATAATATACGGTACTGATTAAAATATTTTTTTTAATCTGTGCCAGAGACAGCCAAAGGCCAACATTAAACTTGGCCACATGATACTGCTTCTCGGGGCCCCCGCAGCAGATGTTCATGCATGCTGAAGGCCATAATTGCGCAGCATTTTGTTAAGTGGACAGGTTAAACGTGCATCATAATCACTCGCCACGTTTAGGTGTGCGATCGAACCCTCTAATCAGCAGACTTGGTTGAATGAGTGACGGTTGGGGTTGGGGAGGCACTGAAATGTCTTCATATGCCCTCATGTAATAGTGTGTTGATGCTGGCCATCATCGGGGTGTCAAAGATCCCAGTTGTCAGGATTTTTGCTCATGATGCAGAATGCATCACGCAGATCACTCTGGTGCACACTTAATTGATTGCGCCAGCCGTAAATTTGAGCTACATCTAGCGGGCACTGCTCGAGGTAAATGCCGCTTAACAACTTCATCCATTAAGGGAGTACGTTGGTGACATACTGAAAAATGATCCTATTCCTTCCACTGTTTTAAAAAACGGTCCACACTCAGGCATGCCTTTTGCAGAATTCTTGGCAAGTTTTAAAATAGTTTAAAATATTGTATGGGGCTACACAGTCTCACCCATGCAAGTTTAGGTTGTCTTTTGATTGAATTCTTGTCACGAACGTGTAATGTATCTTTGTGACAGTCCTGTGAAAATCTCCATTTTGCTTCGATCCATGGTTGCTCCGCTCGTATTATCGGGTTATTTATAAAGTTAAGATATCCTTTATTCGTCCCACACTGGGGAAATTTACAGCCTCCAGCAGCAAGAATGTATGTAGAAAGAAGAAAGAGAAAAAAACAACAAACATCTTTCAATTAAATGCAATATGAACACAAAATGGATAAATCGCAGTACTATTTACAATTTTCCTTCACATCATTTAGTTATTATTATTATTATTATTATTGTTATTTTTTATTCATCAAGCAATAAGTTGGCAATAAGGTCGAAATTGAGAAGACCCTCGCTGTCATCTTGTGAAGTTGGCCACATTCGATGTCATCCCACTGGCTCATTAAAGGCTATTTTTAGCATTGTGCAGGCGGCCAATTGCCTCTATGTGTATGTCGACTCTGGAGACAAAGGAATCAAAGTTTAACGTATTCAGCAACCTTTCCAGCATGAATTGAAAAAGCCACAAAATGATTTATTCACTGGGTGACTGTTTCATCAAAGAGTAGTGCTCTCTCTTTAGGGATGCACTTCCACTTCTAAAACCTGCTTTTTTTTCTTTTTTCCTACTAAAATTAAGTGTAATTGCACATCCATTACAGTAGGTGGTAGTGGCTCTCTCATTGTCAGAGTAGCTCTCGGGTG
Organism: Hippocampus zosterae; assembly: GCF_025434085.1. Lineage (NCBI taxonomy): Eukaryota > Metazoa > Chordata > Actinopteri > Syngnathiformes > Syngnathidae > Hippocampus > Hippocampus zosterae. Next base: position 21,046,419 of record NC_067460.1, on the reverse strand, counting down.
TAGTTTGTTTGGAGTTTTTTTAAGCAATGCTAACAATGTTATGCAGACATGCACTTGTAACAATTTTGTAGACGATCTATCGATGTGGGGAAATGAAATATGTTCTTTTGAGGGGGAGCATGAAAGAAAATAAGTGAGAAGCACTGATATATATACATTCAGTATTTCAACATACATAACATGTTTAGTAGATGAAATCAATTCCAGTTTACCCACCTCAAAAATATTTGCCATCCCTTAAAAGTCCTGTGCTTGTGTTTTGCCGTTGCTGTGGCAACTGAGGCTGTCACGTTGAACTGTTCCTTTGTGACCTGAAATCTGGAGGCAAATCCTTTCCTGTATTCTGAATTGTTTTTTCATGAATTAGTAAAGGAGCATAGGAAGCAGAAAATAACATCTGCACATTTTGTGGGATGGAGTTGCAGCTTCTAGTAAATGGCAAATGTTGAGGCTGTGGCTTTTGCTTGGACTATAATGACTAGCAAAACACCCGCAGCTTTTTCAATAAATCATTTGTTACATGTGGTCCCTTTTCTTGACATTTCCATTTTGATGACCGACCGCCATTCCTTTGCTGAAAGTAATTCAATGAAGTGCAAATCCGGTTTGTTTACAGGAGCGACTCACAGCATTGCAATTGCCTTGGTGTTTGAAATTGCTTGATCGGATTTGGTGAAGCGTTTGTCAAACTCAGAGGAGACCAGGTGCCCTCTTTCCGTGCCAAGTGCAGGTTGAGCGCAAAAATGCGATCTAACTGTGCACATGGGTGGGATTTTCTTCCTTTTAGTACCGGTATTTTCATAGAGGAATGCTTTATGGGAGTGAACACAGGTGCTTTGCTGTTGGATCTTTTTCTTTAATGTCTGCTGAAATCACATTAGCTACCGGAAAATTGTATATTCTCAGTTCAGACTGTTTTGATGATGCCAGGAAGATCAGCAAGGCGGCCGTGGAACGTTATCAGCCTTGCAGAAAAAGGTTTATCGCGTCCAAAATGATTCCCTATTCATATACTTTTAGTCGCACCGTGTGTGACATCATCGAAACAAATGTCAGTATGTGTTGCAAACTTGGTTCTTACTGGTTTTAAGTACCTAAGTGTTCCAAGGGTGAAAATAGAAAAAAGTCCCAGCAATAAGCGAATCAGCTCAAGTCCCAAAACGAACATGATTGAGTCCAATCGTGTCTTATTACACATTTTCTACGCACACAGTTCAAATGAGAAAAACTGAAATAAATTGAGCGGCATATGAAAGTGATGACTGAGAGCTTCTGGTCAGACTGAATGTTCTTGCAAAGTGTGCGGCCCTCTTCCATGTGAGCTAATGAATAACAGAGATGGGATTTTATAAGCGGCCCATTCGGCTGTTGTGTGAAGTCTTTGAATGGCAGACATAGTTACTGAGTGTGTGCCATGAATTACCCTCGGTGACTGCGCATTACAAGCACACCATCGACCCGAGATTCCTCTCCCTGACACTATGTGCGATTTGTAACTGCACTCTTATCGCACAGTAGCTACCATATATGATTGGCCTACGAAGTAGTGTCAAACAAATAAGTAAACATGGGTAAAGGTCAACAATGCTATTCTGATGACAATGTAAGGATAAGATGGAGTGTCTTTAATCATCTGTCAAGCAACTGTGAATCTCCATTATTTAGCGTATCTGTATCAATGACTCGCATTGGAGTGGCACGATGGTCGACTGGTTAACACGTCCGTCCCACAGTGCAGAGTTTCAGGGTTTGAGTCCAGCTCCGGACTTCCTTCGTGGATGATGATAATGCATGATCTTTTTGTCAACGTTAAAAAATTAGTTGAGCATCTAAATTACAGCTGGGATATGCTTCTTGCGCCTGTGCTTGGTTTTCAAAGGCAATTTTATCAAAGCGGTGGCCTTCGATGAGTTTTGCTCGACTAAAATGGGACACTCAGAACAAAGAGAACTGATCACGTAGAATAATTCAAATGACCGACACATTTATCATATTTGCACGTACAATTGTTAGCCCTTTGCTTTTATATCAAAGTAAACGTTTTACCAGATGCTAATCTTCACTGGGAGTCACAGCAGCCAATGGGCGTGGCCTTCAAACATTACTTTTGTCTAGATGACGTCGGTCAACAAGTCCTGCTTTGGTCATTCCAGCAATGATTGTACCAATGACCCAGCAGTTGAGCAGTTTTGGGTTTTGGTCACTGAGTTCTCTTCAGCCTCAAGAAGAACACCATATTCATCCTTTATATAAATGATTATTTTATTTAAGCGTTGAGCTACGTGAAACACAGGGCGCACACTGTGTCCCATCATCGCTGATCATACTTAATTCATTAATGTTCGTTTCCTAACATGTCTTAGTGGAATTATATGGATGGATGAATGTGAGAGTTCCTCGGAGAATACACAAAGTCTTGAGTACATTTGTAAATGTTATTGCTCCAGTAGCGTTATCAGATCTTTGCGATATGTTATTACAGGAATCCATTTTAGGAGTATTCCTCTCTCGAAAAGAGGGGTTCGGAAGGGTTGGTGTCACATTAGGGAAGAGGTATTCATGCAATTTAATAGTGTTGTAGTCTGTATAGGTGCCAACTGATGCTGTAACAGACTAGAGCGAGGTGATGGAGCTCTATTTATTCATTCATTCATTTTCCGATCAGCTTTATCCTCACAAGGGTCGCGGGGGTTGCTGGAGCCTATCGCAGCCGCCTTCGGGCAGTAGGCGGGTGACACCCTGAACAGGTTGCCAGCCAATCGCAGGGCATACACAGACGAACAACCATCTGCGCTCACACTCAACACCTAGAGACAATTTAGAGTGTTCAATCAGCCTGCTGTGCATGTTTTTGGAATGTGAGAGGAAAGCGAAGTACCCGGAGAAAACCCACGCAGGCCCAGGGAGAACGTGCAAAGTCCACACAGGAAGGCCGGGGCCGGGATTGAACCCACAACCTCTGCACTGTGAGGTCGAAGCGGTAACCACTGGGCCACCGTGATGGACCTCTAGTTAAAAAAAAAAAATGACATCTACAAAGACTGGAGTGGAAGAGTATCACCCAGCATCGGTCAAAATGAACTTCAAACGTATATTACGTGCACCATGTTTGTCCACTTGCAGGGTTTGTACATCTCACGCCCCTTTAGATGCTTAATTAGGCTAATCAAAACACTGATGTGTTTCCCAAGTTTTATCAGTGTTTGCATGCCTCCCTAATCTCTAACAGGAACATTCCGCTAAGAGTAGAAATGCGATGAAGAATTGAGTTGAACTTTGATGGTCAGTAATGATGCGTTCAAAGCAATCAATGTCACCGCGAAGCCGCTACGGAGAGATAACTGTCATCTAAGTCGCAGCTGTAAAAGCGAAGCTTCTCTGCGGTAGGTCCATCTGTTCACGACGTTAATGTATGCATGATAAAGTGCTCACGCTGCGGCCGACACAAGATGGCGAGACTGCTCAGCTTCGTCCTGCTGTGCGCACTGCTTTTTTAAATATTATCTTATTGCACAGGTGCGCCTTCATTTGCCATAAAACCACGGGTGGTGGTGTTTTTTTTTCCTCTGCACTTTGCCTCGCAATTAAACTTAAAAGAATCAACTCATCAAAACTCAATGGAGTAGCCTGAACACGACACTACATTCTTTCACTGCTCACCTCCGTTGCGCCCGGAAGTGGCATTCTATGACCCAGAGCTTCCAGAACGTGTGAGGCTGTAATAAGAAACGTTGCCTGTCCATGATTAATTCATGAGATTCCAGCTTCCGCACACCAGCCTTCAGGTCACAGGGAGTGTGCGCCGGCGTTTCGGCCCGCAACCATGCATGAAAAAAGATGGTTTGCATGTTTGCTGTCACTTCCTTTTCCTTTCCCGTGTCATGGCCCCTGCTTTGAATATCTTTATGAAAATTCAGTTGGATTCAGTCAACAGGACGGGTTTGATGTTCTATGGAACGCATCTGAAATGTCAATTCTTCAGCATATAGTTTGAAAATAAATAAAGATATAATCTGAGTAAACCCGTTATTTTGTCAAGTATACTTTTTAGTCCCATTTTTTTAACTACCGATAGTTGTAAATGTACTTTTCATTCCAAAGCAATGACTTTTGATCTCTCAAGCCTGTAAATAAACGATAACATATTAAATAACCTTCAACTGATGATTATGGTGAAGTTTCTTTGACAATAAACTATTTTAAAAATGAAAAGCACGCAAAATGTGTACAATTCATGACGTCTCTCTGAGCCAGTAGTGCATTTAACATGTATTAATTGTTTTCCTTTATTGGTTAACTAATGACATAATTCATCATCATTTATGTGAATAAGTCATCATATCTTGTTGCATGTGCTCCAATACATCTTTCATGTGTGGCTTCTTTTACCTTTGCACTTTCAAACAGCCATCGCTGCATACAAAGTGCTGTACGTGGAGCGATTTAACAGGCACAATAAACATTAAGACAAATCGGTAATAAAGGCGGTAGAAAGCACCAAACAGTAAATTCAAGAACAACTTCAGTTAAAAAATCAATAACTCTCCAAGTAACATTTTATAATTGATTGCTGCTCATTCTTAATAAGCATTAGCAAGACAGTGGCTCTAGGGGATGATGCAATTTAGGCTGGCACATGGTGGAGGCATTAGACGGTTGCTTCAGGATACAGCCATGTAACTTGTTACATCGATTGGCAACAGTGCTGCCTTCTTTTTCAGTGATTGAATCAATGGCGTGTGTATTTGTGTTTGTGAGAGTGGGAGTGGGAGCGTGTGGCTGTCTTGTGTGCTGTGTGTATTAGCGGTTGCTTAACTTGGCCATCATCACCCTCAGGCTTGCCTGAATCTTCCAGTCCTGTCACCTCCCTCTAACCCTTAGGCTGTAACCGCATGGAAACAATGATAACCGGGAGAGCACAAGATTGGACTACCTCAAACCCAACCCTGCAACAACCGGCTTCAACATCACAAAACCCTCATCAAATGACCTGACTGGCTTCAAACTACAGCAGTGTATTTGCTAGCACTGCCTTCCGCATTGCTGTGAGCAGAAAAGCAAAGGTGACGGACAACTTTGGCAGCGAGGTCTCAACCGAAGGCAGTGTTGGCCCCCAGAAAGGACCAGGGAGTTGGATTACGTTCCCTGACATGCCTTATACATGTTTCATCTGCTGTTCAGAACAAAAGCCCCCTTTTGTTATCTAACACGGTCGTCTCTTCGCTCAGCCTGGGAGGTTGCCTTTTGTACCGTAAGATTCCTCTTCAGTTATGGTGAAGCCACCCGCAAAATTGATGCGTGTCGTTAAACATACGAGTCAGACCTAAGATAGCTGCTATCAGGACTCTTCAGCCATTATTTCAGGTTGCAGGCTGGCGTTTGACAAGGACTTGGTCATTGCACCGGGAGAAGTGGTGAGGAAGCGGCGCGAGGACCACCAAATAGGCAAGGATAGAAATTGCGCCTGCTTCTTTCCGTATTTTGGGAGTCTCTGACCCTTCAAGCGGGAGCGGTGTCACTCCTCAATTGACGCCTTGAAATATATTAGTCGCCATGAGTGACACATTTCGACCTCCTTCCCTCCAAGTGAGCGTTCCAAACGATGCACCGGTATACTCGGACGGAGGTAGGAACTGCCTGTCGGAGTATTCCATGAGATCCAGCTCCTCCACACCGACGCTTCGCCGTAAACGCTTCAAGATGCGGCGCATGCGAAACGTCCCCAGTGAGAGTCACCTCAAAGCTCGTTCGCACTCCGGCTCCAAGGAATACCTTCAGCTGCCATCCATTGAGATCACGCCGTCCAGTGATGAAGATGCTCCCTCTTCGTGGTCGAGCTGCTCTACGCCCAGTGCCTCTCCGCGACGGAAGCGTTTCCTGTTGAGGAAGTGGCTGAAAGTCAGAGAGAAGAAGGAGCAAGGCAGTGAGAGCAGGTTGGTATGGGCCTTCCCGACAACGCTTTCCTTTTCCCCACTGCTGCTCCGCTCATCACCTTAATCCTTGCTGCACCGGAGCGTATGCTAATTCGCTCATGTATGATGATTAAACATATCATGTACTGTCCCGCTAACTTCTTGAGAATATTAGCTTTGATATATCGGAATACTTCTTTCAACATAACCGGTAGTTGTTTTTTTAGTTTTAGTTTAGTTTTAGTTTTTTTGCTAGTGCAGTGTGAAACATGACTACTTGGAGGATTTTGTGAAGTTAAAAGTAAATGAATAATATACCAGTTGCTAAAACAATGCAGTGCTGCCCGATGAATTTTTATAATACACAATTCAGAAGTTGGAAGAGTGCCAGATATGTTTGATTGCAGGGAATATTTCATTTCTGATTAATACTGAGCAAACATCTGAATGGAGCTGAAAGTTTTTAAATTCAAGAGCACGGCCATTTTAAAATTTGAAGTTAGCCTTTTAAGCAGTGGCGTAGTTTGTGCCTCGGATCATCTTCACGCTTGGCTTCCTCTTGGATATCTTATTGTTCAATCTTTTTTTTGCTTGAGTTGAGCAGGCAAACGTGGTCTTACTTGAAATGATATCAATTCCGGATCGAAGGTAAACAAACCCCATCTCGATTTTTCCACCGCAATCGATTATTGCTGAGACGTTCCACTATGTATCCAAAATGAACCTTTATACACGGAAGGACAAGTTTTTGAGGCAAAGGATATTAAGATACAATCGATTACATCATTGGACTGACACAATCAAGCCCAAGCCCAAGGTTCAATGCATTTTTGACAGTAATTCTCAGTCTAATTAGAGAAGATTCATCCAATGTGTACCAGGTAGCGCTACTATACCCTCAGAGGGCCAGTTACAGGAATTGGTCCATTACTCACACCGTCGGTAGGTAGCTTGTCATTTTCCAAGACTCCATCTCTCTAGAGGCATCACTCCTGAGTCATTATAGCCAGTTGGACTGTCAGGCACAGACCTGCTTCCCTTCATCTTGAAGTTTCTTTTTCAGTTTGATATTTATACAAACAGCATTGTGGCTTTAGAAACGGCACATTCCTTCCGAATATAGCAGTCTGGGAGTACCACATATGAATGGTTCTGTTATGTACAATAGTGAGAACACACTGTACCGCTGTGCAGGTAAAACTATTTTCTCTCCAGTCAGCTTTGCTAACGTGTGGGCTGTATTTTTCTTTTATTAGTAGTTATTTCTTTGTACTCTCTCGTATCTGTCGAATCCTGTTTTCAGTTTCCTGTTTACACTCCGATTTCAAGTATTGGTTATTTTCAGTGGCACTGGGATGAAATATTTCTGTTCAACGAGGCACTACCGACTGTACTATTGCGCCTGTAATGCTTTTGTCATGGAATATATATTTGTTTTCAGTCGGCTATGCTGTCTTTGCGCTTATCTTCCTCGATTTCACCTTTTCTTCTCAAACTTCATCTCATCTGCCTGTTTTTGTTATATATCTCCTGATATTGTTGACGGTGTATGAGTGCATGCTTATAAGTTTGAGGGTGAATTCATGTTAAGACTGCTTGTGCAGTAGAGAGTCCAGAGGGAAAAAAAAAACAAATGATTGAGCATTTTTGGTTAAACATTCATGACAAGTCCATCACAGGCACAACATAATAACGAACATTATTGTAAGTACTCACTTGTCTGACCCGGCCCCTGACACGGGACGACCAATGACTTGCAAACGCCAGATTCATTTGGTTAAAGTTCACTTAGTTTAACAGGCAAGGCTTTAACATCCGCACGCCACTTGTTCCCCAAAATTAGAGTCCGAGTTACTGAACAGACAGTCAACGGGTCCTGTAAAATGCTGGAAGGCTTTTCTAAATGCTACAACAACCTGGAAAATGTGAAGCGAAACCAGAGCAGGTGACCGGCTGCCGATCAGTGTGTATAATTGCATTATTATCTTAAAAGAATGTATGCAGTTTCAATGAAGTTAGCAGCATATGTTAGACATGACACTGAGGGGGACACTTGATACTTAAATAGGAAGTGGATCCTTTTGAGGTTGATTTGAATTCCAAAAATAATTTGAATTGGATATATAGTAGCCTGATGTATTTCTTAATTCAACCGTTTTTTTTCTCGATTTAATGTAATTTGAAACCCTGCCTTTGAATATGCTGAACTCCTCTTTTGTTACCATTGTCGTAGTGAATAGAACAAAAAAAATGCCTGCAGAGATCTCTGTGGCTGTCATTCAGTTTACCTTGTCTTGTACTACTTGTCTTCATTTCTGATTGAATAAGCAACACCGATACCGTTGCGGCAACACATTTTGTCGTAACTGCTTCAAGAACTAATGAATCGTCAATCAATCATTCACGAGCAACACAATTCTTATTTGCGTGCTTCCGGTGATGTCAGTATCCTGTTATAGAGGTTACACTGCTTTGCTGAATACTACTTCGCTAATATCACCGGCCTGAGCAGGATGGATCACTTTATCATCAAATTTTTACCTTGTCTGCTCTGTTGTGTATTTAGCGTTTAACCCAGGCAGCGGAGTTTCTTGTGATTTGCTTTGAACATACAACCCTATTACCCTGTAATATAAAATGTGTGAATTTTTGTGATTATTCCGATTTCCTAAAGAATTACTCATCAACAAAAAACATTTTGCTGATGGAATTAGATTTTGGTATGATACAATTATGACTTGTTTAAAGGGTCAAAAACGGATATCTGTTTACGGTTTCTTTCATTATACTGTACAGACAGAAACAGGCTAATCATAATATGGAATATTTCCTGCTTCATATATTTTAGCTTCATCCATACCCCCCCAAAAAAATATTTTTTTTCCTTTTTTTTCAGCACAAGTACAGGATAGTCATAGAGTCATGTAGCCCCCTCTTGTGTCAATACGCGATATGTGCATGTAAGGAACCTAAATTGTCATATCATGTTCAGTTGTGACGATCTACCATTTAAAAAAATATATATATATATATATATATATCCAACATTATTCTACTTGTACTTTGTTTGGTTAATTATTGATTTTTGTTAGAAAATCACACTACTTTTTTGATAACAATTTTATAACACTGTAGATGTGCAGGATTTGCAGAGCTGTCGCATTATTATAGTGCAGTAGATGAAATGTGGATGTTACTCCGTGTGACCTTTTGTGGCGTGGCATTCAGCTGCAAACAGTAACACATTTAGGGCGGCGTGATGGATAACGCTTCACTTTTGCCCCACCGGGCCAAACTTGCTGCCGATGCGAAATAATCCTCCATTCATAACCGGGACAAAGTGTAGTTAACAATCTTTTCCATGTCCTAGATGCTCTGCTCTACATTTCTTTCCCTTTCCCCATCTGTGTTTCTTGCTTATAGGTGCAAGTATGTAATGTATGTCTTAAATCATGAATAAATTGAGTAAGTAAGTGAACTTTTCTCGTCTGTGCCCGCAGCAGCCAGCAGAGTAGCCAGCAAAGCAGCCAACAAAGTAGCCATGAAGATGATACCACTCGTTTCTTGACTCCATTCATCAGAGAGGAGAGGTGAGCAATAGCTTTTAAATTCTTTTGAGTGTGTTTAGATGGTGTTTCTGTCCTCTGTTTGAGTCCTATCCCACTGGAGCACATGCTGATGCATTTTCATAAAGGAAGGTCGGGGGGGCGGGGGGTGTTTAATCATTCAATACCCACTGCTCTATTAATACTACCGCTACTAAACATTCTTTCCTACAGTGTCCACTAGAGGGCAAGTCCTCCTCCCGGGCTATAAATAATAAGTTTTCACTCACCAGTTATGCATTACTCTGCTATGATGTCTCTAAAATCAGTTTTTAAGTTTTAAATAAAAAAAAAAACAAAACACACACATAACTATTTAAGTGTGGAGAAAGTCACTGATGGTGTAGTTCAGGGGTGTCCAAACTTTTTGCCAAGGGGGCCAGATTTTATGTGGTAAAATATCGGGGGGCCGAGCTTGGCTGACATTCTTTACATTGAACAACAATATTGTTCAACAAATTTTAGTAAGCCAGTCTGTTTCACATTTCCATTTTTATTTTAATTTCAACAGTCTTAAGAATTTCTTTTGGTTCATTTGAAACGGGTATATCACATGCAACTGCTTATTCACTTGACTTTTTCTTAAACAGAAGTCTCCTGAGTGCAAATTGATTGATTTGAAACATAAGATGTATCACCATGACTTTTCAATAGTCACAAAACCTTTGACTCGAACAACAGGGAAATGAACAAGCAATACACATATCCACAACTGCAAGGATCATTTGAAATATGGCATATCAGTCAATATAAACACGGAGTGATGTCTTGTTAACTCGTGATTGATGCCCTGTAGTGTCTAAATGCTATTACTCATTTAGCCACTAGAGGGAAGCAGTACTCTATGAAACATCACTCACCATTCTACGAGACCTCAGTCAATGCAACACGTTTTCCATTGCGCCCAACCTGCGGGCCAGACGGCACTGATTTTATGACAGGGGCCGAGGGCCGGATGAAATTCGACCGCGGGCCGGACTTTCGACATGCCTGGTGTAATTGGTCACTCGCCTGACTTTTGTACAGTCCCACTTAATGATATTTGTGAATATGAATGTGATCGCTACAGATGCACCTGTGAATGCGTGGTCCCCATTTTACCCATAGTCAGCCGCATTAGGCTCCTGTTCCCCGACAACTCTGAACTGGCATTTGGAAAATGCGCGTGGATTCTGTCTAGTGAGGAGAGTGAATCTCCATATTAAAGTGTGTCTATTTAGAAAATGTTGCTATGGTCTGATAAAACCAATTAAGTTGAAAATGCAATCACTGCTCATCACCAGAAGAACCCCACTGTGAGGCATGCTGGTGGTATTGCCGCAAATTGCTTTGGAGTTGTTTTTCAATCATCTGCAACTGGGGCCTTCGTCGCGGTGAAGGAACTGACGAACGGTTTTAAATACCAGTCAGTGTTTGTACAAAACTGTCAGGGTTGTGATAAATGCAAAAAGTATGCCAAAAAAAAGCCTACTAGAACATCCGAACTTTAAATGGCGGAACATGCGCGGCGACTCTCATTTTACAGTGTCGACACAGCTCACCACACCTCCACTTATTCTTTCCGTGCACCGCTCCACACGCTTCTTTTTGGGAATCTCCCCCTCCTAGCCACCGTTCTAGCGTGGTCTCTACTTGCATGAACTCGGAGCTTTACTCAAGGGATGGCTGGCTGCTTTCCTCTCTGCTAGCGAGGGGCTTTTGCAGCTGCTTGCAGGGCGAGTGGCGTTCTGTGGCCGGCTTTAGAGGGCACGGAATGTCATGTCTCCTCTGCAGGTAAAAACGGCTACATGTCCGAACTGCTACCTTGTTCCGGACTCTGCCTTCCTCCGCGTCGAGCTGTGTGGCTGCAGTCAGTTTGCCGAATGCTCTATGTGCAGATGTATTTTCCGGTGTAGTAGCGGCGAGCCGCTATTTAATTAGCACTGCAGCTGCCGGCGATATCAGCCACGCTGTCTGGTTTGCTGTGATTGTCAGGAATGCGCTTGTGCAGCTCCTTCCTTATAATGGCATGTATCAGCTTATATAATAACACAATGTGACTTTGCAAAAAAAAAAAAAAACGCAATATGACTCATGGGCGAAGATGACGCAGATAGTGAGGTTCAGTGAGACGTTATCGTGTCATGATACGGAAAGATGCTTGTAGAACTGCCGTTAAAGACCCGATTTGCATGCGAACGTAGGGTTGAAACATCAATTTACAGTTCATCAACACACTTCAGTTAACCACTTTCCATTCGATGGTTTGTGATGAACGAACGAGAGAACCGCTAATTGAAAGTTCTGAACTCCTGTTTTTCTCCCGTCTGTCGGTTTGCAGGTCTGACAGTGCAGCCGACAAAATCGGGTGAGTGCGCATCGTGACCCACAAAAACAGATGACGTTGTTGGTCTTAAAACTGCCACGGGGGGCGAAGCGGGGTTTGCCTTTGCTGTTGTCACCCCCGTTCGGCCCAAACCGACCCTCCCATCCCATGCGTGACACACATTGTCGGCTTTGTATGTGACAAGCAGTGTGTCTAAATGTGCTTTGCCTGTGGACTCAATGTAGTTGCAAGCTATGGAATGCCATTGTTGGTTTTGATTGCTGGAACAACACAAACAAGAGGTGGGGGGGGGGCTGCGGGGGTGCTGTGGCTACAGTAACACAGAGACGTCAGTGTGGTAGGCAGCGTAGTCGTGTGAGCTCACCCGCTGATTTCGCCAGAGGTATTCCTGAGATGGGGTTGAAGCTGAAAAGGTAGGTCAAGACGTGAGGAAGAATTTTATGCTTGTCCTGGATTTGTTTAAAAAAAGGTGGATTCTATGGTCTGGTAAAATGAAGCTTCAGTCAATGTATTGCAATGCTTTGGTGCACTCTGCTGGTCAAGTGCTTTTACGTTGGCATGTATTTGGGTGAATGGCGTTCATGTGTGCATCTTTGATGATAAATCAGGGGAAGTGAGTTGACATTTTGAATTTGAAAATGCCAGTGTGTTTGCGCCTGTCCGTTTTGTTATGCATTTGCCGGTCACTTCTGCAAAATGGGTACAGATAGAGCTCGGAAGCCACAAGGTGTCTCTCTACCTCACAGCACATGTAAATTTCCCCAGTGTGGGACGAATAAAGGATATCTTATCTTATGATGGAAAGAGTTTTCCCATACTTACATCCAAATTATTTCTTTGTCCGAAATTTATACTTTTTTTTTACATGGAAAGTACAACTAATACTAGACATCTTGAGTGTTCTGAACCCCCGTTTCCGCGTCGGTGTGCTATGGAGCAGCTCAACAAAGTGAGACTGAATCAAGAGCGCCTCCTCTAGGCGCTGCTAGGTAGTGCAGGGCCTCTGTCGCTTCAAGGCTCCTTTAGTCTGCAATCTTTCTACATAATCTAATTTTGAAAAGGGATTTCAGTGATTTAATTTGGCCGTTGCTACTCGACTGTCAGGATATTTATTGTTGTGTTTGTAGATAGGCATGCTGTAGAAAGATGTAGCTGTCTGGTTATAGAAATGATAGAACTATACAGCTGTGCCTTGGGCCGTGGCTTGTGACTATGAAGGAAACTAGAATTGTTCAGGTTTGAACCGAGACTGGAAGCAGCTGGTTGAAGTTGTACAGATCCTGCTGTAAAACGAGCGGTGAAATAGTTGAATTCGGTTCACGTTGACCTATCATTACGTTCAGCAAAAGCATGAATGCCACATCAGTATCTTGCTAGCTCCACTGTTTTTGTAAAACAGAGATCACTCGGCAGAAGGAACAAGCACTTTAACGACATCTCTTCTGCATTATTTTGAAATAACCCTGAGATTATGAAGACGTTTGCAGGAGCGCACGAAAAATGATCCAAATGGAGTCGCAAATCCAGTACGCTGTTGTTATACAAACTGCTATTTATATGGTTATGTTTTGACCTCACAATAATCTTTTGTTTTGGAGATAACAGGGACAAATCTAGAGTGCATTTTAATGACCATAGTTCTGTAAAATCATATTTTGAAACGTTCCCTTCCCTTTCCAGAATGAGTGTATCTCCATTTATTAAGTAAATTGAGCTCAGATTTGACTCCCATTTGTTGTCTGCATTCGTTATGACCTCACTGCAGATACTTGAGGTCTAAGTGATCCACGGAAAGATTGATCACGTTATTACAGCAACATCATTTCTAAATAATGCATGTTCAAGTGGCTGGCTGATGCCGGGAAACTTCGAGCTTGCATTCACTCCACCGAATTTATGCATCCAGTGGACGGCGTTTCTACTAGTTTGAATGTGTGCAAATGCTCCTTAGTAAAAGTGTCAACTGCAATTGTGTTCATGTTCTATTTGCAGATTTTGATCAAAAGATATGTTCTGTATTTCATTTTTTTTTTTTTTAGTCTTTTGAGGTCATGTCCGCTGTGCTCTTCCGCTGTCTCGACTGCAGTATGATCGATCTATGTCCGAGGTTTAAAGGATGTTTGCTTCTCCTGACGCAGGTCAGCGTAATCGGATCTTTCGAGTGTGGAGGCTCATAGAAACGCATCCCCCTGTCAGGGTCACGGATGAGCAATAAAATTAATCAATCAAACTAGTCTTATTATTTAACCTTCATCATCATCATCTACCGCTTATTCGGGGCGGGGTCGCGGGGGCAACAGCTTTAGCAGGGAAGCCCAGACTTGCCTCTCCCTAGCTACTTCTTCCAGCTCTCCCCGGGGGATCCCGAGACGTTCCCAGGCCAGCTGGGTGACATAGTCTCTCCAACGTGTCCTGGGTCTTCCTTGGGGTCTCCTCCCGGTGGGACATGCCCGGAACACCTCACCGGGGAGGCGCTCAGGAGGCATCCGAATCAGATGCCCGAAGACAGCTGGGATAGGCTCTAGCACACCTAGCTGAACATTTCATGATGGAAAAAAAATGAGTTTTGATATATTTTGCGGCACAACAGGGAAACATGGAATTATTAGACTTGAGTTTCTTTGGTGTGTGTGCAGGACAACTTTTATTTGGATGATATGTAACATTTAGTGTTTTTAATGCTTTGTGAGAGCTCATCAGGGGGCAAAAATCTGTCTATCCAGCTGGGTAAAGAATCTGTGAAATTTTGAAAAGGCCAGGTGTGTGGCACTTGTGGTGTTTGTGTTTTGTACTTGAGGTGCTTAATGCAACATTTTAGTTACCACTCACTCATTTTACACCACCGCAAACTATGACCACATTCATAGTCATAGATTGTTCAATGAATACGTCTTTTCACAGTGTCAAGCAAAAAAAAAAATCTTTGTAAGGGTCACAATTGAAAAATTCATTCAGCTGTTATGATGCCAAGAAACATCTGCTGTGTTTTATCGGAAATGTTTGGATCCTCCTCGGTGAGCTCTGTGCACTCGCTCAGCGGGTCCAGCTGTAGCTGCACACAAGCTCAGCTTGATGTTCTGACCATGATGTAAGAACACAGCTTGGTAAAATTGGGTAACCATCCACAACTTGGGGTAGTTATGTCTGAAAATGATTCATTTGGCGATGCGGCGGCAGCCTAGTTTCGTCGACTTTGCTGCCCACTGATGGCAAAGGGTGGAAGAGAAGAGGCACAGAGTCAGAATCCGGGTGTGGGGAGAGAAGGGAACGTGATGAAGCCGGGGAGAGGATGAAAGGAGGTGAAGGACCACCCTTTTCGAGCACAGCCATTCTCTGAGAACCTACCAAAGGGGCCTTCCCACACACACACCATAGTCAGCCAGCCAATCAGAGCACTCGCATCCTTGAGCCATCCTCCCTCGTGCGACTGTTCATCCATGCCTCAGCGGCTCGCATTTGAACTGATGACTTTGGAAACGAGGCTGTGCACCGCCTGAGCACCAAACCGGCTATTTCAGGTTTTTTTGCTACCTCTTATGTCGGATGTTTATTTTTGACTACATAAATGACACTTTTAAAACAGCGGCCATTTTTTGTTTGTTTGGTTGGGGTGGGTAGGTTCGGATGTGTTTGTGCTGAAATAGAATCATTCTTGCTCTCTGGACATCCTGTGGCTTTAGAAGAAACAGATGAATCACTTCTGCATCCTTGGGTCTTGTTGTCCAGTGCCAGCTGATATTTGCTTGTGGAGGCAGCGAGGGGCTCTAATGAGGCTTGGTGATGTTTTCTGGACAAATGACAAGAAAAGAGCAGAATTGATGTGATTTGAAGTGAGGCCATGAGAGCGAGAAGAGAGGCCAGGATGGTGTCCACCTGCTCACCATGTACAAAAAGAAGGTCAGGTTGAATTTTTGTTGCTTTGGTGCATCACTAACCCTGTTTGGATGAGTTTATCAAGAGTTTCTTGAATCATATTTCAAACAGGGCATGATGTTAAATTGCGTGGGTGTTGGCCAATAAGTAACATGGCGATTTATTTTTTTCTCCACTGACAAAAATAGATCAACGTGATTACCCCTGAGATTTCCTTTGTAAAACAAAAGTGAAAAATTGGTAAAATCGATTGGCCTCAATTGCTTATGTCCAATGCTGGTTTCTGACGAGGACTGACTTCCATTTATGCCAGTTTTGTCGATACGAACAAAATGGTCTCCAATTTTCGATCATAAAGAACTACTTTTCCGGTAGAAAATTGGTACCTAACCCTATTCATTTCTAGTAAATTGCTTCTTTCATGTAATTGGTTAGCTCTCAAATGTACACAGCCCTCCATAATTATTGGTGCTCCTTTAGATGTTGTTCGCTTCTAATTTTTGTTTTCCAAAGAATATAGCACCAAATTTAGAAGAAGGAAAAAAAAGAAAAAAAATCAAGTCCAATCTCAAATTCAAATGCAATTTTTCAGTGAGTGGGGTCCCAAATTAAGATTTTTTTAATTTTTTTATTTTAACTCAAGTCATGCGTGCCGCAAATATTGATGTCAGTATGTCGCACTTCCCACTTTTGCCAAGAAAACGGCAGCTAATCTTTTCCTCTAATGTTTCACAAGATGGGAGGATACAAAAAGCGGGCTCTTCAACCATTCCTTTTTACACAATCTACACTAATCATCCAGCAACCTGGGTCCTCTCCTCTGCACTCTCCTGTTTAGCTCCCTCAAAAGCTTTTCAGTGGGGTCAAGGTCTGCGAACTGCGATGGCCAATAGGAGGAGCTTGATTCTGTGCCTGGTGAACCATTTCTCCAATTTTCAGTATGAGATTATGCTTCTGCAATAAATATTATTTTTAACTACCATAACCAGGGGTGCCAATAATCATGAAGGTCCTCTGTAGGCTGCATTGATTTTTTTCTTCGTGACCCAGTGTCGGTTTGAGCTAAAGTATGTCATCATCTTCGTTCGTTCCTGCTGCATTCAATGATCCACGCATGACATCAGTGGTGTCTCAAATGTGCATTATGTATTAGCAGACCGTGTGTGCATTCATGGCTGAGTCATCTCAAGGCCTTGAATGACTCACTTTGTAGTTCATATTGTTTGCAAATTTATCAGTAAATGTGGATTATTCCACCATTTTTTTGCATCTTCCGCACTCTCGGGTCACATGATGCATTTATTCCACCACATGTGTGTTGTACAAAAGGTACGCGTTGGTGCCATTCTTAGTTGCTGACATGATCCCTGTCCCCTTTCATCACTAGCTTTTACATTGCTTGCCTCCACCTTGTAATCGTGACATAGTTTGGACGGTGAAAAATATCCTTTCTCCAGGTCTTGTTTAAGTAACAACACACCACTTATAGTATTACACGACTTAAGATTCACGATGGCAAGCGTAAAATCCACTAATGATGTTGACGTATCGGTGACTGCGGCGTCAAATGTCATGGTCAAGTGTTCAGGATCAGTTGTGGGCCCGCGATGGCTGTGATTCATGATTCACGTGGGCGCCGATTATTGAGACGGGGGCCCGTGTTACTTTGTACACTACATGTGATTATACACACTCAAATGCATGTCATTGTGTGTGTGTGAGGACTTACTCAGAGATGATGGAATATGTGGGTCTCGTTCCTCTGGCAACATCACTGAATATGTGGTGTGATTCAGAGAACACAATATCTGAATGTGATTCGAAGAAGGATGTTACAATATGACAAGGTAGGAGTATTTTAATGGAGCAATGTTCCATCCCCAGCTGTTTTAATGCTGTACAGCGGGGGTGTCAAACCGATTTTTGTCGCGGGCCACTTTGGAGTTACGTCTTACTTCAGAGGCCCGACAGTGAAACCACAAAAATGTCGTCTCACCGCATTATTACTTGTACGCACCAAATTTAATGTATTGCAAGTTTTGAAATCGGTCAAGGACAATAGTCAATTATTGTTCAAGTGAGTGTAAACAGGGAAACAAAATGCTTGCGAAATCTCATCATTTATTATACATGACATTTTGGTACAGATTTTAGCA
This sequence comes from Hippocampus zosterae, assembly GCF_025434085.1. Classification (NCBI taxonomy): domain Eukaryota; kingdom Metazoa; phylum Chordata; class Actinopteri; order Syngnathiformes; family Syngnathidae; genus Hippocampus; species Hippocampus zosterae. Next base: position 21,028,547 of record NC_067460.1, on the reverse strand, counting down.
AGGTTCATGCAAGTTGACGCACATGATTTTCTTTCGGAGGGCCACATTGAATGACGTGGCGGACCGGATCTTGCCCCCGGGCCTTGACTTTGACCTCCAGATTAACACTAGCTTTTCATTTTGTTTATACCAAAATTGATAACATACCAAGGCCTCTCACTTACCTTTCTGTACCCTCACTGATAGGCCAAGCACAAGAAGTGGAAGAAACTGATATGGAAACATCAAAGGTAGGATATAACGATATACCCCGCACATTAAGCAGTAACGTGATAAAGCAAATATATTGTACTTGAGACATTTATAACTCTTGTATATGCTCAGTATCATTGCTGAAAAACTGATTTGTGGTTATGGCACGTAGGGCTATAATGTACCCTAGCCCAGGAGGGGAGCGCTACAATTGAATTTAACATCCGAAAAGATCTTTTTACATCCATGCCCTGAACCTTCTCTGGTGCTGAGGTTTCACTGTTGCCAAGGTTCTCTCCAGGAGGGCCAGACGATTGCAGCGCTTTGATTCTGTGCTTTACGAGGCTGATTTCCAAATGGTGTAGTCGCGCCACAGTGGCACACGGGCTCCCTCTCGCGGTAAAGAAAATAATCTTTGCCTGGACGCAGCTCAGTTGTCTTAAACTTTGAAGATCAACATTTAATCTTAAAAGGTTTATTGAGCTTCATCAATTTTATAGTTGTCCTCCACCCCCAAAAAAAATGTTTGGCACTAAGGCACTTCCCACACAGAGTCGTCGCAATATATTTTTTGAAAAAAACACCAAAATATATTTTCATTACTGCTTGGATGAATATCCCATCTACTGTTGTTGATTAGTTAGCATGCTTAATATCAGGACAGCATTAAACTATATTGCCCATCCTAGAACATTCAACATTTGCAATTAGGTAAAATTAATTATTGCAGTCTTTTTCAATAGTGGAAGCAATCGGATTGATGAAGATTTGCATTCACGGCGATCAACAAGCCGATACCTTTTGTGTCACTTTTCTGAACAGTGTCGTCGTGAATTGGATTAGCTCAAGGTCATGATGTGATGACTCATGTGCTGCTTACCAGCTTGAGCTGCAGGTAAAACACTGGAAAGAGTGGCAATGGCGTTGCGTGGCTCAGCGTAGGCAGCCAGTCAACATACCCACACAATCTTATACATTGAGTCAGGTCTCTTCACTTCATTTGCATCTCCTTACACTGAGCCTTTTTTTACGCGTAAAACACATCTTAACTGATAAAATGTGTGTAGTACTCTATCTATATTGTAGCTTGCAGAAGTTAAAAGTATTGGTACTCACACGAGTGAAGGACGAACTGAATGGTGATTGGATCCCCCAAACGGAGACGCAAACAAAATCCGTAACAAAAATATTAATTTACTGAAAAAGTACACAATGAGCCAGGAAAAACAATGCATAAACAAAAAGCGCTTGGAAAAGCCAAGGTAATAGCCAAGAATATAAACGAAATGACAAGAGACCAAAACGAGCAAGATCAAAGACAAAATAATATCAATACTTACAAACGAGGTACGAGAGAGCAAAAACCACCATGATATAATTGAGAGGTCTTGAAAACAAAACTTGAGCATGAGCATTAAACAAGGTCAATAATCCGACAGAGACACGGGCACTTGGCAGTCTTTAAAAAATTGGCTAACCAAATTGGCAGCAGGTGTGCACGCTGGAGGGAAGGCCCTCCTCTGCCACCTGCTGGAGACACACAAGAACAGAATCATGACAGGTACCACCTTTTTACAAACGAAAATTGTGCAAAAAAACCAAAATCTAGCTAACAAAGACATGCATTGTCACGCTACAGATATTTAATCTCCATTTTTTTGGACTATTCTGTCAACATCTCCATTATGATGCTCAAAATAATCCCGATAATCCCAATGTTCACCTCCTCTCTTCTCCTCCCACGTTTCTCTTTGTGTTATAATTACGATGAGTGTGCGATGGGGGTTTATTGAGAACCTATTTTCATCCTATTTGCTGCTGCTGCTGCTGCTGAACCAGGGAAAGGCCCATTTTAAAATGGGAGCTTTAATGTTCGTGCTTTGTTCTTTTATTCGTGCAATCTCGTGGCACTCGCACGGCAGGCTTCTGCATCTGACTTTCGCAATTATATGGAGCAGGACCTCATCATGAAGTGTTGTTATTTGACTTTCTGTCGTGCATCATCATCATCAGTTATCATGCCATCGTGTGTTATGTATCCACGATTTGGCCATGTGACAGCAATGAATTTTGCGATGGTGTCCAATCTTTCATTTTTTCATTCCTTTTTTCGGATTCCGATGGAAAATAAATAGTGTTGGCCAGATGAGGATTGAAGATGTGCTGAGACGAGTGCAGAATATTCATGTTTATATGAACGGATTCATTGAAATAGGGAAGGCAACAATTCTTGTGCCCTGTGGCTGACTGTCGACCAAGCCGATGTGCGGTTTTCCTTTTGCTGGCATTTACTGCGGCTCTCTGCTTTGCTAAACAGGATAAGCAATACAGAAAGTTCATGAATGCCTTTGCTTGTAATGTACTGTGTGTTTCAACAAAACGGGTGGTACGCAGCCGCCTCACAGTTGAAAGGAGGAAGGGGGGTTCAACAAAATGTCATTGTAAATTAGCCAACAGGGGGCATCGGTGGGGAGAAAAAAAATACACTGACTTGGCAATTTGACTTTTCTCTAGAGGAGCTGTCCATTCAGCACCACTCTCTCCTCCAAGCTGAACGCCAAACTTGCGTCACGTGCAACATGCGTGACAAAAGACAACCAAACAAAAACGCCTTTCAGACTTCATATTTCTGACATCGACAACAATGCCTTAGAGCACAGGCATCAAACTCCGGTCCTCGAGGGCTTTTTTTTTCCCTGCATGTTTTCCATCACGCCCTTTTGCAACGCACCTGATTCAAATGATCAGCTCATCAGGAAGCTCTGCAGAAGGCTGATATTGATCCCGTTAGTTTGAATCAGTTTGAGGAAGATGGCATTTTAATATATGCGCTCACTTATTAGTACCGTGAATTAGTAGCGTCACCGAGTTCACCTTGGCTCGCACACCACGACGAGGCGGACACCAGATGGACTCCGTGTGAGACGACTTACTCTGCTTCTTGCTGAAAGCTTTCGCTGCGTCACCATTGCCATCTTGTCCTCCTTTTTCCTCACTTTCTTCTCCCTGCTCTCTCTCCGCTGACTAACAATAGAATGTGACGGTGGCCTCGTGTCTGATGCGAGTCGCTCACTCTCTCCCGCCTCTTAGCTTTACTCGCTAAACTGGATCATCGTCGTATTGAACTGATTTGGCATTCATTCATTCATTCATCTTCCAAGCCGCTTGATCCTCAGTAGGGTCGCGGGGGGTGCTGGAGCCTATCCCAGCTGTCCTCGGGCAGTAGGCGGGGGACACCCTGAATCGGTTGCCAGCCAATCGCAGGGCACACAGAAACGAACAACCATTCGCACTCACACTCACACCTAGAGGCAATTTAGAGCGTCCAAACAGCCTGCAACGCATGTTTTTGGAATGTGGGAGGTAACCGGAGCACCCGGAGAAAACCCACGCAGGCCCGGGGAGAACATGCAAACTCCACACAGGGAGGCCGCAGCTGGAATCGAACCCGGTACCTCTGCACTGTGAAGCCGACGTGCTAACCACTGGACTACCGGGCCGCCCTGATTTGGCATTTGCCACGTAAATTCTCTTCATTGATCGTGTTGTACGTTCGATCCAAATCAAAACTAAACGAAATTGGTACATCTTATTTGGGAACGTGAGCAAGGCAGTTGAGAAAGTGGAGTACTGAAGTACTCAAGGGCAACTTCTGCTTGTTGAGCAGGATAATGCTGTGTGAGTCCTTGCTAACAGGCAGGCCGCAGCCATCTTCATCCCAATCGCCACTTCCTTAGCCTAGCAAACACGTCGACACTGAATCAACAGCACCCTCTGCTAGTTGTTCCCACATAACGCACTCCACTTTGTCTCCGTTGCTTTGGTCTTGTGATTTGCTGGCCACCAGTTCAGGGTACATAACGCCTCTTGCTGGGTCAGCGGGACAGGCACCAGCTCACCCACGGCCCCCCCCCCCCCCCCACATATTGTCAAATGGTATAAAAAAATAGATGGATGGATATAATGCCACATTTAACTTTACATTTCAAGTATTAGAAATCCACCAATGGAAGACCGTCGGTCGCGATATCCCTTCATGCTCAATAGTTGAGATGGTCCCTCGTAGCTTTATTTCACTACGCACAAGCTAGTTAGCATTGATGCATTAGCTTCATTAGCAGCTAATGATGAGTAATTTGCTTGCTGTCTCGAAAATGGCTCCATTGTCTGTAGTGGTCTTTGTCTTTTGTTTCTCTCTCTCTCTCTCTCTCTCTCTCTCTTTTAAATGACAGTATCGCTTGAGGTTTGTAGGTCATTGCTCTCCGGCTCCTCTGACCTGCAGATTAAACAAGTACCGCTTCATTTGGCAATGCAACTTTGATGCCGGAAAGGTTAATCCCTTACAAATATAGCTTCGTAAACATGACGCCATAGCTACTGATTAGCATACAGGTGGAGTGATCAATACGAATATATCCTTTTAGTTTGAATCAAAAATGCGCTGATTTTGATATTCCGGAAGGGATCCCATGAGGAGCTTAACACTATCGCCTGACACTGGGAGGAGGCTGGAGCTCAATACAAAAGAGAAGAATTGCAGCCGGTCCCGCTCTTATTACCCTTCTCATACTCGGCACGGAGGATGGGTTGGCCAACGGCTACAATCGGCGCTGCCGTCCTGCACTCGGGGTCAGCCGGGCTTATCTTGCAAAGAAGCGAAAGGGAGCCATCTAGGGAAGTGGACAGAGACAGAACAGGAAGGAGTGTTAGGGGAAGGGGGGGAGGGGAGCTATCCTGCGCCTGCTCACTGTGAGCACAGCAAGTGCAATTTTCATCCGCAGAGGCAGTGGCTGAGGGAGCAATGGGGGGAGAGTTTCAGCCAGCAAACTGGAAATGCTATTAGTCAGAGCCTCGGACGTTAGAAGGATCGACCGCTTTTGCTTATCTGTGCAATTCCTCACTCTTCCACTTCATGCGGTAGAGTGCGTCGGGAACGTCGCACTGCTGGGTCACCTGCTTCTCCTCAGAGGAAACTAAAAAAAAAAAAAGTGTGAATTTTTGCCACAAGTGCACAGCACTGCGGCACAGAATGTAACGGGAAGCGAAGCAAAATCCCGGTGGATTTCGGTTGCCCCAAAAACATCTGTCCTGTCGGCAGACTGTCGCTTTGCTTTTCCTCGCGTGCATGGGAGGTAAGGATCGCGGAGGCTGTCGATCAGCATGCAGCGGCGTCAACGGGCGGCCCCGTGCCCACAACACGCTATGGACGTTAGACGCACCTCGGTGTACTGATGAAAAGCTTCAAGCTCGCCTGGTAAGGTAAAAAAATGAAAAGTAGAGCGTGTCGCTCGGGGTGTTTTTACTTGTGTGCTCGTTGCAACTGTGCACGTTGAGAAGCGCTCGTGATTGCAAAGGACGGTACAGACAGAGTCTAGACTCCGGTGCTGGTTTCAAGGGTTAACGGATGCGATGCGGTGTCGTGCAAGACCGATTGGACCGCAATGCATGCCGTAACGCTTCGCAAATGGGTTTTTCAGCCTCCATGCACATCCAGTGTGGACTTTTGTGCTTGTGGTCAGGCTGTGACAGCGGTGACCTCGCTCTGCTCCCCCCCCCAACCCCCCTCCACCCCCCGGCGGCTTCAATTTGAGCACAGAACAGCTGAGGAGAGATGCTCACGTGGCTGAAAAAAATAAAATAAAATAATAAGATGGGGTTGGGGGGGCGGGCACGTGCTCCCCGTCCTCCCTCACACGGGCGCACGGCCCCGCTTCCAGGTGGCTCACTTTGCTCGCCGCGTGGAATCCCTCTCTTCTAGCTGCCCTCCTTTCTTTCATCGTCTCCTCCCCTTGTTTGTTTACGCTCCTCCTCCTCTTCTTTGCGTGGTATTTTTAGACAAATTACAGAGCCTCGCAGGAGGAGGGAGAAGAAAAGTGAGAGGGAGAGCAGTTTTTTTGGCAACGTCTGTCCCGCTTGCTTCTTTGGTGCCCACTCGGGACTTGATGAGCTTGATGAGAATGATTTTTTGTGGTGTCAGCAAGGTCCAAATGATTGGTGTGCCCCAGGTATCCGTTCTACACGAGCGGCGTTCAGCTTTCGTCTACCATGCCTTAATCACTCTGATAGGCAGGAGTTGAAGCGCCATCTGTTAGCATCCCCTTGACTTTTGGACACAGAGAGCGACCTGTCTGGCGGCCACACTGTTGCGTAACCTCATGTATGTGCAAAGGCTTGGAGGTTGGACCGAATCCTGTGTTTTTTTTTTGGTTTTTTGCCATCCTCTCTCTCCGGACACGAATGCAAACATCCCTTAACCTATTTAGTTCCAGATTCATTCATTCATTCATCTTCTGAGCCGCTTGATCCTCACTAGGGTCGCGGGGGGTGCCGGAGCCTATCCCAGCTGTTTTCGGGCAGTAGGCGGGGGACACCCTGAATCGGTTGCCAGCCAATCGCAGGGCACACAGAAACGAACAACCATCCACGCTCACACTCACACCTAGGGACAATTTAGAGTGTTCAATCAGCCTGCCACGCATGTTTTTGGAATGTGGGAGGAAACCGGAGCAAACCCACACAGGAGAACATGCAAACTCCACACAGGGAGGCCGGAGCTGGAATCGAACCCGGTACCTCTGCACTGTGAAGCCGACGTGCTACCCACTGGACTACCGGGCCGCCCTTAGTTCCAGATTGACACCTGGAAATCAAAATTGTCCACAAAAGTCAGTAAGAGTGGGAATTGCATCTAAAGATACGGTCGTTTTATGATGGGTTGGCAACAACTCATCATTTCTCTTATTTCAATGGATCCACTCGAGAGAATACCACACTTGGAAATGTCAGGTTTTTCGCAATGTCGAGCGACATGATTTCGTAATGCTCACAATGTCAGCAAAACGTTCCATTGATGAATGTTGACGTCATTGTATTTCATCGTTTTCACTGTGACGTTTGACCAGCGTGAGGCTGATGGGACGCTTCAATGAAATGGCACAATTTTTGGTTCATTCAAAAGTCCCCGAGTAAAAGTAGTGCGTCTCTTTGTCAAAAAGCAATTGAACGTTTGAATGCTAAATGGGTGTTTAAAACATGACGTAAGCATTTCTTGGTGCGGGGGCAGCACGCATGGACGACGGTGTCCCGGTGCAAGCGTGTCCATATTTGGAATTGCCCAAATTTGGAAGTTGTTGCGGCAATGTTACTAGCAAGTAAAAGGAAAGTGTTTCCCGCCAGCTAGCTTGTTGTCTGTTAGCACTCTGAAATCACACTCCACCAACCTCTCTCCTATTGGATGCAACTTCTAACGTAACCACGCCACTCCTTAACTGAACAGTTTTTCCTCAATTGAATTGGTCGGTTTTATTATGAATGCGTGTTTTAAACTAAGGTGCCCTATATTCACTTGATGTCAGCGTGGGTGTTGCTTCAAAACATATGGTCATTTTAAACATAACGCAGTGCTTCCCTGAATGCCCGTGAGAGCGCTTTGATTATGATGAGCACTGCTCTTGAAGGTGCGGTCAACCGCGATGGCCTGTTGACCTGCGGGTCATTGTGTCAGTCGATGCTTTATCTGCACATTCCTTGTTAGCACATTAGAATCATGTCGCCTCAGTTGGAAGGGTGAGAAGGAATTTGAGTCAACCAATGTACCTTGTATGTGTAAGTTTTACAACCCAGGCTATGTCATGTACCGGACGGATCGGTGGTGCGTACTTATCCGTTGTTTTTTTGTCTGGTTTGGTTTTTCGTAATATAGCTTAGTTTTCAAAACCTAGTGACGTCAATTTCTTCTTCAGACATTGAATCTTTTTTCCCAGATACTACACACTGCGGGCGGCGCGGTAGTCCAGTGGTTAGCACGTCGGCTTCACAGTGCAGAGGTACCGGGTTCGATTCCAGCTCCGGCCTCCCTGTGTGGAGTTTGCATGTTCTCCTGTGTGGGTTTGCTCCGGTTTCCTCCCACATTCCAAAAACATGCATGGCAGGCTGATTGGACACTCTAAATTGTCCCTAGGTGTTGAGTGTGGGTGTGGATGGTTGTTCGTCTATGTGTGCCCTGCGATTGGCTGGCAACTGATTCAGGGTGTCCCCCGCCTACTGCCCGAAGACGGCTGGGATAGGCTCCAGCACCCTCCGCGACCCTAGTGAGGATCAGGCGGTTCAGAAAACGGATGGATGGACTACACACTGCCCATATGTGTGCACTTGCCAGTGCCGTCATCAAGAAAAACATCCCAAAAAAATCATTTGGAAACTTCCCCTGACGTACACAGAAGCTTCAGATCATCACAAGGAAACCAGAAACATCCTCAGGCATGTTTTCTCCAGACACTCTCTTTGATCTATTTTCAACTCATTTCTCATCGTAGCCCGCGCACCTCTGAAGCTCGCCAGTATTTCAAATATTGGCAAGGGAAAAGAAAAAGTCACCTCATGTATGGACTGATAAAGTTCCCTGGATGAGATACACAGTTGGAAGATAGTCACAACACCAATAGAAAAGCACAATCAATGAAACCCCACTCGCGGCTGCTAGAATTGGGATGCTTGTAACCCGACTGGGCCACTGCGGACTTCCTGTTTGCCTTTGTGGTCAGCAAAAGAGCACAACTAAATGTATTTTTTTCCTTCCTGGCTGCCACTGTTCATCTTTTACTGACCTCCTCTTATTTTTTTTTCTTTTTACTTCTCTTTCTCTACCATGCTGACTCTCCTCTCATTTATTTATTTTCTCCTATTTTTGACATCTGAGGTGACATGATGGATGACGGCCACATTTTCAATGTTGTATTTATGAATAAAGACAGAGGGGTGTTGGGTCAGCGCCTCATGATGGAAGAGGGAGTTCGAAATTAGCAGAGCGGAAGCACCGGCATGTTGTATGCACATCCATCATTGGGATGAAGTAACGATGACAATGACATTTCTTCCACGCCATGATGCCACATTTCAGTCCGTTTTTTTGTCCTGCAAAATCTGTCATCCAAAAGTTATTTAAGAATTTGATAATTGACTAACAATGGTGTTGACAACATTCTTGTCAGGTGTTCTTAAGACGTATGCAAATAATGACCTGAACTGCATTTTTTTTTTTACAAATCCTCCCCTGCGTCAGTGTCACTCAGCCGTTTCAATCTGCAGATGGCAGCGGCTGAGTCCCTCTGGGTTTTAATCCATTCGCCAACTTCCTGTCCCCCTCTGACATCTTCAAGTCCTGCGATAACCCTCTCCAGAGTGATTTTCACTCATGAATTCAAATCACTGTTCCGTTTTAAAACCAGGCTCAAAATCAGTCATTCTGTAAAACCGCAGTCAGGATAATAACTGAAAGTTCATGATTAGGTGACACACTTGGCTTTGAATGGACAATTCCAATTGACAATCGTAACGAGTGATTGCACGGTTTTCTTATATGCTCAAATTAATTGGAAAATAGTTCATGTTCGGGTTAGCATCAAACTATAAAAAGTTTTCCGATGGCATGAACCCACCCACCGACAAAGTGTACTTAAACTCTTTGCCGCCAGCTAATCAAGTGTGAAAGCAAATGCAGCATCGTCCGCTCACCACACACTCACACACACAAACACACACACTCTCTCTTCTAGTTGGGAACACTTCAAGTGACGGAAAACATGAATGGCTTGACCGGCTGCCATGGTAACTGCACGGCCAAGGCTCAGTCAGACTTTTCCCAGTTAGCCATGTGTCGGCCGTTCAGTGTTGCCAAGACAAGTTGCTAGAATGCGCACTCGCCCTTTAATCTGACGGAGGCATTTGTTACCGTTTGTTATTAACGGATTGGAACGTCACTTATAGCGCACCTCCCCATACAAAGTAGTCACAATGTTGTCTTTGAATTTGCATCAGTCCTGCAGTGACGCAATCCAAAACTGCACCAGCGCACAAGACGGGACAGATTTTCTGCCAAGATCGGTTTGGCAACAGAAAATGCCGTATGTGTCCGAGGATATTGTGGCAAGCGTCAGTTCCTGCAATCAGCAGCACACACTGACAAGAGGAAGTCGTTAACCTGAACAGAAACAATAAGCCTCATTCGATAGCGACCAATCACACAGGCAAAAAGGTTGTTTTTGAGAGGGAGGTGGGGGAGGGGGGGGCTGCGTTTCATTGTACTCATCAGTCAGTGCTTTCTGATGTTTCATATTTAACGGCAAAATGAGTTGGATTTTGGCTGATATAAGCTCAGCGATGCAAAAATTGAACCTGCGACTGAACATCCAGTATATTGACAGGAACGTTCTGTTGCGGCAACGATTTGTGACCAACGTTTGATTCGTCACTGCTTCATTCACAATCGATCTTTCTTGGAAACATGTTGTAACGCGATGGAACACATTTTCTTTTTTTTTTTTGGAGGGGGTGGGGCTGGGGGGTGGGGGCGGTCAGTGCTGCACAATGCCTGAAAGGCCAATCAAACTACTGGGTTTGTGAGTTAGTGTTGCAATGGCACAGGGACGTTCATTCGTTTTATTGCTCGGACCCGAGCACGATACGGAAACATTTGCTCATTCCTGCAGTTTCTGGCATCCCCCTTTTGATTTTAATTTTTTAATCATATATCTGAGAACCTTTGAACAATTTCTGACCTTCTTTGAGGAAGTAAAAATGCCTGATTTCTCCCACCCATTAAATATAAATATGACAATCGATATGTACTGTATCATGGATTATAATGAAGTATGAAGTTTGTTCTTGATTTTACTGCTTGGTGCTTTCTACCGCCTTTATTACCGATTCGTCTTACTTTTTATTGTGTATGTTAAATCGCTCCATGTACAGCACTTTGTATGCAGCGATGGCTGTTTGAAAGTGCTCGAGAAATACTGTTGACTTGACTTGTTGTTGACTTGACTTGAAAGTTGTCATGTTAATATTTAGAATAAATCCAGAGAGACCCGTCATTTTTAGTTTATTGCCACAAAACTTTATCATGTTTTTTTTGGGGGGGGGGCATGCCCATGCCCATGCCCAACTACCCGCTTGATTTCCATACAGTTGAGTAAATGTGCTGTAATTCAGTGAGTGGCTTAAAGAGATGATCGACAGCTGTCCAACTTTTTGGTGGGCTTCTTGTAAATCCATTTTCAACGGAAAAAAGTCGAGTCGTCCATGCGGGTGTCACCTCAAAGCAAGAAGTGACCTCTTGAGTGAGATTTAGAGGGAGCTCAGAATGTAAAGTGACCTGAATGCCGGTGATGTCAGCTCCTCCATTCATGAAGCGCATGAATAATTGAGCGTGCAGTGCAGCGGGCTCCGCTGTTAGCAGCAGCCAAAGGGAAAAGGCGGAATGCAATAAGAGAGCGAAAGAGGCATCGGCGTTGCGTGCAGCCTGACCGTCGCATTTGACGGAGAGCAAAAATAAATAAATAAAATCACAAGAGCTTCGTCGGGCTCCTCGCGGATGCTGCCATCGAGCAGATGATCCGGCGGGGGTGGAGGGAGCAAAAGAAGAGGAAGAATGAGGACGAAACATGGCAGCTTGCTCGACGGAACCTAACCAGCCTCAATTAGACAAAGAAGAGCAGAGCAAAGGATAAAACGAAACGGGACGACCTCCAGTGCAGCTTCCCGCCCCTCCCATTTTCCACTTGTCGTCTTTCAGCGTGCTTTTTCGTCCATTTCTCCCGGCATGATCTGGCACCCATCCTCCCTCGTCTCCGTCATCCCTCTCTCTTTTCCCCCCTCCTCTCCTCCCGCTCCTCTTCATTGCCACCGCATGAATGGAGCCGCTCTCAAAGGGCTAAACTAGTGCTTCTCGACATGGCAACGACCAGGTTAGTGCTTGGCAATCACCTGCCTTCCACGTACAACCTCGTAGATCCCCGACAGGGCTCAATCAACATGTGCTATTTAGGATGGAGGGAAGGAAGCCTGCCCCTCACACCCCCCGGTGCGTCCGCTTTGGCAGCCGGCGCCAAGGGCGATGTAAGCCTGTTATTAGGAGATCAGAGCTGGCCAGGGAAGATCAGTGGCCCTAAGCCTGCTAAAAGTAAATCTCCCCTGCCTGCCTCGTCCATCTCGCCTCCATCCGTGCTCCTTTCCTTCTTGCGGAAAGACAAAAGGGGGGTTGAGAAGAAGGGCGCCGTCGGCGGTGGGATGATTCGCTGGGTGAACAACTCATTGCTGGGGCTCGTCTACGAGGACATGGTGGTGTTTGAGTGCGTCAGCGTGGCCGACGAGGGCTGCCGTTGCCTCGAGGGCTGTTACGGCGACGTGTTGAGGGATCGAGTCTTTCACCAGGGGTATGGCGAGCTGCGGTAGAAGTGTGCTGTGCGTGGAAGGGTGGCGCATGATGGCTGTCGTTATGTAACGTGCACAGTCTGTGTGCTTGGCTTTGGAACGTTTTGCAGTCTGAAACATGCATCGTCTCCTGTTATGTGGGATTTATGTATTGGCGTACGCGAATGCAACCTGAGCACACGCATGCTTATGTTTACGTCTGCGTCTGCACTTGGTGATGTTAAGCGTGGCGCCCCACATGGTTTTTCACAGCCGCAAGACAGGATGAAGGGACTTTTGCCAGATGGGTTGGGTTTTTTTTCCAGGGGTCAGCAAAACCATAAAAACAAGCAGCCCCCCCCCCCCCACCCCTTAGAAAGGCCCGGAACTCTGAGGGTATTGTGGAAGGGAACGTTTGGACCGCTTGAGCCCATCGGATTTAAGAGCTTTAGAGCTTATTTAGCGGAAAGACTGGAACAAAGTGGTGCAAGTAGCATGCTTGTTTTACTTTTGCTTTTTTTTTGGTCCTGTTTGGGATGAATGCGACATGCATTTGGTAATCGACACCTGAAAAGTCCCTCAGTGTGCAGTACATGGCATGCAGATGAGTTAACATAAAATGACCCATTTAGGGCCTGGCTGATGAATGGTTATTTATGTTGTGCAGACTTAGCGTGTGTATGTTTTTCATGACTCTGTAAGATTAAATATTTGATGGCATATATCGGTTGCTCAAAATATGCAATAATTTCACCAACAAGTGATCAAGGACAAAGTGGTCTGTCGCTTTCCTTGCTCAGGCAACAGAACAGAGGAGTATATTTAGTCACAAGCTGAATATCTAAACCTCTGTTGCTATAGTGATCTTCACAAGCTGAGATTTGTGTCAGTTGCATAGATGCATGCACTGCTCCGAGCAATCGGGCTTTTTTTTTTTTATTGCTAAAGCATTTGTCTACACTCTTCCCTATCACTGCGGGGACATATAGACCTCAATGAATAAATGCAGCTCTTCACTGTGAGCAAGCACATTGCAGCACAGCTTCTGGCAAGCAGACATCATGGTTACGCACTTGTTATTCATATTTTTTTTTTAAACTGTTGCGCTACAAATGCATCTTCAAACGGCAATTAATCAGCCTTATTTTAAACATGCACGCAGTTTGTGACCATGAAACTGAATGTGAACCAAACTACGCACTTGAAATCAAGTGTGTACCGAACATGTGAGCATGTGCATATGCAGTATTGCACATGCTCATCGGATACTTCATTGGGAGCACCTCGACAAACGGAAGCGAGCCAATACGAGAGCTCTATAAAAATGTCTGTATCTATTCAGGCATTAATGAACGTAATGACGGCCTTGTTTTAAAACGGCATTTCTGGCAGAAAATGGAAATGCTCCTTATGAACGTGATGTAGTAACAAATGCATATATTTCAATACGTAGGACACGGATTATCCAACCATGTCAAATCAATCCATCATCGATCGGAAATTTCTTTTTACCGTGATAATATCTTTATCATTGCAAGTGCAACAGATTTTTTTTTTCTGCATGAGAGGAACAAATATGAGAATACAAGATAGCTAATGCAGAGATGATCAGTTTGTTAGACAATGGCACTTAGCTTGATTGCTATTGATGAGGGTATGAAAGCAAACCCTCAAATGACACCATGCTTTGCCTCAAAAAGGTGCATCCCTGGAAAATTGTGGTTCAATCGTGTAAAGCCTTGTATTTTATTTAAGGATGGAATAATATTTACTAATTTACAAACTTGTTTGTACTGTAAGTGTGGCATATCTCTCCAAGACAATTTGATAATGATTTGGTTTGGTTCAAATCTATTCTTTTGAATCAAAAGGGGATATACCGATATCCAAAGCTTGCGATGTTGTATAAACAACCCATGATATTCATTCATTCATTCATCTTCCGAGCCGCTTCATCCTCACTAGGGTTGCGGGAGGTGCTGGAGCCTATCCCAGCTGTCCTCGGGCAGTAGGCGGGGGACACCCTGAATCGGTTGCCAGCCAATCGCAGGACACACAGAAACGAACAACCATTCGCACTCACACCTAGGGACACTTTAGAGTGTTCAATTAGCCTGCCACGCATGTTTTTGGAATGTGGGAGGAAACCGGAGCACCCGGAGAAAACCCACGCAGGCCCGGGGAGAACATGCAAACTCCACACAGGGAGGCCGGAGCTGGAATCGAACCCGGAACCTCTGCACTGTGAAGCCGACGTGCTAACCACTGGACTACCGGGCCGCCCACCCATGATATTGTAACTTTAAAAAAACACATTATCACATTGAAACCTAAAGCACAATATGGAGCTTTGGTACATGGAGCAGCAACAAAGAAACAGGATTGGCTAGTTATTTTATATTCAATTGGGCTACGTCAGCTGATCACACTAAAAACAATTAATATTGAGGCACTTACTTGCTAATGCACACACACATTGTGAATCAAGTCAGTTTGCGGAGGAACTCAAACGGTTTACGTTCCCCCTCATCTGGCAACGAGCGTCGTTCTAAAACCTAGATGGCCAAAACGTGCCTAATTCAAATTAAACTGCATGAATAAACTAACCACCAGAGGGTGCTGGGATTGCTCAAATGGATAGTAACCTGGCCTATTCAACAGATTTGGTGCTTTGAATATCATGACATGACAATATCGGGGCAATTTTAGTATCGCGATATTGCCGTTGCCATTACATCTCTATTAGTGGCAGTAATGATCCTCAACTTGAACGTGGTACAGTGTACTAAATAAGTTTTGCTGACGACTAGTATCAAGCCTGTAAAGCCTTGAATGATGTAACTCTTCCAGGGAAGGAACCCCACTGATGTCGATAACTCAATAATTGTCCCGCCATGGTGATGAATGCTTTGGAGTCGTGGTTGTCTGTCTGCCACATCCGTTGCCGGCACAGAGAATTTTGATGTGCAGAACACGTGTTCCCGCATGCAGATTGCGGGTATTTGAAACAATAATTGACCCAAAGTTGTATCGCATCGTTTTGTTTTTTTTTTTTACTTTTAATGAAGTTACATCTTTGTAAATTCATTCATTCATTCATCTTCCATACCGCTTGATCCTCACTAGGGTCGCGGGGGGTGCTGGAGCCCATCCCAGCCGTCTCCGGGCAGTAGGCGGGGGACACCCTGAATCGGTTGCCAGCCAATCGCAGGGCACACATAGACGAGCAACCATCCACGCTCACACTCGCACCTAGGGACAATTTAGAGTGTTCAATCAGCCTGCCATGCATATTTTTGGAATGTGGGAGGAAACCGGAGCACCCGGAGAAAACCCACGCAGGCCCGGGGAGAACATGCAAACTCCACACAGGGAGGCCGGAGCTGGAATCGGACCCGGTACCTCTGCACTGTGAAGCCAACGTGCTAACCACTGGGCTACCGGGCCGCCCTTCTTTGTAAATTGATTCTTTAAAAAAAATTAAGACTAAGTTCTATTGCATGATATACATTTTTTTATATCATTGATACCGCATACATTGCTCTCATCTCTTGTGATTGCTGTCCATATATCTAGATTTATCGGCTCAATCTTTTTCTCATCCCTTCAAATCTATTCTCTTTCCAGCACTGCCAGTAACTCCAACAAGAGCACTCCTGCTTGCTCACCAGTCCTGCGCAAACGCTCGCGCTCTCCCACACCACAGAGCCAGGAAGGTGACAACATGGTGGAGAAGGGCTCGGACCACTCCTCGGACAAGTCCCCGTCCACGCCCGAGCAAGTAGTTCAGAGGACCTATTCACTGCAGTCGGCACGCAGCGGGGGAAAGAACTCTAAAGTGAGTGACGCCGTTTGCTTTTTCTGAGCGTTTTGTAAACTTTGGAGCCCTATCTCTGTAGTTTTGACAGTTGGAGAAATATCACAATGTGCTGCACATTGTCATGTGAGCTATTATGTATACTTTCCATAAAAACTGAACAAAATAATTGGTTTCTAAAAATGTCAGCTGGTGAAACTTTACCCTTTTTTAGGTGTCGGAATTTCATTCATTAAAAAAAAAAAACGTTAAATCACATTTTAGCTTTAGTCTTGGTGATGTTTGGTAAACGTGAATTGGGCCCCGCCTGTGTAAAGATCAACTGACTGGAGACAATTTGGAAAGACGCTCAATTGTCAAGCATCGCTTCTAACGAAGCATCTTGGAGCAAAAGCCAGTTTATGAGGTTAAAGGAACTGTGCTCAGAGACGGGGCTGAGGTGGAGTAAATTAGGGTGAGACATCTTCTAAAATCTGCGTTTAATCCTCCTAATAGCACAAATTTGAATAAGTCAAATGGCCCATCTGGCCAACGTGACCAACAAAAGATTCAAAGTTGCTGTGAGACCCGATGGTACTCCTCCATAGGTACTGAGTGAAGTTGGTTGATTATTCCAGAAGGACAACCTCAACTGCATGTGTACTGATCGGAGATCAATGTCAGTCGTGGCCAACACAATTTCTAATTAGCGTTTTGGTGAAGTGTCTTGCCTAAGCTTTGGTTTTGCCGCGAGAAAGGGGAAATTGATTTTCGATTGTATTTGTCACGTACGCTAATGAATGCTAATGAATGCTAATGAAGCCATGTCACATTCATGGGCTCATTGTCTGTGTCCTCTTTTAGTTCATTTACCGTCTTCTTTGTTCACTCATCCACTCACAGTGTGCCCCCCCCCCACCCCCTCCCTCCGCGTTAGCGGCCACTTCATGTCACATGATAACCTGTGCCATCTGATGACAACAGTTCTGTTATCTTCAGCTGATTTTATTTTTTTTTAACTTGGTATTAATTTATTTGTGCTTTTTTTTTTCTTTTTTTTTGTCGATCTGATTTTGCTTTTCTTTTTCTTCTCCTGTCTGCATGATAGTCTCACAAGCGACTTTCCAAAGTAAGCATTACTCTTTCTGTTCTTCAAATGTTTCCGTGCTCCTCCTGCTCTTCCTCCTCTTCCCCCCTTCGTGTCCCTCCTCTTGTCTCGTCAAGCTGCACCGTGGAAACATCTCACCCTCGGCCCGGCCTGCTTCTCCATCCTGTAACCATAAACAACAGCCAATTACACCTCGCTCACCTCCTCTTACCTCCTCCTCCCCCCTTCCCCGTGTTTCCTCTGCAGTGATTTGCAATGTAGCGCTTGTTAATGGATTGATGAGGCTTTTGCACTCGCTGGCTGCCGTATTGTGTACATCTGCGCAATCTAATAAAAACCCAAGCCAAGACCTCTACCGTGTACTGAAATAATGGGAATGGGAATCAATACTTGCCAAAAGTTATGAATCACCTTGTGTTCACTACATTGTGCAGATGTACCAAAAGTTTTGGCCGTTGAGTGTAAATGCATTGGGATCGTTTATTGGAGTACTGGTGCATAAACAAATCGGCGTTTTAACGTCATGCGCACAGGCAATGCGTGGTCTGGTCTGATAATTATTCCATTTCCTTTTCCTGATTTTTTTTTTCCCTCACAATTTTTCCAGATTTTTTTTTTCCTCACAAAATAGAAAGGTGAAATATGAACTTTCCCCTAATAAAGTCTTTAAAAACATGGTTTAACAAGTTTGGGAAGCGCTGTGCTCCGGTTTTCTCATCCATGAAAGTTGTTGCTTGGCAGAGTTTAAAATATTTCCGAAAAACATTGATGTTGTAAAAAAAAAAACGTGCATCGGACAATACAGTGAAAAGTGCGTCAACAAGAGGGTTGTTTTAAGGCTGCCTCGTGATGCCCTATTTGCTGCAATGCACAAATCTGCTTCACACACACGGCAACGCACACAAACACAAAGCGCATGCCAAACGATTACATCACTCCTCGCTTCTGTGCCTCAAACTAAGCCGTCCACAACGACCGCCCGCCCTCCACCTCCTGCTCCGCCCAATCGCAATCCCCACCCTGGTGTAAGCCAGTCAGCACTGGTCACATGACCCCAGCCATGGCGTGAGGTCGTCCCGGCAACGTGAGCTTGATCACCCTAACCCTAATGCAATCCAAATAAAAGAGCATGTTCGACAAATAGGGGGGCACCCTGCCTCCCTGCACAAACACCAAGAAAATCACGCCGGCCTGGCTGCCGCATGAAAACTGGTCCGAGCGGTGACATGAACAAGATCAGGCCCGCGTCCCGCTGCGCTTTGATGACAGCAGGCCACCCCATGAGACTCTTGGTTTTTCATTCAACGCTTGTTTGACTCACTGGTTGTTTTCTCTTAAATTTTTCTTTCAGTATGACAGACTAAACCTGATTAAAGTAAGCATTTTTCTTTTCTTTTGACCTTTTTGGCCTTCCTCTCCACTCGATCCCTCGTCTCGCCACTGCCGTAGTGCTTTTGCCAGGATCCTCTGAGATAGCTGCGGTCCTGTCAGTGTTCTCCCCTCCTTTTGAAAGGACCTTTGTAATTCTTTTCAAGCTTTGTAATAGTTGGAATGCTGAGAGAAAGCGTTTTCATTTTTCATCGCGTATCCGATAAATGTCATGATCCAAACAGCAGAAACGTAAAAGTCAAACGTTTTTTTTTGGGGGGGGGGGTGTTGTCAAAGGTCTCATGCACTTGCCACATCAAACATGTCACACGCACATGCATGCACGCACACTCACACACGTGTGCACTTCATCCAGCCTTTTGTGTTGCTGTCCCCTTCAAATGAGTCTACACTAGCTCAGCGATTGTCACAGCCAGGCCTCGGCGAGCAGTGAACGATGTTGTGTTACGGTAAATGACGCGGCTGTAAGTGACTGCTTGTCAAATTCTGAAACACAATAATTGTCCTTTCAAGAACACATGTAGCATTTTTGTTTCAAAGACCAAATGCACCTGCTCATCATCTTTCCTGCAAGCACGTCCTAAAACTACAAAGCTGCTTTCAAGGCAGGTTCTGCAAAACATATTGTTTGCTTTTGGAAGGGATGTTTCTTTTTCAATTTTTTTTCTTGATAAAATGCAACTGTTTCAAGAGAGCTTTCTTGTTCACACGTTGTTGTTTTTGTTTTGAAGTAAAGATGCACTGGTCCTTTATCTTTGACCCGCATCTCTTCCACTTTGCTCCCTTGAATGATCTCCCGCATGGTTACCATTGACCCGTCACTTTTAGAAGGCTGGAAATAGTTGTGATTGAGATTATTAACGTTGAGATACTCTGCTGCCCCCTACTGTTCTGAAGCTAGATTGTCCATTGTACAGTATGATATGGCTACATACTGAACACTTCATTCGGTACACTTATACAGTTAAATTGAGTAAATCGTTAAATATGGCAAGAAAAAAAGGATGCTCAGTTTTGATTGAATATGTCAGAGAGTTAGAATTTGTTTTTTGTTGGTTGGTTGTTTTTTGCGGTTGTAATAGTTGGCTCAAGGTACTGCAACTGAAACTGAGTATTAATGGCTTCATTTTTTTTCTTGGAACTCCTTAGATGGTGTCGGTGTAATATGACATGTTTGAGTATTTGATGTCGTGGAATGCAGAGTTGATGATTTATTTATATTGTGGATAGCGCTGAATGTATGTATCAGTGCAGTGGGCTGCATTTTAGGCTGACCTTTGTATGCAAAACGCAGTTTCACTTCTGGCGTCTTGAAACAAAAAGCCCATTAATTCTAACAGCTCCTATATTGTACACACTCAAGATTACAAATCCCGTCCTTCTGAAAAGTAACAATGTTCAGTCTTGATTCAAACTGCGATATAATGATATTATGCCTGAAAATCATGTTGTCAATTGTATTCATCTCTGACAGAGGTCATCAAAACTGAGCATTATTCTTGTATTTATTTATTGTTAAAGAAAAACCTTTTCATCGGATCTAATTGCAGTGTGCAAGTCCCTGTATACTAGTTTTTTGTCATTTTGCACACCTCCCCAGCACGGAGAAGAAGTCGTAAATTGAATAATCAAAATCTCCTTTCTCTCTCTTTTGTTTTTATCTCTTTGCCTCTGCAGAAGAGCCAAAGCTGGTATAACGTAAGTGCTCATTTTCTTACTGTATATGTCGTTAAGGTGTTTTTGTGTGTTCATTGTGTAAGACTGTGTATGTGGATTGCTGACATGTCAATGGCAATTATAGCGTTGGTCGAAAAAAATAGCACGGGATTAAAGCAGCACTCGGTGTCCTTTTGTCCAGAAGTCAATATTTACATGATCATGCTGGTAACACACATGCTTTAATGTACTACTGCATTTTTTTCCCCAATGATTGGCTAATTAAAACAACTGATAGGAGCAACAGGAGTACTATTTCAGTCGAATGCGTCTTTTTTCAGGTCTGCCTTGTGGCTGATTTACATGGAGTGTGTGTACCACCAAAAAATAAACATTCACATTTGAATGTTTCAGTTCAGTCATGTTTCAGTTCACCTTTTGGTTTTCATGGTCATATCTCACCACTCCACATGACAAACTTAGAATCAGTTAAAAAAAATAAAAATGGAAAAACATCTGTGTGACAGAGCGTGTGTCACATTCCACTTTGCCTGTTCAGAGTTTTTACAAATGTCACGAAAAGAAAAAATAAACAATGCATCACAGTGGGTTTGTTTACTCAATTGACAGTCATTCAAGACTTGGGACACAGGTTATGTTTAAAGTTCTCCGTGAATTTTAATACTTCCTTGGCAAGACCATGTGGACATTTCTGATTCCAACTTCGATGTCGTATCTCAGACACGGCCCACTGCAATGGAAAATACAAAATATGTCGTAATAACGGTAAATTCAACAGGCAATTGAGTATTGCGTTTTTTTAACCTACCACCAGGTGGCGTACCAACCCTGTAACGGCACCGCTCTGCTTCCTCCCAAATCCTCGCTTGACACACTTTTTGACTGTCTGTTGTTTTGAATAAGCCCGCAGGGCACAAGAATAGGAATTTTGGATTTGATATCACAGCCTTGAACCTTTGCCCCGCCCCCAAACGTGTTTTTTTAATCAAATCCCATATTATTATGATTATTATTATATTATATTCCCTGTTTGTGTACACTCTCTCCCCAGCATGAAAGACAACACATCATGAGAGTAAGCATGACTTGCATTTTTTTAATTTTTTGCTGACTCTGGCCTGTCAGACTGGTGCCATGCGACGTCTCCCCAGTCTGTTTGTCATCTAATTTACCGAGTGCTATTCCCACCTCACTGCAATGCCAAACTTCACATTTACATCCCGTATTTATCATTTACAAAGCTTCAAATGCACGATAATTGTTGCTTTCAAGGCAATGTCAAAATGTATTTACAGTAGGTATTGAATTATGGATTGGAATTAATTAATTCTTATATAATGACAATTCTGATTTCCTATTCTGGTATGCAACAGGTGGCAACAGACGCATGGAGGTTCTCGCTCTACTAAACAAATCCATCAATGGGGTAGGGGGGGGGGGGGCTATGTGCAATATTTTAATGTCTTAACATTTACATAGCAATGGAGCATGAGGCCTAAAGTTTCTGTGCCCAAATAGAGACAAGGATGCCATTTGGCTATCAGGAGTGGACTCTGAAAAGAGAACAATGCAAACAAGGGTGTGCCCAAAAAGCACCAAGAGATTCTTGAATACCTCACCCATGCAGTGCATTGCAAGCATGCTTACTCACATCCCTTCTACTAATATCAGGATAACGATTAGTGGTTCACGTAGTTGCAGATGACATGACTAACAATCCACTTTATCAAATATCCTTTACAGGGGAAAATATGATGATGGTTATTGTCACACGAAGATCCCCTTAAATCTTACCGGAAATTGGGACTATAATGCGATGTTGCAAATTAACTCATTCGCTCCCAAAGACGTTTTCAAACGTCTTTTCAGACTTCGTCCAGAATTGGCTGCTGATGAATGAGTTTAGAGAGTCCAGTCTTGTGAGAGTCAATATGGAACATATCTTTTATCATGATTCGGCGTGACGCGCCGGTCAGTCAATCGTCTCAATCCCCGCCACCAACGGCAGTCTGAGATTTTGGCTTTTTCTTTGCCACTCTGCCATGAAGGGCAGCATCGGAAAGTCGTCTGTTCGTTGTCGATGTTGACACTTCCGTTTTGGAGGTACCGTTTCCTGAAGCTTGTCAGTTGAGGACGTGTGCGGCATCTGTTTCTCAACCTAGAAATGAAGTTACCTTTTCCTACTTCTCTTTCTGGTTAAAGCCTGTTTGTGCCAGGTGGCAATTTTGCAACGTCTTTCCGATGTCAATTGGCCAGTCATGGACACAAAAAAAAAAAAAACCTGCAAAGCTGGGGATGTGGAAAGCAGATGGCCTCACATCTTGACACCTGAATGATGGAAGTGCATTTTTGGGGAAAACTAGTCAAATAAAACTGAAATGAGCAACCTTTGTATTGGTGCTCTAAATAGTCACTACCTGTACTTCTAAAAACGTGTCACAATGACAGACGCAAGTCGACCACTTGAGTTACTCTTGCTTGAGTAATAGTTGTTTTACCCTTTGTGAGTGTTGCGAACCACAAACAGTGCAAGTGTGACAGCAACAAAGGGTCGTCTTATTTTTCATGAGATTTTAGGGATGTTTACGGGAATAACGTGATTCAATGAAAACGGCAACAAGGTTTGGGCTTGATTCATTGGCACAAGCTTTATCCGAATCCTTCCTCTGCAGCTCTCAATTCAGTCTGTGCAAACAAGAGGGAAGACATTGACAAAAACATTTTTAAAAAAGCATTGGGGGAGTGCATGTGGCCATGAGTCAAAAGTGAAAAAGAGCTGTTGAGGCTGCCAAAAAAAGATGCCGTTTTACAAGGGGTTTTCCTCGTTCTTCATCAGCGCAGACTCCGAAACCCACCCACATTGCGGCAAGAGGAACACATCCTGAAGTTGAATATTAATGAAAATCCGCTGTAGTCAAAAGGATGAGCTTATCATCCCCCTCCACCCTTAAAATGACTCATCCCCCAATCTGGTTTACAGTACCAGTCTTCTCCATCCCTGTGTGTTTGTACAGGCTGTTAATAGTTAACCAGATCTATAAATACTGTCCCTCCCCGACTCCGTCGCCACTGCTTTGGTGCCACAATGACCTCGTTCTTCACTTGATTTATTGGAGAACAATGAGTTGAATGATTTTTAAATAATGGGCCGCTCAGAGCTGCGGTGCCGCAAGTCATCTCCGAGGAAAACTTATTCCGTCAGCCTGAGTTCGGATGAAATTTTTAACCGCATGCTAGAAAGGCCACTTTCTACTTAAGAGACTTTATTTTATTTTATTTTTTTTTTTTATGTGAATAAGCGGAACTTTACCATCAGTTTCTGCCACAATGATTTCAGTCCTTCGAGAGTCGTTAAAGGCCACATATTGGCCAACAGCAGGACGTCTTTGGAATGAACGTTTGGGCTCGCAACCGCCGTGGCCTCGATGACCACGCTTGCCTTCTGGATTCTTGTCAATATTTTTAGTCAAGTGTCGCATGCATGCCACTGTATGTGGAGTGCCATCAAAATAGAAGATGCAAGCTTTGCATTTTTTGGGGATTATCGGTCATGTGTACATGGGAGGCCCCGCAACTAAATTTAAGCCAGGGTGAGCAAGGAGGTTAGCGCCCAAAGCTAACGATACATTCCTCGTTGTTCGTTATCTGCTTTTTTTTTTTTTGGCACACCTGTCTCATCTGGCTTCCGGCTCCATCAACCCAAATGTACCATACAAAAAAAAAGATTTTTTTTTTTAATTGAAAAGAAGAATAAAGAATAAAGAAGGGGCGGCCCGGTAGTCCAGTGGTTAGCACGTTGTCTTCACAGTGCAGAGGTACCGGGTTCGATTCCAGCTCCGGCCTCCCTGTGTGGAGTTTGCATGTTCTCCCCGGGTCTGCGTGGGTTTTCTCCGGGTGCTCCGGTTTCCTCCCACATTCCAAAAACATGCGTGGCAGGCTGATTGAACACTCTAAATTGTCCCTAGGTGTGAGTGTGAGCGTGCGATTGTCTGGCAACCGGTTCAGGGTGTCCCCCACCTACTGCCCGGAGACAGCTGGGATCGGCTCCGGCACCCCCCGCGACCCTAGTGAGGATCAAGCGGTTCGGATGATGAATGAATGAATAAAGAAATATTTACTTTGTTTGGGAAAAAAAATCTTTTTTTACATTGATCCATGTTCTTAAAAATGTAAATGATCTGACTTTGTCAAATGGCTGATTTTCAAGTAGTCCGCGATGCAAATATGACGTACATGCATTGCAGTTGATTAAATCACTTTTTGGATTTCTATCATGAATATCAGATGTCAGATGATGTTCACACTCTTGATTCTCTGCAGCCATTTAATTTCCTAGCATTGTGATTAAAATCAGATACGCTCACCGACAGACAATACGGCGCATACAGTATTTTCTTGGGATTCAAACATCGCCAGTGGAAGGTCAAAGCTCGAACACATTCAATTCCTGGAAACTGTTTGAAGTGTGATTCGTTTCGATTTTTTTGAAACCGTGTTCCCCATCGGAAACATCGGAGAATCGAAATCATCCGTTCCAACATCAATTTGGGGGGCATATTATGCTCACATTCCTTAAGGCAAAACCTCAATTGTACCGGTTCCACTGCACGGTGACATCCTCCTAAATGTTATAGAACTTGATCAATTTTGTCTATTTCCGCATTGTTGAAGGGTCTTGCAGTTTCACGTTTTATGATACGTTACACTGGCTGGGTCATTCCGGAGCCCAGTTCTGAGTGTGTCCCGATTGATGGTGTTGTTTTGCAGTCGGAGGTAACTGGAGGTTATGCTCACATCTGTTCTCTGTAACTCAATCACTTGGCCAGACTCAACACTCCCTGCGGCAGACTTAAAACTTCACGTTTTCTCTAAACATCCTCAACTACCCCTTGGCTCCTTCGCCATTCTTTCACTTCTTAACGTGCTTCATTCTGTGGGTCCTAAACAGACTAATTACGAAAGGCTCTCAGACCCCCCAAGGCAGCTCCACATACAACTTGCACACTTCCTTTGGGATAAGAGAGGGGAGTGGCGTTGGTGGGGAGGTGGGTGCTTCTGCCATGATAATAAAGGACTTGTTGCTCGGGGTTACTCAAGGGCAATGGCTCGAACTCCTCTTCCTGTGTGTGTAAGAGGAAGAGAGAGAGAGAGAGAAGGCTCATGTGGTTGAAGTGCGCCTGTGTGTCCAACGCTCAACATTGACACGGAGCAGCAACCCAACACACAGAACAGGGCAGCCACTCAACTTCAACGTCAGTGGCAACGGGGTGCAAGGCAGGATATTTGCTTGACTCCATGAGACACAAAGAATCGAACATGGAACCAGATGAGGATTGTTTGATGTCGGATTGGGAGTCTGTGCTGGCGCTGGATGAGGCCCTGGCAGGTTGGCTTCTGCAGGGTTCAGCAACAGGCGAATTGGGTTGGGAATGGGTGTGGGCCACTTCAGACCTTTGGGAACCTGAGTGGAACTCTGAGGAGATCCCTGCAGTAAGTCATCCGCTACTTTGTAAATAAAGCCACGTTTTGCGGGGAACTGGACCAAAATGTGGGGGAATTGAAAACAAATGGTGTGCTGAATTTACTCCATTTGATTTTGTCAAGTAGGTGCATGGAATAAAATCATCTGGATGGAGATACATTTTTAAGTAGACTATATGTTGAATTTTTACAGAAGTGTATCCATATCCAGGGGTGTCCATTGTGTGTGTAGTCACTTGACAAAATCAAATGAAGTTCAACAAAGCATTGCTTTGGGTCTACATGGAAGCGGTGGTGTCAGCATAGTTCTGTGGTAATTCCCCATCAATAAATAAAGTGCAGGCCTTGTTGTGACTCGTTGCTATTCGAACGCTCAAAGAGGTCTGGCGTCATATCGCAGGCTGGTTTCTCGTTAGCATTCTGCACAGAAAAGCACAAATTTTAAGATTCAAACTTGCTTGTCAAAGGAGAACCTTCTTTTCGTACCGTACCTGCATTTTCAAGCGCAGCCACGGCATTAGTTACACCTGCATATAAGAGTGTTGTGGCGATTGCGGTTACTAGTAGTTTGCAGTCATGTAAAACTGCTGCATACAGAGGCACACGGAACTCAATTCACCAAAATACTATTTTGTCCGTGAGCGAAAATAAAACGGCCCAAATCAAACGTACACCTCACAGACTGTCCCACAAAATGCATTGCTATATTCCCTCGAGGAATTGTGCAGGTGTAGCTCATGTTTTTCGCCGTTGTGGAGCGTATACGTTTGCTGTGTGATGCCAAAGCGAGAATGTGTGACCGTGTTAAATGCGCACGGCATGTTCGCCGAATGACGTGAAGTGGGCTGTTTTGGAATTGAGCTTCTACTAAGACGCAGCATTTTCTGTGTAACTCTGCTTGCCATCGAGTCAACGTCATGACCAAAAATCCCTCACACAACCCTCAATAATCACCAGGGCCAGTCAAGGCCCCCCCACCCCTGCCGCCGCCGCACACGCTCCGCTTGTGTGTCAACGAACAAGCATGAAGATGCCTGTGCGTTTGCGTGCACTTGTACATGGTCCAGCAATGCCTCTCGCTGTGCTCGTCTCCGCAGGTGCTGAGCCCCACTTACAAGCAACGCAATGAGGACTTCAGGAAACTCTTCAAGCAGCTACCTGACACTGAGAGACTCATTGTTGGTGAGCGGGATGCCACTGACGCACAGATGCCATCTGAAACGATTGGCTTTACACCACTCGGAAGGTCACATGTTTCAACTACTGGCTGTCATTATGAAATTTGACTTGCCTCACGGTCCTCGTGAAGCCGACTGCCATAAAAATCATCAATTGGACTGTGACATGTTCATGTTTAAAGATATCCACGTGGCCTTTTTGTGGTCAAGAGTTGCACTTGCAAATGTGGTCTGCATCTTATTCATGCATCCGTTTTTTTTCATGCATCCACTTTAATTGAGGACATTTGAATCAACCTTCAGGTTGGGAGTTGACCACTCTCCCACCTGAAATGAAAAAAAGTTCCTCAAGGAAAGTGTACTCGCATCTCTGACAAAAAAAAAAAAGGGAAAAATATATTGACTGGTGTTATTAAACCCACATTACTGTTCCACCTTCCAGACAAGAAATACTCCATCAAGAGTTAGGAAACAACAACCGATCCATTCGGGTTTCTTTTTCATTACTTCAAAATGTCCTGAATTGTAAATGAATACTATCATCATTGATATTAAGAGCTGTTTTCGGAATTATTTGCTAAGCCCAAAAAAAAGTTGACCTTCATTTTGGTCAGTAATTATCTAATTTTTGTATTGATTTATTTTGACCGAACAACTGCTGACATGGCGGCAATAGCCTACAGTTCTAGTGAGTGTCATTCATTTTGTTTTGGGGTAATGCACTTGTTTACATCGCTGACTTTGATGCATCTAGCATGTAATCCTTTCTCTCAAATCCCCATTCACAATCCGGACAAACAGGGCTGATTGCAATCGAAATCGAAAATGTACGTTTTGATGATGCCGTTTCATGTCTTTGTGGATCTAGACTATTCCTGTGCTCTGCAACGGGACATCCTACTACAGGGACGACTCTACCTCTCCGAGAACTGGATCTGTTTCTATAGCAACATATTCCGCTGGGAAACACTGGTATGCTTTTTGCCACTCTCTGGGTTCTATTTTCGTACCCGGTGCAAGTCTGGCACGAGGCGCGGGGTAATTCTACGCAGGGGCAGGCTGGACTGTGTTTTGGCATTTTTACTGATGTCAAAACCCTGATGCTAACCGTCAATCAAATTCACCAAAATCGCGTCATACTACCGATATACGCCGATACTTAGAAGTGGCTCCAACAGGCGTAAACTTGAGTTTACGTTCAGCCACCAAATTGTCAGCTGCGCCGTGTGCATGTCGAAGCATCCACCCTCGGCAGGCCAGAAAAGCCAGCATCGCACAAAGATGCGAGCCAAATTATCAAACAAATGCAGTCAGGCTTGCGTCAGCCCAAAAATCAGACAGTGTAAGTTTGAGCAGTTTTTGCATGCGGCCGTCTGCGATTTATAGAGCCCTCTTGTGTTGCCATTTCACTGGAGTAGTTGGCCCGTGATTTCTGAGGAGTATTTGTACTTTGCATCTTCACACGTGCAGCTAACGGTGCGGCTAAAGGACATCTGCTCAATGACGAAAGAGAAGACCGCCCGCCTCATTCCCAACGCCATCCAGGTCTGCACTGACAATGAGAAGGTAAGGTTTTGCTGCAAACGATTCCAACCAAATGAAACGACTGCAAAGACAAGTTGATCTGTATGAAAGGAATGTATTTACAGTTACATTGTATGATGAAAAGAGGACATTTTGTACTGTGGGAATTGTGTCCATTTAGTTGGGGGGGGGGGGGGGGGGGCTTCAATGTTGATTCCTCCGATGTCCTCACCGGATTATGCTCTTCATGTGCTTAATTATTTTTCTCGGCAGCACTTTTTCACCTCTTTTGGAGCCAGAGACAGGACGTACATGATGATGTTCAGACTATGGCAGAATGCGCTGCTTGACAAGGTAAAACAATTGAACTGGAAACCGAAATGATGCGGTGAAAAGGACACTTTGATTCGCTCCTCTTTCATCTCTAACTGCTTTAGACAACAAAGTGTATGCAGGAAAGTGGTGAAGATTGCACGATTGTCTGTGTCTAATGTGTCGTCTTGTATTATGTTGTCATTTTATGTTAACTTTTGTTTTGAGGACTTATATTTACAACATTATTCGTCAAATCCTACTATAATTACTAAAAACTATAATTCACCACATTCCGCACTTGGTAAAGCCACAACGCTCAAATTGTGCTTTCAATCCACTGGAGAAAGTCCAGAAGATGTCCAGTGGACTACATTGTGATCTTCCCCAAACTTTCTAATTCCTGTGACGTTGTTTTTTCACCTCAGCCGCTGTGCCCCAAAGAGCTGTGGCACTTTGTCCATCAGTGCTACGGCAATGAGCTCGGCCTGACCAGTGACGACGAGGACTACGTTCCCCCTGATGACGACTTCAACACCATGGGGTGAGTGTGGCCGCAGACAATTCTCCAAATGACATGCCGATTGATTAAAAGCTGTTTACACGGGCGCAATGAAAATTGTAACCTCCTCTTCTCTTTGTTTATTTGCACTTACTTAAGAGTTCCTAATAAGCGGGAAGCGGGAAGTGGATTTCTAAATGAAAAGCAGCAGAGCTGTGTGTAAATGCCTTTCCCGAGTAATTATTGTGCTCTCTTTTGTGTTGCCAGGCGACTAGTTTAAAGAGATTGTCGCTCCTAGCAGTAGAGAGTGTATTTTGCTGATTGAAACAAAGTGAGACTGCAGTGGCAGATTTCCCAAATGAAGTTTTCTTCAGGACAACTCTCTGTTTGGTCGGAATAATCGTCATAAAAGCAAAAGCATTTTTTGATTCACATCTTTTTTTTAACCCATTCAACATTTTCTTTTGGCTGGACCAGACCAAACATTTTTTTAAAATGTGTGAGATATAAATAGTCACAAATGTGGTTTTTGTAATTATTATGAGCTAATTCTGACTCTATTTTGCCGCCCTCTACTGGATAATGAAGAACAGGTGGAGAAAAAAAATTGTTTCAAGGACCACAGACGGGACAAGTAATTTTTTGACGAAATAGCAAAATATATATGTAAAATATGAAAAAACGTAACGTTTACATTTTGGCCGTTTTGTCATTTTTGCATGAATGGGATGTCCGAAACACGGACACCACCTTTACGTAAAAATCTGTCCATTTGAGTATAGCGCTTATCCTCATTAGAGTCGCAGGTGAGCCAGAGCCGATCGCAGGTGACTTTGGAGGCAGTGTCTCCCCCAGACTGGTTGCCTGTTTGCAATCTGATCATACAAATGTCATTTCTTACCATTTGCTTGACATGTATTGAGAAAGAGAATGATTAATTTTGGACATGGAACGTATCAAAAAGTGGAGGAAAAAAAAGATGTGAGCTCTTAAAAACAACATCTATTTTAAAAAAAATGTCCAATGTTATTTTTCCGGCGCTCCCATTTGAAGATGAGATCAACACTCGGGTGTGAATGTTTATGGGATTAACTTGATCTTACTTTGCGGCTTTGTGGCACCTTCAGGTTCAGTGAAGAGATTCCCAATGAGGAAAATGAGATGAACAACGACAACTTATCGAAAAGCAGTGCAGAAGCCAAGCCTGAGGCGAGTCCACCTCTTCTTCACAAGAAGGTTGTCCCAAACAGCACCATCAACCGCACGGGCAATCATGACACACCCATCACAGTAAGTCGTGTGCCACATTTGAACAACCCTCATCGAAAGAATTATTATTGTTGATGTTCCACATTATGATTGCCAATAAAAGGCTTTCTGTGCTGTTGCCCCCCCCACCCACCACCACCCCTACACCAGTTTGACCTCTCCACAGATGATTTCACAGACTGCCAATTGGATGGCGAGCTGTTAGCTGTGCCCCTGCTGGTGGAAGAGAAGAGCAACGACACCAGCGCGACTGGCCTTCCCATCCCCTCACCCTCACTCGACTTCAACGACAACGAGGACATCCCCACGGAGCTCAGCGACTCTTCAGAGACACACGATGAGGGTGAGTGCAAAGGGCAGATTACATCATGTGTAAACCAGCGATCAATGTCAAAAGAGAGGCTCACAAGATCTGTGCTACTTCAACTTTCACAATGAACATTCATACATATACATATTTATGGAGCTCGCTTTGTCCCCAAATATTAGATGCTTGGAATTGTTCTAAATGTCTGTCAGATAAATCATGGATTCGGGTGTACCTAAGGCTTTAGGTCAATCCTTGGTTGACGATTTAATCGATTGATCATGGTTACCTTTCATCCTTGTTCATGTTTGTTTGTTTCTGTGACAGGTGAAGTTCAGGCCTTTCACGAGGATCTGAATGGGAGGCAGCACATCAACGAGATCTACAAATTTAGTGTGGACAAGCTGTATGACATCCTCTTCACAGAGTCGCAGTTCATGAGTGATTTCATGGAGCAGCGGCGATTCTCAGGTTTGCATTCATACTATTGATTAGCAATGGCTAAGGAACGATATGTAGCAGTCTGACACATCGGTGAATCATCATCTGTGTCAGAAAGAAAGGCTTTGTTTACAATGTTTTATCATTGTGTTAAATTAATGTTATATATCAAAAATATTAGAGAATCAGTGAGTATGCAGAGTGAATCATCATACTGGTATCGGTCTGAGAAAAAAGTGGTATCGAACGTACTTACGATTTATGCTGTCAGATTCGCAGATCCTTTCATGGGTTATTAATGACATGTCTGTGTTTTCCATTTTTTTGTGTGTTCAGATGTGGTTTACCACCCATGGAAGAAGGAGGAGGCTGGGAACCAGACAAGGGAGATCCTGTACACCATTTCACTGTCAAACCCTCTTGCCCCCAAGACAGCAACAGTCACTGAGACGCAGGTATTGTCGACACTGGTGTTGGGAAAATGAAGCTTCAAATCGGCTTCATGAACAAGTGGTATTTGTTGACTACTCTAGGTGGCACTCTCTGTTCAACATTGGGATAAAAGTACTTTATTTAAACCAACAGTGCCATTTGGAGGAGTCGAAAAAAATCCCACTGGTTCATGAAGCCAATTGAAGCTTCATTTTCATATCACCAGTCAACACACAGAATAACAAATCTATGAAACATTCAACACTTAAATCCAAAATACATCTTTCAGACTCTATACAAGGCCAGTCAGGAGAGTGAGTGTTACATCATCGACGCTGAGGTCATCACGCATGACGTCCCCTATCACGACTACTTCTACACCCTCAACCGGTACATGCTCACCCGGGTGGCCAAGAACAAGTGTCGCTTACGGTGAGTAAAACCATCAAATAGCTTTTTATTTTCTTGTTGATTCTTGCCACGTCGTTGGCATCAGTCAGAAAAAGTTCCGTTGTATTTGTCTTCTAGGGTATCAACAGAGTTGCGCTACAGAAAACAGCCATGGGGGCTCGTGAAAGGCTTCATTGAGAAAAACTTCTGGAGTGGGTTGGAGGAGAACTTTCGCCAACTTGGTGAACCACAGTTCTATTGTGTGAATTCTGCAAATTGTTGGGATGGGCGTCCTGCTATCTTTTGAGGCAGTTTCTGAAATATCGGTCGTCTTTTACAAGAAATGTGAGATCATGAACAGAAAAGCAGCAATGTCGTAGCTTTTGACAAATGCTTCCTTATTATTTTGTTTTCCCAAACTAAGAACACTATAACACTGAAAGGTTTGTTTCCATTTCTCAGTAAACATAGGACTATCCTTTCAAAGTTTTGCTGACGGATAGTTTGAATTTTTATGCAATTCTACACTTTCATTTATGTGTACTCAATTGTGTGTGCACAATCTCATTTGTTATCAATGTATTATTTGGTGATATTTTATGCCACGGAAAATGTTGATTCTGAAACGGAACTCAAGGTTTCCTCAATAGCACGACTGTATATGTGGATTAAGATTTCATAACTGGTAATGCCAAAACAAGGACATTTTTGTTTACGGTGTGATGTGGGAGACTTTAAAGTGATCCTGCTTGAGCTAGCACTTCATCACTCACACTCAACCCTCATGGAAATATCTTTCTCAGAGGTGGAGCTGTCCAAGCTGGAGGAGATCCTGACCGAGGCCCACCAGCTCTCCCCGAAGACTAAAGTGGTGAAAAGCGCCACGGTGAGACGGAAAAAGAGGCCGACCCCCCACATGCGTAGCCAGCATCTGGACGAAGCACTCAGTCCCGTCACCACGCCGACGGACGAGGAAGTGATTCAGCGCATCAAACAAGTGGCGGGCTCCACGCAGACCAGACATCAGAGTCCGGAGCACCGTCGCCTACCTGGAGGCTCGGCTCTATCCAGCGTCTCCAAACTGCTACTCATCATCAGCTTTGTGTATGTAGCTCATGCTCACACCTGACACTTCATTTGGTATATCTGTTTGATTTATCAATTTGTTGTGCACACACCATATCATCATACAGTGAGGCATTTATACAGGCGTTATATGGTTTCACAGTTCTAGTGGCCCTCCTGGGGAAACAAATGAATTGCGGTCGACCATTTTCTGAGTGCTATTGTAGTTCCTGAAATATCTGTCCCTTTGATATCCATCCCTACATTTGCAAATGCAGTGGAGCATCCCCTCGGCTATTTGTAAAAATGTTACATTTCTGATATGTACCTAACGGTGTGGTATACATATTTCAGTGTGATGCAAACAGATCATTTTCTGGGGAGGTCGGGGGGGTTGTTTATGTATTTTTTTAAAAATATCTTGTTAGTCATGAAGCACTTGCTTTCAGGGTTCTACAGGCGCATTTCACCGATATTTACGTAACATTTTTATCTGACTTCAATTTCTGAGATGTTGCCGTTGAGTGTAAATCCTCTCTCCTCTCGTTTCATCGCCACCCATAGGATCTGTCTAAGGTACATGCAGTTTATTTATTCGCATAGCTGCAATAGCCCATAGTATTTTTTTTTTAAGTCCTTTTACAGATATGCATTACAAAATCCCAAAGTAAAGTTATTGTTCATGAATTCAATTGTTTTCCTGTCTCCCCTCAGTCTGGTCCTGTTGGTGTTCCTCAATATGATGTTGTTCTACAAGCTATGGATGCTGGAATACTCTGCGCAGTCTTTAACAACCTGGCAAGGTCTGCGGCTGCACGAAAGGTTTGTACTCGCATACTCGTGCACACATTTTACACTATGATTCCTATTCTCTATTTGTGCAGAGATACTACAATTTCGCCATCTTCTATGAGCCCATGACCACAAACAGTATATTTCCAGGGTTGCCCAGCGGGCAATCACACACACACGCTGTCCACAATAGGATGAACACATTCAGTATGACTAATAATAGGCAGTATGTGACCGGAACCCATTAAGTCTCTTAAGTGGCTTCAGGAATGAATCAAACCATTAGTAAAATTCTTTGAAAGGAGGCCATGCTTCATTAGCTGTTCCTTCGTAATTGCTTAAGTGTGTGTGTATTCGCAGTAAACTTCCTCAGACACAAATGGAGTGGGCCCAGCTCCTGGAGGCACAGCAGCGTTTCCATGATGCCGAGCTGCAGAAGTGGCGGGAGATAATCAAGTCATCCGTGGTGTTACTCGACCAGGTACTCGCACACTCGACAATGTCTTGAAGTAAGTTTCACCTGTGAAAACTGCATTCGCTACGAAGCAAACACTAAGATTTGAGAAAACCAAACCATTTCTGAAGTTGAGAGAATAGGAAAAAATCCATCAGAGATATTGCGCAATCAGGTTGGCCAAGAGTAACAACAACAGTTGATGACAGAAACATTGCACTAGCTGTGACCAAACACCCAAAGACAACAGTCAGTGACACCACCGTTCCAAGAAAACAGGCCATACTACAAGATGCAAACCACTCATCAGGCAATTTACAGAAAAAAATGGACCCAAACAAAGGAATCAGGTGGAGCATAGAACATGCTTTTCAACCCCTGAAGAGGAGACTGAAGTGAGAAACCCCCAGAAACAAACAAGAACTGAATGAGGCTGCAGTAAAGGCCTGGAAAAGCATGCAAAGTTTGATTGTAACAGTCTGGTGTAGTCAGTGGATCGCAGGCTTGATTCAGTTATTGCAAGAAAGAGTTACGCCACCAGATGTATTGCACTACATCAACAAAGCAATTGACCTTCCGCTGCCTTTGGAGATGACTTTACTTCATTGTCACCAAGACAGATGGTGCCAAAAGCATAACTGTTAATCCTTTGGCCTGAGCTCAAAACAGAAAACGGGTGTTTTTTTTTATCCTCTGAACAGAGGTTTCCAAAGAAATCCTGGAATAATTTCTTGCTGCTTTCCTCAAATAATTTTCTTGCAAATTGTATGACTCCTGAACAACAAACGTGAGTAGCTTCACCCTCATGAATATGCCGCTCATAAAACTGACATGCTTCCCTCTTTACTCTCATCTTGATCAGATGAAAGACTCTTTATTGAACCTCCAGCGGGGTATCGGATTGAGGGACTACAGCTCGGAAAACGATGACAAGAGGACTCACTACCACTGACCCACTGCCGCAAACAAGGCCGCGATGGGCATGCTGTGCAATAGTGGACCGTATTTTTATTTTTTAATGAGTTTGTATGCAGGGAGATTAAGACAAAGCAGATCCAGAAACAGGAAGAGTGCATGGAGGGGAGAGGTCGCAGACGGGACGTGACAAGATGTCTCCAGCAGCACCGACGCCATTCTACTGTAAGCCATGTGTGTCAACCCGGGGATCAGGCAGGGAGAACGTTCACACTCCTGCATGCATTTCGACATCTTGCATCAACTCCTGTCAGTATTCATGTGGTTCTAATTCCAGTCTGTGTGTCGCAAAAACAACTGGAAGAGGAGAGTCAGGGTTCATTTGGAGAGTTCGGTCTTTTTACTCTCTTGACTGTTCCTCGACGTCCCCCTAGAGGTCCTCGCTGCAGCTTCTCTTTCGGGGTCGGACAGCCGACTGCAGTTGGTTTGACCGTCATCTTGCAAATCTGGCCCCTAGTGGTCTTTGTCAGGGCTGGTTCCCTGTCAGACAGCCAAATATGACGACAACACAATCTGCTTTGACGATGTTTGTTTCTGCGCACCGTTAAAAGAACCTTTACCAGTCAAAGATGGTCGAATGTAGAAATAGAATGTGTGCATCGATTAGAAGACTTCAAAAAAAGAGACGCTGCAGCCAGACTAGTGGGAAGACGTCTTCTTACATGTTTTGTTACTAAACTGTGACTATATCTCTTGAGAAGTGTTTCAAATTAGAACGAATTCTATGAATATATTTGAAATATATATATAAGAGTATTTCATTATTTAATGTATATATTTCAAAATGTATGAGCATTACCTATATTTATTGTTCATTTATGTACATAAGAAATGAGAGCTCTTGTGCTGCTGAATAATTTCTAATGAAAAAAGTTTTCATGTTTAAAGAAAGAAATGCATGCCAGATATGTCTGTGACATGTCCAGTGTGCAAGTACAATTCTGCGATTATATTCGCACGCGTGCGTTTGTGTGTGTGTGTGTGTGTGTGTGTGTGTAGAGTGTGACATTTTTACCATTCCACACGTGATTTTTTTTTTTTTCCGTTCCTTGTTCCTGCAGCCAGACTACCTTTAAAAAAAATGTAAGGCTTTGGGATGCAGCCTTGCATTAGCTCCAACCACACTGAAGTTTGCAATGGAAACCTTGTTCTTGCATCTGTTTGGAAAACTACATCAATCGGTTTGCTGTAACCAGTGGTGTTTTGTTTTTGTTTTTTTTAATGGAAAAGTAGCTGATTTGGCACCAATCAATGTACTTCACCACACAGAAAACATATTTAGTTTAAAACAACACAAGTATACTAAAGTTCTACTGGTCACAATGTCTTTGTGCAGCAACTTGTTGCCGGGTAGAACTCTTACCTACTCAAAATGATTGTTCCCCCTATCTCGATACTAATTTGCCATGTGCGGGTCACATTCACTATGATGTTTCTATCATAACGTGGGGTGAAGAGCTTTTTTTTTTGCCCCAAATAACCAAAAAAATGACTTGGTGAGTTGGCAGTGGCCCAGTTAAAGTCAGACACCAATTGGGCATTACTCCTCAAACAGAATTTAAAACTATGACATGACTTTATTAATCGGATGGATATAGAAAGTGAAAACCTCCATGTTCAGATTTCAGTTGAATTTACAGGTTAGAAGTCACAATTTTTGAAAAACATTTTGACTTTTTTTTTCCCCTCTAGTTTTTATGGTTGAATATGGGACCTTCACCCGCTTTTTCTACTGTACAACAACTACATCTTTTCAATTGAATCATTATTCTGTATATGCGATGAAATAGTGGGACAGCACTGAAAATATATATATATAATGAAGGAAAACTAACTGTAAAACTAGAACACAAATGGATGTGTGGGCACTGTGGACGTCCCCTTTGAAGTGGAAGCTGTCCCATTGTGAATCACCCCCCCCCCAAAAATTGACCCCTCCCCCAAAAGTAAAAACGTCACACCAATAAAATGTAAATATAATGAGGGAAGGGCGGGAAAAAATATCAACCTTTTACAAGTATTAAATCTTAATACAGGACTACGTAAAGTTCAAATCATCCATCTTTCCATTTTCTAATCCCGTTATCTTCAGAAGAGTTGCTGGCGTGCTGGAGCCTATCCCAGCTGTCTTTGACCAGTCGGCGGGGTACGCGCTGAACCGGTTGCCAGACAATCGCAGGGCACACGGAGACAAAAAAATCATTCGCGCTCACACAATCACATCTAGGGACAATTTCGAGTGTTCAATCAGTCTGCCAATGCATGTTTTTGGAATGTGGGAGGAAACCGGGGTCAACTCACCCAGGATGTGCAGATGTGCTAACCACTTCCTCACCATGCCACCCAAGTTAAAATCAATATGAAAAATGACACGGATAAAGCCATAATACAATGTACATCATATAAGAACCGATAGATGAGGACTTTTGATGAACTTTGAAAAAAAAACTTTGTGAGGAATTTTAATTTTCTCGCCTTTTTTTATTTTTTAAATGTAATTTTGTCAAATTAAAATGTATTATTTTAATTTTGTAACTGTTTTTACATTGCTCATCGTGTTAATATCAAAAACTATGATATTATGTTTGATTAATTAAACTATGATTAATTAGCGTGGCACTGCCGCGCTAATTCAAAATGGCCACCAGAGGCAACGTTACTCATCGCTTTGTCCCAAGATGTCACACTCTTCCCTAAAGTGCGCCAATTTGATTTGTTTTCAAGTGTTTGTCTGTGTTGGATGCAGCATGACAATGAGCATAACCAAATGAACAAATTCTAGAAATACGTAGTCATGTTGTATGTTGTTCATGAGTAGTAGATTGGCTACAAGAGCATGACTAGAAGACGAAACCTTTTAGCTGAACTTCTGCCGTAACTTAGAGCACTTCCAAACTAAAGTAAGAGAAGCACTTTATTCCATCATTTCCCAAATGCTGAATTGCATTTTGGTCTTGATGAGAATTACTTGATCCCCTGAAAAGTATATTTCTGCATTCTTCAATGGGTTGTCTATGTACTTGTGATGTGTAGGAAGGAAAAGGAATCTTAACTTTGTGTGTGTGTGTGTGTGCGTGTGTGCGTGTGACTAACACGAATGAACTCCTGCTGTGTGGGGGCTCACTCGAAGCTTGTTTTTTTTTCCTACATGTTTCACCGCTACATGTTTTAATATAAATATATTGGAAAGAGAGAAAGAGAAACCACAATGGGAAAACTTGATGACACTTAAGGCTTATAAAGAGAATCTATGCTTCATTTTTATGATGGTACAGAATGTCGTGAAAAAAAAAGAACTCTTTTTACTTTTCCTTTTTTTTTCTTTGATATTGTTTTGTTGAAGAAACGGTCAACTGATCGAGCTGGAGAGCCAGTGTATAATATCGTGTATTTCAAGAGCAGGTATTGAACTCAATGTGTCATTCTATTTATTTTTTACAACAAATCTTAATTAGATTACTCCAGGTATACTATTGAATAGTATCAGCGACTGTACCTGCATGGTATTGAAGATTGTGTTGTCAGTGTACAGCAGTGGAACACATTGATGGTATTAATTGGCATTAATCAACATAGTAATTGCAAAAAACAGTCTCGTTGTTAAAGCAACAGAAAAGAATAATCGGGGTATTTGATCTAAAACGACACCAATTCAGAACTTGGCTACAATATATATGCCGTACATTGTATCTAAGGTAGGCAAAGCTGCTATTGTTCATCGTAATGGAATGCTTTGTTGGTGTTAATTGGAATCCATCCGTCCATGTATTGTGTTGTCTCAGGAATTTAAAAAAAAAGAAGAAAAAAGAAAAACATGATAAAAGCTATAGGAAGAAATAATCGCTGCCATGTTATACTATTTAGCTTGAAAGCACTGCCGCAGTTACAAAGTGTACAGTAAGAACTTGATGAATGTACGGGTGGGCGGCACGGTGGAAAACTGGTTAGCTCGTCCTACCCCAACCACCCCCACCCCACCCCACCCCCCACAGTGCAGAGGGACAGGGTTCCATTCCAGGTCCGGCCTTCCTGCGTGGCATTTGCATGTTCTTCCCGTGCCTGTGCGGGTTTTCTCCGGGTACTCCGGTTTCCTCCCACATTCCAAAAACATGCTTGGCAGGCTGATTGAACACTGCAAATTGTCCCTAGGTGTAATAATTGCGAGCACGAATGGTTGTGGGTCTCAGTGTGCCTTGCGATTGGCTGGCAACCAGTTCAGGGTGTGCCCCCCCCCTGCCCGCGACCCTTGTGATAATGAGCGGATTAGAAGATGCATGGATGGATGAATGTATGGGCGTATGGATGGCAGTTGATCAGTGTCCTTAGGAGAACACTAAATGAATGATGGGTGATCTGTGGTTTCAATGGCAGTAAATGATAAACGCGTTTCTTTTCACAAGCCAATGAATAATAAAAAAAAAGAAATATAGCACTTATCAAAACACTCGGATGCAGCCCCTTTGTTTAGGTCAAATTGTTACGTATTGTTGCTCTAACTGCTTCAGTCTAAATCAAGAGTTCTACTGTATGTTTAGTTTTCTTTATTTTTATTTTTTTTTAGAAAATGCTTTGAAGGATCATTTTAGTACCATTTCTACTTCAAGATAAACATATACAGTACGTATATGCTGCGTGGGTGTGTATCTCCAGTGCGCGTACACACACACGCCACACACATGCACACACAAACCATCTTGAGATAAGAAATTCAACCTGCGCTGCGCGTAGGCTTT
This sequence comes from Hippocampus zosterae, assembly GCF_025434085.1. NCBI lineage: Eukaryota > Metazoa > Chordata > Actinopteri > Syngnathiformes > Syngnathidae > Hippocampus > Hippocampus zosterae. The sequence goes on along the minus strand of NC_067460.1, from coordinate 20,988,341 downwards.
CTTTGACTTGCTGATGATTTTTTTTTGTTTGTTTGTTTGTTCTGCCTGATGGAGACTGAAAGACAAAGTGGCTTTCTGGTTCTTGTGAAGTAGAAACTGAACGTATGAATAAAGAAACAAAGTTGATACATGTGCTTTCCGTGTTAAGCTTTCTCACTATTCTAACAAGCGTGACCTCAGGAGAGTTGAAACGCCGCATGAGTAGAGAAGTGGTGCACCAAGTGCTACACTTCCTGATATGAAGTACATTACAAAGACAGACTTTGAAATATTGATGACAAAAGCTTTTTGGGAACGAGGGGGCAGAAGGGGGTTACTACAGTAGAGTGGGTCCCCATAGGCCATCTGTTATCTTTTTGCACTTTCAGTAATCCTCTCAATCTCTAGTCAATGACCTCATTTAGCACACAAACTTGAACTACATTAAGAATCAAATAGCATCACCCTTTGGAGTTAAACAAAGAATAGATTAAAAATTAAAAATATGATGGCATGGTTGCAAAAACACGCATGGCAGGTTCATGCGAATGGCTGTTCATCCGAGTGTCCCCACTCGGCCGGTTGCTTGGCTGGCAACCGGTTCAGGGTGTCCCCCACCTACTGCCCGAAGACAGCTGGGATAGCCTCCAGCACAACCGCGACCCTGGTGAGGATAAGCAGGTTAGAAAATGGATGGATGGATGATTTTACCTGATTTATTTTTGTGTTTCTGCAAATTGGCTTGCAACCAGTCCAGGGTGGAACCTGCCTCTCGTGCAAAGTCAGCTCGAAAAAGCTACAATAAAATGCATAAATGGATGGATGTTTGATTTGTTGTGACTATTGAACCTATTGAAAAAAAATTACACCAATTTTTTTTTAAACGTAACAGTGACCAACAATCAACATCGCATAAGAAACAATGACTTGATTAAAAACGCAAATTGTCCCCGTTCTATTCCTTCTTATCTAGACTAATTTAAATGTGACAAAGGTCCTGATTCATTGCAAATCTGAACAAAATGATCCCAATAAATTATTCATGTATTCATTGCACGTTGTCTTACCGAGAAAAAAAAAAGTTCAAATGTTTTAATAAACATACCCGGTACATGTAATGTTACATTTGCTACCATCCATATTTGTTTTTTTTGTTGTGTTTTGTTTTGTTTTGTTTTTTTTGCATTTATGGTGGGAGTGTCCTTGTAAGTGCTGTGTAAAGTCTTGTCCAGCACATTCCAAAAATTCCCAACGGAGTTAAGGTCTAGACTCACTGGTGGCCAATGCCTGAGTGAAAATGATGTCTCATGTTCCTTCAACTAACCTTTCACAAAACATTCACTCGAAAGAAAGCTCTGTTCATTCAGTGGATTCGCGTCATGGGCTCAACCTCACTTTTTGGGCTCACGTTTCACAACTGATCAGAAAACATGCTTGGATAGTGATCGATTCTTTCAGTGCCCATCGCACGGTATTGATCAGATCACATTGCACTTTGCTTTACATTCTAAAATGAAGCCTTTGTTCTACAATGACTGTAGCTTCAAGTTACTTTCTTAAAACAACCCAGCTGTTTATGGCCAATCTGCTTTTGTTATTTGTATGACGTGCACCAAAAGAATATTGTTTAAAAGGCCAACACATATCCACAAGTTTTCTCTGTTATATTTCATCAGTCGGGGCGGCCCGGTAGTCCAGTGGTTAGCACGTGGGCTTCACAGTGCAGAGGTACCGGGTTCGATTCCAGCTCCGGGCCTCCCTGTGTGGAGTTTGCATGTTCTCCCCGGGCCTGCGTGGGTTTTCTCCGGGTGCTCCGGTTTCCTCGTCCATTCCAAAAACATGCATGGCTGGTTGATTGAACACTCTGTATTGTCCCTAGGTGTGAGTGTGGGCGTGGATGGTTGTTCGTCTCTGTGTGCCCTGCGATTGGCTGGCAACTGATCCAGGGTGTCCCCCGCCTACTGCCCGAAGACGGCTGGGATAGGCTCCAGCACCCCCCGCGACCCCAGTGAGGATTAAGCGGTTCAGAAAATGGATGGATGGATGGATTTCATCAGTCATCACCTGGACAGTCATACAGGCAAAAGCATAGCATGGGTACGAAATTCCATTTAATGGAGCATTTTCTCAGAAGACCAATGTGCAGAAAGGCTCAAATAAATTTGTTAATAAAGTTGAAACATGCAACATGAAATTATATCGATCACTCACATCGATCGCAGCTGGGGTAGCAAGCAATTTACATTACGGGTGTCAGTGAATGGGCAGAAATTTGCGTGGGGTGACGAAGGAAGTGTAAGCAGTGATGGCGAAGCTAAGGGAAGCAGCGCTGCAGTTCATCTGGAAGGATCTGAACTTTGGAACAGGAGGACAATTGTTCAAGTCCGGACAAAAGCATTTACAACTAGCTGTTGAGAGAGATGCTCGTCTCCATCTTGACTATTGTCGGGATGCCCTTGAGCGAGAGTGTGACCCTGCCCCTAACCTCTGCCTACTTCCTTGCGTGCCCGCATATGCGTGTATGGCATGAAAGAAAAATAAACAGCGTTTGAAATGTATTTCCCCATGCAAGCAGAGTGAGTTTTTAAAACTGGACGAACCTTGCACCGAATAAAGAACTCATTGTCCTAGCTGCTCAGTGCAGTATGCAAAAAGTGTACATTTGAAAAGCATTAGGCTCAATTTCACGATTAAATGCTACAGTGTTAGTCTCTTACAGAAAATTTCAACAAAATATCCTCAGATTTGTGATTGTAACGTCACTGTGTGTACGCATCTCTGTCCTGGCTGCTCAGTGCACAGCAGGCTAAAGTGACGGCAATTGTAAAATGATTACAGAAGCTGCATTTAGCCTTCATGCGATGAGTCTCACCTTCCGGTCATGAACACTCACCTCAATCTGCATGTTTGACACCACCCCCGTAATGGCTCCGGGTGAGTACGCTCATTTTCACATTTGTTTAACCTCAACACTGCAAGGAAATGGACTAACCAATATTCATTCATTCATTCATTCATCTTCCGAGCCGCTTGATCCTCACTAGGGTCGCGGTGGGTGCTGGAGCCTATCCCAGCTGTCTTCGGGCAACAGGCGGGGGGCACCCTGAATTGGTTGCCAGCCAATCACAGGGCACACAGAGACAAACAACCAACCACGCTCACACTCACACCTAGGGACAATTTAGAGTGTCCAATCAGCCTGCCACGCATGTCTTTGGAATGTGGGAGGAAACCGGAGCACCCGGAGAAAACCCACGCAGGCCCGGGGAGAACATGCGAACTCCACACAGGGAGGCCGGAGCTGGAATCGAACCCGGTACCTCTGCACTGTAAAGGCGATGTGCTAACCACTGACTAACCAATAGTTCCCTCATAAAAAAATTAAAAATCCCCTTTTGTTAATGAATTTTATTGTCTTATGCTGGATCAGGTTGAGTTGTCATCGAGGAGAACAACGGCTCTGTGAATGTTTTCTCACTCCTGTAGTCAAGTAACATTTTCGAAGCATCCCACAGCCAGATGAAAGCTATTAATGCATGCAGTGCAGATCCAGTGGAAGGATGTGAACTATTTACTTAGTTGAATCCAGGTGCTGACTTTTATTTGGCTATTTAGTGGTTCTTTTCTGATGGAACCATGGGAGCGTTTTTTTTAAATTGTCCTGCAGCCTTATCTCTCTTCTAATTCCTTCAGCATTCTTCTTTCTAACACTTTTACAGAGAGAGAGAAGGAGAGAGAGGGGGAGCCCTCCCCCTCAAATATTCCACTCTCCCTCCCCATCAGTGGGGGACGAGGAGATGGGTGAGGTCGCCTTGTCTGGAATGAATCAAGGGGGATGGGACGGCCGTGGCTCGCAGACACCCCCATCCGCCTCTGGCGCGCCAATCCCGGCCCAGATGGGAACGTGGACTGTGGCGGAGCGAGGGCGGGGCTCCGTGGCAGCGTTTGACAGCTGCGAAAATAGAAAATGTATCGCGCTCAGAAGATGAGGGGAAGCATGCTGCTCCCAGCACACTCTCGGAGAATGGAGCCAGTTCCATCGTCGGCGTAAAGAAACTCTTTTTGGGGGTGTCATTTATTTATTTCTTCCTGTTGTCTCGAAGCCATTTGGACTATGCACCGCGCCTTCTCCTTCCCGGTGACGGTGGAGCGGAGCCGGACTAAGGAGCGCCTGGAGGCCAGTCTGGCCGGTTTGTGCGAGTTGGAGCTCCGCAAGCAGCGTCAGGAGGGGCTAGTGCTCGGGGCTCTGGCGTTGGGCGACCCCCGGCCCCCACAGGAGCCCCCCACTTCAGGGGACGTGTCCTGGTTCAGCTGCTGGGGCCAGGATAACTTGACACTGAGGCGCCAGCTGGTAAGGACTTTTATTTATGATCATTTATTTATTTATGACACTTTATTTGGATTCCTGGAAGTCCAACACCCCCTCGCCCCTAAGCCCGTTCCAAACTGTTTGCGTTGCGTGATTCGCTTGCTCACTTTTACTTTTGGCTTTTGGTGCAGAATGAGAGCTTTCTGCGAGGAAAAAAAAAAAGTTACCCAACTTGATTAATAGGTTCTCTGTTAGCTGGGGCTGGAGGTTTTTGGCCTGTGGGCGAGCAGATCAGGGGGTGGAGCAGCCGCCGTTTGGAGCCCAGGCCGACTATTTAATGGCCCATTGTTCCTCCATCATGGACTTTTGTGCCTTTTTACTGCTTTACAAGCGTACTCTTATTGCGGCTTTCTCCACATCATAAAGACATGAGTGATTTTCAGTGCTTTGCTTGTGGCCGACGTCATTATCTCATAATTGATGAGGTTCTCTCAGTGGATTAACAGATTTCAAAGTGGGTGACACGGGTTTTACAGCAGAGAGAGGAGCGGATTATGAATTCAGTTTTGTTTTTTTTTGCACGCAGCATCTCATACACCAACTTTTATGCACCGCTGAGCATTAATATTACTGTACAGTGTACATAATGATGCTGTTAGAAGCATTACGGTGATTGTTCTTGCTTCTCATCGCTGTTCTGTAGTTCCTCAGCCAACTGTTTGGAGCTTGTAACAAAAGGACTCATTTATTTGATGAATGAGGTTGAATGCAGAATTAAATCAACCGCCACATCTTTACACCTCATCCTCCTCCTCCTCCTCCTCCCCACAATCGGGGGCCCTAACAATAGATGCATATGGACCAGAATACTAATGTTGCCCGTTGCGAGGATGGTGGCTTTGAACACGGCCGGTCACAACACTAGGAACACCTGAGCACACCATTGTGTTTCAAAAACGAATGATGGACCAAATGTCCATCAATCAAATTTTCTATATCGCTTATCTTGTCCAGGGAACTACGTTCTCTCCCAGATGACATCTGGCGAACGGCAGAAGGAACTCTGGGTTGGTCACCAGTCAATCACAGGCACGCACATATAGAGACAGACTACACTCACATTCATGCCATCGCTGACATGAGGCGTATGCTACACGACACCATCTCCGTATACGTTTTGTCTGTAAATAAATAAATGACTGGAGGAACAAATAAAGATATGGTCAAGTGTTTCTAAGATGTGGACCTTATGTTAGCTAGGTGGAATCATGAATATTGTTAAATGCATCTGAAAGTGTCAATCTGTATTGCACTTCAGAAAATGAATGGGTGGATCATACGTTTGAATTCGTGCTTTGGGATCTCACCAAGGTGAAACGAATTCATTACTCCGGTTTCCTCCCACATTCCAAAAACATGCACGGCAGGCTAATTGAACACTTGAAATTGTCCCTTGGTGTTAGTGTGAGTGGTTGTTTGTCTCTGTGTGCCCTGCGATTGACTGGCAACCGGTTCAGAGCCCCCCCTCCCCCTCTACTGCCCGAAGACAGCTGGGATAGGCTCCAGCATGCCACGCGACCCATGTGAAGATAAAGCGGATTGGAAAATGGATGGATGGATGGATGGATGAATGGCCTGACTCTCATGCAGGAAGTGGGGGCTTGGTTCCAACTCAGTGACGTCGATGGTCTGAATGGTCCCTCTACATGGAAACTAACCAGGAAATGGCATCGTACCTCAGTCACATCTCAGATGTTTAACACAAAATTCTTACTTGTCATACAACTGCAAAACAAAATAAAGTTAACTACTTCAAAATGGAACACTAACTACCTACATTCTTGCTGCTGGAGGCTGTAAATTTCCCCATTGTGGGACAAATAAAGGATATCTTATCTTATCTTATCTTATCTTATCTTAATGCCCATATCATGACAACTCTTACAAAAAAAAATCAACATTCACGATGTTCGCAAACACTTGCCACCCAGGCGGTTACGGGCGACAGCATGTACATCATTTTACTCGAACTGTATTCTCAACTGCTTCCAATTTCAGTCTGCCTTTTTCATGTAACTTTGGGTGTTTAGCCTTCCACTTCTCTTCCTATGTTCTTCTTCACTTAACACTCTTTGTGGAGGCTACTCCTTTTGGAACAAGTTGTTACCAAAGAGGCTAAAAAAGCCAAATAAGTAACGTACACATCTACTTAATCCTGAGATGTTTCTTGGGGTATGCTGATATGTTGGATGAGCTTGACTTTGATTTTTTTTTTCCATGTGGAAATAGGTTGTACTTTCCCACATCACAATAAATTGCAAATTAACAAAAGAACCTTGAAGGCTTGAAGGTTACAAGCCAATGTTGTCATTTAATGTGACATCCAGAAAATGTTGGCCCAAATTCCCAGTGGTTGGATCATAATTTGACTCGAGGTTCCACTATATCCTCCCTCTGATTAGATATTAGGGTGACTCCATAACAAGAGTGCGTGTTTCCACTCAGGAGACACAGTGAGCCCCCCTCCCCCGACCCCTCCGCTCTCCACCCCACCTTGCCGGAGCAAGCCAAGTTAAAAGTGTGTCCTCATCCCAAACGAAGGAGAAGCAGTTGTTTCAAGGTCTGCAAAGGAGACGCATGCCGTTCTCCCAGGAGGGGGTGTGGGGGGGGGGGGGGCGGCGGCTTGGGGATGAAGCATAAGGGGGAGCGGGGAGGTGGGTGTTTCCTGTTTTCCCCCCTCTTCCCAACATATGTGGATCGATGTCTATTAACTCTAACCCAAGCGTATGAATAATTGCGCAAGTCATGTCCTGACAGAATAGATGGCGGACGTCGAATTATATGCAGTTCGCCATGTGTGTCGGAGACAACTGCCCCGTCTCGTTTCGAGTGTGTAGCTGTGGCGGGACTGTGGTTGTACTGTATGTGTGTACACAGTGGTGCCCCCCCCCCCACCCCCCTCCTTGGCTGAGACTGCTGGCTGGTCTACAGTGTGAGGCGTTGACAGGGTTGGGATGGCAGACAGCAGCTGGTGACGCATGAAGAGCTGATCTCCTGTCCACTCAATGCTATTGTTAAGCGGGACACACTGTACATGTCTAGAAGCAATGGCAGCGAGTTGGCAGCCCAAATAGCAACCATTTCTTTCGTCATTCACTGCACTCGCATGCCACCTTATTTGGTCATAGTACAGATACGGTAAGAGTTGGAAGTAATTCTCACTTTCTACGGACATCCTGAGAGGTATTTTTTTAAAGCAATGTTTTCACTTGGCGGCCCGGTAGCCCAGTGGTTAGCACGTCGGCTTCAAAGTGCAGAGGTACCGGGTTCGATTCCAGCTCCGGCCTCCCTGTGTGGAGTTTGCATGTTCTCCTCGGGCCTGCGTTGGCTTTCTCCGGGTGCTCCGGTTTCCTCCCACATTCCAAAAACATGCGTGGCAGGCTGATTGAACACTCTAAATCAGGTGTCACCAACATTTTTGAGGGTGAGAGCAACTTCATGTGTACCGATTGTGTGAAGGGCTACCAAATTGATACACGTCTGAAATAACATATTTGTCCAAAATACCTTCAATAATATGAGGATGGGTTATTTTTAATACTTGATGATTTAAATTGTCAGACTTTGATCGTGTTTCGAAATGTCTCACAGTACTGCCAATGTTTGCATTTTTAAATCATAATTTACTACTACTAGCAAATCTACTACTACTACTACTAGCAAATCACAATGTCCAGGCACTGGCGGGCTACTCAAGTGGTCTTCACGGGCTACCTGGTGCCCGCGGGCACCATGTTGGTGACCACTGCTCTAAATTGTCCCTAGGTGTGAGTGTGAGCGTGGATGGTTGTTCGTCTCTGTGTGCCCTGTGATTGGCTGGCAACCGATTCAGGGTGTCCCCCGCCTACTGCCCGAAGACAGCTGGGATAGGCTCCAGCACCCCCCGCGACCCTAGTGAGGATCAAGCGGCTTGGAAGATGAATGAATGAATGAATGTTTTCACTTGTGTTTGTCGTGTTTAAGTGCACTGCATCATACTAAGAGGTATTTTGAGAAGCTCGGCATTCATGAGTAACCCTTTGTGAACCTTCCGGGCCAACAAGGCTTGGTTCTCTACTGGCCTAAACACTTTACAAGGCGCTGACCTACATTTACGACATAAATTTCCATATTTGTTTCCGTGAAATTTTGATGATTTATTCCCAACAGACTGTTCTCTTCATTTCTCTTGGCTACACTGCTTCCAGATGTTTTTTAAAATGTTTTTGTCACGTTGTAAGATGAATAGTTCCTCTCAACTGGTACAGATGTTGTGCTGTGGATTGAGTTTGGACACCCTTTGCCCCGTCATGTCCACATCATTCATTTAGTCTGATGGACCCGTCGTGTCTTTTGTGTCCTTAAATGGAGCCCAGTGGAAAGTGCACAACCGCTGAATCTTCACATTGCAGTCATATTAGCACGCAGACGCTGTGCTGTCACAGCTGTCACTCACACGAGGGCAAGGTGGCACGCCGCACTCCTTTCACAGCATATCATGACATCCCCCCTCCGTGCCTTAGCACCCTGTCGTAGCGTAAGCACCAGTCACGGAGGTTTTTCTGAACACAAGGCTCACTCGCGTGTTAGTTCATTTGCCAAATAGCAAATCCTCATTCAGTGTTCAAATGCAAAAAAAAAAAAAAGTGTGCAAGAGTGATTCAATCCGTGGATATGTTTCTGAGGGGACAACTTTGAAATGCACACCCTGGGAAATGAGCAGTGTTTAGGGTCACATTCTATCACACGAGCGAATGACTTGTTGGGCTGTCTCGAATGTGCAAGGACGTTGCTAAGAGACACAAAATACATGTTGTGTTTTCATTTGCAGATGATGCATCACCAACATCATCGTATTAGCCGCATCTTGAACATATGATGTGCCTTTAGTTCAACTAGCATGGCGAGAGTCCAATTCCTTCCATAGTTTGAGCATGAGATGCCGGTACAGTGCCGGTATTTGTCTGCAAAATTTGGATCTAATTCCTCTTCAGATCAAAGAGCTGGAGACTCAAACAGCATATTATGCACTGTTTTGAATGAAGAAGCTTGTTTTCTTAGCATATTAAGGAAATATGATTTATGTAGCTCTTTTCATGGGGAGGACTTTCAACGGCCAAACTTTGTGCCAATCAAGGTTTCCGAAAACAAACAAAATACTTCAAAACTGTAATTGAAAATGCACATGAATTTATGTTAAAAATAAAAATGAAAACAAAAAGGCTTTTAAGAAAATGAAAACTAACCGAGATGACATCTTACTTTTATGAAATGAACGAAAGTGTCCTTCGCTTTTATCTCTGTCAGTTATTTTGGTGTTCATTTCAAAAGGATTCAGTATTGGTGTACCTCTGTGTGCCCTGCGATTGGCTGGCAACCGGTTCAGGGTGTGCCCCGCCTACTGCCCGAAGACAGCTGCGATAGGCTCCAGCACCCCCCCGCGACCCTCGTGAGGATTAGAAAATAGATGAATGGATTGATAGATGGTATACATTTGTAGCTACAGAATAAGGAGGATCAAATCGTTGTTTGAGAATTGTACATTACTGTATTGTACAATAATTGGAGACCTGTTTTGTCTGGGGGGGGGGTTCGATTAAAATGAAGCATTTTCAAGAAAAAAAAGTCCAAATTTTGCTCTGAAAATGAATTCAGACTAATTTAATTACCGGTTAATTAATAAATAAATAAATAAATACAGGGCGGCCCGGTAGTCCGGTGGTTAGCACGTCGGCTTCACAGTGCAGAGGTACCGGGTTCGATTCCAGCTCCGGCCTCCCTGTGTGGAGTTTGCATGTTCTCCCCGGGCCTGCGTGGGTTTTCTCCGGGTGCTCCGGTTTCCTCCCACATTCCAAAAATATGCATGGCAGGCTGATTGGACACTCTAAATTGTCCCTAGGTGTGTGTGAGAGTGCGAATGGTTGTTCGTTTCTGTGTGCCCTACGATTGGCTGGCAACCGATTCAGGGTGTCCCCCGCCTACTGCCCGAAGACAGCTGGGATAGGCTCCAGCACCCCCCGCGAACCTAGTGAGGATCAAGCGGTTAGGAAGATGAATGAATGAATGAATAAATAAATACATAGATAGATAAATAAAATGTGAAAAATCCAAAAATATGACAACCCTGTTGTTAATCCCCCCGCATTAGTATGATGAAACACTTGCCCACGTCTGAGGTCAGAAATGTCCTATTTCTCAGTCATCTGGATGTGATGTGTATGATTTGAAAGATGACCTTCAGGTTAGTGTTCATGCTTTTCAATGCGAGGTAAAGTACCGTAGTTTAAAAAAGGTCTTGGGATGCTTTGTGTGACCAAAAAAAATCAGTGTCCTTGTGTGTGTATGTGTGTGTGTGTGAGTGTGTGTGTGTGTGTGTGTGTGTGTGGCCTCCCACAGCCTTGTCTGATTTAATTATAGAAGGTCCAGGAGTGCGGCTGTCTCATTGGTCCATTCCATAGATGTTTATATCCTGGTGACGAACCACTGACTGGTTTATGATCTCAGTCTCCTTCAGCACAACCAGTGAGGGTTATTCCCACCCCCCCATTTTTGTATCTTTGTATCACAAGTATCTGCCCTCTCATCTTCCTCAACACTCTGAATATAGAGCCGTGGAGGCAAAGAGAAATTAGTGCCGATGTTTGTCATCGATTGGTCCCGATTGTCTCGTGTAGCTGCTTTCTGGTTAGGTGATGTGGGTTGAGGGTCGTCGTCCGTCTGCCCCCATCCCCCCACCATCCCAAGGCTGAGGATGCGCTAAAAGGGTAATGATAGATTGTGTGCAGTGTGTTGAAAGCGTTACGAGGGCATCAATAATAGACAATAAATCTCACAGCAGCCTTCTCAAAGCTCCTCGCAATAAAGTACCTTGCTGTATGACTCATCAAACGCGGTAAAGCGTCATCGTGCTTTTTTTACTAAAACAGCACCAGGGTGGAAACTGTGTGAAAGAAGGCAATTCATTGTGTGTAACGGCATTATTGATTTAGTGATTTTCAATGGTTTTAATGGCAAAGACAATGTTACCCATCCGCTTCAGGTCTCTAGCACACAAGAACATATTGCTGGAGGGATGATTACAGCTTTGTTTGGCCCAAGACAATAAGCGGCCTTTTTGAGACAATAGGAATGACAGCATTTGTGGGCGGGGGGTGACAAGGTTATTGGGGAAGTATAGGTTAGCGTGGGTCAATTGACCCTCAGCAGCATTTGCATCATGAGTGTGCGTGAGACCAAAGAAGTCAACGTCCACATGCGTTTCTTCTCGTGAGCGAAGCAAGCACTTGAACAACAGGCGCAGAGATGGAACATAATGTCAATTTGAGACCATGCTGACATTGCGTAACCTTTAATTCACTTCTGGCTGGTCACATGCATGGAGCAGGCTGAGGAGGGCCATTGTTGCTGGCTGGACTTGTCTGAGCAAAATAAAGCTATAGCATGTTGTTAGAGGTCAGCAGTTGTACAAAGATAGAGTGCTTGGATTATTTTAACAATGTAGTTGTTACTCTGGCTGTAATTTGGTGTGAGACTGTATTGCACCGGTATCAAACCCAAGGCCTGGGGGCCAGATCTGGCCCGCCACATCATTTGATATGGCCCGTGAAAACAAATCAAACATGTTGACTTCTATGATGCTTACTCAAATTTTTACCAAAATTTCAAACTAGCTCAGTCATATCGAGATGCCACGCAAAAAAACAAACCAAAAAGCAAACAAAGAGCGTGTTTGTGTTTCAGAGTGCTCTTCAGAGTTCGCCGTGGGGTCTCATGCAAGCACTGGAGCAACAGGTGGGAGAGCTGCGCATCGACACCGACCATCACGATGCCGCTCAAGGAGACACAGGTGACAGTCGACCGAGTTCAGGTACCTGTAATCAAGGGGAAGGACTCCAGGAGCCTTGTGAGCAGATGTAGTACTTCTTATTTGATCTGTGCGAGTACAGCATCATTTTGTATTGATTGGAGGCTCCCGAACCAACTTGCCCAAGCTGGTGCACACTCACTGGCTACAACAATTGGTCCACTTGCTCAATCTAACGACATCAAATACACAACGTAATCATTTGCTCAAGTAATACTTAAATACATATAAGAGGGATTTTCAAAAAGAGGTTTTGGACACCATGTCTATCCAAAGTGTCTTTATTTGCAGAATGACAAAAGGATTGAAAGAACGTACATTTTTAATTGCAATTACTTATTTAAAGAAATGTCAAAAACATGCTTCCAATGTAGTTCAATTGCAAATGTTAAAGAGCACATTGGAGTTATTATTGGGGGGGGGGGGGGGGTTCCATCCCTTTGTTTGATTCTCTCAAAAAAGATGATTGACAATTGATGGACATCATTTAAAACAAAGCAGAATGGGACATAATGTTAAATGAAGTTTCCATTTTTTTATTTGTTTGCTTGTTTGTTTGTATAATATTTTATTAGGAATAAAAGTAGCAATTGCATAAGACTGATTTTGTGATTAAAAAACTGTGCTTTACACTCCCATGATTTCAGTATGATCAAGCTTCGTGGACGCTCATATTTCTCACATTTTCCCAATTCAAATATGATTTATTTGCATTTTCTACTGGATACTAGTTATATTCCTTAAATGGCCACCTTGCAATGTGTGCTGTGAGAAGTGGAGCTTTGATTGCTATGAAATAACCTTCTCTTCTCTCACACAAACTCTTTTTTTTTCTAGGTTTCTATGAGTCAAGTGAAGGTCAGTCGCCTAAAGGGAGAACTTGTTCCACGGAGCCCGCAGAAATGGTCTCTTCCTGGCCTTATACCAACGAAAGGCCCAAGTCTGTGGGTAAGAAAATAAACACACATGGTCCTCTTTCACCGTTTCCTGTTCCACGTGGACATCATTATAAGGCTTCAGTCAATAAATAACGACCCTGCTGCCTTTCTCTTTTATGTGCCTTAAGCATGCGTTGCTCGATCTTCTAACAGTATATAAAACATGCCTTTGTTAGCTCGTCAAGTGCAAAATGTTGTTTTGTTTTTTTTAATCATCCGACCTTCCTGTGTACAGTTTGCATATTCTCCGCATGCCTGTGTGGGTTTTCTCTGGGTACTCCGGTTTCCTCCCACATTCCAAGAACATGCGTGATAGGTTAACACTCTAAATTGTCCATAGGTGTGACAGTGCCTGTGAATGGTTGTTCATCTTTGTGTGCCCTGCAATTGAATGGCCAATTCAGGGGTTATCCTGCCTACCATCCACTGACGGCTGGGATAGGCTGCAGCATCCCTGGCAAGAAAAAGCGGATCAGATGATGAATTACGACTTATGAATATTTAAGCAGATGTAGATGTAACAACCAGGCTACTTAAATATACTGCATTGCACAGGAAATAGATACGATATAATCTCCTACCACATTTACTTCAAAAAGTGTTCTCAATCTGGAATTCAATCTTTTTTTGATGACCGCTGAATACTCGGTCTGCTGCAATAGAACTCCGCTTTTAGAGGGAAATGCTTCAACCTGTTCTATCGAAAGCGGAAGTCGGTTGGGCATGAGCTCTATCTGGCACCAAAATTGTGGCGAGTGAAAATACAGACTGGTTTAACCACTCCCCACAGTGGTTGCTGAGCAAAAAGTGAATGTCAAGCCCTGATCATGTCACAATATCTTTCACAACAAAAACGGCGGCCTGGATGGAGGAATAGAAAGAGACGTGATTGATTTACAGCATACATGGCTGTGTTTGTAAAGTTATCACGAACGTGAAACGTGGTGACTTTATCATCCTGAAAGCATACAGGATTTATTTATCCATCGCTTCTCCTTTTTCTTGCCCTTTTCCCTTTTGTTTTCTGCGGCGATAGAGAAACAGTGGCCTTTTCCTGCTTAGCTTGCACTGTTGTTTGTGGTTCAATTCATTAATATACAGCAGGTGGCAGTTCAAAAGGTATTTTTCTACAACAATGCCAGTTAAGCGTGTACCCCGCCAACTGCCCGGTGACCCCTGGGATGGGCTCCAGCACAATAATTATAATAAGTCAAGTCAAGAGTATTTATAGAGCACTTTCAAACAGCCATTGCTGCATACAAAGTGCTGTACATGGAGCGATTTAACATGCACAATAAACAGTAAGCCAAATCGGTAATAAAGGCGGTAGAAAGCACCAAGCAGTAAAATCAAGAACAAATCTAAGTCAGGCTGAGTCGAACGCCAAAGAATACAAGTGAGTTTTGAGGAGGGCTTTAAAGATGGGCAGCGAGGAGGCTTGCCGAATGTTCAGTGGGAGGTCATTCCAGAGAGAGGAACCAGCAACAGAAAAGGCTCAATCCCCTCTGAGCCTCAGATTAGTTCTTGGTACTTAATAACAATAATAATCATGACAAAAATACAGTGAAATAAGAATAAATAAAATAACCTTTGCAGACTGCTGTCGTTCATGAAAGTTTAGTGCATAGGTGTCAAACTCAGGTCCTGGAGGGACGATGTGGTGCATGTTTTCCAAGTCTCCCTGTTGCAACACACCTGATTCCAATGAACAGGTTCAATGTCAGGCTTCCGCAGAGCTTGCTGATGAGCTGATCATTTGAATCAGGTGTGTTGCAACAGGGAGACTTGGAAAATATGCACCACGGCGGCCCTCCAGGACCTGAGTTTGACACCTATGGTTTAGTGGTTACTGGTCTCTGTGTTGCAGTCAGCTGGGGATAAGCACCAGCTTACCATGGAGGGATGGAAGAAAGTCTGCTCTTCACGATGCCCCTGTCCGTGGTCTAATTACGTGCAATTCGTTCTCTTTTAGGAGATCCCCTCATGTTGAATGGGGAACCAGACATGACAGTTCTTCCAAGTGGCTTGCCTCGCTCATTTTCCGCACCACACCCACCCCTGGAGGGCATCGCTGAGGAAAGGACACCAGTGGACTCGTGGATGCTAGCGCCCAGCCGAGATGAACAGCCATGGCAGCAGCCACCTCCGGCGGATCAGGTGACAGAGGAGGACTACCAACAAGCCATGAGGGTGGAGGGTTACATACTTCATCTTGTCCAGCGTCACACCCTTTCGCCACGGCCATGTCAGCCTCGCACTACTCTAAGCCCTGACCCGCCATACAGCTTTACGCCTGCACATGCCCCCGTACACAGGAAAAGCCCCTCTCTTTCTACAGAGCAAGGACATCCAGGCCCTCAAGTTGAACTTTTGTCCACCCCAAAGAGCCCGAGTCGGGGTTGTGACCTTCCAGAGGGTGAGCCCTGCGGAGGAGCGGCCCCATCTTTGGAAGAGGAGCGTTATTTGATGTTGCCCTACCCCCAATGTAAGCCACACTCCCTGACTGGGAGGCTACCATCACCTCTGCCTTCCTTGGACCCTAACTGCGGTGCTGGGGCGCTTAACCTTTCTTGTGAACCCTCAACCCCCCAGCATTGTCTGCAGTCCCCAATCAATCACAAGCACAATTTAGTAAGTGCTCAATACATCCCAGGACAGGCCTGCCATGCCCCCGTACGCTCACCGAGACACTTCAACCCAGGGCAGTCCAAAGCCCACCAGGCATCCCCTGAGCAGCACAACGCCAAGTCCAGAAACTCAAGGAAGGGCCAAAATGAAAAACAGAGATCTAAAAAGTCGAGCGGTAAAACCGGCCGATCCCAGTCAGAAAACAGCCTCCTTGGCCAGCGGGTGCTGCCCGAGCGCAGGTACAGCACCACCGAGAGGCATCAAGGTAGAGGGGATCAGGCTCAAGGTCAAGTTGCGAAGATTCATGTCGCAAACAACAGCGACAAAGCAAACCGACGTTGGTGTTCCAACCTGGAGCTCAGTCAAGACGAAGGGGAAAACCAGGTGGAGCAAGGACATCGGAGGCCACCTCGAAAGGCTCGCCACGGTCATGGTGGTCACCACCACCAGCAGCAGCATCATCATCATCAGCAGCAGCAGCAGCAACATCATCACCCGCTGCAACATCAGCAGCATCAGCAACATGCGCAACGCTGGCACTCTGATTTCCAGCAGCGCGCACCACTTTGCCAAAGAGAGGACGCCCCGGCCGAGTCCTCATCCAGCATGAGCGAAGTGTACTCGCCGGCCTCCAGCTCGCTCTCCAGCGACTCCGACGAGAGCGGGGGATTGGTGTGGCCCCAGCAGCTACCACCTCGCCTCGCTAACACTTCCTCCTCGTCCTCACCCTCAGCGCAGGCTGCCGCCGCCAATCCGCCCGCTCAACCAAAGGCCTTTGTCAAGATTAAAGCCTCCCACGCTCTCAAAAAGAAGATCCTCAGATTCCGCTCAGGATCCCTCAAAGTCATGACCACCGTGTGAAGTGGTTTCAAACCCAAAGTGTCAACTGTCAGTGGCAGCTTCTCTCGGCTCTGCGCAGTACTCTAATTACAGGCTGGCATGTCACGGTTGTTTCCTACAATGATGCACATCAAAACTGATGCTCTCCATCGTCCCTTAAATGACGTTAACTGACGTGATGCCAAATTACAACTGTTGACAAGCGTTGCGTTGTTGCTATGGAGCTGATGTCCAAAGGAATTATTATTAATGACTCTTCCATTCATGCTTCATAAACTCCCACTGTGTAAGGTAGCCTGGGAAACTACAATTTCAATGCTGTGCAAACGGCTTTGGCCATCATTCGCTTCTTCGTTTTACTAAATCGCAGGATTATGCAATCTACAAACTACAATTTCCTCAAAATGTTATTGGTGGGGAGTACATGGACTCGGGCACAAGCCAGAAGACATTGGTAAAGATGTGGATAAAGGTGCCGTACCAGGAATTCATTTTCAGTGTTTGGGTCAGGTGATAAGGGTGGTCCCTTTTCATCTATCTCTCCAAAAAAAGTTTTAAAAAATGACGTTAGACTGTTTTAAGGTACTGTCTCAATAAATTCTCATGTGAACATGTACATCTAGCTGCACTATGTCTATGATGACAGGCTCCATTTGTTTTCAGTTGGCGTTGGCATCAGTTTGTCATCATGAGAGAAGTCCCTTAAAAGGCAAGATTCCAATGGCCGAAACCAGGAAACAAACAAAGTAACACACTTGTAAATATGTAACTAAGTGTATATCCATGTTGTGGCCTTGTTCAGAATGAATGTAATTTTAAAATAAAATCTAAATGTTCTGGTCTTCAGTATGTTTACAAGTGTGACATTTTTGATTAGCAAATTCTTCTGATTGAATTAACAAGTACGTTTGAACAGATTTGCAAATACTTGGGGGCTAAATTGGCTGTCCGGTGGTCCCGTGGATAAGCGTGTTGACATCACAGTGCCGAAGTACCGGGTTCAATTCAGCTCTGGCCTCCCTGTGTGGAGTTTGCATGTTCTCCCGGGGTCTGAGTGTGTTTTCTCCTACATTCCAAACACATGCATGGCAGGCTGATTGAACACTCCAAATTGTCCCTAGGTGTGAGTGTGAGCGTGGATGTTTGTTCGTCTGTGTGTGCCCTGCTATTGGCTGGCAACCAGTTCAGGGTGTCCCCCACCTACTGCCAGATGGAGACTCCAGCACCCACTGCGACCCTTGTGAGGATAAGTAGATCAGAAAATGAATAGATGGATCGGGAGCTAAGTGCTAAAACCTAGCATGTTTTCCCACAATGCAATGGTGTTTTGACTTGTGCATGCATAGTTGGAAAAAAAAGCTATTGCACTATGTAGGTTTAAGTTGTAATATTACCATTCATCACTAGATGGCAGGCCATGCTTAGTTACGCTTACACCAGGTCTTATACTTCCTTATACTACAAAGTGAATAGGCCTAATAATTTGGAAATTTGGAATGACATGCGAGACAATGAACAATATTTCAATTTTGAGTAACATAATGGGCTATTTTTGAAACTTTGCTATTGAAGGATGGATCTGTGATACATACATTGAGCATGAAACACATTAAGATACTAAACAGAAATATGCTGGAAGTTTGTCCAACTTTAAAATGTAAATGTCTGTGTGGTTCCATGTGGCCTACCAGTAGCACAAAAAAAATGTACACCCCCTCGATCATTGAAGTTGAATATTAGATAGAACATAAAATTGTTGTAATAATTGCCCCTCTGGAACTTTTTTTCCGATGTTCATATAATTGATATCCATCAATATTCACATGAGTAGTACTTTTTGAAGGATAGGCAAATTTATTTGTGCATTATGCTCAGCTGTTTTTGAAGATGTGAACGGCCCAAATGTTACATATTACTAAGAATAAGTAACATCTTCATGATTGATCTTGTGTGATTTCTTTTTCTAAAGTTCTATACGGCAATACTAATGTGGGTACGATTCAGTAAACACTTCTTGCGGTTTTGAGTTCACACAGCCTAACGGACTAGGATATGATGCAAGTATTGGCTCTTTGCAAATCTGTTGCAATCCTCATAACATGTCACACACTCGGAAAAAAAGCACACCCAAATAGCAATCTTAGTGTTTAGTTCAGTTTCAAAAAGATTGACAAAAGCTGGACTGCAGGATTGCTTTTTTAGAGCGTGGTTAGAGAGTGGTTCTTAACCTGGGTTCAATCGAACCCCAGGGGTTCGGTGAATCGGTCTCAGGGGTTGACGGAGCGTCTGCCATGGAGGTTAAGACACACCCGACTCAACGGGTCAATTAGTAATGACGTGCCACTTGGCCATCGCTGGCTGCAGATGATCACATGACATTGCTTGTTCAATTAGTGCTGCGGGAAATTTAGTTCACTCAGTCACCATGTGACGATCATGATAGTACGTTACGCAATTTAAAAACCTTATCCCATGTAATTGTATTCACTTTTTCCCGCTTTTAATAAATGTGATTTTTTATGTTTAGAACGTATAAAAAATCATATTTTTATTTTTCAATAAAAAAGGGTTCGGAGACCTTTCTGAGCTCAATTAATATTCATTGTAACCCCAGAAAAATGTCTTTGAGTAATTTAATTTATTTTGCAGTATTTAATTTGGACTTTTACAGGCAAGATTCAATATTTAATTTTCTGTGACAGAAAATGCTAAATACAGAATATCATGAGTTGGCACAAGTTTGACAGGAACATGAAGTGATTTCATAAAAGAACTCAACAGATTTTTTTTCCATTAAACATCGTTTCTTTAGTTGTTTTTTTAAAATCATGCAGTATTTAATGAGATGAATTTAATGGTTCTATTTGGTACGACCACTCCTTCGTGAGGCGCGTGGCAGCCATGTCCAAACATGTTTCCTTCTCCAAGAATGAGTCATAGTTATAGGAAGGAAGAAAGTCCCAGCCTTTTCATCCATTGCGATAGTTGATCATGGACCATGTCTGCGCCCCGTCATACCTTCGTCATCTGCTTCTCTGACGAAGTTGTGGTAGCATGAGTAGTGAGGCTGGTTCTGGGTGCGTGGTCCTCACTGAGTAGGTGCAAGATGTTGCACAGGGAGCGGTTCATGGTGTCTTTGAAGCTTCGTCCGAGACACACATAAAGCAACGGGTTGAGGCAGCTGTTGAAGTAAGCCAGGCATAAGGTCAAAACATGGGCCAGGTACACGGATGGGTGGCGAGGGGAATGCCGAGGGGTCGCCAACAACACAAAGTCGACAATGTGCAGGGGCAGCCAGCACAGGAAGAAGCTGAGCACCACGGAAACGATGACTCTCAGCGTCCGCTTGGAGCGACTCCTGCTGGCTGTCGCTTTACTGTCACTTCTTCTGTAGACCATCAAGTGGCAGACGACGATGACCAGGAAGGGCAAAAGGAATCCCAACAGGAAGCGGAATGTTGTGACGAGCCAGGCGGTTTTCCGATTGTAAATCGTCAAACATTCGCGCTTGTGCTCGCCCGCCGTGATCTCCTGAGCGTACACAAACTGAGGGATGCTTCCTATTAGGGCCAGACACCACACCGCAACACAACCCAGGACAGCATACTTGGTTCCTCTGTTGTTGTGGGACCACACAGGCCTGGCCACCAACAAACAACGATCTAGACTTATGATGACGAGCTGCAAGACGCTGCAATACATCACCAGGTAGAAGAGGCCTTTGACCAACGTGCACGCCAACGGCCCAAAGTGCCAGTGGTCATCGTGGGCAAGAGGCACCATGAGAAGAGGCAACGAGAGGCAACACAGGAGGTCTGCCAGCGCTAGGTTGAGAAACCAGATGGACGTGACCGACGCGGGCATTTTGAAACCGGTCACCCACACCACGATGGCGTTCCCAGGAACGCCAAACAAAACCACAAGGGCATAGAAGGTCAGCGCCACGATCTGAATGGGCTGAATCTTGGGCCTCATGATGTCGGGAAAGTCGGGAAACGTGAAGTTGCCAGCCGGAATGGTGAAGTTGAAGTCAAAGATGTCATTGAAGTCATAGTCCATGATTAAGCTGCAAATTCAAAAAAAAAAATGTTAACGATGTGGCTTCACAGCATGGACGCTGCCCCCAACATTTTCTCTGTCCCACAACTTTTGGAGAATTTTACTACCGGTAATTTTTACAAACCCTGCCAAGTAAAACAGGGAAGCGTCTAACCGAGCAATTATCTCCTTCTAGCAATAAACTGTCACCTCTAAATCCAAATGATCAACATTTAGTAATCAATCGTAATACTGAAGTGAAAAGTTCACAAACAGAAATTCAATTTCAAATTTGAAATGAAAGTTTTCACAAATAATGTGCATCTTCAAAAGACTTACGGTGTCACAGCTGTTGATGGTGCACTCGTGACTTAGCTGGGAGGAAGTTATGTGCTTTTCTCGTTTTGCAATGTTTTATACCCCAAACACACACACACACACACACACACACACATGCACGCACGCACGCACACACACGCTTGTGCACTAATGCAGACTCGTACTTGCACACAGACATAACTTTTTTTCTTTAGGAATTCTTTAGCAGCACAACAGCTGTCATTTCTTATGCACATAAATGAACAATAAATACAGATAATGCCCATATATTTTGAAATATATACATTAAATAATGAAATCCTCTTTCTAATTTGATACACTTCTCAAGAGATAAGAGATATGTAAGAACAAGTCTCCCTACTCGTCTGGCTGTCTCACCCACACACATTCTGTTCACTCAGCAGAAGCATTAAGCGACCTTTTTAAAAAAAAAACACACAGTGACGTGCGATAAGGTTCATGGTCAGGCTTTCATGTCAGTCAGAATTATGAATTTATGAGCCAAACAGAATGGCAAATTTGATATTACATTAGCTGATAGATATTACAATGTTGTTTTTTTTTAATTAAAAATTATATCCTGTGTTTGGCTGGCAAGCACTTCACTGTACTCCACCTGGCGTCCGAAGGCATGGAGGATAGGCTCCAGCACCCCCACAACCCTTTTAATGAGAACGAGATATGATAATGGATGCCTGAATCTGGGTTTTTTGTTTTTTTTTTGTAAGGGAAGCCTATTCGTCAAACTCCCTACCCCATAAATGACCTTCCAAAGGGCAATATACATAGGAGTGGGTTATTACATGTTCAAGAATTGTGATATTACAGTGATCAGGAGTGAGCTGTAGTTTTACATTTTTTTGTGCTGTTGAGTAGAAAATGTTTTGATGATTTTGATCATCTTATTCATTTTGTTGTAAAAAAAATGAAGTATGCTAATAATATCTCTTATTTGTCAATAAGCATGCTATAAAACTGCTCATTTTAAAATCCCAATCGTGGCATCTGTGGCGATGTTTTTTTCATTGTCCCTAGGTGTGAATGTGAGCGTGGATGATTGTTCGTCTCTGTGTGCCCTGCGATTGGCTGGCAACCGATTCAGGGTGTCCCCCGCCTACTGCCCGAAGACGGCTGGGATAGGCTCCAGCACCCCCTGCGACCCTTGTGAGGATTAAGCGGTTCGGAAAATGGATGGATGGATGATAAATCGGATGAAAAAACATCAGTCTGCTTTCATGGAGGACTATAGAAATCGGATATTCCCTGTTCAGAAGCTGAAGTTCTGAGGATGTGGATGATTATAAATTAAAAGAGGTATCTAAATAATCATTTATGAAAAATAAGAATCAATTAGATATAGCAATTTTATCATAGAGTATAAAAATACAGATCCAAAAAAAAAAACTTTTTGAGGAAAAACGCATTGTTTTTTTCATCCGATTTTTCGAGTAATCGATAGATAGTGTGTCGTGAACATTCACAGATTGTGGCAGTGGGGCAAAATACTTTACGGGCATGTTTATTTTGATCATTTATACAAATGTACATTAAATCCACAGGTCAGCCTCGACACAAAACCGACGGATATATTTCCATGACAATATATGACTACAGCTCTCAGTTTTATCCGAATTGCTCTACAAACCAGAGCTGCCTTTTTTTGGCAATGATGAGTTCTTAAAAAATAAATATAAACAATGATGACTACTGTAGTCACCATTGCTTTGGAAAGCATTGATGACAGAGTTCACGACGGCTAAAGGATCTTTGGAGAACAGAGAAAAATGGACAAAATAATATACAAAGTCAGCACCTCCTCTTAGAGCACGATGACTCACGGACCTTCCAAAATCTGAAACATAACACAAAGGTTCTAAAAGTTGGGGTTGGGGGGGACCACACTCACACACAGAAATGTTCAGTGAACGTTTGCATTTTGCAGTGTGTGGTTTTGTGATTATCTTCATCAGTGCGTTGCCAAGTGAGCAAACATGCCCATTTATGGTTTCTCTGTGAGCTTCACTGGCTATTTATCAGCACTTGAAAATATTTTCCTCTGAGCACTGCCGTTGAGTCTTTCAGCTCTCATGCATAATCTTTCCGTGTCAGTGTCAACTTATTATTTCGTCGTCGGGTCTTCAGAGGGTTCGGTTGAGGGCCGAAACACAGTTAGGCGGAAGTGTGGGGGTGTCATCTTGAAATGCATCCGATTGTAGGTCTGAAAAGACAAAAATTGAAAAGTGAATGTGAAAACCGCATAGTTGATAAAAGCTTTTTTTTTTCCTTTAGGTGGACCACTTTAAGAACCACTCGCATATACAGGAACAGGACCTATTCATCTTCCGAGCCGCTTGATCCTCACTAGGGTCGCGGGGGGTGCTGGAGCCTATCCCAGCTGTCTTCGGGCAGCAGGCGGGGGACACCCCGAATTGGTTGCCAGCCAATCGCAGGGCACACAGAGACGAACAACCATCCACGCTCACACTCACACCTAGGGACAATTTAGAGTGTTCAATCAGCCTGCCATGCATGGTTTTGGAATGTGGGAGGAAACCGGAGCACCCGGAGAAAACCCACGCAGGCCCGGGGAGAACATGCAAACTCCACACAGGGAGGCCGGAGCCGGAATCGAACCCGGTACCTCTGCACTGTGAAGCCGACGTGCTAACCACTGGACTACCGGGCCGCCCGGAACAGGACCTACGGAAGCAATTGGGCAAGACCTTCAACAAACTGAGGAAGCAGCTGAAGAAAAAAAAACATCTCTGTTTTTTTTTTTTCTACAAATACCCATTCCAAGAAAGTTGGGATGTTGTGTAACAAATAAGGAAAAAAAGACAAATCTACTGATTGGCAAATCCTTTTCAACCTACATTCAAATTAATCCACTATAATCTTCACCCTCAGCACTTGGGTGTGTCCTTACACCCCACTGCAGCACACATTAGTCCCACCCAACAGTTTAGCGAGACACCGAAACAGTCGCGTTATTACGTGTGGAGATAATAAAGCCATTGTGGAGCGAGAAGGCATCGTTACAGCAGGAAGTTGCACAGTTGATGCTGTCTGAGCTCCGCATCAGTGTGAAGGAAATGAAAGGGATAGTCATGGATTTTTGGAGGACTAACAGCTCCCACGCCCAACTACCCCAACTCTATCCCCGTCTCCATTTTTCATCCGAGTGCTTATGGAAACAGTCCAAAGCTTTGAGTTCCTCAGAGTCTGGTTTTCTCTGGATTTTACGTGGGCCACTGCCAAAAGCATAAAGAAGCCACACCAATGTCTTTATTTCCTCTGGAGATTGAGGCATTTCGGTTTCAGCTATCCGATCCTTCCTTCCATTTTTCCACTGTGTTTATGGTGGAGAGCACACAGACCGTCCTCCGTTACATTTGGCGCAGATACTGTAGTTCTCTGCTGCTGACAGAAATTCTGCCGCAGATGCAAAAGGGCTTATAAAAAGGAGACTCCGTTCCAGTGAAAAATTTGAAATGGCACAATGGGAGAAAATATTCTGTAAAGTAAAATAATCTAACCTCTCTGAAGTTACGAACAATTAAAACATAGCCCATGCGGGTTACTAAAATCTACCAACTGGTGACTTAAGATGTCCATAAGAAGGTGTGTGCAAATTGCAAATGGGCTGACAACCGGTTCAGGGTGTACCCCGCCTGGAATCCCAAATTCAGCTCGGTTAGGCTCCAACTCATCTGTGACCCTAATAAAGACGAGCCTTACAGAAAAGAAACATGGTTCCCTAAAAACTAACGCAAACCTCAACATGTCTCACCAATGAGTGTCAATCCTTGCTGCTGGCTCAGAATAACTGATGCTGTCGCCTCCTCGTCCTCCTCTTCCTCCACTCCCCAATCAGCAATGTTAGCTGGGGGGATACACTGCTCCAAGAAGAGGTCCTCCTCATCCTCATCCTCATCTGTGTCCACGTTTTCCGGGGGCCAGCGCAGTTCGCCGCTCTCCACCTCGCTCACTTCAGTGGGCTCCACAACAATGGAAGGTAGACGCTCCCTCTGGTGGTTCTGAGCCAAGCTGTTCAAAGACGAAGTCTCCGGGCCGAGCACTACCTCGACTGGGTCAGGGAATATCTGGTGGAAGAGGAAGGGGAGCAAATGTAAGCAGAAAGGTAACAATTGAGTCATTGCCGCGCGTAAATTGAAATTTGTGTTGTCTTCAAAAGGCCAGAAATAGTCCTGCCATATCATATCATGGTCGATAGTTGTGATATTTTGTGCTCAGTTGTGTTGCTATATTTGAATTATGATTACTAATACAATTACTTTGTTGTGACTGTTGCTCTTGCATAAATGCTACAGACATCACGAGGCCCTGTTTTGACGGGTTGGTGTATCTGATTAAATGGGATGGACATTTATGCAAGAGCTGTTATTTTTGTCAATGTTTTTGTTTTTTTATCTGCACACGCAGTTAGTAAAGCAAATGGTTCGATTCCATCTACAAAGGGTGTTGAGCTCAATGAATTTCTGTAATTTAGTGGTCGTACAAATGGTATTTCTCTGTTTTAATGTTTACTCTTAAACTGATCTGGACTTGACTTGGAGTCTGACCTTTGTGACTCGAAATTGATTTGGACTCGATAAAAGTGGATCCCTGCATTTAAGGCTGCAAGTATGTAATAGACTTACTAGTGACTGTCAAATATTTTACGAATATATTAACTCAAGCCACTGTCACTCTTTACTTCATAAGAAATTACAATGTGACTTTGTATGCTTTTGATGCCCCCCCCCCCCCGCCTCCAACCACTCGTCCCATCCCAAAACAGAGGCTACAACCAAATGATGTGCTCGTGCATACAACTGAGAAAGTTGGTAGCACAAGTGCCACCAGCTGAAAAGTTCTTGTTGAACCCTGACACTTATGGGCAATTTCGCGCCTGAATATCTGAATAAATCTCACACAAGAACAAGAAGAAAATGCAAATTCCACACAGAAATCTGAACCAAACCTCCATCTGCAAGGAAAAACCACAGCCTCCACCAAGCTAAATGAGCCATTTTGGATAAACACATTTCACATGACCGAAGTAAAGATAACGTACCTGGAAGGGCAATCTGTGTTCCTTCCGTTGCAGATTTTCAGGGTGTAAATCCTGACCACTTAGCTTCTCCATCCCTCTGCAAGACACAACAAAAGCACCACAGTACAGAAAGTTACCTTCTGCACACCATTTTAAAAAAAAACACCAAAACTTTACTATCTCCCAAAACTTTCAGAGAGCAGTATCTTGCCTAAAAATAAAGTTGAGCTCCTGGCGATCATACCATCACCAACATAAACCAACAAGAAGGCTCACTGTGGTTGTTTCTAACACCTTTATGAGGTTTTACACAAAACCACAGTTGGCTGAAGTCATGTGATTATGAATTAACCTTCATAATTAGGGAGGAATGTCATCCTTGGGTCCCTGAGAATCCTTAACTGGAAAGAAAATGCACTCTCTAACCCAAAACCGTGTGGTGCAAGTTACATTCCTCGCTTAATGAAATTTGCAAACGTTATGGAAAAGCTCGTGCCACTGATACTATTGCCATGAACACACACTGTCAGGCTCTGACATTTCTTCACACGGTTCCTGAAAGGCATTCAGAGTATTTCGATACAAAAAAATTAACTAAACTACAAGCTCAACGTCAGCTTTCTCAGGCTCAATGATCTCAGGTTTACGGTCACTCCTACATTTCTAAAGCTGCCAGACTAAGTGAATTATGTGGCTGCGCTTGCTTGTGTGTCATCACATGGCGTCTCCTGTGATACTCGCACAAACACACACACACACACACACACACACACAGATTAGTGCAAAGTCAAACAGCGCTTTGCACAAATATGGATTATGTCTGCTGCTGCTCATAATTCATGTTGTGACAGCGAGCCATGCCGAACACATGGACTCAACGCCCTCCTCCCGAAAGAGACAGTAGGAGCCTGGCTTCTGAGTTTCATTTGCCACGAACCATTTGCCGCACTCTCCAAACGTGATAGTTGATGTGAGACATGCCAA
Source organism: Hippocampus zosterae (assembly GCF_025434085.1). Classification (NCBI taxonomy): domain Eukaryota; kingdom Metazoa; phylum Chordata; class Actinopteri; order Syngnathiformes; family Syngnathidae; genus Hippocampus; species Hippocampus zosterae. Next base: position 20,961,327 of record NC_067460.1, on the reverse strand, counting down.
GGTCCCCTGTTATCTTTAGTCCGCAAAGATTCCTGATGTGGAGCCCGCAGTGTGTTAATGGACGCTTAAAAACAAATTCCTTCACTCCGGCTCCATATGACTTCAATCTCTTTGAGGTGTCCAAAAAAGATGAGAGGGGTATCAAGAAAGACTAAGGATCTGTCTGAATCCTTGTTTTATAACCCTCACTATTTGCTTTTTTCTTTTTTATTGCTGTCTCTCTGGCTCCATCCCCGCTTTAGTCCCACTTTATTGACTTTCAGAGTCATGGGCAACACGCAATCTGGTAAAATCGTGCTGACTGCTTAATGACATCTCAGCTGAAAGACAAATCTCATCTCAGTGTTACTTTATATAGAATCTGCTCTGGGCCCTTGGGAGTGTTTGGTAACAGCAACACTTAGATATCACTTAGATATCACAACACTTAGATATAGATATATTTTAGATACAATGTTTTGCACTAATCTGATCGATAAACTTCCATGCAGGACTGAATGCAGTTAGTTAGTTAGTTAGTTAGTCAGTTAGTTAGTTAGTTAATTGGTTAGTTGATCAGTTAGTTAGTTAGTTAGTTAGTTAGTTAGTTAGTTAGTTAGTTAGTTAGGTGGTGGGTTGGTTAGTTAGTTAGTTAGTTAGTTAGTTAGTTAGTTAGTTAGTTAGTTAGTTAGTTAGTTAGTTAGTTAGTTAGTTAGATAGATAGTTTGATAGTTAGATAGTTAGATAGTTAGTTGGTTAGTTGGTTAGTTAGATAGTTAGTTAGTTAGTTAGTTAGTTAGTTAGTTAGTTAGTCAGTCAGTCAGTCAGTCAGTCAGTCGGTCGGTCGGTCAGTTACAGGGTTGGTTGGTTGGTTGGTTGGTTAGTTGGTTAGTTGGTCGGTCGGTTGGTTGGTTAGTTAGTTTCCTTCGCGTACTGTGTCCTTAACTGCACAATGTAAATGATCAAATGTGTAACATATTATATGTGAAATGTAACATGTATGCACATAAACTAATGTTAGGGCAAATCGGATTCTTTCTAGCTAAATATACTTTTTGATTATTTTGAGATCACTTTTTTTTGCATAAATTATTTGGCGGACGACATCCAAAATGTAATCTGACCTTCTCCATCTAACTATGGTGTACTTGAATTGCACATCTGTGAATTGTTGAATTTCAATATGTGGAAATGGCGTGTGAAAGAAACGTTATGCAGCAAGAGCATACTAATAGCCAATTGCAGACAACAACATGACAAACAGCTCTATCTGGTGGCCAGGTGCTGCATGACTTGCAAACAAAATGACACTGGCTTTGACACTGAGAATTATAAGCATGGGTTTTTTGTTTGTTTGTTTTTTGTGAAGACCCCCTCTTCGTGGGGAGTATGAAGTAATGAATGTGCCTTTGTAAACGCTTGTAGGGTTTTTTTTGGTTTGTTTATGAGGAAGAAAAAGGACACATATGGTCTAAAAATGTCCCATAAACTTCCCCTTTGACCTTTGTCAAACTAAGGTCATAGCAAATGTGAGTGTGTATGCTCCATTTTTTTTCAGGCAACAATTACTTAAATTGCAATTGATGAAACACTCTTGGCCAAAACCCATGACGCTCATCTGTTCTCGTTCTCACTGGATCAGCTTTGCAGGGAACGTTGCCATTTTTGACCCAGTTACGGATCATGTACAAAACGATTTCTGAGATTTTGACGATGACAATTGTGTCAAACTAAGCAGTTTGTGTGCCGCCTGGGATGGAAACTTACAGGAGCTATTATGAAGAAGCTTAGCATCCATGTAATCCTTCCCATATCCACTCTCTCTGAACACCTGCACATTTCCACTCAGTCCACACCCTGGGTTTGCCATCTCAAATAAATTATGCTAAAACTACAAAGCTGCAAGATGCAACTTTATGTTTTCAAGCAATCACTTTCATGAGTAGGGCATTGCTTTTATTCACAACTACACAATTGACGGAAACTGCACACATATAAATGAATTAATACATTTCCAATCAGCCATAATTGCAAAAATATACATATATACAGTATTGTTGTGATAGTAAAAATGGCAACCCAGGAGTGCTTCAATGAACATTGTAAACATCTATATTTTTATGTGTAACATAAGAGTTTTGCTATCAAGGATGACCTTTCCAATTCTGGTCCAAAATCATGTCAAGGATCTCGTGATTTTAACTGCTTGTTGTAAGGTGTCCTTGAGTTTCTAGAAAGGCGCCCACAAATAAAATGTATTATTATTATTATTATTAAGGATGAGAATGATGCCTCTAATGAAAAACAACCCTCCCCCCCCTCTTACCCTTTGTTTGCTGTCAGGTCTTCTTCGTCCCCATCTTGACACAGATTGACTGTGGTGAAGACAGTGGGCACGGTTTGCATAATGCGTGCTTCGGAAGTAGGTAAACGGCTCCCGCAGATTGCCTCCTCTGCGAGGCTGTTGATGTCCAGGACGAGGCCTGGATGGGATTGTTCCACGCCTTCAAAGATCCTCAGCAGATGAGGATGGTGGATGAGCGCGCTCCAGTTTGGACAGCACCTGCCTCACTTGTGCAGCCTCAAATCCAACTTTGCCAACATGTGCTCCCTTCAAACTTCCCTCCTTTTGTCATTGTCCTCCCTCTCCCAGCCCAAACTACAAGTAGGCTTTGGATTAGCGTCTCTTTCGATTACACCGGCTTGATGGGTGACGTCAGCCAGGCTTGACAGTCCCCTCTGATGAGTTGGCACAGCGCATCGTTGGTGCATGTGCAAGGGCACAAATGCAGAGGGCAAGCCCAGTCGACGAAGAGCAGCCTGACTCCACAGTTGCATTACTGCTTGCATGTAGCTCCAAGTTTTTACATCTTTTTGTGTGTTGTTTGAGTCCTGACATCTTGTTTGTTGAAGAGATTCCTTTGTCTCATTCGAGCAATCTGAACTCTTTGTGTGCTGCTGCGCCATCAGTGAATTTAGACTTGGATGATTCATGGAATTAGCTCAGGGATCAAGGGCTCAGGCTTGGGGAGGGGAGACAGAGGGATATACAGTATATATATAAATAACAGGCAGCAGGGACTGCTTAACAGTGTTTCTATGGACACCAACATAATCCTTTCTGTGGGCTGTATATGGAATAACAAAGTAGACAAAAAACAGCACACAGTTTCATTTTTTTAAAGGAAATGCATAATCCCAACAATGTTCATCTTACGTTTTTGACCATTTTAAAACCATTGAACAGTCTTCTTGGCCATAACAGCTAGAAACATTTTTTCTATATTGTAAATCAAAATTCTTATCTTTAATTATGTGAAAGATTGATGGCGGGCTATTTCTTTTCCGTGTCACATTTTCATGATTTAACATATTTCATTTCATATTATTTGATTATCTATGTATCACTTACACGTGACATTAAGATGACATATTTATTGTAGTTTATATTGAAATGCTACTCATGAACATGTTTACAAAACAGGCAACTGGATACAAGTGCATTTCAATAACTTCGAATGTTGCACTTGATTTACTTCACGAGTTCAATTTATAAAAACAAAATTTTAGAAATAAAGACGCACGACAGTACGAAATATTTGATGGTTTTAGTTTTTGTCCTCCAACCACTAAGAGGCGCTGTCTTAATTACAAACGCTTCAACACAATCACGCGCATGCGCACTTTTGTGTTTTCTGAGTGTCGTTCATATTTGCGCCTCCAGACCGTAGAAACTGTTTAGCGTAACTGATATAAACTTAGATTGTATTTTTTCCATCCTTCAACAGGAGTCATTCTAATGGACTTGGAAACCGGGACATACGAGCCGGGCTTTGTGGGGATCCGGTTTTGTCAAGAGTGGTAAGATTGTGATATATCGGTTTAGTTCAATAAAACTAGCTATGTTGCAAAATGGGATGGCAACGCTAAGGGAATTACATATCTGTATCTTATGTTTTACTCGATATTTGAATAGAGGGATTATCGTTTTATGTCTTCTTTATTTTTCAGTAACAACATGTTGTATCCAAAAGAAGATAAGGAGAATCGGATCTTACTCTACGCGGTAAGATTGTGGGAGTTTATACTGCGTCTACGAGCGTGTTGAATCACTTCTTGTTGATATGCTCAATTTTAAAATCACGATAACTGTCGAAACCGGACTCCATAATAGTAGATGGGGATTCCTTCATAAAAAGCACAAGGTTGCTCGCCATTCAAGATTCAGTAATTGACAGAAATTAATTTGCCGCCTTTCATTTCTGAATTTTGAAATCATCTTATCTCACAGTGCAGAAATTGTGACTACCAGCAAGAGGCGGACAACAGCTGCATTTATGTCAATAAGATTACTCATGAGGTTGAGTAAGTATGAACATTGATGTATTTTTGAACTGCACAAATATGTGTACAGAATTAAGTGACGTTTATATAACTTAAACCTGTCTATTTTTTATTTGTGGCGTTCAAGTAGGATGTTTGATGTTCCAGTCCAACCCAATTGTATTTGTTCAACACATACAGTTTAGCCAAGTGTTGTACTCGGCAATATAGAACATCAACGAGAAAAGAGTTTCACATATACAGTATACTGAACTCAACTCAACTGTATTTACAGAGCACTGGAAATTATTAAAAATGTATCCTGATATTTACGGCAGTCCGCGCAGTGAGGCGGAAAAGGAGTAATTGTCTTCACGTGGAGTTGTGTTTTATAACATATCATTTACCTAATCTGTTTATTTGTTTCAAGCTGCAAAAAATAAATATTGTCGTACCCTGTTCACCAACATTCTTTCTCTCCCCCTTTTCTGCAGTGAATTGACCCAAATCATTGCTGATGTATCTCAAGATCCAACGTTACCAAGAACAGAAGACCACCCCTGCCCCAAGTAAGTTTTACTGCTGTGACTGTGTATCAATTTATACTGTACTGAAACGAATACATTTCATATAAAAACTAAGGTTCATCCATGACGCTTGATGATAATCAGACATACGCATGGTGGAATTTTGTGAATTAATGAAAATGTTGCCTGTGGACACACTTTTGTAACATTTTGTTTCATGTGGATACATGAGCACACCACATTTGAAATCACTCGTCTTCATTTCAAGGAATAATTTGTGGTATCGTGTGTCATAGAAAATATAAATTTTTGTTAGGAATGTTTGTGTGTATTCATTTATGTTCCACAATGTGTACCGTACATCCCTCCATCCATTCTCCGATGCGCTTTATCCTCACAAGGGTTGCGGGTTGTGCTGGAGCCTATCCCACCTGTATTTGGGCAGAAGGCAGGGGACACCCTGAACCGGTTGTCAGTCAATCGCAGGACACACAGAGACGAACAACCATCCGCACTCACACTCACACCTAGGGACAATTTAGAGTGATCAGCCTGTCATGCCGGAGTATCCCACGCAGGCACCGGGAGAACATGCAAACTCCACACAGGAGGGCTGGATCTGGAATCGCACTGTGAGGTCGACGTGCTAACCACTGGGCCACCGCGTGTAGCGTACATTCATTTACATACAATGGAATCAATCATCTTGTGTGACCACCAGAGGAAACTGCAAAGTTTCACGTCGGGCTGTCACAATTCCTGTGACACCTTTTCTGACACACCTCTGATATGTCCTGTTTATACAATAGATATTCGTGTATCTGGAAATTCTAGGTTTATATTATCCTTTGTATATCATGATATGTACCGGTATACATTATTTGGAGTGAAGTGGGTGATATAACTCAATGTTTACATGATATTATGCTGCAGTTAAACCATGTCACTCCCCAGATGCGGTCACAAGGAGGCAGTGTTCTTCCAGTCACACAGCATGAAAGCTGAGGTAATTGGTTTTGGGCGGTGGGGGGGTTCAGTTTAATGTCCTCCAAATCCGTTTAAATACCATATGCATGACAGCATCAGAAGTGATTGGAGGCTATAGTGGGATACATTATGGTCTTGAAGCGAATTCTGCAGGAGATGGATTCTAATCATACATTGTGTCCGTAGGATGCAATGAGACTTTACTACGTCTGCACAGCCCCACATTGTGGACACAGATGGACAGAATAGTGTGCATGGCAACTTCGTCAGACATCTTGTGAATATAGTTGTGTTTTGTTGGTTCTTTATGAGCATTCGTCCTTCTCACTTGGTTTTGTTATTAAAACAATCATTTGTTTCAATCGTAGGTTTGTGTCATTTTATTGACAGGTGGGCAACTGCGACCAGTAACCTCTTGACATTGAAATCTCACCATTTACATTGTACACTTACTTCTTGTAGAAAGGCAATAGCTGTTTTACTTTTGTATCATTCTTGAACTGCTGACCTAATACTCCGCTGCTTGAAAGCTATAAAAGCACATAAACGGCACTGTAGCATTTGGGTGACGAGAGACTGAAATACACAGACTTGGGAGTTTATATTTAGACTATTACAAATACCAACTGATTTGGTCACCAGAACGGGAGCGCACTGGCTGATTCCAAACAAATGAGAAATGTCAAAGACGAGATAAACGTCCCAAAAGCAGACAAACCTCCTTTTAGTTACAACGCTCTCATCACGATGGCCATCCGCCCAAGTCCGGAATGACGTCTCACGCTGAGCGGCATCTACGAGTTTATCATGCACAACTTTCCTTGATGTCCAACAGCTCCGTTTACTGGCCGGTACCATACTTTATGCCCGTCCCGATACCGGTGCACACGCACCGCTTGGAAGCAGAGCATCACGCGAGTACGCACCCTCACGTGTCCACGTCGCTTGAACACGCATCATGACCCATCTGTGGAAGTCCGGGAGGTTCCGGTACGAGCAGCTTTGTGCAAGCGCACCAGGAGATGTCTTATATTGGACTCATCAGCGTGCAAAACATTTGGCGAGGAGAATTTGGCATCGACTCCTTCTCGACATCCATCCCGACGTGCACCTGTTCTCTGCCGGACCAATTTTCTCTCAGCAACTCAAGCAACTTCTAAATTCATCAGTTACTCACACACATTTTTTCCCTAGTGCTTAATGTATCTAAGAAGAAAAACAAAGACCAATCCGTCTGGGGCTGTAGTATCAATTTGTTTGCTCTCTATGCATTACTTAACTGAAAGAGTACCTGTGGTTGGAGTATCAATATAGGTTCAAGCTATCTTAAGCATAATTGTTTGCATTTCTGCTTCACAGTTGAAAGGTCAATGGTTCAAATATCAGCTCAGACCATGAGGGCAAGCATGATTAAAAAATGGCTGGAATATCACAAAGTGGTGCATTATTACATACTGACACATTTTGAGTAGTACAGAGGATCCTTGGTTTGCCAGTATCTGAAGTTTTAAGGTTATGAACGTGATGAAATTGTTTTGAAATTGTGACGTCATTAAACAACCCGGAAGATCTGTCCATTTCAGGCGCGGAACATCCGGAAGTAGTACTGCCCCACACGCGAGAAGCAATCGTTCCACTTACGGAGGAAGTCGAAACGCGAGGACTGCAATTTGGCTGAACATTAGCAATCATGTGAGTATTTATCCCTATGAAAACAGGGAGGGGTCGGGGTATAGGCTACACTTCCAGAGTGTATACTCTAAAAATAATAATATTGTTTATAATTGCCGCGATTGTCATAAACGTTAGCATTGTTACTGACATTAGCCTAAGCCACTTAGCATGAGCTAACCTGCCCCTTTGTTTCCCGTTCACGTGTAAGTGCCATTTATAACTCTTTAGCTACGTTTGATTTGTTTTTATAAAAACGCTAAACTCTCACAACCATGTAGTTTCAAGGTCCGGAGCAATAAGACGCCGTTTTTGCTCAAATGCTAATATCGAATGCTAATGCTTCCAATAGTACTAGTTAAATAATAATTAAATGCAAACATTTTACCCATGTGGTGAGTAGATTTATGGCAATGCAAGGTGTTTTAGGAATTGGTAATTGCCCAATTTTGTTTTGGATTATACATTCTGTACACTTGTAATAATGGCTTCATTTTTTCTGTAACGTCGCCATTGAACGTGGCTATGGTTTTACTGCAACTCTGTTATATCTCAATCAATCAATTTTTATACTTTTTTATTGTAGGAGTTTGTTAACCAAGCCCAAGTCAGAAATGAGCCCAGAAGAGCTCCAGAAACGTGAAGAGGAGGAATTCAACACAGGCCCCCTGTCTGTGCTAACCCAGTCAGTCAAGAACAACACACAAGTCCTCATCAACTGTCGCAACAACAAAAAGTTGCTTGGGAGAGTCAAAGCTTTTGACAGGTACTCAGCAAATTGTGACGTGCATTTATTTTAATGAGAACAATATAATTTAGATGTCAGATTTAAGACTTGTTTTGGGATTTATGTTTCAGGCATTGCAACATGGTCTTAGAGAATGTGAAGGAGATGTGGACTGAAGTTCCCAAGAGTGGCAAAGGAAAGAAAAAGTCGAAACCGGTGAATAAGGATCGCTACATCTCTAAAATGTTTCTTAGAGGGGACTCTGTTATTGTTGTGCTGAGAAATCCTCTCATCACAGGCAAGTGAACTTAATGGCATCCTGTGGATTGTCCCAGGTCTGTCTCTATCCTTTTTTTCATGGAAACCTTTGTTGTTGTTGTTTATTGTTTCCTACTTGTAAGACCAAATGTCCAAAGAAAATAGGGCTTTGATTTATTTACAGAAGGCTTCTGTATTTTGCATTTTAATAAAAAATGTCATCGTAGCTCCAATTGTCCAAGGTTTTGTATTTTTGAATTTTGTTTCCTTTAATTTCCATCATAAATTCTGAGGGACATACTATATTCAAAAGTAGTTTCATTTTAGGACCGCTACTTCTTCGTCTACATTGCACATTACATCACATTGTGCATCAAAGAGAGCAATGACCCTCCCACAGTCACCATTTCCCTCTCCCCAGATGGAATCATACGCGTCAGATCCCTCTTTCTGTATTCTCCCATCTTGTAAAATGCATACTCCACACAGGAGATCTTCGACCATTCCTCTTTGCACAGTCGCTCAAAATCATCCAACAATCTGGGTCCTGTCTTCTGCACTCTCCTCTTCAGCTCACTTCAAGGTTTTCAATGGGGTTGAGGTCTAGGAACTGAGATGGACATGGGAGGAGCTTAATTCTGTGGTGAACCGTTTCTCCAATTTTCAGCATGACAGAATTTTTATGCAATAAAGAATTTAATTTATTTAAAGGCTTTTACAACATCTTAACTCGGGTGCCAATAATTAAGCGGGCGCTTTCAGTACAATGCTCAAACAACTTAACCTTCCTTCTTTTGTTGTTAATAAATACATTTAAAATGAATCCCCGGAGCTCATGTTTTATATTAATTGACCAAGATGAAAATAACGGACATTTTCTCTACTATTCAAACCGAATTTCAATGAAATTGAGACATGTTAAAGAAAATACGATTTGCAAATCATCGGGTCTCTTCTGTGGACACACCCACACCGTCTGAAATTTGGGAGAAGCCAAGAAGGTCTCTATTTTGGATTGTATGAACTTTGTCAAATGTACTGTATGTGTAACATACAGCACATTTTCCAAGATTTTGGAGCCTCGTTTAATATACTTGCCAATTTTCTTTTATTAAATTATAAATGTTAATAATTATTATTATTACTCATTCAAGTTTGGAAGGCTTGTTAACATATTCTTCTCTGCTATGTGAAAATTGTATTTTTTTATATGACTTATCTAATATTTTCATTGCCCACAGTCGTAATTGATTCTCAACTGATTTCTCGAGGTCTCTTTTCAAATGTCTCTTTTGTTTCTCTTCAGATTTTGGGTGGTGAGCATCTCTGAGCAGGAAGGCAAATGTTTTTTTTTTTAGTAGGTAAGCGATAAGAAGGAGGAGGAAGTGTGATTATGATAGCAATCGGTCAGGCATCAATGCCCGAGCAATGTGAGATCCCACCAGGGATGATGGTCGCTGCAACCCGACCCGCTACTGTACTTTGTTCCCAAGCAGAACTACGGCCCAAGTGTAGGGGCCACCAGAAGGAAGAGGGGAGTATGTGTCAACAAACAAATGGCATATACAGCAAACACACAAATGCATGTAGGCCTATTTACATACATAAGGGAGTGGACTGTACAATATTGTACTGTTTTAGGAGCTATTTCTCACCTTTTAATGTAGGTTTTCAGACACGGTTGTGAAATTAAAGTGCAAAACCTAACCATTGGTTAGTAAGTGATGCATAGCAAGTCTGCAAACGCCTGTCAACGCTTTACTTTGTACTCACACTTAGACAAGATGTCATAATTGTCTTCATTGTGAATAATAATTATCAATCAAAATGTATTCATGTCCATGTTATTGTTTTGTTGTTGTAATGTTAAATATAATTGAGGATCGAAAAGGAGCAGAGGTCGATGGTCAAATCGGTTCATTTTTCAGTAAAGCGTTTAGATTCTTTGTCCTGGGAGCTGCAGAGCGGAAGCACACACTTCACATGGTGACTGTGCATAGTCACTGTCATTGTGTGACACCGACATCTAGTGGATATTTGAGGTTATGCAGAGTACAGTAAACTCGTAAGTGAAAACGGTATATCGTATGTTAGGGACAAAAGTAAACTTGCCCAAAGCAGACAGAAATACTTTTATTTTTTTTCATGATAGCAATAAAAACAAATATTCAATTTACGTTTAGTCAATTCAACAGTATTTATAGCAATAAGTGGTCAATATGTAATGGTCGAATTTTAACTAATTGTACGCCTTATGAGGCTAAAGGTGACCTCCTGTTTACAAAACATTGACCTCTGCTTACATGTGCAGACGTCATGGGTTCAAATCTGGCCACGGCGTCCGATAGAGGGCTCAATCTGTTATTAGTTCACTGGAAATGTCATTAATCTGCATTTGTTGTCTCCTTGCGTACTTGAACAAGTTCAGAGCTGTTATGTTTCCAAACTTTCACAACTATCTCTCCACGTTCATTGGCCTGCTCAAATTTTTTTTTTTTTCCATTTCCATTGCATAGCTTCTGTCAGTCAGCCAGTTGTTAAGGAGAGTGACCGACTGACGTCAAGGTCTGGAAATAAAGTTGCGGTACTGAAGAGTAACCCATAATTATGCCATGACTTTCTTTCAAAATTTTAAGAACTGTGGTACTAGTTGGGAACTCAACCAAATTGGGCAACATGTTCCAGCACATGTTCAGCACATGCTCATACAAGATCTGTATGCCATCCTCTGCAAAACTGTACATTCACTGATGAGAAAGAAAGTAAGACTTTACTCGACAGCTTTGGTGGACAGAAGGGTTAACAAGAGGTGCTGGGCTCAAAATATCCTTCTAACAGTCGGTCAGGGCAGTGTGTGTGCGTGCAGAGAGTGGAGCTAAAAGCATATTTGGGTTTGTTGTGGATGTTTACGCATGCCAAGTAGTGGTAATGCATTCCTTTCTCATCCCAACTTCTACTTCTGTCCCCATAAGAGAGAAAGAATGCTTTTAGAGTGTTCTGTATCTCAGTGTTGAAAACGGACCATGAACAGAATGCCAGTAGTTTTTCCTCCTATTGTCAAAATAATTAGATATCTTTGATTTCCTTTGCAATATGCTATTGAGGACATTTCTGTCGCGGGCATTAAATGATGTCTGTTGATGACCTTTTTGGGAAGTTTTGCAGCAGTAATAATTATTTTGTAGCTTTCTTCTTAGTTCACTGCCGATTTTAATATTGCGCAAGTTATTCTTTTTGGATAACCACCCAGACTCTGTGGTTTACATGGAATATCACTTTGAGAGAAATTACCGGCTTTATAGTTTCCATGCAGACATGGTATATTTATACATGCAGTTCACTCTCGGTTCTGATATGTAACCACTTCTAATTACAATATTGTACAAACAACCAAACTTTTCTAAATAACATACCTCTTCTGTATGCTACGTCTACTGCTGCATCAAGAGACTCAGTGTTCATAAATAAGTAATGGATGATGATTTACAAACAAATGGCCTTAAATAATCAAAGAATACATGTGGACGTGTTTCAGTGTAAGCTAAATCATAAGCAGACGTGGTCAAATTCTGCTTGAGGGGCATCATACAGTATATCCCCCGTTAGGAGAATGATACACTTAAAATAGATTTTAACGGCTGAAGTGTTTAACAAAGTCTCAATACCAGTTCCCCCACTTAACGTGCATCTTTGGCATATAAAGTCAACGCGAATTTTCGGTAATCTCGTCTACATCAAAGTAATGAATATAGGGGCCTTTTGGGGAGTTGTGTAATTAGATGACTATAACTACTGTATGATCTTAACTACCCAGATGGATGATAATTTGACCAAGATTTAAGACAATCGAATCCTTTACAAAATACAAATACAAGTCAAGTCAAGTGAAGGAGATTTCCCTTAAAATCCCAATCTTGGCATAGCTAAATTTTGCTCACTTTTGATTGACACTTTCAGACATGAAACACTGCATCATCCTGGGACGTTTTTATTCACTGAAATAATGTACCTCTCCTCAGAGAAAGCTTATTTAAAAATTAAACACTTGTACTGAATAGCTTTGTTGCTTTGAAGTTATTGCAGTTCGATACACAAGCGTGGCGTGGCGTACGATCAAGAAGAACTTGTCCGGTCTGTTTTTTTTCCCCCAACAGTCGTGTTTTCCCCGAGGACTCCTGAACGCACCACAAGACCCCACTGCCCTCTTTGAAGCTGGCGGGCTGGCCCCACACGCCAATGAGTTAGAGACCTACCGACCGTCGAAAAAAAGTCTGCCTTGGGCTCATGTCCAGAAACGGGGACGGGACTCTCAGTAAGAAAGAGCAACTTTTTAGCGGTTACAATACCGTCGCTATTTTCCGGGTTTGCCCGTTGAAGCTCGTCGAAACCAACGTGAGATAGTGATTGGACTTGACAAGCCCGCTGCGCTACTGTACCCCCCCCCTTCTCTCCCATTTCTACACAACCAGGAAATCGTCGAGGTGTGCTTCGATTATCCCGCGAGTTGCTACCCCGTTTGCGGGTGTAGATGCGACTTTATCCCCCACTCCGACAGATTTCTGGTAGTTTGGGTGTCGGTTCGGCTAGTTTGACTTTAATCCGCCCGCTTCAGCTTTCAAGTGAATCAAAGTTGTCCCGCGAGGAGAGGAGCTCCACTCCGGCCGAACAATGAGGTGGGTAACAGCGACTCAAATCCCTTCATCTTCATGGTGTTTCCAGGCTAACCGCTTGTGTTCGGGCCATTAGTTGACAACAAAGCCGCCGGGACACCATTTCGCTTTATAACAGACAAACGTTGCCCTCGCTTCTTGGGCTGTTTTTGAACACGCTTGTGAGCGTTTCCGTGTCGTTAAAAAGGGGCGAAAGAGCTCACTCACATCTTAATACTTTTCAAATGTGTTTAAAGCAGAATGTTGATGTGTTGCAAGTTTTTGTGATCTTTGCGATCCGATATCGTGTGAATCAGGAAGTGTGTGAGCGGTAATGACAGCCCGCTTGCTACCTGTTCAGTCTCTCTGAAGCTACTCTCAAGTAACCGTTCAAATGAACATTTGTATGCATTTCAAATGATCTTTTTTGACTATGTCCCATTGAAATCTTGAGTAGCGTTTGCACTTTCAAAGGCCATTAAATCGTTTGATTGCATTCCGTGTGTTGCCTAAAGACCTTTAAGGCACAACACTAAGTGTCCGAAATGCATAGCATGCTGTTTGGATCAAGGCGTGCATTTCATAGGCACGCATTACGTTCATTTGTCTTGTACTATTTGGCTCCCTCTGGGTTTGCAGCAGGGATGAAACTGCTCAGTGGAAAGAGGAGAAGCGCGTGTCCTCAAATTCCATATCCTGTCACAGCCTGTGCAGTTGGAAATGACATGCTTTGAAACCACCACCGCCAGCACTGATTTGGTTTTGTGTTCATACATTTTGAAGCTGCAAGCTTTTATTTTTGGCAAGCTGGACTGGTAAGATCTGGTAATCGTATGACACTGGGGCTCGGCAATAATACCATACATCGCGATAGACACCTGATCAAGAGCAATAGAAATTGCACTCAATATAAAATCAATTTTAAAAAAAACATCAGGAAGCAAACCTCAAATCCGTCATTCTGCGTGTTGTTGGCAGAGGTTATCGTATGATGCTAGGTTTGCGCCGTATTTTTGCAAGCACATTGATGAAATTTGGAGCACAAAACCATTCTACTACCAGATATCTTAAATTGTATTTTTCCTCCTGATAGTTGTTCATTCATTTCTTATCTTTCATCAATGTTGTTGGTTTTCTTAATTTAAATATGGAAAAATCAATAGTCTAATATGAAATATGTACATTGTGCTCTGAAAAATTAACACTCAGTGGTGTAATATGAAATAGGTACATATTAAATAGGTTCGCTCAGGCCTACTAAACACATGGTTCAAAACGACATAAATTGACTCGTCAGTTTAACTTTTTCATAGTTTGTTTTAACCTGTTATGTAAGGTTAAATATTTTAAAATACAATTTCCTGATTTCAACCTTTTTTCCTTCAGCTCCTTATTTTGAAGAGTAAAAAATGATTTTAAAATGACTTTTCAATATATATCAGTCTCTAATGATATCAAATACCTATATTGTGACACACTTTTCAACCATATCGTGCAGCCCAATGCGACACGATCTTGAGCCATGCAGTGCAGGTCTGATAACCTGTGTGACTAGTTTTTTAAATCTCACACATTTGTCTTGCCAGACTTTTCCGTAACAATTTGCCTCAACGGAAAGTCAAATCTAACCTTTACACCCCTTTTGATTAACCTTAACTGAAAAGGTGCTTCCTTTGAAAAGATGAAGCTGTTTAAAATTAGAGGTACGTTGCTTCATCGACAACTAAACAAATAAATCGGTGATTATAATGATAATCAGCTCATCGTAAAGTAATGTTTTTTAAATCTCATACTTCAATTTATCGACAAAATAATCGACACATGAATTAAAGGGTTTGTTGCATCTCTAAAACTAGACTCCACTTTTACTAACCAACGTCATAGTGCGACATCATGTATTTCCGTCAAATCTCTGGTGTGAAACCGCGGTAGACTTGTGGCCACATGCTTTATGTATATGTATTGCTCCTGTAACCGATTGTGGATAGCCAATATTTCCTGTCCTATGTTTAAGGTTGGTCAGGAGTAACTTGCGCTAAAGTTCGGGTTAAAGGCTGTATCAGGGCACCTTTCCTAAGCATTGTTAGAATTCCAGCAACCTTTCCTCCAACTACCTCCAAGCAAAACTCCAAAGAGCCAGAGTGTGTCTTTCATCAGGCACAAGGGATGGTCTGTTGTTTTTAATGATATTTCAAATATTTCTAAGTTCGCTAACGGCACAAACGGGGAGGAGGTTGAACAAAGATATGCATTAAGCATACACGGATAGCTGCAGAGTTGCTGAAAGGAGGAAAGCCATTAGGCTTTGGTACAGACTTAGATCGAAATGTGATCCTTGATTCCTTTGTGAATAATGCAAAATAACATTGAGAAAACTGTGTGCATAAAATGGTCTTCTTAATAGATGTAAGGAAAATGTCCACACGTATGTAAATGCAACAGTCTGAGACCAGCTGCTGTGGTCTCAGGGAGACCTGTCACGTAGATCGGGGAAAACCATGACATTTACACTTCTGGTTAGACCATCAAACAAACTCAACAAAAGAAGTGGAACAATCACATGAAAGTATTTATTCTGATGTTGATTTTGATATCAAAACGGATGGTTTGGTTCATTTTGGACAGCGTCTCATATTAATGCAGTCATTCACTTCAGCTCACTTCAGATGTTTAAATAGCATCCTCACTTGCATGAAATTACCATATTTTTCTCGTTACTATGAGTCTATATTTTTGTAATGCTATACGACTTGATTCAATTAAAACACCTTTTATTTGTTTGCTATATTACCACTTTATTGACTTGCAAAATTGTGACTTTATTGCTGTAATGTATCACTCCATGTTTTCATAGTTCCACTTATTTATATTGCTCTTTGATATATGATGTGGACCATTTCCTCGCCCATACCAACATAACACCTGAAATGTGTGTTATTGCTGCCAAATTATGACTGTGAGTGGTTCAACAATATGGTCATGGTACAGTGGATTTGTGTTGTGAAAAGTAGCACTGAAAATGGTCCACTCTACTCTTGATTAGGGTTTGATGAGCGTTGAAAACCTTTGCCTCCCCGAGCCTTTTCTTCAAAGCGTCTGCCATCAACAAGGCAGCTTCACCCAGAGACCCGCATTGGCCTTGATACGTTGTCACTCTTTGCTCCCAAGAGATAATTGTGCAAACAAAAATGCAACTATTGTCTCCTTGTGAAATGCCCTCCGAAGCCAACCATGACCTATTCAAATTTCCTTAAATCCCCGTCTGCATCATTCTGATGTTGGGGCGTCAAAGTGTGTGGCCAAGAGAATCTGCCACGTTATTTTCTGACTGATTATGAAATATTAACTCATAAGTTAAGATAAGATATCCTTTATTCGTCCCACACTGGGACATGTGAAAGGCTTCCTTTCCATGGTACAAAAGTATGTCAGAAACATGCAGACGCCATAATGACATGACCCAACAATAAAACTAAAGCTCAAGACTGTAAATACAGATAAGAGAACCAGTTTCAGTCAGTTAAAAAAACACACAACACTATCAAGTCTCTTACAACTTTATTGTCAAATGTGCTGTATATAACAAACAGCACAGATGAAATTTCGTCCCTCTTAGACAACAAGAAGAGCCGCTGTGGTGGCCCGCGCCGCCATACTGCAGTCTTTGACCCACATTAGAACATGTCTTTAGGACTCCAGTGTCATCTTTTTGGTCAAATATGTCCCGTAATCGAAACATTCAAACCATTCCATAAATTGTGAAGATGGAAAAAGATTTTTCACAAATGTTTGACCTCAAATATGAGTCATCTGGCTTGCATTGTGCTGAGCTTGTACAGCATGCTGGCATAGTGGACAATAGTCCTTATGAATGCCCATCATTTCATCACAGATTTAGTTATTTTTGGTTCAATCCAGTCGTTTTATGTACTTGTTTACATTACGAGAAATGCATCTTCTAATGTGAATGCCGTGATGTGACACGCGTGCACAAAGCACAATGTCGAGTGATGTACACACACAACAAAAAAGTCACCTGGCACAATGTTTACAGAAGTAAATAACGTACTGCACGTAGGGGCTAATCTCTATATTGCAACTTCAGAGCAGCGAGGCGGAAGGAGGTAGAAATATTTTTGGGATGAGGATGCCTCCTAAAGGCGACGCATTTTGTAGCAGTTGTGTGTGATGTCATCCACGCAGTGACCATGACGTCTTTGATCCACTGGGGAAAAGGAGACTGATTCAAATAACAAGTCATAGACAAGAATAGTTGTTACCAGTACTATGGTGTTATTGTCCATGTTATCTGTTCTGTTGTATTATTTTTGTTATTTGATGTTGAATCTTCTGTAAAGTGTTTTGTTACAGTTGCGACTGTTGTGGAAGCGCTATCTAAATAAAGATGTATTGTCATTGTCGCGCATAATGAAAGTGTTTGCACGGCTGAATGACTAGGATCAGCGCAAATGTCCACTTCAGGTTTCAGTTGGGATTAAGTTGAAGTCAAATGTAAACACAACAACTGTTTGTCAAAATAACTTTGCAGATTCATGGAGAATGTCAGTCGTCTACCAAGCACTCGCTCCCACCTGTGCGGTGCGCGTACCGGTCTTGAGGATAGGTCGAATGTGTGCCGATGAGCATTCACACTGCAGATGCATTGCATACATACCCATTTTATATTATCCGTATAAGAAAGTGAGGCCCAGGTTGCATTTGAAAAAAAAAATTACATTGTAAGAAAAAAAATCTGATGCGTATCGTGTATGGGCAAAAAAAAAAAATCCAGAATTGACCTGCGGCGTTAACTTAGCCAAATTGTCTTGTAGTTGTCTTCATGATGATAATTCTGTTGCAGAGCGTAGTTTTTAGTGATAAAACATGAACACTGCAAAAACGAATCGATAATGTGGATTTAAAAAAATATTTCAAACTATTGGCAAAGAATTAAGTATCAAATTGTTGTGCCGCAAGATTGTTACTCTTTCACCATTATCATCGCGCTCTTATTACATCAGTTGCTCTCTTCCGCAGACGTCACAGGCCGCATGAGTTGAGCGGGCGCTGCACGATCCAAAATCGTACTACGTTTAGTTTTTATTTGCTTAGCTGGTCAATATTATTTAGCCAATTTAACGCATGAAAGTTAAACGTACATTAGTGTTAGCTTGTACCTGACTTGTGAGAGCAGTACTAGTATAAAATTGCTTGTCTCAAGAAAAATGTTTTGTAATCACTTGTCCTTTTTGCCCATTAACTTTTCAATATGTGGTCAATCCGTGCTTGGTCCAAAATCGTTTGTTGCTGAGCTGGGCCGTACTGTATTTAGTTTGAAATGGTCATTGCTGTACGTTTGTGCCCAGTAATCTATTGCGGTAGTCATCCCAGGTCGGTTTTGCACGTTCTCAACCACATGCAAGGGGTATGTGAGAGGGTTGCACGGTAAAATAGCACCTCACGAGCAAACGCTTGTGCAAGTAAGAGGAAGAACATTCTTATTACAAGATGTTTGTCAGTCATGATCACCATTCGCTTCCTACAAAACCTGCATATTAAATTTAAAAAAAATTGACTGCGAACGTCTGCCATTTCAATGCTGTTATACAGGGAAAATTATCATGACGCACTTCAATGTCCAGGGTGTTATGTACTTATCCTGTTTGCTAACTATATACGAGGGCACAGGCAACAATTGCACGCTTACATTTTAAATGTACAACTCTTGAGAATGAAAACCAACGGCAATGTGCATTCTTTGCAACCATAGCAACTGTTGGGGGAAGGGAAAAGGTGGGACAGCTACGGCTACGCGAAAGGGATAAATTTAGTTGGGTAGACAACAACGTAAATTTGTTCAACAAATGCACTCCAATATAGAAATACTAATACTTAAAGAAAAAAAAGGTGTGTCAGATAAAGGATTGAATTGAAACAAATGAAGAAGAGCATGTTAGGAATGGGATAATCACTGTATGCAAGGCTTCCTAATATGCAGTACGCGCATTGTGGGGGAGGGCGAGACAGACAAATCGCACTCGTTTTTGCATCTGCAAAGTTGTGAAACAAATGTTATTAGATGCCTTTAATTTACTCCCATTTGAAACAAATGCAGGTTGCCCAATGTTCCGGGAAAAAACGGTGTGCAATTGAAGAGTATGCAAAAGTATTTCAGATCGCTTTGAAGTTCCCGCAGCGTCTTCCGTTTGCGCACTTCTCTGCCCTGAAAATTACGGATTGTTCTAAAAACGAATCAATCGATTAATTAATCGATTATTGCAATCATCGTTAGTTGCTGCTCTAATCCAAATCTGCCACAAAAAAAAAACATAAAAACAAATCCACCGCCTTTTTCCTTGGCATAATATTCACCGCTACCTGAACCTACTTTCAGGGAGCTGTGGAAAAACTAGTTATTGATCAATTTGTTGTGTACCGTATCTCACTGGTGTCGGCACTAAACCTCATGTGTCACAATTTAGAGTTTTTTTCCAGATATCTGTATTATTGGTCAGTCCACAAGTGGTGAGTGTTAGATTTCCAAATTATGGCTTGCTCTCTCTGACAATGATATGCTCACGCTTGGGGCAAACGTGGCATTTTGGGGTCTCTAGAAAAGTGATCAATGATTAAACAAACATGGCATTTTGGGGTTCTGACCGAAGCCATTGTTACAGAATATGCGGCGATCATACATTTATCTCGGTTCACAGTTGTCCCGGCCCTCCGAAGAAAACCAAAACTATGATCCGGCCCACGACAAAAATGAATTTGACGACCCCTTAGCTAGTTGGAGCGCTGCAGCGAGCGCTCCAAACACAAAGCAACTCGCTTCCGCTTCATTAATATAACACAAGAAACAGTTGGTGCAAAAGTAATGTCTCTGGTCACACTACATAGCGACAATGATCATTTGACTCTGCCTCAGACCCGCACCTACCTCTCGATAAAACCCTGACGTGTGGCGTTTGTGTGTGTGTGAGACCAGTCTTCTTTTGTTGATATTACCTTGTTGAAGTGAGGACTGGAATGCAGCACCGTGTTCTTTGTCATTTGTCCCCATGGAATGTAAATGTTGACCTACAACTGTTGTCAGCATGTCAAAAGTGCAACAGTTTCTCTTAAATGAGCCGAGACGCATGTTTGGAGCCGCCTCGCATGATACACATCTTGCCATTTCCACATTCTTTGTCTCTGTGTACGCTACGTCGATGCTAAATGTAAAGTTAAATTTGTAGTACGAGTTTCAGGGACTTAATGCATCTTCTTAATGCAGTTTAAAAGCCAGAGCCATTGCCTCCTGGGCAAACCCCACTTCTTAACTTGCTGTCTTATTGATCAGCTTCATTAGCAGCAAAATGGCCTCCTCCGTCTTGTTTATGTCTGTACATTTAAAAATAAATGTTATGAGTTAGTTTTACATAACTGCCTCAAGATTAGCCGGCAAGGCAGCTCTTTTTGTTGTTCTGCCTCAATCAAAACCTCCTTGCCCTAATGTCCCAAAGAAGCCGGAAGCCTTTATTCATAGCATTTAGCAACATTGTGCGTGTCCATATAAACATTGCAAGATGTAACCCGTTGTTTTTGCAAATGGTGATGTGTTCACCCTATGGGGTTGTGTAACGTCCTTAACAACAGTTTGATCATTTCATGTCTCCACTTGCTGTAACTCTCTTGCTCAGCCAGTTTTCTTTTGAAATCTGATCTGTGCTGGCACCTCTTAACTACCCAATTGGTCTCGACCTTTTTTTTTTAAAATCTCAAAACATTAATATGAAATAGTCGCCAGGTTCTATGGGAAATATACTTTACATGTAATCAAAAATCCCCATCAAATAATCACATTGGGGAACTGAAAATGAAAAAAAAACATCATGAGCAAAATTGCAACACTGTTCTGTACTGGATAACCAACAATAGTTCTCGCCAATAAGGTAATTGTGGGAATTCCCGCTTGTGATGGATTCTA
The DNA here is from genome assembly GCF_025434085.1 of Hippocampus zosterae. NCBI lineage: Eukaryota > Metazoa > Chordata > Actinopteri > Syngnathiformes > Syngnathidae > Hippocampus > Hippocampus zosterae. The sequence goes on along the minus strand of NC_067460.1, from coordinate 20,940,237 downwards.
AGTAATAATTTTATTGCATGCATTGCGAGACGTCACATGTGGTTCAAACGAGGGCGCAAAAATTTGTCTCGGGTACCACACAATTTGTGAGTCTCATCTCTGTTGCACTGTGAATTTGCTACAACACCCTCAGTCTTCAGCCATTCCCCCTTCTCTGAAATATGTACCATACTCTACTTGGTCCTCCCACCTCTTTGACTCATAAATAGGCCATTATACTGACCTGCCACTTGGATTAGACGCTTTGCCGCAACATACAAACCCTTCTATTGTCCCATTTCCTTGGTGGTGGCCGCTGTTTTCCGTCTTGAATTGTGGCTCTTGGCTCTTGTGTTTTTTGTGTGCGATACCATTTAACTTGCGCTCTTGCTACCTTGTCTCACATGGCCATGTATTTTTTTTAGGGGAATGCCTATTAGGGGTGTATTGAAATATATTTTTAACCAATATGATACGTATTAGGGCGGCCCGGTGGTCCAGTGGTTAGCACGTCGGCTTCACAGTGCAGAGGTGCCGGGTTCGATTCCAGCTCCGGCCTCCCTGTGTGGAGTTTGCATGTTCTCCCCGGGCTTGCGTGGGTTTTCTCCGGGTGCTCCGGTTTCCTCCCACATTCCAAGGATATGTGTGGCAGGCTGATTGAACGCTCTAGATTGTCCCTAGGTGTGAGTGTGTGTGCGAATGGTTGTTCGTTTCTGTGTGCCCTGCGATTGGCTGGCAACCGATTCAGGGTGTCCCCCGCCTACTGCCCGGAGACAGGCTGATAGGCTCCAGCACCCCCCCGCGACCCTAGTGAGGATCAAGCGGCTCGGAAGATGAATGGATGAATGATACGTATTGATGCAGTATAGGGCTTAAGGATTCGACACAAAGGGAAATATGACGCATTTTTGGAACAATATAAATAATTCTGATACGGTAACCATAGCTTTTCTTGAAATAAACCTATACTTATTAAAAGTAACTCCAAATAAACACAATAGAATGCCGTTTCATTTGAGTACAACACCAACTCAGCTTTACTGATTCCAAAATGTAAAAAAATAAATAAAAAATATCCAAACCAAACGAGTTCACGTAATATTCTATCATGAACCAAGAGAAACTGAACAAGCCAGTGTTCTTTTTATACACTAACTCACCTTATTATCAGAATAAGATGGTTCTTGTTATGCATTAAATCCTCAATGGAATTCAACATTCTCTTTTTGTGAGAAAAAAATACTCTCGTGTTAAACGTGTCTATTTTCACATTAAATTAAGCTGTTGCTGTGATTGTTAGAGGATTTTGACCAAACATGAACGGATTGGCATAATTCTAAAATTTGACATCCTATTACTGATGTTTTCTTCTTAAAACCCACTCCAGCCCCTCACCCAGTGCCCAACCATGAATCTTCACTTTTGATCTTAATGTCGAGGGACTCTTGTCACCCTAATGGGTGCCAAGCAAGGCACTAAATATTTCCATTTATGACCCTCCTGAGATTCAGTTCCGCTTTAGTGGTACACTTCTCATTCATTCCAACGAGGGGTCACTTGGGTCACTGTTGTCATCTGCTAAATGGCCAACAATCAGTCGTGAGTGGATATTTCCCAGCATCTTCAATCAAGCGATAATAGTACAAACACATGGTCAGTTATTTTCTTTGCTTCGATTCATGCACATCTTCTGGTCGAGTCTTGGGAGAGTTGCTTCTCTGTATATTAAAGGAATTATTTTATGACATGCAATGCGTGACAATGTTAAGTATATGTAAGTAATATGCTGTTGTACACATTGTTTTTAGGCGCAAAAAAAGGTGACAGTAGAAATATCCAACAAAACAAGAATTGAAGTGACTTGTTCTTCGGTAGGCCAGCCTCCTTCTTTGGCCCAGACTACAAAGGATTATGCCCCAACCTGTAAAAGGAATTGAGCTCACATAGGGAGGCCTGGAGGTGAGTTGGTTCCAAATACGGGCATTGAGTTTCCAGGTTGTACACGCACACACCGGTGCTTCGAAAGCTAGAGGGAATTAAACTGTACTCTCGTAGTGGACAAAGAAGACTCATGCTTGCTGGGGGCTATTCAGGTTAACCTCAGCGTTCCATAAACAATGCCAGTAAGGGAATGAGTCAGCGTGCAAAAATGCTGAGAGTTTTGTGGACTGGATACGTTTCAGCTGACGGTACGATTCCATTCACACAAATATAGTCTCCTTGTTTCTGTGCATTTGTGTTGTGAAGACAGAAAGTCATAGCATAGCTAAGTGTGAATTTGTACATTTGTATGCATTTTGTTGCCTGCAAGGACCCGTACAGAAAGATAAATTGTTCCCCATGAATTATATTTTGATGAGTTTTGTCTAATAGACTGTCTTGTGACGTTTCTGTGGGGTCCAAATTGGGCTATAATTGTGTAGCGTGAGCTCAGCAAAAGACGGTTAATGATGTGATGAATATTTCATTGACCTAATTTTTTTAAGAAGCCTGGTTTCGGAGTTATAGGGCTGCAGATGGACATTACTCATGGTGGTACATGGTCCGAGGGTACTTTAGAGGTCAGCATACTGTCACGTGACAGCATGGTAATTGTGTCTATTCCCCGATATCGGACTTGCATCATGGCCTTCTCCGGTCCAACCTACCCTGCGTGATTTGGTCCCCGGACACTATCTGGCATCCAAGATATTGAAATTGGTGAAGGGCGTGGAGGAGAGGTTTCACTGTGTTAAAACAGGAAGGAAGGTGCACTGAGGTGCGCACGTTTTGTTTTTTTTTTTTTTTTTTTTTACCCTTCACATTTCCTCTGAGAGACACATACTTCCTCTTCTCACTTCTGTATGGAGTAGAGCCTGTCTGTCATGATATGGAATTTCCCACTTTTGTTGTGTGACTTTTAAAGCTCTGTACGATTTGGACAAAAGTAGATTTTCCCATATCTGTAATTTTGTATTAGGACTGTCCAGATGACATGTGATCAGAACTCTGGCGCAATCAAGTTATTTTCATCTTATGAGGTCCTTGGAGCAATTCCTAGTTCGAGCTTGTTATAAAACAAAATAAGCGCAGGAGACTTGCCAAACTTCACCACCCACAACGAAATCCGTCCTCTGGATCCCAATTATTTTTCCATCACACGCATTGAAATTTGAGTGCGTCGCTTTGGTAAAATCCAAAGACAAACTCTTGCCTCCCTCCTATATTTTAGATGAGTCCCCCTGGCCAAATGTTCAGTTTGCATACCCCCACAGGTCTCTGCATGGGTACCCTTCATAGATGTATTTTTATTCACTAGAATAAGAATAACTACACGAAGCCTGGACATTAAAAAGTAATTATGTACTCGGCTCTTGATGTGAGGGCAAGAATTTTCATTCAATGCTATTATGATCCCGGGGAATGGGAATTGCCATAGAGGGCTGATAAAATGCCATTGCGGTTACTCTGCTTTTGTGTACCGTCTACATTAAGTCTACTTTATCTTAAATGGATTTAATGACATGGTGCGTCTATCTAAAATGGAAACCCTGATGCTTGATATTTCTAATGCTGCGTAAATGCGGGCGCTACATGTGCACTAACCGCTTTATTATACAGTAGGTCTGGTCTGTTTAGCCGATGTGGTGCCATGTTGTACAAGACGTCTCCACACGTCACACCAAGAGACACGACTTGTTAAATTGTTTGATTTGGAGATAGGGAGAGGGAGGAGACTGAGCGACAGGGCCTGACCAAGCTTGCCAGCACTGTGGCAAAGAGCTGCAAGAGGCTTATACTCCCATATACAGACATTTCCAAGAGAGCCTGTTCCCTGGCCTTGTGCTGTGGTTTCCTGTTAACCCCTCAATAGCGTCGGAGTCTCAGAAGGATAAGACCAGTAAAGACAGCCACCATTTTTTTCTCTACACTTATTACGAGTTAAAATGGGTAAAATGGGCCCGGCTCTTCATTTACACCACGCCTGCATTTTTGGACCCTGAAGTATTTGAGAGAGAGAGAGACAGTTTTTATGTCAACGGTAGTGTTGCCATTTTTATTTAAAAGCAAGCATTTGAGAACACTGCAATATACTTCTCCCGCAAATTGTACATAATGGTGCCGCAGATATTTTCCAGCAGGGCGGTATTACTTCCCAATGTTGTACACATTCACATGACATAGCCTGCCGAAAGGAAGACGTGTTTTGTAAAAGATGCTTTGTAGGCTTGTCAAGAGTGGTTTTCAAAATGTACATTTTGCCCAAACTGCCCTCGCTCGCTTGAGGTGTAAAAAGGAGAGCGACAGTCGACAATTTAGTTTATTGCAAACAGTCGACCTCACAAATAGAAAATGAGAGAACACTGGGACACAGCTACAGCAGACCCCAAAAAATGGACCCCCACACACTCAGACCAAGACAAATTGCCCATATTCCTGACATTAGGCCATGCACCCGTATCCCATTGCACGGCAAAAGTTAGCGCTTCAGGGTTCATTCAAGGTCGCAAACGTTGGCAAAGACGGTCGCCAGGCACTCGCCATTGAAACTTTGCAATTGTCAATGTGTCGCCTGGCACATGATTGTTTATTTCCATTGAACAAGTTTAGGTGGACATTATTTATTGCCGCAGGTCACGTAACCATCGCTGCGGATTACTCCCATCACTAATGAGTCATATTCAGCCATTGGTTCCTTTTGTCAGCTGTGTGCCTCATCATACCATACACAGGAACGTTGACGCGTGTGAGCGTCTAGACGCCTTTGTCTATATGCGCATGCACCAAACTAGCTTTGAGAGTCTCTGTCTGTAGTAGTATAAATAATGCAGTTGTGCACTCTGCGTCTCACCCCTGAGCCATCACTTTCTATGCCATTAAAAATGCATCCATTTCCCAGTCCAAAGTGTCCGTCCCCTCCCAGTTCCCATAATCCCTTTCCCTTGACCGCACATCAACGGTGAGCTCGAGGCTCATCTGACCAGGAATCCCACCCAGCAATATTTTCTATGTTTAATCCTCCAGCCACAATTAATTTTTAACCAGAGCTCACTGTGTTCATGTGTTTACCGGACTGAAGGGCAATGGTATCAACTCCCTTGTTTGACATTAAGAATGTGGTAGATTTTGTTTTTATTTAAATTTATTTTTCCCTGGCTTTTTTTAAGGTGTGTTTCCCCCGAAATCAGGAGCTTGTAGTTATTACTTTCAGTTTGCTTATCCTTGAAGCCGTCTCTTTTAAAGCACAATAAGTGAAATGGTTGAGGGGGAAAAAAAAACAACGGTCGGTGTTGGGAGTAATATTCTTCTTGCTCTTCCGTGTTTTCCAGACTGCTAACAGACAGGACAATGAACCGATAACAGTCTGGTAACAGTCACAACAAATTGTGTGGGAGTGACTATTGACTGATTGGGCCAAAGCAGTCCTTATAAGGTGGGCTTTGCAGCAGGAAGTGGGCTGTGGTGTAGGTGCTGTGTCATAGGAAGGGAAGTGGCAGATTGTTTCATGTCTGAGACAGATGGAGGAAGAGCTGGATTAAGGCGCTGTGGGGGTGAACGGGTCGGATGGTGTATAAAATAAAGAAAGAAGCATGTACTCATCTTTTTTGTTGCCATCACTATCATTTAGCATTTTATTGAGAAATAGCAAAGCACTTTTAATTTATTTATTTTGCAGAGAAGTATGTAAAAATGGAAGATTGCACATCTCTGCACAATTTCCTGTCTTTGTCAACCTACATTGTGATTTGCCTCTCTTTTTGTTTTGAATTAACCCCCCGCCCCACCTCAAAGAAAAGAAGAATATAGCATGCGTTCTCTTGACCTTTCACTGATTGTTACAAACGCATGATTCTGCACTTGTCTGTCTGTCCTATCAATGTTGCTGTTTCTTATCAACTGCAATTGTTGTACTTGCATGAAATGACTTTGTATGAGAAATGAGAAGTCAGACACTTGTCTATAATGTGGTTAAATAAAAATAAATTAAAAAAGGAAGCAGAACAGGGTCAGCAAGGCATAATGTACATTTACTGGCCACATACAATATACATTTCGCAGACCGGTAAAACTCAGGATCCCCATTTGTCTCTACCAATGCAGACTCTTTTTCCTGGGGTCGGTACTTGCATACAAACTCGCACATAAACTGTATTTTGCCTTTTGTTGTAGTGAGTCGAGTATCTGCCAGGCTCGGGCCACTGTGATGATCTACGATGATGGCAATAAGAAGTGGCTGCCAGCAGGTGCTGGACCCCAGACCTTCAGCAGAGTCCAGATCTATCACAACCCCTCCAACAATGCCTTCCGAATAGTAGGACGCAAAATGCAGACAGACCAGCAGGTGAAGTGACTTACTTTGGGCTACGTGTTTCAACTAATTATACATTGTGTTTTGATGGGAAATTCATCTTGCTTGTGTACAGTTTGCCATCTTTTGTTTCTTCGGGTTGCAATGTTTCCTCAAATTCTTCATGCGTCTGATCATTCACACAAACTCTCTGAGCATTCCTTGGACGACGGTGAGCAACATCAGACATGCACACGGTGGCCAAAGCAGTGTCACACCTGTCTAAAACCTGCGATCATAGCAAATTAAATAATGTGGGTATGTTAGAAAATATCAAAGTACACCCCCCCCCCCCCCCCACCCCCCACCCCACACAACACACACACACACACACACACACACAGACACATAAAATAATTCTCAATTCGTCTAATCTAAAATAAAAACTCAATGAGCATTTTAAGGAGGAACTCCCATCAGTCGGTTTTTATCTATTTTTGTCATTTATGACACCATTACACAGAGTCCTCAGTGATGGCATCAAGGAAAATCGTGGCCATTGAACCGGAGATGTAATATACGATGTACTGACAGATGTGGTACACTCCACATTCCACATAAATTCCAAAAATTCCAAATAAAAGCTACTACATGTACTGTACATTGCTTTTTTTTTTCTTTACCATGAAACCTAATCCGCTTTTTTTCCATGTCGTTCACCTAAAATGGACTTCAGGATGGTGTCACTATCATTCAGTTCCAGTACGAACTGGTTAAGTTATTACAAGGCCATGACTCATGAGATAACATTCGATAAAGGTGGGCCATCAAGTTTCTGTAATAGGGTTAAGTGAGTTTGGAGGGATCTATTCTTGACCATACTGTCATTCTGCCTGCTGCCTCAGCGTCTCACTTTAAACATTAACAAACACGCCAAAGTGCTCCCCAGAGACAGAGTCTTAAAGTGGATGATGTTTCCTGTGAGATAGTTGGCCTCTTCAGGCATTTCCTGTGAACGTTTTTTTTTTGGGGGGGGGGGGGCTCGTTGCCCATTCGGGAGCTTTTTCTCCAAATGTCCAATAGTGGAGGTTTCCAAGGGGCAACTATGTAATAATGCATTTTCCTGTTCTTTCCCCTCCCAAATGCATTTTGCTATCAATGATACTCACCCTCTCCTCTTCGTGTGCTGTGGAATCCAGAGGTGGCTAAACAAATCGTGAAATGACATGTCAGCACATTCAAGCAGCGCTCAAAACCACAACATTGTTTCCCTTCTCATTCATTAGCCTGACGCCACCTACTGGATTGAATAACTATGATGAATGAACCATGACTTTGGGACTTGTAGTCAGCGTCTGAGAAGTCTTCCAGAAACTCAACATGCACTTCTTATTTTTCTCTTTGGTTTGAAGAGGAAGTCATGGTTTTTGAATCTATCCTTTGTGCTTGTCTTTGTACAGGTGGTCATAAACTGTCCTATTGTGAGAGGGTTGAAATACAACCAAGCCACACCTAATTTCCATCAGTGGCGGGATGCCCGGCAGGTCTGGGGGCTCAACTTTGGCAGTAAAGAGGACGCTACTCTCTTTGCCAATGGCATGACACACGCTCTGGAGGTGCTCACCTCCATGGCAGATGCAGGTGCTGGTTCTAACGATCTCAAGCGGGCTCGAGATGTTTATCCAAATGTCCTGTTAACATCCCACATATTGGCTTGTATTCATCACTCAAATTGAATTAATGGCTAGTCTCGGATGCCAGTTTAATCAAGTTTAAGCATGGACTAAAAGCAGAATAAGAGATACAACTCAATTAACCGCGCAATTAAGAAAGTAGGTGTCCCAGTCACTATTACGCAGGGATGGCAGTAACTCACATATGTGCAAGTCACAAGTCACTGTCGAAAAAAATCAAGCAAGTCGAATCACCACCAAAACAACCCGGGCTGAACTTGGTTCCTCTTGGATACAAAAACAGCTTAGTTTCTCACTTAAGATGTCACTTCAACCGCTGTACAACCTAAATACCAACTGCTACTTTCCTATTTGCCACTCCCTAAGACTGCGGTCTTGTCGCGATTTAGGGCCTTTTAGAAGGAGCCTGAAAATTCGCAAATAGGTGAGTTTTTCAGCAAAAAGATAATTTCGTGGGGGGCTTTGTGGGGACAATATGTGAATTCATAAATCGCGAATAGACTGAGTATGCTATAATTCCTATTCCCTTTCCCCGTAAATATCTAATATTTTGTCTTTTCTTAGAATGAGCAATGTTAGGGCAATCTTAGATTTTTCTTTCTGTGCAAAATATTTGACAAATTAGTTTAGACTACTACCTCAGTTTTAGTTGATTTAAATAAAAAGATATAGATTCAGGAGAGTTGTAAAGATAAATTTGGTGTTGGGTATCTAATCTAGTAATTTTTAAATGTAATTTGTGTTTTGCACATTGTATTTTGGCAGGCTACGCTACCCTTCCGCGGCCAATGTCAAATGGTCCATCTCCTGAAGAGATTGAGCAGCAGAGGAGGTAAAAGATCTTGACACAGAGTATTGTTCATTTAACAATTATTGGTCAATTCAACCCAACAAAACTTTGCAGTAGCCCTGTGGCAATTTTGCACCTCAGCATATGCAGAGGATTTGATGGCATTAGCCTGACACCGCTAAACTCTGTCAGCCCCTGTAGGTTAAAGGTTAAACAGACAGTAAGGCCGAAACGGCTCACATAAGCCCCGCCTTCTCTGCATCCATTTATATGTTCCTCCAGTTCCACCATTATGCTGGCCTGCATGGACTTGGCATTAACCTTTAATCTCATTTAAACTAAAAGGTCTGGGATTGGCCTACCAGACTGCCTGTCAAAACACTGTTTGTCCTGCCACACTGTGGCTTAAGGAATCAAGCAGTGCTATTAAAACCTTCAAAATCCACCACAGATTTACATGTCATTCAATGTTATTTACACTTATGGTTTTAGGAGGATTGAGTGCCAAAATCAAGATCACAATAATGTCAAACAGTAGTAAGTAGTAAGTGATGTGCTCTCAACTCAGCCGCACTGCCCCCAGTCGAAGAAGCAAAGGGTTTAAATGACACGGACTGCATCATAATTGTATACTTGTGAGTTTTTGTATTGTATGTGAGCTGTACTGCATACAGCTGCAGAATGGCAGATGTGGTGGGGACTTAGTTGAAGAGGGCTCGAATTAGGCCACAGCGTCCATCTGTGGACTTCTTAGTAACAACACAAATTGTGCAGTGTACTTTGTTCCATACTTCATGAACTTCAGTGCAGTTCCTGGTTTAAGTCCTCTTAACTGATGGATACTGCATACGTTGCCCCATTTGTTGATATGATAGCTTATAGTCAGCTAATAGTTTATTGTATCCCGTTTGGGGGGGGGGGGTAATCAGGGATTAATCGTGCTCCGTCTGGTTTGATTTATTTGGATCACATTCAAATTTAAACCTTTCACGCAGAGATCCACAAAATTCTTGCACTGGAGCCATAACATAAGATGTGGCATGTATCCACCATGTGCACTCGTCACCACATGCTGTAATTAGATGTATGACAATGTCAGCGCCAGCCTCTGATGTCACACATGCAATACTGATACAATGTAATACATCTTTATTTATGTAGCGCTTTCACAACAGCTGCAGTTGTAAATGTTGTTTGTAGAACATTTAACATAAAACATGGACATTAATAAAAGTCATTTTTTAATAACTTTTATGGTAAGGTCAAAGCATCACATCATTTGAGGATAGTTCTGTCATTGAAACAATGAACTACTTTACTTATCAACTATTTTTAAAATATAACTGGACACATTAAGAGCCGCATACTTGGTGGTCACTACTGTATATGTTTGCAGATTGGAGCAGCAGAGGTTGGAACAGCAAGAACGGGAACGACAGGAGCGAGAAAGGCAGGAAAGAGAGAGATTGGAGAGAGAAAGACAAGCTTCAGCAGGTCAGGAAATTTGGCCTGGTCAACAGACTAAAACCAGTCTGATACTTTTTTTTTTTTTTTTTTTAATTGTTGAAGCTTTGTTGGTGGAATTATTTCCCATTGTTGCTTGATGTACACCGGACTGTTGAACAGTCCGGCGTCTCTGTTGTCGTATTTTACGCTTCACAATGTTGTGATATCCTTTACACACGTCTGTTGTTTTTTGATGCAGTTCTACCGGAGTAGGCAATCGTGGTGTAATACAAAATGTGCATCACTCTGAGTCAACTGCTAAATCGATGGATAGTTGGTGCCACCATGGGCGTGGCACCAAAATATCAGCCCCCATAATTGTCGGGGGAGGTTAAAGTATTCTTTCTAGCTTTCAGTTCTTTTTTATTTTTTTATTTTTTGGACTGTGTTGACTGGATGGGTATTGTCACCCGCCCCCCCTCCTCAACTACACTACCACCACCCATCACTTTCATCATCTCCTTGAGGTTTGATCTCTGACATCTCATTTTTTAGCAGCTATTCCTCCTGGTCCGCCTATGGCCCCTGGGGGCCTTGCTCCTCCACCGGCACCTCCACCACCACCTGGGCCTCCTCCTCCTCCAGCCGCTGGTGTTCCGCCCCCTCCAGGACCCCCGCCGTCTGGACCCCCATCTGGAGGACCCCCACCTCCCCCACCTCTGCCATCAGAAGGAGCGAGCCTCGGTGGTGGAGGAGCCGGGGGCTTGGCTGCTGCCCTGGCAGGAGCGAAACTTCGCAAAGTATCTAAAGTGAGTGTCAAGCGAGGACTACAATGTCGTCAACAATGCGAATAGCTTTATTGTTGGTCATCACGAGTTTCTGTTTACTCGAGACCAAACACATTTGCAAACAAAAACGCAACACAGCGCAAACACAAACATTTAAAAATGGTCTTAAAGTGGCAGTTTTCGAAAATGTCTTCAAACTGAAAAGTGTGTTGTGTTTGTGTGTTGATCAAGATAATGAGGTGAAGTGACCAGCAAAGACACTTTACCCAGGCATGTTGTGCAATAATTTCAGCCTGGGATGTATGGGAGTGCTCCCTAAATTCGCAATAGCCACCACGTCGCTGCCTGCAAGTCAAAAAGAGTGAATTATTTTTTTACAAGCAATTTTGCTCCCAACGAGTAGCAGTTAACGGCCACCTGCGTTTCCTGTAGCGGCCTGTTGGTGGTGTCAAGGTGGATCAAGTTGTTCGAAACCCCACAGGAGGTATTGTACTCCATTATATCATTATCATTTTCTATTCTCAGCAGGAGGAAGGGTCTGCTCCAGCTGCAGTGGGCAAAGCAGACGCCAGCCGCAGCAGCAACTCCTCTATTGGAGGAGGTGGCGACCTGATGGGTGAGATGAGTGCCATCTTGGCCCGAAGGTAAAGGCCATAGCAAAAGAAGATCCATATTTCCATGTGACCTAAAATTATGAATGGCTGCTGCTTATTACTTGCAATTCAAGCATTTATGGTCACAATTCTTGCGCTTCCATAATTCTGATAGTCATTTGAATAACTTGAATACAGTGAACTAGGTTTTGACCTTAAAACTAAATTATTTGTCCTATCAGGAGAAAAGCAGCTGACACTGGAGAGAAAGTACCTATGAAGACACAGGACAATGTACGTAGCTGCTTATTTGCTCATTGAACCGGGCCAACAAAGAAGCATCCCCAAAATTGCCTCTGATACACTGTGGGCGCAAAAATCTGCTGCAGGATGATGACTCACTCTCATCGGGTCTTTTTTTTTCTCCACAGGAGGATTCGGAGCCTCAAGGTCAAAGTGGTGAGAAATCAAGATTTGTAACATGTTGCCTTCATTCATTGGCCAAAAGAATGCAATGTTTATATTTTCATGCATCATCTTGTCAGAAATCATAAAAAGATCTTGGGAGAAATCGTCATCCACTATGATGAACATGAACAGGTAAATAATCATCCGAGTTATTAGGGTGACATTCTCAAATCTGTTTGCCGAATGCATCGTGCGCTTTGAACTCACACTAAGTGTCGTCCTCCATCAGTGTGCATGCGACTTCACAAAATATGTGCATCCTTTTTGCATCGTTGTCCAAGTGTGCTGTCGTAAGTGAATGTCAAGCATTTTCATTGTAAGAGGAGAGTGTGTGTATGTTTCACTAACAGGAATAACTCCATTCCCAAGAGCATGGACTCCACCTCCTCATTGTCCCAAAGTTCCAGGTATACATACTTATACCATCCACTAGGACCTTCACTCCCATTGCCCTTTCTCTTTCTGCCTACAGGGCAAAAACTGATTGCATCTGATTGAGCACCCAACAATACATTTTGTTGTCATATTTATCTTGAGTTCAATTGCATAATTTATTGAAACTATTTCTGTAAGATTCCTTTGAGGTCTTTGGTCAGTGCTGTTCCTGACACTTTGATGGTTGCAGAGGTGGCTGTCACGCTGTGGATTGGCTTTACCATGAGTACATGTACCACTAATAAATCTGAATACGTTAGGTAACTTTGTCCAATTAACAATTCTCAATTATCTGTAGGTTTGACGAATGTAAAAGTGTCAAAATTAGGTGAATGTTTCCTGACACGTGGCCGTGTAGTACAGGGCGTGTACTGTCCATATATGCAACTTTTTAATCTTTTTTTTGGGGGGGGGGGTTCTGCACCATGGCAGCCCCCCTCTAACCTCCTTTTAGTGCATTTTTTAAAAAAAATAAACACTCAAATTGAATTTGTATTTGATTTCTGTCATTGCACAGGGTGAAGCCACCAAACAACAGTAATGACGCAAGTGGATTTGAAGACTCGGATTTAGAAAAAATGAAACAGGTATAGTGATTGGGGAGCGTTGTTTCTCTCTCTTTCTCTCCCCCAATGTCTTTTGCTGCATTAATGCACTCTTGCAAAGTTTTCTCTGTGACTCTTGGTGATTTTTCTGCAGGAAATACTTGAGGAAGTGAGGAAAGAACTTCACAAAGTAAAGGAGGAAATCATCAGAGGTACAAATATCGCCCTCATTGTGGTGATAAACTAGTATTTTGTAGTAGGGCGTTGTTTTGAGGGTGAGGCTTTTTTTTTGGGGGGGGGGTTCGATCAAGGGAAAATTTGTTGTACTAAAACACCATGAACATTAAGCTCCCACCATGCCTAAAGCCTCATGTTGTTCTGGCTAGAAAAAAAACTAAGCAACCTCGACATGACCTTATGTTTTCAAGGACGTAATATTTATTGGAAGCAGCACCTTTTATGCATGTTATATTTAGTGAGTTTAGGGGTGTCTATTTGCGGTATGGCGGGTGGGCAACGTCGCAGTCGGTTATTTGTGGCATGGTGTCGATTAGTGCGAAGGCCACTGTTTACATAGGGAATACATACACCTAACCAAAATGTTGACCTTCATTGTTTCTCCTCTTTCTACCTCACAGCCTTTATTCAGGAGTTGCAAAAGAGAAGCACATAGTTGCTGGTGCACGTCTGAGCAGAGGGATGTGATCGATGGAGGCTTGCTGGGATCTTCGCTCCGCTGCGTCCTCTAATGTAGCCCAGGGATTTCTCATTTTCTTTTTTTTTTTTCCTATCTCCCACGAGCATTGCTTTCATGTCACCATGCGTAGATACTCTTCGTGTAAATGGTAACCCAGGGAACCTCCTCAGGCTGCCATCCAACTTGTTAAAAAGATAATGGTGATCCTGTCTCGCCCCCATTCAACAGTCCTTTTCCTATGTGTTCTATGAGAATCAGTTGAGAGTTCACAGCTGCAACCACAGTACTGATTTGTCATCGTTTGTCTTCATATCAGGAGTCGTTCTGCTAGTTGTGTCTTCTGACAGATGCATTTACTGGTATAGCAGTATTCAGGGATAAGGTATTTGCCACATTTTTACTGTAACGGCAAGATGCTGGAATGTTAGGATTTTATTACTCTGCTTGCTCTCGGCAACACCTCAAAAACGGCCATAAATACTTGTATCAGACGTCCGCCAGTAGTTTGTTTCCTTTCATGCTAATTGGAAAATCAATAATTGGGGAGAGCGCAGAGAACCAAACTCCCTGACTGCTGCAGTGTCTTTCCATCACATGGATTTACATCTCGGCACAGCACAAAAGCCATCACTGCTGCAGGAAGAAGAAACGAGCAAATGGATGCTGATGGACGACCGGAATGCTGTGAATGAGTGTGTTGTTTTGTGTATGAGAAATGTATTCTCTTGGCATTGCACTTGTTCTAGAGTCAAGTGTGAGCATGTGCCACACTGCCTTGACAGACTTTTTTGTTTCCCTCAGTCTAAATGAAATGTTCTTGGCCAGTGCCATGGTCTTAAATTGTACTATTGCTGGTTATTTTCTTCAATTCTTTGTTTTTTTTAAACATGGCCATGAATAGGTCAATTAATTTGGCCATAACCAACTGCCTTGAGAATGATTATGAATTTAAAATATATATATTATATGTATAATAAAGATAAATATATTTGTTTTGAGGGAAAGTGTTATCACAAATGTTTTTTCTATTTTAAAATTACTGGTGAATGGGGATTTTGTTTTTCCTTTTGATTGTTTTCTTATGAGATGTAATTTTGGGTTTACGGCTTCTTTTTCTAATAGAATCTAGGCTTTTTACACTGAACTATAAAGAAAACAGCTTAGAGACACTGGATTAGAAATGCCTTTATAGTCGAATACAGCTGCTTCTTGAAATGCAGTTTGTCTCGTGTTGTCTTTTTGCTTTAGAACATGTTTGTGTAGTTCCATCTCTTTGGTAATTGCATGTATTAAAAGAAAAAGTATGCAGTACTATAGATGCTTAATTGCATTGTACATCCTGCGCTGAGCTCCCAGATCCTTTTGTCGTTTTCCTTTGTGGCGCTGTTGATAGTTTTGTTTCTGCCATCACGAAGCCTTTCTGTGGCGGCAACACGAGAGGAGAAGAGCAAAAATTTGTGGAACTGATCTTTATGACGCTCACTGAGCTGAGGTTTCTGACGTAACGCACATAGTGATGGTTTCAACTCAGAAAAAATATATTTTTTTTTTGGTATAGAGATGGATTTTAGCCCATGACATTTTCTGCGATTGTTTTAGAATTTGAGATTCAAGTGTTTGTGAGGATAAGCGGTTCACGCAAATAATGGATGAAAGACTGCCGCAGTCCACAACAATGACGTGCGCACAAGATGATGGAACAGAAAATGTTTTTAATTTTTTGTGGATATAATTAAAAGGATGCAAGTTGAAAAATAGCCAATATCAGTTCATGTCTGCAGCCAGTGTCCTGCCAGAACTGACTTGATGCTTCCGGATCGGGAAGCCACTCAAAACCGTTTCCGCCGCCATTGCGGATTTTAGGACAGGAGATCAGTCGTTAATACAGCCGCGATCCATCTTGCAGCGCGAAGGGCAAAAACGAAATTCTGACACATTGAGCATCTTTGCAGCCGCAACGTTTGGGTGACATTTTTAGCAGCAGTGCGTTTGTGTCGCGTTTTTGTCTCCACGGACTCGCTCCGACCTACACATAACGTAAGGAGGTCGTAAGCTAGCGCGGTGCTGCTGCTCTGCTAGCTAGCACGGCGGCTAACACTTCCATCACTCTGGAGAACACCGAGGAAAACAGCATGTCGCAAATTTTGCCTATCCGCTTCCAGGAGCACCTACAGGTATGTAGGCACGTTCATTGGTTATATGAAACGTGCGGATGCTTTTTCTATCACGTTCCTCAAAACGGAGTCGTGTGACAGCTCGCTAGCAAATTAAATACCCTCAGCAAATGAACGACCTCCCCTCCCCCGTTTAGCATCAGCTCACGAATAGGCTTCAAGTCTGGCATGTAATCGGTGACACCGCGCAGACCAATGCACCTTTTGACATTTCGGCACTTGCCAAAATCAACAAATGTATTTACTTAGAAATTTCGCCCCTTTGACCTGCACACTCCTCCAATTTTAAATGTTAGCTCGTACCGTCAGGAATGTCTTGTGAGGGATGCTCGCACCCACGTCATCTAATCACGGCTTTATTAGAAAGACACGTGATTCACACGGAATTTGATTTTAAAAAATGACCAGTTAAGTCCTTGTGCTACATGTTGCATATTTGAATAGACGTTTAGATGTTGAAGTCTCACACTGGCCATTATGTCAGTGAGGTTGAATGAATCAAGCAAGAAGCTGCGATCAGCTGTTCACTGACTTCAATCATACAGAAGCGTCAATTTTTGAAAATTTAAGTTATAGAAGTCATTGGTCTGACTACTGTGCGCCTTTTCACACACATTGAGAGGCTTTTGTTCTTTTTTCATGTATGTATGTCTATATGTGTATATATATATATATATATATGTCTGTGTGTGCGCTCTAAAAAATAAGGAAACAGTAAAATAACCAATCCCAGATCTGAATGAATGAAATATACATATTAAATGCTTTGTTCTTTACATCGTTAAATATGCTGACAACAGAATCACACAAAAATTATCAATGGAAATCAAATTTGTTAAACCATGGAGGTCTGGATTTGGAGTCGCAGTCAAAATTAAAATGGAAAAACACTACAGGTTAATCCAACTTTGATGTAAATCCTTAAAACAAGTCAAAATGAGGCTCAGTAGCGTGTGTGGCCTCCACATGCCTGCATGATACAAGTATTTATATGTATGTGTGTTTTATTTGTATTTATTTAATGATTTATTTATTTTTATATTTATATAAAACTAACTCTCTTCATATTCCAGCTCCAGAACCTGGGCATCAACCCGGCCAACATTGGGTTCAGCACTCTGACAATGGAGTCGGATAAATTCATCTGTATAAGAGAGAAGGTGGGAGAACAGGCACAGGTTGTCATAATTGACATGGCCGATCCCAACAACCCGATCCGCAGACCCATCTCTGCAGACAGCGCCATCATGAACCCTGCTAGCAAAGTTATTGCACTTAAAGGTAAATGGCGCCCCAAATGGTATGTTATGTTTAGAGGATTGTGATGATAAATTTACGTCAAATGCAAACCAAAATAATGTTCGACTTAATTGGAAACCTTTTCTGTACACACGGGCCATCTGTGTAATTTCTCTGTCGTCTGCCATTTTGATGTTCACGCATAGGCCACCTCATTTGTTTGTCCGGACATATAAAGTAGTGTAATTTATGTGCTTTTTTTTCTGTGAATTTATAGTATGTTAGTATTCAGTAAAAGTGATGGTGAGAAAAATCATGCTGTCATGAATGCTTTGTCTATTTTTGTTTTTGCTCTTTTTTCATTTCCTTAATGCTTTCTTATGTTTGCAGACGGTGAGTTGAATTTTACAAATCATAAGTTGTCAAAGTGTATTCCTGTATGCACTTGTCTTGACATGAATGCACAATACTGGTCATAGTCTTAATGAATGCTAGAACTGAAAGCACAAGCCTGGAAAACACAAGCAACAGTGTTGGATGGATTTCCATGTGAAAGAACCTTTTCTCGAGAAAAATAATCACCACTCTGTTTATCGCTTTCATTTTTTTTTTTTTGTGTAGTTTGAAAATGTTCAACGCAGAGATCCATTCTCATTAATCCATGACGTCAGTTTCAGGAGTTTCAGTTTATAAATTCAGTCACATTTTTTTCTTTACAATATTTTCATTGTTTCCCCCACCTCACCCCCTCCCCACAAATGTGAACCTGTTATGATTAATATTGCATTTAACAAGTATGACTTAAGCAGCCCACTCCACCTGTTTTTATCCATCTCGCCGTGATGCCATTTTGCCTTGTACTGTCGCTTGCTGTCGACTGAAAAGGACATCACTGTGCCGAAGAACTCATCTTACATGGGTCACGTGACCAAACCCAGAAAACAGGTGAACTCTGACGGTCATTATACTTGAGCCCTTAGGCATTTTGATGTCATTTTTGATCGACAGAAAATGGCAGTACAAGGCAAAATGGCCGCCTCCTGAGATGGATAAAAACAGGTGGATTTTTCAAATTAATTAATTAAGGCATATCCACACTATAATGTGGATATGCCCTCCAGGTCTGATGATATATGCTGTGTATATTACCAATCACTCATGATTTGGGGCTATACACTGTATATTTTGTGGCCATACAGAACACTGCAGATTATATTTACGAACGAAACAAATTAGTTGGTGTTGGTGCATCTGTCCAGCAACTTTCCCATCATTTACATCTCTTTGTGTGCTTTGTAGTTTCCTCTTGCAAATCTGCATTCAGACCTACAGTATCTTCCCTCATTTTAGAATTTCATTCTCATTTGTGTTATTTCTCTAAGTTGGTAAGCCACAGAGCTTCTTGTTTTGTGTTGATGGACTATTTGATCCATTTTGAGGCAAAGTGTCTAAAACCCATATCTCACTGAGCTGCGGGTATTTACGCATGGAGCGGATGTTGTTTTTGTTGGTTTTTAAGTTTGCAAACAGTTTTTTTTCTGGGGGGGGGGTTGTCGCAAATAAATTCTGAACATGTTTGAAGAAAAACAGGAAAAACTGTTTGAGTTATGCTTTTGCAACCTTTAAAGAACTCTGACGAAAAACCTGCATTCGCTCTGCGCCCAAACACTGGGAAACGTTCGTTGCTTAGCGAGATACGGGCTTAACCACTAGAATAAAATAATAAGTCCATCCAGAAGCTCCGTAGATGTGTTTGTCATTGCAATAAGAAGACATTCAGACAGAAAGCACTGTTTTAAAATAAAGTTTGCTTCAAGAATAAAGTTTTTAGCAAGTTGGCCGAAGGTGCTTAGATGCTCAAAGACGGATTCTCGGTAATTCTAAAAAAACATATACTGTATATATATAATATGTGTGTGTATTTTAAACCACAAAATTTTGTTAACACAGAATTTGCTTCTTCCTCACCACTTGCCTGCCTCACACACGCCCTCTTGTGTTCCACTCACAAAGCTACTCTGAATGTTGAACAACTTGGTTGGCAGAGTCATGTCATGCGGCAGGTGTTAAAATGCACGCACTTGGTCTGCGTATTCCCAGCGTGTATAAGAAAGCTAGCTGAAAGCTGTGCACGTTAACATATGATTGCCATTAATTATTCACATGAGCTTGTCAAAATAACGTAATAGCTCTGGATCTGCAAATAAGGCGTCTGGGTCCAGATCCAGTCAGAGTCTTCCTATTTCGGACTCATGGTTTAATATAAGTGTATGTGCATAACAATCGATGACAAATATTTATTGATGGTATATATTTACCAGACAATATCATTAAAGTGAAATTGTGTCACCATACTATCCTCATTGATATGACCACAGAGAAAGTGAAATAAATGTCCTGTCCGTAGAATGTGCCCACCAAGGCCATTGCAACACCGCCAATGAAAATAACTGAATCGAGACCTGGAAGTACGCAGTGCTTTGCCAGTCTGAACACAATTTGCAGAAGTTTCTTAGCCATTTTGTCTACATTATACCAGGGGGTTACATATTTAGCCTTGAATGTGCACACATAGCAATCAATGTGCTGAATGCAGATCTACCACAATGTGATTGCCCTTTTGTTGGTCTTGCTTCTTGATTTGACCCTGGAATTTGGTATTCCCAAATGGTATTTTTCCCCCTTCTCCCGATCTGCCCCCATTGTTTGGTGTGGGTGATGCGCGGTAGCTTAGATTACTCCATTTTGTTTTAAATACAACTAATTGGTAATTACAAGCGTGTAGCGCAGGGTGGGAAAAAAAAAAATCTCGACCAACGTTAACTTTGACTTCAACACTTTCAGCGGCCAAGACCCTGCAGATCTTCAATATTGAAATGAAGAGCAAGATGAAGGCTCACACCATGACGGATGATGTGACCTTCTGGAAGTGGATCTCCCTCAACACCGTCGCGTTGGTCACAGACAACGCAGTCTACCATTGGAGCATGGAGGGCGACTCGCAGCCAATCAAAGTCTTTGACCGCCACTCCAGCCTTGCAGGCTGCCAGATCATCAACTATCGCACTGACGCGAAACAGAAATGGTTACTGCTAATCGGCATTTCAGCACAGGTACTGACTTTGCGGGCATTAACTTTTCTGCAAACCAGTCGCTCGGTATTTTCCGTCTGTGTATCCTCTATGGATTTTTGAATGCATTGCGGTTTATATTAACCTGTTGAATGACCATCAGTGCTCACTATTTTTCCAAGTGCATTGTGGGTAATTTCTCTCTGGACATTCGGCCACCCCTACAAAAGCTATATCGGGAATAGTGTAGACATTGACACCCAGCTCCATGATGTTATCCAGCATTTTTCAGTTGATTAGGTAATTTTATATTCAGTTTGTTGTTCTGTGTATTGGATCGTGTGGGGGAAAGCCCAATAAACCGCAGATGGGATGCAGTGTGAATGATGTACAATCCTCATACTTGTATTTCGTGTTAGTTTTATAGTAAAGTTCAACTGCATCACATACCATAATGTATCATTCATGTACTGCATATTTGTACCATCAATTTTTTGTTATGTTGATGTTCTCCAGCAAAACCGTGTTGTTGGAGCAATGCAGTTGTACTCGGTGGACAGGAAGGTTTCTCAGCCCATTGAAGGTCATGCTGCCGGTTTTGCACAATTCAAGATGGAGGACAACACAGAGGAGTCAACGCTCTTCTGCTTTGCTGTTCGAGGACAGGCTGGTGGAAAAGTATGATTGTTTTCATGCGCCTGACGGACACATCATTTAAATTTTTTCATGTCCTCATGTGGGGTTTTTTTTTCTCATTGGTTTTGTTTTGTGTTGGTTTGGTTTTAGCTCCATATAATTGAAGTCGGCACTCCACCAACTGGGAACCAGCCATTTCCAAAGAAGGCTGTCGATGTATTTTTCCCTCCAGAAGCCCAGAATGACTTCCCTGTTGCCATGCAGGTATGAAATTGTTAAATTGCAGGAACCCTGTTATTGTGCTACCAGTGTCACATTTATAAGATAAGAAAAGATAAGATAAGAAAACCTTTATTAGTCTCGCAATGGAGAAATTCCCAATTCACAGCAGCAAAGTTATGAAAGGAAGAAGTAGAACAACAAAATATAGGAGCAGCTGGAAAGGCAGCCACTCTCGCGGCGCCATTTTGAAGTCAAAATAACAAAAATAACATAACCCAATAACGTTTATTGGGTTATGTGTCTATTGCTGTGTTCCGAGTTTGACCGTTGATGTCTTTTATGAACATAATTTTAAAATGTATTCATGAAACAGGTATTCTAATTATGCCTGTGTTGTTTGCATTTTTAGATAAGCTCCAAGCAAGATGTAGTCTTTCTCATCACCAAATATGGCTACATCCACCTGTACGATTTAGAAACTGGGACTTGCATCTACATGAACAGGATCAGTGGAGAGACCATTTTTGTCACTGCCCCTCATGAGCCCACTGCTGGTATCATTGGGGTCAACAGGAAAGGACAGGTATTAAAAAGTGTTTGTGCACATTCCTTCTTCACGCCTAACTGCTCGGACCCGCGATCCTCATTTTTTGCATATACATTGTTCCCGGAAATACGTACTTGTCCATCTAAGTAGATTTGAAGGTCACTGATGAATGCAGCCAGCCTGCATTTAGTCTCCACTCAATGACGGTTTGAATGTGAGTGAGAGTGATTGTTTGTCTGTTTGTGTCTTATGATGGACTGGGTCCCAAAATTCAGACTCCATTCCGTCTTTCTCCCACTTATTGCGGGGATGGGCAGGCCCATCCCCCTTTTGGGCATAGGAAAATTGATTGATGGAGAAACAGAATTGCAAAGCACCATGGTAGAGGAGCACCTTTAGGGAGATGTTTGGAAAGAATTTTGGATACGATATGAAACTTACATTTGCAAAATGTGCTTTCCCAGGTGTTATCTGTATGTGTGGAAGAGGAGAACATTATTCCATACATCACCAACGTGCTCCAGAACCCAGACCTGGCTCTCCGCATGGCTGTCCGCAATAACCTTGCCGGTGCTGAGGAGTTGTTCGCCCGCAAGTTTAACACCCTCTTTGCTGCAGGGAATTACTCAGATGCTGCCAAAGTGGCAGCCAATGCACCAAAGGTACAATCATGTGGTACCCCTTGAACCTCAGGCAAAATCCTAGTTCAATTATTTGCTCCTCCGACTCTGGAACAGACAGTAACATCACAACATTTATCATTGCCCCTCAATTTTAATAAGGGCACTCCATTGTAATTTAATTAATGTGGTCACCTAACTTGCTTTTTTTTCCCCCCCAGGGCATACTGCGAACACCGGACACTATTCGCAGGTTTCAGAGTGTTCCTGCTCAACCAGGCCAGCGGTCACCATTGCTTCAGTATTTTGGGATCTTACTTGATCAAGGCCAGCTCAATAAGTTTGAATCTCTAGAGCTGTGTAGGCCTGTTCTCCAGCAGGGCCGCAAACAGCTGCTGGAAAAATGGCTGAAAGAAGACAAGGTCTGTGCTCATTGGATGGTTTTATAGTAGGCAATCCTTTTGTCCTCCGGAATAGGCTTCTAGCGCACTCTGGACAGATTTATAAGTCCTGCTTTGTTTCCAGCTGGAGTGTTCAGAGGAGCTTGGAGATCTGGTCAAGTCGGTGGATCCCACACTCGCCCTCAGCGTGTACCTGCGAGCAAACGTCCCCAACAAAGTCATTCAATGCTTTGCTGAGACTGGCCAGTTCCAGAAGATTGTACTGTATGCCAAGAAGGTTTGTTTCTGTGTCTAATTTGATGTTTTTCTTTACCAAATGGATAATTTTAGCCGTAAAGTCTTTTTGTGAACTAAGACCATCTTTATTGAATACATATGGCCAGTATCATCCATGTTTGAAATTATAAGTCACATTATTCTAGTCATAAAATAATTATCTTTGTTGTTTTTTTAATGTGTGAAGGTGGGTTACACTCCAGACTGGATCTTCCTGTTGCGGAATGTAATGAGGATCAGCCCGGAACAAGGGCTTCAGTTCTCCCAGATGCTGGTGCAGGATGAAGAGCCTCTTGCTGACATTACACAGGTACAAACAAATTAAGCCACAGGATAGCCGGTATTAATAGCCTGTCTTTTTGGCTTTAAATAAACTGCAAGTAGCGGCCCAGTAGTCCAGTGGTTAGCACGTCAGCTTCACAGTGCAGAGGTACCGGGTTCAATTCCAGCTCCGGCCTCCCTGTGTGGAGTTTGCATGTTCTCCCCGGGCCTGCGTGGGTTTTCTCCGGGTGCTCCGGTTTCCTCCCACATTCCAAAAACATGCGTAGCAGGCTGATTGAACACTCTAAATTGTCCCTAGGTGTGAGTGTGGGCGTGGAAGGTTGTTCGTCTCTGTGTGCCCTGTGATTGGCTGGCAACCGATTCAGGGTGTCCCCGCCTACTGCCCGGAGACGGCTGGGATAGGCTCCAGCACCCCCCGCGACCCTAGTGAGGATAAAGCGGTTCGGAAGATGAATGAATGAATGAATAAACTGCAAGTACAGAATACGTAGAGTCGATTGAGGTCATTAAAATTGTATGATTTTTGTTATGAACCGCATTCTGGGACTTCCGGGTTTTGCCGCGTTTTGGCTGCCGCTGCTCTCCCACAAACCTTTGTGTTTTACGGTGTTTTTACGCTCGATTGTTTTACTGTTATACAGAGTTTTACCAAACTCTGGAACTCACTTCCTCCCAACATTTGTAATATTGACTCTTTCCTTATTCAAAACCGAGCTCAAAACCCACCTATTTAGACTTGCCTACCCGCCTTAAATCTTTCTTTATTTATTTATTATTTTATCTGTGTTTTACTATTGGTCTTGGCTGTACAGTGTCCTTGAGTGTTGTGTAAGGCGCTTACAAATGTGATGTATTATTATTATAAGTCGTTTTTTTTGTGTGTCTAGATTGTGGATGTTTTCATGGAATATAACCTGATCCAGCAATGCACATCTTTTCTGCTGGATGCATTGAAGAACAACAGGCCCATGGAAGGACCATTGCAGACACGTCTGCTAGAAATGAATTTGGTCCATGCCCCGCAGGTATACGAATGCATAAAAATAGATGAGAAGAAAATTGTCTTTTTCTGTCATCGTAATTAACTTGACTTTGAATGACTGACCACTTACAACTGAATCCAATTATCATTGCATTCATTTTTGTCCACGTAACTGTCATTTGTGTGAACGATGAAGTGTTTGTAAGTGTCTAAAGTACTCGGGTGATTTTTTGCAGGTAGCAGATGCTATTTTGGGCAACCAGATGTTCACTCATTATGACCGTGCCCATGTGGCACAGCTTTGCGAAAAGGCCGGGCTCCTGCAGAGGGCGCTGGAGCATTATACTGACTTGTATGATATTAAGCGGGCTGTGGTGCACACTCACCTCCTCAACCCAGAGGTATGCTGGCAATTTCAAAATGTAAAAAAAAGATACCGGCCTAATATGTTACAGAATACTAATTGTCACTCATTTATGTCCTCATAGTGGTTAGTCAATTTCTTTGGCTCCCTGTCAGTGGAGGACTCTTTGGAATGTCTTCGGGCCATGCTCTCTGCGAACATCCGCCAGAACCTGCAGATCTGTGTCCAGGTTGCCTCCAAGTACCATGAGCAACTCAGCACTCAGAGCCTCACTGAACTTTTTGAGTCGTTCAAAAGCTTTGAAGGTACACGCCTTGAGAGTCAGGGAGTTAGTCGTTACTATCGCCCAGTCACATGATTTTTAAATTCTTTTTTTTTTTGTCTTTCAGGGTTGTTCTACTTCTTGGGTTCCATTGTCAACTTCAGCCAGGACCCAGAGGTTCACTTCAAATACATTCAGGCTGCCTGCAAGACAGGCCAAATCAAAGAGGTGGAAAGAATCTGCAGGGAGAGTAACTGCTACGACCCTGAGCGTGTGAAGAACTTCCTCAAGGTCAAAATGACTTGCAAGCTGCACACTTTGGACATGGAAAACCCTTATTGACTATATACATTGAAGTCTTTTTCTCTCTCTTTGCAGGAAGCCAAGTTAACCGATCAACTGCCTTTGATCATTGTGTGTGACCGCTTTGACTTTGTCCATGATTTGGTCTTGTATTTGTATCGCAACAGTCTGCAGAAATACATTGAGATCTATGTGCAGAAGGTACATTGCTGTTCTGAGCTTATATGTCATCATTTACTTTAAATCGGGCCAAAATCTGACTGGGCGCATTTCTTGATTTTCTGCAGGTAAACCCAAGTCGTCTACCAGTGGTCATTGGAGGTTTGCTGGATGTTGATTGTGCCGAGGATGTGATCAAAAACCTGATCATGGTCGTCAGAGGACAATTTTCTACTGATGAACTTGTTGCTGAAGTGGAAAAGAGAAATCGGTAAGAAAAGGAGGAAACTGACATGGCATGATGTGCTGCGTGATTTTTTTTTTCTCTCATGTAAAACAACTGCCTTGGCCAAATCAAAGTTGGGAAACACTTCTCGAAATGACTGAAATCTCCCCTTTGTTTTTCTCAACAGACTGAAGCTTCTCCTCCCTTGGTTGGAGGCTCGTATTCATGAAGGCTGCGAGGAGCCCGCCACCCACAATGCCCTGGCTAAGATTTACATAGACAGCAACAACAACCCCGAGCGCTTCTTGAGGGAGAACCCCTTTTACGACAGCCGTGTAGTGGGCAAATACTGTGAAAAGAGAGACCCCCACCTCGCCTGCGTGGCCTATGAAAGAGGACAATGCGACCAAGAACTAATTCATGTGAGTTATTGTCATCGAAGGCCACTAGCAGTACTTGGACCTATATGGGTGTTCACTTCAAAACTATTTTTGTTCAATGTGTTAGGTGTGTAATGAGAACTCGCTGTTCAAGAGTCTGTCACGCTACCTCGTGCGTCGCAAGAATCCTGAACTGTGGGCGAGTGTGCTGCTGGAGACCAACAACTATAGAAGACCACTCATCGATCAGGTCTCGCATCTTCCTGTCATTTTTATTCAATTGTAGAAAATCTGACCTGATATGGTAAACACAGTTTTTTTTCCCACCACTTTTGTACCGGTTCTACCCCAAAACAGCTTGGTTCTGTCCAGTGCGGTCACTTTTTTGGGAGCCATGTGCTTATAATGAAATCGTTTCACAGAACCACTCCCAACCTGGTTCTAAAAGCCCAGGGCGAGTAGATATCAGCGTTTCTTTAAGACAGTGTTTTTCAAACACAGCAGTGTGCATTTGATGGGCTCGAATTTGCAACGTTGCGAATCGCTGCAAAACCAGTGGCCTGAGAGTCCCCACTCGTGAAATCTTACTGCAGAACCCCAGATATGTTTTTAATGAATGATGTCCTACTGTGATGCAGGTTGTCCAGACTGCCCTGACAGAGACCCAGGATCCCGAGGAAGTGTCTGTTTCAGTGAAGGCTTTCATGACTGCTGACCTTCCCAATGAGCTCATTGAGCTTCTGGAGAAGATTGTCCTGGATAACTCTGTCTTCAGCGAGCACAGGTATAATGTGATAATTATTATTGTTTTTATTCATTCATTCATCTTCCGAGCCGCTTGATCCTCACTAGGGTTGCGGGGGGTGCTGGAGCCTATCCCAGCTGTCCTCGGGCAGTAGGCGGGGGACACCCTGAATCGGTTGCCAGCCAATCGCAGGGCACACAGAAACGAACAACCATTCACACTCACACTCACACCTAGGGACAATTTAGAGCGTCCAATCGAGGAAACCGGAGCACCCGGAGAAAAGCCACGCAGGCCCGGGGAGAACATGTTTTTATTTTATTTTTTATTTTTTTACAGAGCCTCCCCCCCAAAAAAAAAAAAAAATCTCACTGATATCTCCTTGCCTCGTGTATGTTTTAGAAACCTTCAGAATCTGCTCATCCTGACAGCGATCAAAGCCGATCGGACCCGGGTCATGGAGTACATTAACCGTCTGGACAATTATGATGCCCCAGATATTGCAAACATTGCCATAAGCAATGAGCTGTTTGAGGAGGCATTTGCGATTTTTCGGAAATTTGACGTCAACACATCTGCTGTGCAGGTGAGCGACTTCTTTGATTTACTTACTTCAGCTTTGTGATTTTTATTCACCTTTATATCGGATTAGAACACTGTCCCGTTACATTTAGGTTCTGATTGAGCACATTGGTAACTTGGATCGAGCCTATGAGTTTGCCGAGCGCTGCAATGAGCCACCGGTGTGGAGTCAGCTAGCAAAGGCCCAGCTGCAAAAAGGTCTCGTCAAAGAAGCGATTGACTCATACATCAAGGCTGATGACCCCTCCGCTTACATGGAGGTGGGACAAGCGGCGGCTCAGAGTGGTAAGACCAACTCTAAAAATCCTATTTGCTTGTTTGGACTTTTCAAAGAATGCACGGTTTGTGTGAATTTCAAACACAATATCATTTGAACGCGACTTCAAACAAAAGCGATGTGCTCAACATCTGTGTGTAGGAAACTGGGAGGACCTTGTAAAGTTTCTGCAGATGGCGCGAAAGAAGGCCCGCGAGTCCTATGTTGAAACGGAGTTAATCTTTGCTCTGGCGAAGACCAACCGCCTTGCCGAGCTAGAAGAGTTCATCAATGGGCCCAATAATGCCCACATCCAACAAGTAGGTTCTGGGACGTCTTCAAATCTACCAACTTCTCGTCCATTTACTTTTTCTTGACTTATCTTTTTCCTGCTTTTTCTCTTAGGTGGGCGACCGTTGCTATGATGATAAGATGTACGAGGCGGCCAAGCTGCTTTACAACAATGTGTCCAACTTCGGTCGCCTGGCTTCCACTCTGGTGCACTTGGGAGAATATCAGGCAGCTGTGGACGGAGCTCGCAAGGCCAACAGCACACGCACCTGGAAAGAGGTGAGAAATGGCAGATTAGTAAAAATGGAATTAATTCACCATTTGTCTGAATTTAGCTTTTATCCGGTGTTACGGTGCAAGCAAATAGTGCTCTCGGTCCATTTCTCTCCCACTTGTAGGTGTGCTTTGCATGTGTCGATGGGAAAGAGTTCAGGCTTGCTCAAATGTGCGGCCTGCACATTGTTGTACACGCCGACGAGCTGGAGGAACTCATCAATTACTACCAGGTACAAAGCACGCCACTCCTTTTTACATGCACGCTCATTAAAATGTAGCCATTGGACATCGAAGAGACAGATTATAAAGGCTTGATAAGGTTTGAGTGAGCTTTATGTCTTCATTTCTTCAGGACCGCGGCTACTTTGAGGAGCTGATCACCATGCTGGAGGCCGCTTTGGGACTGGAGCGAGCTCACATGGGAATGTTCACGGAGCTGGCCATTCTCTACTCCAAGTTCAAACCCCAGAAGATGAGGGAGCACCTCGAGCTGTTCTGGTCCCGTGTGAACATTCCAAAGGTAGACCCAGGGAAACATCACATCACTTATGAACAACATTTAAAAAATATCGATTTACCAGAGAAACGCGTTTTGGACGGGATGCACTAGACCAGGGGTGTCCAAACTTTTTGCCAAGGGGGCCAGATTTTATGTGGTAAAATGTCGGGGGGCCGACCTTGGCTGACATTCTTTACATTGAACAACAATATTGTTCAACAAATTTTAGTAAGCCAGTCTGTTTCACATTTCCATTTTTATTTTAATTTCAACAATCTTAAGAATTTTTTTTGGTTCATTTGAAACCAGTATATCACATGCAACTGCTTATTCACTTGACTTTTTCTTAAACAGAAGTCTCCTGAGTGCAAATTGATTGATTTGAAACATAAAATGTATCACCATGACTTTTCAATAGTCACAAAACCTTTGACTCGAACAACAGGGAAATGAACAAGCAATACACATATCCGCAACTGCAAGGATCATATGAAATATGACATATCAGTCAATATAAACACGGAGTGATGTCTTGTTAACTCGTGAGTGATGCCCTCTAGTCTCTAAATGCTATTACTCATTTAGTGAATGCTATTACTCATTTAACCACTAGAGGGAAGCAGTACTCTATGAAACATCACTCACCAGTCTACGAGACCTCAGTCAATGCAACACGTGTTCCATTGCGCCCAACCTGCGGGCCAGACGGCACTGATTTTGTGACAGGGGCAGAGGGCCGGATGAAATTGGACCGCGGGCCGGATTTGGCCCCCAGGGCCGGACTTTGGACATGCCTGCACTAGACTTTTACTGTATGCGATGGCGCTAAGATGATTCATGCGGGCCTTTGTTATGACCCAACACTGGTTATTGATGTGAATTTTAAGGTTCTCAGGGCAGCTGAGCAGGCCCATCTCTGGGCAGAGCTGGTGTTCCTCTATGATAAATACGAGGAATATGACAATGCCATCATCACCATGATGAATCATCCTTCTGATGCCTGGAAAGAAGGCCAGTTCAAAGACATTGTCACCAAGGTGGGGCCTCCTCTCCGAAACAAAACGCGTTGATTGTCACCGAAGTGTGACCTCTAACGTCTTTGCTTTTTCACTCGAGGTGGCCAATGTGGAGCTGTACTACAAAGCCATCCACTTTTATCTGGAGTTCAAACCTTTATTATTAAATGACTTGCTCATCGTTCTCTCCCCAAGACTGGACCACACACGCGCTGTAAATTTTTTCAGCAAGGCGAGTGGCTTCCTCTTTTTATGAAAGTGTTTTGTGGACAAGAGTGTCTTTTGTTTTGTGTTTGACGAAAGCACAACCGCATACAAACATTAGCCTCCAAAATGTATATTTGTCATCACCAGTGGAGGCGTGGAAGCATGACGGAGACATTACATTTTTTTCATTTCTGATTCATTCTTCAGGTGAAGCAAGTACCTCTGGTGAAACCATATTTGAGGTCTGTCCAGAATCACAACAACAAGTCGGTCAATGAATCTCTCAACAACCTTTTCATCATCGAGGAAGACTATGCGGTATGATGTCAATGGCTGACAGAATTCTTTGACGCTCTTAACTTAGCGTCATCGTCGTCATTTACTTTCAATACATTTGATATCCCCCGTTTGTTTTCTCTTCATGCATCGGCGACCCCTGACGCGATATATCCAGTCACTACGCACGTCCATTGACGCTTACGACAACTTTGACAACATCTCGCTCGCCCAAGGACTCGAGAAACATGAGTTGATCGAGTTCAGAAGGATCGCGGCGTACCTATTCAAGGGCAACAACCGCTGGAAACAGAGCGTTGAGCTTTGCAAGAAAGACAAGCTCTACAAGGTGCTTTGGGACGACACTCGCATGAACCGCATACTTCGACTCGCTGCGTCAGCCAACCGGTATTTGCTTTTACGTCCCCTCGTGCAGGACGCCATGCAGTACGCGTCCGAGTCCAAAGACATTGAGCTGGCTGAGGAACTTCTCGCGTGGTTTCTGGAGGAGGACAAGAAGGAGTGTTTCGCTGCTTGCTTGTTCACCTGCTATGACCTGCTGCGGCCTGACGTGGTGCTCGAGACCGCTTGGAGGCACAATATCATGGACTTCTCCATGCCATACTTCATCCAGGTCATGAGGGAGTACCTCAGTAAGGTGGGTCGTTCGCACACGAAGGGAATAAAACGCCGCGTTAATCGGGTAGGACAACATACGGCGGTTGTACTAATGAGGGCGTAAGACAGGTGAACACTCAAAGCTAACTGCAAGAATAGAAAAGGAACTTAGTTATGAAGAGAGTTTGAAATGACTTTTTCTCCTTGCGGCCATTCATTCATTCATTCATTCATCTTCCGAGCCGCTTGTTCCTCACGAGGGTCGCAGGGGGTTCTGGAGCCTATCCCAGCTGTCTTCGGGCAGTAGGCGGGGGACACCCTGAATCGGTTGCCAGCCAATCGCAGGGCACACAGAAACGAACAACCATTCGCACTCACACTCACACCTAGGGACAATTTAGAGTGTTCAATCAGCCTGCCACGCATGTTTTTTTGGAATGTGGGAGGAAACCGGAGCACCCGGAGAAAACCCACGCAGGCCCGGGGAGAACATGCAAACTTCACACAGGGAGGCCGGAGCTGGAATCGAACCCGGTACCTCCGCACTGTGAAACCAACGTGCTAACCACTGGACTACCGGGTCCTTGCGGCCAGATGTTGGAAAATAGTTTTCGTAAAGTATCACATCGAGAGCCTAGTAGATGGAACTTCGAAATGAATGTTTCCCTTCAAGGCAAACTTTACTGGGGTTGTTTGTACCAATAGGGAGTAGACATATGCACCCACGCCATTTAATTGGCAAATACTGTTTAACAATCAGGCAGTGAAGCAAAGTTCCCCGTGTCTGCATCGCAGTCTCTACGTGGATATTTTCGCTCCCCTTGATGCTCATTTTCCCTCTGACCTTCATGTGACATCGCTGGTTTCATATCCTTTTTCACTTGGATTTTCATCCACTCAAGCTACTTTCCCATACAAATGTGCTCCAGGGGAGAGTCATGGCAAATTTTAATCACTTTTCAAGTTAGATGGAATAAAACAGAGGTAATAACAGGCAGCAGATGTGAGAGCGGTGCTCTTATTGCATCATTGACTAGCAAGTTGCCGAGGGCTTTTTATGGCCACCGTGATTATTAATATGCAGCATTACGGCGGCACTGCGTATTTAGCGGAAAAGGCTACTGGTTGAGACTTGTTCAAGCTCATCATCGAACTTCTTTGTAGTTTTTCAAATTGTAAAGACTCATGTGCAGAAGAAGCACGTTTTGCCCTCTGCATTTAACCATTCGGAAATTCTCAGTGGAGAACATAGCAATTATACAGCACTATACTCGCACTAGAGGCGTTTGGTGGGGGGGGTCTTGCTCGGGGGTACCTCTACCACAAAATCCTGGCAAACCTGGGGTCAAATTCGTAACTAAATTGTCCAGTGCCTCAATAGTGAGTTTCACATCTGTCAATTAAGTTAAACTGAGGATACCAAAGTGACCTGGAGTATGCATTTCTATCAGAAGTGGCATTATTACTTGCATCCCCCCCGCCCCCAGCGTTTTGTGTTGCCGTTTAATGTTAAATCCTGTTTGCTTGTTTGTCGGTTTCTATTGTGGGAGACTTTCACTTGC
Source organism: Hippocampus zosterae (assembly GCF_025434085.1). Lineage (NCBI taxonomy): Eukaryota > Metazoa > Chordata > Actinopteri > Syngnathiformes > Syngnathidae > Hippocampus > Hippocampus zosterae. The sequence goes on along the minus strand of NC_067460.1, from coordinate 20,908,062 downwards.
ATTTTTTTTCCCTTAAGTTGCCTTCTCTGCATTTCCTTTCCAGGTTGATGCGATAAAGGAAAAGGTGAACGTTGAATCCATTTCCTAATCCTTATCGACTCGCTGTCCTATAACTTGTAGTAGTTTGGGGGGAAGAAAATTAGCAGGAACTGCATGAATTCCCCCTCCCCCACTTTGTCACTATGCTGCTTTCCTGTGTCCAACTCTCTGCATCTTCACTAGACCACTTAACGATTTCCCCCGTCATCCAAAGTGGGGCTCTTCACATTGCATCTTTAGGCGTCTGCTGCTGGGCTGTTAGCTGGGAGAGTCTTTGATACAAAGATCACGTAAACAAACGGACAACAACCAAAAAAAAAATGAAAGAATAACCTCCCGGTGGATGTTAACAGTCATCAGCCAGCAAAGCTTTCAGTCCCTCTTTTGTATCGGCGAGTGAAAAGTGCCACTCTGGATCACTACCTGCAGTGTCAGGTCCGTTTCTCGCATACATTTAGATGAAGTTAGACTGGTTCTGACCTACCCCCCTTCTCAACACCATCCTGTTATTATTAGTTGACAGCATTTCCCGCAGGTAGACAATGAGTTTCGATTCTTTCTTCCTGAACTTTTTCACTGTATTTCTCTGTCTAATATATGCTTGAATTAATTCCTGTGCTTGAATAGTACATTAAAACAAGTACACGGAGAGGAATTTGTGATTTTTTTTTTTTTTTTTTGTGAGTGGGGAGGGGCGTCCCTCCCTTAATTGTCTTAACAATTAAAAAGCAGTTTTAGTTTATTCAGTGAGGCTACATGACGACGTGTGGAGCAACACGCATGCATAGCCCCTCCCTCAGTAACATCAGGAGCACCGGGGCAAGGCGAGATCGTTGTTGGCTGTGCCTGCTTCTGGAAACCTTTCAAGTGGCTGTACAAGAGCATCCCGTCTGCCCTCTTTTTCCCTCCCTCCACTATGGCGCTGCGCTTCTCTTTTCTCTCTCTCTCTCTCTCTCTCTCACGCATTCTTAAAGAGGAACGTAACGAAAAACGACTGCTTCCGCATGTATCTCAGCCCTTCTCTTTTCAAAATGCAAGAGCCTGCACAACCAGATTGACTGACACTTTAGGGTACCACGCAGTATGTAGAGAACTGACCCCAGTACCAGGACAGGGACACCTTACATGTCCTGTACTTCATCATCAAAGTTCAAGGTTTTATACTTCAAGCCGCATATTTTCTGAACTCGTTTCGCTGGCTGCTTAATTCATCTGCATTTCGCTGTAAATTTTCTGCTTGCCACCTGCTAATGGTTCATTCATTCATTCATCTTCCGTACCGCTTGATCCTCACTAGGGTCGCGGGGGGTGCTGGAGCCCATCCCAGCTGTCTTCGGGCAGTAGGCGGGGGACACCCTGAATCGGTTGCCAGCCAATCGCAGGGCACACAGAAACAAACAACCAACCACGCTCACACTCACACCTCGGGACATTTCAGAGTGTTCAATCAGCCTGCCATGCATATTTTTGGAATGTGGGAGGAAACCGGAGCACCCGGAGAAAACCCACGCAGGCCCGGGGAGAACATGCAAACTCCACACAGGGAGGCCGGAGCTGGAATCAAACCCGGTACCTCTGCACTGTGAAGCCCACGTGCTAACCACTGGACTCCTGGGCCGCCCCCTGCTAATGGTTAAAAAATTTAATATAGTCAGTCAAGAAAGACCCTAACCCCCTGCCCCAATAAAAAGTTCAATAAATTGTCTTTAAGTCGATATATTATGCTTTTTTGGGGGGGTCAGAATTCCCAAGGATTGAAAGTATGGCGCACACTCTACACCGCCTACTTTTGTCTGGATGAAATTAGCTTGTTTTGAGGAGGCAGCCCTGTCCCAGCCGCATAAACTACTGGACCAATGGCTATTGCAGATTTAAATTCCGTGATGACTTGGGTGGAGTGCATATTGAGTCCAGAATCTAAAAACCAAACCAAACAAAACACTCTACCGACTATAGCAAGTGCTTCCAGAGCATTAACAATTCTGGAATTTCTTGTCTATTTTTCTTCTCATTTTCTCCTTTTGCTTCTCTTTTGTTTGTAGTTGGCAGTCGAAGTCTTCTGTGGTACGCGGATGTTTTCTGACATCTCCTAGTTTCCTCGTAAATGTTGCTCAAATTCCAAATTGCAAGGGTGTTCAACTTGAGACATTCCTCTGGATACTGAAAATGAACTGTTGGCAGATTACCGCAATATGTCGCAGCAGGCTTCTTTTGGATGTTCTTATGGTCTTCCTTGTGGTTAATTGAAATCAATCAAGATTTTGGTCTAGGACCAAGATCGGGTCATTTCAGATGGACACGATATTAACGGCCGTCGTAAAAGTAATTTTATACTAGTGGGTGCTGTAGTATTGTCCAATACATCGAACATAAAATTCTTTGTTTGTGATACTCAGTATTTCGTCTCGCCTCCCTTTTCCATCAGGAAAAAAAAAAACCTTCTCATAACCTGTCACTCCCTCAGTTCACAGATATTGTTTTTCCACACCGAACATGACTTAACTTCTCAGCCCATTTGAACCCGTTGCCAACAAAACAGCCGTCCCAAACCGCGTCACAATGTGGAGACGTTCCTTCCGCATATTGCACGAGTGTAAAAATGATGTCCGTTCCACCTGCCGTGTTTTCTCCTCCATAGTCCTTTATTTCCCTTTAAATTGTAATCCACCAGTTGCATTGTTGAATCTCACTCCACAAATGTAACCGTACAAAGACCGCCTCCAGCATTTGCAGTTACAACGAAGCACGACAGATAAACGATGACTAATTAGGTCCACCTAAAAAAAAAAAATCTTTTTTTTTTTTTTTTTAGAACAACCATAGATAAGAAGTGGTTTGTACTGGTGCCGGGTTCCTTCTCTACATACTCTCAAAACATAGAGTAGATGATTGGGGTGGCTGGATGGGTGGGACCATTATTGCCATAAATCTGTGTTTATATTCCCCGTAACGCCCGCATTTAGACTCTGCGTCCCTTAAACAAAGGCAAATTGGACAGTAGTCACTTTTAGTGCTTTAGTTGTGCTGTCGTGGCTATAGTCGGTTAACGGAGGACCTCCAGCTGCACATTTTCAATTAAATGTGGACGGTGCTCATCTCCCTCCGCCTGTCAGGAATGGTCCCATCCTTCAGCCAGTGAAATAACCCAGAGGTCAGTTTTTACCAACCTGGCGTCTTCGCAAGCCTCCGCCCAAGCCGCGAAACCCACCAGGCGGATTCTCACGCCGCCGCTTTTCTTCTCCGCAGGTGGACAAGCTCGAAGCTTCTGAATCCCTGAGGAAACAGGAGGAGCAAGCCACGGAATCTCAACCAATTGTTTATGGTAAACGCATTGCACTGCTGGTAACTCTCGGGGCCTGGGATGTCATTGTGGCCACATCGCTAAGCTCCTTGTGAACACGATTGAATCGTACACTTGGGTAAAAAGTGGGGGGGGGGGGGAGGAATATATATACTGTATATATTTTCTTCCAGATTTTCAGGGACAAAGGAGCCATTTCAAGGAATAATATTAGTTTCCGGAACGGATGATCATTGGTTTACCGCACTTCAATGTGGCACATAAATGACATACCGGTAGTTATGTATGGAAGCGCAAAATAAATTACCGGTATATTTTAATTAATTTTACATTTTAATTTCTCTTTGGTCGGCGGCCCGGTAGTCCAGTGGTTAGCACGTCGGCTTCACAGTGCAGAGGTACCGGGTTCGATTCCAGCTCCGGCCTCCCCTGTGTGGAGTTTGCATGTTCTCCCCGGGCCTGCGTGGGTTTTCTCCGGGTGCTCCGGTTTCCTCCCACATTCCAAAAACATGCGTGGCAGGCTGATTGAACACTCTAAATTGTCCCTCGGTGTGAGTGTGAGCGTGGATGGTTGTTCGTCTATGTGTGCCCTGCGATTGGCTGGCAACCGATTCAGGGTGTCCCCCGCCTACTGCCCGAAGACAGCTGGGATGGGATCCAGCACCCCCCGCGACCCTAGGGAGGATCAAGCGGTTCGGAAAATGGATGGATGGATGAATGAATTTCTCTTTGGTGGCTGTGGAAAATTTTTGCTATGAGTGACGCCAGGGTGTTTTGAGATACGAGTGTAATTTGTTCTCTGATCGTACTTGTATCTCAAAACAAATGCGTCCCAACTCCTATTTCCGATTGAAATGAATGGAATTGTTTGCTTTGCAGGCACACCACAGCTGATGCTCACTTCAGGCGCCAACGTTGCCGTGCCTCCTCAGCAGGCTTACGGCTACGGGTACACAGCAGCACCGGGTTACGGGCAGCCGCCGCAGGCCAACTTTGGTTACAGCATGTGAACGACCCCTCCCGCCAGCACCTTTATCCCACTCCCCTCCACCTGTCCCTCTCTTTGCGTTCTTCTCCAGCCTCCCACGGTCTCCTACCCTCAACAGAAGCTCCGAGCAAGCATAGCCCACTTTTTATTTTGTATTCATTTTGTTACTGTTGTTGCGACACTTTTGTCCTCCTGTTTGAAGAAAAATGTGTCCGTGCTATGAAGGACTTTTATTTGTATTGTTTGAACTGAAATTGGACCACATTTGCATTCCCCACATTCCGTATTTATGACCCCTTGTCTAGAAATGTTTTTTTTTTTTTTGGTACGTTCCTGTGATGTTATTTATTTGAACGATTTGTCGTAAGTGGACTTGCTGAAGCCGAGCAAACTTTGAAGACGGTGGAGAGGAGCATTGGGTTTTGCACTCGTGAAGAAATCCCTGTGGAGAGACGCTCTTATGTTTTGATGTATGGAACATGTGACCAGCTTAACCGAGTCTCGTTTTGTCTGTACAATGCATTACATCACTGTATATTTTGAGGAGGAGGACGAAAAAAAAAAAAAGGTTACATAGAGTATTTGAACATATATCGCCATTTGGATGGCTACCCCTAGCAACACAAAGTACAGTCATGATAGTATATTCTGCACAGGTGTGTAGCTTTATGGAGTTTTAAATGCATTCAGACGTATGCCACTTTATGATTGAGACTGTGTGTGTGTGTGTGTGACGTGATGATGGTCTGAATACGAATTTTACCGCCACCGCCCCCTCTCCCCCAAACCCTGTACGGTTGGTCCCTGATTGATATTAGCTCTCCTATGTGTGTTTAGGTGACCTCTTGTGCCGTGTACAGTGCTTGTGTGAGACTATATTTGTGTATGTGCAAGGGCATGACCGCGCAGACCTGTTCCGTGTGTGTGTGAGTGTGCGTGTGTGTGTGTGCGCGTTTACGGTGAGCCCTCTCTACTGAGGTCTGTTTATGCCAGGTGTTGTGACGTATCCCTCAGATTTTATTTTGGTTCGTTTTTTTTTTTTGTTTTGGTGTGTGCAGATGTGACCATAACTTTTAAACATTGTAGATGGTGAGACAATGCTCCCACGCACACACCAATCTGCCCCCCGCCCCCCCCCCCACATACACCTCGCTCATCCTCCCAAAACAAAGAAAGAAGACTTTTTTTTTTAATGTCCAAATGACAGCTCGATGAAACCCACATGTAGGTTGCATGTGTAGATGGTTCAGAAAATAGGTCTCGGTACATCCAGAACGGTGTTAAATAAGAGCCAAAATGTACCTTAATGTACTTACATCCCTCAAATGGCGTGCACATATAAAGTGTCACTCTCCATAAGTTGAATTCCTTTTTGTTGTCATACATATGAATAAACAAAAGGGGTTCTGTCAAAGTAGAATATGACCTAACTCAAAGGGAAGTGCTAGCGTCAATAAAAAGAAAAAAAATGTAATTTGTGTTCTGGTCCCATCTGAATGGAAATTTGGTTTCATGTGGTTGTGTACGGTAAAAGGTTTTGGGTTTGGGTTTTTTTTTTTTGTTTTGTCCACATGGTTGCGGTGGAATAGTCATTCTTTGACTATTTTTAACTGTGCCACACAATTTTATTGTGCTATGATCATCCAGATTAACATGTTATTGTTTGATTTACAAAATACAATTGTGCGGGTCATTGGATCAGATATATATAATAACTATATAATATAGTTGTTATTAATTGAAGTTTTTTCACTATGACTTTTTTTCCCGTTTTTACAGTTAGTTTTTTTTTTTTGTCATAATGATTTACCAAAGTAGTCCAGTGGTTAGCACGTCGGCTTCACAGTGCAGAGGTACCGGGTTCGATTCCAGCTCCGGCCTCCCTGTGTGGAGTTTGCATGTTCTCCCCGGGCGTGCGTGGGTTTTCTCCGGGTACTCCGGTTTCCTCCCACATTCCAAAAACATGCGTGGCAGGCTGATTGAACACTCTAAATTGTCCCTAGGTGTGAGTGTGAGTGCAAATGGTTGTTCGTTTCTGTGTGCCCTGCGATTGGCTGGCAACCGATTCAGAGTGTCCCCCGCCTACTGCCCGAAGACGGCTGGGATAGGCTCCAGCACCCCCCGCGACCCAAGTGAGGATCAAGCGGCTCGGAAGATGAATGAATGAAGGATTTACCAAAGTTAGGAAATAGTTGGCTGATTTTCAGAGTACTTTCTTAAGCGTGGCTCCACCACATCTATCAACTAAAAGACATGATGTTTCTGCATCTGACACTCCCGAAGCAGAGCCATCAGAATGTCGGATGGCATGCAAATGAAAGTCAAAAGACTAACTCTGCTCAAGATGAATTTGTTTATTCGCTCATCACCGATGATCAAGAGCGGACCCCAAGTTTTTAGTTGAACAACCTTTTTAGTGCAAACATCAAATTGGACGATTCCCATTGTGATCCATTACAGTCTTCCACAACCATGCAATTTGCATACCGTATTCCCCTACGATAGCATTTATGAATCGCTACATCTGAACTGTACCAATCGTCGCACACTTGCTCAAAATAGTGAACTGCTTCCTGTATTTCGTAGGTCATTTTAAAAGGTATTTTCTGGTCGATGCTGTGTAGATCAAAACGGCCATACTTTCCTTTCCACTTGACTGCAGTATTTCTCACTGAGCCCTATTGCCCTGCAAGTGCACCCAAAAAAAAAAATTATAATACATTCGATTGACACAAACGCCTTGAGAAAATTCTCCATGGGACGCGTGTACAACATGTACTTACTTGAGCTCCTTCAGCTTCTTCCGTTTGATGTCGCCGATGCGCTTGCGTCTCTGCCGGGCCTCCTCGCTCAGTTTCTCCGCCTCCTTAAAGGTCTCTTGACACTTGGTGACGTTGGCCATTTCCAGCTCCTTCACCTGTTGCCTGATGGCCTCGGCGTGGCGGAGTGCCTTCTGACGCCGCTTTTGGTCTTCTTCGTTCTGTCTGACGCTGGCCTCCTGTTGAACCCTACGCGGGTCAAAAAACGCAGTGAGCAAAGGAGAAACGGAAATCATCCGAACCGCGTCACTTGTCATCTCTCACTTCAGAACCCTCTCGAATTCGGCCTTCTCTCGGCCGGCCTCCATGGACAAGAGCTGCTCTTTACGCTGAACCTGCTCGAGGCGAGCAGCTCGAAGCGTGGCCTCCTCCTGAACCTTCTTGGCAGCCATCTCCAACTCCTTTCTCCTCCATTCTCTGTCGGCAATCTCTTGGTTCCTCTTGGCACGGAGCTCATCCTTCCAATTGCATCCACAATAAGCTGCATTTAGAGTTGCGAGTTGCGAGTGGCGTTTGGCGCCGTCGTAAACCGAGATCCCCTCTCAAGTATTCACAAGCTCTCCATCCGATATTGAAATCCTTGAGAGAATCCCCGGAGAGTTGTCATTCCTGACCTGGTCGGCCTTGTGGTCTCTCGCTCTCTCCTGCTGAGCTCTCAGCTTGGCGATCTCCAACTCCTTCTCCCTCTTCATCCTCTTCTGTTCCGCTTCGTACTCGGCCTCTCGTTGCTGCAGGAGATATGGAACTTCAAAGTATTCACTATTGAATTGCCGCTTCTACGCAGTATCTTACAGACAAACAGCCATTCAAATTCACATTCACACCTAGCTCCAATTTCGAGCAGAGGTCTCAAACCCACACCCCCCGAACCGGATGTTCTCTAGCACCAAAACCCCTCAACTTTTGATCCAAGACTCATCCGTGCGCAAGAAGCCCATCAGTGCAAAAGTATTTTCCTCATCGTCACGGCGATGATCTTCTAACCAATTTGTTTTTGATGTACTCCATTTCTTTCCTGTCCGCCAGCTTCTCCTCTTCTCTCCTCAGCTGCTGCGCCCTCAGCGTCTCGGCATTGATGCGCATGACCTCCTGGTGCAGACGCTGTTGTTCATCCCTCCTCTTCTTCAGTGCCTGCAACAAAACCGGTAGTCAAACTCAGCCGTGTATTTTACCGACCGTCTTATTTTGCGCTACCATGAGGTCCTCCATGTTCATTCTGGCTTGCTTTTCTCTGGTCTCGTCTTTCTCTTGCTCTTTCAGCTCCTCTTGTACCAGCTTCTCCTCCAGACGCTGCTGCATCTGCTGGAAGATTTGTTGTTTCCCACTGGAGAAAACACACAACGCACTCTCCAGATGTCATTAGGATGAAAACGGTGGTGTTTTTTTTTTCTTGGAGGGGGTGGCAGAGCGGTCACCTGATCCTCTCCTGCTTACGTAGTTCATCAGTCTGCTCCAACCTGTCCAGGAACTTGCGGCGCTCAGCTTCCATCATGGCATCCAGACGCTTCTCCTCCTGTAGCATTTCCATCTGGATTCGCTTCTTCTCCTGGATTTGGGCGTCACGTATGGCTTGGCACTGAGCACCAAGAATCACCTGAGAAACCCGCAGGCATGGAGTTCATCGTTGACTATTACTCGTAAGGTACAGCAGTGGTTCTGGCCTTGAGTCCGACCTTGTTGAGTTCTCTAATCTCCTCCTCCTGCTCCATTCTCAGAGCATGTGCTCGCTCCAGCAGATGCTGCGTTCGCTCGTGGGCCTCCATCTCCACCTCACTCAGAGTCCGCTTCTCTTGACGGCACACGTCGGCCTCCAACATCTGCCGCTTCATTTCCTCGGCCGCCTGCTATGAACAAGGACACAACTGGAAATTGCGGTTTCAAGTAAAGTTACAAAATGGACCCTTTTGGTATATTTGCTACCATTTCTTTCTCTTTCCTACTCTTGTGCGCCTCCTTTAAGGCCTTGTTCTCATCCTTGGAGAGAATATTGGATCTGGCGGTGATCCGCTCAAAGTCGGCGAATGGCAGAATGATGGACTGTCCAGAAGGATCACTGCATGGAACCCTGGCCACACAAATGACATTCTCTCAAAACTTTTCGATACCCTTATCCTCACTGTCGTCGCAGGTGAGCAGCCTATCCCAGTTGTTTTACTGGGATTTATTACATTATAATTACCTGAGATTGCGTACGAGGTCTTTGGTGACAATTTGGATCGTGTTGCCCATCTGCTTCTGCGCCGACACATCCTTTGCCTTCGAGGCCGAATGTGATGATCTCTAAACAACAAAGAAACCCTCACCTGACAGTTTCACAGATGCAGAAGGTAAAGGACACACACTCACTCGTGTCTTCTTTTCAAACAGGCTTTCATCCACCTGAGAGGAGGGGGCTCGTGTGCGGTAGCGATGTTGTCTTCTCAAATTTGAAGTGGAAGAGCTCTCGCTCTGAAAGGTTTACATTTCTCCAATAATTATCACTGTCTGGTTCCATTCACGCGAACAAGTCATGATTGATTGTTGAATGTGACGATGGTCAATTTAAAAATATAAATCGTTTTAACTTATCAAGAATGTTTTCACTGATGTTCATGGAAACGTATACATTTTCGTTTCTTGAACCATTCAATCTATGATTAGGTACTCTAAAATAATGTGTGCTTTTTGTAATATTGAAAGCTAATTTATAGTTACCCCCCCCCCCCCATCTTAATTTATCTTACATTATTTGCAAAACAATTTACACCACCATCCGCCCCCCACCACACACACACAAAATTAGAGTCAAAACAATAGGAAACAAAAATGTTCAAACCAGACCATTTTTTCTTCGTCCAGATGTAGTCAAAACAGTAAAATATTTCTGGCCGAAAAAATAGAGCGAGAAAAAAAATAAGTTGCCCAGAAAGCTGCCCGTCGCGCGTTCTAGGGAACTTCTGTCGTCATGTTGTGTTGTTGCCATAGAAACACGATGAAGCTACTGCAAGGACTTACTGCTTATTATTGTATTACAAAAACTTCGAGCTAAAAACACTTTTAAAATGGTCAATGACATACAGTGTTTACTTTTTATTCTGTCGTTTTTGTAGTGTTTCTGCCTCGCGTCGTGCTTGAACAGTAAACCCATAGGTGGCGCAAGTATGCCGAAGCGCGAGTTGAACATCCCCTCAGAAAAGCGAAGAAGAAGCTGAGGAAGGCGTGGTTGACAGCAAAAGTGAAACGTTTTCACTTTGTTTTCACTGAAAACGGACCATTGAAACAACTCAATGATAGAAATGAAAACATTATGTTATAGCGCAGTTCGTGCATATAATGCCATTGGCTTGAAAAAGGGGCGTCTGCGTCGGTTCGTTATTATGATATTGTAACTTGGTGCAAGCGAGCGAACGTTACCGGGCGCTACTGAGTATTAACCGCGTGTTGTTCGATGTAGAATTTACGTTTAAATACATGTAAAAGTGCCCGGTTGCAATCACGCCTCAGGAAGTGTAGCGGCGCTGTGATTGGCTCACGTAATACGGATACGTCATTACAGCAATAGATTATTCGTTGAAGATATCGTTCAAATCGATGCACGCTATTCTGAACATAGCGGGCACAACATCAAGTTCAGTTTCGCAGTTTGATTTTAAAATGTTGCTTTATGCTTTTATAAAGGAAAAAAATGGCAGTAAATTATTAACTTCATTAGTCCAAGGGTCCCATAAGCATATCTCGACAGCATATTTCAAGGTCATTGTTAATTTCGGGAATTTTTTGATGAATAGTGCCAATCTTTTTTCAGGATTGTATGATCATAAAAAACAACATACCTAACCTGTAATACCCACCAAGAGGCCAGATTAAATCATTTCTGGTGTTTGGGAGTTGACCATTAACTTGTACAGATTACAAACAGTCCTTAGTTGTAAACAGCAGCTGCTTCGACATTGTAGATCCTGAAGCAAAGTTCACCGGCAGGCATCGGCTGCGGATCTCCTCTCTGAATTCTCTTTTCAAATATATATATACATATATATAGATAAATAGATAGATTATTTTATTTTATTTTTTTTACATCTGCAGTCATGGGTAGAGCAAGTTACGGATACTATCGGGGCACAATATTTTTGGCAATGTTTGTTGGCTACACTCTTTACTACTTTAACAGAAAGACATTCTCTTTTGTGATGCCTTCGCTGATGCAGGAGATTGAACTGGACAAGGATGATCTCGGTATGCATGATTTATTCCTGTATTTTGAACCATGGCTGTCTTGTTACTTTGATGTATCACAACCGTTGTTGTTTGTGTGTTCTGCTTGCTCAGGCATGATAACCAGCAGTCAGTCTTTGGCCTACGCTATCAGTAAGTTCATCAGTGGAGTGCTTTCAGACCAGATCAGTGCCCGCTGGCTCTTCTCTATTGGCTTGTTTGCGGTGGGAGGCATCAACGTAGTCTTCTCGTGGTCATCAACTGTGGCCGTCTTCTCTACCCTGTGGTTCCTCAACGGCTTGGGCCAGGGCCTCGGCTGGCCTCCCTGTGGCAGGGTGCTGCGCAAGGTAGCAAAACACTATACGTTACTCTGCCACATCATTCCATTTGTGTGTGTGTGTGTGTGTATTTCCTGTGCCTTGCTCCCCTTAACAGCAGCCGACAGCAACATGGGGCGGGTGGGGCAGTAATTGATGAACTTCAACAGGCAGTCGGAACAGGCCCTACACCAATGGTTTCATCCATTCAGTTCGTCACAGGAATGACAATGACAGCATTTCATCTTTCCTCATAGTGGTTTGAGCCTTCTCAATTTGGAACATGGTGGGCGATCCTGGCGTGCAGCATGAATCTGGCTGGCAGCCTCGGCCCTCTTATTGCCACAGTGCTGGCCCAGAGTTACGGCTGGAGGGGCATCCTCTGCGTGTCCGGATTGATCTGTGTGGCGTCATCCTTTGTCTGCCTGTTGGTCATCAAGAACGAACCCGAGGATGTGGGGTTACCCGGTATTGAAGTGGCGGCCAAGAAGAGCAAAGGAGGTGAGTCGACTGACTCGGACGCACTTGCGTCACACAAAGTGGACAGTCTTTGGTCAAGCAACCAGATGCACGCCCCTCATATGCCCCTCATGCGGAGGGAGCTCTAGTGTGTGGTGAATTGATGATTCTGTCCATCCATCCATCATCTACCGCTTATCCGGGGCCGGGTCGCGGGGGCAACAGCTTTAGCAGGGAAGCCCAGGCTTCCCTCTCCCTAGCTACTTCTTCCAGCTGTCCCCGGGGGATCCCGAGACGTTCCCAGGCCAGCTGGGTGACATAGTCTCTCCAGCGTGTCCTGGGTCTTCCTCGGGGTCTCCTCCCGGTGGGACATGCCCGGAACACCTCAGCAGGGAGGCGTTCAGGAGGCATCCGAATCAGATGCCCAAGCCACCTCATCTGGCTCCTCTCGATGTGGAGGAGAAGCGGCTCGACTCCGAGCCTCTCCCGGATGACCGAGCTTCTCACCTTATCTCTAAGGGAGAGCCCGGACACCCTGCGGAGAAAACTCATTTCGGCCGCTTGTATCCGGGATCTCGTTCTTGTGGATTATTAAACCTTTCTTGCCTTCATGACATGTCATTTTCCCTTCCATGTTTATCTCCTTCAGGGTCTTCCAGCGATGAGAGCACTCTGTCTGAGTTCCTGCTCTCACCTTACCTGTGGCTGATTTCCGTGTCCTATCTGGTGGTGTTTGGGGTGAAGACAGCCTGCACCGACTGGGGACAGCTGTTTCTCATTCAGGACAAGGGACAGTCGACGCTGATGGGTATGCGATATGTGATGAGTGAGATTCTCGTGTTGTATGTGTTGATTCAACACTTTCTTCTTTGTAGGGAGCTCATACATGAGTGCGCTGGAGTTGGGAGGTCTCGTAGGCAGCGTGGCAGCAGGTTATTACTCTGACAAAGCTGTGGCAAAAGTAAGTGAGCATGCCACACACAGCCCAAACAAATGTCATTCTCCTCCGTCCCGTGATTTGCGTTTTGATTGGGCACGTATTATACACTCAAGTATGGACAAAGGTTTCACTCCACTCACACCTTCTCGACCCAATTTCTTTGTTACAGCAAGGCATAAGAACCTACGGCAATCCTCGCCACTTTGTCCTGATCCTTATGATGGCAGGAATGTTTGTGTCCATGTACCTGTTTCGAGTCACGGTCACTCCGGACAGCCCGAAGGTAATTGATGACACAACATGAAGAATACTGCGTAAGATCACGAGCAGGATGCATTGGAATTAATGTCTATTGTGTGCACTTGAAGGTGTGGATACTCTTTTTGGGTGCTGCTTTCGGTTTCTCCTCCTACGGTCCAATGGCCTTGTTTGGTGTTATAGCCAATGAGAGCGCTCCGTCCAACTACTGTGGGACATCACACGCTATCGTGTCTCTGATGGCTAACGGTAAGTAGATGACTTTTTTTTTAGTTTATCATTGAGTACTGTGCAAAAGTCTTAGGTCAGCACTTGTTTGGTATTTGCTATCATAGCCCTTCTTAAAGATGCAGGCAGCAGGGTAACACAAACTCATATTCACAAAACTTCATAGAGGAATGTTGCATGATAGAACGACCAATTTCATATCGACAATTTTATTTCGAGGGCGGCCCGGTAGTCCAGTGGTTAGCACGTCGGCTTCACAGTGCAGAGGTGCCGGGTTCGATTCCAGCTCCGGCCTCCCTGTGTGGAGTTTGCATGTTCTCCCCGGGCCTGCGTGGGTTTTCTCCGGGTGCTCCGGTTTCCTCCCACATTCCAAAAACATGCGTGGCAGGCTGATTGAACACTCTAAATTGTCCCTAGGTGTGAGTGTGAGTGCGAATGGTTGTTTGTTTCTGTGTGCCCTGCGATTGGCTGGCAACCGATTCAGGGTGTCCCCCCCCTACTGCCCGAAGACAGCTGGGATAGGCTCCAGCACCCCCCGCGACCCTAGTGAGGATCAAGCGGCTCGGAAAATGAATAAATGAATGAATTTTATTTCGATCCATGAGATGGTTATCTGGAGAAGGTTCCATTATTCTTATTTTACACTTTGAGTCTACATAGTTCCATTGAAACCATCCAACCCCCAGAATTAGATTGGCACCGCCTGTCTGTTCCTCATCCTCCATTAACCAGGAAGTGGCCTGCTTGCTGACAAACAAACCATTTACGAAACTCCAAACACTTTTAATTGTTTAGCCTTGTTGGAGCATCTGAGCTCTGCTTAGTGGCCCTATTTATTTTATGGTTATTATGAATTTGCTAGAATAAAACATCCAGAGGTGCAAAAATGCTTTTGCACAATTTTGGACATGTTGGATTGGTAAACTCCCCACAACTGAACTTGAATATTTTGTCTTCATAATCTAAAGATAAGAAATTCAGCAAATTTGATCTCTTCCTCAGTTGGTGGCTTCCTCTCTGGGCTCCCATTCAGCACCATTGCCAAACACTATGACTGGGAAATGGCCTTCTGGGTTGCAGAGATTGTCTGCGGCATCACAGCTGTCTGCTTCTTCCTGCTGCGTAACGTTCGCACTAAGATGGGTCACATGTCCAAGAAATCTGACTAAGATGTCCTAATTTCCCCACAAGAAGATACATATGAAACCTTTGTCGTATTAGATTTTTTTTATTTTATACAAATCACATTATTTTCAGCATGTAAAATTAAGCAAAAAAAAATTGGAACATGCTTGTATCCAAAAACTGTTACACTGTCTATGTATCTCATCATTAATTTAACAAGGGAACGAGTTAAATGGGGTGGATCCCCCACCCTCAAGGCAAATAATCATTTCCGAGTTCCAATGTTTCCAAGTTCTCATTTCTAGTCCCACTCATTTTTACAGATAATTTACTGCTGTTCAACTTTGGACGTTTCGTTCGAGACATATCTCCTCAAGCAGCCTCTCAATGATATGAACCTACTCTGAAGAGTCAACCATTTTCAATGGTCTTATGAGCTACCTTGCAAACAATCGTGTCACTTGAAATATTATTTGAGTTTAATAGTATTTACAAAACAAGATGTATATACAGTGTAGTCATTGTATTGTCACTGGGACACAGCATTTTTTTTTATGAATGAACAATAACTAAAAAAACGATTCTTTTCTGCTTCATGACCCAGCTCCAAAGTTGCCAGCCTTCTCTGCAATCTCCAGGGCGCTTTTTAAGTTCTGATCAAATAGTTCACATCTGGAAATAGAAAATTCAAACATAATAAACTTGGCCACAAGGGGTAAAATACACTTAAAATTCCAGATTGCTTTGGAGCGTAAGGTTAAAGGTGACCATGTGTACCTGATGGGCATCTCGAGTGAGTAGAATGGATTCTTTAGAGCAAAATCTGCATAGATCTCATATATTTTCCTGAGGAGAGCATCGATGCCGGCTTGCCGCGGGTCTGCCAACACTATGAATTTTATTCCTGAGAGGACACAAAAGTTCCATTTTATACATGTGGTCATATGGCAGTTTTTTTTTTTTTACTGGGTGCAAATTAGCTTCAAACGCCACCTGTAAGAGTCTGGAAACAGTGGAGTTTGAACATGTCCGTTTCCAGCATCTCAATCCCTGAACTTCCAGGCTCTGGAGACAGCTGTGATCCGATAGCAAATAACCTGAGGAAAACAAAAGATGCTGCAAATGTGCGAGAGAATTAGGAATGAAACCAGAAATACTGAGTGTGACTTACGAATGGAACATAGACGCCAACATCAGTTTCTCATTGGAGCTTAGTTTGGCCCGTCCAAATCGAATTGAAACTGGATAATTGGATGGGTTTTTCAAGTATTCCAGAATGTCCTTGCCATCCGCTGTACTCTTTCCCATCACATCAATCCCATTTATGGAGAGAACTGCGTGGCCCACTGTAAGAATAAAAATGTTATTACAAGTTCGAGACATTAATTGAGACAAATCAACAATGCTTTTGTCTGTGGGTGTAATAACTTAAATTTGAGTTTTGCTCTATTTGTAAGTAACACAATGCACGACCACCGTATTATCATTGTTCGTTGAAGTATAAAAGTAGCATATTGCTATTTGCTGGAGCCTAGAGTTAATTAAACCCCACGTTTACTGAGACATATTGGACTACATTTCGGGAAATTTACAGCCTACAGCAGCAAGAATGTGGGTAGAAAGAAGAAAAAATAAACAGTGGGACAAATAAAGGATATCTTAATTTCTATTAGCAAGCAATCGGGCTATGAGTTAACACGAATGCTAGTCAGCGTCAATATTTGAGGCTTTACCTTTGATTCCGTCCCTCTGCCCAAACGACACAAGCACTTTCTCATCGTGATGCTTGAGCACCAAATCTAAAGGGTAACTAAACGTCTTTTCGGCCTCCGCTCTCGGCACATAGTTGTCATACTGGTAAATTAAACCTCCAGCCTTGTTGACTACATACACACTGAAGATCACCATCTTGGCGACGTCCGACAGCGGCGGTCACGTGACAATAACACGGTGTGGGGCGATTATACTTTTCTTTTGCATTTTATCGTCCCACCATTGTTGATTTTACTCTGGTCATTTTCCGAAAACGTTGATCCTGTCTGACAGTTATTGGCGTTTCTGAGCATTAATTCGAGGTAGAAACGGAATCAACGCGATAACTCATATTCCCACAATCCTCTGCTCCACTTCCGCATATACGGGTTGTCGAATGTCTTTTCGCAGGGGCTGACTTCCTTTCGCTCCGACATCTTGACGAGGAAACATGGTGAGCAGAACTAGCGTGGCTTAAAACGAGTTAAAGTCAACAAATCCACGCGTTTCTATGTCTTCGTCTCACGATTGAACAGCCGGGATATACGACGAAGCAAGTGTGCTTCATTTCATTTTTTGTCCATATGGAAGCAAACGCCCAAACAAAATTAGCTGACGCTGGTTAGCTTGTGTGCTAATTCCGCCACGCTTTCATACCGCTTGTGAGCGAAGAAGCTCCATAAGGGCATTGGAACAATGAAACAACGGGTCTTGTCTGCGCATATGTCCTAATTATAAGTCGATCTATTAGTTGATGAATACGTTCACACTTCGATAAATGTACGTTTTGATGTTAAGCGACACAAAAAGGCATTTCCATGCCGGTGATGTTGGTATCATGCTCAGAATTTCACGATGTTTTGGCTGATATCTTGGAAACAAATGGCGCTTGTGTGATATGCACATGTAATTACTTGCCGTCATTGTGTATATATAAACTTGACAAACGTTGACGCATCCTTTGATTGACCTGTAGTTTGTAATTGGATCTGCTTGCAAATTAATGATCCACCTTCCCCACATTCAGCCTCCCAAGACAGACAAGAAAAAGGACACTGGGAAGTCCAAGAAGGACAAGGACCCAGTTAATAAGTCTGGAGGCAAAGCCAAGAAGAAGGTATTGACTCATTGTGAAGTGTTTCTCCTGGCAGCACTTGACTTGATACGTTTGTGTGGTTGAGCAGAAGTGGTCCAAGGGAAAGGTGAGGGACAAGCTCAACAACCTGATCCTCTTCGACAAGGCCACCTACGACAAGTTGTACAAAGAAGTTCCTAACTACAAGCTCATCACACCTGCTGTTGTGTCTGAGAGGCTGAAGATCCGTGGCTCCCTGGCCAGGAACGCCCTGCAGGAACTGCTCGCTAAAGGTGAATCACAATTGAAAAATATTAAATGGACACAGTGATGCAGCTCTGAAAGCTTCAAAATGTGATTGTCATTCGAAGTGGTGCTGGTCAATCATCAATTTCAGAGTGTGTTAAAACCTTCACTAATTCCTCACAATTTCTGTCCATTATCTTGTTGACTGCTTCATGGGAATTGGAACAAAACCTCACCTGCTTAACTGAAGCAACACTTTCCCCACCCCCATAACTACTGCGATCTCCGATTGGCACAGCATTGAAACACCAACCCAAATTACCTTTTCAGATTTTGATGGGAGAATATTTGACGGTTCTTCCTTTACCGCCATTTAGTGTTGCCAATGGAAAAAGCTGGAGATGTAGTTATTTCAATGAGACTGACTGAAATGAGGTTTAGAGAGGTTGAACTGGTGTCGGTGGTCATGCAAAATGTCTAGCATGAAAGGGGGGGGGGGTCCCCCCCTAACGCTCCCATGGATTTATTCCCTTTTCACAAATAGTTTGCATCCCCATCAGTGAAGAGAACAGTGCTGGTACAATTGGATTATTCCCTTGCCTTTTTATCAAAGTTGTAAAAATTGGATTCAATGTAATGATCGCGGTCTCGTTTTCTGCAATATTGTAGCAAAACGTCAAGCCTGCACCACAGCCTCTTGTTGCCTGTGTCCTGCATCTTAAATCTGAATGCATACTAAATTGCTGGAGACCTTTTCCACCCAATGGACAATTGTAAATTACACGATGCATTTAATGCAACTCAACAACTTGAAATGTGTGCGCCGTGTTGTTGCAGGCATGATCAAGCTGGTGTCCAAGCACAGAGCCCAGCTCATCTACACTCGTAGCACCAAAGGTGGAGATGAGGAGGTCGCACCAGAGAAAGCATAATCGGGTAACAACTGTTTAGAAACTAAAAATTGAATGCCCACGCTTGTTTCTTCTTAAGCCCCCACTCACCTGCCGTCTTTCTCTCTTTCAGGTTCTCCTGTTTGTTTCCTTTGATGTGCTCTTTGTAATGGAAGTTGAATAAAATGTAAAGACAAATCCTGGAATGTTTTTTTTTAATACATAAAATTCATCCGCTGTGCACACAATAATGCAACAACACTTCCCACTCAGTGCTGTTAAAGCGCACCAATTAAATTACATTCTGATGTGCAGTAACTCTTTTAGCGGGGTTGAATTGGCTCCTCACCTTTGCAATAGGCAAACTCCGGAGTTTTTAAAGTTTCATATGAATGATTCCCCACCAATACAGTATGTGATTCCCCACCAATACAATACAGTATGTGCATATAAGGTGCAGGTATTATTTTGTCCACTTGGATCATCATCACTACATTCTAAACTACATGTGGAAACCGAATGATTCTCACCGAACACCCATCACATTTTAGCGACACATGCGATGTGTGAATGTTGCTGGCCGCGGGTTGCCATGTAATGCCGTTTTACACCGACTAAAAGCTTGTTTACATAGTGTTTAGTCGTTTTTTTTTTTTCGTAGAGGAACTCTCACTCTTGAATGAAAATGAACACTTGGTTAAAAACTGTTCATAGAATCAGCTCATTTATGTAGCAAACATACACGAGACTCGCGTTCGGCCAATATATGAACAAGGTCACGACCTTTCATTCATTGACCTTCAGGTACTGCATTGCAAGCAGTGAAATTTGTTCTTTGAGAGTCTACTCCATAAAGTGATCCTTGCGTAAAATGCACAGAATGTTTTCAGTGGGAAAAACATGTAAGCGGATCTTTAGCTTTAGCTGCCAGGGACCTATTCCTAGTCCTTTCATACACACACACATACAGCATATATATGGATGTCACATGACTGATCCCCACATGCATTTATTTACTCAATCATAATGGCAGCATAGTAGCAGCGGCAGGCGAAGGATTTACCAGTGGTGCACAATGATCAAATTTGCGTTTATCAGTCAATATTCCGTTCAAGTCAATTCATATCTCTTTTTATTGATTTTCACCCCATAGGAATACATGTACTGTTACACCCCAAATCATACATTTCTGATACATGCCTACCTCCCCAATGTTTTTTTCCAAATAAAAGGCAAGCCCATGCAGGTTTTTAAGTTAGAATAAGATATAGTCGCAAAAATCATTCATGGAACTGACAAAATCCATCAATTTTTTAAAAATACCACAATGTAAAATCGTGGATGGGGAATATCTTGCTTCTCTGAATCTGTTTTCATTGTGAATGCCTTCATTTTCCAGCAAGATCTCAGTAAACCAAGATCCCAACCGTGGTTTACTTAACCTCTCGCTACTTATTCGCCAAGTTTGAAAACAAAAGTTGACCTGAGAAAGTGACGTGTAGAACACAAGCTGTGTTTTCAAATGTCAGGAATAAAAGTTTTTTTAAAAAAGTCAGAAAAGGAACTATAGTACTGAAGAACAGAGAACAGTAAAGTACAGAAACAAAGTGTTTGAAAAATGTGCTCTGCCCCCCCCCCACCCCCTCTCTCTCTCTCTTTCTCTCTCTCTCTCTCTCTCTCTCTCTCATATATTTCAGTGCATAGCAGAATGAGAGGCAGAGACGGTCCGCGGGGCAGCGGGAGCGCCGTCTGGTGCCTCGGTGGATTTATCGACCGCAGCTGTTGAGCGGCTGTCAGACGTGTGCAAGGAGTTCCACCGCCGCTTTTCGGACTCCCCTCAGGCTGAAAAAGAAGGCGAGCGAGCGAGCCTCGCCACGACCTCAGTGAGTATCTTTGTTGTTTTCCATTTCCAAATTTGCATGTCAAGTCGTCTCTCGTGGGACATTTGAACTCTTTTTTTTTAAAGCTCTGACGGCACACAAGTTAACAGTGTTACCATACAAGGGCAACAATACTAAAATAACTCGACCAAACACAATGTCAGCGTGAGTGATATTTTGAGTGGATTATTTCATGTGTCCATGAGCCAAACCACTCAAGTGTGTATAATTGTGTGTGTGTGTGTGTGTTGTGCCATTTCTAAAATGTACTTCCAACATAGTACAGTGTCCTCTATTTATAGAAGGTAAAACAGCAGAGTGAAAGACGGGTAGTTCCTCTTCTTGTGGGGAAAGTTTTTAATCAAATCCTTTCAGGACTTTTTCCATTTGTGGTTCCGCAATACAACATATTCAGGGTATAATCATAATACATTTATTTTGAAAGCGCTTTTTATCGTACTTAAATACACTTTACAAGAGTTTAAAGCATGTCATCAAAATGTGCACTTTATAGCAAAGTATACATGATTTAAAATAAACACATTATGAAGAAGGGTCCTGCGTCCCACTGGCGGTGCCGCATTTTGAGAAATCCGGGCCCCAAACCACACTTGTGAAGCCGGCAGGCTTCAAAATAAAAGCTTAGATTCGGGCTAAAAAGATTTTTTTTAAAACGTCAGCCCGTGTGCCTCAAACTGAGCATTCCTCTTCAGCCGGGGCAGCTCAGGAAGAACTTTAGTTTGGTTACCAAGGAAAAGTTGCGAGCCCATTGTGTCGAATGAGCCTGATGATGCTTTGAAACGAACAACGTGTTCATGGCCTTCATTAACATCGTAACGAGCGACTCCATTAGGACTGATCAAGGTGGTTTTAGTGCACCCGATCTAAGTTGGGTCGTAAACTGTAAACTGCGTCATTAACGTGGAGCACTGTTACGGGTCGACTCGGTTTTCTACTTTGGCTTTGCTCATGGAGAAGACGGAGAAAAAGCACTCAACGCAAAAGGCGACGTTGGACAATCGGGCCCTGGGTGTCATCCCGTCTTTGTCTTCATTTGCATTTTGGTGTCCAAAAAAAAAAACTTCAGCCCCTCAATGTTCCAATTTATTTTTGACAAGAATTCTGTCATTTTTTAAAAAATTTTGTAATATTGTGACATCTTCTCCAAAAATAATCGAAAAGTATTTTACATCTGTTTTTATTTTTAAAATATGATATTCCCCCCCCCCCTCTTAAAGGCATAATATTAACACTATTTTATTTCATTCTTCTGGTGTATTACAACTTTTTTTCTCCTCCTACTAGTTCTCGTTTGTTTCTAGTTTTGTTTTATAGGCGGGCCATTATTTTGGAACAAGCATACATTCAAGGCATGTATTGCGCACTTCTCTACTGTGCATTCTTCTTGTGCTTCGTTATGCCGAAGAATAGTTCAGAAAACAACATTGGCGCAGTCTTTGGCCCCAATCGGTTCGAGTCGAAGGTAAATGTGTCCCTCAGGCCCGCTTGTTGTCACAGCGCGCAATGCTGACAGCGCGCTGACTGGCGGCCAGGCTGCGCTGATGCATCTGGACGTCCATCTGCCTTCGCATCGGCTTGTTGAATGCACTTTGCTTGATATGGCACTCTCTTTCTCTCTCGAGTCAAGAACATTTTACTCTCCCTTTTTGTGTGAAACTGCTGGAAAAGTTCACAAGCTTTCCATTGGCACAATGAGTCCATATGCACCGGGTGTGTCTGCGCACCACAAGAATGCAATAAAAAATGCTCAAAAGCTTCTTTTGCTTCCTTTTCTTGTCGCAAAAATGTGTACATTCCCAATGTTTTTAAATAAAACTGTGACTTTATCCCTGTAAAAAAATTTTTGGACTCTTTCCTTATAAAAGTCTACCTTTTTTTCTCACAATATCATTTTCTATCATACATGATTTTTTTTTTCTTGTTACAAATTCCGAATTTACTCTTCATAGTTAAAACTTGCAGAATTATACGCAGCACGGTGGACCACACTTTAGCCCATTAGCCTCATAGCACTCAGGTTTGGGGTTCAAAACTGCACTCCAGCCTGTTTGGGATTGACACGTTGCCCCCATGCCGATGTGGGTTTTCTCCAAGAACTCTGATTTCCTCCCATATTTCAAAAACACGATTGTGAATGCTCATTTGTTAGAGAGTCAGAGTATTCATATTTGTGTTTTGGTGCATGTGGACCGAATGACGTGACTTTTCAGTAAGGCATAAATGCGCTTGTGTTACTTGAATACAGTACCGTCTTTCTCTTGTGTTCAAACGGGGTGTTCTGATGATGTCTTTGCGGTCCGCAGATGGCGGGTGAGCAGTATGAGAGCTGCACGGAGGGCAGCAGCGTGCCCGCACCCGTGCCCGAGCACGTCTACAAGGTCGGCATCTACGGCTGGCGGAAGCGCTGCCTCTACCTGTTTGTCCTCCTGCTCGTCATCATCCTGGTGGTCAACCTGGCCCTCACCATTTGGATCTTCAGGGTCATGTGGTTCAACTCGGTACGTGCCGCCGGCTTCTTAAGCAGAGTGCGTTCGTTGGCACTGATGTCGAAATGGAATGAGGGCATTGCACTGATTGCTTAGTAGTGCTCCATTCAACACCTTGTGATGATTCCAATTGAAGTACAGAGGTAGCTCGACTGATGAAATTAATTGGTTCTGGAAGAAATTTCTTTACTAGAAAATTTTCTAAGAAGGTACGCGTTTTCCATGTAAATGCCTTAATCCCTTCCAAGCCCCACAAAATTCTGACATGTTTTCTAAAGCATAAAAACGCATCAAAATATGTACCAAATATATGTTACAATTAGATTATCGCTCACTAAATGAGAGAATGAGGGAAATTGTTTGTTTGTTTATTGAACATAAAACATATACAGTAATAATTTGACAGAAAATAAGGTAGATAAAAAAGTAAAAAGAAAGAAATCAGTCTTTGTATCTACCCCGGTC
Source organism: Hippocampus zosterae (assembly GCF_025434085.1). Lineage (NCBI taxonomy): Eukaryota > Metazoa > Chordata > Actinopteri > Syngnathiformes > Syngnathidae > Hippocampus > Hippocampus zosterae. The sequence continues at coordinate 20,884,579 of NC_067460.1, read as the reverse complement.
AAGGATGACGCCTCGTACTGATGTCCAAAACGTTTAATCATGGAACACCGTGAAAACTAAAACACATTTCGAACAACAATCAAAATTAGAATATCTTGAACAGGACATTAAATAAATAACACAAAATGACATACCGTGTGCACCTTGGTAAACCGAAAGTAGATCAAGTTACGATAAATCACGTAGATCACACGGTATCGTAGTTCTCTGACTCTCTCTCTCTCCCGTTGTCTTCTCGATCTTTCTCTCATTCCTCGCTATACACGGCACTTGACCCGGAAGTGATTTTTAACAAACATTCCGAATAACATATTCAGAGGATTTAAGGAAAAAACAAATATGAAAATTCACATAGAAATATGAAATACTTTAGCAAAACAACAAGCCTAAAATAAATTATTTTTTTGTTGTCATGGCAACCAACAACTCAGTCTTGGCGCCAGTTACAGTCGTCATTATGTTCAAGGGAGTAGGATGAAGTAAAAAAACATTTCTAGTCCTACCCTGTTATGTGTCTATATCTACTAAATCATTTTTATATCAATCAGAAAAGAAAAAGTAAGAAGAGGTCTCCATTAAGGCTCATACTTTACCCTTAACCGTGATATTTTTACAACTTTTGGTTTGTATCGGGATTATATACATCCTCACCCTGGCACTCTTGTGTCAATTTTCTCTTGTATTCATAATGGATATTTCAATACCTTTCTCTATTTATCAACTTAGTTCTGATTTATCATTATATTTAATGTTTAGAATGTATCATTTTAACTCTTGATTGATGTAGGTTGTTTGTACTATCAATCAAATGAGAGAGAAACGAGAGAAAAGAGTGAAGAATAAAAATGATGGTCATTTAACTTTTAACCGCGTCCTCATTGTTTTTTTTTTGTTGTCCTCTTTACTTCATGTGCTCTCTCAGAAGTGTTTGCAGCAACATTCACAGTCACGCGTCAAGGAAGCCCAAATTACTTTTCAATACATTGTTCCCCAGCTATTTGAGTAGATTGGGACCCTGCCGTGAATAAAAAAAAAAAAAAAACAATAATTGACGCTCCCCTAAAGAGGTTTAGAATTGCTTTTCGATTCCACAACATTGGGCATGTGGCAAAGCGCGACTTTTCTATTAGACTGAGCATGGCCTGTCTTAAATGAAGCTCAGACCCTTCATTGACATAAACCGGTGACTCGGCATGCTTTGTGAGTTCAGGAAGGAATGGGCCTCCTGCAAGTCGACTCAAGTGGCGTGAAGTTGGACAAGGGTGAATCCGACTTCCTGTTGCCCCTCTACGCCGAGGAGATCCACTCCCGAGATGTATGTGAACTTTCTCTGCTCTCATTAAGCCGTTTAGCAAAGTTGTCATTATTTGCTATACGTTTAACCCCCTTCCCCCCACTCCAACTCCTTTTCTGAGCGCTTGGAGGCAGTTTGGAAGGCAAGCAATCTCCCAAAGTCTCCCACCGCACTGCGCCTTTGCTCCTGCAGCGAGCTTCCGATGAACCTCAAGGATTTTTGCGGTGGAAACCTGGTTTACGGCCCGCCTGCGAGCAGCACATGGGAACACTTAGCTGCAGTTGTTTCCATGTTATGGCTTTGCTTGCTCATGGCAGTTTATTTTATTTTCGAACATCATTATCAAGACATTTGTTGTGTTTGACGCTTGGATTCGGTGAGTCCCCCTCACTTGTTATTCCGTGCGTCAGGATAGCGGATTCCATCTGCGTCGGATGCCCTTTTTGGCACGGAACGCCAGTCAAATTTCATTTGCATCCGATTAAAATTTGCTGCGTGTGTCACGGTACTCGACAGCTCGACACGGGCTGAACATGCTTTTCATCCGTCTGTTTTCTGTCGCGTTTTTCCGTTTGACTTTGGCTGACAGATGGCCAGATGGCACACGCCAATCAAAAAGGGCACATGCGGGAAAGCAACGCTTCACCTCACATGCGTGTTTTTGAAATGTGGTGGGAAGGCGGAGTAGCAGTTAGTAGTGTAAGAAATAAGATAAAGCGACTATATAACCAACCGGGATACCTTTTATGTTGTATCTTGCTCGAAAATTAAATTGTACTTTAGCAATGATTCAATTAAAATGCATTACATGTGAAAAATTTTTAATGGTTCAAAAAGATCTTAGTGCAAATGTATGGTACTTAAAAAGTTAAATACAACTGAACCGCACTTAGTAATAGCCCACTGTGCTAGATTAAAAAAATAAAAAGTTGAATCCACTGTAATGTGGTCAGTTTGAACATTTATCTCTCTGATTCCACGTACCACTTGGGGCCACACTTTTCGAATCGTTTCTTGATGTGATTTGTGTTGCATGTTGATAGAATGTCAGTGTTTTCATTCTAGTTAGGATCCAAACTTCCTTTCATTCCAGGACTCTCCACTACTTGTACATTCAGATACGGAAAACGTGTACCTCAATGCCCGTGATGAAAATGGCGATGTCACAGGGAGGATGTCTGTGGGTAAGAAGCACAGCGAGAGAACATTCATTCATTCATTCATTCATTCATTCATTCATTCATTCATTCATTCATTCATTCATCTTCCGAGCCACTTGATCCTCACCAGGGTCGCCGGGGGTGCTGGAGCCTATCCCAGCTGTCTCCGGGCAGTAGGCGGGGGACACCCTGAATCGGTTGCCAGCCAATCGCAGGGCACACAGAAACGAACAACCATTCGCACTCACGCTCACACCTAGGGACAATTTAGAGCAGCCATGTCCAAAGTCCGGCCCGGGGGCCAAATCCGGCCCACGGTCGAATTTCATCCGGCCCTCGGCCCCTGTCATAAAATCAGTGCCGTCTGGCCCGCAGGTTGGGCGCAATGGAACACGTGTTGCATTGACTGAGGTCTCGTAGACTGGTGAGTGATGTTTCATAGAGTACTGCTACCCTCTAGTGGCTAAATGAGTAATGGCATTCACTAAATGAGTAATAGCATTTAGACACTAGAGGGCAGTAGCACTCTACGAGACATCACTCACGAGTTAACAAGACATCACTCCGTGTTCATATTAACCTCCCAGTTTACTGAAATGGCGACAATCAACAGAAAAAGGAAAGTTGACTGCGAGGGACGACGATTCAAGGATGGATGGAAATTGGACTATTTCTTCACTGAAATACGCAACAACTGTGTCTGCCTCATTTGCCAAGAGACAGTGGCTGTTTTTAAAGATTATAATGTCAAGCGACATTACCAAACAAGAGACGCTGACATGTACGACATGATTACAGGCAAGGAACGAAGAATGTCAGCCAAGGTCGGCCCCCCGACATTTTACCACATAAAATCTGGCCCCCTTGGCAAAAAGTTTGGACACCCCTGATTTAGAGCGTCCAATCAGCCTGCCACGCATATTTTTGGAATGTGGGAGGAAACCGGAGCACCCGGAGAAAACCCACGCAGGCCCGGGGAGAACATGCAAACTCCACACAGGGAGGCCGGAGCTGGAATCGAACCCGGTACCTCTGCACTGTGAAGCCGACGTGCTAACCACTGGACTACTAGGCCGCCCGCGAGAGAACACACCCAAAATAAAATCAACTCAACCGCATTGAAAAAAAATATATATATTTCTCACCCATTCACGTGCAAGAGCAATAGAAAAGTTCTTCTTTTGGTGCATTTTGTCAGTGATCATAAGAAAGAACTTTAAAAAGGTAGCGCTCAATTAGACAGTGAGACGGATTTGTTTATTTGTTCGACCTAACCACAAACATTTCTGTATCTGAGCACCAATGGAATGATTTTCAATTGTCATAAATGTCCTTGCAGGTCCACGACAGGCTGAAGGATACACCCCAAACCTGCTCCTCACCTCCTCCTCCGGTGAAATGCTGTTTTCTGCAGATGGCAAACAGGCTGCGATTGGACCAGACAAACTGCGCATCACAGGTACAAAGAAAGCGTCACAAAATGAACATTAAGAACAATGAAAGCATATATTATGTGTGTAGTAATGCTTAATTGGTGAATTGGCATTAAAAATCTGATTTTCATTTTCATTTCCAAGTGACAAGTCCAGAAATAACATGGTTTGGTCTGTAACATGTCAAAAAATAGGCATGCCTTGATCATTATTTTCCAATGTAAAAGCAAACATTTTATTTCGATTCAACACAAAGTCTAGTCAGAAACTGAGGATTTGAAAACATTTAGATTAAAAAAAAAAAAAATTCAACAAGGCGGCACGGCGATCGAGTGGTGAGCGTGTCGACCTCACAGTGCAGAGGTCGTGGGTTCAATCCCGGCTCTGGGCACCCTATGTGGGCTTTGCATGTTCTCCCCAGGCCTGCGTGGGTTTTCTCCGGGTACTCCGGTTTCCTCCTACATTCTAAAAACATGCAAGGCAGCCTGATCGAACACTCAAATTGTCCCTAGGTGTGAGTGTCAGTGCGGACGGTTGTTCGTTTCTGTGTGCCCTGCGATTGATTCAGGGGGTCCCCCACCTACTGCCTGAAAACAGCTGGGATAGGCTCCAGCACCCCCCACGACCGTTGGATGGTATTTCAATGATTCATCGACTTTCAAAAGTAATTGTACATCCAGTGTTCTCTTCTTCTTCCGCTGTGCTTATCAATGCAGTCATTGACCTCACACAGTGTGTTGAGGGTGGTGTCACATGCTTGCTCCATTACGCCCGGAGTCACTTTACTGCATGCAGCACAGGAGTCCAAATAAAGCCTGCGCACCCCCAAGGAAACATGTTTGGCTCCGCATTGTGATACTTTCATTGACTCCGCTGTCGCCCTTCATTTGTCTCCTGCACGCATCTGCTCATTCGCTTGAGTCAAAGTGAGTGGAGGTCATCTCCACTCCTCTTCCCACAAAGCCGCAGGCCTGACAAGCCAACTGACTTTTTATAAAACAGTGTGTGGCAAAATATTGGGACACCTGGCCTCTACATCTGCAAGAAGCCGTTTTGAGTGTGAACTTTTTTTTAAAAAGTATTTTTACCCGTACGGGCCACCATAGTTCTTGCTCATGTTCGGCAAAGCAGAAGAACATTCATTTAATCATCTTCCGAACCGCTTGATCCTCAGTAGGGTCGCAGGGGGTGCTGGAGTCTCCGGGCAGTAGGCGGGGGACACCCTGAATCGGGGGACACCCTGAACCACCCATCCACACTCACACCGAGGAACAATTTAGAGTGTTCAATCAGCCTTCCACGCATGTTTTTGGAATGTGGGAGGAAACCGGAGCACCCGGAGAAAACCCACGCAGGACCGGGGAGAACATGCCAACTCCACACAGGGAGGCCGCAGCTGGAATTGAACCCGTTACCTCTGCACTGTGAAGCCGATGTGCTAACCACTGGACTACCGAGCCACCCAGCAGAAGAACAGTCAAAACAAATCAGTTGTTGCAGTTTGTGACACTGTGCATCACTTTGTTTGTTCACAACTGCACGCATATTGCAATTTGGACCTTGGTGACTCTGAAACCAGAACACTGCAATTAAGTTTTGACATTGAAGATATTTATTGGCACATCGACATGATCAGAAATCAGGGCCCATCACATGATTTTCAGCAACAACAAAAAAAGACATTTTTCTTAATTTTTAAGATATATAGAATAAAATATTTTATTTTTTGACTTGATTTGAACCATTGCTGATTTATTTCTTTCAAATAAATAAATAAGACAATTGAGACAATTTGCATGTGGTCTTCCGTTTCTTCTTTATTGCATTACAGAGGGAATAGATCGGGACTCGGTACATCATCCTAAAACAGCATTATCAACTTCAAACAGTTTGATAAGCAAATCACTGCTCCGTATCAAATCTATTAATCAATGAGAAGAATGGAAATCGATGTTATCTGCGTTGTTTATTTCTTCACTGCCAGGTCCCGAAGGAGCACTGTTCCAACATTCAGTGGAGGTTCCTCTTCTCAAGTCGGAGCTCTTCAAAGACCTCAAGTGAGCACGTCAGCCACATTGTTGTCAACCTGTCAGTCCGCCAGCCAATCCCACCATGACTGACTTCCAAGATAATGCAATTGTTTTTTTTTTCCTCCTCAGGTTGGAGTCTCCCACTCGTTCGCTCACTATGGATGCTCCAAAAGGAGTTCATTTAAAAGCCTTGGCTGGAAACATTGAAGCAGCTTCCAATATGGATGTCATTCTGCAGTCCAGCGTGGGACTGGTAAGGACGACACGCGTCTCTCACTAAAATGTCCAGATGTAGAGTTACAGAGTGGAAACAGCCCACTGTTAAAAAAAAACAAAACAGCAAATAGGTGAATTTTCAGCAAGTGACAGACGATATTTTCCCCCCAAAATCCGTGATGAGGTGAAGATATATACCACAAAGTAATTTTTGTCACGAGTCTCTTTGTAGTTACGGCTTCCTTCATTGGGCCGTTATGATGGTGAAACCAAATCAATGTTTTATCGTCCATCCTATTATTACATCTACACAACAAATTGATGGATTACTAATTTTGGAATCAGAAATAAATCATAATCGTTTGTGGAATTGTTATTCAAGTTTCTGTAAAAAACCATGAAAACACAATGTTATTATTTATTACATTTGGCTATTTCAAAATTTGGTTCAGATTTTAGAAATTAACACACACGATTCGCTTTCGGGGACCACATAAAATGATGTGACAGGCCAGAACTTGCCCTCAGGCCTTGATTTTAACACCGGTGCCATACCATTTCCATTAGAGCTCAAATCAAAGGTTATGCTATGACTGGGATCATAACCGTTCTTTCTGGCTCTCCTCTCTTCTCTCGTCCAGTTGGTGCTGGATGCCGAGACAGTCCGCATGGTCAATCTGCCCCAGAGCCAAGGAGGAGTTTCCGGAAATGCCGATGGCCTCTTTGAGGTGTGCGTGTGTCCCAGTGGAAAGCTCTTTCTGTCCAAGGCTGGGGTCACCTCCACTTGCAGTGATAACCAGGAGTGCTAAAATATGTGTGTGTGTGTGTTTCTGTGTGTGTGTGTGTGTGTGGTTGTGTTTGTTTCCTACAGGCTACAATCACAAATGTTTTTTTGTTTGTTGTTTTTTTTTTTTAACACTTGAAGTTTGTGTGGATCACATCGCTATAAGATCCCCCACCAGGAGGGGGAATTGTGTTTGCTCGAAGGATGTGCTAGATTTACGCACACGCACAAGCACACACGCGCACACACGCGTGTGAATCATGGCTGGGCAATGAGGAGCTGCTTTGCAGCTTACATTTTATGCAATATAATCTTGTGGTGCAATACAAAGTGACACATAGGGCTTGGAGTGTTGTGAGAAAAAAATAAAACCGGATATGTAATCGATGTATACTAGATCAGATTAGTAGTGATTTGGGGGGGGGGGGGGGGTATTTTGATGCTTTAAGCTTTGTGTTTTGGTTTGGTATTTAGCATGTTTGCCTGATTGTTGAAGAATGAGGGAAAATGATGATGTACGTTTCATTAGGCACAGCTGCACAATCCAGTTAGGTTCAATACAAGAACCGTATTCAAACATGATTGTTAAGATGATTTAGTATATGTGTTTGAATGACATTACACAGTTAGATTGATTTGGCATTATTATCATTATCATTGTTTGTATTTTGGAGCAGTGCCAAACTAATATTTACCTGATTTAGCAACATGACAGGATCAAACGCTCTCTGCAGAGCCACGACAAACTCTAACCGTAATAAAATGAAATTGATACCTCTTTGATACTTTGCATTGTCGTTTTTTTTTTCAGCTAAAAACGGCTGACTATACTTGGTCGTTTTTTTCGTCACAAAACGCTTTACAGTAAATATTTGAATAAAATCACTTTGGGGCCTAAAAATAAAACTATATAATGTCAAACAGTAAATTTGACAGTGATTGAACATTGGCATGGTCGTTTTTTTCATCTAAAAACGCCTTTCTACACAAGGTCATTTTTTTTCAGCTAAAAACGCCTTACTATACATCGTCGTGTTTTTTTCGGCTAAAAACGCCTGACTATACATGGTCGGTTTTTTTCGGCTAAAAACGCCTTACTATACATCGTCGTGTTTTTTTCGGCTAAAAACGCCTTACTATACATGGTCGTTTTTTTTCGGCTAAAAACGCCTTACTATACATCGTCGTGTTTTTTTCGGCTAAAAACGCCTTACTATACATGGTCGCTTTTTTCGGCTAAAAACGCCTTACTATACATGGTCGTTTTTTTCGGCTAAAAACGCCTTACTATACATCGTCGTTTTTTTTCCGGCTAAAAACGCTATACATCGTCGTTTTTTTCAGCTAAAAACGCCTTACTATACGTCGTCGTTTTTTTTCCGGCTAAAAACGCTATACATCGTCGTTTTTTTCAGCTAAAAACGCCTTACTCTACATGGTCGTTTTTTTCGGCTAAAAACGCCTTACTATACATGGTCGTTTTTTTCGGCTAAAAATTTCATCCAAAAACGCCTGACAATACTTGGTCGTTTTTTTTTCGGCTAAAAATGCCTTATTATACATGATTTTTTTTTTTTCGGCTAAAAATTTCGTCCCAAAACGCCTCACTATACATGGTCGTTTTTTTCGGCTAAAAACGCCTTACTATACATGGTCGTTTTTTTCGGCTAAAAATTTCATCCAAAAACGCCTGACAATACTTGGTCGTTTTTTTTTCGGCTAAAAATGCCTTATTATACATGATTTTTTTTTTTTCGGCTAAAAATTTCGTCCCAAAACGCCTCACTATACATGGTCGTTTTTTTCGGCTAAAAACGCCTTACTATACATGGTCGTTTTTTTCGGCTAAAAATTTCATCCAAAAACGCCTGACAATACTTGGTCGTTTTTTTTTCGGCTAAAAATGCCTTATTATACATGATTTTTTTTTTTTCGGCTAAAAATTTCGTCCCAAAACGCCTCACTATACATGGTCGTTTTTTTCGGCTAAAAACGCCTTACTATACATGGTCGTTTTTTTCGGCTAAAAATTTCATCCAAAAACGCCTGACAATACTTGGTCGTTTTTTTTTCGGCTAAAAATGCCTTATTATACATAATTTTTTTTTTTTCGGCTAAAAATTTCGTCCCAAAACGCCTCACTATACATGGTCGTTTTTTTCGGCTAAAAACGCCTTACTATACATGGTCGTTTTTTTCGGCTAAAAATTTAATCCAAAAACGCCTGACAATACTTGGTCGTTTTTTTTTCGGCTAAAAATGCCTTATTATACATGATTTTTTTTTTTTCGGCTAAAAATTTCGTCCCAAAACGCCTCACTATACATGGTCGTTTTTTTCGGCTAAAAACGCCTTACTATACATGGTCGTTTTTTTCGGCTAAAAATTTAATCCAAAAACGCCTGACAATACTTGGTCGTTTTTTTTTTCGGCTAAAAATGCCTTATTATACATGATTTGGGTTTTTTCGGCTAAAAATGTTGTCCAAAAACGCCTCACTATACATGGTCGTTTTTTTCGGCTAAAAACGCCTTACTATACATGGTCGTTCTTTTCGGCTAAAAACGCCTCACTATACATGGTCGTTTTTTTCGGCTAAAAACGCCTTACTATACATGGTCGTTCTTTTCGGCTAAAAACGCCTTACTATACATCGTCATTTTTTTTCAGCTAAAAACACCTTACTATACATGATTTGTTTTTTTTTCGGCTAAAAACGCCTTACTATACATGGTCGTTTTTTTCGGCTAAATTCTCCTTCCTGTAGATGGTTGTTTTTTTTTTTTTTTGGCTAAAAACGCCTTACTATACATGGTCGTTTTTTTCGGCTAAAAATTTCGTCCAAAAACGCCTCACTATACATGGTCATTTTTTTTCGGCTAAAAACGCCTTACCATCTATACATGGTCGTTTTTTTCGGCTAAAAACGCCTTACTATACATCATTGTTTTTTTTGCTATAAACAACCAAAACAATATATCATTCCTTGTTTTGGTATAAAGAAGTACAAGAACATTTGGAAAATGTTGAAATTTAATGAACGTATCTTTTACAAAACATTTCATGAAGCACCTGACATTTCCTTCAACAAATGTGCAATTTACTTTTATCATTCGCATATATGCATTGCAACTGATCCCACTGATTGTACAAACTTTAACAAGTAATTGGTGTTGAAAAATATAGTAATGCACTTTATGATTAAACAAGATTTATAAAGAAAGGACGTTTTAAACAATTTACACGTGCATATAATAATCCCTGCCTACCTACACCTTACAAACTAAGGAGAGTGCTATTGATAGCGTCTGCTGTCATGGGTCTCTCTCAAGTGACGGACTGAGGGTGTTGTCTTCTTCTCTGATCAAAACAGTGTCCCCTAGCGCATACTCAATTAATTGCACCTTATTAAAAATATTACTTCTGTGACTTTTTTTTTTTCATTTTTAAATTATCCTGCGGGACTGATTGAACCTGGCGCGCGCGCGCGTGTGTATGTGTGTCTGTGATGAATGGAATTCCGCATTGGTGTGCAATTGTAAAACAACATTCAACAAAAGGTATAACCACAACAATTTTCTGGGCTAAGCATTTCAATTTCCAAGCAATTCAATGTTGAAATAATTTATTGGGCCTTCTGATGGCACGGTTTACATCCACATGACACAATTCTACTGTACCTGTACTTTAATTCGAGTTCTCCCGACTGCGTCCTCTCAAGCTTCAGGTAATAACAGATGACAATGGCATAACATTTTAAAAGACATTTCCAGTGTGTTTAAATGTGTGAATGAGCCTTTAGAGGGGAAAAAAATGCTGTTCTCTATTCGCTAATGTGAAGAAGGCGAGCGGAGAATCTTGCATGTTCCAGCTGGACCTGAATTGCGCTTAAAAATCTCCATAAAACTACAAAGTATTCAATTTTCTGATCGTTTGTTATCTGCAGCACTGTTTTTATGAATTGTTCAATAAACAACATCGTAGTTTGAGCTGTGCAAAACAGAGACTAAGTTCATTTGAGCAGGTAAAGATGATTCATAGTCACAAAATCTGTATCCAACATTTCTGTATTTGACATTGCTTCAGCAAAATTATGGAGAACTAACAAAAGAGAAGAGACCAAATTCACAGTGGATTGTTCCAAGAAGATGAGACAAGTGCAAGACCATAAATATATTTTTGAAAGGTGCTTCCTCCATAAAGAAGACTACAGATGCAGAACATGTTCAACTTCGGCATTAACGAAACAAATTGAATATACAAATACAAAATGAAGTATAACAAATATAACAGGGACATTGCATAACAATGTCTAATACTTACAGATTACCTGCACTTTTTCCAGTTTGAGCACATTGCTTACATTCCTGTTTCAGTGGCAATAAAATAGATAAATAGAATCTTGTAAAAAAAAAAATTGCGAGTAAAAAGCAGCATTCAAAAAAAAAAATTCAACATCCAGTACTTTGGGTAACAACATTGCTGAGGCAATCATATGTACAGCTGATGCACATTTATAACCGCAAATGTGCATTGCGGCACCCTGATCTGCAACGGGAGCCGTAGACTCACAGTCACACGTGCACCGTAAGCTGCCAGCTACTGTAGATACCTCCTTATTGCACACATCCACTGGTCATCAGTGCATTTACATTTTTTGCTGGACAAAGTTTTCAAGCTTTATGATAATCCTCGCTGTACATTCCATCACCCTCATGGCTACTTCAGATGTGAATCTATCATTGGGGATCTGTGGAAAGGGCAGAAGATCGGGGTAGCGGGTTCGCAGACTGTCCACGCCGTACCCTTCCAGGATCTGAACATCACTGGCGAGTCCTGACAAATGAGAGTTGTACTCCTCGACTTTTTGCGCCAGGGCTGTTGGCTTCACGTCTTTATCCGACTTTCCTCGGACAGCGTAGTCCGCGGCAATAAGGGCGAGCTTTGTGGCCAGGTAGCATTTAAAGCAGACCCACTCATTGGCGTTTTTGTGGAGGTCATTGCGAGCCGCGGAGTAGTTGGCTCGGGCTTGTCTCAACCACCTGCGAGCCTCCACGGGGTTTCCTACCGTCTTAAAAGTCGGCGGCACGAAAAAGCGGTGGTTGTGTGAGTGTGAAGCACCATAGCTTGGGCAATCTCCCCGAGCCTGTTGCCTATCCGGTTTGTGACTTGTTGCTTCCTGGTTCCAAGACGAATAAAACCTTTGGAAGGAGGACTTCTCTGACTGGAAGCGAGCAGAGGATGTTGAGAAAGGTCTCCTGGATGCTCGGTCTGTATTCTGCGGGTCAGCCAAAGGCTGCTTTTCCATTCTGTTGATTTCATTCTGCAAATGCTTAAAAACCTCAGTTGCAATGTCCAAATTCTCTGCGTTTTTGTCCGGGTGCCACTTGAGATATAGTCGGCGCAGGATTTTCTTTCTCTCCGTCTCGGGAAGTTTCCAAGCTTGCTCAACGACTGAGGTGACTTCTTTCAGGATCTCTGGCAGAGCTTTCAGCTTGATCTTTTTGGGGGACTGTTTTTGTGTGGGAGGTCTCTGGTTGTCTCTGCTAGCAAAAAGAGGGTGGGCCATTTGCTTGCCTGAGTTGCGACTGTCTGGACTTGTGGGCGTGGACGGGGCGCTGCTTTCCTGCACGTTGGCACTTTCGTCTTGTCTGGAGAATTTGTACAAGTCAAGGGAACTGACTATTTTGTACTCGCTGTAACCAATGTCAATCTGGAAACATTTTCCCAGGAAAGTGGCATTTTCCTCCCCTTCTCGTTCTACTTCCTGAACAATGATGGCATATGTGTACGTGGGATGATAGGAGCCATATACATCTCCTCCTTCGGAGTCAACAAGATAACCCACGTACTCTCCAGGGTAGAAAACATTCATTGGGTCCATGAGGAGGGTGCAATGTATCTCAGCAGGAATTGGTGTTCCGGGGAGGGGTAGCTCAAGTTTGGAAGGCTCCGTGGAGTCATACTTGACACCAAGGTTGTCCAGCTTCTCTGTGATCCGGTAGATGTCATTGCAGCCCAACATGGCAATTAGATAAGAGGTGTCCGAAATCAGATTGTCCGTAGCAGACTTCAGTGTCATGGCCAGAGCCAAGAGAAAATTGATGTCTTTGCTGTCGGAATGCTGGATGTAGAGGTGAATGACAGCGGCGCCGTACCTCTTGAGAAAGGCAAGGGTTTCACTGCGGCTATGTGGGATGGGGCTGCATCCTTTTACTCTTAAGGTTGTCTGGAGCTTCTCAAAGCAAGATACTTTCAGCCCTTCGCAAAGTGCTTTGCAGAGCCGTATGGCTTTTTCCTCATTGACAAGGTACGCATTGTCATTTTCGTGCTTCATTATTCGGATCAGTCCCGTGATGAATTGTTCGGAGGAGAGCAACAACTGGAGGCGACCTTGAAGTGAACACAGAGCTCCAAACTGGCACATTTTGGGGGACTCTTCGTCCAGTTGCTCTTCAAGAATGCTGCTCAGTAGTCTCGGCCTTAGATTCTGAGGAAGCAGCATGATTAACTTGGTATGGTACGTGTGATCTTTGCCCAGATAGCATTGGCTCAGATCCACAAGCATTTGAACACCAACGTTACCCTGAATTCGACTCTTGTAGTGTGGAGCATCATCATAGACCAAACTACTGGATTTGGCTAATCTTCCATCATGACTTGGGAGATAAAAGAGCAAATCTCTGAGACTCTCCAGATCTTTCCGTATTTCCACGGGCTCATTATGAAGAGCCTTGAACAATCCGGACACAGCCCTTTTCACGGTCCTCATTTCATTTGGGTCAAGCTGCTTGCCTTCAGAACTTCTGTGGATCCGACACAGCACTTCAACATACTGTTTGGTTGACACAACGTCCTCAGTGCCAAGAAGTTTAAACAGTTGATGGAAGGTGCCAAGGTCCAGGGGTAATTTGTACAAGTAGGGTTTGAAGTCAGATTCATTGTCCAAATTGATCACAACTTCTTCTGGTTTCAGCAACTTCAAGCCATCCTCCACCATGACAAAAGCCACCCCGCGAAGCTGGTTGCGAAAATCTCTTTTTTCTGCATTTAAAAACTCATATGTGGACCTCAAAACTTTGTTCCTAGTTTTTACCATTTCATCATCTGGATTGGATATGTTGCAGACATTCTTGCAGTTACAAATGACTTTATCCAATGGCGGGTCCAAGTTGACCCCCAATGTGGCTAGCACTTGATCAAGTTGCTCTTGTCCAGTTAGTGTGGTTCCCTCCTGCTCTTTGATGCTTGAAGGGGTAGCTTTTTCGGGCAAAATTGGGCAAGCTGTCCACAGTAAGTGAATTACATCTGTTTGCTTGAATTTGGGATTGACCTGAGACCCGCTGAATCGAATAAGAGGAAGTGTTCCATTCATTTCTTGGTATTGCGAATGAAGCTTGATCAATTCTTTGGGTGCTCTCTCGGGACAAAGGAATGGTATCAATGAGAGCTCTTTCAGAAAAGTACCTTGAAACAAATCCACCCTTTCTTTGAAAATATGATTCAGGAGAACATCGATGATGTTTTGCACTTTGTCTTTGTTCCAGCTTTCGGTTTGCGATTTGATGCTGACCTCTTTTGCGAACTGAAGAATTTGCTGCTGGGACACTTCATGCTTCAAGCCAATTTTTCTCAGGAAGGTTATCCACGGCGTGAACGACAATGATACATTCTTGAGTTTTGAAAATTGCTCAACTTTCCTGAAGAAATCACTTGGTATGAACGACTTCGCAGGAAGCATCACTTCAAACACCTTCACTGTTTGGTCAAAGAAAAACTTGGCTGGCCTGAGTCTGTTTGAGTAGTCATAGATAAATGTCAGCCCTTCCAATTTCTCAAACAGATGATCCCTCATTTCACACGACTCTTCCATTGACAATAGTCTGTCCTTCAAGTAGACAACGTGTTCGGCTTTGGCATGATAGGAAAGACTTTCAAACTTTGGCAGGAGATGATGAAGGTAAATTTGTATGTCATCAATTGGCATGCAGCCAAGGAAAGTGTACAGCTCTCTCAATTGCGAGCTATCGGCAAGAAATGCACAAGTGGCTGTGTGGGCCCACTTCTCTATATCTGCCGTGGGAATGTTTTTTGCAAGCACATAAGTGGAGCCATAATTTGAAATGCTGATGTATCGTCCACTCACGGCTTTGAAGCATGGGAGTAGTTTTAGGCTCTGCGCATCCTGTTGTGTGAGGCTCGCTAGGTTGCAGGTGAAATACAACATAAGCACCTCAAAGTCCTTATCGGTTAGGCCTCCGGCCTTGAATGTAGACGTCTGAATCATGTACTCAAGAGCTTTCAGAACACTTGATGGATTTTCAATGTTTGCTGTATGGTGTGACAGAAACGGCATGAGTGGATTTTCTTTGAGACAGATTTTGTTCACAGCAAGTTGAATGCATCCCGCTTTCATTAGGGTGTGGAATATTTTGTCATTTTGGCCATGGGGAAATATGGCTATGTTCATTAAACTCAGGGGTAAAAGCATGTCATACTCGGGAATAACAAGCTTTTCTCTCGCCATGAACTTGATACCGGGTACCAACGCCCAGTCCTTGAGGATGTCAAGGACTGTGTCAAAATTTGGTTTGATATCCTGCTGCTCCTCCGTGAGTGCCACATTCTCGCTGATGAAGTTCCATAGACCCTTAAGCCAGGATTCACTTCCAAATGTGTCTCGCCACTTAACAGGAACCTTTGTTCGATACTCTCTTGGAAGAACAGATCCCAGAAGATCACCAAAGCTGCTGATGTCAAATACCTTTGCTAGTCCCGCCTTCAACAAGATGGCGCTGTATTTGAGATGCATTGTATTCACGAACATCTCCTTTCTGGATGGAATGAGCTCATGGTGTGATGTTAGAAATTTCTGTCTCTTGGAATCAAATACTTGAAGAATATTGTCCATCGTGAGCAACAGAGGGAGGCCTTCAATTACGGTTCCATCCATCTCAACATCTTTGAAGCAGTAATCAACAATAAGTTTCAAATTGTGAACATGTTTGTAGTTTGACTGTTGAAGGCGGCAGGGTAGCTTTCCGACAAGACAAGAGGTGTCTGGGGATGAGAACGTATGAAGAAAGTTGCGGACTTCCGCTGGTGTGACATAACTCACTGCTATCCCTGCATCTTCCAAACACAGGTAGAGGTTTGCAGTCTCGTCACAACTGTGAACCAGGTTGAAACCTATATCAAGAAGCAAGGTTTTTAGCCTGTAAACATTTTCGGCCACAGACTTTCTGGAGGTGATATTGTACTCTGCGTTTTTCAGGTTCTGCAGTTCATCCTGTAGCAGATTGTCAAAAAAGGCTCGACCCTTGGGAGCCGTGGATGTGGTTGCCCAGGAGATGTAAATGACTGAGTGCATGTCAGAGTTGTCCATTTGTGGTGCTCTGACGACAGGCAGAAGGCGCTTCAGGTCCACGTGGATGCAGTTGTACACGGCTTTGACCAGGCAGTACCAATCTGGCTGGATGTCCATTCTGTTGACTGGGAAGAAAAACAAAAACTTTTTCAAGATATCTTTTGCAACGTGAAGGGGAGTTCCCTGTAGCACGGTCATAGTTGGATCAGGACCCGGGAAACATCGTCGTTTGATCTGAATCAGCAGTTCCACACAAGCGGGCGCTATCAGTGACGTCATCAAATTATTATTCCAGTCGCTCCTCACCCCAACTCCATTGTCATCTCTCCACAAGTTTCTTCGGGCAGAGTCCAGGGCAAAATGTCCGTTGACATGAAAGGGGAGGCCGGTTTCGAGCGAAAGTGGCAGAAAGCAGAAAGCTCTGTGGGGTTTTTTGTAGTTGTGGCTAACACATGCCGCGACTCCTCCACGTGGAAAGAGTGTTATGTCCTCATTCTTGTGCGCTGATATCACACTTTTTGAGACAAGTTCCATGTTTGGGAAGCCAGAACGATTGCAGATCATCCAAGTGGTCAAATTACCTTCTGTGTCCTCTATGTCCATTGTGTAGGTTATCTGTTGAACTGGAATAGCAGTGAGCTGCTTCTTTTTGGTCACACTGTCAATGACCGAGGCATGGAACTGTTTGCGTTTTAAGCGATCACTCTCCGTGATTTTTGCAATCACAGAGTAGAGTACGTTTAGGTCTCCTGTTTCATTGTTAACTTCACAGATTGATATTTTTTCCATGTGGTTCAGGAACATAAGAAGCTCTGCGCCATCATTCTTTAGCTTTTCCAGGAGGTTTTGGACCATTCTGTCTGACGCTGGGATGGCGCTGATCTCTGATATCTTCGCCATATCCGTAGAGCGAATGGGGAATCGGAACATTGTGCTGCGTTCTAATTTAAAATGAGCTCCCAAATACAGATTGAGGACATCAGAGAACTGAGATCGGAAGTCAGAGTCCAAGTCTCTGAACATTCTTCCAGGACTCACAGACGTTGCCCCGGGTGCATAGTGTGCATGTGGATCGAATATGCACAGGATGTCATTGTTTGAGATGAATGAGGGACAATCGGTGATGTGGTAGACGGAGTTGAATCCTATGCCATATTGGCCAGTTTTTCCTGGATTTGCCTCTTTTGTTCCTCTTCCAAGGTTTTGTATTCCTCTGATATCATCTTCAGTGAAAGGCTGATTGTTGTACACACAAAGTGCAGGACCTTGCATGGGAATCCATTTGTCATCAAATATTCTCTCGGTGGGGTGTGTTCTGGGATCAAAAACAAAGTAGATTTCAGTAGCTTTGGCATCGTCTGCATTTTGAAGCAGCTCTTTCAGCATCTCTTTCTCAGATGGATATGCATCCAGGATGCTTTTGATTCGACTTGTAAGTTTTTCCTTTTGACCAAACTCACTTCCAGGTGCAGTGAAACAAACATTTGACGCGTACCTCTCCAAGGCCTTGTGACGTTTCGGAACTGCTCCGAGTTTCACGGCAACCTCTCTTGGAATATCTCCATGGCAGTACTTCACGGAACAGTCTCTGACTTTGATCCAAGGACAGTCATTGTAGCACAGAGATTTCGATGGCTGCAGCATTAACTTTGAGTCTGGTAAAAGAATGGCACCATAATTTGCTTGGCAGTATTCTGGACTTTTATCACGTATCAAGCTCCATATTCCCTCACTGACAATTCTGCGACTCAGCTGGAAGTTTTCTTCCGTGAGAGTTCTTTGCCCACATTGTTGTTTCATAATTTCAAGTATCGATGAAAAGTCATCAACTGTGAAGCTTGGCTGTACGCCGACATTTTCAAAGAGCTCACGACAGCTGTTCCTGTATTTGTTCGGGAGCTGGTAAAGGTGTGGAGCAGCATCAAAATTTAAGTGGAATGCAACTTTGGAGGGATTCACATAGGTGTTCTCTACCAAAATAGAGTTAAATGCTTTTAGTTCCACAGTTAACTTCCCTTTTGCTTTCTCACTTTGAAGCATCTCCTCATGCAAATACTTGTAACAGGCATTTGTTATGTTTTCTTGATAGAGAGTGACGCCATCAAATGCCTGAGATAGTTTCTTGAGCTGACTGATCACTAGTTCAACCGAGGGCTTCTTTATTAGACCCAGGCAGTCTTTCACAGCCAATGACATTGCGCCACAACCTTTGAAAGATGGTGAGTTCTCATTCAACACCGTCTTCATCAGACATACTATGTCCTGATGCTCAGTTGTAAAGATCTCTCTTGCAGAGAACATGGTTGTTGGGGAGAAGCTATTACCATGCCATGGTAGTGAGAACCCCGCGGGTCTTGTTAGAAACGGGAGAAACTTGATGTCACGTAGTTTTTCCAGCAGCTCGGGCGATCCTGGGTCTCTCATCTTAAGTTTCTCATCGATCAGGCTGAGCAGCACGCTGCTGCGAAAGCATGCGGCTGCGTGATCACTCTCGTTCAAAGCGTCAACCGATTCAGCGCGTTCAATCAAATCTTCCCACGACAGATCATCCTTCACCATGCCCAGCTGCAGAAGCTTGACTAGGCATACTGGGTTTAGGTAGTCCTTAGAAGTTCCGGCAGGAAATCTTCCATCATCAGTGCTGTAGAGTTTGGCAACTCTTCCTTCTGGGTGAATGAGTCGTGAGGGTAAAACTAATTCCTTGTTGGGACTGGAGCAGGGGATACAAGGAATTTCCTTGAGAATCGGTGCAAATTCTTCCATTTTGTCATTCAGGACGTACAGCATTAAGGGATTTCGAAGCTCTTTTTCAATTTCCTCAATGTGCGGTAAAAACACATCTGCAAAGAATTCCTTTTCAGTCAGGGTGTTTTCCATCAAGGTCCTTTTACATCCCGCATCATCAAATCCCTCCTTCACCCATTCGGGTAGCTCAACAGCACAAAGGTTTTGGGAGCCACTCTTCTTTAGATATTTTAAGAAAATCTTGAAAGCGGCAGGACCGATGTCTGCCTTACAGAGGAGGGCGTCATCGAGAAACCTGACATATTTGATCGACACCCAGGTTGTGCCATCAGAAAAAAACTTGGCCTGCTCTTCATCACCTCCCTTGGCTATTTCTTGGTAGACCCCTTGACTGACTAATGTGAAGTCATCGTGAACCTGACTTGGATCGGGCCATGTCGCATAGTAGCTGTAGTCAAGGAGCTCTCCACTTTCGGCCATCAGACGAAGCATCGTGAGTGCTGCCAAATATGCCTGAACAATGACATGTCTCATGAAGACGGAATTCCATCTTCCTTTTGTGTCTGTCTTCCAGATCTCTTTGCGGTTGGAAGTCACAGCAAAGCAGCCATTAATGTGAACAGGTAGGCCTGTTTTTATTCTGAGAGGCAAGTAGCAGAACACCTCTCCTATCGGGATGGCATTTGACCTAACAGTCCATTTCCTGTTCTCCTCTTCTGTAAGTAGAACAGCCACTCCACCGCAAGGCACAAGTCCAAGCCTTTTCCCACTATCGCTGAGTGAAAATTTGAGTGCCTCAGTTCCATCCATGCATGAGCAAATGAGCCAGTTGGTGACCTCAACTGCCTTCTGGGGCATTTCATCTGTTAACCGTCTTGTCTGAATCCCTTTGGCAGCCAATTCAAAGTACTGGTTTGGATCTTCCTCTGAGCCCCTGAACAATGGGGAATGGAGGTCGACTATACGTTTGAAGACATTATGAAACTCTTCCACTACAACACGAATGATGCAGCCGGATTTGGGAATGTCAGTGGGTACTCGATTGGTGTTTACTACTTTCTTCATTACTTTAGCTGCAGATTTCAGGATACTCAGAGGTCCATATGAGGCTTTGGACGACCACACACTCTTGTTTATGGTCACGACATCTTGAGCTCCGGCAGGATTTGGTTCTTCATATTTCAGGTACTTTAGGACCATACAACCAACATGCTGAGTGAACAGAATGAACCGATGGCCACATATACTGAACTCATCAACAAGGGAGTAGATATCGGTGGTGTTATAGTACAAACTACTAATTTCACTCACTGAGGCCTCCTGCTCGGTTCTGAATGGGAGCCTGAATAAGGTTCCATCGTATTTGTACGGTAAATCTTGGGCGAGAGGAAGCTGGCAATTGAAGACATTTATGAAAGGTTTGAACTGGTTCGGGAATTTCCTTAAGCGTCTCTGTTGTTTGCTCCAGTTGATTTTGATCCCTGGGTTGGATTTATCTCTGATGTGCTTGCTAATGTGATTTATATTTGGATCAAACATGATCATGAATTCTCTGCTCATGATAATTGGGATGTCACTGATGTGATAAACCGAGTTGAAGCCCAAGCCAAACTTGCCAACTTTGTCAGCCTCACATCTTTTCATTGACCCTCCTAACCTAGTAATGTTTAGGAAGTCCGTATCTGTGAAGACCGAGTTATTGAAAGACCACAAGGACGGTCCATGGCACACGATCATGCCCGGGTCAAGGAGATTTTCTCGAATGTCCGTGTTTTTTCTCATGTCAATAAGAAAACTACACTCAGTTGCACTTGCATCATCTGCATTCTGGAGAAGCTCTTTAAAAATGTCTGCGACAGACGGATATTCCTCTAAGATGTTCTTTATTCGAACTGTGAGAGGTTCACGTTGACCTGATTGTTCGAACCCAAGATTCTCTGGGTTTATCAGCCTCGTGCTCAGACATGGCACTTTCAGCCACTCCGCAGTTTTCATGGGGATGTCGTCATGGACCAATATGATCGGCTCTGATGCATCGTCAAGTAGGTCATTCAAATCGTCTACTTTGATGTCACAGTAGGTACATTCATGAATGGGCCTCATTGCCAATTTGCTTGGATCCTTGTAATTAAGAATAGGAACATGCATGTGCGTGTCAACATGTATTTGATTGTTGTAAAGCCACCGCAGGATGTTGATCAAAAGCAGAACATCATGTTTGCTTTCCTCCTTGGTGATCTCGCCTTCACTTCTTTTTCGGATGGTGGTTATGACTTCCATGACATGGGTTGGACAAACCTCTTCAAGTGAACCACAAAACTTGAACAGCTTGTGAAACTTTCTCATTGTTTTGGGAAGAGAGTACAGATATGGCTGGAGGTCTAAATTGGGCAGGGGTTTTAACACTGTTTGGCCAGGAGGTGAGAATGTCTTCCCAGTCCACACCCAATCAAAAGTCAATGCTGTCATTGCTTCTCTGGCGCTCTCAAGATGAGCTTGCATGAAGCCATATATCTCAAACAGGATCTGCTGGAACTGATACCAATCCTCTGTGGTGAAGGACTGAGATGTATGCCAGTCATTCACAGCTTTGAGGTGCTGCAAGACCTGATCCACCCGTGGCTCGACGGTTAGTTTCAATGCTTTCTTCATACCGGCTGACGTGTGTTCGACCAGGGCAACAGAGGATCCCACGAGCACAGCATGAGATATGTTACACATGTCGACCAGAGAACTAATGTTCAGATTATCCCCAAGCCAAGTCAGGGATCTGGGGTAGTTGGGAGGCCTTTCTTTGCAGACAGGTACCCAACTGAGTTTTAACAAAGACGCCTGAGTAGCTGCTGATTTCACCAGTTTGGTTTGTTTGTTGAGAATCTGCAAAAGTGTTTCGGCCTTTTTTATTATGGACTCCCACTCAGGATCCGGCTGACTTTGTAAATCATCTATGGTCTTTGCTACTTCAAGAACATCTTTCTCACTGAGTTGTACTTCATTTCTTAGCCCCAACTGGCGCAGCGAATGGAGAACATCAGGGGATGAGGTGAATGTACGAGTGGGAAATCTGGTTTCATCTTCCTTGTAAAACAAATTCTGCAGAATCTCCAGATCTGGATCAAAAAGTTCTGAGGCCGTCACGGTCCTCCCACAGGGCAGTTCAATAAATTTAAGAGCAGAAAGCCATCCAATGACAGATGAGTTTTCATTCTTTAGGAAGGCCAAATGTTGAAGTGCCCAAAGCATAATTTTGGTTATCTCATCTGGCGTGTAGAATCCACTCTGAATATCATGGATGATCGTTTTCAAACACTCACTTGTTTTCACTTGTGCTACTTTTAGTTTTTTTATGAGGCGAATGGACTCCTCATCACGGGAGCCAACCAGGCACAGAGATAATTTTACATCTGGTGGGTACTTTGCTCTATGATGCAAAGCTCTGGCCCCTCTCAGTGATGTAAACGCTGAAACACCTTCTGCACAGGTCCCAACTCTCTCGAAGATGGAAAGCTCAAGCAGAGTGTGCTTTTCTTTTTCTGTGACATCAGACAACCCGGAGAGGAAGTTTCTGAGTGTAATCCTCTCTTGGACAGAGAACGATGACACTTGGCTCACTAAACGTTGCATTGACAATCTACCCATAATTCGTAGCAACATTCCAGGAGAGCACGGATGGATGTAATTTTTGAGTTGGGGATGCTGCAAACACGAATCCTGTTTTTTCATGACCACAGCTCCAAGTTTTTCCATAAGTTCAAGAAGGCATTCAGAGAACAGCTGTGTTTCGTTCTGTTCTACGAGAATGATAGGTGATGGACATTTGAGGCGCAAAAGTTGAACTTTTTCCATGCATTCCTCCACTGGCACAAATGGAATCAAAGGCATATCGTCAAAGGTGCTAAGGTCATCGGCAAAATGTATGTAAAGATGCTTCCAAACCATCTTTAACCAAGAAACTGTTGGATGCTTCAGCTCTCGGTTTCCAGGTTCCCATTGGGTCATCAAGTCTCTGTTTGGCCAAGTTGTTGACAGGATCTCCTTGAGGAGTCGTGCTGAGCGGTCCGGATTCAACATTTGTAGCTGAGTACAGGGTCTTCCTGTTCAAATTTCATTAGAAAAACAGTGTTAACGAGTTGACAAAACTTGGGACGATACAATTGAACTACTGTGACATATTCCAAACGAACCATTTATTGTTTTCAAATAATTCAGCGACCAAAATGCAAAAATGTGTTAGTGTTAACACAGAATTAAAATGGACTCTATGCACCGAGTGCTGTGACGTATTTCCGGTAAAATCTCCCAAGATACCATCATTTCGGGTAAAAGCGTGCACCTGTGTGGTTTGAAACCGTTTTTCAACTTTTGGAGGATTTTTTTGTCATTGCTTTGTAGGTGCTTGATTGCGTGCATTCGTCATGACATCGAAGAAGAAGAGAGAGGACAGTATGTCGAGTTATTTGCCAAGCTAGCTGCCTTATGACATGAAATGTGAACGTGATGCGTGCATACAGTCCATTGCGTACAATCATCAATGACAGAGAGCAGGACTTGGTTTTATTCACTGTAGAAACGTCAAAGTTTAGTTCGAGCTCCTTTCCAGCCATGCATTAGTTTGTGTTAGTAGTAAGAAGGTCAACGTTGGACACATTTTGAATATCAACATACCTGAGCACCCCCAAAGATACCGCTGAACTGTAGTGACACATTTTGGAAGTGTGAAATTAATTAGACTACCGTTTATTATGTTTTACTTGTATGAAAAATGAATAAAACAGCATTTGTTGTCACAGTGTTACAAAACAATCAGCAATGGAATCTTTCCATGAATGAAAATGAACATCATATAATGTTACCTCTGCTTTTGGCTGCTTCCTTGAGTCTCTCCATTACTGAAGGTTTAATACGTTCTAGAACGAACCGACCCTCGAGCCCTGGGTAGAGAGACCTGATGACAAATACAGTATTAAGATTATTACTGACTGAAACTTGTCATGCAGCTACTGACAGTAGGAATCTATTGTGTGAAACAAGTTTGGTGCTACGTAGTTAATTCTACTTGCTGCTGTACATACTGTACATGCAGACTTTTTTGTTACTCCTCCTAAGTCAAAGTTCCACTTATCTGATTATAGGACTGGTACAGTAAAAGTCATTGTCACCTGGGATAATCGGCAGATGGAATGTAAACAGAATCTTTTTCGGTGACAGAAGATGAAAATGTGGCAACTGTTCCATCTTGAAGGGGCAGGAGCTCCAGTCCTAGTAGGTCACTGTAATTAGCGTCACTCAGCACAAACTCCAGCAGCAGCAGCTTCTCCTCTAAGGGCCCGTTGTGTTTGGACTTCCTGACGAGCTGCCGTAGCAAAGGTGGCGTGATCTTTCTCACTTCTGCCGACTCGAGAGTGCCGTAGGCAGCCAAGACCGAGTCCACCGCCGGAGGCACCTGCACCACCTGCATCCCTGAGCTTTGGAGGTAGTTAATGACAGTCTGCGAAATGTCTTTGTCGAGGTTGAGCTCTGAAAATACAGCTTGGTCCAAGCTGACCCAGCTTTCACTGAGGGAATAGAAGACACGGTGCCGTAGGAGGTCATGAAACAGGGGCTGGAGGATGGGTTTCCACCGGGATTTGACCCGGTCTGGGTCTGGCCAGGCCACGTAGGTCCTTCTCGGGGACAATGGAAAGTCTTGGTCCGTTTTGGTCTGTACCCTTTTGATAACCTCAGTGATGAGAATGAAATAAGCCTGGGGGATGACAGTGATTGTAAGTATCTCATTCCATAAGGCAGCTGGATCCCGCCATTGGTCCACATCCCGCCATTTGATACTCCTCCGGTTATCTGTGAGGCCAAAGAACCCGCTGACATGTACTGGAAGTCCCGTCTCACCCTCCTCACCGGGCGGGAGGGGAAGGAAGCAAAACGCTCGTCCTGAGAAACCACAGGTGGCCCCTTCATTCTCTCTGTCCACAAACGTCAGAGGCAGAGCAATGCCAATGGCCGGCATGAACTTGAGGTCATCCGCAAGAGAGTCCAACTCGGCGCACATTCCTCTCCCACCGACGCCATTACACACAAGCCACTTCATCCGCCGAGACTCTTTCTTGGTTTGATCCCGAGTCTCTATGCTGACCTGGTAAGTGACGCATGTGATGATGGAACTGGGGACACGGTTGCTGTAGCCGTCAACCGCCTCAGCCAAAGTCGCCAGTGAGTTTGTCCTCTCGAGTTTATCATCAGTGTTTTCTTGAGCCGTAACTTGAAACAACATCCGCTCTGTACCATCAGATTGGCGCACATGCAAAGAGATCTTCTGAACACACTTCAGAAAGAGCAATACTGTGTCTGCGTCAGCTTTGAACGACTCAAAAAGTTCCAAAACCTTTTCTTTGTTGTAAAGGTTGCTGCTGAGCTGGGACGGTTTCATGCGTAGTGGGAAGCGGAACAGTGTTCCGGGAAAGCAGCCGTCCTTGATGGTTTTCTCACAGCTCCCAAATATCCCCACATACGGGGCAAATTGGTCAGACAATTTGGAGATCTCGTTAACGTCCGTCTTTAAGTTCCAACACTGTCCTGACTCGTTGGCTCCAAACAGGGTCTGGTGAGGGTCCAGCATGGCAATCTGGTCTCCGCTGAATATACTCGGAACATCTAAACAAATACGGAGGTATAACATGAGTTTTAATGCTGTGATAGCAACTGTTGAGTATCTTGGAAATCCATCTTCTAAATGCTAAACAGATTGTGGGTACGGGGTGTCTGCTTGCATGCAATTATTACTCAGGAGGAATCACCACGCAGGAATAACAGAGAGGTAAAGACACACATCTTTGTTCTAAGCAACAACCTGAAATATGGTAGACGGAGTTGAATCCAATCCCAAATCGTCCAACTTTCAGCGGGTCATCCCTCTTCCTGCTCCTGGCTATCTCCTGAATCCCATTCCAGTCCTCCGCAGTGAAGACGGCATCATTGTAGACATACAGCGCCGTACCTGGAAACCCAAGATGGCAGCAATCCGTGAAGGGAATACACCACATATAGCTGTAATTAGGTCATTCCGTGCCAAATCTCCCAGCGGGTTGAACCGAGCGGATTTTGATTTCAATAAAACTTGCCGTACTTGTTGATCGTGATGACACAAGGCTTAATCGGAGCAACGCTTTGGCAACTACGGCCTGTAAATTGTAAGTAGTTTGATCAAAAGAGGCGTGGCCACCTTTCTTTGATCCATTAAATCTCTGGAACTACTGGGTCAATTTTCACAAAACTCTAAAAACATAAAACTAAAAAGAAGAGCATGAGAAAAGAATAAGTAGCATCATAAATTATGTAGGCGGCCCGGTAGTCCAGTGGTTAGCACGTCGGCTTCACAGTGCAGAGGTACCGGGTTCAATTCCAGCTCCAGCCTCCCTGTGTGGAGTTTGCATGTTCTCCCCGGGCCTGCGTGGGTCTTCTCCGGGTGTTCCGGTTTCCTCCCACATTCCAAAAACATGCGTGGCAGGCTGATTGAACACTCCAAATTGTCCCTAGGTGTGAGTGTGAGTGCGAATGGTTGTTCGTTTCTGTGTGCCCTGCGATTGGCTGGCAACCGATTCAGGGTGTCCCCCGCCTACTGCCCGAAGACAGCTGGGATAGGCTCCAGCACCCCCCGCGACCCTAGTGAGGATCAAGTGGCTCGGAAGATGAATGAATGAATGAATGAATAAATTATGTAGAGTATAGCAGTACTAAGAGTATTCAAAGTGAGCAGAATGAAAAATGATGGTGGAGTCCAGACAATGTTTTGTAATCCAAACCAATGAGAGGCAGGGTAAGGTCCTGGAGCAAATTGGATTATATCACATTGTTTCGTATTATACTCAACTTTATTTGGGATCTAGAATTTAATGGTGAAAGGCCAAAGAATAAATCGCTCAGGTCACAGGGAAGTAAGCGCAAAATATCAGCTGGAGACCAGATGCTCAATGACACTTAACAGAGGTAAAATACACAAGGGCAAGAACTGGTCTTCTGGTTAGAATCCCGTCTCAAAGTTTATCAGCCCAGTCTGACTGCTTAGAACCAACCTTGATGCTCAGCCATGTCAGGTGACCACAGTGACTCCACCCCATACTCCGTCTCGTCATACATGAACTTGACTTCGGTGGCTCCAGCATCCTCAGCATTTTGAATCAGCTCCTTTAAGTATGACATAGTGGTGTTGCCTTTTGTTTTTTTTTTCTTCTAAAAGTGGGGTTTCCTCAATGGTTGTCATGTAAACGTGTTGTGACACTTACTTTCAGAATCTGTCCACCTTCAGGGTACCTCCCCAGAATATCTTTGAGAAATTCAACCAGTGGCGGCGCAGTCTGCCCGAATCTCCCTGCCAAAGGAAAGCCGAATCAACAGGAAGTGGAAGACACCACAACAATGTAGGCAGTTGGACCGTTACCGCCGCCTTTGAGGCCTCTTCCCTCCAGTGTGAAAGATACCTCAGGACTTCCTGTGGGCAGCAAAGTACCAATCGGCATGCTGTCATCCAGCTACAAAGAACAGGATTTATATCAATGACAAGGAAAGAAAAAAAAGAACATACAATTCAATAGTTCATGAAATGGGGATCGACCAGCAAAATATTAAATCATGAAAAAGAACTTCACTGTACAAACACAATAATGGTACACACAACACATTACCCCTTTGCTGTTCCTTTTATTAAACCACGCAGGGATTCCAGAACAGATCAGAATGATGCAGCATGAAGGTTGGCATCGATGGCGTTATTATGGGCTGTCCAAGGTCAAAGTGTGACCCACTGTGCTCAGCAGTTCTTACATGTACAGTATTAAACGAGTGGCCAACTCTGTGGCGCACACAAAAACCTCTCAGTCATCATCCTCATCACGGCCAGACTACAGTGCGGTCATCAATTAGCCGACACACTTCCCAAGAAGGATGCAAAAACCGATAACGAGCGTAATCAATTTGTATTTAGATTGCGTACCGGCACTGCACGAATTGTAATGATAGTATGATCTTATTTGTTTCTTCAAGTAGAGAAAAAAAACTAATCTGACTTTTCTGGATGAACCACAGGCCACAACTCTTGCACAATGAGGATCACAAACTCAAACTTCACAAAAACGGACCGTTTTGATTGCCGCTCCCATCAAGCTAGTAATTGAATATTGTGGAATAAATGATACGTTTTTAACATCTATTTTGTTCTCATGTTTCATATTTGCTCATATTTCAGCAGCACTGTGTCATACTGAGGCAAAAGTGTGTGTACCTAATGATGTGGTTAGTGACTGTACAATTCGTGTGTAAACTGCCGGTTCATGAACTTGCGGTGTGTAGTATTCGTAATATGTAGGCGTGGCCTGCAGCTAATTTTTGCGCATGAGATCAGGAGAGCCGTAGAGCAGCGGTCAGGCACCTGGTGTTTTCAGTCAAGTTAGTCTACCAGTGCGAGGTCAGCTGCCAGTCATGTTCACTGAACCAAAACCCACCAAAGATCTCCAAATTTGGCTACAAAATAGGACCTTCTGCATTCATCTCCAACCACAGAAAGAGAATTCAGTTCTCCATTTGTTATGGGTGTAGGCTTACTAGTACAATTTGACAACAAAAGCACAGAGCAGCACTCAAACTGAACTTGTCATATGATGTTTTCCAAGGAGAAAAAAAACAAGAACTGTAAACTGGGCATACTAAATGGTGAACGAAGAGACCATTATTGGTTTCTTTGGAATTAAAAAAGGACCCTGATCGTGTAGTTGAATTTTATTGTACAACACCATAATACATGTACTGTATATTCTATATTGGCACAACTTGGCGGTAGCTAACTGGATTTTGCTTCATACCAAGAAACATATTTTGTTCCTGCGAATGCTCCAATGGCGTTCACCCGCATTTAAAATTTTAAATTGCAGCAAGATTAATTGCAGACATTCGGTCACTGACCTATTCAGGTGAGTCGCTCAGTGTGCGGTTGGTTTAATCCCACACCCG
The DNA here is from genome assembly GCF_025434085.1 of Hippocampus zosterae. Classification (NCBI taxonomy): domain Eukaryota; kingdom Metazoa; phylum Chordata; class Actinopteri; order Syngnathiformes; family Syngnathidae; genus Hippocampus; species Hippocampus zosterae. Next base: position 20,855,554 of record NC_067460.1, on the reverse strand, counting down.
TGACCGTTGCCAATAAAACCTCAACCCCTCACCATGGTTGGCAGAAGTAGTCGCTACAAAGATATAACGTACCACTTTGCCATTGTGAACGAGTCGCTGCTCTCTGACAGGCAGGTTTGTGTCTTCGTAGAGTAACTGCTTCATCTCACCGAGCGATGTCAAAGGAGAGACCCGGTAGGACCTTAGGCCAAGGTAGTCATGACGCACATTTACCAGAGGCAACCTTCAGCAAAAGAAAAGATGAGATTGGGGTGAAAGTGTAAAATGCAGCAATTGTAAAGTGTCATATAATTTTGTTTATGAGGAAAAGAGTACAAGAATATTAGACGCGTGCTCAAACTACTTGTTATATGTATTACACATTCAGAATACTTTTTTACTCTTATTAAGAAGCAGTATTGTCAAGATGACAGTCAGGATTTGTTTCTACGGTATATCCATATATACATCACATCCAACATAAGCGTTCTTTTGTCAAATATTCTCTACCATATGTATAATTTTAAATTGTTTAAGCGATCTTTAAAGGCTTACTGGAACAAATAATTGTTTAATTTCTTTTCTTTTAATTTTTTCCCTCAAATGAAATTTTATACAAAATAAGTGCAGCGACAAAAGCAAAAATCAAATGTGGTCTCTTACAGGAAGGAGGCATCTTGTTCCGAGTAAGTAATGATTTAAAGGTAAGGTTTGGAAGTCACATGAGAACAAACCGCTGAGCAGATCCATCTGTTGATGATCTATTACCCTTGGATGCTGGAATCTCGCTGAAAGTTTTATTGAAGGAATTAACATGACTGATTCATGCTACTTTCCTCAGGGGCATGCGAGGTGTCACATGAAAGACAACTCTCTTGGTAACTATATAGTTGTAATCATAATGGGGCTTGTGTTTTCTCCTACGCTTTCATCTACACGGTGTGTGTTACCAGCATAACCCCTGTGTTTAGAATATGAATGGCGAACATTTACGTAATATTGAGGCCTATCAAAATGCGTTGGGGGCGTTTTTTTAACCCCGCCCCTCAAAAAAAGAATTCCGTGAAAATGGGGGGAAATGGGCCCCCATTCAAGGCAAGTCAAAAAGCCTTAATAACCTTTACTGGAAGTAACTGGACACAAATAAAATTGAAAAGCCCGACCCCAAATGCTCAACTTGTACTGACTGCTTAGTCCACGCAGATGAACCAGAACAGCATTAACATCAATCAATCCATCCATTTTCTAATCTGCTTCTACTCACGAGGGTCGTGGGCATGCTGGAAACTAACCCAGCTGGTTGCCAGCCAATCCCAGGGCACACATAGACGAACAACCATTCACGCTGACACCCACATTTAGGGACAATTTAGACTAGAGTGTGGGAGTAAACTTGAGTACCCGGCGAAAACCCACACAGGCACTTCTGGACTGTGAGGCGGACCTGCTCACCAGTCGCCCACCAGCATTGACAGCATTTTACCAACGTGCGGCTATTGCAATATTTTCGTATTTTTTTCATTATGGATAATTTCTTTTAATCTTCACTTACCACTGGTGTGGACAGTTGGCCATGTCGTTGCTGTCGCTGCTATGTGTCCCAGCGCAGACACACTTTCATGGGACTATGTTCTGGTGTTGAATGAATACTCCATTCGGGCTGCCACACAACAAGAATCCCGTTACATGCATGAAACACCTGTCTTTTAAATTTCATTGTGCATTAAACCGTTGTATCAAACTGACTATAAATTGTATCCAACATAGCAAGATGCAGAGAATAAATTTGGAACACCAACAGAGCTATGAGGTTCTCTTTTTCACTGAGCACGGGTCGGTGTTGTGTTTTTCGGAGCTTTATCCGGCTATGTCATTAGCACTCACTTGTTTAAGCGCACCGATAAAGGTTCCCTTAAATAGTTGTCAATTTTACGCCAGGACTTCCAGGAAACACCGGTTGTAACAACGTCAACCAAGAGCGGCATGGTGTTTTCCTCCCATCGCAATATCGCCTCCTTCAAAGGCAATGTTCTAAGAATAAAAATGAATTAGCCTGCTCGGGAGAAGGCATGAAGCGAGATGAGTCAAGCCCACTGACTTCCGACACGGTTAAAAAACAAACAAACAAACCAAAAATGTATATATTTTCCCTGGACGTTCAATAAGAAATAATCCCCAGCCTGGAAGAGTATTCTTCTCGCACGACATAGAGTCGGAGCACTTAGTCGTAGTTTCATTTTTAGGTCGGTGATGCGATGGAAGATGCTATGCGCATGCGCAGTTGTGTAAATGAAGCATTTTCAAGTAAATATCTTGTATTTAGTGCTGGTAATATACGCCTGGAAGTCTAGAGTTATTTCAAGACACTCTTCAGTATCCTAAATTGAATTCACTTGACAAAATGTGTTTTGTTGACGAACTGAATGTACAAAGAGTGTTGCGACGCCAAGCGAATTAAACTCGAGTATTACTCAAGTCTCCTGTTGTTCCGGAAGTATGGTTTCATTTCTTTATAATTTAAAAGCTCTAAGAAAAATATGCACCTGGATTTAGTTGAACAAAAGTGGGAATTTTATTTAGTAAATGCAAAGCTATATCGGGGGTTTGCCACTCTGAATTTGGCAAGTCATAACTGGTGAAATGAAATTTTATCAAGTATGCTTATCTATATTACTCCATTCTGAATAATAATTGACCAGAAAGTATGCCCCCTACTTCTGGATTGTGGGATATGAAGTCATGACGTAGCTGAAATGCCAACGCGTTGCAAGATCCGTAGATCAACTTTGTGATGGAACCCTCGTCAAACAGTTCAGCACAGTGAATAATTAATCAACAGCATTCAAAGGAGGACAATTTCGGGGTAAAAAATGACACCGGCACTTGAGTGTCAAGTAGGCTCGTGGAAACCTCAAACATGTCGACTAATTAACCCAATCCAGTCTGCATTTACAGTTTCCAAAAACAATAATAATAATTAGCGCACTACTTACCTGAGAATCATTGTGTTTGCCTGAGATAATAAAGCGTCATAATCATGTCTTGCGATACACAACACATTTCCCATGATCTGTCACTTCAACAAGGTGCGTGCATCTTACATCTGCCGCATAGGAGAGAGAGAGAGAGAGAGAGAGAGAGAGAGAGAGAGAGAGAGAGAGAGAGAGAGAGAGAGAGAGAGAGAGAGAGAGAGAGAGAGAGAGAGAGAGAGAGAGAGAGAGAGAGAGCGAGAGCGAGAGCGAGAGAGAGAAGAGGGAGTCAGCAGCATCTCAGCACGGTTCCCTGCTGCTGGGCATCTGAAAGCAAAATGTATTCTCGACCGATCACATGAATGTCACCCCACCCAACTCAATTCTGGTTGGTTCATGAAATTAGACTTCATGACAAATATCCAAGAGCTATCGGGGGATTTGTGTGGTCACATGGACGCTGCAGTCATTTGTGAAAAGCACAAGTTTCTTAAAGTGACAGTCTCCTGCACAACAGAAGCGACAAACTCAATATAGTACTGTCAAAGTGTCTGTCATAATACGTGTAGTCTACAGAATCGTATGAATACATATTGAATGGACCGGGAACAAATAAATGCATGGAAATATGGAACAGACTGCAAACAATCAAAAACAAAGGCAACCGAATCAATTAAAGGCACATATCATTTGAGGAAAACAGCATTAAAAATAATTAGACGTGCCTAATAATACAAATGAACACCAAATGCTAATGGCATTCTAAACAAACAAACAAATGAAAAGACATCGAGCCAAAAACATTTCAGCAATTATGACAATACTCCAGTAGAGGGAGACAAAACACGAATGTTGATTTCTTCCGTCTGAACGTTTCACACGTTTGTATCACTTTCACCAGCCACATTTGGTACACTAACTCAAACAGAACCAATTCCCAGAGTAGACTTAATCTTGTTCTTACAAACGTACCGGTAATCATGACCAACTTAAAATTACTTTGGTAAAAACGTACTGTTTATTGTGGTTTGGAGCTTTCCATCAATATGTTAGAAATAGTCCTCGGGATGATGCAATATAGATCTGAACAACTGCAGTCATTAGCTGTTTCATTTCCTGAAAAAGGTTCAGTATAAATTTAGCTAGATAAATGAGATGCACTGTGGAAAAAATATATAACTTTTTGGTGCTTTTGTTTTCTGAGGTTCTGGGTTCAAATCTTGCCTCTTTCGTGTATGACATTCGGGTGTTTTTCCGATGCTTGCCTAGGGTATCTTCAGGTCATTCGTCTCCCTCCTACATTCCAAAAACACACAGGTTAGGTTCATTGAGAGTGAATTATTCATCAGCGTGAATGTCAGCGAGAATTGGTGTTGATTGCGCCCTGCAATCATTTAGCAATTAATACAGGGTGTTTGTTGACTTGCGTCTCGCCCAAACCAAGTGGCAAATTCTACAGCCCACATTTAACTGTCATGAAGATAAACGACATAAAAGATGGTTGGATGGATACTTTGTAATACATGGTGTTATAATTTAGTGTTATACTTAATGAAGTATTGGCTTACTGTAAAAGACATTACCGGTAGCAATTTTTTTCTTCAGATTAGTACACAAGGCGTTCAAATAATCTTTTACATGACATAGCCAGTACTGCAAACCATCCACTTGAAGTATAACAGATTTTTTACATTCCTCCCACAATCAATTAAATAACACGGTTGTTGCAGTTAGAAGCGTTATAAGTCATTAACGGGAAAAAAAGACATGATTTGCTGGAATGGACAAGTCCAGACATGAATGGTAATTGGTTACTTTGACTGCAGCAGTGGTGAACTTTTGTCCTCTGTGTCTTTGCCTCAATTCACACACACACACACACACACACACGCACACACACACACACACAATATTTTTGCACCATTTTCTTCCTGAAATGGACTATGACCTCATGTTTGGCATTTATCTTTAATATTAATCTGCCATTCTATAAAGTGGCAAACCTATGAAAACGTGCAGAATACACCTGCTAACTTCTATTTAAAGCATTTTGAACAGACGAAGTTTAGTTTACAAGCTTGATGACCAATCAAAAATAAGCTCAATCAAAAACATCTGCAACTCATTGCCCGAGTAAGATGTCAGAAAGATGGTTCCCACCACAAGGACTTTTACAGTAGCCTCTAATCATGACTTTCCTGTTTCCACTGTGGTAAATATTATAAAGCTGCCAGAACAACTTTTTTTCGCAAAGTTTGCAAATAATGATGGACTGTAACACAGTTACTGCTCTTTGTTGTATTCATGTGTTGCCTTTTGCTAGGTACACCCTGGCCGTGGCTTTTTTATTAACATGCCCCCCTAAAAGCGCCTTTGAAAGAGACTACTAGTTGCTAATCATGGGACACACTGTAAAAAACTGAATCCTGCTTAAACTTTTTTTTTCTTATAAGGACATAGCTTTTCATCCTTTTTTTTAAAATTTGTGCTTTGTCCTTATTACTGTCATGGGTGAGCTGGAGCCTGATGATGGCTGAAGCAATTGCAAGTCCTTAATTCATCTTCCGAACCGCTTGATCCTCACTAGGGCCGCGGGGGGTGCTGGAGCCCATCCCAGCCGTCACCGGACAGTAGGCGGGGGACACCCTGAATCGGTTGCCAGCCAATCGCAGGGCACACAGAAACGAACAACCATTCGCACTCACACCTCGGGACAATTTAGAGTGTTCAATCAGCCTGCCATGCATATTTTTGGAATGTGGGAGGAAACCGGAGCACCCGGAGAAAACCCACGCAGGCCCGGGGAGAACATGCAAGCTCCACACGTGGAGGCCGGAGCTGGAATCGAACCCGGTACCTCTGCACTGTGAAGCCGACGTGCTAACCACTGGACTACCGGGCCGCCACAATTGCAAGTCACAAAAGATATATGTATGTAATGCCCACATCCAAACTCATTTACAATTTAGAGTTCCATTAATCTGACGTGCATGTTTTTGGAGAGTGGTAAAGCAAACATCCACCAAAACATATGGGCATAGGGTACAACATGAAAAGTCCATGCATGAGATTCAAACACAGAACCCAGGAAGTGGGGGTGAAATGCTTCACACTCGCTTTTAGCTTTACACTCAGGAGAGCACAGCTTACAAAAGTGAAAATTCGTTTTAAAAAGCTCTAAAACGACTGGCAGTTGATCATGTACATTGGTTGTATCCATCCATCCATCCATCCATCCATCCATTTTGTGATCGGCTTTATCCTCGCAAGGGTCGGGGGACACCCTGAACCCTGTAAGTGTTTTTCTTAATCCAGTACTGCATTACTCTGTAAATGTAATAGCTTTGTAATACGTCTGGTCTCAGATCAGATTTGCCGTGAACTCAACTGGTGTCCGATTGTGAGCGACTGATCCCAAATCAGATGCTGACAATGAAGCCCCGCCCCCTCTGCTCCGCCTTTGATCAGGGCGCCGAGTTTGTCCGAGTCGCCGCTTTCATGTGGTGCACTGCACCGCGAGACCAGTTTCTCCAGCTCCGGGGACGTGTTGACACCAGAACATCACCTCTCTTTGGACTGCTCGAGACTTGAATTTGGACCCACGAGTTCTTTAGCTAGCAGGTAAAACGTTTAAATGAGTTTCAATCTTTGCTCGCCTCGGGTTCATCAGTTTGTCTTGGCGGCGGATCACACTTGCGATCGTGTCAACACACGAGAGGCAACTGCAAAAAACAATTGAGCCTTGCGTCACGCAGAAGCTTTGCAATTAATAAAACGTTGACTCAAAGACGTTCGTGTTGCCACTCGTAAAGTTATGGTTGAACTATTTAACGGGCTGCTGTTGTGTTTGGTGTCACCTTATTTAGGGTTGTTAAGGTTGCAGCCGACCGTTATTAATCAATCTGACTACCGATTACTTATCTCTGTAATGTAAATTAAGAAGATATACAGTCTATATTTTTAATGCTACTGTTGGGCCGCAGCAGCAGCATCTTCCTCGCAGATGCTTTACATTTTGTGTTACACGCTAGCATAAATATCAAAAGAATTTTCCAATCTAAATACTGTATATTTGTATGTACTGACAGTACATTTGACAATAAAGTTTATCCAATCCAATCCAATCTTGCATTACATGACGTTTTCTCGATACCTAAAATTAAGATGCATTAAATATCTTTGTGCATCCAGTGTACTGACCCACCAATACTTGTAATGCATAGCATGAAACATTTGTTATTACCATCTTTTCCTTAATGAATGTATGGCTACCACGCGGAGGACTTTCTGAAAGGAAAGTGTGAGAATCAGTCGGAAAGAGAACGCAAACGATATTTTTCCTCTTTTTCAGATGCTAGCTACAGAAGTGGCTCAGCACAATGGTCTGGATAATTCAAAACTCCATCTCTCTTGTAATTACTTTACAGCTCCTATATTCGACTCTGGTGAGTTTTTTTCTTATTATGAGTAGATGTGGGCTCCATAGACTTTTGTTGTTAATCTTTTTATATTACTTTATCATGATCCGAAACCATGCACCGTGGTTATTAATTTTAATGACTTGGTGACAAATAATTCAGATTATCATTATAGCTGAATCTACTCATTATGCTATTCAGTTTTTTTTTTAAGATGAATAAATACAACAACTATGGGGTTCACATAGTCTCGTCTCCCCTCAGTGTCAGACTACCGATAAAAGTGGTGAAATGCAGAAAATTCCTAACTGTCCTCCACCAAATGTCTCTTTTGCTCAGAATACCGCAAGGGCTGAAGAGCAGAGCAGGGAATGCAGAGAGCAGGAGTACAAGGACCAGTTTGGGAATTGTAGACCGTGCGAGCAGTGCGATGCGGGACAGGAGCTCTCAAAGGTCAGGAAAAGAAAATCCCATCTTGTGTGTTTTCTCTCTTGTAAAAAGTTCCCTTAAAATATTTGCCTGAAGGCTGTTTATTTTGTATTCCACCTACTGCATGATCTATTACGCCGCTGTTTCAGCAGCTTCAATGAACTGCAAAACAAATGTTGATTGGACTAGTCATGTGAAGAAATAAAAAAAAGGGGGGGGGGACTCTTGAGGTCATTCATCCATCCATCCATTTTCCGAACCGTTTAATCCTCACAAGGGTCGCGGGGGGTGCTGAAGCCTATCCCAGCTGTCTCCGGGCAGTAGGCGGGGGACACCCTGAATCGGTTGCCAGCCAATCACAGGGCACAAAGAGACGAACAAACATTCACGCTCACATTCACACCTAGGGAAAATTTAGAACGTCCAATCAGCCTGCCACGCATGTTTTTGCAATGTGGGAGGAAACCGGAGCACCCGGAGAAAACCCACGCAGGCCCGGGGAGAACATACAAACTCCACACAGGGAGGCCGGAGCTGGAATCGAACCCGGTACCTCTGCACTGTAAATCCAACGCGCTAACCACTGGACTACCGGCCCGCTGAGTTCATTCAAAGAATGTTTAAAAAAAAAAAAGTCTGTCTCATCCAGGCAAACAACATTATTAATGACTCTCATACATGCAGAGAACAGCCAAGCTGTTATTAGCATTCGTCCGCTACAACCCGCCTTTACTCAGTCACACCCGTACTTTTGACCTTCTCCCGTTGAATGCCATCCATTGTTCCCCGTCTCCCCGTGGCACCTTCTGCAACTCATTGTCTCCACTTTTTTTGAAGCCATGCCTAAGCTTGCCGCTTTCAGAGTTGCTCGTGGATTTTTCTTCCCACCGCTGTGGTTGGTTAGTGTATTTATTTGAGTGCTCAGTTATGGGCAGGCCTCTGCAGTGTCAACTAAGGGCGGTGAGTCTAATAATCCTTTCCTCTCCCGGGCTGCTGCTCTTTCTCGACTTGTGCAGGTTGTAGACAGTGATGGAAAGCTGAGGAAATAATTACCACCAGTCATGACTGGCAAAAAAGACTACACAGTGACAAGTCGGGATTTCCTTGACAAATGATGGGGAAATGAACCATCACTTCATTTTTTTCCATCTTCCGTACCGCTTGATCCTCACTAGGGTAGCGGGGGGTGCTGGAGCCTATCCCAGCTGTCTTCGGGCAGTAGGCGGGGGACACCCTGAATCGGTTTCCAGCCAATCGCAGGGCACACAGAGACGAACAACAATCCACGCCCACACTCACACCGAGGGACAATTTAGAGTGTTCAATCAGCCTGCCACGCATGTTTTTGGAATGTGGGAGGAAACCGGAGCACCCGGAGAAAACCCACGCAAGCCCGGGGAGAACATGCAAACTCCACACAGGGAGGCCGGAGCTGGAATCGAACCCGGTACCTCTGCACTGTGAAGCCGACGTGCTAACCACTGGACTACCGGGCCGCCCTCTTCATTTTTTTGTTAGTCATTTTTTTTCTCGACTACAAACCGATGGCGGCGGAATCAACAATGCTTCTGGTGTTTGCAGTATACACACAGTGAACCCCGCCTAGTCATAATTTGCTATTCATAAATTCACATTTACTTATCCCCCCACCCCCCATGTGGAAGTTATGCTCAACTTAACACCACTCATCAAACTGGCTTCAACATATGCCCCAGCTCTGCATTAACGAAAATAAACTCTTGACATGTGTTGCGCACATGCATCGAAGACCGGTTGCTTTTTAATGTCAGAGTGAAGGGTTTCGGCAGCCTTCGTGTTCTTCTGCCGCCGTTAACAGGCATGAATGCCGATAGCACCCCGGGGTCCGAGTTAATAATTGGCTGCCTCATTCTTTCTCTGAAGGCAGCGGCGGAATGCCGCCTCGCAGCAGAGACCCCACCAGGCCTGCCCACCAGAGAAAGTTTCCCAAAGAAAACGCTCTATCTACTTTCAGCTCTGTAACCAAGACAATCTGTCCGGATTCAGATGTGACTATTTAGGAGGGAAGCAGACTTTTGGATTCCCCCTGTGCAGCTGCCATAGAGATCCCGAAGGAATGTTGCCCCCACTTAGCAATGGAAGTTTGCCTCTGGAAGCTGCGTTGAGGCTGGCAAGCATCAATTAACCCCTTCACACACACACACTATCGCAAACAGAACCACCCATAAAGAGCCAACATCCGTTACACGCATTTTTTTTTGTTTTGTCTCAACCATATTTCAATCCCTTATTCATTTCTCGAGGATTTTTATTTTTTTATGTTTCAAGCGTGACGGAGAGGGAAACGAATTTCATTCTAGTGCAGGCTGGAAAACGGCCAGTTTCCAAAAGGCAGGCCACATGACCTTGATGTGTCAACATCTTGTAGTATGTAGCGAGCCTCTAATATTTCCTCCTTCAGCAATACTGGCAGGGCAAAGAACTTTTGGGAGAAAGACACAATTGTTGAGCGTCAGAGCTTTCAATGGCCATCTCATGTCTGCAATATTCTCAGGAAGAAATGCTTCAGCTATGTGTTCACAATGACTTCATTACCAGATCAGATGACCGATCTCCCCAACGTGAGCTCCATCTAATCTCACAAATATCTCTGCGTGAACAGGAAGCGTATGTTCTCAGTCCTCTGCACCTTGACCAAACAAAAGCATAACATGTCTTTCAGAATCAGAATCAGAATCATCTTTATTGGCCAAGTATGTAGAACACACAAGGAATTTGTCTCCGGTATAACACGCTGCACTAGTATCATCATAAACAACAAAATCATTGAACCATTTTAGAGTAACCAGTAGTTTTGTAGTCCCATTTTGTGGTGCAAGAAGAGTGACTATGTCAGTGACTGTTTAAGGAGTTAATGGCTAGAGGGAAGAAGCTGTTTAAGTGTCTGCTGGATTTGGTGCGCATGGATCTGTAGCGTCTGCCTGAGGGGAGTGGCTGAAAAAGGTGGTGGGCAGGGTGCGGGGGATCCAGGAGGATTTTCCGTGCCCTTGTCTTGATTCTTGCAGTGTGCAAGTCCTCAAGAGTGGGTAGGGCGGTGCCAACGATTTTTTTCTGCCGTCCTAACTGTCCGTTGAAGTCGGATTTTGTCCTTTTTTGTGGCGGCCCCAAACCAAACCGTGATGGAAGAACACAGGATTGATTCGATGACTGCCGTGTAGAACTGTCGTAGCACCTCCTGTGGCAGGCCATGCTTCCTCAGCAGCCTCAGGAAGTACATCCGCTGCCGGGCCCTTTTCAGGATGGAGATGGTGTTGACTTCCCACATTTCAAAATGCCTTTGCACAATTCGTCTAAATCTCAGTTTGCGCTAAGCAATGGCCACAAAGTCCTGCTTGATGATGAGTTGCGTTTGTGAGCGCCCTGACCTTGACTTTATCAAACACCTTTGATGAGTTTCATCTTCACTTCTTTTGCTTGTCTATAATGTTAGGTAGACGCTAGGTGGTATTCTAATCCTGTATTGTTTTGGAGCCCTTTCATCATTGAGTGGAGTGTCATGTCTGCTAGTCGCAGCGCAGGGTGTCAACCTTTGGTGAGCTTTGTTAGCTGGCACGCAAGGAGGACACTGATCACTCCTTGGGATGTTCAGCTCTGCCGGGATCAGAGGAGTACAAGTTGGCTCCGTTTTCTTTTTGTTCTTGCGGCACACGGGGCAATTTTTGTATCTGCTGTGTGGGACATAAGCCCCACCCCCCATGCTTTCATTCGGTGCCAGAGCTTGAGCAAGTGCCAAGCCATGAATCCTCAGTGGCGCTAGTTGAAGAACTTCCTACCCTTGATTAGTATTGCGGCCGCTTCTTTCTACACCCCCACCTCCGCCCCCCCCTGCTTGTACAGAGAGAGATACTTTATCAAGCAGCTGTAGACAGACGGATCTTCCTTATTTTGCGTTTGCTGACCATAATCGCTCATCAGTCACCCTCCTATTCCACACCCGTTCGTCCGTCTCGTTCTTTTTGCTGATGGACAGCGAGGCCTGAAATGGAAGGGGTCATAACAACAGCTGCAAGAATCCTTCCAAAGCCAGTGCACCTCAGGCCCCGCTTGACCCAAGTGTTTAGTATCGCGCTTGCATGTGTTTGCTTTCGGGGGACTGCATTCCTCTTCCTCCTCTGCGGTGCCATCACTGTGTCACATCTTTGCCGTGAAAATCCCTTTTCATTTCTGGCCAGTTTACCCCGCCCCCCCCCCCCCCCAACCCCATACCACACTCCTGTGCCCACATTCCAGCAAGACTGCATGCCCGGACAGTGAAATGGGACACGGGCGAGGACAGAAGGGAAGAGCTGCTTGAAGCTGACCTTCGCTTTCATGATATATGAGCGCCTCCTTCCCCCGTGTGTCGTCAAAGCTTGACATTACAACACTGGACAACAGGAGGGCAGCTGTCTTTGTGTGATATCACTCAAGATCCTAAAACTCAGTGTTGGGCTATCACTACATCGGCAAGAAAATGTGAGATGTCTTTGGTACCGGTGAGCAATTATTATTGATATTGTTCTGAAGCCAGCGCAGCGTTCTACCTAGGAGCAGAACTGAGTGCCTCAGGTGTTCCTTTGTGCTCACTGCTCTCAGATTAAAAATAAATAAATCACATAATATCATCCATCATCGTTCTTTTCAAAGTTCTTGTATCTTTTTTTGGTTGTAATTATCTCTTTTGATGCTATTTATTTAGTGCCATTGTATTTCAAGGACCGTCTTTGTGCTACGTGTTGCTTTCTTTACACACTTGAATTTCCCCTCTGGGGAGCAATAAATGATGATTCTTATCTTGATTATCTCCACCCAAGACACTTCACCAGTTCTGAAATAGCTGTTGTCAATAACATGATGTTAGGTGGGGATCAAAGACCAAATATATCTGATTTGACACAACGGTGATCACCCGTAAATCACACAACAGCACTTAAAAGTATTCCCTTTGTTAATCACAACCCCTAAGGGGGCATGTTTTCACTCTAGTTGGGGATCTCAATGGATCACCAGAATTATAGTCATACTTATAGTTTTGGGCTCAATGATATTTTTCAGCTCCTTTCATTTTTGAGGGAATTACTATTTGCTGCAATCTTATTTTGTTTACGTTGCTGTTGACAATTGCAGCTCACTTTCTGGAGGTGCCAAGTTCTATTCTTGACACTGTGCTACGCTGCATCACAGCCCTCTTCTCTCCTTCTTGCTTGATACACAACTCACTATCTAGCTGTGTTCAAGTGAGCGCGTCCCAAAATATGTTTTAGTATAATCCCATCAGTCTTACAGTAGAAGGGAAGCTGTACATTTGGTATGAATTCTCTCTCGCTATCTGTCTAGCTAGCTAGCTAGACAGATAGCCAGCTAGCAAGCAGCAAGAAAGGTGCCACGATACAACAATGGGAGTCCCCCAGGGCCTTAATAATTCCAATGTACTGCCTTTCCGAGTCTTCCGACGGAAGGCTGATCATTCTATTTTCGAGAGTCAAGGAGATTATTGCCGGTGTAATGAACCAAAGATGATTGCTACGCGTCTACATTCAAGCAGTCTTCTCACCAGCTGCACCAACCCGACTGTGTTTCTTCTCATTTAATCCCTCCAGGAATGTGGCTTTGGTTATGGAGAAGATGCCCGGTGTGTGCCGTGCAGGACCAGTCGCTTCAAGGAAGACCGGAGTCTCCAGAAGTGTAAGCCTTGTCTGGACTGTGGACTCATCAACCGCTTCCAGAAGAGCAACTGTTCCGCCATCAGCAACGCTGTGTGTGGAGAGTGCCGGCCTGGGTGAGAGCACAAACACGCCATTGTCATATACCGTTGTTGTGAAAGTGTATTGTCACACGAAGAGAGACATTATTTCGTCCCACCACCCAAAGAAATCTGGGAAAATGAATGATTGTGATCACAATTATAAAGAGTCTGACGCTTGTCACATTTAACCATTTTTTGAGGAAGCTTGTACTTGTGTTGTCAACAGATATTACAGGAAGACCAAATTAAGTGGCTTCCAAGACATGGAGTGTACACCCTGTGGAGACCCTCCGCCTCAGTATGAGCCTCAATGTAAGCACCTTTCCTTTTCACATTCCCTTGTCTCCCACACTTTGCACTTTGTCATCACTGGGATACCGTGTCACGTTCTCATGGATACAGTGAAACCCCCAAAGTCAAAATACTGTGTGAGTGGAGACTGGTTGGGGCCTCCATTTTGTTCCTATTTTCAAAACGACTATTCCCACAGCAAAACAATCTCATCCATTTGTTCCAGAGTCATTATAAAATCTTGACAGTGGACAGTGTTTACATGAACATTTAACATCTGTCATAAAAATATCAAAAACAAGTTAACGGCTGTATTCGAAGACCAAATCAATTTTTTGTTTGTAATGTGCGATACAGGTGGCGCAAATTGGCTTTGTACATCCCCCTTTTTAACACCCTGATACAAGTGTATTAATGCAAGATAATAAATCAATTGAGAACAGTAGATTGCAATAAACAAACTCAACATTAACTTTGACTGGGGTGCAGACAAAAAAAAAATGCACAGGGAGAATTATGGTGCATGCCTGGGAGCTGGATCTCTAACCTGTTACGCCCCCAAGCAGAGGTGTAGTGTACAGTCCATTCTTGTGTGATTATAGGTGCTTACTTTCTGTCACCTCGGCCACTTCCAATAGTATGACTTCGGGGCATTTGACTTGACAGCGACTCCTGCGGTGGTTCATCTTGCCACTCCAAGGAGTCTAAACCTTGTTATTTCGAGTAATTTGTGCATGTCGGCCACACAAAAAGGAGGCAAAGGGTCAAGCAAGGCTAACTTTCCACTCAGCCTCAGATTCAATTATGTTCTCCGCTCCGGCCGTTAGAGGACGTTAATGATTGCATGTTTCCACCGAAAACAAAGAGGCAAGTGAACTCAAGCCTTTTGGTAATTGAGTGTGACTTCCTGTTTGTGTAGGAGAGGGCAGCTGTTTCCGAGGACGGTTGTGGCAAATCTGCTTGAAAGGAGTACTGGCCAGGTTGAGAGGCCTCGTGTTAAATAAATGCAGAAGGCTCTGGGATGTTGCATAACTCTTTTAAAATGTCTTTTTTTTTGGTTGTTTTTTTTAAGTGGGGAAAAAGTTCTCTGTTTTGTGTGCTCTTGTTCTTTGTTGTTGTTGTAGACAGTATCGATGTTAGCCCAGCTATGCGCCGTCCAATCGTGATAGCGTTAGGAGGCCCTTTGAAACAAAACAGCCATTGTGCGAGGACATAGCTGGCCGTTAGCTCCTACAGGGACTCTGACTGGAGCTTTTTCCAAATGTTTGAAGGCCTCGCTGCCTCCATCCAGTGTTATCTCAAGAAGGGTGGTGAAAACTGAAAGGCTCGATTATTCTAATGGGCCTCACATGGCCAGAGCAGCATTGCAGCTGTGCAGGGGGAGGCCGTCACCCTCTGCTGTGGACTGTAAATCTAAAAGCTACCCTTTCTCCCTCCTCCCTTTCTTCCTCCAGTGACTTTTTGGACTGAGTTAAAATAAGATTGTGTTTTATGGACTCCTTAAGCCTCTAATGGCTTTCATCTGCTGAAATCGTTCACTTCTTGCTTGGCTCTCGACGAAGGCGGACGCTTTTGCTTTCTGCTCCTGTCCCCCACCCCACCCCTACCCCCACCCTTCCCTGCTCAGTCCATGTGCTGTCTTTGTCTGACTTTTCCTAGCCTCCTGTCATATTCATCCATCCATCCATCCATTTTTTGAACCGCTTAATCCTCACTCGGGTCGCGGGGGGTGCTGGAGCCTATCCCAGCCGTCTTCGGGCAGTAGGCGGGGGACACCCTGGATCAGTTGCCAGCCAATCGCAGGGCACACAGAGACGAACAACCATCCACACTCACATTCACACCTAGGGACAATTTAGAGCGTTCAATCAGCCTGCCACGCATGTTTTTGGAATGTGGGAGGAAACCGGAGCACCCGGAGAAAACCCACGCAGGCCCGTGGAGAACATGCAAACTCCACACCGGGAGGCCGGAGCTGGAATCGAACCCGGTACCTCTGCACTGTGAAGCCGACGTGCTAACCACTGGACTACCGGGCCGCCCTCCTGTCATATTTTCATCCTAAAAACAAACATGGAATTGGTTGGCTGGTCTCTCGATGCCATCGACAACATTTTCTCGTTGAGAAGAGCAGGCAGTGGGGAGCCTACTTGCCCCTCGGGGACTTTTGCTGCTGGGTACACCCTAGATCCTTGGAGGAAGCGGAGAATGGTGTGCCCGTCAACACTGTCCGTTGAGGAAGTGGACGACATCTACATTTTCGGCCTTCCGATAACAGGTATGCTGCTGTTTGGTGTGAGCAGTTTCCTGATCTATCGAAAAATTCAACCGACGGGAACGGCTCTATTGGAAGAGGCTGCCGATCTAAGGATGGCCTAACGCGGATGTCCAACACTCAGACTCAGACTGTGCTCAACCACAAACTGTTGCGGTTTTGGAGCGTCGCTGCAGGATGGACAACTACTTGGAGAAACTGGAATCCGTGCTCAAATATTGTCTGAAATCACGGATTTGGCTGATCGATGCCAGTAAAGAGACATAAGCCACGGACTCAAGGCTGTCTTAAATTCTTGGGCAGCCTGCTATCAAAACAACATCTGCTATCTCGACCTTCTCCTGATGAAAATATGCACGGAAGCTAGTCCCCCACCATCACACCCTCCCTCATACATTCACTTATTTCACCATCTTCATTGTTTATGTCTTGTGACCTGTTGTAACGGTCATATGCTTGTGCAGGAGTTTTTTTTTGCCTCACTCAAATTATCCTCAAAATTAGGGTAGTTCGAGCGTGGGGTTCCGCCCCCTCCCTCCCTTGTGGTTTCTTTCTGACTTTCGGGTTGAGTGAACGCAGGCGCGTTTTGGCTGTCGCTGCTCAACCCGTATTGTTTTGTGTTTTTTTGTTATTGTAAAGTGTCCTTGGGTGTCTTGAAAGGCGCTTATAAATAAAATGTAGTCATTCATTCATCTTCCGTACCGCTTGATCCTCACTAGGGTCGCGGGGGGTGCTGGAGCCTATCGCAGCTGTCTTCGGGCAGGTGGCGGGGGACACCCTGAATCGGTTGCCAGCCAATCGCAGGGCAGACATAGACAAACAACCATCCGCGCTCACACTCACACCTAGGGACAATTTAGAGTGTTCAATCAGCCTGCCATGCATGTTTTTGGAACGTGGGAGGAAACCGGAGCACCCGGAGAAAACCCACGCAGGCCCGGGGAGAACATGCAAACTCCACACAGGGAGGCCGTAGCTGGAATCGAACCCGGTACCTCTGCACTGTGAAGCCGACGTGCTAACCACTGGACTACCGGGCCGCCCCCATAAAATGTATTATTATTATTATTATTATTATTATTATTACTGTCACCCTACAGCAGAGCAGATCACGCAAACACACTCTGGACATCCAGACAGATACATAAACGCATGCAGAGACACACGTTGTTTGTCAGAACGGCTTGGATTGTTGTTGGATTTATAAAATGGCCCCGAAGGGAGTTAGCGCTTTTGTTGTCGTCATAAATCTGACAAATATTTTCAAACGGAGCCATATAACGGCTGCTATATTTCAGGCAGGAAGTTCCAGGTTTTTCATGAAAGACAAAAAGAAAAAAAGACAGCACAGCTTGTGTTCGCGCAAACCAACCACGGGCTCGATAATCCATCGTGTAAACATCAAATGCCAAACGTCATTCACAAACTCGAGTCATGTTGATTTAGTTCAAAGCTTCATTCAATCTTTCTCTCTCTCTCGCATACTTCAAAACTATTCAAAAGCACGTTCATCAAGGTCATTAACATGTTAGTGGTACCACGGAAACCACAACACCACAAAGATATTGTGGCTTTTTATTAACAAATCCTCTGTTAATCGATTCAAGTTGTATATTTTGCTTCCAAAAAGTGCTTATGAACATGTGTTATCGGTGCTCCTGCACAATCTCGTGAGCTCCAATACATGAGCTGAAGTTTGACAAGAGAGAGAAAAAAATAATACAACAAAGGGATTGCACATTGGATATTGTTTTTGAGGGAATGAATACATTTGTCGCATTTCGGAACTCCTGCGGTGTTAAATTGAGAAGAATAATGACGCCCGGTGTACAGGTTCATTTCCGCAGCTCTTGTGTATTTGATTGTGATATGCTGTAAAAGTGTCGCGGCGTGAAGTGTAACGGCTCGTTGTCCGTGTGTACTTAATTCTAAACCGTTAAAACTCTTCTAACATTCCAACGTTGCCTTTACGACCATGTTCACCGAGTCAAAAGAAGTTAAGTGTCAGGAATGCTTTTAGAGTTCAGGATCAACCACGCTCACTTCTGTCTAAAATGTTTGTAAAAGACACGAATCAAAGCCCCAGACTGGAGGCAGGGGAGACCATGAGAAAGACTGCGGTTTCATATCCCGCTCAATGTGGAGATACAATCGGCAGGTGAGCCGTCTTCCACGGACCACGGTTTATTTGCTGCAGCTGCTTGGCGTCTGGTAACAGACTTCCTTTTGTGTTCCGAGAGCAGCCGATGTTCCTCTCGACTGAGTTGGATTTAACCGGGACGGTCGCCACATCAAACACGCTTGTCCTCGTCTAAAGATCAGTGATCCGTCTTTCAAGAGCACATCCTTGTGTAAATAATAAGAGGATGACACTTTGTCATGCTCAGCTTCATCTATTCATTCATTCATTCATCTTCTGAGCCGCTTGATCCTCACTGTCTTCGGGCAGTAGGCGGGGGACACCCTGAATCGGTTGCCAGCCAATCGCAGGGCACACAGAGACGAACAACCATCCACGCCCACACTCACACCTAGGGACAATTTAGAGCGCCCAATCAGCCTGCCATGTTTTTTGGAATGTGGGAGGAAACCGGAGCACCCGGAGAAAACCTCATGCAAACTCCACACAGGGAGGCCGGAGCTGGAATCGAACCCGGTACCTCTGCACTGTGAAGCCGACGTGCTAACCACTGGACTACCGGGCCGCCCCAGCTTCATCTAATCACGTCTTTTATGAAGCACTTGTGTTGTGTGTACAGGTTAGCGGCACGGGCTTCATTCATATTCTATTTTACTCACGTCTATCGTAGTTTTGGTGCAGACCTGTGCCGATCTTGATGGGAGGGGGGGGGGGAGCAACAGGTCATCTTTAATTTGTTCACCATCTCATTGAGATCTGAATCTTGTTTTTGAATTTCATTTGATGAATTGTTCAGATACCGCTATCCCCTATGTAGCTGAATTGACAAAGTGCCAAAGGAAGACGTGCCGTTTAGATTACATCCTGGGTTGCACATGCTCTTCACAACTGCTCATTCTGTCTTGTGTAACCTCAAATAACACGCCCATTTTCTTCCGAACCAGCTGCTAAGCGAGAAATTTATATTTACTGTACCGATAAAGATCAGAGAGAGGTATTTTCAACCATAGCCATCTGTCACATTCAGGTGAGCTGCTAACTCATCAAACGGAAAAGCTCTTTTTGTTATGTGGGGCATGCAACGCGATGGCCTGATGTCGGACTGAACTGAACAAGAATTTGTAGGTCAGCTTCAGAACCGATAAAGTGTGTAGCAATAATACTGGAACATCCAGTTCAATAGGCAGCACGCTGGGCGACTGGTTCGCGCGTTCGCCTCACAGTGCAGAGCTGCAGGGTTCGATTCCGGCTCCAGCTTTCCTGTGTGGATTTTGCATGGTCTCCCTGTGCCTGCGTGGGCTTTCTACGGGCACTCCGATTTCTTCCCCACATTCTAAAAACATGCATGGCAAATTAATGGAAGATTCTAAATTGTCCCTTGGCGTGATTGTGAGCGTGCATATGGTTGTTCGTCAATATGTGCTCTGCAATTGGCTGGCAATCCGGTTCAGGGTGTCCCCCGCCAAAGACAGAGAACTACTGTGGTGGCTACTCCAGGCAGAATGAAATTGTTACATTACGACTGCACTGTCAAAGAACAAAATTGCAGCTCAAAATTAATATCTTGAGCTGCAATGATAGTTTGAGGCAACCGTGCATGTCAACCGGCGGTACACATTGACCGCAAACTGTGTGTGTGTGTGTGTGTGTGTGTGTGTGTGTGTGTGTGCATATGCAGGCAGCGGCCGGGTAAACCTGGTGCCTCTTCCCTCGGTGGTGTCCAGCCCTCGTGATATGGCCTTAGCTGTGGTCATCTGCACCGCACTGGCTACGGTGCTGCTGGCCCTGCTGGTCCTCTGCATCATCTACTGTAAAAGGCAGCTGGTGGAGAAAAAGCCCGGTGGTGAGTCACTATGTGGAAAAAGTTGGGTGAATGTGGAGTCAGAACAAATTATGCTGTACCATGCACGCTGTAGCTAGAACGTTTCTTTTCTAGGTTGTATGGCATCACAGTCTTGTCATTTGTGCAACTTGTTTAACCAGCGGCGTCTCTGAGGTTCGAGGACTGTCAGTACAGCGGGGCCGAGATGTCCTGCCTGGACCCGCGCTGGCTCCAAGACTTTCCCCAGGGAGCCTGCTGCCGGTGTCACCTTGGCCGCGGACACACATGTGGTACAGTATGCTCGATTGTTAATGCGCACGCTTCATTCGGTGCGCCATCAAAAATGATTAATTGCTCACCTGCAATCATAATGATACGCTTTATTGAAACCTTTGTGTGATGAATATGCAAAGAACACAGAAATCAGAAAGGGGGCAAATACTTTTTTACGGCACTGTACCTACCTGCATTGTTCAAAAGCGATCCTTACCGGCTCCGGTTTTTACGATTTAAACATGTCGCATGAGCTCATCGGGCTTTCAGCTGCGGGAGTAACCATGGTCTGTTTGTACTCTGTTTGTGCTGCTCAGGACCGGTCCACCTAATCCCGTCGACGTGCTGCGAGGAGAGCTGCAGTCTGGACAACGCACGCTTTGGCTCTCACGCTAGCCTCAACGACAGGTGAGGAGGCAACCGACACGCCGGCAACATCCTGTCAAAAAAGCTTCCGGGCCTCATGAAGCTCGAGCCACCACTGCAGTTCACTTCACTTTGGGGGAGGGGGGGGAACCCTCCTCTGACTGCTGTGTGACTCAGCAGTGAATTCAAGAAGAGCTTTACCCCTATCCTTCACCGATTGGCTGTGAGCAATCATACGGTTCTACTGGCATACTGAGGCAGGTGGCCTATATAAGAGTTACATAAGCACAAAGCTTGCCAGCTACAGCGTGCGGGTATCCAGAGAACATTGTATACATTATACATAACTGAAATGTTAGGGCGGGCGGCCCGGTAGTCCAGTGGTTAGCACGTGGGCTTCACAGTGCAGAGGTACCGGGTTCGATTCCAGCTCCGACCTCCCTGTGTGGAGTTTGCATGTTCTCCCCTGCGTGGGTTTTCTCCGAGTGCTCCGGTTTCCTCCCACATTCCAAAAATATGCATGGCAGGCTGATTGAACACTCTAAATTGTCCCTAGGTGTGAGTGTGAGTGCGAATGGTTGTTCGTCTCTGTGTGCCCTGCGATTGGCTGGCAACCGATTCAGGGTGTCCCCCGCCTACTGCCCGGAGACAGCTGGGATAGGCTCCAGCAACCCCCGCGACCCTAGTGAGGATTAAGCGGTTAGGAAGATGAATGAATGAATGAATGAATGAATGAATGAATGAAATGTTAGGTTGTTATGAAGATGGTGGACTGCGTTGCGTTTAAGAATAATGATGACGCACAGTAGGATTTCTGATGTTGGTTGCATTTAACTCATTCAGCACCAGCCAATTCTGGACCAAGTCTGAAAAGACGTTTAAAAACGTCATTGGGATTGAATGAGTTAATGGTCTCAACCACAGAGCCTGACGGAAACGGCAGAAAACGATGTCCTCCTCGTCAATTAGATTGATACAGCGTAACCCTACACAAATTATATGACACAGTAATGTATTCAAATACTTTGAACTTGTAAATGAAAAGTTTCACGAAATAAAAACGGTTTCCGCCCCATGAAGTTCAAAAGAAAAAGGGCAGAGTCAAAGGCGTGAGTTCAACAGAAAAGAGGCAGTGCCCACATTAATTGTCGAAGTAGGGGAACACACAAACATTTTTGTTTGATAATGGAGGGTGTAGTAAAAGAACACGTCCTCATTTCACAGATTTTGTTTCAATTAGAATGCCGTACAGTCTGTTTTTTTCCCCACTGGCTCTGGTACACATGAATTAATATGGACCCATGTCAGCTCCTGTGCCCTCACTTATGTTGCAATTCAACCCGACTTCATTAGTTGGAAGCTTTGAAGTAAAGAACAAAGCGTCAAAATCATATTGCGCCGGGGTGCGGCCTGCCGGCAGACCGGTATCAATCATTTCTGTCTAATTGTACCACACTTAGCAGCAACTCAGAGCAGGATGACAAAGTGGCGGGACATGCTCAGACCGGACCTGCAGAGGCCATCTCGGAAGGTTTACGGAATCCAGAAGCTTCTGAAGAAGATGACAAAGGAGTGGCGGTAGAGCTTGGACGAAGGGAGAATTCCCCCGAAAGAAAACCAAGCGAGTAGCCGCCGTCAACCAGGGAGGGTGAGGTGACCTTTTACCTGAACCAACCCCTGACCCCCTTTACTTGAATATGCTTTATGCATGATTACGTTTGGAGTGTTGCGGATGTGCTTGTGTTGACGTGTGAAATCAGTTGCCTCAGACCAAACTGCTAAATGACTTGAATAACAGAGAAAGTATGGCAGAGCTACATGCTAAAGCTGAACGATGGGCTCTTGGCCCCCTCCAACCCTAACCCAACACACAAAAAACACATTGTTCAAAGACATCAAACACAAACGTACCATTCTCACACCAGCTCTCACATAGTTCTCAAAATAAGGCGCTAAATGTGCTTGCTTCAACGCTGTTTACCATAAAAACAAAACAAAACATAAAATGGAAACATTAATTGCATCAAGGGCGGCCTGGTAGTCCAGTGGTTAGCACGTCGGCTTCACAGTGCAGAGGTACCGGGTTCGATTCCAGCTCCGGCCTCCCTGTGTGGAGTTTGCATGTTCTCCCCGGGCCTGCGTGGGTTTTCTCCGGGTGCTCCGGTTTCCTCCCACATTCCAAAAACATGCATGGCAGGCTGATTGAACACTCTAAATTGTCCTTAGGTGTGAGTGTGAGCGTGGATAGTTGTTCGTGCATGTGTGCTCTGCGATTGGCTGGCAACCGATTCAGGGTGTCCCCCACCTACTGCCCGAAGACAGCTGGGATAGGCTCCAGCACCCCCCGCGACCCTAGTGAGGATCAAGCGGCTCGGAAGATGAATGAATGAATAATTGCATCAAACCAAAGTCTGCTAGCCGAATGCTATCACATAATACTAATGTCAAAGTCGAGGCCCGGGGGCCAGAATCGGCCCGCCACATCATTTTATGTGGCCTGCGGAAGCAAATCAAGCATGTCAATTTTCATGCTGCTTGCTAAAGTATGCCTAAAGTTGGCGCAAAAGACATACATGACAGCGAAGACCTTTCTTGAAAAGGCGCCCAAGAAACATAAGTGTTCTGTTGGCAGATGGCTCAGATGACACAGCCCGTGTGTGCGTGAACAACAGCTGGTACGAGAAAGAAGAGCCGACTTGAAAGTAGTTCTGTGTCAGCCACGGCTCCGTTATGTTACTAATCAGCGTGTGTTGGCCTTCATCTTCCAGGATGACACGCATCGCTTTGGCTTCCAGCAGCCTGGAGTCATCAACAACAACGGCGGCAGCGGTGGACGGATTTCCTTTCACACGACTCGCCTCACTCAACTTAGCACTCCGTCCCGCTTGCTCCCATTCGACACGCTCTCCATTGTGGTCGCAAGCCGCAGCTGACCTCGAGCCCAAAGTACAATCGAAAGCGACGATGTGAAGTGGCCAGTGGTCCACAGGTGAACGCGAATGAAGTTTCAACACGGGAGGACAATTGACTTGATCACGTCGCGCCCGGCATTTCACGTATAAAGTCGCAACTTGTTACGTGAGGAGAAGTCACGCACACGAGAGACAATTTTAAGAACACGCGAGAGGATCGTTCACGTGACTTGTGGATAATGTACAATAGTAAATAGTGGCATATTTTTGTAATATAGACATGACTGATCGTGTGCTGCATCTGTAGTGTTGTTGATCCATCTACTCGTTTTACACCTTTGTCAATAAAACACTTGAACAGAAAAATGTTCATTATTTTAGCTTTGCGAGCCACGGTAAGAAGAACACCTCTGACCGCCAAACCAACAGCTGCTTTTATAAAACAATGTTGTTTTGATTGACACTCTCAGCTATAATTTTGCATATTAGTACATTCATTCCTTCATTCATTCATCTTCCGAGCCGCTTGATCCTCACTAGGGTCGCGGGGGGTGCTGGAGCCTATCTCAGCTGTCTTCGGGCAGTAGGCGGGGGGACACCCTGAATCGGTTGCCAGCCAATCGCAGGGCACACATAGACGAACAACCATCCACGCTCACACTCGCACCTAGGGACAATTTAGAGTGTTCAATCAGCCTGCCATGCATGTTTTTGGAATGTGGGAGGAAACCGGAGCACCCGGAGAAAACCCACGCAGGCCCGGGGAGAACATGCAAACTCCACACAGGGAGGCCGGAGCTGGAATCGAACTCTGCACTGTGAAGCCGACGTGCTAGCCACTGGACTACCGGGCCGCCCCATATGAGTACATTATGTATTAAAATACATAATGTAGTCATATGCAATTTTTTTTTCTTCTGTCAATTATAAAAGAGTGGTACACAACTGCCTCACAATTCAGAGGTTGGGGGTTTGAATCTGGGCTCTGGCCTTCCTCTGGGGAGTTTACCCCAGGCTTGCATGGATTTTCTCCAGGTACTTTAGCTGAAACAATACAGAATACCTGTATTGACACACTTTTTATAGCCCCCAAATCTCACTCAACAAACAAAAGTTAAATTGAAGGGGCTTCAGAAAAAAAGTATAGATACCTGAAAAACCTAGTACAGTATTTAGACTACTGCTTCCCATCACTGGTAATCAGAGTAGCCCGCCTGGTGGCTGCCGCCTTTCATAACCGCTTTATGCCGCCCGCCTCCGGTTCAGAACCGTGCTAGGCTAAAGCTAGTGTTGGCGGGGCGTCAACAGTTGCAGGAAGTAGCTGCAGCATCACCTCAGCTGCTAACAACCGCATGAAAGTGTTAATATGAACTACTTGTAAACCAAGCTCAGGCTCATGTCTGCGTCTGGCTTTAGCATGACCTAGCACTGGGTGCTAATATTCCAGGACTGTTGCCAAAGGGATGCGGGTTTCATGGGGATTTCCAACTACAGCCGGTGAGGGGAACCCAATAGGACCACAGCATTTGATCTGGCCCTTCCCAAATGTAGTGATCGTGTCTCAGTAGACTCTAGAATAATAGCCATTGTTCAATCTATACACAGGAAAGTATTTGGTGCCTGTTTGAATAAGATCTATACTAAACTAGAATCATAGATATTTCTGTAAAGAACACAAAGAGATTCTGGTCGAAGGAGAAATTATCATCTCGTGGACATGAGCAAGGAAAACAAAAAAAGAAAAGTCAGCTGGGATAGGCTCGAACTCACCCGAGACCCCAATGAGAAAAAGTGCTATGGAAAAAAAGATGGTTGGATATTCAATGAAACACATGAAAAAAGTAGTCAACGTATAAAGTTCTTACCATTTAATAATTTCAGATAGGTAAGAAGACCTTGCCTCTTTCCCCACATTGTAGTACACATACATTTTACTACGTTAGAAAACGTCTTTGTGCCCCTCTCCCCGCCAAAAGAGCACCTTTCATGTCTCCGAGTCCATGATGAACGTCTCAAAGTTTGGTTGGAGCTCCGACACCAGCGCCTCCACAAAGTCTTCGATGGTGGGCCTCCTTTGAAGCATACCTGTGACACAAAAACATTCATTCATTCATTCATTCATCTTCCGTACCGCTTGTTCCTCACTAGGGTCGCGGGGGGTGCTGGAGCCCATCCCAGCCGTCTCCGGGCATTAGGCGGGGGACACCCTGAATCGGTTGCCAGCCAATCGCAGGGCACACAGAAACAAACAACCATTCGCACTCACACTCACACCTAGGGACAATTTAGAGTGTTCAATCAGCCTGCCACGCATGTTTTTGGAATGTGGGAGGAAACCGGAGCACCCGGAGAAAACCCACGCAGGCCCGGGGAGAACATGCAAACTCCACACAGGGAGGCCGGAACTGGAATTGAACCCGGTACCTCTGCACTGTGAAGCCGACGTGCTAACCACTGGACTACCGGGCCGCCCATGTCTGAGATCATGTTAACAGCCAAAATTGTGCCAATAAGTTAATAGTGAGGTCAATTTCACGACATCAATTCAAAACGTATGGACAAAACAGACAGCTTTTAAGACGAGCATGAAAGAACTTCTGATCAAGCTTTTGAAATGGATCTCAGACGAGGCGTTCAAGAACAAGCTCCTCAGAGAGAAATCTCTCTTAACCCAGATTGCTGTAAGAGTTTACGGGAGAATGCTAAGATAACCTCGAAGACATAACAACACTCAGCAGGATCTGATTGGATTGTTGAGGGCAAAGCAAAAGGGGATGGAGTGGACAAGAAGCGACAAAACAAGAGAACAATCTCAATGTAAGAGAAACGTTGAGCAATATGGAGCCTTGAAGTAAAAACGGACCACACATAACCGGTCTCAACCCTATGCACGTACACAAAATATTTCGAAATGCGTCACAGAGCCGCAATTCTCAAAATTCCTCTCACTGCTGAAAAAAGCTGCTCCTGCTCATTGCGAACTGAGGATGTTTGTAAATGATGACGCTCCATTTCAGTTTTACGAGCACACGCACTGGATGGCTTGTTTATTTACTTAAAAGGGTGGTGGGAGATGTGTATCGAATCCAGCCCTGAGCCCGTCATAACGAGCGCCCCGGGGACGAAAAATTTTGAAGAGCCACTTGGAAATTGCTTTTAAATATCTTAAGATACTGGCAAGAAACGGTTTGGCCACTGGGAGGAAACTTTCTGAGGACTTTCATTCTTCAGTAAAACAATTGTTGTAGGTATTTATACCATAAAGTATGCGTGTATCATAAATCATAAAGTTATGTGGCAAGGTGTAAAAAGCCCAGCAAACGCTTAATGACTTCCTACAAATAAACATGGCTTCTTATTCCACCCGTTCACTGCAGTACATACGAAAATTGTGTCAGAATGCTTTGCTGTGCCTGGCAGCGGATCACAGTCCTTTAAGGCTTGGTCATGTTCATTTAAAATGAGTGGGAAACTCAGCATGCAGTAACTTGAGCTACGGCATCAACGCCTCTGCAGTTTTTATGTACTGCATTATGAACAGAATGGAGAGACAAAGCGGGAGAGCAGAGTTCAGCACATTTGAACATTTCTGGCTGCCTGCTTGTAAGTACTTGAAACATGCCAAGATGCAAGACGTTACATCTTGGTCCAACCCGCAGGCAAATGATGGGCTTGCAGACTCAGTAATTACAACTTCCAAATTTGATGACGTTTCTTAAAACCAGATTTGCGAAGAGAAGCATTTCTACAGCACATCTAGGCTATGGGGTGTTATGGTGGCAAGCCTTGAATCAAGTTGAACAGGTTAAAGGTCATATTTATGGTGACATTTTTTTCTTGAAATGATTTATCCAAGTCTCGTTATCAAGCATCACAAAAAGACAACAGTGCGTTAACATTCTCTTTTACTCATTCGATCAAGTTCACCAACTTTCTGAACTCTCTCGTCAAGGCTGTGGGAACGGTTCGAGACCACAAAGGCGCTCTCTTTGAACGCAGAAAAAAAAAAGGTCAGTTGAGCTGCTCCGTCACCTTTTTTCTTCCTCTTCACCCCCTACCCACTCTGACTCAGTGTCTCTTTGCAGGTTTAAATTTCAATACCGTCTCTGGTAGAAAACAGCCAGCAGCATGAACGACAGAGAACTGTGCGGTCCTTTGATGGGCCGGGCCTCTTCCACGGTATGCCCTCTCTGCTGCTTTGCTGAAGGGAAAGTTACAGACCTCAATTTACAAGGGCCTTTGTTTGAAAGGATTATGTGGATCTGGACTGTGTATCCTTCCTGCAGTCTCCAATGACCTTCGTAATCGTCTCAAAAAGTTACTTTGTCACGCCCCCCATTAAAAAAAAAAAAAAAAACTCCTGACACTGAAAATGAACCACTCTAATCTTACCGTGAACAACAAAATATTTCAATCTAAAAGGTGACAAGTGATGATGTTTCCGGTTTACAGAATGAAAGACAGCAGCAACAGAATGGATATAATATGCTACCAATTTCCGACTACAGAAATTGAATCGCCAAAGAAAGATAACCACAGGGTTTGATGAGATTTTGATAAGACTTTCCTGGATGTCTCCCACCCAAAAATGGGGGTTTGGAAGAACAGCAGCTCAACAGCAGCGCTAGTAACAACAATCGGATATGAGGGGTTGGCGGCTATCTCAGAGGACAGGAGCTGGTCCAGTTGCAGTTGGAAGTGGGGCACAGTTGGAGGAGGGAGGTGAAGCGCCTTGGGGAAAGGATTGAAGTAACACTCCCAAGTGTCTGCTGATGTTTTTGTTCTTGACTCCCTACAGTACTCGCCTTCTCTTATGGATGCTTGTCCAGACACGCCACAGCCAGAGGATGTGAGAAATGAGCCATCTACACTGAAATGGAGGGGGCAGTAGTTGGCGATGGCCGTTTACACAAAAACAAGTTTGGAAATGTCGAGTGGCTGTGGCTCGGTGCTAATCAATTTTTTTAAACATCCCACACTGACGTGTCAAAATGCAGCAGGCGTGTCATTGTATAGCTGCAAATTTATGACATAACACACAGATTGACTGCCCCCCCCCCCAAAAAAAGTGCTTCAATTACTGTACCGAGAAGCACAGGATTTACCAGCCATAGTTAGTTGACGGTTGTCATAGACAGGAGTGATTCAGTATCATTTAAGTGCCATTTATCGTCATCCATTGTGAACTGACAAATCTCCTATAAACTAAAATAGCTATTTTAAGCTGCAAAAGAGGGCGGCCCGGTAGTCCAGTGGTTAGCACGTCGGCTCACAGTGCAGAGGTACCGGGTTCGATTCCAGCTCCGGCCTCCCTGTGTGGAGTTTGCATGTTCTCCCCGGGCCTGCGTGGGTTTTCTCCGGGTGCTCCGGTTTCCTCCCACATATCAAAAACATGCGTGGCAGGCTGATTGAACACTCTAAATTGTCCCTAGTTGTGAGTGTGAGTGCGTATGGTTGTTCGTTTCTGTGTGCCCTGCGATTGGCTGGCAACCGATTCAGGGTGTCCCCCGCCTACTGCCCGAAGACGGCTGGGATAGGCTCCAGCACCCCCCGCGACCCTAGTGAGGATCAAGCGGCTCGGAAGATGTATGTATGTATGTAAGCTGCAAAAGACAGCTCAGCGAGCCAAAACATACACACAGAATCTGTAAATGTCAAATGACAGTCGTGCGGCTTCAGATACCTCTACATCTGAAGGCTTTGAGAAGAGAGAAAAGACCCATGGAAATGGGCTTTTATATACAGTATATACTTTTTTTTTATCAATCCTACCAGCAAAATTGGAGGGCGGGGGGGGGGGGGGGGGTTGGGGGGGGACTGTGCGTGGATGCCTGAGGTATATTGCCTTATCAGCTGCGGACGTTGTATCGGTCTGTCGTGGTGAAGAAGGAGCTGAGCCAAAGGGCGAAGCTCTCAATTTACCGGTCGATCTACGTCCCAACCCTCATCTATGGTCACGAGCTATGGGTCGTGACCGAAAGAACGAGATCCCGGATACAAGCGGCCGAAATGAGTTTTCTCCGCAGGGTGTCCGGGCTCTCCCTTAGAGATAGGGTGAGAAGCTCGGTCATCCGGGAGGGGCTCAGAGTCGAGCCGCTTCTCCTCCACATCGAGAGGAGCCAGATGAGGTGGCTTGGGCATCTGATTCGGATGCCTCCTGAGCGCCTCCCTGGTGAGGTGTTCCGGGCATGTCCCACCGGGAGGAGACCCCGAGGTCACGCTGGAGAGACTATGTCACCCAGCTGGCCAGGGAACGTCTCGGGATCCCCCGGGCAGAGCTGGAAGAAGTAGCTAGGGAGAGGGAAGTCTGGGCTCCCCTGCTAAAGCTGTTGCCCCCGCGACCCGGCCCCGGATAAGCGGTAGATGATGGATGAATGGATGGAGTTTCGGAAATACTTTAAGGAAAGGGAGCGCTGCAGGGGTCATCAGATGCAGCAATTCAAAGAGGAAACCGCTGTATCCATGTTCACTTGGGCAGGTGGTCACCGTGATTTATCCGAGACTGAGTTTGTGTTACCTTCCACCATCAACATGGGCTCCTTGGCTCCTCCATGGGTTAACATCTCTCGACGATAACGCTCACCCATGTCCCTGACAGACACATGCGAGAGGTGACGAAGCATAAGTTATCGCTCAAGTGGCGTTTTGATGGAAAACCTGTCACCTGTTTAAAGGGTCTTGAATGAAGCACTGCTTCCACACCATGGATGCCACAGCTCTTGACATGAGGTAAGAATAGTATTTGGCTCCATAACCGATGAGATGGCTAAATCTTAGCTGCCATGCCTGTGAGGAGACATAACATTCAAAATCAAAGGACATTTTCATTGGATGTCAAGCAAATACACGAAGGGTACCATAGGGATCGAGTCAAAGTGAAGATGTCATTCTCATCTTTTGCAGCCGTTTCCACTGTCTTTATTGCCATCATTAGATTGCTCAATTTGCCCCCTCTGACGAAATATCACAACACAAGCAGGGAGCTCTCATTTCAAAGGACAAAACATGGAAATTCCAAAACAGTAAATGGGTTCCTCTTGTCTATTCTTTCTGCAGTTGCCCTGGGGGGTCCTTCTCCATGACTTTGAAGACATTCTCATATGGTCTCAACTAACTGCTGGACTTAGTGAGGAATTCAGGAAGTTGGTAAAGACAGCAGTTCCCAGAGTAAAGAAAAAAAAGACTACAGATCTCGTATTAATCAACATTTATGCACCTATAGATGTTTCAGACATTTTAATGACAGCTGATCTTCCCTCTCCCCACACAGCCAGGAACTGATCGCGCCACTCTGTAAACGACACACACACTCGCCAGAATATTTAGAATCTGTCTCCCTATAACCCATTAGCCACTCAAATGTTTACTTGACAGAGGATACCATTCCTGTGTGTATCTATGAAGACGAGTGGATTTACGTTTCAAAGACACAAGTGTTATTGGAGGTTCCAAAATCTGCTTTCACTCTCTGCGTTCTCAACCGGTAGTCAATTTACATGGGGAGTGGTGGAGAAAACATATGTGTTACCTTTTTTCCTCTCAAGACCTCAGTGGTCCACAACCCCTCCACCCCCTGTGTATATTTCAAAAGTGGATATGTATGAAATATGTCTGCAGTATGAACACTCATTCATATACATCTGACCTTTACGTCATCAAAAGCTAAATATGCGCTCTGGGGGGCGGGAGAGAGTGGAGGGAGTCTATTAACAATTGTCAATAGACTGCCCTCTATTCCTGGTTTTTATAATAAATCAAAGCCGTGCTAGTATGCACCCAAAACTATGTAGATAGTGGCCTACTATTTTTTGCCCATCTGCAAACCCCACTCCATGAGAGTGAGGAACAGCAATCGCGCAGAGCTGCTCAAACTAGGAAATCTATCCTTCTGTGGTTGGCTGAGGTAAATGTCTGCTACAGCTTTCAGTGAAAGTTGAAATGAGGGAAACATATTTCTATAAAACTAAACTATGTGAAGGTAGCATCTGAAAAAAGAAGCGAGCCATGAGTGGAAGCGCGGGGGGAAGAAATTCTGAAATGTGGGCATGGATACAACAGCACTGTAATCTCTTTACATGATGCACATAATTCTATTTTAGAGCAAGTGCTCAATGAAGGCCATTCCTTGTCTCCACTATGACTTTGTTTTCGATTCCAATCTCCCTTGTCTCTTCTCCTTGCCCACAGCAGTAAACCTTGTGTGTGGGAGGGGGGGGAGGCCTTGGGGGGGTTTAGCTATTTTTCCAGGAACAAGATGAACAATTTCAAATTTTTCCTTCAAAGAAAAATCTGCTTTGTGGTTTCATGAGATCTTAAAAACAAATAAATAAATAATCTGAACGGTGTGCGACATCAAAAGACAGACAATGACACCCCAGGACAGATTATTGGACTACAAAGCAGTGGGAATACAGTGATTTGACAAAACTACAGTCTTGGGATACCTTAGCAATGGACGACTGTATATGCACGTCAGCACATTAAGCATTTCTAGGGCAAAGGTGCAGCGTGTTACGCCACTTAGCGAGTTTCAAGCTACTGGGACGCCCCCTGGAGGGAAAATAACCTCATTCTTTAAATGTGTGTTCTGTGTGGGCTTGTGTAACAGGTATATTTCAT
This sequence comes from Hippocampus zosterae, assembly GCF_025434085.1. Classification (NCBI taxonomy): domain Eukaryota; kingdom Metazoa; phylum Chordata; class Actinopteri; order Syngnathiformes; family Syngnathidae; genus Hippocampus; species Hippocampus zosterae. The sequence goes on along the minus strand of NC_067460.1, from coordinate 20,823,297 downwards.
ACATTATATCCTCATCCCACAGTTCGTAGTATATGCTTGTCTTTGTCATTATTGGCTGTCTTTGATGATTTTCATAAGCTCAATTTTGCTGCCTCTGCACCACAGAACATGACAAAGAAGGACTTTTATTGTATTTTAAAAAAGAAAGTATTTATTTCAGGAGACAGTGAGTATTGCTATCAATGTTATCGCAACGTGTTAAGACGAGTTTGCCTGCCGTTGTGCCCCAAATTTGAAAATGGTGCATGCATAGAGTCCATTGCACCTACAAGATGTCTCTTTCATTAAATTATTCTGTATAATTGTCCAGGATATTTAGGTAAAATGATAAATTGAGATTTAGGTTGAACTAAGGGATATACAGTAGCCCTCCTTAATTGATTTATTAATTAACCAAATAATTAGAACACTTAAAAGTTGCACCAAATAAAGCAACGACGAGTATAAACGTACTGTATTGGGTGTGTAAGGCAGGCCGTAGAACTTCTGCTGCATCTCCTGCAGGATTTCGGTGGTGGATTGATTTTGGGGTTTACCATGGTAAATCTGGTCCAGTGCAGCATAGAAAATCTGCCCACGGACAACAGAGAACATCATTGATTGTACATGCTTGACATTAAAACTAGAAAAAAAATCTTGATGTATTATGAATTACAGAAGATTGTTAACAATCTCACAATGCAGTGTGCAACAGACGAAATCAGATGACACGTTAAAAAGACAAGTTTGTAAGGACAGGTACACACACAAGGTGGGTAGGTAGGCAGCCGATTGGTAATGTTGTATTTTGTGTAAATGTGGGTTTCTTTGATGGCACATACTGATGATCAGACATGAGTCTGATCATTTTCATGTTTGCGGACACACGTGTGATCATGAGAAATCTCTTCATCACAGGACTGGATTCTTGACTGGTTGTGGAAGCGAATCATTATGTGTGTGGTGAGCACTGCATACAATATGACCAAAACTGTTCAATGCCTGATGAAAAAATTTTTTATGTGTGGGGTCTGGTGGAGATTAAAACAAACAAACAAACAAACAAACTAACATCGTTTCAGATTTTAAAAAATCCTTATGTGGGTGCCTGACTTGAAGTGGCTTTGCCTGGATTTGTGTATTTGGTGGTACCTGCAGCTGAATGTCTGCTGCACCGCACACCTTCTTGGACTCACACAGACGAGTCACCATACTCTCAGGCAGAGGCTAAAGAGACATTGAAACACCGCTCATCATTTATTGACGTCGTACAGTACGTCTCCATATACTGTATATTTTTTTAACACTTTTGAGATTTTGCTCTTAGTCTATACGTTTGGAGTGTTACCTGTCCAGTTTCATAATGACGTGCAAACTGGCTGACGACTCGATAGTCGGCGGCAAAGTACTCCATGAGGATGGAGGGGACTTCTGCGAAATCTGTTGCACATCTAGTCCCTGGCAGATCGAAAACAGAGTTTCAGTGTGAGTGTGTGTGTCTGTAGTGACGGTGGTGGTTGGGTAACTGGCTCCGGAGGAACCCGAGTTCCCAAACCCTCATCTATCACAACGTGGTAGTAGAAGCAATAGTAGTAGAGACAGCAGAGTCTGCTGTGGGTTAGCGTACGAACGCCCAGCTCGTATTGAAGCTCACTCTGCTGAGGGTGTTGGCTCTCCACCCTAATACGGCATACGGTAAGAGTATATCATCTTTAGCTTCATGCAACTTGTTTGAACTGTGTTATCATTTCTGTGTGGGACCAATAAAGTGCCTATTGTTGGTAGCCAGAAGTGTCTTGTCGTTATTTCTGAGTGCCTATCTCCGACGATCCTTTATAAAACTTGATATTCATTCAAATTGAGTATCAGAAGTGTTTCAAAACACACCCATTCATTTTTAAAAAAAATTTTTGCTTTTGCGTTTTCTCATGGAAAATGCATATTGAGTATAGTTGTTGTATTCTTCCACTGCATTGCAATTTTTCGCTATGCAATGGGCCTGACTGTTCCCTATCGGTGTACAGTTGAGCACTGTAATGAGCAATACAATTACCGTAAAACACGTTTTGAAACCCCTTTGTATTCGTCCAAACTTTTTAAATGTATAATCTTCCCTCTAGCTTTTGGATCCCATCTGATTATGAAGCGCTTTCTAATGCACATACTGTAAAAAATGAGACTTTATAACATTGTACCTGTTGAGCTCACCTGTAACATGTTGGTAACGAGTGCGTCCCAGCATTGAATGCATGGCGTGGCCCATTTCATGGAAGAGGTTCTCCATCATGCCAGGGGATAGCAGGGTGGGGGCATTTCTGGTGGGGTGGGGCAGGCTCAGCATCAGAACCACGACAGGCAGCTGGTACTGCTCCGTTTCCTGGCACCAGCGACCACCCCGGATGGTGAAGTGACAGTCCTAAGGTGGGGGAGGAAGAATGAGGGCAACCACGCTTCTTGTTTTGTAATCTTTGAGTGCATGTGTATGCCCACCTGATGAGGTTTGTCTCGCCGGTGGAAAAAGTCACAATAGATATATCCAAGTAATCCTTCTGTTTCATGAACCACTGCCTGGAAATGCACACAAACCCGTGGAAAAATCAAACTTGTAGTTTATTCAAACATCAGGCAACAACATGTCATTAGCACATCGACAAGAGCATACCAATTTGCGCACATCATCACTCCACACCTCTCCAGCGCTGGGGTGTTCAGACATGAGGGAGACACCGAAGAGCTGAGAGAAGAGAATGTTCAAACCCTCCATGCAGGCCCCCAGAGAGAAGTAGGGGCTGTACAGACTGGGCTCGATGTTGAATCTAAACCGTGACCAAAAACAAAAGAGAAACAAAACACAGATATAAGATTGATTGATACGTTATTGCCCTTGCACGTGGACAGGTGTACAGAGCAACAAAATTCACTTCAACAATCACAACCCGTCCAAACAGAACGGAAAGGCTGGCGAGTCGCTCGAGACAGCGCCCAGAGTTTAGTGTCATGTTATGATGTTCCATTGAGTTCACTTTATCCATTAGAAACAAATTTGAGAAAGAATCTCATGAATAATTGCCTTTCAGTGCCAATTGAAACAGAGGAGTATTCATTTGGTAAACAGCACAAACTAAAACACTGTACAGCTTTTCTAAAGGTCCCTAATGAAGTGAGTAACTGAGTGAAAATAGAAAGGTTGCAACTCAAGATGGTATGTCAGAAAACTCCCAAGCTCCTTGCCAATATCTACTGAAAATGCAGTGAATTCCAATTAAAAAAAAAAAAATTCCCTAACCTTTCAGCACGCAAGATGCCACTGAGGAAGGGGTGATCCCACGGCATGAGCTCCTGTGTCAACCCAACAACATTGTGAGTTCTCGGGGAAGACAAATGTTTTCACGTGGAATACAGTTGTAACGGGAACAGAATGTCACCCACAGAATGCCGAGGGTTGAGTTTTTTCTTCATATCACTCATCATCCTAAAGTCCTTTGCGGTTCTGTGACATTGGGAGGAAAAGAAGTGAAAGTGAGCAATTCATAACCATTTTCCATTTTCCAAACCGCTTGATCCTCACTAGGGTCGCGGGGGGTGCTGGAGCCCATCCCAGCCGTCTTCGGGCAGTAGGCGGGGGACACCCTGAATCAGTTGCCAGCCAATCGCAGGGCACACATAGACGAACAACCAACCACGCTCACACTCACACCTAGGGACAATTTAGAGTGTTCAATCAGCCTGCCACGCATGTTTTTTGGAATGTGGAAGGAAACCGGAATACCCGGAGAAAACCCACGCAGGCCCGGGGAGAACATGCAAACTCCACACAGGGAGGCCGGAGCTGGAATCGAACCCGGTACCTCTGTACTGTGAACCCAACGTGCTAACCACTGGACTACCGGGTCGCCCTGCAATTCATAACTAATAAATGAATAGCAAATATGGCTGGCAATTAGAGAGAGATTTTCGGTCCTTATTCCCCGCGAATAGTGGTGGTCCACTGTATATTATATACAAGTATGATAAATGGTTCGATAGCGTCTTTCTTTCAACTGTACCTGTCTGACAGCTTGTGTGTTAACAACTGAAGAAACCTCATCACGGTTTCTGCAATATAAAAAAAAATACACGCAGCACACAAAACACATCACACAATCATCATAACAAACCCCCAAAATACGTGTGGAGCTTGTATGTGTGAAGACAATTACAAATAATAACCAGACTATGTTTTTTCCCCTCTTTACTAGGAGCACAGTGGGCCCCTGATCTAAAATTTCAGAGGCACTAGTAGAAAATTCTGAAGTTTATTTAAAATTTAATTGCATTGTCTCAAACTACAGGTGGAAAATGTCACCATTTAGGGGCAGTCTGAAATCCTGCTTAACCCAGTTTCTGGAAAATGATTGCCATAATTTACTCATGAAAAATTGTGGGTTAAATTGACTCAAAGATTACATGGCTTTTGTGTGGCGCTAACTAGTAAAAACGGAGTAAACACACAGCGTCAAATTCACAAAACGTGGAGATGGTGACTGTGATGCCTAGAAGAATTCTTCTCGGTGCGTTGACGCTATTTGCATGTATTTATATGAGGGGAGTGGAACACTGCCGACCTCTATGCAAATGAGCATCATTGCCCAACAACGTCTAATTTTCACACCAGCGCTAATAGCCGCGCGCAGTTTTGGGGGGCACAGAAAATGTCTTCAGCAAGCTGGTGTAAAATTGACGTTACTCAGTGGGAGGGGCGCACTGCCTCAGACTCTTCCTACAAGCATAAAACTACGGTATTCATCTTAAATCCTACTAACAGTACTGGCATGTGACTGAACCTGGGGTTGCTGCCATCGTTCCCTTCAAGGCTCTGTGGGCATAGGACTCGTATCCCACCAGTGTGGCCAACTTGTATCTGCATCTCAGAAGCTCTTCCAGACACTCCATCAGATCCGCATTTGGATAGAGGTAAATCCTGTAGGCGATTTCTCGTAGCTACAAAAGACACATTATTAAGACAGGTCTCAACACACACCAATGATTTTGTCAATATTAATATCGAGAAATAAATTCAACACCAGGCGGCCCAGTAGTCCAGTGGTTAGCACGTCGGCTTCACAGTGCAGAGGTACCGGGTTCGATTCCAGCTCCGGCCTCCCTGTGTGGAGTTTGCATGTTCTCCCCGGGCCTGCGTGGGTTTTCTCCGGGTGCTCCGGTTTCCTCCCACATTCCAAAAACATGCATGGCAGGCTGATTGGACACTCTAAATTGTCCCTAGGTGTGAGTGTGAGTGCGAATGGTTGTTCGTTTCTGTGTGCCCTGCGATTGGCTGTCAACCGATTCAGGGTGTCCCCTGCCTACTGCCCGAAGACAGCTGGGATAGGCTCCAGCACCCCCGCGACCCTAGTGAGGATCAAGCAGCTCGGAAGATGAATGAATGAATGAAATTCAACACCCAAAAAAGGAACTAAGCACTGTTTATAGGAAAACGTTATTACAGTTCATTGATTTGAAATCATTAATCCCAGAAACACATTCAAAGCCAAATTAAAAATTACCGGTAATCACACACGTGGTTCAATGATTTTGTTGTTTACGATGATACTAGTGCAGCGTGTTATACCGGAGACAAATTCCTTGTGTGTTCTACATACTTGGCCAATAAAGATGATTCTGATTCTGATTCTGAGATAGTAAACTGTGGTCTTGAACGGTGCATAACAGCTGGTTCATTTCCCCTTGACTATTCTGGTTAAATTATGCATTGTTACAACTTCAGCGGCCCTCGACATTCCACTGCACTTATCTGCATTGCTCAATTGGCATGCTTAACCTCTCCAATACATATTCAAGTTGTCTAATTGTTTGCATTGTCTTCATTGTTATGACAACATTCAACAAACGGCCTGTCACAACAAGGGGTTCAAAGGTTTGGGGGGGGAACTGAAAACCAAAACATGGGAAAAACTGCTTTTCACTTGATAGATTGATTTTCTTGTACAAATTACACAAGATAAGTGCTTAGTGCTGCAGGAGGTTGCATGAATGGTTCGCACATATTAAAGTTCCCAAATATTTTATGATTACAATCAAATATGTCCAGTGTGGAAAAGGAAAATAACATGGAAAAACATACTCATTCCCCACAAAGCCTCAAAGGCACTTCTTAAATGAGTTATGAGTCAAAGGCGTCGCCTACTGACCAATGAGTGCAATGTTCTCGTTATGGTTACACACCAAATCGTCCGGAGAGTCGGCGTGTAATCCTCCAACCTCCACAAAACTTCCTGTGCTTGCAAAGTGCAAGTGGAGATGTTCGGGAATGGCAGACCTGGCAATTCTGTTGGGCATGTGAGAGCCAACCAGGAATTCATTGTTTAAATCCAAGAGCTTCACATGGAGAGCAACTGCCTCTTTCCGCTGTAATGCGAAAGGAAAAGAAAGAGAAATGTCTGTCATTTGTGTCTGGTTGACAGAGGGGATGATGTCTCCACATGCAATAAGTCTCTCACCAGTTTCTCATCGAGATGAATCCCACTGATTTCAAAGTCAAACAAGAATAACTCTGCGACTTTCCTGCAAAGACAGGAAAGGAATATATGATTATTTTTGAAATATGTAAAATTACACTGGGACATGCACCAATGGCACAATCTAAGAAGAGATAACAAATGCTTTAAACACTGGTCAGCACTCATTTTGGTACATGAGGTCTTTTGAGGTTGCAGAATCAGAAAATGAATTGGCTCTAGTTTTAGATATTCCTAATTTTTTTATGACTTTGGTATCGCAAGGTACGACATTGACATTCTTTCAGCATTCTTTCATTTTTGAATGTGATATACAAATCATCTTTCATATGAAAATCAAGGAAAAATTCAGAAAGGTAGCCAATATTAGCAGTAAAAAAATGCTAAATAGGTGACATCAAAGCACAGACACTACTCTTGCTAACAAAACACGCCAATTACAACTTTTATTAACTATCATTATATGTTTTCAGCCAAAATGAAACATTCCAAACGATGTACAAATTTTAAATATCCTCTGATGTGGATAACTTAAGACTAAGTGTTGCAAAAAGCCCAAGAAAAAGTGAAACCAAACACCACTGTTAACCCTTTGATACTCGCTGAACTAAAGTGTTGTATGACTTCAGCAGCATGTTGTTTTTCCCCCCCCTATTCAGAATTTTTCAACTTCAAGGAGCAAATGACTGAGGAGGGGTTGAGACGGTGCACCTTGTATCTGGGTCCAGCTGAGCCACAAGTTCTGGCCTGTCAAGCAAACTCTTCAAAGTGTTGCATAGGTCCACATTGGTGTTCAACCTGAAACAAAGAATGATTTCCTAATCAGATTACAGGCTAGTCTTGATGGAATCCGACTGTGCGTTACTCTTTTACTTCTCCACAACTGTGCCAATTTCAATGCAGGTTTTCTCTGCAGCCTCGCGGTACACTGGATCAGGATGTGCTACTTTAACAAAATCCGCCTAGAAATGGAGCGACATTTTTTGTTCAGGTTTATTTTAAGGTCATAGCACCCCAGTCTAGAACTCTGTGATGAACTTACCAAGTCTGCCACTTTACAAAGACCATCAGAGAGCTGGTCAAAAGCTGTGACGGTCTCGACGCCTGGAGCAGAAGTACATACTTTTTCAACCAGCAGTTGTGTGTTTTTTAGAGCTCTCTGTGTGGCCAACTGGAATCCAGCAGGAGAATTCAGTTCTGGCATGCCAAACAAACCCTACAATCAAACATTACCAACATAAAAAGTTATGTTTCAATTACTTGAACATGATCACATTAAAACTGTAACCCATAGATGTCAAACTCAGGTCCTGGAGGGCCACTGTCCTGCATGTTTTCCAAGTCTCCCAGTTACAACACACCTGATTCAAATGATCAGATCATCAGCAAGCTCTGCGGAAGCCTGACATTGAACCTGCTTCACCTATGCTGTAACCCATTGTTGCTTTTCCACCTCAGAGTTATTTCTAAACTTGCAGTCATCCAGATTTTGTCATTCTGAACTACATGACCACACTTCTGTTGTCCTTGCACTGGCTCCCTGTTCATTTTTTTGATTCAATTAAAAATAAAAATACAGTCGTACTCACCACATTTTTCTCAATCACTTCCAGTCTCTTGTGGGGTTTGGCATTGAAAGCTGCCCCAACAGGTGACCATGTTGTGACACTCTTGTGAAAAGACGTCCACAGACTTCTGTACCTCACGCAGCAAAGCAAACTTTTACTCGGCGACATGTTGGTCTGCCCTGTTGTTGAACCGCTGTCCGTTACAAGAGCTTCTTCTTTTGCAGACTGAGACCGACAGAGGACATGCTAACCCTAGGTTCGGTGCTAGCTTGAGCCGAAAAGGTGAGATGAATTTATCAAAATCGTAAACAATATGGAAAATACAAATCAACACACTCTAAAATGTCGTTGGCAACCCGATGTTACTGGTAGACATCAACAAACAAAGATGACATGCCGGTTTCCTGCTGCACACTTGACGCAATGTGTTGCAGCACGCATTTATATGAAAAACGTAACATAAGGATGGATTAAAATTCACGTATTCATATATGATGTGTCCTACAATGTTCAATCCCGACAAATGTATGATTTTGTAGAGTTGAGATGAGAGTAGAATGTGTCGAAAGTGTGTATCGAGAAAACATGATGTCGTCATATATATGCGACGATACTAGCTTTTAAATTCAAATAAAAAGACACAATAAAAAGAAATGGGAGCCAATGGTTTGAGAAAAAAGAGAAAATAAATGTAACCACTTTCTAATTTTTTTCTTTATTAAACAAAGCCAGAAACCAAACATTGCTCCATGAGAATTATAAAAAAAAGTAAAAAAAACAACTTCCAGACATCTTTCTTTAAGCTGGTTGGCGTTTGGCGCTGATCTCAGCCTTCGCGCAATGTGAGAAATCACATTGGGGGAAAAGAGGCATTAATAGGATCGATCTATAGTTTTGATATCGGGCTTTGAAGGAAAATCGATTTGATATCGTATTTTTAAACCCAGCCCCAATTGAGACATTCGCCCAATGACTAGCAGCTGCAATCGCAGCAAAAGGTGGCTCTACAAAGTAAAGGGGGCTCGTTTTCAACGCCCCACGTGATGTTGATTCTTTACCAAAAAATCAGCTTTCTTTATCAAAAGGACAAAAACTTCATTGAATACAAAACACGTATTGCTCAAGATTGTTAGTTTCCACGCATTATGAACTACTGTATATGTGTACAAGGTGAACAACACGATATCCGCATTACTGATAATAAATCATGGATTATATGACAAAACCCACACATCGTCATTTGATTTCCCATTGAAATCTGTTTATTGAAGGTGTAGTACGAAAACCATTAAGCAAAATGTGAAAGCAACTGCATTAAGGGAATCCTGTATAAACCAACCATGTTGTCAACTATGAAAAACAATTTAACACTGAAAGTAACACAGGACAATTAAACGTCTTCCCAATATGAGAAATCGCAGTATTTTGCAGTAAGTACGTCTGGTTACGTGTACTTGGCAAAAAAGTACCAATTAATGACATATGGCAAGACGAAGTTTATGGTAAAATTAAAAAAAAACATTTTAAATAAACACCTTGCTGCTGACATAATGGCCAATCAATCCTTTCTCCATCAAAACCAGACCTATTTACAGGTACAAGACAAATGTAAAGGGAAATGAAAAAACAAGATCAACATAATGGGAAAACATTTGGCTCATGTGAACTCATAATACAGGCAAAAAGAGTTACATGTATCATGAATTCACAAAGGAGTGCTGGAGTCTTAAGTGACAATGTGAATTGGTTTGTCAGTTGCGCATGCTTTGACGTTTGCCCACCTGGAACTGTTGCTTGTCCATGTGATCACTCCAAAAAAAAAACAAACAAAAAAAAAAACAATTATCTGCACGTCTGAGACTACAGTAAACTTAGTTGACCCCTGAGTTTCTAATGCAAAACTAGTGTATGAAATACCTCCTTACAGTGTTTCTTAGTGCAAGCCAGCAATATGCTTAGATTTAACAGAGGTATATTAGATAGCACCCAAGATTCCTCACAAATTTACTCTGCTGGCCAAAATAACAAGCAGGATTGGCAGGTGGCGTTTTGATCTGTATCCTTGTGAAGACCAGCAGTTCAAATGCTTGAATTTGCTAGATTACATCTATAAATGTGTTTTTCATAGAAAATATAAATATCCCTGAAAGAAACAGATTCACAGCATATTTCAAGGAAACCAGTGCTGCTACCATAACATCAAGTGTCTTTACAGTCTCCAGTTGTCACCCCTCTTCAGCCTTCACTCGCTGTCATGATAAAGGACAGTCCGCTTCCCCCGGTTCCGGGTGTTAACGCGGCCCTTGTTCCGCGGTTTGCTGTACGACTCGTCACTGTCCTCTTCCTCCAAGACGACTTGTGGCCGGCGCTGCCTTAATTGGCGAGCGGCAGTCCTTTGGCCATGCTTGGCCCGTCTTGGGCTCCGCCTCTTTGGACTGCTGTGGGACCCTGAGCTGGCATCAGTGTTTTCACTGGCCGTGGATGACTGCTCGCTTTCGGAGTCTGAACTGTGATGACTGCTGCAGCTTTCCTTCCGCCTTTCGTGTTTGGGCCGCTTCTCACTCGTCCCTCTCCGCGAGCGTCTGACATCACCTTCCTCTTTGCTGGAAGTTGACTCGGGAAAGGCATTCTCTTCCTTGTCTTGTTTTGATTCCCGTTTGGGACGCTTGCCACTCCTGTTGTTCTTGGCCACTGACTCACTCTCTTCATCTTCAGATCCCGAGGCGCAAGTCCGTTTTCTTTTGGAAGACTTTTGAATCCTGCTTTCGTTCTGAGAGGTTTTCTTCCACTTGCTCGTATTACAGGAGTCTTCCCTAGGAACTGAGCCTGCTTTTTTGCTGTTTCTCATGTTGCTCTGGCTCACAGATTCTTCCTCGGAAGCAGAGCTGTCGCTGATGTATTTCTTTTTAGGCAGCACTCTTAAATTAAGACGCTTGTTGGACGTGTTGCCCGACTCATCTGACCCTTCGTCCGATGAACCAGTCGAACGTTTTCTCCTCGACTTCTTGGGTTTAAAGTCCTGCTCAGAACTTTCCAAAGCAGAAGTGTCATTCCGAGGTCGTTTTGGCTTGACGTGGTTCCTCGCAGACCTCCTGTTCTTGTGCTCAAAATGATCACTGGAGCGACTGCTTTCCGCTTCGCTCTGTTGATCTTTTTTCAATCTTTTCTTGTGGTATTTCTTCGGTGTACGACTGAGCGCTTTGGAATCACCTGCATCTGGTTTATGAGCTGATGCAGGTGTTTGTCGATTTTGGCTTTTAGACATTGACCCTTTGCTCTTTTTAGAGTCCTTGAGCGGAGTTTCCTCCTTGTTTCTTCCATTTTGGTGTGGCCGTCGTTGAGGACAGTCCTCTTCATCTGAACTTATGGGAAGGTGGCGTCGGGTGGCCCTTCGTTTAGTGCTCTCTTCCTCCCCCTCTGCTTCCTCCTCACTGGTAATCCTACTCTTCCTGGCTGAGGCTCTAGTTGGCTTCTGACGCGCAGCAGCCTGATTATCATGCTCCTCCTCCGCATCTCCAGAACTCTCGTCTGCAGCTTCTTCCTCCTCAGAGCTGCTGTCCAACTTGTGTTTTGGGCCATGTCCGTTCACGCAAGTCAAAGTTCCTGCAAGAGAAGCTGTGATTTTTTTTTTGTTGAAAAAACGCTTCAGGATTTAAAGATATGAAGATAAAGTAACACACCATTGCCCTTTGTGTTGGTTGACATTCTCGTATGTCCAGCCAGCTTGTTGTGAGAGGAGCTTGAAGAGCTGCTGTCATTACCATTTTCCTCACCCTGGGATTCTTCAGACAATTTCTTTGAAGCTGGAGCAAAAGAATCAAATGTAAAATTTACCAATTTTAAGCCTTTTCATGCAATATTTTCATCAACGTGGTATGGCAAAATTAGTACAGTGGTGGTAAGGTCATTGAGCGGCCAGAAATTAAGAAGAAGGTTGTGGTGAAAGGTTTACAGATTGAAATAGTGCCGTGGTAAGCTGATCTAATTGGACCACTTTTATGAAAATGTGACTTCATGTGCCTAAAACAAAGCCTGAGGGATGTCAGCACATGAAGAACACAGCTACCCACCCGGTTGCTCTCCGTCTGACTCAGAGCTGCTCTGAAGTACTGTGGTGCGTTTGCCGGCCTGGGAAGTCTTGCGGGGACGGCTCCTTATTGGCTCTTCTTCGTCGTCGTCTTCCTCCACCTCCTCTTCCTCCTCTACGTCGTCATCATCCTCATCTGATGCTTCAAGGAGTTTTATCCTGTTGACAGCTGCTCTTGCCGTTTTCCTCTTGAGTGATCTGCGGATAGTTATTTCATCCTCCTCTTCTCCATCAGAACCTTGGGATAGGGCTCCGTCGGAATCCTGGAGCTGACGTCTGTCCCGGGCAGAGGACCAGCTTGCATGACCGTTCATCTCCGCTCTGCCCTCTGCATACACAATAATGGCCAACCATGATGTTTGGTTGCATCATAAAACTGAATGCTAAACTTTTACCTGTCTTTTTTCTGCCAGCAGCGGTGTTTCTGGTCAGGCGTGTGCTCCTGCTCTTTGCTGCCCTACTGTGATAGCAACGACCTGAAGAATGGGAAGACGATTCTCCATTCTCTTGCCCTGCGCCTTCACTGTCAAACGGCTCCTCGTCTTCTTCCTCAACCTCCTTCTCATCACTGTCACTCTCGGCGACTAGCAAAAAATATTTCCATTCATAGCAGAGCAAGAAATACTACCGGTCATTTGTTGAATGAACACAGCGTACTGATTCTCCAACATGAGGCATAACTGACCCTTTTTACGCTGTTTGGAAGAGCTGCCTCTTTTAACTCTTGCTTTCTGCTTGCCTTGATGTTTGGAAGAACCTGGACGTGTCTCCTCCTCTGACTCGCTGAGTTCACTGTCGGACTCTGAGGAACAACGCCCAAAATTCCTTACAATGACACACACTCGAAAGGGAAGCAACTGAATCATCACTGTGCTTTAATATCTGAACATCGCAAAAGAGATTGAAGCAACTGCTTTTGCCATCTACAATACGGGGAAACTACATTTCTTTGTACCTGCTGTTGATGAAGCACCTTTAGAAGCGGAGTCATCTTCCGAGGAGCTGTGACCGGTGCTGCTGCTCCGAGGCTTCCTGGCTCGCTCAGGAACCAAGGTTTTTGCTGAGGTAGATTTGGCCCTGGTCACAAACTCCACTTTTTCCTGAGTTTTGACACCATCCTTCTTTTGACTGAAAAGGAGAAGAGACAACCTCTCATGAGACATTAATTCAAGAATAAAATATTAGAGCATTAATTGCATCGCAACTGCCTGGACTATTTTCCGATGGAGCTGTAATTACCTAAATTCTCTCTTTACAAAGATGACGCTTAGTTTTGAGTGATGGTATAAGGGCCATTCATTTAACAGTTATCTTGCTGCATCATACTAAGAAGTACCTCTCGGTATTTTGAACAAAATTCCTCAATATGACGTAATGCAGTTTGACAACGCTGGAAATTACAACCGATTGAAAAAAGAAAAACAAAATGCTAACTGAGTAGTTAATTCTTTGTAAATATAGTTGTTTGACTCAGCTCTTGTCTTGGATTACCGTGACAGTGTAGAGGTGTACTTAAGTGTCTGTGAGCTATAAAAGAGATTTGTGTGTGCTCTCTTAGTTGCTGGAGTACTTGTCAAACAAAGTACCGTATATTGACAGTCACGCATCAATGTCAATTCTTTGTTTTGACACGCCTCTACATTTGATTGAAGCAAAACTGGGGAAACAAGCACACCTTGGGGTGCTGACGGACGGATCATGTTGCGTTTTCTTTTTGAACCGCTGGCTGCGACGGAGCCTAGCGTTGCTCTTCACTGCTGTTTTGTAATCTGATATGATTGTTCGGATTTGCTCCTCGAAGAAGGCGGAGAGACGCAAGGTCATGCTGTAAATCTACAAGAAAAAAAAATTCATGAGTCTAGCGAGCAACCTTAAAAGGAAAATATGAAAGTCATCATATGGAGACCTTAGTCACACCACTTTGACAAAATTCTAATCAACCCAGTTTGTATTCTTACCTTGGACCGTTTATTGGGTGTGTAAGCTTTAGCATTTGCAAATATTAAGCGTGTGTCTTTGCAAAGCTCAATCGGATTTTCATAACGTTCTTCCCCCAAGGTCCTTCTTACAGTCCCAAAGTCCATTGGTGCGTCGATGATATCATGGTAGTCCTGGAGACATAAAGCAAACAGTTAAGAATGCAACCGAAAGTGAAGAAAATGAGGAACAGTTTGATTGTAGCATTATAATGCGGTGTTTAACTGACAGGATAGTTCTCAGGATCCACAGGCTGTCTGAATGGCTCAGAGTCCTCACACTCAAATATGTAATTGAGGAGATTTTTACACTGCTCCTTCCAAGCATCTCTGTCTGGGAGCACCTCCACCGAGCGCTGCAAATAGTAGAGAAGGAGGTCATTAAACAAAGTTTTCACCTCAAGATGCAATATTTCCCATCATTCACTTTCATATTGATATGAATTTCACACAGTTCCTACTGATGAGCATGAGAATGATGTTTACCTGACGCAGCCTGTGTCCCGAGGAAGTTCCTGGTGCCTCTGCATCTGCTTCCTGTGAGAAAAACAAATGATCTTTTTTTTAATTGAACCGTCTCAGTGCTTCAATTGTAGCCGTTTTAATCACTACACACAAACCGCTCTCATTATATGAGTGAATCATTATAAGAGTGAGTCCCTTTTTTTTTTTAAACAGAAAAACTGTGTTATAAACATCCACACACAGAATCTTTATTTTTCCTCCAAATTCAGTCAACGTTACAAATATTAATACATACCAATTACAGTCTGGCTAAGGTAAATTTTCGATTAATACCTCACGAAAATTCTTACTAACATAGGTGATTCTAACCATTAAAATTCTGATTCAGAATTTCTGCTCTCGAATTTATTGAGAAATTGATGTTTACTTTTCAAAGGAGGTGAACTCTTATTTAGGTATATCAAGATAATTAAAGATATCTGGTAATAATATACCTGGAAAATGACAGACATACGTAAAAAGAGTAAAAAGGTAGTTGATAACCTTACGTACCTCATCATCCTCATCCATTTCTTCAACAACACTATAAATCTCCATGATGTCTGCGCATCTAGGATTACTGCAGAAAGGAGGACATAAGTCACTCTAAATTTGCAAACAATAATTTGTTGGAGAATTACATATCTTGACAATAAAAGAAATTCAGGGACCTACTTGACAAATTTCTGTAGGACATTACTAATGATTTTTGCAGAGTGGGCAATCTTGCTCCTTGGCTCGTTGAAAGTGCGGGCGTTGTGTGCAATGTATCTGACATCCCAAATTAATGCTGATAAGCGTCTGTGGACCAACAGAGGTTGTGTGTCAGTGCATACTGTCTAATACAGCACAGCCATTAAAATAATTCTGGACTGAGTAAAATAGAAATTATTCCATTAGTCATTTCTAGTATCAAGACTGACCTGTAGTACTTGTTCAAGAGTCGTAATCTTATGGTGTCCAGATCAGTTGGGTAAGCAATCACAGTACAGTAGGTGGGATACTGAATCAGGTCTACAGGGCCAGAGAAAGGAGCAGCAATCTCTGTGATAGAAACACCAGAAGGGAGTGTTAGTTTGATGATGTTTCATTGAGGGAGAACTCAAATATTTTGACAGTTATGTGACATTTAATTGGATTGAACAGCAAAGTTATGAGGCGTAATAGAGTAGATAGTGCCATGAGTTGATAGGAAAGAGGTTTCAGTGCATCAAGTACACACCAACAGTGATGAGCTGGCCAATACCAGCAACGATGCGCTCACACTCTTGGTCCCGGCTCCTCTCCCCCCACTCTCCTTTCAGGGGCTTGTACATCAACTCGCTCATCTCCTCTGCCGTAACAGGGATGCTGCCTCCTTCCGTCTCTGGAAGCTCAGCTGCAAAGCAGAGAAGCACTCAATAAGGTATCACTAAACGTCAGGAAATATCAGGTGAGACTGTACAAAAAAGAAATTATCGGGAGTGTCTGTTCAGAAATGGGTTGCAAAACAGCCTACACCTATTGTTGCTTCCACATTTCACAGCCAAAGATGAGAGTACCAGCGGAGTGTATGGCCGAACATTACCATCATCTGGAATTGGCTCCATATCCCAAGGACTCAGCTTTTCATTTTCCCCATTGTCCCACCTAATGAAATTGAACAACATTGAGTTTGTGACAAAGGCAAGTTTCTGACACTATCCAGGCAAATCATTCTGTCTCGATTATCGCCCACCTGACTTTAAAGCACTGGAAGAGACTGTCAGAGTATTCTGGCTGGTATGGCTCCTGACAAATGATGGTGCCAAACCACCAGGCATCGTCTATTACCGAGCGGAACCGGTCACCTGCAAAAATGGCAGAATATATCTTTGTACAAGGCCTAGCAAAACTGATATTTAAAATGCCCTTGTGAAATATTACAAGTCTGTCACCCATAACTGCTCCGATCAGTTTGTAGGAAAAACCAAGAGAATAAAACGTGCTGCCCTGCAAGACAGTCTTCTGATTGATTTCATGCATTAGTTCTATCTTGACTCACCTGGTTGCCAGTTTCTACGAAGTGCCTCATCATAACTTTGCCTCAGCACCAGGAAATCAATTACATCAGGCATGTCATGATATCTGTAAAGAATAATCAGTTGTACTTGAGTAAAATAAACCCAAAAGTGGTTAGCAGGTTCACTTAGTTTTCTATTTTTGGCTTTCCATATCTTCCCTGATGCCTGGCAAAAGTGACTTACTTGACAGAGAAGGACTTGTCTGTGATTTTGCCTGTGCCGTGGTCGATCAGAGTCATTTTCAAACAGCAGAGTGTCGGAGGGCAGACTTCATATTTGATTCCAGTAATCTTAACAAACTCTTGGTCCTGAAAAAGAAGCAGTAGGATTTTTCCCCCCCAAGAACGTAAAATAGAATTTGAAGAGAACAACTATTCTTTTTTCCTGTCGTGAATAAACCAGGTACATTTAATTAGACCTACATGAGTGACTATTTTTCAAATTTGCTTCACGTTCCTACGCTCTCATTTGTCTTACCCGAAGCTCCATTTTCTTCCAGGGTTGCTTGTCTAAATTGATGGGGTACAAATCATTACGTCGTACAGCCTCAACATATGCCTCATGGCCTTGTCGAAAGTAAATCACCTAAAATAGACAAAAAAAATTACATGCGCTCGCATACACACGCACACACACCGTTTTGACTGGTAACAAATACTGCCAGAGGAAAACAATGTGAGAAGATGGATGAGCTATTGGTAAAAGCATCAACAGCAAATTGACTGATGATAATATTTAAGAGGTTCAATTTAGTTTTTAAAAACACACCTCATCACCCATCTGGGGAACAAAAGGAGATTTCCTCGGAATGACATCAGTGATCCATAATGAGGGTCGAAATTCGTTGGACACTTCTCTGTTGATGGATGGTCTGACTTTGGGGCGCTGATTAAAGAATATAGAAAAATTGAGATTTGGGGTTAAGAGGAAGAAATTGGATTGGGCCCAACAGTTCAAGACGTTTTGAATGTTCAGTAAAATACAGAATTTAATGCAGCTATGTAGATCGAGTAATATTGACGGTATATTGAAAGAAGAGACTCACTCCCATTCAATCAACTAATGTGTGCCAAGGTTGTCGTAGATAAGATGCCAAACCAGGCGGAAAGGTCAAAGTGACACAATGGCCTAGCTCAAGTCACCTATCTAATTACTAAGCGAGCCAGTCTAACAGCAGTACTTCCCAACTCACTCTGGGAGACTTGTTCTTTGGTTTCTTGGGTTTGTCTTTTCCTTTTCCTGCATTTTTTCCCTCCTCGTCACTCTGTTGCTGCTGTCGCTGCTCTTTGTCGTCCTCCTCTTCGTTGTCTTCCTCCTCCTCTTCAGAACTGCTGAGCTGGCGTCGTACTCGTTTACGCGATGACAAGGGAGTCGATGGCTGCAGATTGATGCCAGCATCTGCTGTCCAGTCTGAATACTCACTGGACGAGTGACTGCAAAATGTTCAGCCAAATTAATGAATCCATGCAAAATG
The DNA here is from genome assembly GCF_025434085.1 of Hippocampus zosterae. Classification (NCBI taxonomy): domain Eukaryota; kingdom Metazoa; phylum Chordata; class Actinopteri; order Syngnathiformes; family Syngnathidae; genus Hippocampus; species Hippocampus zosterae. The sequence continues at coordinate 20,805,152 of NC_067460.1, read as the reverse complement.
TTATTGACTGCACTTGCATAGAAAAACAGATCAGCAGGTTTAAGCGTGCTACCTAAAAACCAACTACAATATGTAAATACCTTGGGCTATCACTATTCCACTCCTCATCATTAGATGAGTCCAGTTCACTGCCATCCAAGTCATTGTCCTGGACAGACAACACAGCAGACCATTTACTATCCAATAAAGTGACTTTGACTGCAGTGAAACGACATTTCGAAACAGGTCACAAAAGAGTGGTGAATGTGATACCTCGGTGTGAGCGTCAGAGCTTGCCGTCTCCTCACCCTCCTCACATGACAGGTCGATGAATTCCAGCGTGTCGCTGCGACTTTGTGCTCGCTTTGCAGGAGGAGGCTCCTCATCAGAATCATCCTGAGAGAATATTGATGTGGAAAGGTTTGTAAATGCTTTAGATGATGCATTGCTTGTGACTTGTGCGCGATCAGTCCAGTGTGCATGGCAAATAAACAGAAATAAGATTAAAAGTAGGACTGAACAATGTTGAAAAATTATTTGATTGCAATTTTGATTCCTCAATAAAGCAACTGCAATTTAACATGATTCTTTTTTTCAAGGTCTTCTTTCCATTTATTTCGATACAAACAAGTCATAAATTAAGGTAATTTGGTTTGGAAATGAACAGTGTGCCTTTTTTCTAAATCGGGCCATTTTCTCTGGTAAATAAGCTTTGCTCCGATTAGTTTGCTGTTATGTTTAATTTGATATGGAAAGCTTTCCTCTGATTGGTAGCTGCTGAACACCGTGTCTCTGGCTCAGTTGAAATTCAATGGGCCGCAGGCTGAATTGTGGCAAGCCACATTGCACTCTGTCCGGTTGCCCTGCAGGAAAAGGTTTCCTACGTTGTTTTCTTCCTGCCTGGGGTAGACTGATGAGCACAAGTTCAAGTCAACTTTATTGTGACAAAGCGAGGGTCTCTGGTTGGTTTTCCATTTTCGCTTGATTTTATTTTATTTAAAAAAATAAATAAATCTGCCTCCTTTGCTGACTGGATGTGACCTCGCTGTGGCCAGAAGGGAGCTTTATCGAAGTGCGTGTAGATATGATTGTGCTGCTTTAAACATGCAGATGTATTTGTCCAGTGTGTAAAAGCTGATGTTACAAAAGCTACCCATGAAGAAATGTGGTCAAAAATACCCGAGAGAAATGCTGGGAATACAAAGCTGCAGGAAATCTGACCATAACACCCACAAAACCAAAACCAGGAGAAAGAAAACAACCTACTCGGCAGCTGCTGTACATTATGCGTCTCTTCTTTGCGTTGTATAAGGCCACCTCATCTTCCCCTTTGGCAACCCTTATGTCCACCTGGTCTCTGGAAGACAATGAATAAAATAAAATGAATAAATAAATAGACTACATATATCCTTGTTGTGTCAAAAAACATAAAACCTTGAGTAATTCCTGATCAAATGTAATTTATTATTAGTATTAAGTGATTATTTTTTACTGAACATGTCTGCATCAAGTAGAACCCATTCAAATTCACAAGCTATGTTCAAAATTTCAGGAGTGTCAGATTTGCGTCTACCTGTAGCTGCTCGGGGAGAGCTCTGGCACCACCACCCGACGTCTCCAGGCCTGTAGGTCTCTCTCCGTAGCCATTTGACTGCGCGGTGCATTCTGGTGCATTTGTCTGACACCTTCCACCTGTCCACTCCGCCGTAGACCCACATTAGGAGGAGACTGCACTTCTGCGCGATCATTTACAGACACTGCAGGAAAGAGGAAAAATAGGTTCCAAGGGTATTAATTAAGACAAACAAAACAAGGAGTGAAGTATTATATGAATGAACCCACACAATCATACCTCTGCGTGGAGTGCTTGGGGCTGGTGGCACTGCTGGCCCCTGGACCTCTGCAGGCCCCACCTCTAAGGCAGCCTGGTTCTGACGCTCCTGTTGCTGCTGAAGGTTTCGGATGGCCTCGTCGAGTAGGCTGCCGCGTCTGATGGCAACCTCCTCAACTTCTGCAGTCTGCTGACTAATCACTTGCTCCACTACCTCGCCGTCACCTGAACAAGATATCAAGGAAGAGCATGAGGGTAGAGCACAGGTTAAAATGAGCACATTCATACTGTTGGTTATGTTCTTACTGGTAGCAACATAGCCCAGCTGAGGAACCAAGTGTTCTGCTGCAACATTCTCTCGACCTGGAACAAGCCGCTGATACCTGGAAACCCGCATTTGATTTAAATCTCAAAAAAGTGCCAAAGCCCTTGATATTATTACCATTCTGAGAAGTCAAAACACAGAGGGGCACAATATTGATGGCAAACAACTGTCAGTCCACCTCGGTGGATGTGGGTTTCCATCCACGTCCACTAGAAAAGGCGGGGGCATGAGATGTGGGGCCTGTTGTGTCTGCTCATCAAGGACAAAGCCATTGGCATCTCGAATCAAAGGTCTGTAGTCCGTGTGGAAGAAAACCTGGTCGGGAAGCTTTATGTGGACCAAGAGAAATAGACGTTAGTTAAACAAGATTTGCATTGGGGACATTGAAGTTTTGAACCTGTAACAGGCATTCCTACATACTCAGTTCCTACAAACGTCAGTGCAATTTTTGTTCTTGCCTTTTCATAAGGTTTTGAGCTACCAAAGCCAAAGATGAGCAGATGCCCATGGGAGTCTGTACAGGCAAATCGTTGACCATCAGGAGTGAACTTGCAGTCGAAAACTGCGCCATAACCTTGGCCCTCAATCTAGATTTTAAAAAAGGAAAAAAACACAACAACATAAAAATAAGTATGAGAATAACTCTTCACACAGGCAAAACCCCTCTGTAACGCCAACGTGGTTCTCCTCAAATTTTTTGCTCACAGACAAATCGATAGAAGGTGAAAAAGACTGAAGACTATCAAATTAAGAATGAACAGTTCCTTGATGAATGCCATTTCATTAAATTGATTTAGTGTACCATGTTGAAGTAGTGCTGTGTGCTTGTCCCTCGCAGCAAGTCCCATATGAAAACATTTCCATCATGGCCCGCCGACAGAATAATCCGGGTGTCAAAGGGGTGTGGCTCAAGAACAAACACTTCAGCCTCATGGCCCTGGAAACAAGGTTCATCTTAGTCATTTTTATCATGTTAAGAATAATTATCAAAATTTGAATAATTAGGTGCAACGTGCTGTGCAAGATTACTTTGAGGACATGTAGCAGCTGTCCTGTGTAGGAGTTCCACACTTTGATCAGATAGTTACTGACGGTGGTGATGACGGTATTGTCATGGCAATCCCATGCTACCATCGTGACTTTGGGTTTGAAGTAACTTTCCTCTTCATTCATTGGCTCGGCACTAATGAATAAAAGCTTGTTATTAATTCAACAGTTTCTAATAAAGCAAAACGTTTCTAAAATCATGCCAATATTAAATATGTATTCCACATTAGTCCGGTTTCAAAAGCATATAAATTTCAACAGATATTTTTCCAAGTTGAGAGACAACAGGTTCAAACAAATCATGTCTAGGGATGGGTGCCGAAGTTGGTACTTGGTTTCGACCATTTTTAATTATTATTACTGATTCATATGAAATCAAACGGTGACATGTTTCAATACCAAGTGGATCCTATTGAGAAGAGTCAGCGATTTTCCATGTGGCACTTGAACACAGCACCAAGGTAATTGTATATTACTGTGTGGACCACAATACAGATTTATGTATACAAAATATTAATATTGTTAACTGGAGATATTTTCTATGGACAGCAAACACCACGCTTACCCAGGAAGAGTGGTGGACATGTTGAGCAAGATGCATCTCCACTGCTGGCGCTGATGGAGCCTCCAGATCCTTGCGGTTCCATCCCGGCTTCCACTCACAAACCTGGGAAGTTACAATAACTTTAAACACAACACTTTTTCATTAACGAAACACTCACATCCACAACCAGTGATGGGTGAGATGTTTAAATAAAGTAATTTACTAAATGCATACCTTTCACCTGAGTGGCAAAATTGGATGCTGTCAACTTTGTCCTAAACAGAACCAACATACAGAGATGGTTAACAGGCAAACACTGCCTTTGTCGAATCAAAGCTAATATTCAACTGAAAGTTTAGGCAAGTCAACTTACTGTGTGCTCATGGAGCTCTGATATCTTTTCTGGATTTCCAGTCCCCACGTAATATATTCTGATCACGTCATCAGTGCTTCCTGTGGCTAAGAAAATTCCACCTGCAGAGATGGTAAAGGAACACTTATGGATCTCACACTGAAATGAGATACCTTCTCAATTTACTAACAACGTGCACAGCGGTTGGACTAATTACCTGGACTGAATGATGAGCACACGGTCTGAACTCCTGGTCTCGGACGTTCTATAAACTTGTGTGGACGATCACTTTAAGGAAAACATATTTAGTCAAAATCAGAGTATATTTCAGTTAGTCCATACCATGTAATTTTCCAAAATAGGCTTTTTTTAAACTTAAAAGCCCCTGTAAAGTGAAAATAAATGTCGTCTAAATTTGGCATACCGTAAGAGAGTTAGCGTGTAACAACCCAAAAACAAAAAACCTCAAGTTTACAAATGAAACCAACCCCGCAACACTGTCAATTTAGCAACCTGGAAAAATGGATGCCGTTTTGTTTAGCATCTTTCTTATAACGATATTGTAAATGTAAAATGTGCTAGCTATAAAAATCCCCCTGGGTCATGGTGGGGCCTCGTCACGCAGAGAGAACAAGGCACTTATTTATTGACCAGTCATTCATTGAAGAAGTTCCATTTTGTGAGAGAACACAAGGAATAATCAGTTTAAAGCTACACCCACCTGAAGTTGATGTTGTTGACATCCCACTGCCAAAAGCATACCGTAGCATCGGTACCAGTGGACAACATGTAACGTTTTGAGCCCTTGGCAAATGGTGAAAACTGAAAGAACATAAATTAATCAAATTGCATAAAATTGATATACTGTCAGAAACCACTAAAAGGTGCACAGTTCACAAAACTGCACAACTTAAGAGTACATGGAGTAGGTACACAATGTATTCAGACCACCTGAAATTTTTCAGTCCGTCCTACTGCAGCTACTTGCTAAAATCATTTGAACTCATTTTTTTCCAACCAGAGCAATATTGACAGGGGGGGAAAAAAGACTTGAAGACATGTTTGCGGATGTATTAAAACAAGAAATCTCTCTCTCCTCTCTCTCTCTCTCACTCTCTCTTCTCTCTCTCATCTCTCTTCTCTCTCTCTCTCTCACTCTCACTCTCTCTCTCATCTCTCTCTCTCTCTCTCTCTCCTCTCTCTCTCTCTCTCTCTCTCTCTCTCTCTCTCTCTCTCTCTCTCTCTCTCTCTCTCCTCTCTCTCTCTCTCTCTCTCTCCTCTCTCCTCTCTCTCTCTCTCTCTCTCTCTCTCTCTCTCTCTCTCTCTCTCTCTCTCTCTCATCTCTCTCTCTCTCTCCTCTCTCTCTCTCTCTCTCTCTCTCTCTCTCTCTCTCTCTCTCTCTCTCTCTCTCTCTCTCTCTCTCTCTCTCTCTCTCTCTCTCTCTCTCTCTCTCTCTCTCTCTCTCTCTCTCTCTCTCTCTCTCATCTCTCTCTCTCTCTCTCTCTCTCGGGATAATCCTACACCTTTATTGGTGTCTGGCTGTGTTTAGGTATATTGATTGGACTTGATTGGGAAAGACATACGGTGTCTTTGTGAGACCTGACATCAAAGAGCATGTCAGAAACAAAAATCCATCAAATCAAAGGAAATGCCCGAAGAGCTCAGAATGAGACGGCAATAAGACGTGGCCTGCTTAATCCGGAAGACATTTGGGTCGACCGGACTCTTCCTAGAGCTGTCTGTCTGGCCAAACCGGAGGAGAAACGTCTCGACAAGAGCAGTTAAGAATGTAAATATCACTGTGGCTGAGCTCCAGAGATACTGAGGGGAGACGGGACAAAGTTTTAGAATGCTAACTATCACTTGCAGCTGGACCATATGGAAGAAGTCTTCTATCACAATATAAACCATTTTATATCAAAATGATATACCACAATAAAGTTATTTTCAGCTTTTCTATAAAAAAAAAATATACAGTATCCCGTGCTTATATTTTGACACTTTAAAATGGCATTTAACAGACCCGAATCAAATGAGAAAAGCATCCAGTAGTCCTGCTATCTAAAATTTTCTTGTCCTGGGAAATCTTTGTACAACGATGAGATTTATTTCAGCTTTCATTGATGGAGAAACACCATTTACAGATCTGTGTCGGAGCGACTCCCTAAACAGTGGGGTGTGGCCCAATAATACCTTTTTCTTTTCTTCTTGGGAGGGTTAAAGCTTGACATACAGGAAAATCACAACCTTGCACAGCAACCAACCAAATAGGATAATCAGCCGTACAATGATACAAGTTAACAGTTCATTATAAGATACAGGTTAATTGCTGTTAAATGTCAAATTTCCACTACATTATCAAACGTAAACAGAAGAGACACAATGAATTAGAGAAAAGCCTATCAGGAAACTGCTGCAAAATACAGGGTGGCCCACTTAAAAGTAGCCCGGATTTTTTTTTAAATTAAAATATTTTTTTATTTTTTTCAAAACTGTATTTAATTACGTGAATGTTACAAGTGACCCAAGTCTTGCCAAAACCTGTTTTTATACTTACAGGTTACAAGAGATGCTGGAAGTGTTCCCAAACTGCTCCGGTTATACACGTTGGCGCTGTGCCAATTTTTGTTTGTTTTAGATTATACACGAACAGTAGTGCTCCTACCTTCTCCGGGTGCGTACCATACCTCAAGAAAATAGGTGTTTTCCTTGCAGCAGAGAATAGTGATTGTGGAAGGCTATGTGCGAACCGGATCAATTAAGAAAACACAAGAGGCCCTCACTCGCGAGTACCCACAAACAAAACCAACCGGCTAAACGTTGTGTTCAGAGCCTGGTTAAGAAATGGCGAGACACTGGCTCTCTTGCAAACGTGAAGAAGCAGAGACCTAAATTAGTCCGGACGCCCGAAGTTGTCAGTGATGTTCAGCAGCGAATTACAAATACCTTGTAACATTCACGTAATTAAATACATGTTTTGAAAAAAATTAAAAAAATATTTTAATTAAAAAAAAATCCGGGCTACTTTTAAGTGGGCCACCCTGTATAAACCTAACCTCTGGAGGGCAGAATTCACAATAATGCCGTAATATCGTCTGAATGGTCAGGGTAAAAATTAAAGTTGATTCTTCATCCATGTGATTATTTGAGTTTTCTATTTTTAATGGACTGCAAGCATTTCTACAATTGATTTTTTTCTCTAAATTCAAAGTAAAGTAATGAGGAAAACCAATTTTTTTTTGCAAATGGCTGAATTATGACAAAGTGTGAAAGAGTGGGAAAATGGGTGAAAAAAGATGGTCTGAATACTTTCCATACGCACTGTAAACATGAATCACTAATAAAGTTAAACAAGCTCAGAGGTGGCTAGTAGCAATGTCGTTTTGTGAAGTTTAAAAAAAATGAGACATGGATTTACCTGGAGGGAGGTAATAGATCCACTGTGTCCCTGTAGCACAGCCACTGGCGCACAGGTACGAAGGCACCACACACGGATGGTTTTGTCACAGCTTCCCGCAGCAATTAGCGTATTCTCGTAACTGACGGCCAAGTCTGTGATTTCAGCAGAGTGTCCTCGCAATGTCGAATGAAGGCGCCCGTCAAAAGAAGACCAAATCTTCACCAAACAGTCATCTGAGCCCTGACGAGGAAGACGGCAAGGCTTACATTAAAAGATATCCATGCGGTGTGAGGTTTTCATATTTTTAAATGTCAAACAAATCACTGGCTATGTTACATATTGAAAATAAGTAATTTGGTACAGTTTTAACTGGACCAATATTAAGTTCCTTCTTACTGTGAAGATCCTGAGACCAGTGCGATCAAATGCAATACAATACACAGCAGACAAATGCCCCAGGATCCGCCGATGCAGATGCATGCGCCCATAGTTGCTGACAGGGTTGATTGAGTCGTCGCGCTGTGCTCCTGTCAGCTCTCTTCCGCGACAGATGTTCACTGTTAGCGACAAGATGCAAACTTTCAAGAGAGGGCTGCAAACTGGACACAACCAACACTAACATGAACACAGTAGTGGGCAGGACAGGAGGTACATCAGATATAAAAAGCTAGCAACACTGTTCAAATGCCAGATTATTATGATAGAAAATGAAAACAACACAGACAATATCAAAACCTCCTCCACAATGTGTACAACCCCCCCCCCCCCCCGCCCCCACCCATGTTGATTGTGGATTTTGCCTCTTGAAAATAGTTGACGTATTTTTCAATTGCGTACAGGCTATATGCCACATTAATGGTGGAAGGTTTTTTTTGCGAGAGGGTAGGCCTACCTATATGTGGAGCTTTCTTGGTGTTGAAAGGCCTCTCTGGTGGTCTGCCCCTGTGAAGGGCTGCGTATGATGAAGTTTTCAATCGCACACCATCACATTCTGGAAACACAAAATAAAGAAATTCTGTCCCTTTTTTAAAAATATATAAACATAGCTACATTTGATAATGGTCATGATTTCAAAGAGAGCATCTTCATGACATTTTTGCCATAATTCATGCCACTAGAACAACTACAATCCTCTGAAATTACAAAGTACCTTTCAAGGTCCTGAGCATCGACTGCTTTCCGGACCCCAGGAGTGAGTGCACACCGGGGACACAGGATGGCACGTCTTTGTCAAGAATAGGTCCGATCTGCTTACATATTTGTAACAAATGGTCTGGTGCAACATGTGTGTTCGCTGCAACCTGTGAGGGAGTGGGGAGAAGACAGCCACTTGACAATGTAAATACTCAAGAAATAACTCAATTGATTTGCTAATTTGAATAACAGCAAATGGCAAAAGAACCTTCAACGACTATTTGTTTCTGTATGATTCTTTGTCTTTACTGTTTGTGAAGAAAATCCAACTGGATATGTCAGTTTTCCATTTCTATAACAACATGCACTCTAGTATCTTGGACTGAGCGCGTAAAAAAGATTTTAAAATCCATAAAACTCTATAGTTTTTCAAAGTTACATCAAATTGACGTTGACTGGCTTGGTCACAATATTAACACCCCAATTATCAGAGGAATCAAATGTGCTTAAAGTGCTTCTTACCATTACATATATATTAACTCTGTATAACGTTTATAGCCATATCATGTTTATAGTCATGTTTTAACGAAACATCCTCGGACAAGACTGGTGGTATGGTTACGCTACTCATAATCTTTTCGGTGAAGCGTGACTCCCTATGCAAAACATTGACTTTTAATCGACCAATCAGAAAGCTGGTCACAGGCAAAACAACTCGCAGACAACCCATCTGTGCCTCTGATTGGCGAATGAAGCGGCCTCGCCAGTAAGCGAAGCCAAACTACCCACCCTATCTGCAGCACAACTGTCGTGGCTAAATTATAAATAAAACCATATGGTACATGAACGTCTACGGCGATTTTATCTGAATTCACGTCGAGTTATGTGTCAGGGGACAAGTTGTGACTTTGTACAATTTCACAGTTCAAATAAAGCCGACTCTACTTCAAAGAGATTAGAACAAAGAGAGTAAACAAGCGCTAAGCGTGGGATCCTGTCCTGTCGCGACACATTTACTACAATGAATTTAATCATAGTACAAAAGTCAAAATAACTCGTACCACATCTTCATATGATCTCGGGTGCTCGTTTCCCAGCCAGTCCAATCTCCCTGGTAAGAGCTGTCGAAAACAGATCTTGGTGAAACCGAAGTCTCAACTCAAAACAGGAGCACGTAAAACATGTATTTAGCTTGTAAAAAGAGAGTGATGTCAAAGGGTTGAAATACACATAAGCATTAAAGAGTCTAAACAAGTTGCAAGTTCCAACTCATCACCGTCGTATCGCATCTAAAGCACACATCACGAAGCGAGAACACATACCTGATATTCTTCGAGTTCGCTCACCAGTACCTGCAAGTCGGGTGGAAAGGGGCACTTAATTGCGACTACCTCTGACAAGGCTGTTATCAAGTAGCTAAGGGAAGTATTTTGAAATATAAAACATAAACGGTTACGTATGCTAGCTCACCTCAGCCGTTCTCCGACAGGGACCCGTTGTTAGGAAACGAGATATCAAGTAATAGAGCTCTGAAATTAAAAGACATCGGGGGCGATTGATGTAATGTAATTAACAGATGCAGTATCAAAGTAAATTGAGCGATTAACTGGGGGGTTCCTTATGCGGCTTACCCGTCTCAAGGAGCGAAATTTTCCGATTTTTGGCCATTTGACTTGGACGTAATATGGAGAGAAGCACACTGATGGGCTAACTTTGGAAAAAAACGGCGAAATATATGATATATATTTATTTAATTTCCGTCACACAGGTCTGTCCCCCTCCACGGTTGCTCCCGCTTGCTAGTCAGCCTGTTCGTAGTCGCCATTGGAAGGATGAGGCCTCCGCGATACCACTTACTTCCGCCACAGAGCCACACACACAGGAAAAGGGAGAGGGGAGGGAGGAGCGAGTCCAACAAAAGACCCTAAAAACCCTGCACGTTATCCTCTCGCTTGGCTAAATTCAACTAACCTGCTCGTACACTGTGTATACGTAAACGTGGAATTCAAAGTGACGACGATTAAATACTCATTCCTTTTAAATGCAAGGCGACAACCACGCAGGCGCCCCTTCCTTTTTGACCAAGGTCGCGAGTCCGACGCATGACGTCATGAGTAGTGAACGGACAAATAGAACTGATTTTGGTTGATTTTAAACTGGATACGAGCTTGCATTGTTTGCATTTGAATTTTTGTAAAGTTTATGTAACGATTTACATGCCACCTATTGTCGTACATTAAAATATTGTCATTTCTGTATGACATCACTCAGTTTTTGAGGTCAGTCTGCTATCGTCGGGTACATCCAGGGTTAATGAGGTCATTCTTTTCTACCCCTGAAATGAAATCATTAATACAAATAATTAAATCATAATTCGGTTCAGATCTTCGTGATTTCTAAAAAAAAAGACTCAGGGCATTATTTATGGAGGGTGACGACATTGATTATAATCCCATAAAGCGAAATCCAGTTGACGTCACACCATAATATTCTGTCTGCTAAAGTGTGTCAGGTTGGTTAGAGGACTGGTGTCACAAAATATAAATTTCAAACCCAGGCAACTACAAGTTTTCCCATTCAATTGGGCCAATGGGGTTTCCCAAATTTAATAGTGCAGTTGATGGCACACATATTACATTAGAATATTGAAGGCACACCACCAAACAAAATATGTTACAAATGTATAAAATAATGACATAACAATGACCATGTCTCAATTCAATCACAAATCGACTTAGTGCGAAGTTTGGGACTGTTTAATTGAACACAGGGCAGTACTCGCAGGGATCCACATCTTCTGCCATCCAGTGGAAGAGCATTTAATTGTTCTGTCATTACATGTAGCTGGGATAGATGAACAAAAATATACAGTGTTTGTAGTTAATATTCGACAGAGGCATAGGAGAATTTCCTGTGGCACCCCTAATGATTTCTTAAAACATTTAGTGGGCCATGGCACTTACGAGCATGTCTACTAAGTGACCCTGCTTGCTTAGTTCAGTGTATAAGGAAATTGTGGAAGCACATGGGTGCTTCACCGTGACAACATACCTGATCACAATGCTCTGAGCATCTGAGAGTTCCTTGTCAAAAATGAATATATCTTGTAACATCAGTCCTGCAACCGTTCTTACACATCTTGTATGCAGTATATATTATGTTGACAAAAGTATTCACTCACCTTCTTTGACTCACATATTAAGTGACATCCCATTCTTAATCCATAGGGTTTAATTTGACGTTGGTGCACACTTTGCAACACTAACATTTAAACATTTCCTAGGATGCTTTTCCACAAAGTTTTAAAGTGTGTTAATGGGATTTTTTAACCGTTCTTCAAGAAACACATTTGTGAGGTCACATGGCATGGCTCGCAGTCGGGTTGAGGTCAGGCCTCTGTGCAGGTAATCCAGTTAATCCACACCAATGTTTCTCATTTACGTCTTTTGGGGAATTGCTTTGTATACCTGCAATCATATTGGTGCAATCCCCAAACAGCTCCCACAAAATTGGGAGAATGGAATTAGCCAAACTCGACTGATACGCTGAAGCATTTCACTGGACCTCATAGGAAAATAGTTTTGAAAATTCCAAGCCACACATGCAGCTATGCAAAGAAAAATGGCAGCGTGAAAATGGCATTATAATAACTATATTATTTTGTATTTATCTACAGTTTAACCACTTTGACCACAGTCAATGTTTTTACTGAACTACTTTTGTAAAAATGTAAGCGCAATGTAAAAATAATGTTTTTTTTATTACCCGTAAAAAAAAAAACAATAAAAACAAAACTGTACATTGGTAGAGATGTCCAAAGTCACAATAAGTATAGCCACAAATTTGAAACTTGTACATATTGTTGACAGAAGTGGCAACAGAGTGAGCAAGCATTGACCATAGCTAAAAAAAACAACAATGTACCATCACTGGATGAATATATATGGCAACTTAATATTTTTTTTGTTGTTGAAAAGGACAAAATTTAAACTGTACCCGTGCACATGTTCTGAAGATGCAACAAACACAATCATGCGCGGCACTATAGGACCAAAAATCATGATTTTACAGTTGAGAAAATAATATTCATTCCATAAAACACGTTAAAACATTCATTTTAACAAACAAACTGATTGTGTTTTACAGATTGTTCAAATCAGTATCGTTTCAAAAACCCTTTGAGAAGTTCCATGTTAAGTCATAGTTTTACATCAGATTTCTGATGAAGATTGAAAACAACAGCCTAAAAATCTAAATAAGAAGCTGACGAGGGGGTAAAATAAAGGGGAAATAAAACCCAACATAAAGGTCAAAACATTCCCTTCACAAGAGCCATGAAATTCGATGGGGTTGGAAGAAAAAAAAACATTTTAAATGTGTGTTTGCATTTATGTCCCTAAAAATGCTGCTGTCCCAAATATTGGCAGTTGAAAACAGGATGTGCACTTGACATTAAAGAAGGTACAGGGGGGGGGGGCACGGGCAGATGAATTGAGGCAATTCTACTCATCTGTTTTATCCGCTTCTTTCTTATCCTTCTTTCCATCTGCTGCAGCCGCCTGCAAAAGGAGAATGAAATCCATGAACGTGGCACTTTTTCCTTTTTTTTTGCCAAGAAAACAAAACAAAACATGATCATTCAGGATTAAACTTGAAGCTACCTCTTCAACTTTGGCCTCCCCGTTTTCAGCAGGGTCCTCTTGTTTTTCATCCTGAGGTTCCTCTTTCTTCTGTTCCGGTTTGCCCTTGGGCACCTCCTTCACATTTTGGCTCTTAGGCGCCTACAATGTTAGAAATAAAGCAATTAGCAATTATCAAGTGTCATTTGACACTTGTCCTTAAACAATACGTACGTTCTTTGTTGGCGCTGGTTTAGTTTCTGTCTCCGTTTTAGTTTCTGCCTCTTTCTATGAAATAAACACACGTGCACACTGAATTGTTAAACCCACACCACCGGTGCAGTACATTAGAGGGAAATAAAAGGAAAAACTCACAGCTAACAATCGTGGAGACTTTCGCTTTGGCTGAAGAAGGACAACACGTGTTAATGACAAAATATATACTTCACATCAAAATAAATGTTCCTGTGCATCTTTTTGTGCTGCTTTGAACAGCTGTGTCATTTCTGTCGATAATTGTCGCTGTCATCTTTGTTGGCATCTCCCTCACATGATTAATAAATATTTCTATGTATTTTTTTAAACACAATCAAACTCAACAACTAAAGTAAATGGAAGACGACTTGGAAGAAGGATAAACAACATTTCTATCATTGTCACGACAATTAATGATCGCCCACTTCAATAGTCAATAATAAAAATGGTGAAAGAGCCAGGTCATGAGCCACCTCATGTGTTAGTACATGAGCCACCTCATGTGTTAGTACAAGCATCGGTGGTAACATTGCTACTGTTTGGAGTTCTATTGAGTGGTCATGCAGACGTTGCACATCATTGATATCAAGCAGAATCCTTGCATCTCTAAAACGCTCTCTTTTCAAGGAAACCCAAAAATGGCATGTGTGTTGATCCATTAACGTGGCATCGGCAAAATAGCAAACTGTTTTCAACTCGTAAGATTGGGTAAGAATTTGTAAGAAAAAATAAAAATAAATCACTGACCCATATGGGGCCAGACCAATCGCTGTACAATAGAGTCTAATTCTAAGAGTTTAGATTTGTGAAAAAATATGAAGTTGCCCACATTTGGACACAGGGTTCCACCAGACAGTGACGGAGTGAAGATTTTAGCTTGGCTTCTTTAGATTCATACCCATGTTTGTTGGTTAGATTGTCACATTTCACTTGGACTACATTACAACGGGAAACTTCACAATAAGATGCAGGACAAATAGGTGTACACTATAAGGTAGGCAAGAGGAATAGACTCTTATAAGACCTATCTATACCTAGCCTACAAGACCTTTCTCTGGCGTCTGATTGGCTAAAATAACCAAACACAACGTTTCAGCTCCACTTGCCGTTTTGGCAAGAGCTTCCAGCCTGAGGGGAAATTTCACATGGACACAGTAACTTTAAACACCTGTTGTGTGGATTCAAGATGAGCTTATTATTCGATAACTAAGATTGATTGTGGAATTGACTAATGGCCAACATTAAAGTGACTGCTGCAATCAGAGGCGTTGTTGATTCGGTCACAACTAGAGCATCAGCTCCTTACAGGACCTTTGTTCTGTTGGCTTTGAAAATGAGTTTAGAACAATTAGAAGATTCTCCCTCCCGTTACAAATATTCAAAGAATAAGAATGAATCACCTAATTACAGTGTGCCTTATTATGTGATTTTACACCAAACTTATTATAACCTCTATTTTACTTTCTTCTAGGTAGAAAGAGACTCATATAGATACTTCATTCATTTTTTTGTATTTCTCTTGTTTTGAATATTAATAGTAATATAACTCATAGTTTTACATCAGATTTCTGATGAAGACTATAGGTAACAGCCTAAAAATCAAAATAAGAAGCCGATGAGGGAGGAAAATGCATGCCTGCTTTGCATTGTTTTCATTATGGAGACTGCCGGAACATAAATTTCCCTTTTGGATGTGTAAAGTATGTATCTATCTTGTTTCGTCAAACGCCTATCCAAAGTGTGGATGGAGTTTTTTGTTAACCGGAGAGGAGGGGATTCGCGGAGTTCATGCTTCAGTTTCAATAGAGCATTTTGGGAATGCCAACGTGCCAACGGGAGGAGAAAATTCCCCCCAAAAGAGCAGCAGTAGCAAATGTTCATTGGGTGCGAGTAACAGCATTGTAATGGAAAGCATTCACTACAAACCGCTGGGCATGCATCTGCTGGAGCCTCTGTGCCCTGTGACGAAAGGAGGGAGAGAGAAAATATTAAAAGCAGGAACAACAAAAACTCCTATCGTTAAGTGGGCGTGTGATGCAAAAGGGGGGGATGGGCACCGCTCCCTTCCCTCAAGTCATAAAGACATTATGCAATGTTTTCTTAGCGGCAATCGCTCCAACCTAATTACACATTTTAGATGGAGTAGTTTTAGCACGATAGATTTAAAATGGAAGCGTGCATGCGCCACATTTAACGAGCCCCTTCTACCACGCGTCAACGGCGATTTATGAAATCAAAACCATCCAGAGAGGGAAATAGATTCCAGACGTGACTGTACAGGCTTTTCTTATGAAAGGGAGAGGCGTGTCCTTTTAGGGCTGCCATGGCGCTCGGAGGGAAAGGACGGTGGTGACGCGCATACAAGCGATGTTTCTCCACGACGCGCCGTCTCTGCACGTCGAAATGTATTTAACGTGTAATTATTAACGTTGCGCTCGTTGGTACTTTTTTTTGTAAGCTGCATAGATACTGCCATGCAAGCTACGTAAATGAGACGTTGGTGAACAATCTCGCGATGCGTTTCCCCCAAATGGCAACCTGTGTCTCAACTGACGAAGGTTACACCTCTTTGTCTCCTTGCGGACTCCACTGTTTGTTTTCTAGTTCCTACGTTTAAAAAAAACCGCAATCATATTGCTTTTAAAACACACAACCCCACGAAGGAAAAAGGCGGCACTCAGTATGGCTCACGAGGATCGACGACGCGGAAATACACATTTAATTAATGATTTGAAAAAAAAGACACTCGGAGATGTGGGAATAAATAAGTTGGCTGAACGCAACATACCTTCGTTTTTCCCATTGTTGTCAAGCTTGTAGAGAGCCTTTGCCACTTAGAAATAAGTCCGCGCACACCACACCTTGAAGGTATTTACCTCCAAAACACTCTGCCTGTAACTTCAAATGAACGTCCGAGGAGTACCAGAACGAGACGAAACCGGATTGGACCTCTAGTTTAACGTGAGTTTAACCTTAGCCTACCGACGTAGCAGAAAACGTCATGTCCCGCCTTCATCTTGCACCAATTGGCTTAGAGGAGGAGGCAACATGTT
Source organism: Hippocampus zosterae (assembly GCF_025434085.1). Lineage (NCBI taxonomy): Eukaryota > Metazoa > Chordata > Actinopteri > Syngnathiformes > Syngnathidae > Hippocampus > Hippocampus zosterae. The sequence continues at coordinate 20,788,613 of NC_067460.1, read as the reverse complement.
TTTGAACCATAGCAACTTACCTGTGTGGACAGGACCACACGCCACTCACCTTTGTATTTCTATCGATCTAATATTATATTGAACTGTGTGCAGTTCTTTTCTGAAACATTTATTATGTGCAATAAAACCCTTCATCCCCTCCCGCCCCACGTATGTGTGGATACACCCCACGCGACCCCACACAGACAACCATCAATCCCAAATGTGAAAATAAGGCTATGTAGGCATTAATATAAACATTAAGCGGGATGTCCGATGGTGGTAGTGACTGAGTGAACGATCATACTGTATCAATACAGCAGAAGGCAGTGCACTCCATCCTCTAAGTGGCGGTAGTGCACCCAATTCGAACAACCAGGACTATAAATCCGTTTGCGAAGAAGGCAAGCCAACAGTTAACATGGCGGCCGGTTACGCTTGGTTTCTTGTGCTGGGGTCGGTTTTTATTTGCAATCTCATGAAAACACTCTTGCCGAGCATTTCTTCGATTGTAAGTATAGCGGGCGCATAAATACATTATACGGCTGCGTGTGCTCTTTGTGATAGAATGCTTGTCGGAGTAAGAGCTATGTTTTGGAATTGACTTGAAGATGAATGTCTCCAGCTCTCCAAGATGGTGCAAAAAGATGCTGAACAGGAGAATGAGATGAGGGCTGAAATCCAGGCGATGAAGAAAGAGCAGTCTTCAATTAGTATGATGGATGAATTTGCTCGATATGCCCGATTAGAGCGCAAAATAAACAAGATGACGGATAAGCTCAAAACACATGGTAACTGCTGGTTTTCCTCAGACCATCTCATATATATATATATATATATATATATATATATATATATATTACACACACACACGGACTCCCAACTTCAGATGTCACTCATTATGTCAACTTGTCTACTACAGTAATTACACTTTATAGAACTAGTTCATTTCTTTACATTCTTTTTTTTATGCAGTGCCTGTAATTCATTTCAATGGGGGAATTGATTTAATATTCAAGTACATTGAGTGAGGAGCCTGGTTATGATATCTCTACCTGTAAATCAAGGTATCACTAATTTATGTCATTGTTTTGGTTCATTCTTCCCCCAAACCATGAGTTGAATGACCCACTGTCCTACTTCCCACTTAAGGCACAACTGCCTGTTGACTAACAGACACCGGGTGCACTATTCGACAGGTGAAGAAATTGTTTTCTCCTTTTGACAGTGAAATCAAGGACTGCACAGCAGGCCAAAATGAAATGGGTTGTCAACATTGTCTTTTATCTACTGCAGGTAGATCAACCTCTTCATTTCAGACATTAAGATAATTTAGGTTTACTGGAGTCCAATTTGAATGCATGTAAAAAGTGGTGGTGATTGATCTAACTTTGTGTATGTATTTTTGGTGTCTCTCAGGCTGCTTTGATGATCTCTTTAATTTGGAAGTATTACTCTGACCCAGTAATAGTGGTCCCCAGTAAATGGATTGCCCCTGTTGAACGTCTTGTCGCTTTCCCAACTGGAGTTGCAGGTAATCATCTCACTGATTGCATTTGCAGTGTTTTCACTGCCATTCTACATTATCGAGGAATCCTGAAACGGATCTTTTGTTTTTCCAGGTGGAGTGGGAATTACATGCTGGTTGGTAGTTTGCAATAAGGTGGTAATGCTGGGACTGCATGCCTTCAACTAGAAACTGGTGATCCAATAGTAAAGTTCCAGTAAATATTCTGGTTAATGTTCATCTACAAACACCTGTACGCCATCATTTGGTCTGCATGGGGAAAAACACAAGCATGCACATGCAGCACATTTAGTGTTGACTGTTCTGCTGTTTTTTAGCACTGGTAAGTTTACAATTTGTTGCTTTGTATTTTTTTTATGAACAAGTTATGAAAAGGCTTTTAATAAAAACGTCTACAAAATCATACCTTAATTTATTGAGAAAGAGCTTTTGGTAAAAATTGTGTACTTTTAAAATCCATCCATCAATTATCCGAACTGCTTATCCTCACAAGTGCCACGGGCCTGCTGGAGCCTATCCCAGCTGTCTTCAGGCAGTAGGCGGGGTACACACTCAACTGGTTGCAAGGCAATTTGTTATTTTTTTTCCCAACATATTTCAAAACCTGTCATTAATTATGTATTTATTTTTAATGGAAAAACATTAAACATTTAAAGGAAGAAAATGAGCTATTCTATTGATAAGAACACAATTTATGAGAAATACTGAATAGAATACTGATAATAAATGAAAAACACATTCGTCATTTTAACTGAGCCACTTTGTACCTTATTTATTTGAGGGATCCAGACCATCCATACTTTGCATGACTGGCATACTGTATATTGTTGGCAATACTGGCAAAACCATGTTAATTGACAATAAAGTTGTATTCAATTCAAATTCATATGTCATGGAGTAGGGTATTTGTGTTTGGGACGTTTCCACGCGGGCTGAGGAGTGTGATCGATCTGTAATTGGAACACACCGTCCAGCCCCCCTTCTTAAAAAGAGGGACCAGTTTTGAGCAGTTTTATCGACAATAACCCTTTTTTTCCCGACCGGGTCCGTCTGTTCAAAATCTCAACCCAAAAAATCAGCGTCTTTCTTCGTCAACAACGCGGTCACGTGATATCACACTCATTTACGGCCGTTGGTGACATTTCTCCTCGCTCTTTGTTTTGACTTAATGACACCATAAAGGCTCGAGGTCGGGGGTTGGAGGCAATCAGGTTTGAAGTGCGGCAGCTTTGTTAGCGTTTAAAGCTAGTGCCCGTTGTATGTTCTTCTTTCGACAGCAAGGAGGTGATGAATGTGAACCTGCCAGACTTGGCACCGAAGACTGGGGAGAAAGGTAATGCTGTAATGTGCAATGGAAAGGCATCGACAACGTGCCCTCTGCCTACAGTCTTTACAGGGCCGACCAAGTCCCCTGTACACAAAACCTTAGATGACAAACTGGTTCCATATCGAAAGAGTGGAGGTAATTTATTATGGTGCCAAGCCGTTTTGGAATGTCACTGCTACTGCTATCCGCAATAAACCATGAATTTTAGATTACAGACCGAAGTTGCCTCCGATCAACGAGAAACCAAAGACTTACGAACTGTCAACAAACCTCACCATTAAAGATCTCAAGCGACAAAATGGTAACCTCCAGCTGCAATTGGTAGTATTCAAGACGCAGTCCAAAGTGATGAAGAATGTCCTACATCGCCACTCGGTGGCAGTCCAGGAATACCAAAGATTAGAAGGCAGTCTATCTCAGGTCGGTGGAGTGTAATTCATTTCGCAGTTATCTCCCCACACTCTCTCCACTTCATAGAATTATTATTTTTATAAATGTAAAAAGAGCGGACCCGCTGTAAATTCAAAAAAATGACCACCACAACGTAAGTTTGGAAACAAGTGACTATGTGTATGGCTCAGTCGAGAATTGGGGGACAATTTTGGGACCCAACACGTTGGGGAAAACAGACCATTTATTTCTTTCAAGAAAAAAACGGATGCTAAACCACACTATTTACATCATACTACAGGTGGGCTGTATTCATCATCTGTCATGTAGGTCAACATTTGATCATTCAGAAATGCTCAGAGCACTTTTAGAGTGAGTTACCTTCAGTGCAGTTTTTTTTAACTTAAAAAAAAGTTCTCGTAAAATATAGTATGAATTTGGTTGCCACTTTGTATTGATTCTTACCATGCTTCCTGGAATGCGGCAACAGGTAAAAAAGTTGGAATGGGGCCAAATATACTTAAGCAAGCCACTGGACCTGAAGTCTGACTTCATGATTCATGATGCCTTGTATGATTCCACACAGAAATACACGTTTCATCAGAATATCTCAATACATCTGCGTTCTAGATACAAGATCAGCACATCAATGAGGTCAAGGCCATGAGGAAGTTGCTTGGCAAGACGCGCAGCAGCTGTGACACGCTGGCGAAAAAGCTGCAGGAGTCAGAGAAGGAGTTGTTGGACTCAAAAGACAAGATCCTGCAGCTTGAATCGCAGATCTTCCAAAATCCCACCATGCTGGAAAGGGAAGAGCTCAGCCGCAGGTTGGATGAGGCTACCGTAAATCTGAAGGAGAAAAACAAGCGGATATGGGTATGTTTAGGAGCAGCATGGCTCAGGAGGTAGAGTACCAGACTGTATATCGGCACTATGGAATGCGTGTGGGGGTTCAAAGAACTGTCAATTACTTCACCGGATATCAGTAGGATGTGAATGTTTTCAGTTATCCTTTTATTGGACTGGTATGATTTTTTTTGTCATGCTAATTGGTAGCTTTCCCATGTTACAGCAAAGCTATAAGGGTGTTTCCGTCTCGGATACATTGCAAAGGCCTGTTGCAGCAACAGAATTGAGACGCAGTTCATGAGCGTCGTTTCTTTGGCCTCCCCCAACTTTTCTCAAGACATGAAAAACATAATTGGAGGACAGATTAATCTGTATGTCGGGAACAGGTGTGCTCATGATGTTCAACGGTGTGCGATTGTGGTTATTGATTCACTTTTTGTTTCATCCTTTGTTTTAGGAGTTGGAGAAGAATAACAAATTGCTTCAAAGCACCCTCCATCGCCACATAGCAGGAGAGCAAAGAAAGCTGTCCAAGACCAACGACGTGTTCTTCTCTCTGCAAGCACGCGTTTATGAGTTAACCAGAGAAATTAAAGTAGGTTTAAACCAGCTGTGTCTCATATTACCACAATCACCACATTTATTAGGATATGTGTAATTTCACCTTAATCACACTCGGCTAACTGATTCTAAGCTTTGTGAAGGTATGTCAACTCGTATATTGGTGTTGTTTTGTTCAAACAGGAACGAAAAAAAGAACTGGAAGACCACAACATACCCACTCTGCGATTCGAAGTTTCGACAAACAAAAAAGGTCTAGTAGCTTAGCACAACCCCACTTTGCTTGTTGTTACAGTCATGGCTGATATGCGAGGCTCATTTTTGATTTGCAGAAACATTTAACAAGATAGTCCAGACTGAGGAAACAATCCCTATAACGAGTGGGAATGCATATTCAATCAAGTCAGGCTCTGCCGAGCCTGCCGATGGGATCCAACAATGGCTGAGATCAACCAGCACAGTATGTGATTCAAATAACATTTGCAAAGTCTTTAGCATTTCTGTGACGCACTCGTTCACCCACAATTATAGCATTTTATTATTTTCCATTCATTTGTGGGGAGAATAGTCTCAGGGTGAGAATACTACTGATTGTTGTCGAATGTTTTCCAGGATCATGTACCAGGGGGGTCAATAGCAGTTAGATACCTGAAGACCAAGCGGAATGTGGAAGTTCCAAAGAAGTGTACAGGTAAGCCACTAATGTTGCCAGTAGTTCACTGTGCTCAACATAAATACACCCAAACAGATTTGTTAAAAGTAGCATCAACACGTAACGGAGTTGTAATATTTGGATCAGCATCAACCTATGAATGCACATGCGATGCATTTACAGTATGTGAGGATATATGGTAGGTAAATAGTTTCAAGAAATGGGTACCGGTAGGGGCGGTCCAGTGGTTAGCAAGTCGACCCCACAGTGCAGAGGTACCGGGTTCGACTCCGGCCTTCCTGTGAGGAGTTTGCATGTTCTCCCCGGGCCTGCGTGGGTTTCCTCCCACATTGCAAAGACATGCATGGCAGACTGATTGAGCACTCAAAATCGTCCATAGGTGTGAGTGTGGATGGTTGTTCGTCTCTGTGTGCCGTGTGATTGGCTGGCAACCAGTTCAGGGTGTCCCCCGTCTACTGCCCAAAGACAGCTGGGATAGGCTCCAGCACCCCCCCACCTCCCGCGACCCTTGTGAGGATAATGGATGGATGGTGGTACTAGTAGTTTTAGAAACAACACACCTTTTTTTTGACTAAGGTGACAATAGCCACTGACCACCCTTAAATGCACCAAATATTTTACTTTTGTGCCTTTTGTCCTTCAAATATTTACAAAATATCCCTTCTCCCCCACACCCCCAAAAACATTTCAGACTTTCAGGAAATCCCCACTCACCAAATGGCAGGAGACCATATTGAGAGCAAGGAGGTAACGAATGCTTCACAGGAGTCCATGGAAGAGGAGCTTGATGAGGATTGGATACGCCAACAAAAATGCCCAGGCTCTTGCAGATTTGCTCAGACAATCGTCAAAACGCCCCCTCAACAAAAAGGACACAAACGCACCCAAAGTCGCCGTAAGTACGTGTTCAGTCCAGTGACTACAAATCTGCACTTGGGAAAACCAGCTTACAGCAGATTGGACCAGAAGTCACGTGAAAGTCAGACTCATAGACAAGCACCAACATGGAAATCAGAGGAAGAAGATACTCCCTCACATGACTACCAGAATTCCCAACCTGATTTGGATCCTTCTGACTCAAGTCTTGTCGACAGTTTTGAATCTTCTCAACAAAAAGAACACAAACGCACCCAATTTCGCAGTAAGTACGTGTTCAGCCCAGTGACTACAAATCTACACTTGGGAAAACCAGCTTACAGTGGATTGGACCGGAAGTCACGTGAGAGTCTGACTCGTAGACGAGCACCAACATGGAAATCAGAGGAAGACGATACTCCCCTACATGACTACCAGAATTCCCAATCTGATCTGGATCCTTCTGATTCAAGTCTTGTTGACAGTTTTGAATCTCCCCGTGGGACATATACATGGAGATGATATTTCTATTTTTGACCTGTGCTTGCCAACTCATCAGCAAGGAAAGTAACTATTAGCTCTCCTGGTATTAAGATATCCTTTATTTGTCCCACACTGGGGAAATTTACAGCCTCCAGCAGCAAGAATGTTAGTAGTGGTTGTTACCATAATGTACTATACTTTTTTTGTGTATGTCGGTGTTAGGATTTGTTAAAATCCATCTAATTTTGATACTTATGTCATGTTTTACTTATTATGTTGGCATGCCAACTAAACACATTGTTGTTGTTAGTTTAGTGGGACAGCACGCAAGTCTTAATTTGCCCAAAATGTTTTTGTATAAATGTGATTGAAAAGTAAAATAAAACTTAAAAACCTCATCATTTGTTTTGAGACTTCAGCTCAGTTACCATCAATGCGATTAAGTCCAAAGGCTCGATATTTGTAAAAAAAAAAAAAAAAGAGAAAAAAAGTGCATTTTCTTTTACGCCCCCATTGCACTGGACGATTTGGTGGTTGATATCATAGTTCTCTTAACGTTACGCCGTAACTTTTTGCTAGTGGTGTCTGGGGGCGGGGCTAACAAACGGAAACGCCTCGCCTAATTTCACATCAAGTTACCCATGCAGCATGACCTAATTGTTGAGAGGGGGGCGTCGCGGCCGCGCCCACCCGCCAACTGTTGACATCATACCACTTGTATGATGTCGCCCGCGTCGTCCACCTGTAATAAGAATAGGCGTCGTCTGTATCTGTGCTCTGATATGAGGTTACAACCGATTGCGTCATTAAAAGCGACACTGAAGTCGGATTTGGAGCTTCACAGCCATGTAACGTGAGACGCAGATTTTCATTGGCGTCTGGCCGCCTCTCTTGCATCTGCGTTGAATTTTTTTTTGTTGCAATGCATCTGTAGAAGGGAGAAAAAGCTGCTGCAAGGGAGCGATGAGCGTGAACCAGCGGGACTTTGTACTGAGGTCAGGGGCCGAGGGGGATGCTGGACGGTGCATCAGAGACTCATCCCAAACATGCTCTCTGCCCAGACTCCTCAACGGCCAGCGCTGCTCTTTGCAAACTAAGTCATATGCATACAAAGCCCAAGAGGACAAACTGAATCCTTACAGGCGAAGTGAAGGTATTCAAACATCGCGCACTTCGCTATAAATCTGTACACGTCATTAAATTAACTACCGTGTAAAAAACAAAAAAAAAAACAAATATGTCATCCATTTAGCCTCGAAGCTGAAATTGCCACCAATTAGGGACACCGCAAAGTTGAGGGAGCTGTCTGCAAACAACATTAAGGAGCTTAAAAACCAGAATTATGTGCTGCAACAGCAACTGAAAGATTCCAAGACCGAGAACAAACTACTGAAGAACGTTCTGCATCGCCACACGGTGGCGCTGCAGCAATATCAAGAATTGGATGGGAGCATTTCTCAAGTGAGTGGCCTTTTGTATTGTGTTGTTTTGACATAAAATGATGCTCGGAACCACCAAAGGTGGCAAAATACTAACACTCTGTATTTAAATCAGACATGTATGAAAATTACCGTGGAAAAACTACGAGTAGAGATTCAATTCATTTCAGTAAATGTACTGTAAAAATGAAATGTTACTGTCATTTACATAGAATACCCGTTTTGAAAACATGTCTCAATGGGGAAAAAAGCAGGAAGCGAAAAAAAAAAGAACATGCTTCACTGAATCCAGCTGCCAATTCTGTGTCAGCTATTTGAACAAAGTAGGAAATATAGATTTGTTTTCAAACGCGTAGGGACAGAAAGTAAAACATACTCAGAAAGCATAATCAAGCAAGGTACTTGGAAAAATATCTGCTGAGGCACATTAACAAAGTATTTGCACATCAATGTACTTCCCGTGAATATAGAGAAGTACACAGAAAGTAGATTCATAAAAAATAAAATACAATTGTCCACTCATGGTGTCGTGGTTTAATTGCCTGACATCCGTGCAAGCCACATGAGTTCTTTTCTCACTCAGTGACAGTGTGAATATGAGTATAAATGTTTGTTTTGAGGCGGCCCGGTAGTCCAGTGGTTAGCACGTCGGCTTCACAGTGCAGAGGTACCGGGTTCGATTCCAGCTCCGGCCTCCCTGTGTGGAGTTTACATGTTCTCCCTGGGCCTGCGTGGGTTTTCTCCGGGTGCTCCGGTTTCCTCCCACATTCCAAAAACATGCGTGGCAGGCTGATTGAACACTCTAAAAATTGTCCCTAGGTGTGAGTGTGAGCGTGGATGGTTGTTCGTCTCTGTGTGCCCTGTGACTGGCTGGCAACCGATTCAGGGTGTCCCCCGCCTACTGCCCGGAGACAGCTGGGATAGGCTCCAGCAACCCCCGCGACCCCTGCTCACCCCCCACCTCAGAATCTGAGTGAGGATCAAGCGGTTCGGAAGATGAATGAATGTTTGTTTTGTCTTGTCATGTGCTCTCTGATTGACTGGCGACCACTCTTATGTGTGGGCTTCCTGAGCCCAAACTCAGCAGAGTTTCAAATCTGCAAGACGTGCGTGTATTCCTCGTCGATATTCCCAGACATCTCTTTGGATTTTCTAGATACAAGACCAGCACAGAAACGAAGTCAAAACTTTGCGGAAGTTGCTCGCCGAGACACGCTCGAGCCGTGATAAGCTAGCAAGGAAGCTGCAAAGCACAGAGAGGGAGTTGTTGGACTGCAAAGACAGGATCAGTCACCTCCAGTGGAGGGTCAACCGGAACCCTAACCTGCTGGAGAAGGAGGAACTCACCCGTAGGCTCAGTGAGTTCATCATACAACTGGAGGAGAAAGACAGGAGGATACAGGTACGTTTTAGGGGCAACATGGCTCACGGGGACACCAACATGCACGACCTTGAATTGAATTGAATACAACTTTATTGTCAAATGTGCTGTACGTATGTGTCACATAAAGTACAGCACAGATGAAATTTCTTCCCTCTCAACATAAAACAAGTACCTTAGGTACAATTGTACTATCTCATAAGATCTATTTCAAGAGATGTGTGCCTTTACATTGATAATACTGAGATTCGTTTTTAGTATTTTTGTGCAAAACTTTCACAACACCATTCGATTTGTATATCACTAGAATGTCATTCTGGCAGCGCGGTGATCCAGTGGTTAGCGCGTCAACCTCACAGTGCAGAGGTACCATGTTCAATTCCAGCTCCGGCCTCCCTGTGTGGAGTTTGCATGTTCTCCCCAGGCCTGTGTGGGTTTTCTCCGGGTACTCCGGTTTCCTCCCACATTCCAAAAACATGCATGGCAGGCTGATTGAACACTCTAAATTGTCCCTAGGTGTGAGTGTGAGCGTGGTTGGTTGTTCGTCTCTGTGTGCCCTGGGAGTGGCTGGCGACCGGTTCAGGGTATCCCCTGCCTACTGCCCGAAGACGGCTGGGATAGGCTCCAACATCCCCCGCGAACCTTGTGAGGATAAGCGGATTGGAAAATGGATGGATGGATAGAAGCGGCATTCTGTAGCAGCATTAACCTCCAGAAAGTTACTCCTAAATATTATAGACACGTCTGACAAGAGTTGCTGAAAATATAACAGACTGCATAGACTAGGAATAATGTATAAGACAGAATTGTGGAGATGGTGTCTGTTTTGACCATTTCAGTTTTTTGGACATTTTGAAGGTGGCACGGTGGTTGACTGTTTTAACACGTCTCCCTCAAAGTTCAGAGGTGCAGGCTTTGATTTCGGGCCCAGCCTTCCTGTGTAGAGTTTGCATGTTCTCCCCGTGTTTGCGTGTGTTTTCTCCGGGTACTCCGGTTTCCTCACACATTCCAACAACATGCATTGCAGGCTAATGGAACACTCTTTAACTTGTCGCTAGGTGTGAGTGAGAGCTCCAATGGTTGTTCATCTTTGTGTGCCCTGCAATAGGCTAGCAACCAGTTCACGGTGCACCCCGCCTACTGCCCGAAGACAGCTGGGATAGATTCCAGCACACCCGCAACCCTCGTGAGGATAAATGGATTAGAAAATGGATGGACATTTTCTGTATGGTTAACCCAATTATGTAGTTGGGTGTGAGTCACACCCCCCACCTCAGAATCTGAGCGTGTCGACATATCCGGACAGTTACGACAGTTAGTTAATATGGCTTAGTTCATTTCCACCACTAAATTGTGCAATTTGCTCGCTAGTTATGCTTGCACCCCAAAAATGCATCTTCACTAAAACGACAACATGTCGTAGCTGGAGATTTTGGACGAAAGCAAGAAGAACAAAGCCAACAAGGAGCGAGGCAAAATGGAGGAGGAGAAGACGCCGACGTCTCCCATTCGGGTTGAAGTTTCCGTTTTAGAAATTCCCAAGGGAGGAGGCCGTGGAGGGTGGGTGGTAACTAAGGCCACGTTACACTATCGGGCAACATCGGATTTTTGGATAAATGCGATGTTTTTATGTACTACTTCACATTACAAAAACAAATGCGACTTTTAATGTAAACGTAACTAATGCATGACAAAAAATCTGAAAAAAATCAATATTCTCAATAACTGCGCAGATTCATGCCGGATTGTCAGTGGTTTAGCCAACACTCCCCCGCACACGCAGTGTTCACAACCCTTGCATGGTGTAGAACGCACCTACGTACCTGCAGATGCAAATCTGTAATTTGTTGTTTGTGGTTTTGGTCTCTATGTCTCGGGACTATATAGGACTGCCTTCATGTTGGTGTTGAATATCTTGATACTCAACTCAACTGTATTTCTTGAGCACTTTCAAACAGCCATCGCTGCATACAAAGTGCTGTACATGGAGCCATTTAACATATACAACAAACAGTAAAGCAAATCGGTAATAAAGACGGCAGAAACACTGTTCTAGACGGACAAAGTTATGGATTTCCAAATAGGTCGCAATGTTTGAGGATGACCATCCAGTACTACTATGAAAATGCTCATTTTCTGTTCGGAGCTAAATTTTTCTTTGTGTGTCTCTTTAAATGCGTGGTGTAGTTCCCCCAAATTTAGTCAGTTGCATTTTTTAACAACTGGACATTATTATCGTTGCATTTACACACACCTTGATTGGCCTTCTGTATTTCATTAGAACAGTGGTTCTTAACCTGGGTTCAATCGAACCCGAGGAGTTTGGTGGATCGTCTCAGGGGTTCGACGAAGACTCTGCCATACAAGTAAATTAAAAAAAAAAACAACTATAATTATGACTTGAAATTTTATTTACTTTTTTTCAATTTTTAATAAATTAGTTTTTTAAATGTTTTGAATTTGTTAAAAAAATCATATTCATATTTTTCGCTAATGAAGGGTTCAGTGAATGTGCATGTGAACTGGTTGGGTTCGGTACCTCTTAAAAGGTTATCCACTGCCATTAGAATATGCAGGTGTACCTAATGTTGTGGCCGGCGATTGGAGCATTGTTCAAACAATTCTGCCGCGGAGTGTATCAAAATGTCATTCAACTTGTTCCTGAACATGTTTTTGTATGTTCTCATCAGTGGGTTGGCACCATTCATGTCGACATCCATTAGTGTCTGAATTTGCAACTGCATTCATAGGAGGGCAATAGTACATGTGTTCCATTCACCATTCCGTTTGTGCTGAGTGGTAATAGATGCAAGCCTTAGTCGAATTCCTGATCAGTGGAAATTACAATCATTTAAAAGAAATTATTCTATGATTTAATTTTTATTTGTTTTTTTCCCCCCATTTTGTATTGTAGTTCTTGGAGAAGAGTAACATGTTGCTTCAAGGTTCACTCAATCGCCATGTAGCAACAGAATACAAAAATATGTCCAAGACCAATGAGATGTCTCTGGGTCTACAAAGCACAGTGTCTGAATTATCCAAGAAAACTCAAGTAAGTTGAAAGTAGTGTGCGAGTTTCATTACTGATAAAAAAACAAAAACAAAACAACAACATTGGTTTGTCAATATAGTATTTATGGTAATTTCTATTTTTAATTCTGTTTTTCAAGCTTGACAGAACAAGAGAAGCAGAGACGAATAGTATAAATACTATCCGATCACGAAAACATGGAAGAAAAGGTACAGTTCCATAAAGACTTGCTTTGCAGGTTTTGTTTCCTTGTTGTCAGTGGCGTTTGACACAAATTTGTGATTTTGCAGCCAAACAAAGCAAGATGGTCCAGACGGAGAAACTAAGCTCAACAAACAGTGAGGCCGACAGTCGGATCAAGTCGGACCTTTCCGGGACTGACGAAAGGGTCCAAAGGTGGCAGAGACCTGCCAGCTCGGTACGCTATTTAAATAATTGCAGTGTTTGACCTTTGGCTCATTATATGCATGTCTGAGGCACAATTATTTGGTCTAGTAATATCAAGAAATTAATATTGTTAATGTTTTTCAGGATTATGTACCACACAAATCTCGTCCAACTGAACAAAGGAGAAAGAACAGCCAGAGGCATTCTGATAAAAAATCAGGTGAGCCACTTATACGCTACGCTGGTCCAAATTATTTTCATTTGTTTATTTTGCCACGTAACATATTGGTTCAAACCTGTAACTGGTTCGAGACAAATATGTTGCCGGGTGTTCATCATGGGGCTTTTGTCACTTACAAGAGTGATGTCTAATAATAAAAAAAAAAAAAATGATACAGTACTACATCTAAACACTAAAATTCACTGCAAACAATTAAAAACAATAAAAAACAAAATGGCAGTGAATGGGTAAAACCTGACGGCACGGAGTAAAGTGGGCATCAGACAAATAATCCAACTACCTTAAAAATGGTAAATGGGTGAAAATTATTTGAAAATGTTCATTGAGCATTATTCTCAGAAGCAGTTTTATAACACATGTCATTTTGATATTGGGGAATTTTGAAAAAAAGGTCACAAAAATGTGTGAGTTTACAAAAAAAAATCCATTTGTTAATTCCAGCCTGCGGGGATGCCCAGTATCGCCAAGAGGAAAGGCGGGACTCGTCAGAAGATACGCAGGAGTCAGATGAGAGTGACGAGGAAGAGGATGAGGAAAAGGAGAAGAGCAGGGATGAAGATGACAAGGGGGAGGAAGAGGAGCAGGAGGAGGAGGAGAACGAGGACAGAGAAGGCCAGGGGAGGCCAGAAGGGCACAACGGTGAAGGAAAGGAGGAAAAGGAGGAGCACGATGATGAAGATTACGAGGATGATGGAATGGACCAAAATGTGGAGGAGGAAACTGAGGAAACTGAGGGAAAAGAACAGAGGTCAGAGGAAACGAGGTTAGAGGAGACATTTGAGGACACCACAGGAGAACATGAGGAGGGGGAGGAATGGGACTATGACGATGAGGAGCAGGAGGAGGAGGAGGAGAATAAGGAAAATGATGAAAACGTGTATGTGGAGGTCCAGCTGGAGGAGAAGAATAAGGAGAACGAGAAGAAGAAGAATGAGGAGGATGATGATGAGTGGAAGAAGATGAAGAAAAAGAAGGAGGATGATGATGAGGGGAAGAAGAAGAAGAAAAAGAAGGACGATGAGGATGATGATGAGGGGAAGGAGGAAGAAGAGAGAGCAGAGGAAGAAGAGAAGGAGAACGCGGCAGAAGAGGCAGAGGAGAACATCGAGGTAGAGGCAAAACCGGGAGAAGAGTTCGAGGAAAGGGAAGCGGTCAAGCAAAGGAAAGCGCAAGAGATGAGGGAGGCGCTAGATGAGAGGGCGGGGGGAGAGGTCGAGGAAGACGATGGGGCAGTGGTGATTGTCGAGGACGTGAAACAACAGGAAAAGAGGAAGGAGAAAGGAGATCAGAAAGACATTCGGACATACACGCGTTGCTCTTTGTCGTGCCTTCTCAACGACACTAAGGGGGTAACTCCGCGTGAACCAAAACGATGCTCAAGGCCCAAAAATCGGCGTAAATATAACTTCACCCCAGTTACTAAGAACCTGCATCTGGGCAAGCCGGCCTACAGCGGCGTGCAGTTGAGGTATCACAAAGGGGCAAACGTGCCAGTAAAAGAGGAAACCCTTTACTGTCGCAATCGGAGACGTTCTGCAGAAATGATAGAAGACGTCTATCTGAGCGACGAACAGACCAGCCAACCGGATGCCGCCAGCGACAGCTCCGATTTGGATTCAAAACACAATGACTCCCCCTCATGGACTTAAAGCAACAAACAGTTATGGCCAATTGAACCCTTTTTTTTTTTCTTTGCCCTGGCTCGCCATTGAATTGCGTCAGCGGTAAAGAATGCCTTGTGTCCAGTTGGCTCCATTGCCTTTCTGGCATGTGTAAAGACACTTGAGGGCCCAAGACATTTTTATTGTATATATGTACATTTTGTCTTAATTCACTAACTTCCTGGTTTGTTTACATGCAACTTCCTGGTTTGTTTGAGAGCAGGATAATGCAAAAACTACCTAATTAATTTCAATGAAACTTTGGAGAGGTATGACATGGACCAAGGAGGCAATCATTAAAACATTTTGTAATTTGAATTTTTATCACCATCAGCAGTGGAGTGCAAGGCTCCAGATGAGCACCACTACCAGTCATCGTGATTCGCTTGTTGATTTTGATCGTGACAAATGTGACCTTTTGCATTAACTCAGCGAGCCTTCTTGTGACAGGTGACATTACATTTTAATGTTGCTGAGAAAACGGATTAATGGCATTCGTTATCTTGAAAAGTCATAATGAATAACAGTAAACATAAAAATCCCTTTAAAGGACATAGATATACAACAAATCAAACAAAAAACAATGTGGCGGATATTTTCCAACCTGCCAGTGATGTAAAGAACATAATTATTTTTTTAAACATTCAAACCTATTAAAACACTTTTAAGGGTATTCCTTGGTACCTGTTCTCTTACTGTCAAGAAATGGGAGCCTCAAGTGTCTGTGACGAAATAAAAAGGCTCATTTTGCACAGTCCACTAAAGAAGCCAAGCGTGCTTGCTTCAAGCTCTTGGTCACTCCAGGTTGGAATTCACTGTAAGAGAAAATGAAATATTGTATATTTAGAATCTTTAACCATACCATTTATTCTAATTTTAACCCAAAATCTACTAGATTAAATTTACATACTCTCTGTACTTGTTTCTAATTTTATTGGTTACATAAGCCAAAATGCTAGTGCAATTAAGCATCAAAGTCACGGTCATCATAAAACTTGATACAGCGACTAAAAGAACACACTAGGAGACGCAACACACAGAAAAGGTTTGCACATTAACGTTGGGCCAAGAGAATATATAATAGTGCTACACTGTATAAGGACAGACAAACAAAACTTGCTAAAATGTCTGCAATATATTGGTGGTGTGAAAGGCAAACTGCGATTTCTCGGGGGCTCTCGATAGGGCGGCCGGTAACTAACCATGCACTCAAACTAGCTCTCTGAGCCATTTCTAAGGTTAAAACAAAGTTAAAGGGCATAAGTGAACTAAGCGCCTGTGAAGACCAATTGAAAGACAAAAGCCGAAGTACTGAAAAACAGGGAAACAAATGGATTTCTTATGTTATTTTATAAGAAATTCCTTAAAGCTTTTGCACATTTTTTACAGTTAGAAAAAAAATCACTTTTTGTCAGGGAATGTCAATTAAGAATTTGCTTGAGATTATATTTTATTTTGTGCTGTTTTTTAAATGTATACAGTATATATAATTGTATATATAATGCTCATTTTATGTGTGTGTATGTACCACAAAATATTTTTGCACATTGATGTTGCAATTTTTTTTTAATCAAAATAATAAAGCGAAGGACATTTTTACAATAATTTCATACTATGCTGGTTCATTTTTGTTCCTTTTAGCAGAGCTAAGTTTATATTCATTGTTGAATTTCCCCTTTAGGGATTGTATTGATAATCCCATCACATAAACAAGGGTTCAATGAGCTACCGGTACTTATTTTTATAGGTAGGGTTAGGCCAACTGGTTTGTTAATCAGCATCAGAGGGTGTGGGTTATAATCCGGCCTCTGGCTTTTCTGTTTGTAGTTCATGCATGTATGTTTCCCCCGTGTCTGCTTGGATTTTGTCTGGGTTCCGTTTTCATCCCCTACTTGAAAAACAGGCATGGTATGTTCATTAAAGACTAAATCAGGGTTGCGCAATGATGGAAGGGGCCAAACATTTTCAGGAGCACTAGTTCCAAACCAGATGAATGACAAATGTCATTTAAAATAAGGACGCCCATCAAATCTTAACAATGGTTTCATGATGAGAAATATTTTTTGTACCAAAATGCAGATGGACTGTCAACCCAAGCTAAACACTATTCTGAGTCTAATTTCAATCTCTGGAAAAACACATTCGGAGATGTTTTTTCAGTAGGTGAAGCCTGGTTTTAATTGGTGTGGCCATCTTGAAAATGGAAGTTGTCTCTTTGTTGCACAGGAATCGCAAAAAGGACTGAGTGCAATTATAGACTGACCCTTTCATGAACTAAAGCTTGATTTGGAATGTGTCTGTCTATTCGTGTAGATCATAGGTGTCAAACTCAGGTCCTGCATGTTTTCCAAGCCTCCCTTTGCAACATACCCGATTCAAATGGTCAGATCATCAGCAAGCTCTGCGGAAGGAAGCCTGACATTGAACCTGTTCATTTGAGTCAGGTGTGTTGCAACAGGGAGACTTGGAAAACATGCACCACAGCGGCCCTCCAGGACCTGAGTTTACACATACATACATACATGCTGATATATATATAGTTTGACACCTATGGTGTAGATCAGGCATGTCCAGCTCCGGGAGGGCCACTGTCCTGACTGTTTTCCATCTCTCTGGGCTGCAACACACCTGATTCAGATGATCAGCTCATCAGCCAGCTCTGAAGCAGCATTAGAACGATCCTGATTATTTGAATCAGGTGTGTTGCTCCTGGGAAAGCTGGAAAACAGACAGGACAGCGGCCCTCGAGGACCGACTTTGAACACCCCTAGTGTGGATTCTACAGTACACACACATTCGGTGGAGGGTCCATCTTGGCCAATGGGATGCCAGGATGATGCTCGGTAATAGCCAATGGCAGAGCAGCTACAACTATCTTGCATTCAGGAAACTCGGGAAATGCAAGTAGCAGCCCGCACTGGTTTTACCTTTCGTACCCTGAAAATTCTTTCGTAACAAGAGGAAATATTTTCCGATTGAGACGTTTCGTAACTTGAAATTTTTGTATGAAGAGACGTTCGTCAGTACAGATACCACTGTACAGATGTGTGCTCAAATGTAGGAAGTAAAAGTAAAAAGTCGTCCGAAAATAGGCCCATTCGAGTGAAGTACAGATACCTGAAAAATCTACTTCACTAGAGTAACAATGTATTTGTGCTTCGTTAACCGTATGAAGTACTAGCTATTGTTACTTTCACCCGTCGGCCGGCATCTGAACCACCCAGCCGCTCACAAACTTTATAGACAGTTCACCTACGGTGACGTCACGCCTGTCGTCCAGCTGTATGTCTGTCGGTGTCATCGGCCTCTGTGCTCTGATATGAGGATCGTGGCGTCATCATCGGCGACAACGAAAGCGGCACTCAAGTCGCATTCGGCCTGTCACAGCCTTGACGTGTGCTCCGCCAGATGCGATGCCGTTTTCGGGCCGCCTCTTTCGGTTTCGATGTGCCCTTTCCCGGTGAGAAGAGGTCTGCGACAAGGCGATGAGGATGAGTCAGAGGGCCTTTACAATCAAGACACGGGTTGACGCTGCAGGAGGCAAAAGCAACGCGCAATCGGGCTCTCTGCCCAGACTCAACCCACTGCCACGCACCGTGGTCTTCCAAACCAAAACACAGACGCACAAAACCACTCCGGACAAGAAATATAATCCATACAAAAAAACTGAAGGTATGCTCATTTTTGCTGTTATTGCACTGCAAACGGAAAGTTTTGGCACCAGTTTTTAGATTAGTTTTTAAACCGACCATTTATTTAATCGTGATTAAAACACACGCAATCATTACATTTGAATCGTCCAACTCAATCATGAACGTTTCACCTTTTTTGAGATTTGTTACATCATATATTTTCTCATTTGGATGCAACCCGATTACAGCAACATCTGAAAAATCCTAAAAGGATATTGGGAAAAGATGTTTTATAATTAAATAACGTTACATTTTTTTCCAATACCAATTTAATTTAATTTACTGTATGCATCACAGTATCAGGGTTGAATGTCAACAAAATACAAAATATATCACTGGAGTCAGACGGTAATCTCCTTTGTCACATATGTCAGAATTTCCTAAATTTCATATTTTTTCTCCAATCTATACTATTGTTCAGTCCGTACATGTGGTAACACCCATTAATTGATGTGTTTTTACAATTGTTGTGTGATCTAAAGTGTTGAAAATGGTTTGTTCTCTTTGACAAGGCAATGCGAATGGTTGAACAAGCATGCCGTAGATACTTATATTTGTTCAATTTCATATTTACTGAACTTTGGTCATCTAGAGGGAGGGACAAGAGAGAAAAAAAGCTATTTGTTATTTTAGATAAGATTTAGGAGTAATATTGAAGAGTGCCTTGTCCTGACTGAAGGTTGACGCTCTTCTGACAGATGTACAATAGGATTTACATCAGTGCTCATAGAAGGGCAATTCAAACATCCATGTTTTGCCATTCATATGTGTTTTAGTTGTGTGTCTTGGTTGATTATCCCGTGGGATGACCAGTGACTGAAGTCAAGCTCTGTTAACCAGCCAGCACATTTTGCTCCAGGATGGCTTGATAGTTTGAAATTTCATCCTAGCCTGCATAAATTCAAGGCAGCTTGTGCAGGATGTAGCAAAGCACCCCCAGAAAATACACAATCTACTCCATATTCCACAGTAGGTACAGTGGTCTGATCTGGTTTTGTTTTGATCAAGAAAGAAAAACCCCACGACAGTTAACGAAAAGCGGTTTGTCGTTGTCATTGCAAAACCAAAGCGTACAAATCAAGGAATGCTGTTCTGGGGCTGCCATGCTGCGTCTGGCACAGGGGGTGCTTTGAATTGTGCAGGTTACAATTAAATCCCAAGACTAAGAAGGCATTCTGAAGTGACATTTGATGCACTGGACTGAGCTGCAGGTTATGGGTCCTTCAGCAGACAGCATTGTGAAAAATATCGTAGGAACCCCCCCCCCCCTAAACAATGGGCTATTATGAAGAGTTCTGATCAAGTGCCCGTGTGCGTTTGTAAAAGGAGCTACAGAAGCTAACGAGAAGGCATTCTGCACACATTTCCAATTATGCTAATTAGCGACACTACATATACTAAATGATTACATACATAGTACGCATATATGATGAGCATATTTTGAAAATGTTGTAAAAATGAAAAGAGTTTTATGTATTGCAAGAGGCACTATCCAAACCCCCAAATTGAATGTTTTTCAGAAATTAAGCTGAAGTTGCCTCCAATCAATTCTGCTACAAAGACCAGGATCCATTCATCGTACTCAAAGAGCATAAATGAGCTGAAAAACCAGAACTATGACTTGAAGCTGCAACTAGTGGAAGTCAAGACGGAAACCAAGCTGTTGAAGAAAGTTCAACATCGCCACACAGTGGCTCTGCAGCAATTCCAAGACTCCGAGGAGGGTGTTTCCGAGGTAGGTGACATCGGCAATCTGAATTGTCTCAGTCAAGAGGTGAATGTGTCACATTTTAAAAGGAAAAAAAAAGCAAATGTTTGGCTGCAGGTACAGTATTCTCTTTGAAATTATTAAAAATTAAAAAACTATAAGCCGTGACTTTTGTCACACGCTTTCAACTCTGCGGCTTATTTAATGAAGCGGCCTATATAAAGACTTCTAACGGCCGCATGTGTACCGTCTTTTCTTTCTAAATATCTTATGGGCACCTGCGGCTTATAGACTGGTGCGGCTTATGTGTGTACAAAATGTTTTTTCCCTTTAAAAATGACGTGGTGCGGCTTATCAGGTACGATCTATTGTCTGGAAATGACAGTGACTGTTATTCACAAACCCCAATTGATGTTCCTCCTAGGTACTAAATCAGAACGACGGCGAAGTCAGAGACTTGCAAAAGTTGCTCTGTGGGACGCGCACCTGCCGTAACAACCTGGCCTGGAAGCTGCAAGTCACAGAGAAGGAGCTGACCAATGTTAAAGACAGGATTCATCAGCTCCAGCAGAGGGTCATCAAGGAGCAGGCCTTGCCGGCAAAGGACGAACTATCTCGCAAGCTAAATGAGGTCTCCGTAGAGCTGCAGGAGAAGGACAAGCGAATAAATGTATGTTACAAAAACAAGAGGAGGTAGTACCAGCCCATTTAACGGCACTCCTTTTGTATAATGTACCTTTTATTATTTTTTAGCTTGCAGGTAGAGTCACCTAACTCGGATAATATCATTTTCAGTTGTTCAAGTGTAATGAGGTTATATTTTGAGCGCCTACTTGTTGCCAGGCAAAATTCATTGAGGCAATCATGGGGGCCCGTAAGGTTTCCAAACAAACTTTCACATGTTATTCAAGGTCACTATCCTGTTCCCTTGACAACTTGGGGAAATCGTCTATTTCATCTAGTAGAGAAGATTTACTTGTGTAGTGATTAAGTTTCATTCTAACTTTTGAAATAACAAATTTGCTGAAATTTGCAGAGAAACATTCAAGTGAAAACGGTGATAATATGAATATGACTATCGCAATCATTAAGAAACATAAACATCATGTGCAACCATTTATTTCAATACATCTCTACAAGTGTTTACATTTTCAAATGATAAAAATACAATATTCCCAGAAAATAATTAGTAATAATAATTATTAGAACAGGCGCACAAACTTGTCAAATTGCATTTCCATTCATTTCAGTGGGCAAAGATGATTTGATATAAGACCGTTTTTTTTTTAGTTGGGAGTGTGATATGAACAGTACTTAGTTGTATTTATTTGTGTAATTATTCTCTATTTATATGTTCCAGGATTTGGAAAGGTGTAACAAGTTGCTACGGGGCTCCCTCAATCGCCAAGCAGCAACAGAGCACAAGAAAATCAACACAGCCAGGAAGACATCTTTCTGTCTGCAAACACAAGTTTATGAGTTATCAAAAGAAACCAGGGTAAATTGAACTTTTGTTTTGCCAGAATTCTTTCAATCCCTCAACAGAAATTGAAGAGCGAAAATGGTAAATATGTGCCTTGAAGTGTTTGAGAATGAAGTACACTTTGTCTGTTAAAACAGGACATAAAAAGAGAGCTGGAGATTCACAATATCTATGCCTTCAGACTCCAGAACCAACCAAAAAAGAAAGGTAAATGAAGGCCAAAACTCGACGCAACTGATATTCCTAGTGACATGTCAAGACTCATGTCTCCATTTCTTCAGGTAAACTAAACAAGATGGTCCAGACCGAGGTCGTCATCTCCACGCCTCGCAGTGAGGTTGAGAGTCGTGCTAAGTCGGAAATTTCGGAGCCTGATGACAAGCTGCAAACTTGTCCGAAACCCGTTTGCAATACTCCCACCGCTGAGAAGCGTGTTTTTCAGGAGAGCGGACCTCAGGAATCATATACGGTTGAAGGTCCAAGTGACTTGGAGGATGCTTCAGGTGAGCTCTCAGTGTAACCCAACATCAGCGTGAAACGGTGCTAACAATTTGGACAACTCCGTATGGCAATGAAATGAGCCCCATGCTTGAATGTTTGTTAGTTTCAGAGTTGAAGGAGATCCCCGCTCAGCCACCCGAGGTGAAGTTAATGATTGAGGATGACGCGTCCGACGGGAAGAAATCCGATGCGTCGCTGGAGCAGCCGGTGAAACAGGAAGAAAACACGGTTGTTTGGATCCCGGCGCCACCTGAACCGAAAGTGTTTACACGCTCTAAACTCCAAAGACGTAAATACTTTTTCTCACCAGTGGTTGAGAACTTGCATAAGGGGAAACCAGCCTACCCAGGGCTGACCCTAAACGAATACAGACATTTACAGAGACAGAGGAAAGGGGTCAATTTGTTGCGACCACGTTCTGCAAATTCACCAGCTTGGAAATCAGAATCCGTAGATAGCAGCTCCCCAATCACAATGCAGACACCCCAATCTGAAGCGGTCCCTTTAGTGCCATCAGCAGTCTCTGATTTGGAGTCAAACCATGATGACTCACAAACATGAGCTCTAATTTGACTCAACTCTGTTGAGTATTTGACGTTATCCATGCGACCATTTTGTACCAGCTGGTTTTAACAGCAGTTTATTTTTTTTTAAGGATCGGGATTTATTCTTTTTTTACTCACTTGGAATTAAAACTGAACCCAAGCAGAACAAATGCACACTCCCTACTCCAAATTAAACAAAAATACACTTGCAGACAATCACTCTGGAGGGGTCAATAAATGCTAAGATTTAGCTTGGCAAACACTATTGGACATTCTCTAATACACATTATCGCTTCACTGACAATGAAAAGGCAAGTATTCCGGGTATCATTTAATGAACCCGAGAGGTGTTAGTGTGTAGTCTCTACGAACGGAAGATTGGTTGCCGTTAAGGATAAAACAAAAAACGGTTCAACCGTGGTAGGACACGGCAAAATATGGACCGATGATCACGCCTGCTACCTCAGTATTGAGCATTTGTTGAGCTTGGATTTAGAAAAATGATCTGTGAACGTTTAAAGCTCATTTTAAAATGACGTGAACTTTGATTGTATATTTTTAACAATCTTCTCTTTAACCATAGCTACCTCAGCCATTTTGAGCCCGATATTAGGAGGACTCATTTGGCATCTAATTAAAAAAAAAAAGATCCTGGTTAAAATTAGTGACAGTTGGAGCATTGATTTGACTGTCGATCTTATCTACCTCAGTTCTCTTGTGGTGGATATTCAAAACTGGGGTCTTTCTCCGAGCAAGAGCACTGAAAGTTTAACTCTTGGTTGACCATGGAAAACTGATTGCCGAAATACCCTCATTGGACATGGCAAACTGTTGCCAAGTTCTTTCCTTTATTGTCCATAGTTTAACCAAGGGCTTGAATTGTGGGTTGGCAAATCAAAGATGCAGGTACAAAACCAAATGATTAAAAAAAAAAAAAAAAATTCAGAAGAGCAGAGGACTTGCTGCGGATCAAATGGAAACACTGTGTGCTTGGCACTGCACAAGACTCCTTGAGCAAGGAACCAACCCTCAACTCTTTAGGGTATGACTGTTTATACAGCTCTTTCACCGTTTAATCACTCCCTTTGTACATGCATGTGTATATTCTGGTATATGTGTATGTTGTAAATTACAGTACAAGAATTGACCATTTTTATTAAAGGAATTTTCTTTTTCTTAAATCAGGCTGATGATACGGCAGATGTAACTGCACTCCACCTACAGTGGTACGGGTAATATTTTTGACATAAACTTGTTTTTTGCTGACTGCTGCTTCCAGTTTCCTATCCACTCAGAAAAAAACAGCTTTATACTCTCAAGTGCATCTGCAAGGTGGACACACCATCTTCCTGCAAACGTTCCCTATAGCCCGTGACTGCTAACCAATGAGGGGTGCGCCCCGCCTTCGATTGGGAGTCAACGGGGATGGGCTACAGTCACTGATGAGGGCAAGCAATATATGGATGAAATAATGCAGAATTATCCTGTGTGTCAGCCCTGCACCAAGCCCAATTCAGAATCGGAATGTTATCTCGAGAAAGAAAAGATCTCCACAGAAATTCGGGGGGGGGGGGGGGTGAGTGGGACTATCTGGCCCACACTTGATTAGTTTGCATAGCCCTTAAAGGAAAGAAGAGATTATTTTGCATCAGTAGGAAACTTTAAATCTGAGAATACCAAATTTACACATGGAATCCCCCTGGACTCTATCTTGGGACCTCTTCTGTTTAACATCTGCATGCTTCCATTTGCTTAGAGATAATAAGAAATACTGTAATAAAAATTAGCACAATGCTTGATGACACAGGTCTACATTTTAAACACCCCGAGGTGACCATAGCCCCTTACAAGCTATGGGTAAATGCATGGAACAATTAACAGTGGATGTCCCAAAGTTTTCTACGGTTAAATTGAGAAAAAAAAACAGGTTTTTGGAGCTAAGGAACTTCTTAAAATCAGCATGCAGCTCCAATCTTCAGAGCAAGTCAGGAATCTGGGCGTTGTGATGGACCCAGACCTGAATTTAAAAAAAACACATAACAATCACAAAGTAAACTCAACTTAGTCGAAAAAAAACTCAGCATGGTTTAGGCCCAAAATACATCAGAGACCTTTGCATCCAATATGAACCATCCAGACAGCTCAGGTCGTCAGGTGTAGGTCTGCTCTGTGTTTCTAAAGTTGGATCTAAACAATCAGCCGATGACTTGTTGTTGCAGCCCCTCTTATGTGTTTTTAATATCACGTGCTCATTTATTTTGGAGAGTCCACCTCCGGGGACCTTCGGTTTCATTCATTCATTCATCTTCCGAGCCACTTGATCCTCACTAGGGTCGCGGGGGGTGCTGGAGCCTATCCCAGCTGTCTCCGGGCAGTAGGCGGGGGACACCCTGAATCGGTTGCCAGCCAATCGCAGGGCACACAGAAACGAACAACCATTCGCACTCACACTCACACCTAGGGACAATTTAGAGTGTTCAATCAGCCTGCCACGCATGTCTTTGGAATATGGGAGGAAACTGGAGCACCCGGAGAAAACCCACGCAGGCCCGGGGAGAACATGCAAACTCCACACAGGGAGGCCGGAGCTGGAATCGAACCCGGTACCTCTGCACTGTGAAGCCGACGTGCTAACCACTGGACTACCGGGCCGCCCCTTCTGTTTCTCTTTCCTTAAATTATCAGGCTGGTTCGGACGGTGTTCCCCACACAGGCAGCTGATCAGCAAACACGCCCTGCGTACAAGACACTGCTGATCTGCAAGCAGGTGCCTGATGATTCTTGCTTTACGAATGCTGTCTAGGCTGTTAGCAGTAAACACACACACTTGCCATTTTGGGCATTTTTGTGCCTAACCAATTGATCTTGGTTGTCTTTTTCCAGTGCCTTCCTGCCCAGCCTCGCTCTGCGTTTTCCTCAACGGACCACTTGCCCCAACACCTATTGTCCTTTTGGATCCCCTCCTGCCTTTACCTTTGTCACCCGAAACACAGCCGTCATTTTCTATATTCCATATGTCTGGAACAAACTCCCAGAAAACTGAAAGAACATTTTAGGATGTGACAGATTTGTTAAACAATATCATGATTATATTGTTACTTTGATGTAAACAATATTTTGATAGTTTAACAAATCTCTTCATGATTCTGTGAAGTCCCTTGCACGGCCTCAGGCTCACCTCTGAGAAATGCTGCATTGGCTGTTGCAAAGAAAAACAACAAAATCTAAATCCTTTTATTCCATTGACTGACCGGCGCAAAAAGCCAAGGAAGAAAAACAAAAAAAAAACAAAACCAAAGACTGCGAGCGTAGACGTTGCTATTTCTGTCCATGTATGCTCATCAAGGAGCTGCAGGCTAACTTTGCTACCCTGTGGCCAACTGACAGCTCAAGCTGCCAATCGGTGCCACCGCTCTTGGGGGGGACAAGCCACCAATCGTTCAGTGACGGACCCCGGTGGCAAAAAATAACTCTCAACGCTGTGTGTTCGTGCCCGTGTGCCGGGCTGCTACTTCTAATAATAGAGGAGGGAGTCTAACTGCTCCTTTCAGAGCCTACTTGTTGCTTACTCTAATAAAATAAAATAAAAAAGTAACAATGGTTATCAAAGTGTTTCTCGCCACCTCATCGGGATCCACGGCGGTAAGTTCGGACCCTTACAATTGTGTTTTGTCTCTTTGGAGCGAATTTTGCTGTATTCTTCCTAACGCAATGCAACGCTAGTCGCCTTTAAACAATTTGGCAAAGATAAACACATGCAAGCAAAACCCCCCCTCGACCAAGGCCCGCGAGTTCTCATTACGGAACCGAATTCCCACGTTCGTGAAGGGATCACTTTTTGGCAAGTAGTTGGGTGGGGAGCGGTGAAGACCAGCACCCCTCTTGGTGGTAGGCGCTGTTGTGTTGTTTGATTCTGCCCGTGCTCGGGCCTGTTTTGCATGAGCGAGGAAAGCCAACGTGCTTCCTAGTATTTCCCAACCTTTATTGAGTCAAAGCACATACAACAGTTCATATTAGAAAAAAAAATAGCGGGCACATTATCAAACAACTCATCGATTGGCTGGATCGAATAGTTGGATATTTAGAATTTTATGCAAAATAGGTGATCGGTTGTATAATATGCTGATTTATACAGTCGGATTATTTTTTTCCCCCCAAATCGTTTTTTTGCCGTCCCCCCCCCCCAAAAAAATACAGTAGTTTTTATGATTTGATGTCCTGTTTTTATATAACATCTCGTTTACAATTTTTTACATTGTATTTTCTTATTGTTTGTACAGTGTCCTTGGGTGGCATGAAAGGCGCTTTTAAATAAAATGCATTATTATTATTATTAGTTTAGGAATGCCTTTGGGACAATTTCGGGTTTGTTTTTTCACTCATGCACGTATAAGCAGCACGTATACACACATTTTGGCTATTTGTGGGCTTCGCTGGTCCCAATTCGGGGTCATCTGTACAATAAATAAACAAGTTGTTGAAATAGATAATAGTATAGTACCGGTAGCCCTTTTTAAAAAAATGGTGACCGCTGTACTACTACCATACTTTGTGTTACTGCTCAAAAATATAACAAAAAGATTTATTAAAAAATCTTTTTTTTTTTCATACTGTGCTGGACCTCTAGTTCTCTTCATCAAAGGAAGTGAATTTGTTTCTTCTAATTCCAGATCAAGAAGAAGCAACAAGATGTGGTGGGCTTCCTGGAAGCATTGAAGGTGGACTACACTCAACTGGACATTGCCTGCAATGAGGAGAACCGCAAGTGGATGAGGCAGAACGTACCAGAGGAGAAGAAACCCTCCAATGGCATCCCACTGCCCCCTCAGATCTTCAATGAAGAGAGCTACTGTGGGGTGCGTGTAAAATAGCAACATCGATGTGATGATTACATTATTTATACACACACAGTGAAAGTAATTGCTGATCAATAATTTGATGTTTTTATTCAGGACTATGAGACATTCTTTGATGCCAAGGAAGACAACTCTGTATATGCCTTCCTGGGGTTGGCCCCTCCTCTTGGTTCAAAGGTCAAGACTCTTAATTCTTGTCATGACATCATTTTCTCCCTGTTTTCCCTCAACACTGCAGTGGTCCTTAAAATTGTCATTTTGTTTCATTTTCAACAAAAACACCAGCAATGTCTCAATCAAAATCAAATCTAACTTTATTAGGGCCTAGTTTTAGAAACAGCTCTTGTATTGGAGAGCTGAAACATGTTTAATATTGTCTGTGTATGTCATACATTGAAAACAAAAAACAAAAACAGCCACTCTCCCACCTGAGCCATTCCACTGCCACTGTGTGTTTGTGTCTTGCTGGCGTCAGGCGGAATATTTGTTCCTTTAAGACCTTTTTTTTTTTTTTTAGTTTTCCTTTTGAGTCAGCAGAAGTTTACACGCAGAAAAGGTGACATGGTTCAGGTGGTAAAGTGGCCATCGCTCAATCAGCAATACTAGGAAAGTAAAATGTACTCAAAAACTCGACATTGAATAAATAAAATGATGTTGGTCGTGTTGCTCCAATCGATTGGCCACCGATCATGATCTGCTGATTTCCGTGGAAAAATTTGTGATCGAGACAGGTCGATCAATGCCGAATCTTGCTGATCACAAAAAAAAAGATCATGCTCAGCTTGTTTTTAAAAAGAATGTTGTTGAGGTTTTGAGGTTCTTTCCGCTGACTAATATTTCAATATGGTGGTACTGTTTCGATGAGGAGTCCATATTTGTCAAGTGGACCTGACTGTCCCTCCCAAACTTTGGCCCGTGCTGTTGACTCGAATCCTTTCCTCAACGCAGGAAGCACTGCAGGCGGACGAGGAAGAACACATTGTGGAGAACGGCACCGACATCGAAGGAACCACCGAGGAGGGAACCCAAGATGAATCCATAGTAACGTTTCACTGATCCGCCCTGCTTTCCTTGCTTGCTGTCCAAACCGCACGTCCTGTCAGCTTGATCGCACTCTCACGCTCCTTTAGGTGCACCTGTCCAGTCTTCACGTTAACTCCTCTTTTTGTGTTACTCGGTGGCTGAGACATTTGAAATTCACAACCACTAAATACACAATCGCTCACGATGATGCCGAGTTGTGTTTCCAATACTCTTCGTCCACATCACATGTTTTCGTTGCTCCAAGTAACGACCGTAAGGCAACGACATGTGATGTATTCAATTTGGGATGTGAGTGATGGCGAATGATTAAAAAAAAATTGTAATGTGATGGACATATATTAGAAGTTCTTGGCAAGGTTATACAAGTCACGTGACAAACGGGAATGGGATTTGATTTTTATTAGCTGACCATGTGCTTGTGTGATCTGCATCTACATTAAAATTTTTTTTATTCTCTTTTCGTGTGCACTAATGCCTTTTTTTCAATTTACAGACTGTATCCAGCTGACGTGCGTGCCACTCACTGTCACGTTCCGTGCCTGCCTGCAGGGGGCGGGCTTTCTTTTCCCCAACTTCACACCTGTTGTTAATTTCGGGCTGATCACCTGCCTTTATCAAGCGACTCCGGCAGTCATCTCACTGCCGGAGAATTACACACCGTGCCATATTGCACCCGCGCTCGATTTTGCTATTGTCAATTGACCCGTGCCTTTTTGCCTTACGGCCGTTATTTCGCGTTTAGCTCCTAGTTGTTGTATTGCTCTTCTCTCCGCCAAATTCAGGTCCTCCTCGCGTCGTGTTGTTTTTCCGCGAGCGTTTTCTGTTAGTGAACCCTTATAGTTATTTTCCTGGTCCTTATTTGACCAGCGTTTTGTGTTACCGTTTTTCCCTGTCGGGCTCTTTCTGTTCTTTTGTCATTAAAGACGTTTTTTCGTTGACAAGATTTTTTCGTTGTCTGTTTCTCCGGGGATCCAACCTTTATTTCATTTTGTTCTGCACGAAGCGATCGCTATCGCTTCGGACAGAACGTGACAGAATTCTCCGGCCACCATGGATCCCGCAGACGTCGAAAAAATATTGTCCGCTCTTGCACGACAAGAGCAACAGATGAGTCAGCATGGCCAAGCCATTTCGGAACTCCGAGGCGCGGTCTCCATGCTGGCTCATCGGCTCGACGATTACGAGCCTCGTCTAACACGGGTGGAGGAACGGAGACCCCATTCCTCCGGGGGCCATCCAGCCACCTCGGAAGCGTTCCCCTCTCATCCCATTATGTCGAGGGAACCCTCGCTTCCACACCCCCCTCGCTATGGGGGTGAGCATGGGCAGTGTGGTCACTTCCTTCACCAGTGCTCACTCGTATTCGACCAACAGCCGTCTGCCTACGCTAATGATGCTGCCAAGGTGGCCTATATCATGAGTTTGTTAACAGGTCCGGCGGCGTCATGGGCGATTGCGACCAGCGAATCCAAGCCGAGTCTCCGATCATCGTTCCCTGAATTCGTGACAGCCTTTCGCCGGGTGTTCCACCATCCCGTGCGGGGCCGAGAGGCAGAGGGTCGGCTACTTGCCCTCCACCAGGGAAGACGATCGGTCGCCGACTACTCGATCGAGTTCCGGATTCTGGCAGCACAGAGCGGATACGGGGATCGAGCATTGTGTGGACTGTTTCGACGCGGCCTGAACTCTCAGCTCAAAGACGAACTGGCGACCCGTGACCACAGCACCGACCTGGAGGAGCTGATTGACCTCGCTCTCCTCATGGACAATCGTTTGAGGGAGCGGGGCCGGGAGCGTGGGGGAAACCGTTTCCCGTATCGACACTCTCCCCATCGTGAGGAACATCGGGGAGTATTCCGGGAGACGACACCCGCAGCGGAACCTATGCAGCTGGGTGGCAAGGACGTTGGCGGAGAGCAAGGAAGTCGCCGTGCCAGCCGTCGTACGACCAGAGACAACACCCAAACCTCTCCTCACGCCACAACCAGCCCTCCGGGATCATCTTTTCACGTCTACCCCGAGTACTGTGAGTCACGATCCCGCGCGTTAACCCCCGAGCCTAGACAGGCCGACGCGCGATCGGGACACCCCAACAGACTGGAACTTGAGGGGGAGATATTTGGTGACTCCCGGTCGAGGCGGGTTCGGGCCCTGGTAGACTCAGGAGCAGACGATTGTCTGATGGACACCGAGCTCGCCTCCGAGTTGGGTTGTTTCTTGGAGGAGCTTATTGATAGAAAGCGGGTTCGCGATCTCGATGGGCGTCTCCTGGCGGTCGTTACGCACAGAACAGAGCCATTGAAACTGCAACTTTCGGGTAACCATGTCGAGCATCGGCGTTTTCTGGTAATGAGGTCCCGCAATGCCCCTATTATCCTTGGGTTACCCTGGCTTAGGGTACACAACCCCGTAATTTCCTGGGCGCGCCCAGCAATAGATAGTTGGAGTCCGTACTGTTATCAGCACTGTTTACAGTCAGCCGTCGGGGGGTATAAACGCGTCACACCCTCCGAGGATATCTGCCTTGACGGAGTGCCGGATTGCTATCGGGACCTCAAGGGGGCTTTTAGCGAGGACCGCGCGCGCTCCTTACCTCCACACCGCCCCTATGATTGCGCAATAGACCTGCAGGCGGGCGCTCCGTTGCCGACCTCGAGGCTGTATCAGGTGTCTCGGCCTGAACGCGAGGCGCTAACGGAGTACATAAACAGCTCGCTCGCCGCAGGCCTCATTAGACCTTCGCGTTCACCGTTAGGGGCGGGGTTTTTTTTCGTGGGAAAGAAGGACAAGTCCCTGCGACCCTGCGTCGACTATCGTGGGTTAAACGAGATAACCATAAAGAATAAATACCCACTACCTTTGTTAGATTCCGCCTTCGCCCCATTGCAATCCGCCACCATTTTCTCCAAGTTAGATTTGCGCAGCGCTTATCACTTGGTCCGTATCAGGGAGGGAGATGAATGGAAGACCGCTTTCAAGACCCCTCTAGGCCATTTTGAGTACTTGGTGATGCCTTTCGGTCTCACTAACGCTCCTGCCGTCTTCCAAAACCTCATAAATGACGTGCTAAGAGACATGATCAACATCTTCTGTTTTGTCTACTTGGACGATATATTGATTTTCTCCCGGTCGTTACAGGAGCACAAGCAACATGTTAGGCGGGTGCTACAGCGCCTATTAGAAAACCGGCTCTTCGTCAAGGCAGAGAAGTGTGAATTCCATGTTCCCGTAATCTCCTTTCTGGGGTTTATCATTGAGCGGGGTAGGTTACGAGCAGACCCCATCAAGACACAGGCAGTCACGAACTGGCCGGTTCCCACTAATCGTAAAGAACTGCAGCGTTTCCTAGGGTTCGCCAATTTCTATAGACGGTTTATCCGGGCCTATAGTCAGAAGGCGCTCCCCTTGACCCGTCTGACGTCTATTAAGACCCCGTTCAAGTGGGATTCCACCGCGGACGCTGCGTTCACGGACTTAAAGGCGGCGTTTACCAGTCCCCCTGTACTTCAACATCCTGACCCTGATCTTCCCTTTATTGTAGAGGTGGACGCCTCGGATTCAGGGGTGGGGGCGGTGCTGTCTCAACGCTCACCCATCGACCAGAAGCTGCACCCCTGCGCCTTCTTCTCACGTCGACTCACCGCGGCCGAATCCAACTACGACGTGGGCAACCGCGAACTGTTAGCTGTCGTCTCCGCCTTGCAGGAGTGGCGGCACTGGCTCGAGGGGGCAAAGGAGCCTTTTACCGTTTACACCGACCACAAGAACCTTGCTTACCTCCGTACCGCCAAAAGACTGAACCCCCGTCAGGCCCGGTGGGCCTTGTTTCTCACCAGGTTCGACTTCATTCTCACCTACTCCCCCGGGTCGAAGAACACCAAGCCCGACGCCCTCTCCCGTCTCTACGACCCCACGGGAGGGGACCGGCCCCCGGAGACCATCCTCCCAGCTCAGTGCATCGTGGGGGCCGTCCAGTGGGAGGTTGAGCAGCGGATCCAGACTGCCCTGGAGGGGGTTCAGGTGCCGGCGGGGTGTCCGGCGGGGAGACTGTTCGTGCCTCCGTCCCTGCGCTCGGAGGTCCTGCAGTGGGGGCATGGATCCAAGGTGGCATGCCATCCGGGGGTGAGCCGGACGGTGCAACTCGTCTCCCAGCGGTTCTGGTGGCCGGAGCTCCGGAGCGACGTGACGGAGTTCGTCAGGGCCTGCACCTCCTGCGCATGCGGCAAGTCTTCCCGTCAACCTCCGGCGGGATTGCTCCAACCGTTGCCCGTTCCGCCACGCCCCTGGTCACACATCGCTCTGGACTTCGTCACGGGCCTTCCCCCCTCCCGGGGCCGTACGGTCGTGCTCACGATCGTGGACCGCTTCTCCAAGGCGGCTCATTTTGTGCCCTTGTCCAGGTTACCGTCGGCGCTGGAGACCGCCGACCTCCTGGTCGAACACGTTTTCCGCCTCCACGGCATTCCGACGGACATTGTGTCTGATCGGGGGCCCCAGTTCGTGTCTCGCGTCTGGAAGCGGTTCTGCCGGTCCCTCGGAGCCACTGCCAGCCTGACCTCCGGTTACCACCCCCAGTCTAACGGACAGGCGGAGCGCGCCAACCAGGATCTGGGGGCGGCCCTCCGCTGTGTGTGTCTCCACCGTCCCGCGTCATGGGTCGACCACTTGCCATGGGTGGAGTATGCGCACAACACCCTCGTCTCCTCCGCAACCGGCCGGTCACCGTTCATGTCTGCCTACGGCTACCAGCCGCCGCTGTTCCCGTCACAGGAGGGGCAGGTGGAGGTCCCTTCCGTCCAGCATCATCTCAAGCGGGCCCATCGTGTGTGGAGGGAGGCCCGGGCGGCATTGTCCCGCACGGCGTCCCGGAATCGTCGAATCGCGGATCGTCGTCGGCGCCCGGCCCCCTCCTATCTGGTGGGGCAGAAGGTATGGCTGGCTACTCGGGACCTTCGCCTGGCCGGCTCCTCGGCGAAACTGGGTCCTCGATTCACTGGTCCCTTCGAGGTCGAGGCCGTCATCAACCCGGCTGCTGTCAGGCTCCGTCTACCTCCTACCATGAAGGTCCACCCCGTCTTCCACGTCTCCCTTCTCAAACCCGTCTCTTCCAGTGACTTGGCTCCTCCTCCCACGCCGCCGCCCCCTCCGCGGGTCGTCGACGGTGACCCGGTGTACACGGTTCGTGCCATCCTGGACTCTCGGCGCAGGGGCAAGGGCTTCCAATACCTGGTCGATTGGGAGGGCTACGGGCCTGAGGAGCGGCAGTGGGTGCCTCGCTCCTGGATCCTTGACCCGTCCCTTCTGCGCGACTTCCACACCGCCCACCCTTCCAAACCGGGTGGTCCGCCGGGAGGCGTCCGTTGAGGGGGGGGTACTGTCACGTTCCGTGCCTGCCTGCAGGGGGCGGGCTTTCTTTTCCCCAACTTCACACCTGTTGTTAATTTCGGGCTGATCACCTGCCTTTATCAAGCGACTCCGGCAGTCATCTCACTGCCGGAGAATTACACACCGTGCCATATTGCACCCGCGCTCGATTTTGCTATTGTCAATTGACCCGTGCCTTTTTGCCTTACGGCCGTTATTTCGCGTTTAGCTCCTAGTTGTTGTATTGCTCTTCTCTCCGCCAAATTCAGGTCCTCCTCGCGTCGTGTTGTTTTTCCGCGAGCGTTTTCTGTTAGTGAACCCTTATAGTTATTTTCCTGGTCCTTATTTGACCAGCGTTTTGTGTTACCGTTTTTCCCTGTCGGGCTCTTTCTGTTCTTTTGTCATTAAAGACGTTTTTTCGTTGACAAGATTTTTTCGTTGTCTGTTTCTCCGGGGATCCAACCTTTATTTCATTTTGTTCTGCACGAAGCGATCGCTATCGCTTCGGACAGAACGTGACACTCACTTTGCATTTGCTGTCTAACAAACCTAATTTATTGACCCTCATCACCAGTTTGTTGTTTTCACATAACAATAAAAAACAAGGTTCCAGAGGTAGATCGTAATGGGGACGTACATGGAGACCAGGAGGACACAGAGGAAGGCGAACGTCTTGAGGAGGAAGTGGAGCCTGAAGGAAACGAAGCCACGGAAGGAGGAGAAGATGAAGAACACGAAGATACAGTACCTCTAACTTTATTTAGTTTTTCATCCAAACATTCCTAAAATGCTCTGTTTTCACTTTCAGCATCAGTCAATTTCCTTTCAGGTCCTTTTTTTCTCGACTAAGCCTTTGTCTTCTTCCCTGGATCCTGTTGACTGCCCTACCCAGTCAATTCTCTTGAATTTGACTTTTTTTTTCACTAATTCACAAACATTCTCATTCTTAGAGTCAAAAGTGCGAGGATATTTAACTGTTTTACTTGTGTTTTTCCTCTTCAATGTCTTAATGCCCAATTTTATGTTTAAAAAAAAAATCCTTAATTCCTCTTCAAGCCGCGTCAACAGGTCATCACAAAGAGTGTGCTGTGCGTGATTCTACTTGGTTCATGTTCATCACAAAGGCTAAGTTGTCTTTCTGTTAACAGGGTCATGCAGAGGAAGATGAAGAACAGGTATGTTATTTTTGCTTTTAAAGTTTCTGGAAAAAGAATTCCCATGTTCTTGTCCTCTATTGGCCAATTTACATTCTTAGAAACTAATCATACCTTGCTCCCCCGTTTCCTTGGCGATTTGGGGAAACTGCATTCGGTAGCAGTGAATGAACACCATCATTCAATCACAATTCTTTTAAATATAATCAGTTCAGATAATGGCTGGATAAAATGAGTATTGGAAAGAAAAAAAAGTAACAATCCACTGATTCTTATTGTCCAAAAAGATCATGCGGTGAATGTCTTTCTCTTTGTGCTGTTTTAATGTGTCGCATGTTCCACTTTTAACCTCTCAGCGGAGGAAAGATACTCTAACAAGCTTTTCGCTCTGCGATTAGCAGTTATTGGAACATCTATACAAAACGTTTAAGGTTCTATATTTGTGCCCAACACAGTGGTGTGTAGTGCAGTCTTATTGTATTTCTTTGTTTTGGTATATTTTATTTGGTACAAGTGGTTTGCGCCGTTGTAGGCGTGAACACAGCTTAATAGCTTTGCGGCCAATGGAAGCAGCTCCTCTCATTCCCTTTAAATTTCTCGCATGGGAGGCGCACAGTCTTTCACATGGCGGAAGTAGAAATAGACTCGCTTGATTCAAGGCAGAAGATTGAAGTGTGCAAAGTACGTTTATAAGGAACTGCAAGCCGACCTCCACCGGTTGGCGAACATACCAGGTTGCCCTTCTTCCAATTTAATGAGCCACATTGCGGGTATTCATTACTCTTCCCTTCGGAGAATTGTTGATTCTCAGAGGCAGCACGGTGTCGAGTGGGGCTCACAGTGGAGTGGTGCAGGGTTCGATTTTGGCTCCGGCCTTCCTGTGTGGAGTTTTCATGTTCTCCCCTTGCCTCCATAGGTTTTCTCCGGGCACTCCGGTTTCCTCCCACATTCCCAAAACTTGCATGGCAGGTTAATGGAACGCTCTAAATTCTCCCCAGGTGTGAGTGTGAGCCCGGATGCTTGGTCGTCTACGTGTGTGCCTATCGTACAGTAAAAAAGAAAATTCCCCTTACAACGGGCGTAAGCTTTCATGAATGTGATCAGTTTAAATGACTTTTTTTTCTGATTTTTTGGGGTGGGTAGGCATTTTTTGTTGAATTCCGAACCTTATGGGCATTTGAGGTTACACTGTGATTAGTTGCCACATTGTCACACAACACACCACGGATAAGAATACATTAGGAAATTGGTCAAAAATTTAATCACATTATTTCAGTATGCACACATGCATTCAAAGGATGTAATTGACATGCAACAGCCATTCCAACACGTTTATCTCCAGCTCGCTTTGTCTTTCATAACTTTATTGACACGAGCTCTTTCTGCCTCTTTATGCACGCTGTGTGTGGCCTCATGTCCATTTCCTGGTTTGCTTGCCCCAGGAGGAAGAGGATTTGCGGTCAGAGGTAATTGTGTACTGGCCATCATCCCTTTCTGCAGCCCCCCCCCCTTCACCCCTCCATCCCAAACCAGTCATCTCGTGTGGGTTTGACGTTCTTGACAGGCTATGACGTTACAAGGATTTTTGTCGTGCTCTTTTCCTCCCATCCGTCTTTATGTCACTTTTCTTAACTCTTTTTTTCCCATGTTTTCTCCCCCCTCTTTTTTTCCTCCCTCTCTTCTAACCCAATCTTCTTCATTTTAGTCCCATCAGTGCCTCCTGACAACTTCAACTATCCCATCTTTTTTTTTATGTGGACGCCTTCATCAATAGTACATGTCTCTGCTGCTCTTTTGCTCCCCAAAGCTTTTTAACCTGCGGACTGTTATTATTTCTTATAGGAGGAGGAGGAGCTACGGCAGCTTGAGGTAGAAACACAACTTCTTTCCTTATTATCTAAATTAACTTTGGGTCGCTCTTCGCATTCCAACTTTTCTCCTAGTTTCATGTGACACTCCTTGAACAACAGTTTCTTCCCCTCGTCCACTCTTCTTAAAACCTATAATGTGACATAATTGATAAGATGTGCCTCAGATCTGCCAAGGCTCCAATTCATACACATCTATGTCTGGTTTGAAGGTTTGAAAACATTGCATGCATTTTTATTGCAGGGACAATGTTATGTTTCTGTTTTGAGGCAGGTTTGTTGCGCAGTTCTTACCTGTCATGTGCTCATGAACAGACAAGCGGAAATCTATTTTTCTCATCTCTTTTGTTGTTGTTGTTTTATCGAAGAGGGTGTACCTTTTGTTCATTTCTTTATGCTCTCACAGCTTAATCCACCTCTTTTCGTTTTGGTCAAAATATCTACTTTACATCCCCCAGTGAGCACCAGATGCTGCTTTCACTACAAAAATGATTACTTTATTCAAAAAGAAAAAGATGACCGCCGCTATGCGTATTGTTTCTTGTTTGGACATGTGCATGTGCACCACTGCCTCTGGCCATTTTCATGCTGCATCACTCCAGTTCAGAAATGGTCTTATTAAAGGATTACTCGTCCCCCACCTTAGAAACAAGCTCTGTACATAAACTGGAGTTGTGTTTTAGTGATCTCTGCTTTTTGTTTATATTCAGTGAATGCGCACAATACCGACAACCCTTTCTACCATCCTGCCAGCTTCACTTTGTATTCATTTTTCTGCCCTTTCTCACCCCCTCTTTGTATTCCAACAGGGAGAAGAAGAAGAAGAAGAAGACTTGGAAGTAACACAGGTCATTATTGACTACTACTAGTATAAATAATCCACTAATCACTTTGTCATCAATATAACTTGGTTTCTCACAGCAGGAAGAAGAGGCTTAGTAGTTGAGCCAAGGGAACGCACGGACGCCCTCCCATTTTTAGGTAAATGCCATCTCCTCTACTCTACCACTGGGTGACAGCAGAGTTTTATTGACAATCGTTGTACATGAGCTACACATACACATCTGATCCCATGATAGATCAAAATTTCTGCCTTTGCGGAAATTGACCCCACAACTTGACTATTATGGATGACTTCAGAGCAATTTGATTGGCTGCCTCGTAACGAGTTTGATGCGTGACCGTGGCATGTATTTATTTTTTTCTCTGTTAGATTCTCAATCCCTTACTCCTATAAAAGAAATACCTATATATAAAAAAATAAATAAATCCTTGTCTCACCCCCCCCCCCCCAAACACAACATGCAAAGTTTAAAGTAAAAATTAAACAGTATTAATTGTGAAATAAAGTTAGCCGGTGTTAATATTTTCATGTTCAAGTAATACATTTTGTATTCGTCATTAATGGGGTGATGAACATGCAGATGCATACTACCTGTGCCAGAGAGCCTCTCAAGACAAAGCACCGCTCCCTTTCGGGTGTACATAATTGTCATTGTACTGAGTAGCCCGGACAAAAACCCGTATAACCGCTTTCTGACATATTCAAACACTTTTTGTAATATTGATGAATGAAGGCGGGGAAAAAAAAGTCCGAGGCAAAGGGCACTTTGTCATCTGGCGTTGTAGTACCACTAATGGCCTATTGGCGTCGGGTTGTCATTACACAAAATGTTGTTTTAACTCCAACTCTGGGTGTTCAGTTTTGCATTTTATTCAAGACATGTCACTAACGTTAGTATATATCTCAGCATTGGTCAGTTTGGTTCATGGAAACCAAGCTCACGTGCCCGTAGCTTCATTGAACACAAACGCTGCTTTGAGGATCATTTGTTGTCGTATTCAAAATACAAAAGTCTCAACAATTTGGGCTCCTGGGAGGCAGCGGTGATAACAATCCTACATAATCGCACTCTGCAGAGCCTCTCGTTTAGTTAGTCTATGCGTGTTGGGCTGTTATGACCCAGTCAAGGAAATATGCAGGTTCCGGAAGAGCGAGCTTTGCAGAAATTGCAATCCCTCCTGAGCCATGTGAGCCCCTGTCACAGTGCGTTAGCGGAAGCTGCCAACTGAGATTCAGATGCGCCTGCGGAGGAGTCGCTGGATTGGGTGGTGCGCTGGCAGAGTGGTGGCGGCTGCCTCCACCATCACATCCGCTTTGGAAATGAGTGACCTCGTTTTTGTTTTGCTCAGTTTGTCCAGCCTGAAGGAGACTCCTGTGACAACTGTCCCTGACCCCTGACCATTGGCCACTTCGGCTCCTTTCGGCAGCATCTTGACTCCTCCCCCAAGGCGGCGCTGCACCCGCATTGGAACAAAGAAAACAAACCAAACAGAACACTGGTCATGCGCTTGAAGATGTCAAGTGACCTTTTTTTTCTCTTCTGACTGCAGCGATGGATTGAATTTTTACATTTGACATTTAGACACTTACTGTCGGACTAACAAAAAATATGCAGAGTAGCATAGCGCTACAAATATGACTTTTATTTTGACAAACCCATGTTTTACATTTAAAGACAAAAAATGACCCCGGCATACAGTTTCTTCTTTCCTCAAGTTCTGTTTAGGGGTTTAGACTTCCTCCCGCTCTGAATGTTATTTTTCAGTTGCTTTATCAATGCAATGCTGCATGGATATGACAAACAAAGATTTATAATGAAGACGAAAACGCATCTTGAAACGTTACAAGCTAATCCGTCACTGTGATGACCTCTGGCAAAGATTTGTTTGTCGGAAACGATGCACTTTGTTCAAAGAAATATATAACTAACACATACATGCAATGGAAAAGCCAATAAAGTGAAACTGGTTTTAAAAAAAAAATCATGACTAAGTGGCTATATTTAGTAAGTATTTGCATATTTATAGATCATTGAAACACTATTCTGAGCCTGGCAGTATTCATGACACTGGCCAGCTCACATTTTGGTATCAAGAAAGCTTCAACAGTTTTAGGGTGACTTGATCCATCCAAATTGGCTCTATTTTATTATCATTTTTATATTTGAGATATTTCTTTTTGCTTTAAATGCTAGTATGTATTAAGTTATGGCACTGTGTTTCTTCTGATGCTGCAACTTTGATGAGGCAGTATCTGTCTTTTCAAGCATGTGCCAACAGTAGCCGGAAAGACGTTATCGCAGAGAGCCTTTGTCATGCAAATCATTATTCCATATGAAAATCAAGCAAAAACTGTCCAAGTTAGGCAATATTAGCAATAAACAACTGATTTTTGTAATACAAAAAACCCAAAACAAAACGGTGACATCAAAGCATAAATACTACATTTAGTCACGATCAATGGATCATTAACCGCCTCTCGTTGGCGGTTGATTGTTGGTTATCATGTGGCTGTTTGCTGATATCTTAATCTGTTTATTTTTCACTCATGAAGGGGTATAGGTAAATGTGGATATTAACTGGTTGGGTTCGGTACCTCTAAAAAGTTTAAGAACCATTCATCTAGAAGTACAGTATATATGTATTGACAGTGTTAATGAAATGAATGTGAAATCGCTTTACGGTGTCCCAGCGTCTCTGCCGCACAGTTCGAGGCTTGAGCTCTCAATTGTGGCCTTCCTGTACGGAATGTCCAAAAACGTGCTTATTTGGTTGAAATCAAGCCTCAAACTGTCGATATGTGAATGCGAGCATGAATCTTGTTTGTCTCTGTTTCCTGCGCTTGATTGGCAAACAGTCCAAGGTATACCCCGTCTTTTGCCCAAATTGAACTCGGCGAAGCTCCGGCTCGCCCTCCACCCTAATGAGAACGAGCTGGATAGAAAATGGATGGATGGATGTCAAATTAAAAAATCGATAAGTAATTTGGTGGGTTTGATATAAGATGCATTTTCACGAGTGGCTTGTAGCCATTTTATGCACAGCACATTTATTTTAGCGGGATCAATTTTTAGACATTGTTTTAATATACACATACGTCATTTTAGCACATTGCGCAAAATGATGCCCACTACAACTGGTCAAAGTAATTGACTTGCACTTTATCAAGGCTCAAACTGTCTGAAAGTTTCGAGAGAACCCTACACCCCCCGATGCGACAAGCCGAAAGTCGCCACAACAACCACAGTATGTCCCCGCCCCCCCCATCCATCTCTACAGTAAATATTTCTTTGCCGCCTGACCTTCACTGAGCGGAATGATGTATGGGCTCTTTGACAACGGAAGGCTGTTTCCTCACTTCGGCAAAGAAACCTTTGTTCTCTCACATTTATCAATCTCCTAAAATCCGATATGAGAGCTTTCACAAATTATGATTTTTCAATTAAACCTTTTTAGTGTGGTGGTGTTCAACGTACGCAGGCATTATTCAGTGTGGGGGTTTCATTCTCTAATTGGGTTTTATTTTTATGCCCAATGATCAGTGTGCTCATATAAGGGCCACTGCTGTCTGAGTCACACCGTGCCTTGTGTGTATGTGTGTGTGTGTGTGTGTGTGTGTCACTGGGCAAAGTTCATTTTGCTAATATTTAACCAGATTTTTTTGGGTGATGTAGTGGAGCCTCACACATATAGAAGTAGCGTATTATTGGAATATATTTAGCCTGTGCGATTCTGTCTGCTGTTCCACAATGACAATGAGGTAAATCAGATGCGCTATAATACATCTTTATTTTATTTGTTATTCTTTTTACTCATTTAATCCTAATTCATAATAGAATACAAAATAAAATGTTGATTTATTGTCATTTTGTACATGCACATTAGAATTTGAGTGTCACGCTGCAAAATTAGGAGAAAAATAGTGAGAGCTGAGTTTGTTTTGATTGTACATATTTTAATTCAATTGAATACATAAAAATGTGAAATAATCATTGCAACAAAAAAAAAACACTAAACTGAATAACCAAATGTAACGCTGTGTTGGTTACTTTTACCACTTTTACTTTCTGAGTCACAAATGATATGTTGTGTATGGAGTTGACTGATTAGTGTTTCCCAGTTGCAAAAAGGAATTTACAAATAAAGGTTTTCTTATCTTATTCAATGGGAACCGCTATTTCATTTTAATTTCCCCACAGGAATGACTGTACCGTCCTTTAAAGAGGCCACATTTTCCCATTGCTTTAATTAAACCTACAGGTTACTCGCCATAGGAATGCATTGTTTTATAGCCAGTTTTATTATTGTCGAGTAATTATTCTGTCTTTAATGTGCAATACTTTTCTGCCTGATTAGATATGGATTCACACTCACGGGACACTTCATTGTAAATTTCCCCAGTGTGGGACGAATAAAGGATATCTTATCTTATACCGCCACATTATAATCTTTCTAATATGATCCAGCACGTGTGTAGTACTTCGATTAGGTTGCTCAGTTTTGATTGATGCTTTCGGAGGGTGTGCTTGTGGTCAGGGACACAGCAAACAATGACCACACTGCCAGAATAATAACGCGATTTTTTTGAAAGGCAGAAATGTTGATACATCTCATTAGCATTAGCAAGCTAATGTTTTGGCTTTTCAGTCTAGATTGAGTTGATTAAAAAAAATGTTTCAACCAAGATGAATACTCATCATTGCGTTGATGTAGTCATTGACTGTTGGATTTCCAGGTCCCCTCTGCAGTGATTAATGGATTTCCTCCATTGAGATGCATAATTATGGACATTTTTGTTCTGCTGGTGGTTCTTCTGTTGTGCAGCACTCAAGGTGAGTAGAAAGTTAACTGCTGTCTGTCTGACTTGTGATGATGGTGATGTTACGAGGCCAGTGAAA
This sequence comes from Hippocampus zosterae, assembly GCF_025434085.1. NCBI lineage: Eukaryota > Metazoa > Chordata > Actinopteri > Syngnathiformes > Syngnathidae > Hippocampus > Hippocampus zosterae. Next base: position 20,745,872 of record NC_067460.1, on the reverse strand, counting down.
TATGCATTAACAGCCACAGCGCTCGTGTTGAAGTGCGACACTACTTCTGTTTCCACCCACAGGCCATCTAGTTAGAGGAGCTACTAATGATCTCGCTGCAATTTGTTATGAATTTTCTTCCATATAATATCAGTAAGATGGAAACAGTGGCCATGGAAATTCACTGTCACGGGATCTTTATTCCCAATAGGAGTGGGCTCAAATGATGCTCATTAGTGTGCCATCTTCTGTTTGCAATAAACTGTTTGTTTGACCCAGATTATTTTTTTTCCCCCGCAGGCCTCATTTCCTAAATGGATGCATAATTTATTATCTTGTATGCCAAGTTCACCGCAAAGGAGTTATACATCACCACCATAGCATAAACCAATAGCAATAGATTAATTTTCGGAAATGTGGAAAAACCATAACTTTAATATTCTCCGTTAAATGTTTTGCAGTTTCCACGCAACTAGAGCTGTCGCCCATCAGCTTGACTGTGCTTTGTGGGGACGAGGCCCGCTTTACCTGCATTGCCCAGAGTGCAAAGTGGGATGTGATGCTGTGGGAGCTGAACAGCACAGTGGTGGTCACCATCTCCAGAATTCACGGTGTGCTTTCCTCTCCAATTCCCAATGTGACTGCAGTGGAAAGCCAGAATGGAGATGGTTGGGAGTTTGTTCTCAAGAGTGTGAAGAGGCTCCACGAGGGCCAAGTGAGCTGTAACCTCGAGGGCAACGACAAGAAAACAGCAAGTCTCTTCGTTCAAGGTCAGCATCACATTTGTGTCCTTTTTCATATCTATAAATCTATCTGTCTAGCTAGCTCTAGCTAGCTAGCTAGCTAGGACTGACGGAAGCTCCATCAGTCCATCACTGACAAACGTGTTACAAATGACGGAAAACCGATAAACTATGTACCGACAGAAATGCATTTTCATCCGTCACGAGAATCATCACTACAATAACAATGATATAGTGGCGGACTGCCGATGACAGAGTTGGTTGCTACGAAATAATGACAAAAACTGATGATAACGGATGGGCAGCCCGGCCGCTGGTGAATGACAAATGATTGTTAGATTTTCTTGATCTTGTTTAATACTGATGATATAATGTTTTTTTTTTTTAATACTGCAAAACTATTGAGTCCATTTTGACAGTGTAACGGTTAACCGAGATCAGGTTTTCTGAAGGGAAGATCTTTGAAATTTCACAGAAAAAAGATTGCCTCAGCTTTTCATCTCCTTGCATATAGAAGTACAAGATTGAAATCCACCGCACTGCTAACAGTTGCAAAACACACTGAATATAACCTTGATGAGGAGCAAAAAAATGAAAATAAAGTCGCACATGTTGCTATAATTGTAGCCACCCACTCACTTTTGCTGATTCACCATATGAGCACAACCAGAGAAAAACATGCATTTTGTGTTTCAAGCTGTTTTGTAGTTTTCTTTGAAAGGCCTGAAGAATTACATCTAATTATGACCAGTTTGTGGCGCTGACAGAAACAGTGTCATGTTGGGAATTAAAGAGTCTCTAGCATGACCGCAACCTTTGTGAGGATAAGCGGATTAGAAAATGGATTGACGTATGGTGTGTGTATGTGTGTGTGTGTATACAATTCCATATGTTATGGTGATTAAAAGACACAGCGTATTTCCTTGAATCACAAATACATGATGTACTGAAATGTGTTGAATATTGTTGCTGACACAGCATGATTCAGGCTCAGGAAAATGGCATATCTCAGATGAGATGAGACAGTCTGAGGTCTCCATTATCGTATTTTATACTTCATAATTAGCCACACATTTTCAATGAGAGACAGGTCTGGACTGCAGGCAGGTGAGCGTAGTACCCGCACTCTTTTACAACGAAGCCATGCTGTTGTTCCAAGTATCTGTATCTGCTAAAATAAGCAGGGTGTCCATGAAAAAGGTGTTGCTTCGATGGCAGCGTATGTTTCTCCAAAAACTTTTTATGATTTAGCAGGGGCATGAGAGGTAAACCACTCTATAGCGGGTAATGACTTATAACAGCGCTGAGCCTCTCATCAGTCACGAGGAACAAGGGTGCCTGTCGCATGCCAACATTTGCTCTCACCACCCTTTAAATACATCCCAAGCCAACATTGAAAAGTGTATGATTTCCTTTATGGCTCCAAATTCAGCAATCAAATAGTCATTGCCTCTGCCACTCATTTCGCCTGACAACACACTGTACCTCTGTGCACCATAGAGGCTTATTTGGCTGGCAGGGTGTTATAGATGATGGGGGAGGGGGGGGGGGGGTGAGAAGCATTTGTCAGGCTTTTGACACTTTAAGGGGCTCAATCAATCAGCCGTGTCTGTTTTTTCCTATAGATGAACAGGCCTACCGAGGTGCTGTTGATGATCATCTTTTACACACACATGGATGCTGTCAGGGCTAAACCCCTTTTTTAGAGCACCCGTTGTAATACTTGCAAACAACATTCACACTCACATTAACACGCATGGACAATTTTCAAGTCTTCAATTCTCGAGAGAAATCGCAGTGCAACATCGTGGGTTTTGCCAAATTATGGCTACAAGGTTAAATTCTGTGATTGCAAACAGAACTGCACGCATGCAAGTGTGTGACTCTACCTGGTTGTTTGATTTCAGAAACAGGCACTGTGACAGTCCTTGGAGGCAACGCAATAGCTTTGAAAGGGCAATTGGTCCAGTTTGAGTGTGATGCCGTGGGATGGTACCCCGAACCTTCTTTGCATTGGAAAGTCAATGGTAAAAAGGTAAACAAACTAGACTGCTCAAAATGCTCGTTATCCCACTGTCAGTTCAAATGAGATGAGATACTCATGTCTGAGTAGCATTTTTTTTTTTTTTTGCAACAACCCAACTGTCAGACCCGTTAAGTGTGATGCCTTCAATATTCCACCGGCCACAGAATTAAGTCAATTAACGCCAGCAGTGGCAGATGACTGATCCCAGCAGCATTGCCTGTTGCTGGACTGAAGAGCAATGGTGACACGCAACTCAATGAATAAATCTAGGAAAGTTGAATAGAAGTTCATTCATTCATCTTCCGTACCGCTTGATCCTCACTAGGGTCGCGGGGGGGTGCTGGAGCCCATCCCAGCCGTCTCCGGGCAGTAGGCGGGGGATACCCTGAATCGGTTGCCAGCCAATCGCAGGGCACACATAGACGAACAACCATCCACGCTCACACTCACACCTAGGGACAAGTTAGAGTGTTCAATCAGCCTGCCATGCATATTTTGGAATGTGGGAGGAAACCGGAGCACCCGGAGAAAACCCACGCAGGCCCGGGGAGAACATGCAAACTCTACACAGGGAGGCCGGAGCTGGAATCGAACCCGGTACCTCTGCACTGTGAAGCCGACGTGCTAACCACTGAACTACCGGGCCGCTGAATAGAAGTTAATTGACATATTTAAAGACCATAACGTCACATGTTTTTCTGGCTGGCAAAAGCTGAACCATTGTCCGATGGCGCCACTAGTAAATAAACTCTTTTATGTCATTTGACCAAGGCAGAGCCATTGAGTAAGCGCGGTAAATGTCTTATTAATTCAGGTGGGAGCCAATGCCTAAACCTCAGTCATGGTTGATGTACCCTGAACGCTAGCCTACTACCATTATTTGGAAATAGCCCCAGTCTACTGTACCACCGAGTGGTTCTTTTGATGGTTTTTTTTCATGACAGTCTCTTAGGATATGATTGGGTTTTCCTCCTGTGATCCAACTAAGAAGGCTATAATTACAGCTTTCTGTTGCTCGAATTCATCAACGTTGTTTTCTGACATTTACACAGTAGCCAGCTGGATTTCTTCAGGCTCGCGTTCTGCCACCCTGAAATATATTGGTGCCAATTGTTTGCAACACATTCAGAATTGGCTTAGATAAGAACATGGTTGATTTAGAGACAAAAGCAGCCATTTGTTTCGGAAAATGGTTTCAGTGTGGCAATATGCAGCAAGTAATGATGTGTTTGTCTGTCTGGGCTATGGTGTGGAGTTGAGCCAGAGTGAATACAACCTCAGCAGTGAACAGAGGGGGAAGAGCGTCTTCACTGTGAGCAGTAACCTCAGCATGACTGCGAAAAAGAGCTCATGTGTTGACTGTCTGGTCTCAGTATCCGCCCTGCCCGCGCCACTGATGAGCAGCATTCGTCTGACAGTAGGTGAGGCACCACCGGCGTCATGTAAAAGCGGCACCCAAGAATGTCCTGTCGAACCTCTTTCAAGGGAAAAACAATGTGGCAGTACTTCATGGCGGTGCATCTGCTTGTTGCTAGGCGCAAATTCACAAGGCTCAGTGAGAAAACTGTAAAATCAAAACAAAAGTGAAAATCAAGCACATTTGTTGATTTTTCCTGTGAGTCTGGCGCATTATTATTTTTTACTTAAGAACATTTGTAATAAATCACTGGATTTCTGTTGTGTATGCTATTTGGAATTTTTTTTTCTCTCTCAAAATAAAATAGCAATCAGACAGTGAGGAAGAGGATCATATTTATTCTGGTCATGCCATTCTCCTGTTTTTATGAAACAGCAGCCAACCTATACAACAACAAGTTTTCCTTTTTTTTTTCCCAATGTGACCTTCCCTCCTCAGTTGCCGAGGTGGTGCAGGATGAAGATGACTGCACAGTCCCATTGGCGGTAATGTCCTCCCTCGCCGTGCTTCTCCTGCTTCTCCTGCTCTGCATCTGCACTGTCCTCTGGTACAGAAAAAGGAGACAAGCAAGTATGCACTTTTCTTTGAATCGCTTAGGGCGGGGGGGGGGGGGGGGGGTGATATCACCTCTCCCCTTCTCATTTCTGTACCGACACGTTGATTAAAGTATAATGAAGAAGCAAGGCGCTCACACTCTGTGATGTTGGCCTTCACCAAGGACACGCAACATTTTTTTTACTGACTATAAAGAGAAAAGATCAGTTGTCAGCAGAAATGTACGGCTACTTTTATGTGAGCATTTTTGGACATGCAACTGTTTTGAGGTGAATGAAAAGTGAAAGGTAAATATGGGAGAGCAGCAGAGAAATGGTTTTGAATTCGGAAAGAGAGCCAAAACAAACGGATAATATTACATACATACACACATAGAATGCACCATGATATACAATATTAAAATCGTAAAATGTGAAAAAAATCCACATCAGATGAGGTAAAAGAAAGTATGTCATTACAGTACATTTCATTTAGTTATTACAGTGCTATGAACTAATATTTGACCCCTTCCTGATTTCTGTGCATTCAAAATATATACAAATGACTAGAAAAATTGGGCCCTGTATAAAAAATAACTGACGACCTCGATGCGACAAAGGTTTAATCTGATTTGTGATGTGGTCAAAACTCAGGAAGCTTCCAATAACGCTGGGGAGTTGAAATAGTGCCGTCTGTACACCCCTGTGGCTAAGAAATACTTCTGGAGTGTCCACTCTGAGGTGGATCATCGAAGGCGGAGGAAGCTTGTTTCTCCTCAGCACGACAACAAAATTGCCTCGAGTCACGCATTTTAAAAGTTGTCGTAATCCCCGTAACTGATTGGAAAGCAGAGTAAGTGACTTGCGGCTGTGGTTCGGGGCTAAGGGATTAATTTCGGCAGCTGATTCTGTTGCTGAGTGCTCCTTTGGCGATGACTCTCATTCTTACATCTCAAAGCTTGAGCGCAAAAAATGCAGGAGGAATGGTTTGCATCTCAATGAAGGTGTTTTGTCGCTCTCTCTAACCAAGCCATATGTACGAGTAATGTGTGCTTTGGAATTTTTGAAAAGAAAATTACAATGAGCTGCTCTGGTTTCCCTCAGAGACTTGAGCAGGGGGGGGGGGGATTTATTATAAAATGGCAAAGGCAGTTTCTCTCCTCAAAATAGTCACGGTTTTATATATCTCATGGGGCTAACATTGTCTACACCCTTGTTATATGATGTTGAAGCCTTGTGACAGAGCCCAGGAACATTCCGCTAACTTGAGGCTATTACAGGAGAATCCAAAACCAATACAGTAATTGCTGTTGTGTTTTATAGAGGTCCTATTTTCTCGATGCCCCGAGAAGGCATAGTTGCTCTACGGCAGTGGTTCTTCACCTTGTTGTAGGCACGGAACCCAACCAGTTCAAATGCACATTCACCGTGAAAAATGAAAATATGATATTATTATTATTTTTTTTGACAAATTCCAAATGATTAAAAACACAAAAAAAGTAAATACAATTTCAAGACATGAGTTCTTTTTAATTGTGCACAAAATGAACCGCGCATGACGTACTATCACGACAGTCACTAGGAGACTACTGAGCGAACTAAATGTCCCGCAGCACCGATTAGACAAGACATGCCATCCATCCATCCATCATCTACCGCTTATCCGGGGCCGGGTCGCAGGGGCAACAGCTTTAGCAGGGAAGCCCAGACTTCCCTCTCCCTAGCTACTTCTTCCAGCTCTCCCCGGGGGATCCCGAGGCGTTCCCAGGCCAGCTGGGTGACATAGTCTCTCCAGCGTGTCCTGGGTCTTCCTCTGGGTCTCCTCCCGGTGGGACATGCCCGGAACACCTCACCAGGGAGGCGTTCAGGGGGCATCTGTATCAGATGCCCAAGCCACCTCATCTGGCTCCTCTCGATGTGGAGGAGAAGCGGCTCGACTCTGAGCCCCTCCCGGATGACTGAGCTTCTCACCTTATCTCTAAGGGAGAGCCCGGACACCCTCCGGAGAAAACTCATTTCCGCCGCTTGTATCCGGGATCTCGTTCTTTCGGTCACAACCCATAGCTCGTGACCATAGGTGAGGGTTGGGACGTAGATCGACCGGTAAATTGAGAGCTTCGCCCTTTGGCTCAGCTCCTTCTTCACCACGACAGACCGATACAACGTCCGTAGACAAGCAATGTCATGTGATCATCTGCAGCCAGTGATGGCCAAGCGGTCGTTTCATCACTAATTGACATGTTGAGTCGGGTATGTCTTAACCTCCATGGCAGAGGCTCAGTTGAACCCCTGAGACCGATTCTCTGAACCCCTGGGGTTCGATCAAACCCAGGTTAAGAACCACTGCTCTACGGTGAACGTCACCGGAATTCAATTTCTGCAATTTCTGTCCTAAAAACAAAATCCCCCTGTCTGTTTGTCCTTCAGAGAGAAGCTCACAGGACACCATAAGGTAATATTTCTAATCTCTTTGAATGTGCACTTCCTTTTAGAGTGGAGTCCAAAACGGGTGCGGGAGCAAATGATTGCCAATATGGCTTTCTTTAAAATTCAGAGTACTTTTATTTTTGCTTGAGCAAATAAATTGTGATTTTTAAACTAGCTTGCACGAAATAAACATGAACGTATTTGGCTTCTTGGCAGATATAGCGGCCATTATATTTGTCAGCGGTTTTCTCCACAGCCGAATTACATTTTTAGTGTGTCCAGAGAGAGGACTGGGTCTCGTAAAACATGTTCCTTACTGACAGGGCACTTAATGATGAAAACAATACAAGCCCCATGATGAATGACTCCTTTGTGAGGAAATTGTTTGTTCCAGACCAGAGATGAATCCGTTTAAAAATGTTTTATTACTGTTATCCGTTGTATCACGATATTCCTAAAAGGAACAAGCTCATTAAGAGAGTTAAAATTTGCTGGATTTGTTGTTTTTCGAACACCGGTTGGGACATAAGGTCATAAGGTCATAGGAGTTGCTCAATATGGCATCAAATTGAGGGAACCAAAAACTGAGGGGAAAAAAAAGAAAAATATCTGAAGAAAATAGGAAAAAAATTATATATATAAACACACACACACACACACACACACACACACTGCGTATAAAGGTTAATCATCATCATCATCATCGTTTCAGATGTTTACGTCTCCCTTTTTTCTTTTTAAAGTGGCTCTGTGCTAATTGTGACCTTTGTTTGTTTGGATACTTGCAGGTGTGAGGAACGGAACAATGGCCAGGGTTTGCCTGCTGGTGGCAGGATCAATTTGGGATTTATGAGTGAGGCCCCAACAGGTGAGAGTATCATAAGCAGAGGTGGGTCGAGTAACCAAAATTGTACTCCAGTAAGCCGACTGTTCCTTAAGAAGAAGGTTCAATAGCCCTCAAAAGAATTACTTAAGTGAAGCTAAATATTCAGTGAAGACAAGAATTCCAGGATTGAACACCTTCAGATTTGTTTGAATGGTAAAACAAAAATATAAAATAGCAATGTGCAAATTCAGATCTAACTCAAACAATAATACGTGTCAAATAACAAATGAAGTCGACTCGTTTCCTCCATTGTTTCTTCCATGCGCCACGTAAATGTGTCAGTTTTAAAACTTTTCTTTTGTTTGGGGCCATGAGGACTTTGTGTGTGGTCATGTGATTGCCCGGCTCGGTTAGATTGGCGAAACGTGAGCGTGCCTGAGGGTGAAAGTCTGTCTGCCAAACCAAAACAAATAGATTCAAGAGTAATAATAGATGAAAAATAAAATAGTTTTCTCCTCATAACAGAGGCTCAATTCACATACAGTAAATGTTTGACCTCTGTAGTGAATATCAGGGCAAATTTTCGACCAGTTTGGTCAATAACGCGAGAGTTCCTAGAAGCATCAAACGTCATGCAAAAGTAGCTGATCTGCAAGCTGTAAGGTTAGATGCGGCTGAATTGTTTTCTCGCACCTTGCAGATGCTGTTTACAAAGAGATAATCAAGGGAATTCATAGCAAGAAGGATTTGGTCAGCATTGAGAAGGTAAGCTAGAGAAAGACAACAACAGAACAGGGAGAAAGGAAAATTCTTCACTTTGCAAATATTGACAGACTCAAACCACAGATTTAATGAGTATCCGGATGTGTACACAAAGGCAGTGGTCCCCAAACTTTTGTCCGCTGCGGCCCGGCTACTATTCCGCCCCCGTTTGGGGGGGGCTTCCTTGGGCGTAGTGCAATGTTTTACAACAATGAACGCAAATCTCCTTTTTTTTTGTCACCAATATCGAATTACTTTTTAGTGTTAGCAATGCGGTTAGCCACTAAGTATGATGCACTCGAGGCACATAACATTCATTCATCTTCCGAGCCGCTTGATCCTCACTAGGGTCGCGGGGGGTGCTGGAGCCTATCCCAGCTGTCTTGGGGCAGTAGGCGGGGGACACCCTGAATCGGTTGCCAGCTAATCGCAAGGCACACAGAAACGAACAACCATTCGCAACCACACTCACACCTAGGGACAATCTAGAGTGCTCAATCAGCCTGCCACGCATGTTTTTGGAATGTGGGAGGAAACCGGAGCACCCGGAGAAAACCCACGCAGGCCCGGGGAGAACATGCAAACTCCACACAGGGAGGCCGGAGCTGGAATCGAACCCGGAACCTCTGCACTGTGAAGACGACGTGCTAACCACTGGACTACCGGGCCGCCCGGCACATAACATTTGTTGATGAATCAGTTTTGAAGGCGTGGCTCATTGGAGAGCCGCTAGCTGCATTATTGGGCTTTCTACATTAGCATCTCCTTCTTGGGCATAGGCTCTTGCGTTTAATCCTCACGGGGCCTTTTCGTCATTGCAAAGAAACTTTCCAAATACGTCTGCTGTTTGTTTTACTCATTTTGGTAGTTTGTGGATTTAATATTAGTGTCACACAACCGAACCAACTTGAATCGAATCAAGAGTCAATCCTCGTTAATCGTCGATTAATAAATTATGGAGCCCCTAAGGTGACATGGAAGAAAAAAAACGTTGCCTTCCCTCACAAAGATTACGAGACAATGCAAACTTTTCGAGATAACGCAAATTGTTATTTTTTTTTTCAAGGTGATGCTTTAAAAAAAAAGCACGTTGATGTACTTTCGGGTCATCTTCCGGGTAACAATACAACAAACATGGATCGTTTTCACCCGTTGAAATTGGCTTGAAATCCAAAGGCATTAAATCTGTTCTTGATCTTATATACAGTTTCCAAGCCCTCCTCTATAATTCTCTCCTTCCCCGAAGTCGTGTTGTCTCTCAATCAGCCGCGCATGACCCGGAAGTACATGAATGCGCATTTTAAAAAAAAATTCCTAGCCCCCACCCCCCAAAAACTTCCACATTTTGTGTTCCTCAGGTCCCTGATGTTGTAACATCTAGCAGCCTGTGTTTACACAGCGATGGTCACGTCCAAGTCGACCTTTCAGAGGGCAGCTCGAAGAACATCCGGAGAGTTACGACAGTTTAAACACATTTAATGTGTGGTGTGAATGTGATTGCAAAGTATTTTTGCCAAGACGTTCAACTTTTTGTAAAGCCACTTTCTCAGTGTAAGAGTTCTTAATTACAATGGAACTTCTCGTGGCGAAGCCTCTACTGCTAAAAAAAATTAAATAAAGGGAACGCTTGAAAAATGGAACTACAAGTGTTCCCTTTATTTTATTGAGCAGTTTATTTGTCTCAGTATGCTGGTTGACCACTAATGAGAGTTTTCGGTTAGTTTTTTGACAAGGAATAACGGAAAATTTGAAGGAAAAAACAAAAAGGGTCCCGTATTCATGATTAAACCTTTTGAAACACTGCGAGCAATGTCTCAAGTAACTATTATAGGAACTATTTGACATTTTCATGTTTTTGTATGATTTAAAATGAAATAAACTAAAAATGTGGCATTACTCCTATTCATATTGTGACAATTTTGGGAGCAACCTTTTGCACAATTCTAAACGAACGTTTTCCTCACAATTCAGAGCCTTCAAAACATGTATGCATTTAGATCCTTGGATATGCAAGTACTGGAAATGGGTCTGAATCATTTTGTATATGTCTATAACTTATGTCAAACATTAAAAAAAAATCAATAGCAAACATTTCAAGTCTTTTTGAGTCATTTTGATGATGTAGCATATCCCCTGCCGGGCGAACTGTAGACGTCTGCTTTTGCAGCAGCATTTGTCTTGATAATGAGGAGCTAAATGAAACAAGTACTCTGGCCGATTTATTTAAGATAAGATAAGATAAGATATCCTTTATTCGTCCCACAATGGGGAAATTTACACAACCATGCAGCAAATGTGTGCATTCCTTTCCTGTCTTCACATGCTCAATAATTGGCTTCTAAGAATATCACTGGTGGGGGGTGAGGGGGGCGGGGGGTATCTCTGCTGCACATTGATTGATGCCCTGATGGAGGCGAGGACTCTGTGCTAGGGTTGGATTGATTTTATGCATGCTGAGGCAGACAAAGACACATTACAGCATTTGAAGTGGAAGTGTCATCATCATCATCTCATCCGAAGAGGAGTCTGCCCCGGTGTTTTAAGTGCATTTTCAGAACAACCATAATCCAATATGTGCTTCTCGCTCTTTTATGCGTTTCCGACTCGTTGTTCAAGACGCGGAGGACTTGAGGAGAAGCCGTCAACGGCGTGCAAATGAACACAAACGGGATTGTTTGAGCGGTCGCCGGGGCCGTGAGTGTCTTCGGAATGACGTACGCGACAACAGATTTATCTCCACGTGAAGAGCGTGACATAACATTTGCATTTCATAATGGCAAAGGATGAAGAGTGGAGTGTTGGTGAGGAAGGTCTGTGAATCTGCCAGACCTTCTACACATAGTTTCATCATGGGGAATGACATGAATCTCACATAAACAACATTTTCCCTATGGAGAACCAAGCATCATTTTTTACATTTCCGCTTTTTTTTTAACTAAGAGTAAGCCATGGTCCATGTTTATTTGATTATATGTCACATATGATAATTCAAAAAAGTAAAAAAAAATAGTTGAGATGCAAAACGCTGTCACCTTGTTGAAATGTCTTTGTGTCCTTTGTCACCTCCTGGAAGTGCTTGAAAGGAAAAAAAAAAAGCAATCAGTGTTTTGTTCAATGGAAAATACACTTTCATTTCATTCAAGGCTGATGCATATTCTGATTGGAACTCCGCTTCTGCATTTGATTTATCTCTTCTGGCAACATTGATCAGCTGCATATGTCTCAACCCAGCGAAGAGAAACATAATGGGTGCAGGGTTAGGATCGACCAGGCGGCAACCCAAAGCAAATTCGTAAAATATTTACGGGTCAAACCTCTTGGCTGAACTTGATATAAGTGCTCCGTAGAAGCTACAAGCTCATGTGCTTAAGAAAAAAAAAAAAACGACATGTAAATTGTGGTTGGCGTGGTCCCAAACGTCAGGGGATCAGCAAATCCATTTGAACGTGTTACTTTTATGGGCAATAACTCAATCCAGGGCGGCCCGGTAGTCCAGTGGTTAGCACGTCGGCTTCACAGTGCAGAGGTACCGGGTTCGATTCCAGCTCCGGCCTCCCTGTGTGGAGTTTGCATGTTCTCCCCGGGCCTGCGTGGGTTTTCTCCGGGTGCTCCGGTTTCCTCCCACATTCCAAAAACATGCGTGGCAGGCTGATTGAACACTTTAAATTGTCCCTAGGTGTGAGTGTGAGTGCGAATGGTTGTTCGTTTCTGTGTGCCCTGCGATTGGCTGGCAACCGATTCAGGGTGTCCCCCGCCTACTGCCCGAAGACAGCTGGGATAGGCTCCAGCACCCCCCGCGACCCTAGTGAGGATCAAGCGGCTCGGAAGATGAATGAATGAATGAACTCAATCCATTCATTAAGTGTTCAGATCCTCCAATGTGGACAAAGGCAGGGAACTCATGAATCTAGTCAGAGACCGCTGACATATGAATCCAAAATGTTGTTTGTCTCCAAGGTATTCCTTCTGACAAGAGTGACTGACAGGGTTCCCCGAGCCACCTCGCAAGGAAGTCCTTCTCTGCTTCTTCGACTTCCATCGTCTACATCCTGGTTGCTTGCCGATCTGTGTTAGCTAGCTGTCGTGCTAACATGCGCATCGCATTGAGAGCTGGTTTGAATGATTAAAAAAAATATATATTACCCAAATAACTCAATATTGTCCGACACGACTATGATAATAGTCATATTGTTAAATGAATGCAGCATATTTTTGATCCAGCTTTCCACTCGGATTTCATTAGAATGTGCAAGTGGCCGTGATGTGGTGTCTGGTTGGCGTACAATCATTTAGTTGATGAATTTATTTTAAAAAAAAAAGAAAAGAAAAAAGCTTTGTTCAGAAAATATTCCCTATAGTTTATCTTCTAAAAATTTTCTGTGACATTCATAAACGCAAAGACGGCACCCATGCTTGAATTACGGAAAACAGAAAATAGAATGCCTGGCATAGTTTTGTGCTGTTCTTTGTCACCAGATGGCTGACACAGATCTTGACTTTGGAAATCACAACTCATCAGTGAATGTGAGAAGAGAGCGTTTGCTCTCTCTCTCTTTCGCTCGTGCAAAGCTTTCATCATCGCTACCTTCTGTTTCCTCGCACCCACATGCTTGCCGTCGAAGCGGCAGGCTATTAAACAAATTAGATTTCCTCTAGTGGGCCTGACAGAGATAGGCAGAAGCTGAGATGCCTCTTATGTGACCTGCTTGGGCTTAACATTAAACCTCCTCGGGTCTTACTCAGGTGTCACTTGCACAGATCAAAAATGTGAAAGTCTGTGAGCAATTTTTTTTTTGGCAGCAGGATTTGTCAGTTTTGCTTTCCTTTGGCAAGATTGGTTGTTGTTATAGGCCGTATTTCTACAAAACGATTCATGATTAACTTTCTGCAAAACTGCCACTGATTTTCCATTTTGCCCAAACTCGTGGAAAAACTGACCGTAAAGTAAAATTCTGTACCTTATTTATCCTCAAAAATATTTCACCAGAAGCCACAGCTACGAGAAGCATGCTTCCTAAATCGGCTGGATACTATATCCGTGGAAATGAACGTCCCTCATACTGTATCCTACATGAATAATCGAAATGTTTTAATTTGAATGGGATACAGCTCCCAAGACACCGTACCAACTTCCTGTTAGCAATTAGCGACACATCAGCACACTCTTTTCTTGGTCCGTGTTTAAAATGGAACCTTCGGCTAATGGTTCTCTGGAGCCCGCCAAGCCATCTCAAGTGTTACGATCTGCTTTCCAGTTCCTCTTCATTAGCACTGCTGTAAAAGATGCACCGCCCCAAAGTTATCATAAAACCACATGGAAGTATTTGTATGCAATGGCTTAATAGAGGCTCTAAATACAAAACAAGTCAACCTCTGGATCGTGTGGAATCATGGAAAGTGAGGGAACACTGTTTAAAACTCATTCACTCCCAAAGACGTTTTTAAACGTCTTTTCAGACTTGGTTTAGAATTGGGTGGTACTGAATGAGTTTTAATCGATTTGAATCATACCCCATGAAAGTGCTGTTAGTGTTCAACGAAGAATGCTCGTCCATCAACACGACATCGAAAGAAACTCTCGAGAAAGCCTTGTCAGCTTTTTGCGTATTTGTGCCTAACCGTGCATACTAATGTGTAAAAAGCTCTGCCACTTTTTTTTTTTTGGGGGGGGTGACTTGATTCAAACGGGGCTGTTAGGCCCGGTCAGTACCAATTAGGTGACCGTCGCTTTGTTTGGGCTGCCTGGCTAAAAGCGGAACAGTAGCACAGATGAATAACTTAAGACATCCTCTCAAACATCAGCATCAAAGTATACAACTAAGGGCAATTCACTGAGGGGCTAAAAAAAGAAATCGAGATGCAAGGTATTTATTTTTTTCCTACGAGGCGGTTCATCGCAGCTTATTTATTCTTCTTGGCGACAGTGCTACGGCTATCATCACTGAGCGAATTCTGCTGCCTGGCTGAGCGGAGTAATTCTACTGCCTCAGAGTCATTTCCAATCCCAGGCTGTCTCTGTTTCCTCCACTCTCTTTGTGACTCACTGTGTTATGTCAGATCACATTCAGTCATTCATACTTGCCAGAAAAAAAATTTATGATGAACTGAGCAAAAGATTTATTTATTCCCCCCACCCCAGACTGACCAGGGAAAAACTGCGGTAATAGAAACATAGAAACATAACGTGCACTTAACTCATGTCAACTCTCGCACTGGTCTTACGTATGCCTGCAAAGCACCTCTCTGAGTGGTTCAGAATCTGAGCATCAATACCCCCCAACTTCTTCTTCTTCTCCTTTCGGCTTGTCCCTTTTCAGGGGTTGCCACGGCGAGTCATTAATTTCCATCTTTGCCTGTTCTCTGCATCCTCTACTCTGACTTTAATACCCGCAACAGTGCCACAAAAAACATCTGTCCAGTTGTCAGATGTGACTGGCTACATGTAGAGTGCATACAGTGTATATGATGCGATATTACAATATTTCCAACAAAGAGGGCAACCATGCTCACATGCACTGTTGGCAATCTAAGAGATGTATTGAATTCTTTTGTTGAATGCTCTGTACCTTATTTCATCACAAGACTTGATGTTGTTTTCTTTCATGGCAGAATAGTGAAAGAATAATCATGCATTAGTCTCCATGCTTGTGTGTCTGCTGCAGTCTTTTGTGCTGAATGTCAGGACGTCCTTTGCTTTGTCTGATTTAAAAAAAAAAAAGAGACAAAAACAAAACTGCTCGTAGAAAATTTGTACATCCAGTGCCCTAATTTGTGATTTGGAACTTTTGAGGGTGACACAAGTCTCCTGGCTGGGCTCTAATCAAGCGCACTGACTCATCATGTCTGCTCTTTATTTTGCAGGTGGCTGGTTCCCTCTTCTCTGCTGTTTGTGCGAAATACATCTGAGTAGTCTGTAAATGGCAAACTCTTTTTGCCTTTGACCTTTTTGGTGGAACCAAGAGAATTGGAAAAGCGTAATCGCATGCTGTCTTGAGCACACGCTTTCTCCACATGGTTTTGAGCATCTTGATTTTTTACACTCATTCGGGTAAGACTGTTAAAATATGACTTTGCCTGTACACTGAATCGTGTTTGTTTGTCACCAGACATGTTACGTTCAACGTCAGACACACCCACCCGACTTTGGTCCTGAGGTGAGTGAGAAGAGAGTGATTCACGATGGATTTAGTTTCGATCATTCCTTTGCACTTCTGTAAGACGAGTCGCTTTGATCGGGAGCCTAGAAAAGCCACGATGAAGTGAATTCAAACCTCGCCCTTTTTCAGTCAAAGATCACTCATTTCACTCAATGCCAATTAGGCTGATTGACGCCACTTCATTCATTGCGGTCTAATCTTTGGCTGTAAAGACATTCATCTGGTGTGAGGCATCGAGACAGAGGATCCTCATTTCCCTTTAACCGGCATCATTCTTGCTAATTAGCCTGCGTCTGGCTAGCAAAAGGAGACGTGACGTGAATCGCCTCGACTTCTCTGCCACTGCGCGAAAGATGCGGTTAAAATGGTGATCGTTTGAGTGGCCGTAATCCTCATATCTTGAGTACATGACACCACAAGAGTTGAGTTTTTCTTGTTTTATAATTATACTAGCTGGTTCGCCACCCTCTGGGCGGCTCATCAGCTAGTTCCTGCGGAAGGCTGGTAAGGTGGTGGTTCGGCCCACAAAAGTGTTGTTGCTTGGTTCAACTTTTTGTTCATCTTCATTGCTTATCGCGAAAATAAAGAGATGTTTAGCTCTACTAAATAACTAACAATTTTATTGCAATGCTTGTTGGTAGACAACATTTTTTCGCTAAAATGCCCGCGCGATCGTAGTAAGCCACTGCCTGAGCGGCGCAGTGGCGGCGCAGTGGCGGCGCGCAGCGGCGCGGTGAAGTAGGTACGTTTTGAAAAGGGACAGACGGAAGGACAGACCGCGTGCGGGACAACGCGAAATATACTGTATATATGGATTAGCTCCACCCACCGTGTCTAAAGGAGATCAATTACGATTTTCACAGCTTGAAATAGTTGCTTGGCGCCTCAGTAAAAAGGTCTCTGGCATTCTCGGGTCAAGATACAAGAAGAATTGCAACACTTAATATGTATTTGTCACTCTCTGGTACAAATCACACCTTTTCTGGTGTTCAGCTGCGTGTTTACCTGCACAAATGACCCTGAACCGGCTTAACGTTTGTTTTTCATTTATCCACTGAGCGCATCGGTGCCAATTAACCAAAATAGGGCCCATAGTCGCCAGTGTCCTTTACCGGCAGTTTACCAGTCAAAACTCTAAACGGGACTGACTGTGCTATGCATCATTTCGAAATCCGACTGAAAGCCCTTTGTCGTGTTACCGTGCGCCAGTTTTCCCAGAATCGTTTAAATAAAAAGCAGGCCAAAACATGGGTCTGACTAGAATGCAGTTGTATCTGATCACACCTTGACGGTTGACTTGGAGCGCTTAACATTTGAATTTCCCTATATCATGTAGCTCTTTCTTCTGCTGTATTTCAGCCAAAGCAGCAGACTTTTTAAATGACACTGAATTCTAAAAGCTGCATTTGGAAGTGGTGAGCGCCGGATGGTTGTACTTTAATCAAACGCGTGAAGACAAGAAATGTTCAATTGAGCCATAAAATGCTTCAAGGCTTGCAAAATGAGCTACCTGATATGAAGGGTAATGAGGCTGTCTCTCCTCTGAAGCTCGTTGCTTGACTGTCGGACTTGGATCAGACAAGTAGAAACTCGACGCCCCGACTCTTCAATCACTTCAATAATTAAAGCGCGTGTTGACTGTCTCGCATACAAGACTTATCCAGCATTAGTACAACACATCCGAGAGGAATTGTGGGCGAAAATAATGTGATGCACTACCCACTCTTATCCATGCATTTTGATCGTACGACAACAAGAGGGGCGCCGGCATCGTATGTTATAATCCGTTAATTAAACCGTTGGGATTCTTTAGTCATGTGATGAAAACCCTTCTCCTGTTTTGTTGTGTTGGAGAGATTCGGCCACTTGGTGGTTAATGGGAATCCATTTTGTGTGTGTGTGTGTGTGTGTGTGTTGTGATTTTTGCCATTCAAAAAGTAATTGTTTTTCCATTCTCACAAGGCTGATTTCGAGCTTAGTTTGTAGTTTTCAATGACACAAATCTAAGGTGAGCGCTGATCTTGGACCTTTTCATTCTTGGGGCCAAAAACAATCCCTTTTGAAAACGGTCTTTTGATCTGCTATAATGAAAAGTTTGTTTTTGTGCCACCTGCGCTTTGCTTGTCTACATACTCGTTTGTAAGCTTTAACCAGCGGGGGCGCATTGGTCCAGTGTGACTTTTTCCTGACTTTGTTCTTAATTGGGGCAATCCATTACATGCAGTCAAAACTTGTGAACAGAAAACTTTTAAAAGGTCATCAACAGAAGCTGAGGGCAGGCTCCCTGATGGTGTGAAAGCCCAAGTGAATAATGTACAGATCTGTTACAGATCATCAATATCATGCTTTCGGATTACCTCAGCTCCACCTTGTTCAAATTAGGATGAGGTGATGATTTAAATAAAAACAGAGTATTCATGAGGTTTCAGAGTTCTTGAGCATTTCCATTTGTCAGATTGCCGACATGACTGTTAAAATCGCCCCCAAAAACCTCATAGTCAAAATCAATGCACACAAGCGACAGTAACTTGGCAAAAACCTTTTGTGTAACATTTTGGATCGTTGCTCGGTGGGAGAATTTGGACTGAAGAACAGCATATTCTCCCGCTCCCCCTTGTTGTTTGTTCATAAAAGCCCCAAAATGACGCCTGGTGATTAAATTATTATTTTTTTAACCCATTTTGTACAGCAACGTCAAAGAAAAGAGACATTGTTAAGTTGGAAGTCTTTGTTTACCATTGAGGAGATTTCAGTGAAACAATTCCTGTTCACAAAAATCAGAAGCATGGTACATTTTCCATCACGTTACAGACCCAGAGCTGCGTTTCCTCCCTCGGCAGTGTATATCACAGTGTGTTTTCTTCACGTTGCTATTTTAATCAGGCAGTTACCAGGTAGAGTAGAGAGAAAAGCTTTTGTGCTTTTCCCTAAACGTGCCCCCTCTTGTGTCTTCCCGTGATCCACTTGGCACGCACTGTGCAATCCCATGCTGAGACCTGCCTCATGGCGACGTTCACCGTCTCCTGTGGTACTGTCTACATCACAGTGCTTCCCAATGCTGCCAGTTTTGAAATATTTCACCGTTCGCCTCCCTGAAACGTCCTTGAATCGTATCGCACCCCATGTAGTGAGATACAAATAGATTTCTCTTTTTTTTTAATGGATGTAAAACAAATATAAATTAATCGTAATCCAAGTGAATGTACTGAAAATCATGTGAAATCATCTTTGGAGAGATGTCACGTAGCAAGGTGGTGGTGGACCCCAAAAAGCAGGCAGGAGGGAGGAGCGGGAGGGGGGGGGTGTATTTGAAGAATTGTATTGATAAAACACAGAAAACTAAATCCTAAGCAAACAAAGTCCAAAGTAGCAAACAAAAATCATGACTGAAGATAAAACATAACGGCAACCAAAACATGACTGAAACAAACCTGATGGTAGCAAACAAACATGGCAGTAGCAAGAGCAAACAATGACCCGACACCGAGTGTTTGGGCAGGAGTCCATTTATACAACTAATTACCAAAATGACCAACAGGTGTGCAGCTGCCGGGGGAGCCCTACAGTGCCACCTGCTGGTCCCTAAAACGAATCATGACAGCCCTACTGATTGGTTAAAGGAAAAATCTCATTACTCACGGTTGAAATCAAAGTTAGAATTTTGAAAAATTTAAGTGCTTCGAACAAAGTGTCTCGGCCAGCAGATGATACCCCGCAACAAAAACTAAACATCTGAGAAGAGAAATGTGGATCTTAATAACAGGACTTCAGTGACGGTTGCAAAGGGACGACAAATGAGCCGTTGCTCCAAACGCGAGCTTTGGGCGTGAATGTGTTAATACTGAAATATTTCCAAGTGATTCATGATTATGTGCCTCCCCTTAGGCTAATCACCGCAGCAGGGGACTTCCACCGCGATGAAGAGTTGAAGGGGAGTTGGGGGGGGGGGGGGGGGGGGGGGGAAGACCCGCTCGCCCACGGCGCTGCTATTGGTTTATCCGTGACGTAATGACATGGAGGAGTCGGCTTGAGGACTTTATAAAAGCTTCTGAGCGCGCGGCGAGCCACTCTACGAAACCAAACCCGTCTAAAGAACCGACCTCAACTTAAAGGTGCAACATGAGCGAGGTAAGACCATCTGACGCGTTTTTATCGGTTGCTACGCACAGTGGTCGCGGTCACGCGCGCATCATTAGCGCATCGACGCATTTCTCTTAAACGGTCACGTGATGTCACTTTTAGTGATGCTTCATTCACATCTGGATCATGAAATAGGGTGTGTGCTCCCTTGGGGTGACAGTCAAGGATTTACGCACACCTTGGCTGATTCTTTTTCCACGATCCATGTTGGAGCGATCATATTGCCAACATAGTTGGCAGGTGGACACGGGGAAAAAAAGGAATACAATATTAGGAGCTCTGGATGGTATTTCGCAAAATTTAGCAACTATATGAGGTTTGAATAATTGTAGTATGTTTGGTTACAAAGTAAGATTTGCGTGAATTCGAAGCAAATGACAATGTTTACATTTTATTAGAAGAATGAATCTGATAATAAAGATGCACTAGTTAGTCTTTTTTTTTAAGTTCCTGGACATCAATGTGACTTAAACACAAATTATGCTGTCTTTTTTTTTATTTATTACTTTTTAAAATTAAATTTGTAATACAATGTCCCAAGATGGACGTCCACTGGACACCAACATGACAATGTTGAAATAAAACCAATTAATAGATTCTTGGACTCCACGGCACCATTCAGCAGGAATTGATGAATGTGTTCATGTCAAGGACGTGCCCACATTCAATATGACACCAAATGCAATGTATGTAAATTCATTTCAATGGACAATTGTGAGCATCTTGTGCTGCGCATTCGAGTGTCGTGTGAAAATGTTGACTGTGAATGCATCAAGGGATATGAGTGTCTCGTGTTGCACAAAGTGTAACTGTCATCATCATCATCATCATCATGAAATATTTTCATAATGGGAGCTCCAGTTGAGGGAATAGGCGTATTGTGTGTAAACGAATATGGATGCTTTTACTGAACAATGCCCCTGTGGGTAAACTTACAATACATTGGCTGCGTCATTAGCCGCATCTGTTCAATTTCATGGGTTTCAATACAAGAGCTACAGTAAATAAACTATTACAAAGATAAAGGTGCTCAGTTTCGATTGACAATGTTCATGTGGTACCAATACAAACATCAGAAATGGACAAAAAAACGGCAATCCTTGCATACCATTAGAAACAATATTATTATGATGTAGTATTATTGATGTATGGTAAAACCAGTAGATAGTTCCAATAGTTAAGAAAATGCTTCTTTTCGAAAACCCTCAGTATTGCAGTTCTAATCTGCAGTGTAACAAAATAACGACAACAAATACTGTACTTTTTAGTGCCAATCAGACAACTTGATACTGAAATCCTAATTATATTGGTCGGAGTTTAATGAATAAGCAGTTAAATTCAAATTTTGGTTTCACCTGATTTAAAGTGTAGTCTACTTTCTGTCACCAAATTGGCAAGTGTGCCTGGGGCGTGAAAATAAAAAGCACCCTCGGACCGCCGAAACATCCAGCGAGGTGTAGCGCAACCTGCCAAATCTCAAAACACAGTAAACTAGACTTGCCCCAGCACGAAAATCAAGATGCGCCAGGTTGTAAGTCTATGGAAATAGTGCTCAGCATGTCAACACGGCCTTGCTTTTGGTACGTTATCCCTCATTTTAGCCAAATGCCTGCTAGCGACTGCAGAAAAGAGGCGGAACTGTGATTCTAGTCTAACATTGCAAGAACATATTCTGGGCGTTTGAACGGAAGGAATACAGGGAAGAAAAGCTTGTTTCAGTAAAATGCTTTTTTTTTTTAGCAATGTCTTTTGGGAGTATTTTAACCTCAGGTTCAGGTGAAAAGTGTGCGTACACCAATAGCAAGCTTCAGAATAATAATAGATTAGACTTTCGGTGCACGATTCCATTCCAATGTATGTCTGTCATGACCTCATATGGCAAATGTAGACATCAGTAGGCTTCACCGCACTCCGTTCGTAACAAATTGTTCGCCGGGTGGCTTAATAAAAGATGCATACTGGGTGTACACACACACACACACACTAGAGCTGTTTGAATAATTGAACCCCTTTCACCCGCAGCAAAAATTTGATTTGTCGTTAATATACAAAGCAAAGAGACGCTGCCATTTCCTGTTGATGAATAAAGGTGTTACAGTACAGTGGTTGTAGTGTGAATGGAAGCCGGATGAGGTGAGAATGATTGTTAGTCACGGCAGTGAAGAGCAGAGTGAAGCCGAATGTCTGGAATATGTGGAGTCTCCAAACATGACCAGAATGAAGAAGAAGTAACTCGTAGACGAATGAGTCACCACCACCAGCCTCTCTGTCCCAGGCCACTCTCTTTAATACGCTCACATGTAACGACATTAGGTACACTACATTCCATATACCTCATGTCCTCATGAGGGCCAAGGGCAACTAGCACCTATCCCAGAGCACTTTGTTTTGGAATTGCAAGAATAATTGGTAGATTCCACCCAGTGGTTAAAATGGAAAAAAATATGTGCTGGCACTCACATTATTCGACTGTTGCCAGGTAAATTAGGTGCTGGGTTACAGGAGATCCATCCATCCATTCATCCATCCGTCCATTAGGTACACTACATTCCATATACCTCATGTCCTCATGAGGGCCAAGGGCAACTAGCGCCTATCCCAGAGCACTTTGTTTTGGAATTGCAAGAATATTTGGTATATTCCACCCAGTGGTTAAAATGGGAAAAAAAATATGTGCTGGCACTTACATTATTCGACTGTTGCCAGGTAAATTAGGTGCTGGGTTACAGGAGATCCATCCATCCATCCATTCATCCATCCGTCCATTTTCCGATCCACTTTATCCTCACAAGGGTCGCGGGGGGATGCGGGAACCTATCCCAGCTGTCTTCGGGCGGTAGGCGGGGCACACCCTTAACCGGTTGCCAGCCAATTTCAGGGCACACAGAGACGAACAACCATTCACGCTGACACATCTCACATCTCAGGACAATTTAGAGTGTTCAATCAGCCTGCCGTGCATGTTTTTCTAATGTTGGAGGAAACCAGAGTACCCGAAGAAAACCCACGCAGGCCCGGGGAGGACATGCAAACTTCACACGGGAAAGATGGGGCCGGGATCGAACCCATGACCTCTGCACTGTGACAGTAGCACTCCGCCCGGTTACAGTAGATATTTCGGTTAGTTAATAAATAAATGAAAGACTCGTGACGTATCAGACAATGACAACGTAGTTACCTTGCGGTTTCTTACCCTCCGGAATTAGACGTGAACATCTACTGACTTCTGTCATGTGGCTCTGACCTTATCAGGTTCCACAAAATGAAGTCCTCTCCTTCAACATTTGTCACATGATCAATTTTCAAATGGTTTCCGAGCAACAAGGGGTGGCCCAAATGGCCCCTTTGTTGAACTTACCTCAGTCTCCTCTGCTGCATCATGCTCAGAGTTGACTTCAGTATTTTGTCTTACCCATCTCACTAAATTCGGTAAGCAAACTCATAGAAACAGACCGTAGCATGATGCAGTAGTGCCCATTACACAGTAATTAACATATTGTTAATTGAATCCCCCTCTGAAAATGTGCATCTGAAAAACTTCCATGATGAGTATAAGATTTTGTTATTGTGCCAAATATAGCGTCCAGGAATGTAGCTGCGCAATACCGCCCCCAAGGTGCATTCCATCTTTACTTTTTAATTATTCTCCGCTCTCTGACTCTCACCGCCTCTCCCTCTTCCATCCGACAAGCAAGTCAACAACATCAAAAATGATTAAAAGTCCCGCAGAACAAGTCCCTAAAGCTTCTGTCAGCGTGTGCATGTCAAAGAGAAATAAATGAGCTGGCAACAGATAAAATGTCAGTTATTCTAGATAGTGGCAAATGGCTGACTGGGATGTTTTAATCCCTTTTCGCCCTTTGCACAGACGAGAGGTTAAGCTACTGACACTGCTACTAGACATCATGGTAAAACTGTTGCACTCATCAAGGGCTTCCACTCTAAAAGATCTCACTCGAAATACTATTTCATCGATTAATGAACAGTGTGTTATAGTGACATAACACTGCAATGAAAATGCCGCATCAAAAGATTGTCTGCAGTTTCAACCATCTCGATCTCATGAGTGGTGACATAAAGCGAGTCATATTGGCACATGAACATTTTGGATGGACCAAAGAACCTTTTTAGGTTTCCGAGGAAGTTCCCAGTGAGCCTTTCTTGTTGGTAGCCTTTCTTGTTGTTCACAAATCGTGAGTGGTGAACAATCGATACGTTGCGTTCAACGTTATGCTAAACGCTATACTGGACTTGGCTACGCAGACATTACACGAGCGAGTGTCAAAAGTTCAACTTCAAAAAGCGTAAGTCACCATTATTCATCGAATATTCATTCATTCATCTTCCGAGCCGCTTGATCCTCACTAGGGTCGCGGGGGGTGCTGGAGCCTATCCCAGCTGTCTCCGGGCAGTAGGCGGGGGACACCCTGAATCGGTTGCCAGCCAATCGCAGGGCACACAGAGACGAACAACCATCCACGCTCACACTCACACCTAGGGACAATTTTAGAGTGTTCAATCAGCCTGCCACGCATATTTTTGGAATGTGGGAGGAAACCGGAGCACCCGGAGAAAACCCACGCAGGCCCGGGGAGATCATGCAAACTCCACACAGGGAGGCCGGAGCTGGAATCGAACCCGGTACCTCTGCACTGTGAAGCCGACGTGCTAACCACTGGACTACCGGGCCGCCATTCATCGAATAAAACTGTAAAAAAAATTTTGGTTACCTTGGATACAGTATCTCACCAAAGTGATATGCAACGTGATATGAAAGGTTAAGCTTATCTTAAAGACAAGCATCGGACCCACACGGGTACATACGATGAACTCAGTACTGGTGTATTGTCAGAGCTGAGGGCCAGGTCAAGGAGGCAAGAACGAAAGGCAGGAAGAGAAACCAATTCAAGGTGTACTGGAGGGCGTGGCACCTGGGCAGTGGCCAGTATGGCGGGCAAGGTAGTTGGTGAACTGGCAATGGGCGGAGCTTCCAACTGCCCTTTTATGCTGCAGAGGAGAGTGTGGCTGATGAGGTGAAGACTGGCAGGTGTGAAGGTGAGACAGGTGCGATGATTGAAGAGATGCCCAGCCCACACGGAACTAAGGGAAAGGCACCCAAAAACAGAACAGAAGTGGAACAGTAGAACTCTGAGGACAGACCCCATGGATTGGAACGTTACTCCTCCCCATCCCTCTTCAACGGAAGTCTCCAGCCGACCCTGCCGGTTTGTCCCGGTGTGCCCGATGAAAGGCAGTAATCAAATCAGGGTCCAAAATAAAAAACCAGGGTACCCAGGAAAGGGACTCAGGACCATAACCCTCCCAGTCCACCACTCCCTATGTCTCACATTCACCAGGTCAGGGACGAGCCGGTATTGAATTGCGACTGATTGTCTGGTGAGTATGCCGGTGCTGGATATGTATTTGGAAAGAGACACGATGATGATGCAAATTTGCATACACTTCGTCCAAACTCAGTGGAGACTTTTTAGGGTTAATGTTGAGCTTTCCGATTATGCGGAATCAGCCTTATGTTTGTTTTTTTTCTGGCCTAACGTCAATATAGAGACATGAACCGTACATTTGAAGGAACAATTATCTCTGTTACTTGAAGCAAGGGCTGGGACTTCTCCAAGTGATTGGACTGAAATATTTATTACAGCACTAGCTGGTTCGCCGCCCTACGGGCGGCTCATCAGCTAGTTCCTGCGGAAGGGTGGTAAGGTGGTGGTTCGCCGCCCTCTGGGCGGCTCATCAGCTAGTTCCTGCGGAAGGCTGGTAAGGTGGGCCTTCGGCCCACAAAAGTGTTGTTGCTTGGTTCAACTTTTTGTTCATCTTCATTGCTTATCGCGAAAATAAAGAGATGTTTAGCTCTACTAAATAACTAACAATTTCATTGCAATGCTTGTGGGTAGACAACATTTTTTCGCTAAGATGCCCGCGCGATCGTAGTGAGCCACAGCCTGAGCGGCGCAGTGGCGGCGCGCAGTGGCGGCGCGCAGCGGCGCGGTGAAGTAGGTACGTTTTGAAAAGGGACAGACGGAAGGACAGACCGCGTGCGGGACGACGCGCAATATATATATAGATGTAAATAGGAGGGGATGGCCCGGTGCGCCAGTGATTAGCGCGCCGACCTAACAGTGCAGAGGTCGTGGGTTCGAACCCGGCCCCGGCCTTCCTAAGTGGAGTTTGCATGTTCTCCTCATGCCTGCGTGGGTTTTCTCCAGGTCCTCCGGTTTCCTCCCACATTCCAAAAACATGCATGGCAGCCTGATTGAACACTCCAAATTGTCCCTATGTGTGAATGTGAACGCGCATTGTTCGTCTGTGCGTGCCCTGCGATTGGCTGACAACCAGTTCAGGGTGTCCCGCGCCTACTGCCGAAGACAGCTGGGATAGGGTCCAGCACCCGGAAAATGGATGGATGTAAATAGCAGTTCATGACATTGATACTTGGCCCAAATGAGGCAAAATCATCCTTGTGAGACACAAATAAAAAGTTTGTTTCAGTTGGATTTTTATTAACCATAATGCAGGGGTGAAACAACCCGGGTGAAACAACGCAGGCGGGTTTGGTTCCTTATCCTGCACTGCATATTTAGTGCATTAGTCATCCCGTTGTTGTCCTCTCTTGTTTGGTCCTCTACTCTGGGTTCAAGCACTTGCTCTCCATCCCATTAATAAAGTGACATTAGTGCCTTTTCACCATCAGCGCCATGAAGAGTTTAATCCTCCCAATCTATGCGAGGGTGAGAATTTACATTTATATCCCCGCGGAGGCCACAAGATAAGCGCGCCGTCGTCTCTGCCGACCATCAAAGCCCCAAGAGGAACTGGTGTGTCACTATGTTCAGATGTTAAGCAGCTTTCGACCGTGTTCTGCAGGATTAGGGGATTTCTGTGGATTGTGTCATTCTGTTGTGTGGCAATCTCCCACATAGTCGGTTGCTTTTTCATTTGCCATCGAAAACGCAGATGAACCCCTCCCTAAAAGACTAGTTGACTTTTTAAAAAGCACTCAACTTGTTTTTGTGCTTTTTCACTTGTGTGCCTGCTCTGCTGGACTGGTGGCATTCATGGTCTCTGATACATGAATCAAATGTGCGGACTCCATTTTATTTGAGTCGGCCAATCTTGTTTGGCGAGGTTGGCGGTCTGGCCATGCTGTTTATTGGATAGAGAAAATATTGTTTATTGAGTGCGTTAATTATTACATATATATTATTGTATTATTACATATTAATATTATTGTTTATTAACGGAATGCACTAAATTGTTCCTACGTGTGAGTGCGGATGGTTGTTCATCCCATTTTCCCATGATGAAACAGTTTGCGTTACCCCATCGATGTTTATTGTCAGTGAGAATCTAATCAGAGTCTAATTATCAATCACGCCATCAGCAAAAAATGAGTGACAATGACAAACTCACTGGCAGAGCGCTGCATCGGGAGTTCTTTCAATGCGGTGGCTGATGAATGAATCCGTATCGTCGGCGAGCAGCATGCCCACAAACATAAATTGATAAATTGTCGTGCCAAATCAGCAATGAACATTGGTATTTAATCTGTGTTGGTTGAAAAATCTCTTCTTTGCTCACTGTGCACAAGACTCGCATGCAAATCACACATTTCGGCAAGCTCATCATGTTTCCCTCATGTGCCTTACAAGTTGAGGATGCTGCAAGAGGGCGAGTTGTTAAAGCGACATTCCTGCTGCATGCTGCAAATTTGCCCAGTACAAAATCATTACAGCATCACACCCCAGAGATTGGAGGCTGAAAATAGCACTTCGGAAACCGCGGGGGACTGCGGGCCAAGCTAATAAGTAGGGAGGTTGCAGAAACAGGTTTGACCCGAAGAGGGTTTGAACGTGAGAGCCAGCGGAAAGATTTGCATACCTTCAGTCATCGCCAACTCTGCCCCAGTAAATTTGAAGATGATGTCGAATAGCCTTTTCCTTTCTTAACTCTTGGTTACATAAGAGTAAATTTAATGCACAGAAAAAGAAAAAGATTTCATGGTGTAAGCCGGAGAAAGATTTTTTTAGGGAGATTTTTTTGGTGGCCAAAATGCAATGTGGCTGCTGCTGTGATGACGTAATAATACTTTGGCTCTGTTGAAAAGGCAACATTGTTTCTCATGTGTTGTCTTTGAGTGTACGCAATGAAAAAAAAAATTGATGTTTGAAAGCTGAGCCGCGATTGGTCGTGACTTGAGCCCTGAGTACATGTCATATCATTTTCAGTCGCCGGCAAGTGTCGAAATGCGTTTTTATCTGAGGGAGAGAGGTGTCAACCCTCACAACAATGCTGATATTCCGAGACGATAACAATAATTAAAGTGGAAATGTTTAGTTATTATCTTAGCTCACGTATTTAATAAGAAGGCATTTTACCAGTAGCAAAATTCGAGTATTGATTGACCCATCGATGATTTTACTTTGTGGTCGTTAATAGACACTGAATCAAATACACTGGAATTACTACTGGAACTTGGCAGGCTAAAAAGAAAACCTTGACAGAATCTGTTGGAATATATGTCACGTTCCTTCATAAATTCGCCGAGACTCCCATGTCCAGCAGAAATTTGCTGTCATTGTTGTTCTTCTGTTCAAAGCATCCCTTGTCTTGAGGCCCTCTCATCTGTTTGGGCCAAGCTTGACCTCCACATGACTTGACAGTTGGTACTTCTTTGCGGCTTTTGAGGAATTGGTCTTGTGACACAGCCTCACGGCCTCGTTTGGGGAAAAAAAAAGTATTTAGAAGACTTGAACATGAATGATTAAGGTCTTTTTTTTGCGATTGGATGTGTTTGGGAAGCTGCCAATTCACACTGTTGCAATGAAGTCCAATTAAAATGGTTTCCCCATCCACAATCTACTTTAGGAAAATAAACAATATCAATCATGTGTTATTTCTGGCCAATTCTTGATTGAGTAGCAGCTTTTCGGTGGTGTTCTCCGCCATGTGTGATCCGCTTTGGTGTGGAAGGACAGGCAGAGGGCAGATTCATCATCGCTGCTCATAATTAGTCTCTTAATTTGAACACCTTGCTCCTTGCAGTTCATTCCTTGGGCTCTCCTGCCGCTTGACCCACAAAAACAGACGGGGACCGTTATGTGGGTCGCATTGTTACATCGCATGATGTCACGTGGATCTTCTTACAGCTGATGTCCGCCCTGGAACGAGATGGCAGCAAGTAGTCGGGTTCAAGCGCCAACAGGCGAGCCTCTCCAAAGGGTCGACTCCATCGCTCATCCAGATGGAGTCGTTAAAAGCCAAAACATCTCTCTCATCGCTTGATGCCAGCGTTCCTTATGAATCAGATTTTGCAGATTAAGCAACTAAGAAGCTTCCACATCCTATTGATTCTTTAATTCTCTCATCTTACAAACAGGAAGTGACAAAATGAGCGTGGACCCTGTAAGAACGTAATCTTTTTGGCAGAACCGCAACAACATGCGCATTCTGTGTTTCTACTGTACAATTTTGGACATCAAAGCAGCAATTCGGGCATTGTCGGTGCACGGCCACCTCAAGTTTTGCCATGGCAACAGTGAACGGTCATGTAGTGCTTGCCATCATCGTGTTTTTTGTGCCTTTTGAAAGAAAAGACATCAATGGAGCAAGAGAGAAAAGTGGTAAAATTTGGTGGCTGTTGAAATGGGGGCCAGCTTCACATTTCGCCAGATCGCGCGACAACAGCAGATTTTCCCTCGATCAGTCAAATATGAGTTTAAGTTGCTGAGGATGGAGTGGAGTGGGGGTTGCCTGATGAAAGAAAAGGTACCTTTATGTCGCTCGTTTTTCAAGAGTTGTTGGAAATACAGAAAAAATCTAAATTGGGTGCACATTTTTAGGGATTTGTCAGAATCGTCATATTTCGATAACATCCGCAGTTTTGAGTTTTCAGAGGGCAACCTGGTAAAGTATGGTTCCCGCCTTCAGCCGCAGACCATCAACAAGTCTGCAGTTGAACCGAACCCCCTGACAAAATTAAAAGGCTTTTTTTTTCTTACTTAACTCCAACTAATGACACTACAGTTCATGTCATCTGCCCAAATGCTATTTCGAAGGCCAAAGAGCAATGAGTGATGTCATACAAAATGAGGACAGCAAACACGATGTTTAATGCTACAGTATTTAGGCTGAACTCTTGACTGGAGTTTCCACTTCGAACTTTTTTTTTTTCCCACCCAAAAGGTCGACCCATTTCTCTTAATCACAGCAAACAAGCACGTGTCGCGCTTTTCCAGCGATTGGTTTTATTGCCCCTTTAAAAAAAAAAAAAACGCAGTGAATGGCCTCATGATTAAAAGTGTGACTGTGAGAATCGCAGAAACTGGCTTCTGTAAATTGACTGGCTGATTGAACCTGAAGCCATCCTGATTCCTGACCATGGCGAACTTGATCTCTCACTTGCCTTCTGCTTTGTTAGGTCCCAACATTACCACAATCCCAAATAGTGGAAAGTCAACCCCAGACGCTAGCAAAGTTTGCACTAATGAAAGAAACACCATAAAATGTAATCTCGTCAATTTCAAGGTTCATTAAGTTGTGCAACAGACGGGGAGTTTGAAAAAAAAAAAAAAGAATTTGACAAGACGATGTAAGGCGTTTTCTCTGCTTCTCTCTCTCTCTTTCTCTGTCTTCTCTGCGGGAATTGCTGTGAATTAAAATGTGTTTTCCAGCCATTATTAGCTGTCTTCAAAGTTTAGAAAAAACCCAATATATATATATATATCTAGGGCGGCCCGGTAGCCCAGTGGTTAGCACGTCGGCTTCACAGTGCAGAGGTACCGGGTTCGATTCCAGCTCCGGCCTCCCTGTGTGGAGTTTGCATGTTCTCCCCGGGCCTGCGTGGGTTTTCTCCGGGTGCTCCGGTTTCCTCCCACATTCCAAAAACATGCGTGGCAGGCTGATTGAACACTCTAAATTGTCCCTAGGTGTGAGTGTGAGCGTGGATGGTTGTTTGTCTCTGTGTGCCCTGCGATCGGCTGGCAACCGGTTCAGGGTGTCCCCCGCCTACTGCCCGGAGACAGCTGGGATAGGCTCCAGCACCCCCCGCGACCCTAGTGAGGATCAAGCGGTTCGGAAGATGAATGAATGAATATATATATATATATATATCAATACAGTAGGTATATATAGTTTTTTTTTTGGTAAGTTTGTGTGACTCAGTTTTGGCACTTTGATCAGTCTCCATGGTTGCACGACAGTCAGCTTGCCTTACTTGGTCAAGCGGGGCACATACATACTCAATGTTCACATCTTAACCAATTTATGAAATGTGAGAGGCCGCTGCACATTGTTCGGGGGAAGAAAGTTATGTGATCTTTCTGCTCGCACATTGTTCGGGGGAAGAAAGTTATGTGATCTTTCTGCTCTAACAGGGTGCGGTGGACTTTAGATGACCAGTACAGCACATCGCGCTCATAACGAGACATGTATCTATGTTGACATTTGCGAATTCCCCCCCCGAACGAGATGCCTGTCACTGTACCAAGATTGACCTGTAAGAGGCAACACGGTGCCACGGGGCATTCAGACTGCCATTTACCGGTAATTCAGTCCATTTCTCTGTCCCCTTCCAAACCTCATTTGTTACCACGGAATGTCGATTTAGAGAATAAAGATCAAAGGGGAAATTCACACCGATGCATCTTCCGCCTCCTTGCAGCATTACAACAATAAGGACTCACCTACACTACTTTCTCTTCTTGAGTTTAACAAATAGCGGAGGATGTTGGAAAAAAAAAAGCAGTGCCGACTTATTGATCCAGCACTGATTTAGCAATGTTTCACGATACCCTGTGGACTTCACGGCAATATGCTTTATGTAACTGCCAATGTAGCTCACGCGGGTAAATGTGCGGTGAGGATGTCAGTTTGTTTTTGAGTAGATGAAGAGGCAGTAGGAGAGTGCTGGGAGTTTTAACACGACGACTTTTCGTGCACCCACCATACTCTGGCCATCCTCTTTTAGAGCTGGGTGGGCCACACATCATAGCGAATGATGCAATATGTCACTGTCATGGAAACAAGACTTTTTGAAGCCCACCAATATGCATTCACTATGTTGCTATGAAACCAAGGACTTATTATGATTTTTTTTTTCTGTTGCATATGAATTTATCATGGGCGGCCCGGTAGTCCAGTGGTTAGCACGTGGGCTTCACAGTGCAGAGGTACCGGGTTCGATTCCAGCTCCGGTCTCCCTGTGTGGAGTTTGAATGTTCTCCCCGGGCCTGCGTGGGTTTTCTCCGGGTGCTCCGGTTTCCTCCCACATTCCAAAAATGTGCATGGCAGGCTGATTGAACACTCTAAATTGTCCCTAGGTGTGAGTGTGAGTGCGAATGGTTGTTCGTCTCTGTGTGCCCTGCGATTGGCTGGCAACCGATTCAGGGTGTCCCCCGCCTACTGCCCGGAGACAGCTGGGATAGGCTCCAGCACCCCCCGCGACCCTAGTGAGGATCAAGCGGTTAGGAAGATGAATGAATGAATGAATGTATTTATCATCATTCTTTTCAAATATGCAGTTAATAAATGACAGTTTAAAAATGTTGCCTTTGTATACCAGCACAATACAACAATCAAAATGGCTGGAGTGCAGACTCTTAGTTTAAATTGAACAGGATTATAGAATTAAATTGTATGTTGGATTAAAAAAAATTGTATGTTGGATTTTTTACAAATTATGTTTATTTGTAAAAAAAAAAGATATTGGGTGGTTCATTAATAAGAATCTTAATGACAATAAATACTTTGTAATAATTTCAAAAGACAAATACCATCCTCCCACATGGACATGTTAAGGAAAATATCGAGTCAGTTGCACTGGTCAGTGGACATGAGTGCATATTCCCCCTTGATGTGCATTCTAAAAGAACTGCACTGAAAACGTGAAATCTGTTGTTCTTCATTGCCCTTAACAAAACTAACAATCTAACGAACAATTAAGGTCATTTGCAGATGGCAGCTTCCATCCAGCAAGAAAGGAACAGAGAAAGGAAAATTGGGGGTGGGGGGGATGAGGCGGATGTTGTTGCCGTCATCCGATGAACGTCAGATAAGATCTGTTCACGTTTTCGCAGATGTGCAACATGCTTGCAGTACAGTATATACAATACAATACATGCTGATTTATACAGCGCTTTCACAACAGCGGCAGCTGTAACAAAGCGCTTAACGAAACAGTTAACATAAAGTAAAATAATAAACACAACACATAACATAAAACACGGACAGTCGTGCAGTCCTAACCACTTTTCCGTCACGCGCTTTGTTATTTGAAGCCGTTTGAGATGAAAGAGGAGAGGATCAAAGTGTCTTTTAACCAGCGGATCAGAGACGTCATGCTCAAAATGTGCACACGTCGGCTACAAGCTAAGTTTCAAAGTCAACAAGAAGCTCTAAGATAAGAAAACCTTTATTAGTCTCGCAATGGAGAAATTGCCAATTCACAGCAGCAAAGTTACGAAAGGGAAAGAAGTAGAACAACAAAATACAGCATCCATTGACCAAAAAAAAAGATATATTATATGCATAGCGCATCTTTTCTTTCAAATTCAGCTTGACTCATGCTTTGTGTGGGTGCGGCCATTTATTTCCTCTATTTGTGCGGTTTCATATTTTCCCTTAGATTGAGAGCCCAGAGGCACAAGTTGTCATGCAAGTTGTATTTTATGCTACAGTCGCATGCTGGATACACGTGTGCGTGTGCGTGTTACCTCAATGCACCTTTCGTCCCTCCGAGG
Source organism: Hippocampus zosterae (assembly GCF_025434085.1). Classification (NCBI taxonomy): domain Eukaryota; kingdom Metazoa; phylum Chordata; class Actinopteri; order Syngnathiformes; family Syngnathidae; genus Hippocampus; species Hippocampus zosterae. The sequence continues at coordinate 20,712,105 of NC_067460.1, read as the reverse complement.
CCGTTCATGATAAACGAGAGGTTCAAGTTGAATATCACTGCTCTCCATCACCCTCATCAGTGTAATTACGGCTTTTTCCTCCACTTGATTGGTTTCCCATCCACATACTGATTTGTTCTTCTCATTGTGTGTGTGTGTGTGTGTGTGTGTGTGTGCGTGTGCACATTCTTCTGACAGGTGAGCTGATTTGTTGGCCACTGTGTTTCGAGCATTTCTCAGCTCAGTAATCTTGCTCGTCAAGTCGCTGTTATGGCAATTTACACTTGGCTCAGTCCCAGAGCTTGGGAGGCAGAACGCTGGGGAGGCAGAACGCTTCTTCCTCCCTGCCGCCTTGATAAGCGTGACAGTTCCTCAACACCTCGATGCGTGAAACATGTCCCGTAAGCCGAATGACCTGGAGTTTTATAGCTTTTGGTCAAACCTAGCTGCAACATGTTAACCCGGCCACAATCTCCACATGCATCAATAAATACAAATTAGCAAAGGAATTGGTTGTTTAAACGCAGTCCTGAAATGTTCAGCCACTTTTGTTTGTCAATTGGTTCTTTATAATAAACCTGCCCCTGGATGAGGCGACAATGTTTATCTGTAATTGCACTGTCAACCAGTAGATGGCAATGCACTATTTAGTTTGACTGTGTAAATTGGGCAAAAGAAGACGACTGAAAACAGAAATCACGTTTCGTATACACTCCCAGTGGTAAGGTGGTAAGAATGATGGCTGACAGATAAATATAAACAACAACAAGAAAGAAACGGACATTACTCAAATCTAATTAACAAGAGTATTGCTGTGCATCCACCCCAAAAAAAAAGAGGATACTGCGATCCCTGGCATCGAAATGCAGCACACACTGTTTGAAATGCATTGAACGCGTTGAATTAGTAATGTCGGGAGACAAGCTGAGAAGGATGTTAGGATGCCTTCTGGATTCCTTGGCTATTAAAGCCTTGACGTGAGCAAATAGGAAACCTTAGAAAGAAGAGGCAAATTACAATGACAATCGTTGCAGAGTCACCAAGGGTGCAAATGAAATCATTTCCCATCTGTTTGGTTACCCTTCACAACCTCCGGTGTGTTCCTCGTTGGGAACCTCGTATGACGTATGATGAGAAAATCATCTCCGTTTTTGTTATTGAAAAGAGGAAGGAGAAGATGCATCGAGTGGCTCTTTTTGTATATCTGATACGTCAAACGCATCACCATGCGATTTTTCCCACATAAACCAAATGACAATCTGGTCTTGCTTAGACTGCACCTTCATTGTTTGCAGTAGAATCTGTTCCGCAGTCAAACTGTCCCCATGCGTAAAAGCTTTCGGTAACATTTCATCGAAGTGTGAAAATACATTGAGTTAATTGAAAATAAGGACAGCTATAGGTAATTAGAAATGCGTGCCTTGGTGGAATTTTCTTTCTTGTGGGATTTCGGCTAATGCCGAAATTCAAAACGGGCCACTCGTAGTCTCTAACCTACCCTTTGAATTCGGTGCACGAGAGGCACCCGGTCTTTGATGTTGTCAAAGTGGGTACCTGCTCGCTAGAATTCCAGCATAAGATCAAAAAGTGCAAAGTACCTTTATACGGAACTGCAATCTGACTTGCATGATGATGTAAAATTGGTCACGGAGGTCACAGTGGCCACTTGGACACCTCCTTCCAACATTATTTGTGTCTGTGTGTGACCCCAACCTCCCCAAAGCTGTGCTGCAACCAAAGAGGGTGATTCGAAAATTATGATAAAGATAATGATAATGGCGGCCCGGTAGTCCAGTGGTTAGCACGTCGGCTTCACAGTGCAGAGGTACCGGGTTCGATTCCAGCTCCGGCCTCCCTGTGTGGAGTTTGCATGTTCTCCCCGGGCCTGCGTGGGTTTTCTCCGGGTGCTCCGGTTTCCTCCCACATTCCAAAAATATGCGTGGCAGGCTGATTGAACACTCTAAATTGTCCCTAGGTGTGAGTGTGAGCGTGGATGGTTGTTCGTCTATGTGTGCCCTGCGATTGGCTGGCAACCGATTCAGGGTGTCCCCCGCCTACTGCCCGGAGACGGCTGGGATGGGCTCCAGCACCCCCCGCGACCCAAGTGAGGATCAAGCGGTACGGAAGATGAATGAATGAATGAATAATGATGTGATAATGTGTTCAATGAATTGATTCCCAGACTGATTCAGAGGCTCCTCATGCATGCTGATCGATGACGTTTTCCTCCACTTGAGCGAGCTTGCATTCATTGACAAATAACATCATCGCCTCCTCATTGGGTCAGTCGCGGTGAATTTGTCATGTCGACTGTAATTTTGTTGAAACGTGTGTGTGGGTTGCAGGCTAAATTTGTTTATGAGCTGCGGCCGGGAAGATAGCTGACCTATCGCAGCATTTGTAAACGCATGCTGTGGGACATCACTTGAGAGAGATGGATACCTGATCCTGAATTATTTAACAAGTAGCAGATGTGAAGGAGAACAGGGCACGATGTGATGCAAACGGGGGACATACTGTACTACGGAATGCCTGGACTGCGATTTTAACAGTTAACTTTTGGTTACATTTTGCGATTAATGGCTTAGTTTTACCCATCTTAATCTTTGGGCATTTTTTTTTCCCAGTAAGATTAAAAAAATAGTGCTGACCAAATGATTTTTCTTCTCTCCGCAGAGGCAAGGAGCCGGGCCTGCGGCTGGCAACAACAAAACCTCCGGACAAGGTAAGCTGCATTCTCATTCTTGAGGTCAAACAACACAGCAAACCTTTAGCAGCATCGGATAATAAAGCACATTTGGGAAGCATCGTCTCGGCACACTTGGATGTTGTCACTTTCTGTTTACCGCAAAGGTGCAGGTGACAAGAAACTAAACGGGTGATTGAAAAACTCTCTGCAACCTTGATTTCAAGACAGTCTGAAAGGCAACCATTGTCGACAACAAAGCGCCACTCTGGTTCATTTGTTTTGGGATTTGATTGTATTGCATTCACAGAATATCAAACAAATCACAGTAGAAGAGAAGTTTTAATGAAATATAAACATCCTCAACCCCCAAACAAAACAAAAAAAAATGCATATGCCAGCAAGTATATTGCTTGTGCACTCATGCAGCTTGCATCATGTCAGAGTGAGCGGGCACATCCCTGAGCAATCTTGGAGCGTTGTTGCTTATTTAAGAGTGGCCTGGCATCCCTCTAGAGCCTGGTGCCATTTTCGTATTTTCATCGGGTCTGAACCCAAAGTCTAACAAGCCACATCAGTGAAAATAGGGATAATAACAGTAATAACAAAGTAATAACAAAGTAATAACAACGGTTTTTTTTAAATTAAGGCAATAACTGGCCGATTGCAGGAACAAGGCGAGGGATTGTCAGTCAATGATTGAATGACGGGGACACAAGGATAAGTCCACCGGACATGATGGTTCATGTATTCATGATGAGCTTTTAAAGGCGCACGTCCAATGAGTGACAGTGACACAGGCTGAAGGACGGCTGCCATCACACACACACACACACACACACACACACACACACACACACACACACACACACACACACACACACACACACACACACACACGTACGTTCTGGGACCAGAGGGCTTGCCATCAGATCTGATTACAAACTGACCATAGCAGGGTGTCACATCATTGTCGACATGGCAGTGACATACAGTCCACAAATTTGAAAAAGAGCTCATCTGTCACTTCCTGGTAATATTTTGTCCCCTGAGGTTAGGATTGCGCGAGTGAGCGCAGGACAGCTGGGCCATCCATCAGCAGGCTACTGTGAGCACTGTTATTTATTGAAAATGACACTTTGTTCAGCAAAATAAATGTTGCATCGATGGGACCTTTCAGACCATGTTCTGCTGTTGCCTCATACTACAGACGCACATTTTTCTCTGAAGTCTTGGTCGGAGTATGTGGCTGTGATTTGCAGCATTCTCATAAATTATTTTGAGCTGTGACGGTCTGACTCAATCGGTGGTGTAAAGTAAAGACACAATTGTAATGACCCTCAGCATGAAATCCTCTAATGGGAATATGCACGATTAGATTTGCTTAAGCCTGAGGGAGGGGGGAAAAAAAAGACCAAAAAAAAAAGAAAATCACTCATCATGCTTCCCGTTCATCTCTCTGTCAACACACCGAAGCAAAGCAAACAAAGACATCGACTGGTAATATCTTTTGTAATCTACCGTGCTGCAAATTGCAGCAGAGATTTGGATTCTGCTGCTATTCCGCTCGTACATTAAGACTGATAATCACACACACACACACGCGCACGCTCACAATTTTGAAATACTGTAATGATACGTGGCGTCAACTGCAAAAACAAAAAATGTTATTCCTATTGATAAGTTTAGAAGCTGTGGGTGATTCATGACGGGAATTGGCGAAGTATTTACGTTTTCCATTTTCTGATCCGCTTATCCTCTCAAGGGTCGTGCTGGAGCCTATCCCAGCCGTCCTCGGGCAGTAGGCGGGGGACACCCTGAACCGGTTGCTAGCCGATCGCAGGCACTCGGAAACAAAAAATGCTAAATATAAAGAACTGGGAGGAAATAAATCACCTGATTTGTACTTTAAGGGTTTCGTTAAGATGAGACAAAAAATTTGGAACACCAGAAGCTGTGGGTTTTCTATGATATATATTTGATATACATCTTCTATATTACTATTGTAAGAAGTAAATATTTGTGTTTTCTGCCACTGATTGTCACATGGTATACAGCATAATAGCCAGTGTTTGTGCCGCTACTGCATGGGCAAGTCTCCGAGAGCAAGCGCTCCTCCTCTCCGGATTTGAATAGGCCCAGGAATGATTCAACTTAGCTCACCTTAAGAGATCAAAGTTTTCCTTTTTATAAATAGATTGCTGTGGGCTCTCAGCGATGATGACCCAATTCCTTTTTTTTTTTAAAATTAGCTTTACTGTACTCAGTTGTTGCTGTGCTGACTGAATTCAACTCATACTTTGGAGGCAGTCGCTGCAAGAAGGACTCAATTATCGTTTTGCATCAGCCTGTTTTTGAGTCTTGCAACACGCCACTTTTAGTCCATAGGTTACACACGTGCATCCGCCTGAAAGCCAAGTAAAAGTTGATGCGGTGTTAGCAACCAAGCCCGCAGTGGTAATCAATATAGTTCTTCGCCTCCCTTTGTGTATTGATTGCTGCAGGTCTCTCTCACCCACACCGGCACTTCAAGGATTTTGGAGGGCGTCTGTTTTCTCGTGCTACCTTTCAACTAGAATCACACAAACAGGCTTTCTACAATGCATAAACTAACACTTTTGTATGCAGCGCATTTTTTTTCCCCCAGCACAAATATACAATCGATTTGTGGGGAATATGCAAAGATTTTACGCATTTGGTATTTTTCTTATTTATTCTGATATTTGCAGGCTTTTTCGTTGTGATCAATTCAAACTGATGGGCTGGGCCTGCATGTGAACATGATGCAATCCTAAAGTTAATTTGCTTCTGAATTCTATTCTTTTGCCCGAAACATCCACACTAGGATCCAGGCAGCTAAACTTGAAAGAAATTCAAAAATAAATCCATTCGTCTTTATGCATCAAACCAAATATAGTGTAATACTGAAATATATTCAATGTATATGTGTGCATTTGGGGCGGCCCGGTAGTCCAGTGGTTAGCACGTGGGCTTCACAGTGCAGAGGTACCGGGTTCGATTCCAGCTCCGGCCTCCCTGTGTGGAGTTTGCATGTTCTCCCCGGGCCTGCGTGGGTTTTCTCCGGGTGCTCCGGTTTCCTCCCACATTCCAAAAACATGCGTGGCAGGCTGATTGAACACTCTAAAATTGTCCCTAGGTGTGAGTGTGAGTGCGAATGGTTGTTCATTTCTGTGTGCCCTGCGATTGGCTGGCAACCGATTCAGGGTGTCCCCCGCCTAGTGCCCGAAGACAGCTGGGATAGGCTCCAGCACCCCCCGCGACCCTAGTGAGGATCAAGCGGCTCGGAAGATGAATGAATGAATGAATGAATGTGTGCATTTGTGTGTGTGTGAGGCAGATAATGCGTCATTCCTTTTTGCACTATGCCGCTGAATAAATAATAAGAATATATTTTCCTTCTCCTCTTGGGCTTCATTATTTTTGTGATTAATTTTTTTACTGATTATTATTATCAATAACCCAAGCAACGTGATAAAAATAATTTTGCAAAAAGTGCATGTGAGGCACGGGTGTTGTTGTTACCCGTTTGCAATCGTGGCTTCCAAACGTTATTTTTTACTTGGTGACTAATGTGAGAGTCGGCGAATGAGGGAGGAGAGTTGGGTCTTGTGAGCGCAGTTTAGCAACTGACTGAAAACCGGTTCACCAGTCTTACTATTTATGTGTGCATTGTGTTATTCTGCTTGTTCAACAAAGCAATTCAATGTGCAGCGGCCACTGTTTGTATCCTTGACCACTTGGCGGTTTCCTTTTCCAGACGCTTCCAAGACGGACGTCCCGGAGGACTTCGACATCGACATGGAGAACCCAGAGACTGAGAAGGCGGCCGTAGCGATCCAGTCGCAGTTCAGGAAGTTCCAGAAGAAGAAGCGCGATGAGAAGTCGTAGTGGGCGGCCACTGTGACCACACAGTGACATTTGCATGAGTCGTATCTGTTTGAACTCCACGAGTTGTAATGGAGTTTTGGGGAAGGCCAAGGAATGCAACAGCCTCTTAAACATATGTCTGTGAAAGGAAAAAAAAACCCACATTCTATTATTCCAGTTGTATTTATTATTAACCACCTGCTATATTTGGAAAATATGAGAACCATTTTTCCGCCTTGTTGTATTTGTCTATTAGATCATGAAGTAGTGCTTGTGATGGGATTTTTGGGGGGTTTCGGCCCAGCCTCGTTAGTACCCAAATGAATTGATATTGTCTTAGTCGTTGGAGCAAAAGGTGTGTTCGAGTGACAATGGTTTTTATTATAAAATAGCCTGCATCACATTCTAGCAGACCCGCATGTGCACACGGAATGAATAAAGACTCTTTGTGGAACAAGCTCCTTGTGGTTTGTTTGGTGTATTTATTTCAAAATTCTGTCATCAATCAGAATTGCACAGTGGTGAAGGTTTGGTTCCCAGACGGTGTGAAACCGCTGTTCTTAAACACATTGTATCAAGCGACACGTTGTACTCTGAGAATAATTAGGTAGTGCATGACAATTTATCGACTTCCGACTTTCCATGCAAAAAAACAAAACACGGAATCTCTGTCCAAGTAAAAGTTAACTGGTGGCTCTCCTTTCAAACAAACAAATAATGGAAATTAGATGCTCATTTAAATAAATAAATAAATAAATAAAAGCCTAATCCCCAAACATGAAATCACTGACAAGCACACGTGAAAGAAAACAAAGCCTTGCACTTTATTCTTGGCAGACGAAATGACGAGCTGCAGTCTGTCTGCACGTCGTTCACATGCAGAGAGACCCAGTCAGCAAAATTGGTCTGGCCCTGGGGTTTTTAGCCGAAAAAAAAGACCATATATAGATAGTAAGGTGTTTTTAGCCAAATAAACCCGACATGTATAGTAAGGTATTTATAGCCGAAAATAACGACCATGTATAGTAAGGCGTTTTCAGCTGGAAAAAACCAACCATGTATAGTAATGCGTTTTTAGCCGGAAAAAATAATGACCACGTATACTAAGGTGTTTTTAGCCGAAAAAAAACGATCATGTGCAGTAAGGTCATTTTAGCCAAAAAAACGACCATGTATATTAAGACGTTTTTGGACGAAATTCTTAGCCGAAAAAAACCGAAAATGTATCATAAGGCCTTTTTGGACGAAAAAACCCACCATGTATAGTAAGGCGTTTTTGGACGAAATTTTTAGCCGAAAAAAAACAACCATGTATAGTAAGGCGTTTTTAGCCGAAAAAAACGACCATGTATAGTGAGGCGTTTTGGGACTAAATTTTTAGCCGAAAAAAACGACCATGTAAAGTAAGGCGTTTTTAGCCCAAAAAAAAACGACCAGGTATAGTAAGGCGTTTTTCGCAGAAAAAAAAACGACCATGTATAGTAAGGCGTTTTTAGCCGAAAAAAACGACCATGTATAGTAAGGCGTTTTTCGCCGAAAAAAAAGACCATGTATAGTAAGGCGTTTTTCGCCGAAAAAAAACGACCATGTATAGTAAGGCGTTTTTAGCCGAAAAAAACGACCATGTATAGTAAGGCGTTTTTCGCCGAAAAAAAAACGACCATGTATAGTAAGGCGTTTTTAGCCGAAAAAAACGACCATGTATAGTAAGGCGTTTTTCGCCGAAAAAAAACGACCATGTATAGTAAGGCGTTTTTCGCCGAAAAAAACAAGACCATGTATAGTAAGGCGTTTTTAGCCAAAAAAAACCGACCATGTATAGTAAGGCGTTTTTCGCCGAAAAAAAAACGACCATGTATAGTAAGGCGTTTTTAGCCGATAAAAACGACCATGTATAGTAAGGCGTTTTTAGCCGAAAAAAAAACGACCATGTATAGTAAGGCGTTTTTAGCCGAAAAAAACGACCATGTATAGTAAGGCGTTTTTCGCCGAATAAAACGACCATGTATAGTAAGGCGTTTTTAGCCGAAAAAAAACGACCATGTATAGTAAGGCGTTTTTAGCCGAAAAAAACGACCAAGTATAGTGAGCCGTTTTTGGACAAAATTTTTAGCCGAAAAAAACAACCATGTATAGTAAGGTGTTTTTAGCCGAAAAAAAAACCGACCAAGTATAGAAAGGCATTTTTTGCCGAAAATTGTCAGCTAAAAATTTCCTCTGATAAAATTATCTTGCAAATATAAACTTGAGTGGAAGTGTGAACTTTTCATCCTGGAATTTGAATGCGTACATCTTTCATCACAACGTGCAGTTGTAATAGTTTGAAGCTTTCATGCATACTGAGTAAACCGGCGGGGCTTTCGGATTGCGGGCCTAATTACATGTTGATATATGCAATCCGATGTGGGGCGTTTGCGCTGAGGATGAAACTGCAAAATTCATAGCAGGCCTTCTGTTCTGCTTAGCCAGAAAACATTGGAGGGTGGTGATTGCGAATGGGGTGATTTCCTTTTGAGACATTGAATGTGGATGTGGAGCTTATCAAATGAAGGTTGCCTGATCAGAGTGCAGAGATAAACGCGACATGTATGGAAATTCAATTTTGCTAATGTCTTGATGCAGCTGGAATCAATTTCACACCACGCGGATAGAATTCATATTTAATCATCTACGTAGGCTTTAAAAAAAAGTCATTTTCCTGATTGTGCCGCACATGGTTAGACATGGAAGTGTACAGTTTTGTATGCGCTCATCTTGAATCACGTCACTGACATCGACTTACTTTCAGTCATTACATTTACATGAGTCATTAGTGGCTTGTCACATGCTACAACAGTTTGGTGAAATTAAATGACTAAAAAGAGTATGCGGCGTGAAATAATTCACCGCCTGCTTGCGTGTGCTTGAAAAGATGGAATTAGTCAATGAGTTCACATTATCATCCTCTTACTGTGAAAACTCTCAAAATGGATTTACTCTTTTGCGCAGACGCGAGCTGTCTCTCGGTGTTGTGCTTCCAAAAGTCTATTCATTTGTCGCTTGCATAACAGAGTTGTTATTCTGAAGTCCCTGACAGTGGCGAGTCTTGGAACTTCTCAGTATAGACAAAAACAAAAATAACTCCCCAAGACTGATAAATTCATCACATTTGCATTCTTGAAGTAGGACAAGCGCGCGCACACACACACCCGTTCTCACACTTAAAACTGACTTGCACTCATTCAGTGGGAAGATTATATAATAATAACTTTAATTATTCCTTACAAACCCACAAAATAAGCTCTATTTTGAAAATTGGGTGGGACAATTTAGCATTTACCAAAAGCTCTATTTGGGTTTGTGAGATTAGATAATGCCTTGTCTTAAAATAATTCATTCATTCATTCATTTTCCGATCTGCTTATCCTCACAAGGGACGAGTCGGCTGCAGGAGTCTATCCCAGCAGTCATCGGGCAGTCAGCGGGGGACACCCTGAACCGGTTGCCAGCCAATCGCAGGGCACACGGAGACGAACAACCATCAGTGCTCACACTGCCACCTAGGGACAATTTAGAGTGTTCCATTAACCTCCCATGCATGTTTTTGGAATGTGGGAGGAAACCGGAGTACCCGGAGAAAACCCACACAGGCCCGGGGAGAACATGCAAACACCACACAGGAAGGCCGAAGCCGGGATCGAACCCTGGACCACCTCACTGTGAGGCCGACACGCCGACCAGTCGACTACCGGGCCCTCAGCCAAACTGCAGTGAGGTAAAAATATACCAGACAGATTATTGCACACAAAAGTAAAAGCTGAGGTGGCAGTGAGGTAACTGAATCATTGTGGTGCTATATCGAGGCGACAAGCAGTAATAAGCCTGCAAATGGCTTTTGGCAGCTCCACGTGTCCCTTGAACAAAAGTAATGTTCAGGGACAGCTGATGACCAGCGACCCTACAGAGGTGATGCAGCCTTGATGACGTCTCGCTTCATCCTGTTACACAAATGTTGCTGCACAAAGTCTCAGACTCTCTGCGCCTGCTGAAAAGTCTGCAAACTCTGCTCAGTGAGCCATTAAAAAAAATAAAAACACGTGACGTCATAGCGCCCTCTGTTGACCAAGGCAAGGAAATAAGCAAGAATCTTTCGAAAAATTCTTATTGTTTTGTACAAGACTGTACACTTCTATTTGAGGTGATTCATGTGGAGTACTCCCTTTTGTAAAATCCTCAAATTTACTTTCAGGATGAATAATTTACATTTTGATATGATATGCACTTAAAGACAGAGCTTTGATGTCTGGGGACTGAGATGGCCATGGGAGGAGCTTAATTCTGCAATTTTCAGGATGCTTCTGCAATAAATGATTAGAAATAAAGAGACATTTGCATTTTTCGCAATAGTCCAGGTTAATAATTCTGGAGGACACTGTATTTTGTATGTTGTCAATGTCATTAATTTATTTCAATCTACAGTCGGAGTGGTGCATCCGTGTGTTCAGTCCTGTTGTGGTTGCTTTGATTAGGAGATTATTATTATTATTATTATTATTACTTATACACAGCATATGAAATATTTTTTTGTTTTGTTTTACTTTATACTGCCTTTCTAGTTATTTGGCTGTGTTATTTGCTTATCACATGACCTCAAACTGACTTGACCATTTGATTGAAGGTCAGCTTTTGAAACTTGAAAAAGGCAATTCTTAATCTATAAGATTTGATCATCCCATACATAACATATATAGACAAAAAAAGAGTTGATTAATGCCAATTTGCTATGTCTCTTATAAAAGATTTAAGGAAAAGGACGTCCAAACAGATGAGGATAAGAAAAAAAAAATCTGTAACGCTGAGTTCAAGCCACGGACTCCAAAACAGATGTGTGCAAACATGACTAAGGACTTTATTAACCAAATCATTTTCCCCATAATACCCACAAATAAAAGTGATCTCTTTATATATATTCACATTGTATTTTTTTTTTAAATTGTGACACACAAACAAAAAGAAAATGCCTTTCTTGTGGTTTCCTGCCATGCAGTCGCCGAGAGAAGTTGATAAACATTACGATTGATCGACAATGGCGTCTTTCGTCTCTCTTGGCTCTTCAGAGTGCTGAAAACCTCCTCGTCGGCCGATCATCAAACGTACTTTAATCATGAAAATAAATTATGAAAGCATTGTTCACCTTCAGAGTACTTTGTGAGCTTCCTCAATGACACTTGATTATTATTATTTTTTTATATGTTCTTATTTTTATAGTATAATTATGTAATAATTATGTAAGTAATCAAAATTATGACTCTAATTCTCCTTGATATAAATTCAATAGCATTTTTTTTCCCTCCATCTCAATAATTAAATAAATCACTTTGTCAGTCCTCTCGCGTCGTCACTTTTAGAGTGAAAGAATAATCGAGTAGAAAATAAAAGCTGTGAGATCCCAAAGAGGTGAGCGAAAAGTGTCAAAGCAACACAGAAGAGCACGAGAGGAAAGAAAATGAGAGCAAAAGAGACAGGCTCAGCGAGAGAAAGAAAGAGAGCGAGAAAGAAAGAAGGAAAGAAAGAAAAGCGTCACCATCAGACACATGTCAGATACGGCTCTATATACAACAAAGTGTGTTGTGGAAAACCATCCTTGGTGTGCCCGTCGTCCAGCAGTGCGTCTGCAGAGTCACCCCAGTGTTATACCAGAGTGTACGACTTGGCATAGGGGTTGTTGCTTTGTTTCAGGTGTCCTCTGGAGTCCAGCAGGGACTCCTGGGAGGTGCTGAGCTTGGCAGCCTGTGCTTGGGCCAGATCCCCAGTGGGCGGGACCTCCGCTCGGACCTCACCCCTCGCCTCTCCCCGTTCCCGGACATCCCTGTGCGGGAGTGTGGACGCCGTTCCCGACTGCCACTGTTGCACCTCCCTGGGTGAGGGCACTTCCATGGGGGTGGGCTCCATCGGAGGGGGCCTCTTCAGGGTACGGCTCCTCTGGGGCTCCAGGCAGGTCTGGCCCATGGCTCCGCCTCCTGCAGCTCCTCTCGTTTCTCCCGTAGCGCCGGCAGAACCTCCACCCACTCCGGGACCCGCTCCTCCTCCGCCTGCGCCGCTCGCCCCGCCGCCTCGGGGCACGCCGCGGTTCAAAAGGAAGTCCATGCGTAGGTAAGGCGGCAAGTGCACCAGCTCTCCTCCTGAGTGGCAACAGCAAATAAATGGACAGAGAAGACAGTTGAAGACGACTGAATCAACCAATCAGACCCCGGCACAAAAGGTCTCCCCTACCTAACGTTTAGTTAAGTGCTTCTCCTATTCCTCCAATGACAGGACACATGCAAACATTTTCCGTTGACAAATGTCAAAAGTGTGGGATGCAAGTTGAGTATTCCAAATGTGATTAAAAAAACAATTTTTTAGTCTCCTTCACCAACGTATTCAGTTTTAACTTTTAAAAAAAGAAATTAAAAATGTTTGAATTGCATTAGAGTTAAAAAAAAAAATCTAATCAATCAATCCTCCTGAAATAATCCCTTTTTCTGACAAAGACAAGCCACACAATCTATTTTACTGTCAAACCGCTGAGGTTTCATGCCGAGGGTAACTTTTACAAATTGGGCTCATGATGACATTGAGGAGACCCCTGCCGCCCTTACGTTCTTTTCCTTCTCCATTGTTCCCTCCGCCGTAAGTGCGCGCTCCGAGCAGGTTGAGTTCTGACATCCAATCGTAGAATTCCTCTGCACCGCGCCGACAGTTGGAAATCTCATTATCGTCAAGGTTTGCACTGTGACACGGGACCCTCGGACCCTTAAGGCATTGTGATTCAACTTAACTGTGATTCTAAACTTATACCAATCTTCACCCGCTGTGAATCTCTATCCGATTGATGAAAAAAAAGCAACCCAGTGAAAATTCATTCATTCATCTTCCGAGCCGCTTGATCCTCACTAGGGTCGCGGGGGGTGCTGGAGCCTATCCCAGCTGTCTCCGGGCAGTAGGCGGGGGACACCCTGAATCGGTTGCCAGCCAATCGCAGGGCACACAGAGACGAACAACCATTCGCACTCACACTCACACCTAGGGACAATTTAGAGTGTTCAATCAGCCTGCCACGCATATTTTTGGAATGTGGGAGGAAACCGGAGCACCCGGAGAAAACCCACGCAGGCCCGGCGAGAACATGCAAACTCCACACAGGGAGGCCGGAGCTGGAATCGAACCCGGTACCTCTGCACTGTGAAGCCGACGTGCTAACCACTGGACTACCGGGCCGCCGTTACCGGTAACTGTACCTGACAAATACAGTGCCCGAGATAAAAATGTGTCCGCTACACTGTCACGTTCATCATTCACTGGATGTTGTCTACACAGCACACGCTACACAACCAAACAAGACATTAGTGTTTTTGCAAGTGTTGCTCAACCCTGATGGTATCCACACCATCACTGAGTGAGAATTGAACCCAGGCTGACCCCCCATCAGTGACTCATCAGTGAGGCGAACCGGCAGTGACTCTGGCACCCTGACAGAAACCGAGCGCAACTGATGTCCTCTAAGCATCGACGCAACGACATCCTTACCGGGTCTATGCGCTTTGGGCACGGCCATATTCATAACGCGGCTGACATCCTGAGGCTTGGGTGGCGAGGCGGTGAAACGACAGATGCCCGACTCAGATGGCGTGCTGGAGGTCAGGCTGTCGGTGTAGTCGTTGGTCCCTGCCATCATCTGCTCGGAGGAGGTGTCGGAAATGAAGCACTCGGTGATGGTGAACTTTGCGTGGCGGAGCTGCTCCTCCATCTTGGCGTGCTCGTAGGCTCTGGCCAGCTCCTCGTAGGTGGAGGAGGCGCTCTCGGTCGACACCATGCTGCTTCGCGCTCGATCTGAGCACGGCAAGTTGCGTATTAAGCCCGACGACACCCCCCAAAGCATACGAGACTATCGATTGAATTCTGTTCTTCATATTGTCAGCGCATTTATTGGTGACCCCACCTGTGTCCTGTGACGGGCTGACACTGTAGCTGTCGCTCTCCTTGTCCACAGATCCGGTCGCGCGTGGCGTGGGGAGTCGCCAATCGGTAGTTAGCGTGTGTGAAGAGCTGGTGGGATGCGGCCTGTTGAGGGTCCACTGGCTGGCGTATCGGCTGCGTGCGGCGGCAGGACCCGCTTTGGCAGTGCGTCTGGCGGTGGGATCTTATGGGGTAGAGAAAGCGACAAATGTGTCTTTCCGTAACGAGGAGGGGAAAAAGTGGGATTAATTACACTCATTCGTGGAGTAATACGTTCGTAGTAGTGCTCAGTTTGCCGGCCAGTTTGAGCCCAATGAGTGAATGAGGCTTCATGAAGTGGTGACAGAGTGCCTGATTGCGTAAAGAGTAATATATATGTGAAAATGATTTCATAGGAGGAAATACAACCGAGATTAATGTGAAAGCCTACTGAGGAGTTGTTTGTTTATTGGGGAGAGTGTGGTACAGTTTAAAGCAGGGGTGTCCAAACGTTTTGGTTTGAGGGCCGCATACAGAAAAAAAAAATGGAAGGGTGAAAAGGGCAAATAGTTAAGATAAGATATCCTTTATTCGTCCCACACTGGGGAAATTTACAGCCTCCAGCAGCAAGAATGTATGTAGAAAGAAGAAAGGAGAAAGAGAAAAAAAAAAACAACAAACATCTTTCAATTAAATGCAATATGAACACAAAATGGATAAATCGCAGTACTATTTACAATTTTCCTTCACATCATTTAATTACTATTATTATTATGATTGTTATTTTTTATTTATCAGCCTGACAGCAGTCGGTAGGAACGAGCGTCGGTATCTCTGCTCCTTGCAGCGCGGGTGTAACAGTCTCTGGCTGAAGGAGCTACCAAGTGCTGTCAGGGCGGGCTGGAGGGGGTGGGAGGGACTGGCCATCATAGCTTTTAGCTTAGTTAGCATCCTTCTGTTGCCCACCTCCTCCAGAGTGTCAAGGGAGCAACCCAGGACAGAACTGGCCTTCCTGACCAGTCGCTCCAGTCTCTTTCTGTCCCGGGCTGAGGTAGAGGAGTTTTCCGAGTTTTTGGGCGGGCCAACGGCCGTCCGTCTATCTCACTTAACAGCAGCCAAATCCCGTCTCCAAAAAAAAAGAACAAACTGTCGTAAAGTGAACATTTTTCAAACAATTACTTGAGGATCGTTCATTTGACGTTTTCATAAATCCGCCACAGAGCACAAAGTGGACAAAACAATTTTTGCCTCTAAAATTAAATTCTTTGTATTCACCACAGTGCTTTGAAGATCATTTTTTTCAAGTTTTTTCTTCTTTCTTCTTTCTACCCACATTCTTGCTGCTGGAGGATGTAAATTTCCCCAGTGTGGGACAAATAAAGGATATCATATCCTATCCTGTCCTGTCCTGTCCTGTCCTGTCCTATCCTATCCTATCCTATCCTATTTTATCTTATCTTATCTTATCTTTTCACAAATGCTTTATTTGTATCTTTGAATAGTGGAGAAAAGTTGCAGAGCATCTATATATATATAGCGCGACGTACCTACTTCACCGCGCCGCTGCGCGCCGCCACTGCGCGCCGCCACTGCGCGCCGCCACTGCGCGCCGCCACTGCGCGCCGCCACTGCGCCACCACTGCGCCGCTCAGGCAGTGGCTCACTACGATCGCGCGGGCATCTTAGCGAAAAAATGTTGTCTACCCACAAGCATTGCAATAAAATTGTTAGTTATTTAGTAGAGCTAAACATCTCTTTATTTTCGCGATAAGCAATGAAGATGTACAAAAAGTTGAACCAAGCAACAACACTTTTGTGGGCCGAAGGCCCACCTTACCAGCCTTCCGCAGGAACTCGCTGATGAGACGCCCGGAGGGCGGCGAACCAGCTAGTATAAATATATGTATAAATAAATGTATTACTGGCAATGGCACCTATTATTCGGACACCCTCCCTGCTCACTCTGCTCAACGTCACATTTTTTTTTAAAACTAACCCAGTAGAGTTGCATTTGTTACATTACATGTTTTATTAAGGAAGTAGTGTACACTGTGCGTGTACACTGTGTAAAATAAAAAAATGATTTTGTACTTTCAGCAACCCCCCGCCGCCCCTGCATTGTAATTTGGGAAGGGTGCGCATAACAGTTTTAGCATCGTGCATTTATTTTCGTTTAGGGCATTAAATTCCGTTTCAAATGAGGTCAAGCGGCGGCATTGACCGCACAGTAACAAGAGTGCTGATTTGGAACACTCTGCCCTTGGCCGAGGCTCTTTCGACACACTATTATTGGCGCTAACAGTGCTTTGACGCCGTCTCGAAAAGTAAGCCTTCAAGAGTCTCACACATAGAGTAGAACAATATATGTATCTATTTTTATACATTATACACAATATTTAAGTGCATACAGTATCACATCGAGGGACCGCACAATTATGCATAAACGAGGTGTGAACGTGTCAAGGGGAAGTAAAGGCACCACTACTCTTCATTTGTTCCGCGTCGTTGGAGCACAAACACCATCATCATCATCACAGCTGGAAGTCACCTCATTGACAAAGTGACGAGTTTGCAGTAAATCACAAAGGTGAACTTTGCCGACGAGGGAAATATGCGAGGAAAGAAATGACCAATTATCCGCGGCTCGCTTTGTGCTGCAGTTGCGAAAAGCATACGAAATGGCTTCATTCATGAAAATGATCGCAGCAATAAGTACAACAACAAGATGGAATATTTAGGAAAGAGGTAATAGAAATGGGCACTAACAATGGTGGGACTCACTGGTTCCGGGCCTGGCATCGGACACGTCCACCAGTGGTCCAGTGGACTGGGAGAGAGACTGGTAGTGGACCGTATGCGTCACCGTGGACGACTTCTGCTTGTTTGTGTCGCCAAAGTCGTTATCGGTCAGCAACACTGTGGATCGGTCATCTGCCGGGTCAAATGAAAGATGGCCGATATGAGAACGTGCGGGCAATTTGTATTTCTTTTCGTTCATATTCGAGGTCTTACCGATTGTCTCCATGGTGTCCCTCTCTTCGATGAGCAGCTGCGCTCTCGGAATATCGATGTGCATTCTTAGCGTCTGTTGCTGCTTGTTCACGTTTTCTGGCGTCCGCGTGTTCTTACTGTGCACGTTAATGGGAAGGGTGGGGGCATGATTTGTTGGGTTTTTTCTTTTTTTTTCTGTTGCCTTGCATTGTACAAGGCATAGATTGGGATGCAAAGTACTCACCTCATGAGCATTTCTGCCAGGCTTTTGGCATCTGCAGAGTCAACAATGAAATTTGAGTTACAAACAATATAAAGCTGTCAAAAATGATAACGAGCAGTGGAAAGTTGTTGGGGGAGATCCTGTTTTGTTTTAATCCGATGTCATGTTCGCCTCCAATGCAAATTTGATGATTCCATCAAAGTTGGGATCTTAAATGAGGTTTGTATTCATGTCAAAATATTTATTCAGAAAAAAACTCCAAAGAGGTACACACTCTTTCTCACATGCATACTGTAAATAGTGAAAGACTATTGCACATGAGTACAGGTTCATGTTTTACCGCGAACACATCGGACAGACACACGGAAGACGGAAAGGCCTGTTCTCGTTACTGACAAAAAAAATCATTTCAATCCACAGGCCAACCTCGGAGTCTTTTGAGCCTCTGTTCCCTGCGTCTCCGCTTTAGCACCATAAGCATGATGAACACCAGGGCGGCCACCACCAGGATAGACGTGATGGTCACCACCATCTTCAGACCTCCGCTGCCCGACATGTTGTCCGAGATGGGATCGCCTGTTTTCAGCAGGGGAGGAATGGTACCTTGAAAGAAACAGATTTAGCTTTTTTTGTGGGGAATTATGCCATACACCAAATCATTGTATTAAAAATGAGGTCTATTTGTTTTGTTTTTTCAATTTGAGGAAAATAAGACTGATGGCGGCCCGGTAGTCCAGTGGTTAGCACGTCGGCTTCACAGTGCAGAAGTACCGGGTTCGATTCCATCTCCGGCCTCCCTGTGTGGAGTTTGCATGTTCTCCCCGGGCCTGCGTGGGTTTTCTCCGGGTGCTCCGGTTTCCTCCCACATTCCAAAAACATGCGTGGCAGGCTGATTGAACACTCTAAATTGTCCCTAGGTGTGAGTGTGAGCGTGGATGGTTGTTCGTCTCTGTGTGCCCTGTGATTGGCTGGCAACCGATTCAGGGTGTCCCCCGTCTACTGCCCGGAGACAGCTGGGATAGGCTCCAGCACCCCCCGCGACCCTAGTGAGGATCAAGCGGTTCGGAAGATGAATGAAAATAAGACTGTCCACTTTCGGGTCATATGGAATTGTAGATCTTTGGAACTATTTAAGAAAAAGTCCAATACAATTGTGTAGACTGCAAAAAGAACCCTGCTTGGACCGTGAATTGAATCACATTTGAAATGTAAATTTCAATTTCAATTTTCTCTGCGGGCGGCCTGGTAGTCCAGTGGTTAGCA
This sequence comes from Hippocampus zosterae, assembly GCF_025434085.1. Taxonomy (NCBI): domain Eukaryota; kingdom Metazoa; phylum Chordata; class Actinopteri; order Syngnathiformes; family Syngnathidae; genus Hippocampus; species Hippocampus zosterae. The sequence continues at coordinate 20,693,119 of NC_067460.1, read as the reverse complement.
CGTCGGCTTCACAGTGCAGAGGTAGCGGGTTCGATTCCAGCTCCGGCCTCCCTGTGTGGAGTTTGCATGTTCTCCCCGGGCCTGCGTGGGTTTTTTCCGGGTGCTCCGGTTTCCTCCCACATTCCAAAAACATGCATGGCAGGCTGATTGAACACTCTAAATTGTCCCTAGGTGTGAGTGTGTGTGCGAATGGTTGTTCGTCTCTGTGTGCCCTGCGATTGGCTGGCAACCGATTCAGGGTGTCCCCCGCCTACTGCCCGGAGACGGCTGGGATAGGCTCCAGCACCCCCCGCGACCCTAGTGAGGATCAAGCGGCTCGGAAAATGAATGAATGAATGAATGAATTTTCTCTGCAGACAGCATTTAATGCATCTGCGAAGGATCCGGCGTTTTTTACGATTGCTCAAGTTTGAGAAGAAATGTTGCCATGATCCGCGTGAGGCTCGTGTTGAATGTTTGCTTTTATTGAGCTGCCAAACTGACAAGCTCATCGTGTTTGCCCACACACAGAGGAAAGCGCATCCACACACACATCCGCCATCCTGACAGGCTACTTAAAACTCCTCAACGCTCTCATCGCCTCCCGCCTGTCCGCCTTAAAAGCAGCCTTTCAGCGTGAATGGCACACTCTGTCGTCGCACAATAAAGCTCTCGCTTTGCCAACTACAATTAAATATGAAGAGTTGTATTCTTACTCCCCATGGATGAAGCGAAATGATGTTCTGGCTGCTTGAGATGCAGACGACAAAAGTTGTGGAGCTCCCCGAGTGTCGGCTCGCAAACGCAACGGTGATTTAATGAAGGGCAGACATGCTCGGAAATAAATCGGTCCAAATTTCCAACTCACTTCCATCCGCGCTCAGAGTGGCAAAGGTGAGCTTCTTTTCCGCCGAGCCGGCGCTGTTGATGACCTTCATTTGCAAGTCGTACCAGGTGGCTTCCTGCAGGTCGTACAGGATGTAGCTCTTGGTCAGCGACGTGCGCTGAGCTGTGGTCCAGGTGGCCGAGTCCACAGCTTTGTACTCCAGTATGAAGGAGGTGATCGGACAGCCGCCGTTGTTCCAGCCAACCAGATTAAGTCTGGCGCGGGAAGAGTTGATGCTGGCGAAGAGTTCGTGTTCTTTGGCAAACTGCGGTTCTGAAGATCAGACACACGGACGCGCAGAAGCTCAGCCTGGGACCATTCATAACATCCATCCACCAATTCATCCATCATACCTTTCCCGTGTGTTTTAGCTTCAATGATCTCACTAATTCGACCAGGCCCAACAGCGTTCTGGGCCGTCAAGGTGAATTTATACCAGGTGCCGCACTTTAAATTCTCCAGACGGTACAAACGCTCGCTGGGACTGATGGGAAAACTGCCCCACTGCTCGCTGTTGTCCTCCGAGTACTGCAGGATGTATCCTGCCGATGAAAAGATGACAGAATAGGTTCTGAAAAATCTTTCTCGTTCTGCGAACAACATCACGTTTTGGAGATCATGATCATATTGGTCTTCTAAAGATGCATTTCCTCGCCAAAAGACTCCCCAACGAGTGGGATTTGATTTGTGTTTCAGTGTTTCACGAGTTTCTGCTGATCCGTTATTTTACCCTGGCTGCGGTTAGTTGTATTTTCAGGGAAAAAAAGTCAAACATTTGTAGCGATTGCAAACAAATTCCAACCCGATAGAACAATGCAGTCTTGTCATTGAAGTACTTCAAGACATTTTTGAACAGTAAATGGAAGGATAAAGTGATATTTGAAAGCACAACTGGGGGCATATTTTGTGTCAGACTTTTGAAGGATCTGCAGAGACTCTGGATAAGGTTTTAAGGTTCAGGTGCTTGCTGAATCTGCATCGGAGGATGTAGATGAATATGTCAGAATGTCTCACCTCTGATGGAGCTTCCGCCATTGTCTCCTGGTATCCATGACAACGTGATGGAAGTTGTGGTGGTCTTGGTCACTGTGAGGCGTGGCTGATCAGGAGGCACTGCGGATGGAAGGATAAAAACACTTGCGCGATGTAACATTTAGATATACTTGCGTTGCAACTAATATGGGCATTCATTTTGTTTGTTTCGAGTCAATCATTCTTGTAAAAGTCTTGCCTTGAACCTGCAGGTTAAGCGTGATCTCATCTGAGCCCCAGTTGTTGCTGGCCACACAGCTGTAATTGCCGGAATCCTCAGCTTTGACTGTGCGGATGATGAAGCTACCGTTGGTGTGGACGCTCCGTCGGCCGTCCACCAGGACAGGCGCGGGTGTCCCGTTGGTGCTGCAGAATAATAAAGTGGAGAATATCGAGTGTACACATTACAAGCCAAAGCAAAGCGCGCTGCCACATTACATTGGAAATGTGTGAAAAACGAATGTACCCTTTATGATAATTCTATTTGGGAATAAGGTTGTTACGGTGTTCCATATGAGAGTCGCGGGTGTGCTGGAGCCTATCCCAGCCGTCTTCGGGTAGTAGGCAGGGTACACCCTTAACTGGTTGCCAGCCAATTGCAGGACACACCATTTTTAATCTTCCATTAACCTGATATGCATGTTTTTGGAATATGGGAGGAAAACCGGAGTACCCGGAGAAAACCCAGCACGGGGAGAGAACATGAAAACTCCACACAGGGAGGCCGAACCCACGGCATCTGCACTGTGAGGCAGACGTGCTAACCAGTCGATCACCATGCCACCCTACTTATTTACTTTCAAGGCAAATTAATTCATTTCAAGTTTAATTTGAGTTAAAAAGAAGACAATACGTAAGAGTGAAATGTTCGAACAAAGGAAACAAATCCAAATTAAATTCATTTAATAAATCAGTTGTGCTGCGGTGGGCCTCCAGTGGTTAGCACGTCGGCTTCACAGTGCAGAGGTACCGGGTTCGATTTCAGCTCCAGCCTCCCTGTGTGGGAGTTTGCATGTTCTCCCCGGGCCTGCGTGGGTTTTCTCCGGGTGCTCCGGTTTCCTGCCACATTCCAAAAACATGCGTGGCAGGCTGATTGAACACTCTAAATTGTCCCTAGGTGTGAGTCTGAGCGTGGCTGGTTGTTCGTCTCTGTGTGCCCTGTGATTGGCTGGCAACCGATTCAGGGTGTCCCCCGCCTACTGCCCGGAGACAGCTGGGATAGGCTCCAGCACCCCCCGCGACCCTAGTGAGGATCAAGCGGTTCGGAAGATGAATGAATGAAAAAGTTGTGCTGCGGTCCTTTTTTGGGAGAATCACCAACATGGATGAGTGAGGGGGTACTCATCGTACGATAACAAGATGTGGGACGCCGCAAGCTAAAAAGGCAACCGCCGATGTAGTTTTTTGGTGCGACAATTCTTGACGTCTAACTTACTTTCCTTTGAGCCACTTAATCGTGGGAGAAGGGTCCCCAACATATTTGCACGGCAGAACAATGTCCTTCATCCAAGGAGTGGTCACCGTACCATTAAAGGTTAAAATTCTGGCTGGAGCTAAATATAACACACAAGCAGTGAAACAAACTGATGAGAGAATGATACAAGGGCAGACTACTTCTCCTCGGCCTACTGCACCTTTAGGCAAAGGCTCCACTGTGATCTTCTCACTGTTGTTGCCATGACCGGCGGCAGTCACAGCCACCACCCAGATGCTGTACTGCCTGTTCCGAGCCAAATTTGTGATCCTGTAGAAATAGACGTCGGGAGAGGCCTCAAACTCACTCATCACCTGCAAATTGGAGAGGAGAAGAGATTACTGTATCACTGTGGGCGGGGGGCACCGTATTCCGACATCCTTGTCACACAGCGTTGCGATATGAGTCTAAAGAAAAGAAAAAAGGTAATCCTGTGGCACACAAACACTATTACCATCGGATGCAGGTTTGAGCAGAAGACGATGTACTTCCTAATGATGCCGTTGAGTTTGAGAGGCGGCATCCAGGAAACAAACACCACAGAGCTGCTGGAGGCAGCAGCCTTCACACCTGCAGGGGGACCAGGAACTGGGATGGACAGAAATAAGTCAAACTCAGAAAAGGAACGGAATATGCAGTCCTATCGGGGGGGGGGGGGGGGGGGGGATGCCATTACTTTCTTGTCATAAGAAAAGAACTTGAATTCCGTGTCGTTGTTTTTTTAAAATATGTATCTAAAGACAAAGAACATTCATCTCTTAGCATGATGTAAGGCATTTGCACCGCAGCCAACGACAACCACGGTGATAATTAGTGACACTTAAACCTGAGTATTTTCTACTTTTGCAGTGTATCTCCTTCGAAGGAAGGTGTCGCTAGATCCATTCAGTGCAGGGCAACGAAAGGAAAGTACAGTAATGTGAGGAATTACTGTATTGGCCCGAATATAAGACGGCCCTGATTATAAGACGACCCCGTCTTTTTCAAAACTCAAGTTTGACAAAATACTTTTTGAACACCAAATTAATTTTTATACAGAAAATAATTACAGCATATCTGAAACAAATGATTATAACAATATATTTGAGAGAAAAAGCATGTTATTTTGTGTCATTCAAATCTTAATATCTGACCATCTAAATATGTAAACTAACGTGCAATCACATTCGTAAATGAATGGCTTCTGGTTTTTGAAATGTAAATTACATCCTAACTTCTCAGCTGCCGGTTAACCTGGCTGATTTTCGACCCACTTTTCTCCAGACTGTCTTTGCGTTTCTCCTGTTATCGCTTCGTGACAGGGGTTCACTTTGGCCTGGGAAGTCAAGTTCAGCATTTGCTTCAATGATATCTGGCTCCATCTAGCGTCGTGAATGGGTATAACGTCTAGACCCCGAATATAAGACGACCCCCACTTTCTCAAAGTCTTGTCTTATTTCAATGCAAAAAACACCATCTTATATTCGGGCCAATATGGTACAAAGCAGACTGAACATACACAAAGGGTTCTAGAAAAAAAGAAAACAGGAAAATTGTACTGCATGTTTGTTTTCCATTGCGGTGTCTTACCGTCCTCTTTGGTCCGCACGTAGATCTGCTCACTGCGAACGCCATCTCCGGCATTAGTGAAGGCTAACACCTGAATGCTGTAGTTAGTGTACTTCTCCAGACTACCCAGTTCCAGAGATGGCTGACTGGTGGTTATGTTCCTGATTTCTCCGAGTTCTAACACATGGGGGGAGGGGGGGGGGGGTGATGAATTCATGAGCCGAACATGAATAATAGTCATTGAAGTTTTATCCCGTGTGTGTGTTGCCGTTTGTATCCGTAAATAATGTACTAACCAGCACCAACTAACTGATATTTTAAAAAATAATAATAATACAAAATAATCACAGATAGATTGTTACTTAATCAAATGAATTTTGAATTATTGTGGAATAAAAAAAAATAGACTCAGGGACTATATGGGGTATATGACATGAGTAAAATGCTGTTGTGGTTCAGTATAATGATGCAACAGTGCCCCCTAGTGCAATACTTATGAAAACCCAGAATTGAAAAAAAAATATGAATGGATGAATAATAACAACAGCAGCAGCAACAACAACAATAACAATAATAATAATGCATCTATAGTTACATTTAAATGTCATTACCTTGCACTGATCTTTGCATAATGTAAGCATATCTAGAGTATGTTAATACCTCCATCAGGTAGATTTGCCCAGTAGATGACTCTGTAGCCCTGCAGGTTTCCATTGAGAGCCTCTCTCGGAAGCTGAATCCAGGAGAGGGAGATAACATCGGGGGACTTGGCCACAGCCAGCACATTTTCAGGAGGCCGAGATGGCACTGAGAGAAGAAGCAGAGGTATAAATCTTGCTGTATGCTTGGACACATATAAGTCATGTGAACTTAAATAGGAAAATTTTGAAAATACAGTAGGGACAGTTTTAAATGTTCCGTTTAGGTGGTTAACTGTACTTAATCACTTCTCTGGAAAGATTATTTCCTTATGTATGAAAAAAGACAAATGAAACATTGCACAGTCCTCCCGTGCTTACCATCCTCCAAGGTTTTGGTGACCACCTGCTGTGAGGACGGACCAGTCCCGGCCCGGTTAGCCGCTTGGACAACTACGCTGTACTGTGTGAACTTCTTCAGGTTGTCCAGCACAATGCTCTCCATTGTGTCTCCTGTGGTGTCCACGCTGATGATGGTGAACTGGTGGCTTCCACCGGGGCTGTACTCCCTGTAGCCCACCTGGTAGCCTCGGATCACGCCGTTCTGCAAGTGCTTGTGGGGAGGCTGCCGTAGACGAGAAATAATCAATCGCCATACGAGGAGACAATAGACGAATAAATGGACAGAATTTAGAGACAATTCTTGAATTGCATCTCAGTACATTGAGCAGGCCTATCCATAGTGAGGCCTGTGTGGGCTTTCCTGATCACAACAAAGTTTTAAAATTCGGTTTCAGTCTCGTTTCCTTCACTGCTTCAGTGATTCTATTAAAGCATAACAATTACTTACAGTACTTGGCTTAGGCTAATAATCTTTCTACAACTTGAACCGCAAACTCGACAGACTCTTTTTCAATGATCAAAACCTTTTGGCAGATTTCTTCTTTTTTAGGTTTTCTTATTCCTTTAGTAAGGGTTAATTACTTTCTCGCAGGTGGAAAGAAAACCAGACAACAACAACAATAACAAACTAACAAACACTAATCATGCAGCATGCTGCAAATGGGTCAGACTTTCGATCCCGCTGTTAAATGTGCCGTCGACTGTCACTCTACCTTCCAGGAAACTTTGATGCTCTGTGGGGAGGTGGGCTCCAGAATAACATCTTGTGGAGGACCATCAGGAGCTGCAGAAAGAAATCTATCAGTCAACATTACCATGCGCTTGTGTCTTAAATGGGACGGATGATAAAACATCAAGAGTAATTTAGTTGACGCGTTTAACTTCACTAGAGGGTGCTGTCGAGTTAAAAATATGGGATTTGGGATTTGAGTGCTCACGATTCTTAATGTGCCTTGCAGCTTAATAGTATAATAAAAAAAACAATATTCACATTTAAATGTGACAAATGCTTTACTTACTTTGAATTTCATGCTTTATCTCATTAATTTAATGCGCCCGCAGGGAAAGTACGAAATAAATTAACATTTATTGTAGCGGCTACCACGCCGGAATAATGGGTAATATAAAAACCTCCGAATAACTGCATGTTATGGTGAGCTCTAGTTGTCTCATGAAAAATGTTCACTCACAAGTACTCATGGATGAACATGTTTGTATGGGATAAAGCATGCTCTGCTGGTTAGTGATAGTGGCTTCAGCTGGAACAAGGTCTTACGCATCAATTAAGTCCAAGACACATTGTCCACTTGAATTAATGAAAGCCACACCTCTAAAAGACGCCTCCATCGGGCATTGTCTTGAACATATTTCCTAAAATTGTGAGTTTGTTGAAAACCTGAATCTGCCATAACTGAAATAGAGGCCTCATATTTTCTCTGTGTCGCTTATGGTGTCGTGGCACACTCGCCTGACTTGTGCGCGGGCAGTGTGGAATCAGTTCCCACTCAGTGACGATGTGGATGTGAGTGTGAATGCTCTCAATATGTGTCTCAAGTCAGCTGGGACAGGCCTCCAGCAACTTCCCTGTTCAGGATAAGTGCTGTTGAAAATGGATGCATGTATGGATGGATGGATGGATATTTTCTCTCTCTCAAGGACAAAAAAGGAAAACGGGGTTCCACTCACTGGCTGTAATTACCTTTCCTATGGCATTTGGTAATACCATGTGTCCCGGTAAATGCCATCATTACCACACACCACTGCAGAACAGAGGTGGCATGCGTAATGCTCAAGTTGCTGTATGCAGCAACCAGAAGGACAAACACGAGTGAGTCAAAAATGGATTTGACTGAATTTATGATTAAAATATTGACATATTAAGGGAGGCCCGGTAGTCCAGTGGTTAGCACGTCGGCTTCACAGTGCAGAGGTATCGGGTTCGATTCCAGCTCCGGCCTCCCTGTGTGGAGTTTGCATGTTCTCCCCGGGCCTGCGTGGGTTTTCTCCGGGTGCTCCGGTTTCCTCCCACATTCCAAAAAACATGGCAGGCTGATTGGGCGCTCTAAATTGTCCCTCGGTGTGAGTGTGGGTGTGGATTGTTGTTCGTCTCTGTGTGCCCTGCGATTGGCTGGCAACTGATTCAGGGTGTCCCCCACCTACTGCCCGGAGACGGCTGGGATAGGCTCCAGCACCCCCCGCGACCCTAGTGAGGATCAAGCGGTTTGGAAAATGGATGGATGGATGGATGGATGGATATTGACATATTTTTAAATACTGCATCGTATTACAAAATTGCAATGCAGAAAGGCCTCCTGGTAGGAAACACTTTAGCTCTGATAGATGCCCAAAGATGAGTGAAAAATGCCTTATATTAAAATAGGCCATGATATGACAAAAAAAAAAGAGTGAGTTGCTTTCGAACCGGCTTCATCAGTGGTGATGGTGAGTTCGTTGCTCGGGTTGCTGTTGCCGATGACGTTCTTGGCAACCATGCGGATGTTGTAAGTGGAAGAAGGGTGGAGGTCAATGATGGTGGCCTGGTTGAGCTGCGGTGACACATCTTTGGTCACTTGGGCTGAAAGCCATGAAGCTGGAGGGGAAAAACAGAAAGACGGGCAATCAGAAATGATAACGCGTCATCGCGGGGACACAAGCCAAATGAAAAGATGCTTATCAAATGAAGAAAAAACAGTGACGCACTGTGTTTTTATGATGGGATGCATTATATAAGTTTCGGCCGTTAGTGACGCAGCTTGCCTCAAGATTCTTCAGATCACGCTTTCATGATACTACTTCAGTACATGTCTGTTCCAATTGGAAGCAACTTAATTCAAGTTGGGCCCCCCACCCCCCCCAGGCCTGATTTAAAATAGAATCGACGATCAATACCTGATTTGTTCTTGCATTCTATGTCATATCCTATAATGGGGCTGTTTCCATCGAAGCCCATAGTCCAGCGAAGAGCGATGGTCCTGTCTTTGACTTCCCGGATCTCCACCTCAGGAGGGTCAGGAGGCTCTGTGGTCAAGCGTGAAGAAAACAAAATACAATTACAGAACATTTGCTTGGATCACATTTGTATCTTTGTTTCTGTCAAAGAAACAACGAATATAAGGACACCAAAAGAGCACATTTTAGATCATACAAAGGAGACATGGTTTGGAAAGGCTTCAAGCAAGAGCCAGAAATGTACTTTTTAAAAAATGTCAATGTGTATAAAACATTTGCAAGTTGTGTAATTTAAGTGAACTTTTTTTTTTTTTTTAATCATCCCTTTGGAAGTGTTTTACCTTGCACAGTAAGCTGTATGATTCCTCGATCTTCTCCAAAGGAGTTGATGGCATGGCAGGAGAAGAAACCAGAGTCCTCGCGCACGGTGGGCATAATCTGTGGAGAGAAAACACACAATTCCTCTGACTAAGAAAGAGAGTCACACTGTCACTGTAAAATCTGAATGAATTCTTCAAATAATTGGAAGAGGAAAGTCACGTGGAAGAAAAAAAACATATTTCAGAATCGTCAGAATCTTAAATACCGCAATCATTTAAATGATTTTAAAGTGCAGCTGTATTTTGGCCTGACACTCACCACCAGCGTTGAGATGACTTCGTCGGCCACCTCCTTGACGGTGACGATGTATCGGCTGGTCTCGGGGTTGATGATGCGTTCTTCTTTGTCCCAGCGCACCATAATGGGCTTCTCTCCATGTGCGATGCAACTCATCTTCTTTTCCTCCCCCTGTGTGGCCAAGGTGGTGTTGGGATAGGATGTGATCATCGCTGGAACTACAAGTGGACGACACAGAGGGAACATGAATTGGTAAGAAGCACGAAACCGTCGTAGTCGTCATACCATCCTTTTTGAATGAGGGAAGAGGCCGATAAGACATGATCATAAAAAGTCACAGAAAAACTATGAAAATAAGTCATGATGTCTCTGCTATTTCAGCATTTATCAAGGTAGGTTTTTAACAATCGAGCTTTTCACTCGCGGAGGAATCCGGAGCCATGACATGTATATGCTCATGTGCAAAAAAAAAAAAGTGTTGTTGTCTGAAAGGCAAAAAAATACCAACTTTGGAAATATACCGTGTTGTTGCAAAGCAACAGTATGGGATCTTACATTTGTAACGTATTTATTTGTTAGTGTTTTGGCACACAGTTTGTAGAAGGATCCGGTTTGGTATCATTATTTGTAAATGCACTGAAAAAAAACCCCAATGAAACAAATGTGTATTTCCAGCAACACACGGCGAACATGTAACTTTTTCTAAAAATTCTCGACGCCTGCTTTGATGATGACAGTGAGCGGTAACGTGCAGTTTTTTGAGGAAGAGGCTGCTGAGACGGGGGGGAAGAAAGCCCTGACTCCTGACTGAACTCCCATCGGTCTGATCGCGGAGTCGATCTGGCGGAGTGCCGTAACCACACACCGGACTCATTATCAACACAACTAGTCAGGGAGTGCGTGTGCATGTGTGTGTGTGTGTGATTGAGCATAATGTTTATAAATTGTTAATGTCTCTCACTCAGACTGCTTAGAGTATTTTTATTAATTCCCACACCTCCTTTCATACTTCTCACATAAGGCCGATTAGTCCTTAGATTTTGGGCTACAATGATCAGGCAAAAGTGTCAAAGTGCTGAATTGGATTACACCACATTAGTTCGGAAGCTCTGAGCAGAGAGCGTGAATGTACTAATCTGTATCACCGAGCACATTATGGGTATTTTCCATCTTCTTATCATCGATCGCGGCCTCCCTGGCGTGGAGTTTGCATGTTCTCCCCATGCCTGCGTGGGTTTTCTCCGGGTACTCGGGTTTCCTCCCTCAACCCAAAAACATGCATGGCAGGCTGACACTCTAAATCTGTCCAAAGTCCGGCCCGCGGGCCAATTCCGGCCCGCGGTCGAATTTCATCCGGCCCTCGGCCCCTGTCATAAAATCAGTGCCGTCTGGCCCGCAGGTTGGGCGCAATGGAACACGTGTTGCATTGACTGCGGTCTCGTAGACTGGTGAGTGATGTTTCATAGAGTACTGCTTCCCTCTTGTGGCTAAATGAGTAATAGCATTCACTAAATGAGCAATAGCATTTAGACACTAGAGGGCATCACTCACGAGTTAACAAGACATCACTCCGTGTTTATATTGACTGATATGTCATATTTCAAATGCTCCTTGCAGTTGTGGATATGTGTATTGCTTGTTCATTTCCCTGTTGTTCGAGTCAAAGGTTTTGTGACTATTGAAAAGTCATGGTGATACATTTTATCTTTCAAATCAATCAATTTGCACTCAGGAGACTTCTGTTTAAGAAAAAGTCAAGTGAATAAGCAGTTGCATGTGATATACCTGTTTCAAATGGACCAAAAGAAATTCTTAAGATTGTTGAAATTAAAATAAAAATGGAAATGTGACACAGACTGGCTTACTAAAATTTGTTGAACAATATTGTTGTTCAATGTAAAGAATGTCAGCCCCCCCGACATTTTACCACATAAAATCTGGCCCCCTTGGCAAAAAGTTTGGACACCCCTGCTCTAAATTGTCCCTCAATGGATGCTTCTGATTATTACATAGCATGAGTGTGTGTGTGTGAGAGCAGCAGTGGCGTGGAGCTCGTGCAACTCGTGCTCTTGACACATCTCAGCCACACTACACGATGGAAGATGGCGAGAGAGCATGTACCCCTGCAGCGCTAACTATGATCCCTTTCGCTCCCTCGTTCCATGTGCCTCCTCAAGCTCTCACCAGGACAGCCATGATTTAATGATGAGAGAGACCACTTTGATTATTCATACTCAGCAGACAGGTCCGCTGGGCACGCTGGTGTCTCACGCACACATTAGAATAGGCATGCGTATGGAAGCATGAATACAGACGCACAATCAAAATACACAATCAAAATATGAGTGCTTATATTTTTTTGTAATGTATTATTCAATTTATAAATGGCTTGATTTCAAATGCTTCTTTGCAACTGACGCTGTGCGCGTGAAACGTTTAAAGCTCATCTCTTATTCACTGACGGCCCCTTCTGCTTCCTCCCCGATGCCCCGTACCGTCATCTGCCTTCCAACGTCCCTACGAAGGAAATTGCTGATTTATTTTGCATTGGCACTATGAATTTTAAGTAAGTCCTATTAAAAGAGGCCGCGCTCTAAATGGTATTGCTTCTTAACGGGGCCTATTTTTGCCTTCGAAATCTGAAGCCGCGGGGCAAAGCAAGTTCAAACTGATGAGGACGGTGTTTGCTCAGTGAAAAAAATAAAATAAATAAGACACTATACGCTTTTATGGAAATGTTGCATTCAGAATTGTAGGTATGTACGTAAAGGCTATAAAATAGTTTTTTTTTTCTTTGAAGAGCAGTTTTGCAAATCAATTACTTCATTTGACTTGACATTTTCAAAATTTGGGAGGGAAGATGGAGGGAGATGAAGCAAGAATTTCATTAAACAATAAAAATACAACAATATGACGGGCGAGTTGAAGGTGGGGCTGCAAGTGCATCATCTGATACGGATGAGGTAAAAAGTCTTACTTTTGACAGTGAGGTACATGGACTTGCTGACGTCAGCGCCCACGTCGTTGCTGACCTTACACAGGTAAAAGCCGTTGTCGTCCTCCAGCACGTGTTTGATCAGCAAAGAACCATTACTCAGCTGCTGGATGCGAGAGCCGCTGTTCAGGAGGATGGGCTGAAACAGGGGGACGCCTGCACCTGTGGCATCGAAAGGGACACTATTCAGTCGACATAAAGGATTGATTTACAGTATATCAGGGGTGGGAAAACTTTTCTGCTCAAGGTCCACATTTGATTTTCAAAACGGATCGATGGACAAGGTCATTTGCAGGAGTGGATGTATAAAAAGTAAACCAATGATTAATTCAATTATGATTAATCAAGAATTTTTTTCTACAAAAATATTAAGTGGGCGGCCCGGTAGTCCAGTGGTTAGCACGTCGGCTTCACAGTGCAGAGGTACCGGGTTCGATTCCAGCTCCGGCCTCCCTGTGTGGAGTTTGTATGTTCTCCCCGGGCCTGCGTGGGTTTTCTCCGGGTGCTCCGGTTTCCTCCCACATTCCAAAAACATGTGTGGCAGGCTAATTGAACACTCTAAATTGTCCCTAGGAGTGAGTGTGAGCGCGGATGGTTGTTCGTCTCTGTGTGCCCTGCGATTGGCTGGCAACCGATTCAGGGTGTCCCCCGCCTACTGCCCGGAGACAGCTGGGATAGGCTCCAGCACCCCCCGCGACCCTAGTGAGGATTGAGCGGTTCGGAAGATGAATGAATGAATGAAAATATTAAGCGTAGAACTGAAATTGTTAACTTTCCGAATTTAAAAAAAAATATTTACACAATTCTATTTCAATTCACTAATTTGAGGGCTAAATAATGCGACTAGGCATGGTGGGCCTGATAAAAGAATGGCGCCTGCCGTATGCAGTCCAAGGGCTATATTTTGCCTGCCCGTGATTATTTTTCATTTAAATTTTTGATTGAACTGCAAAAAAAGTAAGCTAGTTAGTTTGTTAGTTAGTATTACAACAGCTGGCATATTTGGACATTGGAGGCAGGTTTACAATGACCGGGATGAATTAAGTGTTGATTCAAACCAAAATAAAATGAATTTATTGCACAGATGTTGTATAAAGTCTTATTAGATTGTGTATTCGCATACCTAATTAAGTTTCCAGTGGGTGTATGAATACATATTATCACATGTTGGCATGACCCAGACCTAGATGATTACGATGCCCACTCTGTGTGCTTTCATTTGAGCACATGTGTTTACAGATTTGACGACAAAGCCTGTCAGATTTTGGAAGGATTGTAAACATGTTTCTTAACACCGGGTCTAAATCCTTAAACCGACCAACAGCTGCCGAGTGCGGTGTCGAGAGCTGAGCTACCGACGTGATGCAATCAGAGCGGACGTAATGCTCATGTTGAACAAGGCGACAGATTGGTGGCAGAGGGAGAGTCTCAATGTGAGGCTTTGCCAGTCGGATGGATTGTATTTAGACAAGGATTAATATGCATGTGTGAGTGCACAACTCCCAGGATTTTTTTTTTTGTTTGTATAAAAGATAATGAAACAAGAGGACAATTATTTGTGTTAATGACTTTTAAAAATGATGTCATGGCCCTTTGACGGAAACAATCACAACATGGATGTTTTCTCGATAACAAATCGAGTTGATGAACTGCAATGTTTTGAAGTCTGACGTAAATGTCACAAACTGCCGCATGTAAGATATCCTTTACTTTTACTTTTTAAGAAAGTAGTCTTAAACTCGGTTGTGTCACCAACATGGACATGAATAAGAGTTAAGTCCCCACAAGGACTACCTGTGAAAGTGTGAAAAATAGAGTCACTCCAGAATTTACTTTTGATTATCCATTTCTCTTAAACATAAAACAACCATTTCACTTTCCACAGAGAAGAGCTCTAATATTTCACAGAATATTTCTGTGGAACTATACCGGACATATTAGACTAAAAACTTGCGCGTATAATTTCCTTTTACTCTGACTAATGCAATGTCCCGAGAGTTCTTTGAAAATCTGTGACACGGGGCCTTATATAGCAATCGGGAATGTTCGGATGGTGTTAATCTTTCTCTCTTTTTGTGTGTGAGTGTCTCTCTCTCTTTCTCTCAACAAACCCCCCCCCCCCCCCCGCACTCACACACACGCACACGCGAATCCCATCAAAGGTTGAAAAACAGATATTTCATTGTTTTGATCATAGAACCAAGTGCATAGACACACTAGCGCAAATCCCCATCGGTTGCCGTCTTTCTGTTGGTGAAGCTTTCATCCCTTGTTACATGGATGAGGTAGCAAACACCTGGGACCTCGCTTCATGTGCTCTGCTTGCGAGGCTGAACTCACCTGCTGCCTTCCCGTCCGTATGCCAGGCTGCCTTATTGTTCTTCTATACCCCGATGTGCTGCCTGTTTTTTTTTATAATCGGGTCTTTCTCGGCGATAATGCTCTGAGGATTTGGGGTGACAACTTGCAAGACCGCGTTAGCCGAACAGATGGATATGTGTGCTCTGTGCATGCATCAATAACCTCTTCATGTGTATAAATGCACGCACCCGTGTGCACCACCTAACTAAATACAACTCGGCCTACTCAAAACAAAACAAATACAAATTTACTGACAGGTGTCTTAGGTGAAAGTATCCTTTTACGGTAAGTATTGTACCTTTAGAGTGCTCCCATACAATGGTGGGTGGCGGGTATCCTTCAGCAGAGCAGTTGAGAGTGACAGTCTTCCCATAGATCCCATCTTGGTCCTCGGGTTGAACCACAAACTGAGGAGGAACTGTAGGCACACAACAGTTGATCTAAATGTAAGGTTTTATTGTTTTCTACGCATTTTTAAGGAAGTTATGATAATCCGAGTAAGCATAACGCAATGGAAGGGGCACGTGAGTCATATTTATTCACGTGAATCAAATCCCTGCTCTGTATTGTATGTAAATGTATGCCAGTACATTTAGGAGTACCATAATAATATTTGGTAGTGCACTGCTCCAAGTTTCCACTGGCCTCACCTCGAACAATTAGTTGACTCTGATGCTCCACGGCGGCCGCTTCATTGCGGGCAATGCACGTATAGTTGCCGTTGTGGTCAGGCGTCAGATTGGAGATTCTCAGTGAGCTGGTGAAATCAATGTTGTCCACAGTCACGCCCAGGCTAGTCGGGATCGGTCGTCCATCTTTTTGCCAGGTAATGTCCAGAGGCCGGTCACCTGACATGACCACGCAGGGGATGAAGACACGCTGACCGATGGTGAATCGCTGAAACTCAAAGGGCTGAATGTAGGGAGGGACTGAAGACAGAGCAGTGGAGACGAGTGGGGGCGAAGAGACATACAAAGGAAGATAGTCTGTAATTAGAAATAATTTCCGATGCCAGAGCGCATTTATTTCTTTAAATTCAACTGACATGCTGTAATTTTCTAACTGCAGCGCTTCGGAAATGTCTTTGAAGGAACATAGAGAACCTGAAATGCAAAAAATTCTGTAATATGTCATGAAATTCTTGACGTTCACCTTCAACGGCTTTCACATTGACATTTATCTTATGCATAGTCGCCCAGTGTTTGTTTTATAACCTGATGAATGTCCTGGGGAATGCTTAAAATTGTCAACGTATAAATCCAGAACCGTCAAAATCCTTCATGAATGTTAATGCAGACGTATTACGAGAAGGTGCAAAAAAAACGGTGCTAAAATCGAAAAACAGGAAAGCCAAATGTTAAAATTGGGAATGGTCTGGAATACGTTTCTAAACAGATGACGCACAAGTGCATCAGAATGCTGGGAAACAATATGTACGGAGAAAAAAAAGAAACACATGCTCATCCATGTTAGGAATAGGATTTCACAAATGTATGGCCATGAAAATTCGACAGCTCGAGGACATTCCTGTACATTTCGGCCCATAGAATTGAACGAACTATTATGTTGGCGTTGTTCAAGGAGAGGTTCAATATTTCAGCCTTGTGGGGTGGAAGTTGACCTGTACTTATTTTCTTTTATTTTCTATTAGCTTCCTACCACTCATCTACTATAAACTGTATATTTCCAAACCTGTACATCACACCTTCATCAAATATGTTGCCAAATGGCCTGCTTATTTAAGTAATTACAGTGATTAAGGAGGCACAATCTGGACTGTAATTAATGTATCCCGCACTCCTATGTGGGTGGTTAGGACATTGATCAACAATGACAAGAATAGCACTTGAAATCAAGGTAGAATGGCAACGCGCCAACATCATAAGACGGAGTTACGTAATAAACTGCGTTAAACTTGTCTCTTGGAATTGCACGAGTCATCTTTGAGTGTCCAGTGAAATCAAATAACTGTGAAAAGAAGCAGCCAGTAGCCGCTTATTTAATTCCCAACAAAGTGGAGATAATGGACTCCGGGGTTCCCCGAAGACCGCCGTGTATTTTCAGCATGAGCGGGTTGAAATTAACAAACGCATTCTCTCCGCACGACACCGCTGGGAAGTGTTGTTTTGGATCATCGGCCTTTCTTGCGTTCTCACTCTTCTCTCTCCACCTCTGCTGCCCTCGTTTCATGAGCGAGTGCTAACGTGGCAGCGGCGGCGGCATCCTCGCGTACCGATCAGACTCAAGGAAACGGAGCGTTATGGAGAAGCCCTACTTCGTCTTTCCAATTACAGGTTCTAAGAGCTCGGCGGAGATCGGCTCTGTGATATCATTAGCACAGATACGGTCTTCATTAACTAGCCTGATGAGCTGAGGGGAAGCAGGTAGCCACATTTCTTACTCTGAGATGAATATGAAATCTTGAAAAGTTAGCTGCTTTCCTTCCTGCGTGATCTGTTTATCCGTCGGCTCGAGCCTTGCTCTGCGATGCACTTTGGAACCGACTCCGGTCTTGCTAAAAATGGATATGAGCAATTTTTACTTTGCAGTTGTTTCAAATTAGGACACAGGAACCTGCAAAGGGCAAAGACTTGAGGACCTACTGTACATGATATATTGTAGTATGCATGCCAGGCCACTATTTGGCAGTATAGTATTAATTGGTAGTTTCTTCGGGAGTCTTCGGGCAGTAGGTGGGGTACACTCTCACCTGTTGCCAGCCATTCGCAGGGCACACGTAGACGAACAACCTTACGTGCTCACGCTCGCAGCTCAGGACAATTTATCGTATTCTATCAACCTGTTGTGCATGTTTTTGAAATGCGGGGAGGAAACTGGAGTATCCGGAGAAAACCCACGCATGGCTGGATTCGGAATCGAACGGCGCACCTCCGAACTGTGAGGCGGACGTGTTAATTGGTCGACCAACGTGCCGCCGACATTGGACATAAAGGTAAACTATACACTTACCTCTCACACGCAGGTGAACGCTTTGGGAGTCCATCTTGTTGGGTTGGACCATCACTTTGCAGTTATACTCTCCGGCGTCGACCTGCTGCACGTTGGTGAGCCTCAGCGTGCCGTTGTTTTCGAAGGCCCGCTGTCGATGGTTGAACGGCAACAACGCCGAGTTCTTGTACCACTTGATGGAATAGTAAGGATAGCCAATCACACGGCAGTGAATGAAGGCATCCCGTCCAGCGATGGCGGTGACGTTTTTCATCGAACGGATGCTGGCCCGGCCTGAGAATGGGAGTGGTTCAGAAAGAACTCCTTATGAGGACATTTATCGGTCGTGGTGTTAGGCTGCAAGAGCTGTGACGCTTGCTGCAGTGATGTGTACACAAAACAGTCCCTTTGCAGGAGATCACACAAGACAATGTCAAGTGCTCCTAAAACAAATACCAGCTTCCTATGTGGTCCGGAATTATTGCCGGTTGTTTTACTTAGCCCTCAAATTTTTCCTTTCAGCGGAAGGCGGCAGAATTACATGCAGATTCAAGTGTTCAACATCTGAGGGGAGGTTTGAATTCATGTAATAATGCATGCATAAAAAACCACAATAACGTAAAAAAAAATACGTTGAGGGCAGAAAAAAATACAAATAAAAGAAATAAATGAAAGTTGTTAAGATGCACTGAGCAAAAAAAAATAAATAAAGTGAGCGAAAGCTAATTCAAACAAAGCAAATTGACAATTCTCTTGCTCAACGCTCAGATGTGTGCAGCATTCAGGCAGACAGACAGACAGACAGACAGAAAGACAGACAGGTATGTGTATTGTTGTTTTTGGAGGAGCTGATTTGACAAGCACCTCTTACGTTTATTCGAGCCTGGTGGTACACGAGGCCGGCCGAGTTGCTGCACGTGCAACGGTACACGCCGCCGTCCTGCACCTGCGTGTGCGTCACGTTGAGCTGGCTGACCACGTGGCCCTCGTGGGTCTCCGAGTGTCCCAGGTGATGGTGGCTGTCTTTAATGACCGGGTCGTCGTCCAGAGACCACATGCACCGAGGCGGCGGCGTACCCCTGACGTTGCATACCAGGAAGACGGGCTCGTTCGGGTTCACCACCTTTTCGCTGAAGGAGGCCAGGATCTTTGGCGTACCATCTGCGGTGGACGACAGGTCGCGATGGGGATGCGCTGATGAATAAAACATCGTGGCAGCCTAACACGTAATTTCAGGGCACAATCACCAAGGTACAATCATATTCACTGGGTGGATAGAAATAATCGCCGCCTATTTCTCTCGCAGGTAGAAAGTCTTCCATTATTGTATTCATTTGTAACGTGGACATATTTACCATCGCGAGTATTGCCTTTTCTTTATATAGTATAAAAATCACACTGCGGGTACAATTTGACACAACGAGGCCATTTCCGAACTGTGCCATAATGGTGAGACGGCAGTCCCTAATTGGATGGAAACAGGTAAGCGCTGAGAAATATTATCGTTGATCCCAGCTTTCTCAGGCATACATTATTGGACAGTCGTTAAAATCTGCTTTGATTTACAACTACTAAACAGTCATCTTAAAAAATGTGACTTTGGTTCCCTCTTGAGAGCTCTTGCATGTTTTGGGATGCCGGAGAAAACTGGAGTCCTTCGAGAAAACCCCACGCAAGCACAGTGAGAACAGGCAAAGTCCACACAGGACCGCCTGAGCTGAAATTTGAACCAGAACCAGAACCAGGTTGATGGGCTAACCACTATTCAACCATGCCGCCATTGTTTTTAATCATCAATTAAGCCCAAATCCGTTTTTGGACGCAATATTATTGGGACACGTAGTCAGTACAGCTAAAGGAAGAAAATAATATATTGATCCCTTGTCTTCAGGAAGGCGGCCTGGTAGTCCAGTGGTTAGCACGTCGGCTTCACAGTGCAGAGGTACCGGGTTTGATTCCAGCTCCGGCCTCCCTGTGTGGAGTTTGCATGTTCTCCCGGGCCTTCTCGGGTTTTCTCCGGGTGCTCCGGTTTCCTCCCACATTCCAAAAACATGCGTGGCAGGCTGATTGAACACTCTATATTGTCCCTAGGTGTAAGTGTGAGCGTGGTTGGTTGTTTGTTTCTGTGTGCCCTGCGATTGGCTGGCAACCGATTCAGGGTGTCCCCCGCCTACTGCCCGAAGACAATTGGGATAGGCTCCAGCACCCCCCGCGACCCTAGTGAGGATCAAGCGGTTCGGACGATGAATGAATGAATGTCTTCAGGAAAGACTTCCCAAAAGATTTTGGACTGTGTCTAAGCTTTTTTCACCTTAGACAGCTGGCCAAAATAAAACCTTTCCTCTCACATGAACACTTTGAGACAGTAATTCATGCCTTTGTCACATCCCGGCTCGATTACTGCAACGCCCTGTACTTTGGAGTCAGCCAGTCCTCCATCAAGCGCCTTCAGCTGGTACAGAATGCCGCTGCTCGCCTCTTGACTGGTACTCGTAAGAGGGAGCATATAACTCCTACTTTGGCATCCCTTCACTGGCTCCCCATTCATTTTAGAATTATTTTTAAGATCCTCCTCTTTGTTTTCAAATCTCTGAATAATCTCGCGCCACCTTACCTCTCTGAGCTCATTCGCCCCTACACCCCTGCCCGGCGCCTCAGGTCTGTGGACCAGTCTTTGCTAGACGTGCCAAGAACTAAACTGAGGCTCAGAGGGGATCGAGCCTTTTCTGTTGCTGGTCCATCTCTCTGGAATGACCTCCCACTGAACATTCGGCAAGCCTCCTCGCTGCCCATCTTTAAATCCCTCCTCAAAACTCACTTGTATTCTTTGGCGTTTGACTCAGCATGACTTAGATTGCTATTGGTTTTACTGCTTGGTGCTTTCTACCGCCTTATTACTTATTACTTATTACTGATTCGTCTTACTGTTTATTGTATATGTTAAATCGCTCCATGTACAGCACTTTGTATGCAGTGATGGCTGTTTGAAAGTGCTCTATAAATACTGTTGACTTGACTTGACTTGACTTGTGTCTAGGACTTTGTCATCTATTCCTCGAGATAGGTGTCAAAGGTTTAAAACAGGGGGTCGTCGGGAACTCCGCTTTCTCCGGAGCCATATCCTGCTAGTTTTCGATCCCTCCCTACTCCAACACACCCGATTCAAACGATCAGCTTATCAGCAAGCTTTGTAGAGGCCTTAAACTATCAGAATCATACGATCATATTACTAGAATATGTTCTCTGTATTTCTGTCATTTGGTTTGGGACATGATGGCAGCCATACTTAGAACATTTTCATTCCGGAGGTTTTCGGTGAAACAAAGAAGTGTAGCTGCATTTTGAAATATCTGCCATTTATTATCAGATAATCTGGGTCTGCTGCACGTGATTATAGATAATCTTTTTTACAGTTTCATGGCCGCAGGAGACAGTTGCCTGAGCAACACTGCCGAGGTAACCGCATTACATGCATGCGCTTGTGCTTTTGCATGTGTTTGTGGCATCAGGGATAATGACATTAATGGTGCCCTATGGATGAGATGTGAACCTTACATTGATTTTTTTGTGTGTGTGTGTGTGTGTGTGTGTGTGATATTGCACATCTATGCATGTATAACAAATGCTTATTGCCAAATTGTTACCTTCAAGGATGACTTGCACAAAGTCCTGAGCAGACATTTTGCCCTTCCTGGCAAAGCACTGATAGGCCCCACCATCACTCTTTGACATTCCTTCCATGATGAGATTCTCCCGGTTGAGACCGGTGAAACGGACGTTGTTGCCGGGGTAAATGATCTCTCCGTTACGGTACCACGACAACTCGTATTCGTCGGAGCCGCTCACGCTACATGAAAGAGACACCTTGCTGCCCACGCTGCCTTTCACCTTCCGTGGGCTGACCATCGCCTTCAAAGGTTCTGAGGATTTACAAAGGAGGTTCGAAGCAAACTTGGAGAAGGTTTTTCTTCAACGCTACTTAATAAGAATGAAAAAGCCTCACGTCTGACATGCAGGCGGCCCATGACCTCGGCGTTGCCGTAGCTGTTCCAAACTTCACAAACGTATGTCCCGGAGTCGCTCGGCTGCGTGCTCTCTATCAGTAAGCCCGTGATGGTCTGGCGGAAACGACTATCTGGCTCCAGCGGGCTGTTGTCCTTGAGCCAGCGATACTTGGGGAACGGGTAGCCGGATGCTTTGCAGGGCAGCTCCACCTGATGATTAATCATCACGTCGCGGTGGTCGAAGTCATCCAAGATGCCTGGCTCGGCATTGGTGGGGTCTGGAAAGAGGCGAGCTTTGCGTTAGCGTTAATTATTTATGAGTGTCGCTCGGCATTGGGAAGCAGAATCCAATAGTGACTCTGGGGGTGAAGATTCTGTCCTTGAAAGTATATGACGTGAAAGTTAAAAAAAAAAAAGCACTGTGGATTGGTGCCTTGCTGAGCCAGCGAGTAATTAACATACAGAGAGCAGCATTACGGTCATATTGCATTTAAGCTTTACTTGTAGAACGCTAAATTCATGAAAATTAGGCCAAGGACACTTTGTTGTCTTACAAGTCTTGCTTTGTCCCCTTATCGGTTCGCCGGATTACACCAAAACTACAAAAGCTAATTTTCTCAAGACTTGTTGGGGCTCGGGGGAATTACATGGGAGCGAGAAGGGAGAAGGGAGAAGGGAGAATAGTGAAAGCTCACATGCGGCTGCAACAAACTCAAGTTTGTCTGACTAAATTTGTGAATTGTTCTTGTCCAAATGATGAAGTCAAATTTCAAGTCAAACTTGAAGTACAATTTGGAAATGGCAACCCTGGCTGTTGCACATCATGCGTTGAGAGGTCAATCCCTCCAACATAGTGGTATCAGTGACCTTCTAATATTGTCACATAATCTATAACAGTGTTATTACTATGTCTCTTTTCTACTAGTGTATCGTGACTTCATACCTGACACAATGAGACGTGCGCTGTTGCTCTGTCGAGTCTCCCCAGTGTAGCGGTGACGTGTGGTGCAACGATAGTTATTCAGCCCATCCTCAGGCAGGACGTCCAAAATGTACAAGGCTCCTGTAGGCGTGATGACATATCTTTGTCCTGCAGCGCGCACACACACACGCACACGCACGTGAGCACACAGGGGTTTCCAACTGTAGATTACATTCCACTGAGTGAGTTGTATTTGATTGCACTCAGGCATTGAAGGCAGCGAGGGTGATTTCTACCGAACTGAGGCTTTGTGGGGGCAAAACAAGATCAAAATGGGGTGATTCGCTTTAGTTGATAAAAGGGAACAGTGGGTGTTTGCGCTATTTTTGTCTATTAAAAAAAAAAAGAGTAGACCTGTCAATATTTACTGAAGTGGTCTGCAGTTACTGCGGCTAGAATGCCTTCAAAATACAGTACACGGTATTGTATTTGGATTGCAGACTGCTGCAGTTTTAATGTTTACTGTTGTGATTTTGGGACAAAATGGCTTCCCAGATAGGTGCTTCAAGCTTCCATGAAAAATGCATGTGCAAGCAGGTCTGTTTTCTCTGTAGCTTAACCCTACGGTCGCATAACGTCAACCCCGATACATAACAAATGAAACAATCGCACACTAAACGGACGCGTTACCGCTCCGATTTTCATATGCAACACCAGCACGTTCGTTCGCAACAACAAAGTCCAAAGCAATTAGCTATGAAATGTTAATCAGAAGCATTCAAATCCACTGTAATTATGCCAAACGGCAAAAGTTTTTTCTTTAATACTCCGTTTGAGACTAATTTGGATGGAAGAAAGGCAAAGGCATGTTTACTATGCTTACATTTTAGATGATTAAAATTACAAAACAAAAGAAACCTTGTGGGGCTCAGCAAATGGGCGGTATGGGTATGTGTGTGTGGGGGTGGTGAGGGGTGGGGGGGGGGGATAAAGAGCAAAGTGGCAGAGGCGAAGGAATGGCAAAGCTATTGTAAGCATTGACCTAGATAGAATAGACAACGGATCCCTCGGATTTGATGTCCTGAAGGGCTTTTACTGGTTTACATGCAGCGGAATATCCTCGGAGCAAGTGAAATTTATGAAGGTGGAGGCAAGTAGCGAGGGTCTAACCATGTGCAAGCGTGTGTGTGTTTAGGTGCCGGCGGCACGTGTGCATGTGAGCGTTCCTGACAATAGTGGGAGGACATCATCTCAGGGCATGAGGAGTGGAGGGGGGTAGGAAGGGATACAAAAGCAAAGAGACGGCTAAATATAATTTTCCAAACTTGCCGGCTGCGTGTCGGTTTCATTTCTGCAAAAGCCTCCCGATATTTAACAAGTCGGTTATGAAAAGGGCTAAAAAGTAAAGACGTTTTCCCGCAGTTAACCACGATCCAGCGGCCACAACAAAACACAAGTGTCTATTGCGAAGCTGTACACTCCATTTCTGCTCCTCTCATTCTTTTCTCTCCTCCCTCCATTTTGTTTCTGTACCGGGTCCTCCGAAATCTCACAGCGGAATCCATCTTGAGTGAGACGAAATTGTATTTCACCGCAGCCGCTGCCAGCCACCGCAATTTTGTCAAGCGCCCGGATGCGACCGTATTCTTTTTAAGACATTGGAGCTCAGTTTATTGTGTGATGACAGTATGAGAGAGAGAGAGGGCTGCAAAAAAAAATAAGATGGACTGTGATCAATTGGATTCTGTCAACAACTTGCATCACTAATGGCTCCTCGCACTCGGGTAAAAACAGAAAAAAAAACCCTGCAGCACATTATAAAGGTGATCAATAAAAAGGAGCTCAAATAAATCACTAAATTCCTAAATCATCACTGTACTCGAGCTGAATAATGGAAAATCTTGACATTATTTGTGCACGAGATAGAATTACAACGTATTGAAACGATTTGCCTTGAGGCATAATCCAGGTTTGAGATTAAAGTTCACTTTGAAAGCACGATTAAAATTGGATTCAAAAAGCCTCCCAGCACCTGTAAAAGTGTCTTTCTGTGAATGCACCTGCTGTGTGAATAGATTTCAGCAATGCACAAGAATGAAAGAGCCGCCATTGACACCGTGTTGAAGAAGGCGTCCTTGGTTTGAAGCGAGGGGTTTTGGCATTAATGCTAGAATGCGAAGAGAGTCTCTGTGTCTTCTTTTCCCCCTTCAAAAACCTCTGTGTTCCTGTTTGGCTCATTCTACTTCCTCTCCTGCCTCCTGCATGTTCTCTCCAGCGGTGTGCGTGTCCTGAATGCTAAAGCGGTGTTTAGTTCGCTCAGAACATTGCAATCTCGCAGCTGCTGCCATAAACATCTTCCTTGTCAATCTTATGATTTGTATCCCCTTGGGTATGTGTTAATATGAAAAAAAATGTTGAAAACGAATGCCCTGACATTGGGGCCTGACTCTTGAGAAATCAAAACAAAAAAATAACGCACGCACTACGAATGAATGCTGAAAGAGGAAGTGAACCCTAAAATATAGTGACAATCATAATATAAGGGACCTGAGCAATGAAGCCCACTGCTGTCTGCTACGAAACATTTGAAGATGTTAATTTTGAGTTGTATTACACGGTGTTGCTTCAATCTGTAAAATATGGTTGAAACGGCAGATCCCAAACACACACAAATGCACACACCCACAAACACATAAAATGTCGGCGTACTTTAGAGTGGAAACTATTGTGACAAGTGGTGTTATAGAACCACTTCTTTATATTGAAAATGGGCTCTCATTTATCATAAATTATTGCTGCGTTGTAATCCATGCAAAAAATGTCCAACTGCCATGAACGATTCATATTTAATAAACAAGCGAGTAAGTGAGGGATGTCGTCGTAAATAAATCATGAGACCAACCCCTCCACCACATCAGATTTGTACTGGGACCGGTCACTGAGATTTGCTTGACGACGGTAATGGGATTACCGCGACTGCTGAATGAGAGCATTTCAATGCTTTTTGGCGCTGCTTTTTTTCATTCTTTAGTCAAATCCAAACAACAAAACACAGAACTGTCTTTATGATCAATTAAAGATTCATTGAAGATACCCTCTGTGCACTTCTGGAAAGAGGCCGTCTTGATAAAATGACCACAAATAAACTTTGAAATATTATTAAGCAGCAGTCGTGTTCACATTACTGCCATTGTCATCGGGTACACTGTGTTTTCCGGCATTCCCGGAATACGAGAGTTGCAGATTTATGTCATCGCGGCAATAACCTAATATCAGAGGAACTGGAGAACGGATTAGTTTCACACTAATGTCTTGCACTTTGCTGAGCACACACAAACACGTGCTCTTAGCGCAAAAACTGCTGAAAGGGAAAGTTGGGTCTCCCAGGTTTAAGAGTCATGTCCTTGTTTATGTCTTTGATGAGGTTAGCAATCCAGTAATCCCCGCACAAGCCCAGTGCCATTAAACAGCATGTTGCCATGCAGGCCAGAGGAGTGAGATGAGGAGGGCATCAGCACAACTATGGGAAAAAAAAGGAGATGTTGTTTTAAAAGTAGCTGGATAATACCATACCTGTCAACTTTTCGGAGCGCCAATCTGTATACACTACCAAAAAAATCCTTAGAAAGAGCAAAAAAATCCTTAGAAAGAGCAAAAAAATCCTTATAACATACCAAAGCATTTTATATGTCAAAATAACGGCAGAAAAAAACCACGAAATTATTCCTGCGTTACTTTTTTCACCAACTCTAAATCATTTGGAGTTGGTGAAAAATAAAAACCCCGGAAATTTTCAGAATCCATATGATTTGTGCGATACGGCCATATACGTAAGATTCACCACAAAATCCGTATGAACTATGGCTAAACCGTATGAGTTGACAGGTATGTAATACAGCCTGAGAATTTGGAACACATCTCGACAACGGTGGCTCTGTTCAAATTAAAATGTGTTGACACACTGATAAACACATGCCAAAGGGACAGGGGCCATTATAACTTTGCGTACATTTCACGCAGTCAAATCCCTTAAAAGCAAATTGTACTTAGGGGCTCACAATTATTTTTTTTTTCCCCGGGATGTTTTTGTGTAAAGTGTATTGAATGTTTTTCAGTATTTTTTCACCTATTGTTTGGGTTTGTGAAAAAATAAATATACAGGTATATATTATTTTATTTTTTTTAATTAATCAAGGGGCCTCTCAGAGTGCGGTGAGAGGGCACGTGCAGCCCGCAGGCAGCCAGTTGCCCATCCCTATTCGAAGGTAATATGGATGTCAGTTTGATCTTATCACATCATGATGATTGATCCATGTTCACGCAAATACCAAATCACAACATTTCAAATACTCGGTGCACTTCAAAAGCGCTTTGCCTCTCCCACAACTATTAAGACAGAGGTGTTGACAGGCGCCGGTGTTGTCAGGGCAACGGATGGTACTCCCTCGTGACGATGTATTGTGCCGCATCCATCGAGTAGAGCGGTCAGCCCCCTTAATAATCAATGTCTCGGGTTGCTCTGCAACTGGCTGAAGCACACGTAGGATGACAGTGTCATCAACATACCGAGGTTGAATACCAAGCAGCGTATCAACCTCATGTACAGGACAGCCTACAAACTTGCATTCAGTACAGCACGCGCTAACACTGACAGTAAACACCCACAAACTTAACAAGCAAGACAACACAAACCGTCCAGTTCGGCCAATAATTCCGCACACCTTGAAGCGTTTGAGTGGATACTACATTTTCCAAAATGAATTGGTTCTGGAAGAAATTATTTAGCTTGAAATGTTTGTAAGTAGAGACGCGTTTTCCATGTAAATGCCCTAATCCGTTCCAAGCCCCCCAAAATTCAGATAAAAATTGTTTATAAAGCATAAAAATAAAACAAAATAAACAATATATATTATGGGCGTAACAAGTTGACGTCAATGATTTATCTAAATACACGGACATTTGGTCACAGTTGGCAGCGCTGCAATTTTTGCTACTTAGCGCTTTTTCCACTTTTTGCTTTTCTCACTTAATGATGGAAGTTCATATTTGGTCATATTTTTGATGAGTCATTTGTGCGGCTGAGTGACTTAAGTGTGAATAAAGTTTTTGGGGAACTTGTGTTCCATTGATAACTGTACTTACTCTGAATTTTAACGTACTGTAGTTGACAATTGACAAAGCGTATAAACAGACACTTGTTTCTTGAAGTGGATGACTTCAATACGGCAACTATTTGCAGAAATTGCCAGAGCAGTAACAGTCAAAGTATCACTACTTCGAGTCGCGAGTCAGGTTGCTTTGCCCTGTGCCCTACGAGGGGATGGGCATGTTCCCTTTTAATATTAAACATGTTTTATTTTTGTTTTTTTCCATTCGCCCTTGCATGACATTTTCCTTTACCCGCTCAGTCTTTTCTCGCAAAGTTTTCAGGTTTGAAATATTGATGTTGCTTTTTTTGTGATTGTCAGTCAGTACTCTTGACCGTGCTCTGCTTTGTTTACAAAAGACACAAATTTTACCACGGCTGTAATGGAAGGCCTTTCTTTGTCTTTAGAAGACTGGCTTTTTTTCAGGCATCCATTTCCAAAAATAAATAAAAATGAATACAAAACACAAAGGCCTCTGAAGTGGAGAAAGTTGTGCATCACTGGCAACGTATCACTATACTTAGCAGCCTGTCAGTCCTACCAGGATCACTGTCCACGTTGGAAAATGTGACACAAATGCCTCGGGCTACTAGAATAAAGTTGCAACTATCGCCGACTCCTAAATAATAATAAGGTAGCACTCAACAAATTAGGGGACGATCATTAGAATGCAGGCACTTGGATCCTTTCATTCATTCATCTTCCGAGCCGCTTGATCCTCACTAGGGTCGCGGGGGGTGCAGGAGCCTATCCCAGCTGTCTTCGGCAGTAGGCAGGGGACACCCTGAATCGGTTGCCAGCCAATCGCAGGGCACACAGAAACGAACAACCGTTCGCATTCACACTCACACCTAGGGACAATTTAGAGTGTTCAATCAGCCTGCCACGCATGTTTTTTTGGAATGTGGGAGGAAACCGGAGCACCCAGAGAAAACCCACGCAGGACCGGGGAGAACATGCAAACTCCACACAGGGAGGCCGGAGCTGGAATCGAACCCGGTACCTCTGCACTGTGAAGCCGACGTGCTAACCACTGGACTACCGGGCCGCCGCACTTGGATCCAATGTGGTCAAAGTTACTTTGAGCTTCTTGTTAAGTGAAACATGCGCAAACATTTGCGTGATGTGCTGTGTGTACATTTTTAAGGCATTGTCTTGGGAGGCATTTTCAGTGTGTGTGCGCGTGTGTGCCGAGGGGCCATGTCAGCATTTACACACCGTGCTTTCCAGCTGACGTTAGTGGTGCAAGAGCTACTGTACCGGGCAATCCCCATCCCACCTTTTGAGAGCTCTGTGCATCCTTATGGGTCAGTTTATACTTTTGTAATTTCATTTCACATCAGCACATATTCTCGAGAACGTGTTTTACCTCAGCCAAGCACAAAAGCTAACATGATTGTTTGATTCCATCCGTTTTCATTGACCTGTTGAAACTTTATAGCGGGCTAGCCATTAGATTATGGTGCAAATTCAAAAAGAGAAATGCTGTTCACTCACAAAGGAACAACCCCCCCCCCCCACTGTCCCAAATGGTAGAGTCCTGTCCATCTATTCTTCATATTTTGCACACCCTTCCATTAAAGAAATAAACACTCGTAATGTTCCCTGAAATCATTTGAAACCGAAGAATGAAAATCTCCACGTCATGTGACTTCTGTCTTATTGTCCTTTGGAAAGATGTCACATCAGTTCTTTACCACACTAGTCCAAAAATGTTTTCCCCTCTCTCCTTCGCGAAGGCCTGCACTCGACTGGCTGCTATTCTAGATCATGCTTTTGTTTGTTTGTCCTAACCCCCCTTTATCTTTCCTCAAAGTGCTTCAAAACTTACTCCCTGCACCTTCATCTCAGGCCACTTGTCATTCACTGCCATCTTCTTCCTCTTATCCTCTGCCTGCATCTGTCTGCATCCCTGCCTCGGTCCATCCTTTCCTCTCTCCTTCCTCTCCGGCTCAACGTGAACACTGCCGCTCCTTGTCCGCGGCCTCCTGCCTCGGACAAATACTCTCCTCTGTGCTCTAGCCACAGTGTTTAGCAGAGCTGCTGCAGGCCGACTTCTCAGTATGCACGGCAGTCATGTGGCCTGACAATGGCTCATTTCAACCTCGATTTCCCCTGAAATGAATGGGAGCCCACACCGGCGCATGCGGGCATGCCTTTTAATTGGGCCAAGTTAGATTCAAACCATTAAACCACTGATGTTGCCACATCTCCGCTACACTTACACAAAACACACACACACACACACACACCCTCCTTGCTTTTCTTGCAGCAAGCAGCAAACACCTTATCTCTCAGCCCTGCATAAATGCAGACACCCCGAATAGCCATTCCCTGGACTAAACGTAGGCCCCACACATTCACTTGCATGCAGAGGTGATCATCCAGCACATTGTATGCGCATGTCTGACTTATATTGCCCCCTAACTGTAAAAAAATAAAATAAAATAAGACAACTTGTAGTTTTGGGGGATAAAACAGTCATTTAAGTTGGAACAACTTTGAAGTATAAATTATTTACATTTGTGGCATCCATATTAGTTCGCACAACAAAGCAAGCAAGTTAGCTGGTCCAAAACAATTTTCTCAGTTGTTTTTACTTTTATATTTAGGTTGGGGACAATACATGGACAATGAGTTCTATATACGGTACCCTTATTTTCTTGGTTGAAAATGTGGGAACTGCAATTTTCACGTGAGCAAAACTTTTAATATTTTGTTGAATTGCCAAATATTTTATCAAAGTTCCTTGCCTTGAAAATTTGAGTTCACTCAACTTTTTTTTCCCCGTACAACTTGGAAAAATAACAGCCACATGTGTGACCTGACCAATAATGTAGATTTTTTTTTAAAATGTACCAAACTGTAACATATAAGGTTTCAGATAGATGGCAGAAATATATGGCAGCAGCCAGTGTCTTGTGTGAATATTAACATTTACATAACATTTTGTTTTTCCTTCTTACATTTTTTTTACAGTCTGGCCCTCATAATCTTCATCCAAGCATATACCTTCAAATGTTAGGAATTTCAAAAATAATAACTCATTCATTACCAGCCAATTTTGGACCAAGTCTGAAAAGACGTTTAAAAACGTCTTTGGGAGTGAATGAGTTAAAAGCATTAATGAATACTTTCTTTCCATCACCAAAGACTATTCAATAACACAAATAAAAATGCTGAGGAATTTAAGCTTACTACGGTAACCGCATCTATTTCAGGTGTGGCATGTTCTCGACAAGAGAGAATGCGACTTTGAATTCAATCTGTCAAATATTAATATGCATTCATGACAGTGCAGCAGAATGACACATGGGCTTGTTTCGCAGTCTCACCCTGTGTGGAGTTTGCACAATCTCCCTTGAAAAGTGAACCTGTCAAGAGAATATACAGGAACTATACACTGACCGGGATCGTGAGTCGGCGCCCGAAGCCTTGGCTTCAAACTGCCGTGGAATGAAAGCAAAGGCTCAGAACCCGGTGCGTTTCATCCCTCAAAAGACAAGCAAGTGGGCCGAGCCAGACCGACTGCTGCTCCAACAGGCCTTTGAACGATTTTAGCATTTTCACTCTGAATTCACAACAGCCCCCGATGTCAGAGATGGAAGAGACGGCTGGCACCGGTGCCCCGTCTGCCGTGCTCACCGCTGCTTTCGCCCGCTTGCTTGTTCTCTCTGCAACACCCACAAAATTAAAGCGAAGCAGCTCTGGCGCTTTTCAACCCTTTTCCACCACCCGCTTTGATCTCCTTACAGCACACCGCCGCCATGACGGATCGACAACCCCGCCGTCTTTTGTTTCGGAGGCTTTTCCTCTCCATTTTTCGAGCCACGCGCATCAATTTGCTTGGCTGAGCCTGCCTTCTCTTCCTCTCTAACTGTCTCTCCCCACCAGTTGTCCTCCTCATTTAGCTCGTTAGCGCGCGGTGATAGCCACGAAATCAATTACGGGAGAATGGGAGCTCGCATCTCAGCATCATTACCTACCACAAACTATATTAGGCCGGTCTGAGGGGAACACGAGAGATTGTGATGATTAGCCGTCCGCCTCAGCCACTCGAGCATCCAGCTCGACTGCATCCTTTTTGCAATCATGAACAATGTTAAGACTTATAATACAAATAAGGATATATGGAATATAATGCAGTCATGCATGCACTTTAAAAATTACAGTAAGTGAATTGTAAAGTCTAGTAAAACAACACGCCCGTATGAGTAACCCCCAGCAAAGCTTTTTGGGACCCTCTCAGCAGTTTGATTCTCAGTTTTGCTATACAACGGGGTTTTGATGAGGCGGAGAATTTTTGCCTCGTAAACTGTGGTGCCAAAGTGCTTATTCCGAGCCTTGAAATCAATGGAGAGCGAGGACACGGGAGTTTCTCTGGACGGCAAAATATGCGATGTGGAGTGCATGTCAACAGCAACACAAGCGTGTTTTGATCTTTCTCCTGCCTGCGTTCATCCCATGCAACCTCTCTCGGTATTCCATCCATCTCAGTATAGAGTTCTTTTTTTGTTCTTTACAGGCATTGTTTCTTCCCTCCTGTGTTCCCATTTCATTTGTTATTACCACTACTCCTCTCCCACCCTCCTCCCACCACACACACACACACACTTCCTTCTCTTTTCTTTTCTCCCCGGCCTCACCCTCATAGGAGAGACTTTAGGACAAACTCCGCCCTCTTAGACAGCTGCACATCACCAGCTGTAGGAAGAAGCACAACATTCTCCTCCTCCCCCTCTCTGCGCTTCCATCAAAGTCCTCCCTTTTGCTCCTTCTGCCTCATATGATTACACGGAGTGGGGAGCAGCCAGACGCAGCCCGTCATTGATGTCAGACTCATGACACAAATTACCTCTTTTTGATCATTAATGGAAGCCATTAATGTGTCAGCCAAACACGTACTACTACACACACTTCATACTGAAATCACACAGAAAAACCTTGTTTTTTTCCATTCCCATAATTTAAAAAGAAGAACAACAAAGAACCCAAGCAGCACTGATTTATTTAACAAATGGCGCACCCCGGTCAGACACACGGTCCACCGAGATTCCACGAAGGTGACACACTTGAGTGATTAGGAGCTGAGCAGTTTCAAGTGCTGAAGGCAGAGGCACGAAGTGGGCCATCTTCGAAAATCTATCCACCACTGTATGACAGTCTAGCCCCGAGACGCAGGAAGACTGGTGATGAAATCGAGGGAAATGTGGGACCATGGGCGAGTAGGAACACGTACTGGTCGAAGTAAGTCGACTGGGGGTCGATGAGACGACTTGCCACATGCACAGGGAAAGAAATCTCTCTTCATATCTGGCCACCAAAATCTTTATAAGATCAATGTGGAGGTGCGATTTATTCCTGGGCGATAGGCAATCTTGGACGCCTGTCCCCACTGAAAGACTTCCGCACCTCAGTTGTTAGTGACAACGAATCTTTAGGCGGGACAACCCGCCGGGATCTGGATCTCTTTGTGGACCTCAAAAATCCTTTTCCCGCATTTGTCGGCTTTAATGTAGAGACGTTTTTCGAGAAGACATTGAAGCATCTTATCGATGTGTTGTTTGTGTTCAGGGATGTCTTTAGAAAAAAAATTTAAATGTCATTGAGGTCAACAAAACCAAAAACCATTGTGAATTAAATTCTGAAAAACTGTTGGTGCGTTTGTGAGACCAAATGACATGACCAAATATTTGAAGTGAGCTGAAGGTGCTTTGAACACGGTTTTCC
Organism: Hippocampus zosterae; assembly: GCF_025434085.1. Classification (NCBI taxonomy): domain Eukaryota; kingdom Metazoa; phylum Chordata; class Actinopteri; order Syngnathiformes; family Syngnathidae; genus Hippocampus; species Hippocampus zosterae. The sequence continues at coordinate 20,659,485 of NC_067460.1, read as the reverse complement.
ACTCATCCTCTTCCCGTATTCTGACCAAATGATATGCACTTTGGAGATCAAGTTTGGAAAATATTGTGGCTGATTATAGGAGAGCGAAAGCAGAATCTGGGAGGGGAAGAGGATACTTGTTTTTGACAGTGATGTCAGTGAGACCTCGACGGTTGACCTTGTGTCTTGAGGCCTTATCCTTTTTTTTCAATGACTAAAAATCCGGTGCCTACGGGAGATGTTGAAGGACAAATTAATCCCTCCACGAGTAAGGAAGAAGTGTCCTTTTTAAGTGCCTGCTGTTCATGTTGAGAAATGTGAACAAGGGAGTTGAGCATTGGGCAAAAGCTTGAAATTTCAAACCCTTAACTTGACATGATAAGTACTGTGCTGCTGTGGTCAGATTTATATGAAATTAAATGTGATGAGATTTGTATTTGTGTTTGTATAATTGCCAAATTGATGTCATGTTGACATTCATGTGTGTTTTGGTTTTGAATGATTACTATTGAGATTGGGATTTCTGTTTTCATCATTGGGTAGACTTGTATGATTGTAAAACTCCCTTCCTACTATATGTGTGCTTTACAAAATGACGACCGCACCCTGTTTTTTTTTTTCTACAGCTGGCCTCATCATGTATTATTTAATAACGGAGGATCATTCGAGTCAACAGTGAACAATGGCCAAACCGCGTGAGGAAATTGGGTTGAAGTAGACTTCACAAATAAGAACAAACAGGAAAATCTTGCGAATGTAAAGTAGGGCAGATTAAAAAAGAACATGTTATGCGAACGATTACATGGCATTTATGTGGCACACAGTCGGCTCATGTAAGCAAGATAAATTGGGGCGCATAATTACTGAACAGATGCGCCATAATACCTCCTGATTTTGCATTTAGGTTCTTATAAATCAAGGTTGCCCCTTTTTTTTTTCTCCAATTATTTGTAGACACGGACAAAGGAAAAGGGAGTGAAGACATTGTGACGGTGAGATTTGTCACAAAGCCTAAAAGCAGATGAATGCACATCTGTGACAATGCGATGCTATGGCCGGCGAATACAAAAAAAAAGGCTGGCTACCGTGTCGCTTGTGGCGAGGAAGCCTCTTCTACCAAGCTATATCGCCCTTTCCAAATTCACTTTGATCCTCTCCTGACTTTCGACCAAAGCTTTGTGTGCTTGTGTCCTCGCATGTTTTATGCATTTCTTTCAAACAAGTGCGGAGAGAAGACGGACGGATGGAAATGCAAGGGAGGTGTGCAGAAGAAAGCACGGCAAGAAGAATACTCCAGTGACTCTCTTGTTATTTCCAGTGATGGAGAGCTGGTCATCATGCAGTAACTTTGATCTCAACCTCCTAATTGGAGCTGCGTTGTTAGTCGACAAACATGAAACGAAACCTTCCACGGCCAGGTTGAGATTTTCTGAAGAATATTTTAATGTTAAATGTTCCTTTAGTTGAAGGTACTAATTCAAGATTGCCTTTGTAATGCATGCTCATATGCTATAAAGTGTAACCCGTAAAGGTCGAACAAAATCCATTTTGGGATGCAGGTTGGCCTCAAATTTGTCAGCATTTTTCTGGAGGTGATAACGGAAATTTGATATTCAGGATCAGACTGTCCATCCATCCGTTTTCTAATCTGCTTATGCTCACGAGGGTCACGGGTATGCTGGAGCCCATCCCAGCCGTCTTCGGGCAGTGGGCAGGGAACACCCTGAACCGGTTCGCGGCCAATCACAGGGCACACACAGACAAACAACCATTTGCACAATCACACCTAAGGACAATTTGGTGTGTTCCCTTAACCTGCCATGCATGTTTTTGCAATGTGGGACGTAACCGGAGTACCCGGAGAAAAGCCACGTTTGCACGGGGAGTACATGCAAACTCCACATATGAAGGCCAGAGCCGGAACCGAAAACCCTGAACTGCTGCACCGTGAGGCGTGCGTGCTAACCAGTGGACCCAAACAAACCGTCATCAAAATAAAATCTTATTTACCGTACAGGCACTCTTTCAAGTCCCAAAACGCTTGGTTTGTGTTTGACAATACGTGTGTTGAGTGCATATAAATGCCGCACCGACTGAATGCCACTGCTAACTCTTTTGAATAGCTTGAAGCGCTTACTTTCTCCACACGATTCCCTTGCGTAATAGCCTCATAAGAGCACTTGCCTGACGGTGTATGTTAATGATTCGTCTCTTTTGACTGGTAACTTAGACAGTCACCCACTTAACCAGTCCGACAGAGATGAGTTTCAGCTTCGTATTTCATTTTACAGATGATGACAAGCTTCAAATGACTCCACAGCAAAACTAAGGCAGGCAGGAACACTGTTGCCACAGTGAGCACGAGTGACACCCTCCAGGATGTTCATGGATCTTAATTTGATCTACTTGAGATTGCAACTTCCTTCCACTTGATTGAATTAAGCAGAGCGATGTGACTAACTAAGTGGACGGTGAGAAACACAAGCGCGTCAAAGGCAGCTGATGAAACGACAGAGACAGACGATGGCAAATATTGACAAGGGAAGTTTATCGGTTGAGCGGTGAACAGAATCGCAGGGGGAAAGACTGGTGGAGCCATTTCGGGGTTGTTCATCATTCATGATACAGATAGTGGGTGTTTTTCCTTTGGTCGTGTAGCACAGTGGCTGTATGGGTTGTATGTAAATGAATTTACCACCGAGAATGATCCAAAGAACAAAATCACCACTTTGCCAAGAGAATATTAATTCATTCATGTGGGTCTGTTCCAGAACTCAAAAAAACAGCAACGCTTCCAAAGTCAAGCACGACCATGAAGTTGTTCTCGTGTCAAATGAAAACTTTTGTAAAATTGTTTGGTCATGACATTCCGAATTTCTTTTATAATAAAGCTCGTATAAATAGCTCACACGTAGAAGAGGCCCAACAGGTTGGTGTTTGTAGAAAGAATCTCAAACCTAGTGTCGTGTTTTTTGGTATTGACATCTGCAAATACCCAAGATAAATGGTCGGCACTGAACGGAGTCAAACCACAACGCGTCCGTGTCAAAGTACACGTACATGATGTAGACTTGAGAGCCTCACATCACCTGTTACACGGCCTCATATTGCAGTCAACGAGCCTGGCCTATTCACATTTGGCAGATGCGCTGCTCCCACGTGAACAACCTGCATGGCTAAAGGTCTTCTGAAATGTTGAGGTTTATAATTGGCAATCTGTGCTAAGCCCAGAGGCCTCGTTCACTTCGTTTAAGGCCTTTTTATGGCGGTGCGACAGACGGAGAGACGTTTCCACTACATAAAAGAACAGATGTTAAAATCACTTAGCCAGATGTGTATGTTACTGTGGTGTGTTACCATATGGTAAAATGTTTTGAAAGCGAAAACTGGAAATTGATGTGCAACTTCGGTAACTGGTGGAAGTTTCGATAATGACCTGACTGTCAAGATGCAAATTTTTTCGAACAAGCTCAACTCAAAGAGTAGCACATGGACGTGAATTGTAGTCAAATTTTATGACTGACACTCCCACCTCAAAAAACGATGCATGCAAAGGTGCACGTGGGGCACTTGCTTTTGTTTTTGTTGGTCAATCGACGAGAGACAAGACAATGGCCGCCTCCATTCATCTTATCTCCCATGTGACGTAACTCTCTTTTTCTCAGAGTTGGCATTTCTTCTTCGCTTCCCTTGCTACTCTCGCCTCTGTCCTCCAGTGGTCTCATTAAGGCAGGACTGTAAGGCGAAGATGAGCTGGATAATAGCGAATGATTGACGGAATGGTCGGGAGCTAGAGTATATGTACCTGTGCATGTTGTGTCATGTGTCATAAAAACATGGCGGACCTTGAAGGTGCTCTATTGCGGATTTTTCAGTCGTAAAGTATTGTTGGTCGCTTGGTGATGAATGTGGCTTGATTTGATCGAAAACACTGAAGCATTCTGGCTCATGGGTGTTAGCGGAAAGCGGGGAATGCAAGCAAAGGATATCAAAAGTAAAGAACAAACATAACTGGACAGACCAGAGATGAAATCAAATGGAAAACAGACGAGGGGAATGTACGGTGATTGAGTTGGTGATCCATTAAAGGTCTTATCTATTTCACGGGAACTAGACGCACACAATGTGCTTGCTGTCGGAGGGGAGCTAAGATTAGACCCAAGTGATTGACATGTTCGTAGAGCCAACTGGAATACTGCCATTCGTCCCTTTAGATCGTCGACTTACTGTAAAGAAGAAGCAAGTGCCAACGACAGTATATGAGAGCATTGTCAACCAGTGAAGAAAATTTTTTTGAAGCTTTGACACGTAACGCAGTCTTCAAACGAGTGGTGTTACAACTGCATTTAAAAAAAAATAATACATTAAAAAAAAAAAAAAAGAAATACAGTCTACCACCAGAAGACATTCTAAAAAGACATCGAGCAAACAGTGAAGTGGCAAGGGGACGCTGCCTCGTGTGGTGCGGATGACCTTTTGCAATGCCAAAAGGAAGAAATCGTTCTGGAAGACTTTGATCAAGAGCAGCTGGGAGGTGACACAATACCCTTGTGGTGGCCACACTGGCCACACCGGAGGCATAAAAAAAAAACACACACACACACACGCACACGGACATGCACAAGAGCACCCAGCTGGCCTAGAAATATCATTTGGTTCAGGTCACGGGTTCAATTTCCGTTTCAACCAGTGGGGTGTGTGACTGCAGGTCAAACATGACAGCTGGCAGAAAGCAGGTATTAGTCCTCAATACATTCTAGCGTCATTTTCATATCAGCCTTATGTTTTCACAGCAAAACAGTGACTGATTTCATATCAACCAATACTGAGAAATGTTAATTTCTTTACCTATTCAAGATAGGAAAAAAAAATATCAAATGGATTCAAGATAAAATACAATAAAGTCCATCCACCCAGGGGAAAAAAAATACCATTAATAAAGTCTCATATTAGTCCAAAGAAGTAGTCACGTTGTGATCAAAGGGTCTGAAGGCAAAGCTACAAAGCATGCACAGTCCTTCTGTGCATTAATTTGCACCTAATGGGAGGGGGGGAATATGAAAAATGACAGATGCATCAGAAATGAACAGATGCACATGCTCTGTATGAAATGAAGCAGAATGTGTAAAAGCAGACCGTGCAACACATTGACATGCTACATTTGCTCTTAAATTCATCCGTTTTGGCTTCAAAGAGTGTGTATGTGTACAGTCATGATGACAGACCAGAGCCATATGAATACACTCAGACTGACAATTCATATGGTGAAATTAGTAACATTGAATGTCTCTATGATTATCAAATAAAAATGGGAAAAAAATGCATACATGTACCCCTCTCCACCCCAAAAACAAAAACAACTAAGAATGCTTCTCTAAAGTCACGCAAATGCACCAACGTACAGTGCACGAGTATGAAGTGGACATTTCAAGGTTTAACTCTGGGTTTATTTTCGCTTTTTCTTTTGACTTTTGGAAGCAGAAGCACACACAACAAGAACACGAGAAGAGAAAATGATCTATTATTTATTATTAGTACAGCAGTATTAACTAGTAAATTGTCTTTCACTTGTATAGCGCCTTTTCAACCAATTAAGGAATTCAAAGAGCTTCACACTGACCTACTGATGACGCAGCAATTGGAGGTTCAGTATGTTGCTCAAGGACACTTTGACATGGTCACAAGGATGAGGCGTTGAACCCACAACCTCTGGGTTGGGAAACAACCACTCAACCACTGAGCCAGACAACCAAGAGAAAGGGTAGTGTCATCTCACACACACACACACAAATATATATTTTTTTTGTTCAAAAAAGCATTTTTACTCTTGGCTGACAGTTAGGAGTGTTGAATTTGCCCCGTGACGTTTTAATGACGACAACAGTCTGACCCTGAGAATGAATTTTTACAATTTACATGGCAAGAATGGATTGTACTCAACCAGAGAGGCTGCTGTCCGGTTACATCCGCTGACATAGCCAGATATGCTCGCGGAGCAGATCAGCGGAGCTTTTCCAAGTGGAAATGACCAGACAAATCAGACATTAACACACACAAAAACACAACACGCCCAAATTGAGACACTAATCTGATTATGGAGCAGCTGTCGCTGACAGATTTCAGCGATGTGGTTAATGAGTCACCGCACGTGCACATGCATGGTTACATCCATACACGAACGTAACCACTTGGCTCCATAGGCCCAAACACAATGGGGAGCCTTCAACAACAGGGAAGTCACCATGAATTGAAACACGACCTGCCTTTTAGAAGACACAATATGTACCCGTTTGCAAGATTGAAGGTTGAATTAAAATTGAAAAACAAATGATCATGACCCAATGATCATGCCTTATAACAAAACATGACCATGCGATGCAGTGGTAACGGTGGACATTTCCACTTCAGCCTCCACGCTCTACTGCCACCAAATGTCTCCACTGAGACATGTCATGCAAACCGCCACAACCCCCCAGTTTCAGTGCTTTGCATTTCTAAATACCACGAAAATGGAAATGGACTATCACAATTGAATTGACCGTGACTACTGTGTAAATCAACAGTAGAAATCACGCGAGCATCAAAGCTCTGATGAAATAAAGAATTGTGTTAAAATACTTTGACAAAGAGATTGTACGGATACTCTTGAGTTTTTATTCTAACAGGATTATTGGTGTGGTTGTTGTGCGCGATTGAGTACATGTGTGCTGCATCCTACTCATATATATCAAAGCTCCCATGTAGTCAAATGAGGTAATCAAACCAACAGAGATCTACTCACGGGATCAAAATGATACGGTTACATGAATACATTGCACACAGTGTCCTTGCCGGGTCAATTTAATGTTACAGATGATGAAAAATAGTTGACACTTGAAAATTAACCCCAAACTAAAATAGAATGAAAAAAACTAAATCATGGATGCACTGAAAAAAAATGTGTGTTGAATTTAGCCAATTTTATTGCACGGAAGAAAATCATCTGGATCCAGTTGCAGTGTTCAAGTAGACAACAGTTCAACTTAAAAAAATGCATCTGAGTAGAGATAATTGTATTGTGTGCAGCCACCTAACAAAATAAAATTGGCTAAATTCAACACAGCATTTTTTTTTTCAGTGTGGTTGGTCTCAAACATGGTTAGGAAACCTTGTACAGAATTTCCTTCTATAGACGCCCGGACAATCTAGTCGGGGGGGACTGCATCTTTATAATGCGATAAAATTATTACAAATATATATTTTTGCCAACCGCAACATAATCAGTATTGCTATGAATACAATATTTGAGTTGGAGCAGTTATCAAAAGAAGGGGCAAGAGAAATTAGTCCACCTCTCTTGGTGCGCGGGAATGTCAGGGAGCAGGCGGGGTGTAACATTTCCAATTTAGCCTCATGCAATTTTAATATTTGACCATTTCCTTTGATATCAAAAGTTAATGGGAAAAAAAATGGAAATGCGGTCGTCATTTGACCGGTCACGCTGATATCAGTGGCGCGCTTCCTTTGAGCTGTGATGAGTCAATCGGTTTGGGAGTAGAGATTCAGAAGATTCAATGGGTCCGTCGTTAATGATTAAGTCAGGGCGCAGACATTGTGGCTGTGCTAGCGAGCAGCCTCAGTCAGTCTACACTTAAGTCAGTCATTTCGAGGGTCAGCCGGACAGTCAATTACAGTCAATATGTTAATCAGACACCGCTGTCAGTCAGTCAGTCAGTCAACAAGATAATGATGGCACACGCGTTCATGCGGGATAATGACAGCCAGCCTCACGCTTCCAGATGTTCCTCTATTGCCTGTTTCAGAATGTGACAACTTGTGAAAAGAATCATCCCAAATGACACCGTCAGAGGGAATGTGAATATTCCAAATGGCATCAGTTCAACTGGTTTGAAGGGAAAGGTTCTGGTACAAACGCAGCGCGTTTACCCCTCTGGCAGCATCTGCAAGTCGTAATTTTCCCGGAAAACACCTGCAGGCAAGACGATCAAACAGCAAGCGTCTGCTAGCTGTTTGCTTTTGTCTAATGTGAGAGGGATTCCTTTGACAATGTGCACATGCAAGGGGGGGGGGACCGAAACAAAGTGCATAATTCCGAGAAGAAAAGAGAAGAGCGGCAACGTGACGGCCCTTAAATCACATCCACACTGAGCATCGCAAATCAGACACGGAAAAGGTTCCCTTTTATCCGCTGAGAGTCATTTGTTGCAGGGAGCGGCACGCCTTTGACTGCCACGTGAAAATGTGATATCACAAGGAGGCCTGAAGGTCGTGAGGCGGCGGCGTGGTGCTACTTGAACACGGGCACCACAGAGAAATATATTTACCTTTGCAGACTTGTCCGTAGAGGATCGACGACACGAGCCCATTTAACTTGAAACGAGTGGAACACGGCATCCCGTGTCCTTGGGAAAATCGAAGGAGTACTCGCATTTAAAGATACAGGCCTATCCATTTCTGAATGATTGCAAATGATCACATCTTCTGAGTGTGTGTACAAGTGTAGTGTTTGGTTGTAAGAACTTTTCCTTTTCGACGATGCCAGAACAGAATCCTCCTTTCCGGAGAGAAGCTTTTAACTATTAGCAGCGTGACAGCAATTGCGACTCTTGATGTGCAATGGCCGCCGTGCCGATCGCTGCCTCACTCTCCACATGGCCTCGGCCTCCCGGATAATAGCGGACTATTTTTAGCCTGGAGCGAGAGTGTGCGGGTGTGAGAGAGGGTATGGCTGAGAAGAATAGGGATGAAGCAGCCGGGGGGGGGGGGGGGGGGTGGAGAGAGGAGAGAGATTTCATTGACAACATGCAGCACTCAAGTAACAGAAGGAAGACAGGAAAATGTTATGGGCAACCAAGCAACTAATAAGCTTGAACCCCAGCACTCTGCATAATGCGACAGCTCATTACCGTCCAATTAGGCATTACAATGCCTTGCTTACCGAGGTTCATTGATGTAAATCAAGCAGGAAAAAAAAATACCTTGGTGCCAAAGAAAAGATGAAATGATGACAAAATTGACTTTCTGAAGCGAGGGTGTTATCCAAATGAGGGAAACGGCTTTGACGATGCGCATGCCCTCATTATCAAACAACTGATGCTATTATGATGACCACTTCGCAGCAAAGAGCGTCTTTTTGCAAACACCACCTTCTTCTTGGACAAGACTTTGACCTGTATACGTGTCACTCACACGAAAATCAACCTTTTGATGTCTTGCCACATCATTGGAACACACGCAGAAAAGCAGCATCAACTGATTCATCTCAACCCACCCCCTGGAAAACTGCAGACCCTTGCCGTATCTTAATTTTACTCTGGATGTCTGATCCTGCTCCCCTGGCTAGCCCATATGCTGTTTCAATGGATTATTGCATGCTACTAAACTTAGTCTGGATCAGCCAGAGGTAATCACTTACTGTATATAATTCTGCAAATGTGTGTGTGTGTGTGTGTGTGTGCGGGGGGAGGGGGGGGGGATGACATACAGGCCCGCTGCTATGATGTTTTAAAAAATGATCAAACTGTAGCTGCCTTAATAATTAGGTTTTTTTTATTTTTTTTCCAAGTGTATTGAAAAGGACCTTGCGATGTAGAGTATGCAGTAGAGCAGGGGTCCCCAAACTACGGCCCGCGGGCCGGATACGGCCCGTCAGCGCATTTGGCCCGGCCCTCTAACCCTCCTCTTGTCCTCGGGTCAAAATGACCCGCCACTGTGTTAAAAACGCCCCAAAACCCCCCTAACTTCAAACAGCGGTGTCTACAAGCCTACTGGAACCACAAAAGGATGTTAAGGAAGGAACACAAGAACTTTAAGAGACTGCTAGTATGTGTCAGAGAGATTCTGCTCTGAACAACTGAGCTGAACTTTTATCTGTTAAGATTGTGCATGGCACAACAGAAAGTTAATGTTCCATGGCTTCTTTTTTCTATTAAGAACCCAGAGAGAGTTATTTAGTTATTATTTATTTCCTGTTTTTTCTGTGAAGAACTCAGAGAGGGTTTAGTTAGTTATTATTTATTTCATTAATAGTGTTATTATTTGTTTCCTGACTTTTTTTCTGTCAAGAACCTGGAAAGGGTTATTTGGTTATGTGTGGCTTTCTGGAAAACAATACATTTTTTAAGCTCCCCTACCATATTACTACCATATTACTACCACGATACTTAGACATGGTTTCTCATTCAGGAGCATGAGAAAGAGTGTCCGAAAACTAACTGGTTAGTTTATGTGAAATGAAATGACTCTACATGTATTAGAAATAGAAAATATGCCCCAGTGACTTTAACAATTTTAGAGCGCATTGACAGTATTTATTTGTTTTTATGTCATGATTGGATGGACGGTTGGATGGATGGATCATTACTATTACGGGAGCCAAGAATCACAAAGCTTCACTTTGATAACAGAGCATCCGCTTTGCCTTGTGATTCATGTGTGGCCTCGATTCCACATCGCAACTGTTTGCATTTCAATTATTCAATCGGCAGTTACTGAAGTCGTATATCTGGGCGGTGTAATACAGTCGTTGTAAATGATGGATCAAATTCAGTCCGACTGGAGCGCGATGCCTTCAAAGGGGCGGGAGACAATGCAAAGAAAAGCTCTGTCTCCATTTTGTTTCTCTGTCAAGGACACATGGGGAATCGAGATTTTCCACGGTGAAGCTCCCCAATCCAGTTCGGTCCAGTTCAATCATACAAAGTGCTGATCAGTCGGCACTGATGTTTCAGTGCATAGGCAATAATAGGCTCAGATACATAAATGAGAAGAAAAAAAATGCATATAAACAGGCTCACTCTCTGCCTGGGTTGAATGGAAAGGACGATTCAGAGTGAGAAGAGAGGGGTGTGTATGTTTGCATAGGCCCAGTCTGGTTGCTTTCAGAAACACGGTGGTTCAGTCCGATAAAGGGCAGCCATCTATCTGCAGCCACCCAGTCAACTCTGACACCGTTTCCGTGGAAACGCCACCCTCAGGAGTAGGAGCGGGTGGGGTGGGGATCGAATGTGAGACTATGAGGGAGTGGTGGGAGTGTGGCGGTGGGTGGGTGTGTGGGGGGTGGGGGGAACGGGGGTGAATGTGAGACCTTGAGGGAGCATTCTCCTGTTCTGTCAGCACGCCAGGAGGAAGGAGAAAAGGAATGGAGTGATTGAAGGGTAGAGGGGGGGGGGGGGGGATGGGACATACAGGGGGCAGGGTGCACCAGATACCTCAAAGGGGTTAACTTGAATCAGCCATGGCACACATGCACACACCTCAGGAAACAATGTGACAAACGCAACTAGAATCACGCATGCGTGTATGCAATTTGGCATGCCGCATGCAGCAACAGTCCAGTTGGGTTTGGGGATGCTATGTAAATTATTTGGGGTGGTCGACCATGACAAACAGTTGAGGAGTCAGCGAAGCCATCAATACTCATGCCTGAAATCGGCACAAAGATGGGGGGCCCCTCCCGCATCGACCCACAGCAAATCACGCTGTCACCTTCAATGATGTCAAATATCAGGATCCTCATCACTCATCACAAGAGGCGCGTCACGTATTTGTTTGGTTTAAATCATCCTCCATGCAAAATCTGCTGACGCGCTCAAACATTTCACAACAGCAGCAGCAAGTTAATGTGCGGGCTGATATCCAGCCTGTGTGTATCACCAATCACATCTACCATTGCTGCGTTTCCTCAAATAGTATCCGTCACTCTAACATACATTGGCTGCCTCATCCACTTAACACAAATAAATGCCTCCCATAAATTGACACCTTCCTTCTCCCATGGGCATAATTTTCTCAGTTCTTAAATGCTACTGTCGGTGGCACGGTGGGCGACTGGTTAGTACGTCTGCCTCACAGTCCTGAGATGCAGAGTTCGATTTCTGCTACGGCCTTCCTGTGAGGAGTTTGCATTTTCTCCCCGTGGGTTGCGTGGGTTTTCTCCGGGTATTCCGCTTCCCTCTCACATTCCAAAAACATTCATGGCAGGTTAATGGAACACTAAATTGCCAGGAAGGCTGTGCACAAACGTTAAGCAAAGAGAGAGGAAATAACCATTATTATTAGCAGGGACAGTTGTCTGTACTCGCGGACTGATCACCCGCAGAGACAAACTTGCACACAATATTGGTACAATATGAAGACGTACACAACCCCCATTTTACCCTGGACATGGGACTTTATACTGAGGGTTTGTAGTAACGTCAGTTGCTCGCGTGATTTGGAAATTGTAAAAATGACTCTCAGACCGACTCATCCATCCACACACCCCTACCGTCCGGTGGCTGATTACAAGTGTGTGTACCGTTTCGCTGAATTAACGCTATTTTGCTCCAGCAGAGCCATTGCAGCAACCCAGATGTCCATATACTATAATCTAATCGAGAATGTTTCTGGCTAAGGATTGGCTAATCCGACACCAGTCGTCTTAATCTGACGTGTAATTGACGACATCTGGATGAGACAACATGTAAAACATGACCTCAAGACAATCTGACTGACTCGTTCGGGTGCTGTAATCTTGTACGTTTGAGTTACTTCGAGGGGGCTCTACGGTATATTCGTTTCCGGCACAAGCCTGGCAAGAAAAGTGGTCTAACTGTACGCAGTGGTGGGCTATACAAGTATAGATATTTTCGCAGATGCCAGCAATTTAGTAAAGGTAGAAACAGGCAGTTTGCTCCGAGGATGTTGGCATGAACGGAGCCCCCTTTGCTTGACAAGGCAGAAGCGGAAGCTGATTTGCTAGAGTCCACTTCGAGCGTACTTTTCGTCTTTGTGTGCCCTGCGATTGGCTGGCGACCGGTTCAATGTGTGCCCCGCCTACTGCCCGAAGACGGCTGGGATGGGCTCCAGCACGCTCCGCGACCCTTGCGAGGTTAAAGCGGATCAGAAAACGGATCGATGTTTCTGTTACTTAAGCAACGGGTGAACAGTTTATAACAAACAATAAAACCGGACAGTTTGACTATTTTTGTCGTTTAAAAACAAAAAATGTGGACGCTTACAAGCCTACCGACCTCAGAGGTTCCACAGTGTACTAAACACAGAACCCTCGTTGTGTAGCTCCTCTTTTCCAGACTACCTACATGTGTCACACTGCATTCACAGCTCTGCCAAAAAGCAATGAATAAGTCCAGAGTCTATTTTGGCGGGTGTCAACATGTTCCTTTAAGTGTATAATGGACCAAATCATGAATAATCAATTGAATTATGCCACACAGAAGAAACACCTCCCTTTTCTCCAACCAATATTTTGTCTTCTGTCCAATCTGAAGGTGTTATAAGATCCCCGAATGGGTGGCAACCGCCCTCTTCAACCTGCAAGAGACCTTCTCGGCGAGCGTAGCAACAAGATATGTCCCTCCTGTAAAAATAGGATCGGCCTCTGTAAAGCCTTCTCAACGCCTCAGATGCAACACTCATGCCACTCCATTTGAGTATGCGTCCAAGCACCTCAGAGGCTAGCCACACAAGCAATGTCTGCCTCTCTATGCCGCACTCTCTCTCGTACAGCTCCCATTTTCACCCTTCTCAGATTTTTCAGCCATCTACCTCACAAACACATCAATATTTCAGTCATCTTGTATGTCAAGACTGCCCCCATTTTTTATGATGTACATCTCTATTGTTTCTTCCGCATAGTCAAATGTTAATGTGGCTTGGGTATGAGGGACTTTGCTGTACACGCTCAACCAAAACATGGCACATCATGGCAGACATTTCGTGAAAATCAAGAAAAGCAAGACTGCCCGAGTGAGTGGATCATCTTAACAAAGAAGCGGTGGAAATAATAATTTGATTGTGTTCAGTTTCATTCGATGCTCTTAAGAGATCTGATTTTTGTCATGGAATGGTATGGAATTCTCTCTCACGTGGATAACAACATATTCAAGAATATTTTCTTGAACAAAGGCCACTGTGTGAATGAGAAAGCAATACATGAAGGATGGACATGAGAATAGCGATGGTACATTTTCACAAAACAAGACTCCCGCCCATTCACTATAAATCTCGAACACGGACTGAAAACTGACCAAAAAACAAAAAACAAAACATGTTTTCCCGCAAAAGGCTTGAACAAAATCCAACAAAATTCAGACTTTTGCGTGTAAATATGTTATTTTTTTGCAGGTAGCATTTCAAAAATAACACATTCTCATTAATGCCATTCATTTGAGCATGATTTTAAAAAAACAATCAGATTCCGAGTTATCCTGGATTATGCAAAACACTTATCAGTTCCATTTCTTTGTCCTCCCAATGATATTCATGGCGAATCCTGCAGTGCCCTATCTTTGCTCACAGCTGGCAAGTGTAACTAAAGGATTATGCAAGCAGCTTCTACAAGCAAATAGATTTCTCCCTACTTCAGAGGAAACTGCGAGTGATGCAGCGCTTATGTATCCGCCAGGCATCCGCGAAAATGTAGCTCCCAATTTTCTTTTTTCCACTTGTTTTAACAGGAAGATGTGGAGCGAGTTAGGCGACGGTGCATCTCGTGGGTCCATGCTGACGAGAGCAGTTCAACACAGTGAAGCATGAGAAGGTGCTGCTTTCTTCAAGCCGACTCTTCATAAGGCGCTTGAAGAAATGAGATTTGGTACACAGCATATAGTTTCATGTCAGAGTCAACGGGAACACAGAAGCCGAGGTAGTTAATGGCATAAAAATATTGCTGAAGGTGTGTCTGAAATTAATTATATATATATATATATATATATATATATATATATATATATATATATATATATATATATATATAAACTCGTTCACTCCCAAAGACGTTTTTAAACGTCTTTTCAGACTTGGTCTAGAATTGGGTGGTACTGAATGAGTTAACGTTGGTCTGGAACAAGAAAAAAAAACATTCGTCTATATGTATTGAATTGGTGCTCAGCGGTCAGCCTATCAATTACGATTTTTATTTTATTTTTTAAGAGACTGAAAAAGTATCTTCACAGCCACGAGAAATGAACTGGAATTTACGGAAAAGGAAGGCACGTTGAGAGTTTGGCTGTGAGAAAGACAACAATTACACTTGCCCTAGGAAGGAGAAGGAACCTGACCACGTTGCCATGGAAACTCAAGCACAGCAGAAAGTAACGGGAAAATCAATTCAGACTGAGCTTATCTCGGCTTCTCGCTCGCTCCCCTCTCATTTCACGAGGGCTACAAAGCATGTCTCCGCTCCGAATTGCATTTTTAAAATTGCAAGGCCGAGGCTGCTCCAGTCTCGGCAAACAATGATTCCCTCCATTCATTCTCCCCAAATGACAAAGGAGGATTATATAGCCACATGAAAAATATGTCTTCAAATTTAAACCTCTCAAATGATGCAAGGGAGGGATGCCAATGTGGATGTGCGATGCCACAAGACAAATTTCCCCCTTTCCTTGCCATCGTTCCTTCTTGCTGCCTCTTTCCTCCCCCCCCCATCTTCCTCACTCAATACCTCACCTCCTCCGACGGATGACCGCAGCTGCATGCAGGTGATAAGCATGTGCGGCAATGAGCGCTCGC
Organism: Hippocampus zosterae; assembly: GCF_025434085.1. Lineage (NCBI taxonomy): Eukaryota > Metazoa > Chordata > Actinopteri > Syngnathiformes > Syngnathidae > Hippocampus > Hippocampus zosterae. The sequence continues at coordinate 20,643,990 of NC_067460.1, read as the reverse complement.
CTCTGATTGGCTGCCTCCGCTCCTACGCTGATGTGAAGATTGCAGGGTGCGTCTGTCAAAAAGGCCACTCGGCTCTCGGCTGTCACCTCGTGACGACGTGACCGCAAATAACCGGGCTGGTGGGGATCACAAACGACAACTGCATCCTTCCATCCTTTATGGAAGCATAGTTTGAGAGCCGATCACAGACCTGGTTTCGGCATCTTTGAAATTATATCTACGGTGTGTGGCACTGTGACAAGATTTGACTGGCTTCTTGTTTTCACAACTGCTAAAGCAACAGCCTGCAGGGAGTTCGGGTGGTTAGATCTTGGATGCTTGCTGTCCATGGCAAGGTGAGGCCAATGACGGGCTGCAAGTCTAGCATGTGGGAGTGTGTTTGAGTGTGTGTGTGTATGGTGTGTGTGTGTGTGTGCGTGTGGTTGTGTCACGGTTCACGACAAAGAAGGTGTATGAGGAGAGAAAATGAATCTTAAAGAAAAAAAGACTGATTTCTAACGTCTCATACATCACCTAAAAACAATACAAGGTCACCTTGCGGCCAACTCGGCTGATGATTTCAGAGGTGGCGGCAGGCAGATGATTGTCGGGCGCTTAGATAATCTGAGAAATAACAGTAGAGGATACATAAAGCTCCTGTGCACACAAGAGGACTGTGAGGCAGATGAGCTGACCATTAAGCCACCCTGCTGGCTTTGTATTTTATTTTATTAGTTGATTTGTGGGCGCCACGGTGGTCGACTGGCTAGCACGTCGGCCTAACAGTGCAGAGATGCACCGGAATCGGCCTTTGTGTGCGGAGTTTGCATGTTGTCCCCGTGCCTGAGTGGGTTTTCTCCGGGTACTCCGGCTTCCTCCCACATTCCAAAAACATGCGTGGCAGGCTGATTGAACACTCTAAATTGTCCCTAGGTGTGATTGTGAGCACGGATGGTTGTTCATCTGTGTGTGCCCTGCGATTAACTGGCAACCGGTTCAGTGCCCGAAGACAACTGGGATAGGCTCCATCATGGTTGGATAGTTGATTTGTATGATTATTATTATTATTATTTTCAACTGCTCAAATCTCCACTGACTTCCTGAGATTTCCATTGCACCTTTCATTCATTTTTAACCACGACTGGACACATGCATGGTCTGCTCCCAAAATATTCTAGCATCATAGAAAGACCAAGTTTAAATCTCAGACTCAACACAATTAGCTGTGAGTAGGATTTTTTTAAAAAATAGAGCGAGAGAGAGAGAGAGAGAGAGAGAGAGAGAGAGAGAGAGAGCGCATCTCCATTTCATTGGTGAACAGGGCCTCTCAATGTGATTGGTGTCCAGCAGGTGCTCTCAAAGCGGGATCATGTCTAATCAGTGTTGCAGATGCCCAGCATGAGGCCGCAGACACCAGGGCTTTGTGTGAAAGTTTTAAAGAGGCTCAATGCGATTTACTGTATTTTTCGAGATTTACCACCCTGGGAGCAGAATAAGTCCGTGTCTTAATCCTTGATTGGATGGAAGATGACGCCAAGAGAAATAAAAAAAATCTTGTGAAAAATCCCTCTTAGGGTCCGCAGGGTGATTTGAATTTTAAGTGGCTTTTTAAACTTTAATCAGTCGCTTTTAAGATGGGATCAGACACTTTTGCATACGGGATGTGACGAAGGACCCAGTTTGACTCCACTTAGCCCCAGTAGGGAGCATATGGGAAGTCTTGAGCCCAAAACTTACCACCTGTCACCAACGCACGCAGCAACTACAGAGCCGATACAAACAGCAGCCATTCAAATCCCACATCCAGGAGAGTTTATAAACAGAAATTAATTGCTTGTTCCGCCTGTAATTAGCCAACACCATGCTCATGACTAATCTGTGCTTTGGCCTAGTGCCAGGCTAATTCTGGCACCACTCCAGTCCATTTTCGCCAGTGTTTCCTTGCAGTAATCCATAAACTCGGGCAGGGTGAACAATGTTCCTTTAACAGACAATGCATCCAAATTCAGACATAAAATATGAAGCTGTGTTTTTATTCAATGAGATGGCAAAATCAATGCTACCTGAACATGTTATGTAAAAAAAAAAAAAAATCAGGCTTTCCTGTTCATACCACACCGAACATACAGTATGTAATAGTTCACAATTTCCCAAATCAAGTTTCATTGAAAAATCTGCCTTCAGTCCAAGTTTAAAAAAAAAGAAAAAAAGAGGGCATCCCCCATCACAGGAAGCCAAATTGCCCATTAAAGACTGCTCAGTGTCCCAAAGCGTGCAGCCATCAGCACCCTAATTATCCGTTGCCCAAACAGCCGAACGGCTGCCATATTGCTACTGTTTGTTAGGAAACAATGATGGAGGAGTGCCTGCTTCAACATTTGTGGAATTTGTCTATCCGCGCTGCGCATCAGCTGGTAACCACAGCCATCGTGCCGGGACGTTACTAAAAATAAGTTCAACGGGTGTTATGTAAAGTAAAACAATTAAAAAACATAACCCTTTGATAACAAGTAACAGAGCGTATAGTAGCTCGCTATTAGCTAGCTTTAATAGCTAACATTACGAAACCACTCCATTACGTCATCTGAACGTTGTATTACTTTATTCTGCAGAAGAAATATGAAAGCGAGGGTATAATTCAAAACGAGTTTGTCTAAATGAGAGCAAGAAGAAAGAGAGCTACAGATGACCTTAGCTTTAAGATGCTTTTGGGAGCCCCATCATGAGATCGATTTGCTTCCACCTCTGTCTCAGTAACCCTTCTATCTGTCGATTCTTATCAAATATGTATCACGTCCTCAAACCTTCACCACAGCAAACAGGGAGACTTCAAAAGCATCAAACAGAAAGACAAAAGAAAGAATTCTTTCTTGCCGAAACCATAAACCTCACAGGGCCAGACCATGAAACCAAATGTCAGCTCAGGATTTGCGATACTTGCATCCCAAAGCTACAGTACTATTCATGAACACTTGAAAATCTCAATCAAACCTCATCACATTCCATGCATGGCAGGCAGTTTGGGCACTCCAAATTGTCCCTTGGTGTGATTGTGAGCGTAAATATTTGTCTGTCTATAGTGTGACCTGCGATTGGCTGGCAAACAGTTCAGGGTGTCCTCCGCCTACTGCCTGATGACAGCTGGGATAGGCTCCAGCACGCCCGTGACCCTCGTGAGGACCAGCAGATTAATAAACGAATGGAAAAAAATGGATGTTTCTACGCTAAACTATAATAATAATAATAATAATGCATTTTATTTAAAAGCGCCTTTCATGCCACCCAAGGACACTGTACAAACAATAAGAATATACAATGTAAAAATTTGTAAACGAGATGTTATATAAAAACAGGACATAAAATCATAAAAACATAGGAAATGGAAGAGTTATGTGTTGTAGGCAATTCTGAACAGGTGTGTTTTTAGTCGGGACTTGAAAGTGGAAAGAGGTGTGCAGTTTTGGAGGTCCGGAGGTAGGTTGTTCCAGAGCTTTGGAGCAGCGTGACTGAAGGCTCTGCATGAAACTGCATGAAAATATATCTTTATGTGAAACCAGTGCAAGGCACAATCACATGATTGCAGAACCTCAGTTTTCAACCACACAAAAGCAATGCAGCTCTTGAAGAGATGCCAGAGATTTTTGGCATTGCTCAAGAGCATCCGAGCACTATTCAGGAAGCAAACCAGCACCTCAACCAGGCGCAATATCCAATATTTTGGACTCCAGTAGGATTTGAACTTTTGGCCCTAGCTACCACAAGCCTAGTCCTTATTATAACAACAATTTCCCAATACGGTGATGATGCTAAAATTGTTATACAGGTATGCGATCGTGAAAAAGCATCTCCATACCGTACGTACATTTATTCTAATACATTAACCATCAAGAATTCCAAAAATTTGATTTATGTCGAATTTGTTTGTCCATAAACTTACACTGCGTACATGCTTGCTTATTTAGGCATGATTGCAATGTTGTTCTTTGCGGGGATCAGACACACGTCTGCTTGAGCCTTGACCCATTTTCAGCCTCCCTAACAGCAAGCACAACAAGACATGTTTGTGCGAGGAGGAGAAAGATGGAGTCTACAAAGGCGAGAGCAAGATGGAGGGAGGGGAAGTGAGAAAGATATCATGTGGCCAATGTGCCGCAGCCCCTTGTTTACCAAGCAAAGAGCTTCGCCCACTCACCTCCCCTCTACCTTTCACATCTCCTTCTTATTCTCTCGATCCCACAACTTGCCTCCTTCTGTCTAACGTGCACGCACATTTCTTTGCATCTTGTTCTCGCCCGAGCTCGTTTCGAACACGGTGGCCTCCTTTCAAGGTTGGCCTGACTTTGGGCGTGTTGGATTTACAACCCCCCCCCCCCCCCCCCCCACCCCCCATCATCCCCCGTCTCCTGCTTGCCGCTCAGTGCCCTCACTGTCAATCTCTGTGAAAAATGGAGGCGGCGGCACATCGCTGGCATGATAAATTCCGGGGAGCAGTGATCCTTTCCAACCGAACGCCTATTGTAACCTATTTGAAGACATCTTTGCTGCTAAGTTTGGTTTGGACTGTGACTGAATTAGCAACCCAACAGATTTATTAGGCTCTGTAAACACTCTGGAAGGAAGAACGACATTAGGAGGGCTGCACAGAATGCAAGAGGCACGTTCATCTCCTAAAAGCTAAAACACACAGCTGGGTAGATGCCGACTTGAGCACAACTGTAACTAAAATATTTTTATTCGTTTTTTTTTTTAACAGTTGCCCCAAGTATTGGATGGAGTCATTTGCATAAAGCAAATAAGAAAGCAGCGTTATCCACACAGGAGGAAATTGACTTAGGCCATTTGCCAAGCGGGTTATGCAATGAGATGCAAAGGAGAAGAGGGCATTCGCGAAGGCCAATGGAGGTGGATGCAAAGGAGTCAAGACGAAAGTCAAAGGCAAAAATATAAGACGGGCAATTCTGGAAGGTGAAAAGGCATCTACCGACCATGATTTACTTTCCAATCAGATAATGCAGCTTTTTCAATGTAACAATTGTTAGAAGAATTAAATTGAATATTAACCAAAAATGATCCATTGCAGGCGGCCCGGTAGTCCAGTGGTTAGCACGTCGGCTTCACAGTGCTGAGGTACCGGGTTCGATTCCAGCTCCGGCCTCCCTGTGTGGAGTTTGCATGTTCTCCCCGGGCCTGCGTGGGTTTTCTCCGGGTGCTCCGGTTTCCTCCCACATTCCAAAAACATGCATGGCAGGCTGATTGAACACTCTAAATTGTCCCTAGGTGTGATTGTGAGCGTGGATGGTTGTTCGTCTCTGTGTGCCCTGTGATTGGCTGGCAACCAATTCAGGGTGTCCCCCGCCTACTGCCCGAAGACAGCTGGGATAGGCTCCAGCACCCCCCGCGACCCTCGTGAGGATCAAGCGGTACGGAAAATGAATGAATGAATGATCCATTGCACAATGTGAAAAAAAAACATTATCACATTGGTTTTTTTTTTCATGAGGCCAATTATTTACAATGCACGTCATCTCAAAATATATATCTGACAAAATGCTCACAATTATTGCAAACTGTTTGGGCAAGCCAGCCATCTTCCCATCCATTTTCTAATCCGCTTTATCCTCACAAGGGTGTGATGGAGCCTCTCCCAGCTGTCGTTGGCAAGCAGGCGGGGGACACCCCGAACGGGTTTCCAGCCAATAACAGGCAAGCCAAATCATCATTTAATGAAAAGTTTTTAAAAAAGGGTGAAGGGCAGACATGAAAAAAAAAAGTAACAAAATCAATAAGAACTCAAAAGTTTGGACGCAGTAGAGATCCATGCCAGCTCCGGGCTCATAGGTCACAACTAATACATTACAAAAGAGAAAGAAAGAAACTTTCAAGCTGATAAATTACACTCCACTTTCTCAAAGAATATGTTTTCTTCCTCGCTAAACTGTGCAAGTCAAGTGTGCAAGGTCTCGCTGACATCTCGTTTGCTACTTTTTTTTCAAATATCCATTCTTTGTTTGATCTTCTTCCTGATACCAAGGCCGCCAAGTCTGTTGCTCTGGTTGACATCTTGAATAATAAGCAAAGTAAGAATACATAAATGGAACGCCGCACAAACGACTCCCTTTCAAAAGCCACTCTACGCGCGGGACGCTGACACGCAACGGCGGGCTTGGCGCCACAGCATCCCTTCAAAACAAAATCTGCGCTATAAAATACAGAACACAGAACAGCTCATCCCCCTCCCCCCCACCACTGCCTTTCTTCCCAGTGTCTCTTTTATCTCTCCATTAGCTCCGTTAATTGTTTATCAAAAGGAGCAGACGACAGCAGCGGGGCATATGAAAGCTTGAACATGCGAGACCCGTTTTAAAATTCATGACAGGTTAATGGTTTGCTAGTTGCAACGTTAGGACCCAAGTGAACTCACGTTGTGCGCATTCACATTCAAAACAGGCCGCTTCAAATGACTACTAAGCAGTCCTTATTCTAGGAGGTAATTCATATTCTAATTAATGTTTCAATCACAGCTGATTAATCAAGACACGGCCTACTCTGTAATTATGCATCTATTTTAGACCCATTGAGAACGAGACGTTATTCAGTGATTTTTGACACACTTTCCTTTACGTTTTCACCAGTTGTTGATGTTGATGTCGCGAAATACAAAACTACAACGGAACCCATCCGACTATTTGAAGTTCAGCCAAAACAGGCCAGAAAATCTTTCTGCACGGTGTCCGGAAAACCATTTCGGTCTAGTTGCTGATGGTGTCGGGGCACACGCGCCGGACTTGCGTGCGGGCAGCGTGGGATTGGTTCCCACTCAGTGATGGTGCGGATGTGGGTGTGAATGGTTTGCATGTTGTCCCTGTGCATGCGAGGGTCTCTGAAAGTCTTCTGGCTTCTCCCCACTTTCCAAAAACATGCTTGGGAGGTCCATGAAAGACTCGTGTAAATGCGAGTGTGAATACGGTCGTTGTTCGTCTATATGCGCTCTACAACTGAGTGCAAACAAGTCCAAGGCCCTCGGCCCAAAGTCCGCTGGAACAGACTCCAGCTCATACATGACTCGAATGAGGGTAAGCACAAGAGAAAATGGATGGATGGATGGATGGGTGCGATGGATTCATCTCTCTGTGTTTGGCAATAGAACAAATGTACGGCAGGCAGTTCATAATTTAGCTTTAAACATTCATTCATTCATCTTCCGAGCCGCTTGATCCTATCTAGGGTCGCGGGGGGTGCTGGATCCTATCCAGCTGTCTTCGGGCAGTAGGCGGGGGACACCCTGAATCAGTTGCCAGCCAATAGCAGGGCACACAGAGACGAACAACCATTCGCACTCACACTCACACCTAGGGACAATTTAGAGCATCCAATCAGTCTGCCACGCATGTTTTTGGAATGTGGGAGGAAACCGGAGCACCCGGAGAAAACCCACGCAGGGGAGAACATGCAAACTCCACACAGGGAGGCCGGAGCTGGAATCGAACCCGGTACCTCTGCACTGTGAAGCCGATGTGCTAACCACTGGACTACCGGGCCGCCCTAGCTTTAAACAACTAATGCAATTAATAATTGTTCAGCAATTATTTGAGTCTGGTTTGACACGTTTAAATTCAATGAAGAGCATCGTTTGGAATTCTGAAAAAGAAAAAATGGAACTCGATCAGCGCTCTTAGTGCTCATCCTAGTTTGTTTTTTTGTTTTTTTTGTATTTCTACAAGTATTGATTGCACCAAAGAAGCTTGATGTTCCTATTCGCAACAAAAAAGTCTTTTCTCATGAAAATGTGAAAAAAAATTGAGAGAGAGAGAGAGAGAACTGGAGAAGGAGTTGGAAAACAAGGCTGGGTCAAACTACAGCTCGTTGCCACTCTCAAAGCTCTCCGAGTATCCTTCTGCAGACCGCTACTACTTGGAATCATCTCAACCTCTCCATAATAGTGTGAGGTTGATCTGCCCACGCAACAGAATACACCATCAAATATTTATCAGAGAGCAGCAGTGATTTTGACCGTGAGCTCATGCTTTTGACAGCGCTCGCCTGCTCTTTATTGGAGTAAACACAACCAATCCGATACTGTCGTTCTTGCAAAAACCAGGCGGATCCAGATGAAAAGACCACCAGCCCTTGCGGTGTCCGCATGAGTCACTCTATTTGCACATCCAAATCATATCTGCGTGCTGAATATTTTCGCCTAAATTTCTGTGATATGAGGCAATGTCTTTTAACTGGAAGCTTGCAGTGAGTAAGTCGGGCAAACTCGCCAGTAAATAAGTCTCCGGCATGGATCAGAAGACACATATTCATGCTCGAGCAGACACATTTAAAATGCCACAAAAACACCGTCCCAGATTTTGCCCTCAGTCAAATGACATCAAGTGCTCACTTACAGGTCCCCGAATGCCCCAGTACGAAGCAAAAATCAGCCCGTAGGCGGAATACGGAGCAATCACAGAGATAAGCGCTGCTTTTAACGCGAGTTAAAAAATAAAAAAAATCAATGCCCCGGTTGTCATGCTGAATTACATGACTTGAAAAAAATTAAGGTCTGTTCTGCCATGTAAATGTTGGAGCTTGACTGAGGTTGAGAATGTGCTACAGGGGAAGAAACATTGATTCAGTGTGACAGTTATCAACAACCCCTGGCTAGGTAGGAGACGCTGTCATATGGAGCTGTTGATTTCCAGTTGCTATGACTCACGCGAGAAAAGAGTCAGAGTTGGAGTATTAAGAGAAAAAGTTGCAATATTACAAGAGAAGTTAATTAGATAATCGAACAAAGCCAACAAAAATGCATATAGACTGTAATTTTCTTTTCTGGCTGCGTTCTTGTAAAATAACCGCAGGACTTAATTTTTGTTATCGACAGTGTTTAACAAATGTATCGGATACCAAAAAATTAACGTCATTCATAAGACATTTCTGTATATGTCAGTATGTTATATGATAGTATATCAGTATATGGGTGGCATGGGTCAGTTAGTGGTTTAATCTCGGGTCATTGTGACCTTGTCGAAGATAGAGAAAGTCAACCCCCAGCTGCCCCTGATGCTGCGTCATCAGTAGGTAAATGAGGAAAGCGATTTGAGTAGCAAAGGTAGAAAAGTGACAGCCTATTTCTCTCAATATAAACTTTTTATTTTTATTTTTTAATTTATTTTAATGCTTACACGTAGTTATTGTAGTGATTCATGAATTTTCATTCATTCACAGAAAAAAATTAGAACAGACACATTATGCTCGGTTAATTTTTGACTTAGAGAAGCCCATACCAAAAAGATTGAATTTGAAATGTTTAATTTCTATCAAAAAGGGTAAAACACTGAGAGCTCAATGACACTAAAAAGAGTCCACATTAAAGCACTTTCATGTCAGAAGGTCTAATGGATTTGTTCAGTGCTGTATCTATAAACTGCAAAATTTTCCTTACAATTTCATTTTCACAATATTTCAACTTTTATCCTCGTCTACTTTTGACTCCAGCATGAATGTCCCTTCTTAAACGGTTATGATGCGTCATTTGCTATAAAGCCACTGTGGCCTTCTGTGGAATAGGCAGCAGCATTTGCCAACCGACCCGTCGAGGCATAATTTGGAGCAAAAGACACCAGTTCATTTGTGCGTCAACCTGAAATAACATTATTTGACTTTAGCCTGTGGCAGAGCCTGTAAAGCGGACATTGTGGGTGCAAATACAACAGTAACCGACCTGTGCATAAAAAGTCAGCGAATCATCCAGATGATTTTTAAGCATTTATATTAAGGGAGAGCCACTGCACATTGTCCAGACGGACATGATACAGCTCCTGATTTCAAAATCCGACTTACACGCAGGACTCGTAGCGGTCTTACCTGAGCTGAGCGAGACCGTGTCTTTCTCCCATGATACAACACTGACGTAGGACTCGACAGAAGCAGGAATAATGCACTTGAAGACGGCTACGCTGCCTCGCATAGCCTTCTGGTCAGCCACTCTGACCGTGTAGGGTTCCCGTGAAACTAGGCCAGATAAACAGCGAATGAAAACAATTTGAACATTTTCAGTTTTTCCGATATCCATCCTCACAAAAAGTTCCCCTGCCGCCACCGCGATGGACTTACCAGCTTTAATGTGGACATCCTGACTCCGAATCTTGCCCGAGGGGTTTTCGGCAGTACAGTAGTACGTGTTGTCGTGGATCAGCTTGCTGAAGCTGGATGGCAGGAAGTTGAAGATCTGGAGCGTTCCGTTGGGGTGCACGTGGCGGATGCCGGGGACGTCATAAATCTCCTCACCGGTGGCCAGGTACCAGCGCAGTGAGGCGGGGGCTGCGCCCCCAGCAGGACAGGGCACTGAGGTCCCTGTGGTGCTGGCGAATACTACCTCTTGAAGCGATGCATTGACAAAATATAAGCTGGAATGTAGGTCCTCGCTGAAAACTGTGGAGGCAGAAGAGAAACGCATTAGACAAAGACAAATCGTAAGAAATGATGCGAGAGGTCAGATCTGCCTCTTGAATTTGACGCCTGCGCACTTGAAGATCAATGGACACGTTACCGTCCACTCACCGCTCTCGTCTTTTGTCATCTTCCTTGAACCAGGAAGTAGGCAGCTAATGAACACAACGGCCAGACAGCCGTAGCCTAAAATGCATTCGGAAGTGCCAACTGACCAGACAGTGCATGCATGCATATCAACCGCTATGTTTGATAAATATTTAGCATCCACAATCAAAATTAGTTGATTGTGGATCTATGTTGAGTCAGGCCAAAAAAAATATGTGGACATGGAGTACATGCTTCATGATACTAGCTTTGCCCTAGCCTGCCATCCGCGCTACGAGCATGGTGGCTCTGCTCTAAATGGCTTACAGTGACACCGACGGCAGGCTCTGGGGAGAAAACATTTTAGCACTTCATAAATTCCTAATAAGGTCTCAAATTGCAGACTTTCCCCCCACCCCCATCCCCATCTTTTTTCTCTGCTCCTGCAGCCTGAAACCAACAATAAGACCCCGTTAGTATCTCGCTACTCTACACTCTCTCACCGACATAAAAATCGACACATTTCAGCAAATCAAATCAACTCTTGATTTGAAGTGAAACGGTTGCGTATGTATTGCAAAGTGTAGGCTATTTACTGTAGTGATGGAAGCATTTTCTCTCTCACGCAGTCTTTCTATGATCCCATCAAAAAGATTCACAAACACAAATTGAATGAAAGGACACACCTGGAGATGATGATTAGCTTAGCGCAGTTTACATGTTTTCATTTCGTTTCATTTGTTTATTGAACATAAAAACATATACAGTCATAAGTTGACAGAAAGTAAGGTAAGTAAAATAGTAAAAATGAAAGAGAATGTTCATGTTCAAAGCGAACTAGGAAGAAGTGGGAAAAATGTATTTCGTCCTACCCATTGTTCTCTATAAATATAAATGATCGAATCCTGCACAAAAACTGTCAAAAAAAAACCCAACAAACCAATCAACCAACCAACAGGGGGGGAGGCAAAGAGCAGAAGTAACGCATAGTACAGTGTACTTTGAAAATCTTGGCCACTGCCTGTCAAACTAGTTTTTTTTTTTGGGGGGGGGGGGGGCTCATGGATTTTCTTTTTTTTAATGGCACACAGTACCGTATTTACACTATTGGCTAAACCCTGAGACAGGTACAACTGGCAGTAGTGGTTTTTGTACAGTGGTCGAGAAGCAGATCAAAGACGACTGTGATTGCCATGGAAGCTCTTATTCCGGTCTATCATCGGCAAAAATCTGTCTCGCATGTGAAAAACGTGTGAGAGAAACTGCCTTGAACCGGGCCGAGCGCTGCCCGTTTTCTTAATTGACTCCGCTCCCCTCAGCCAGGGCGCCCGTGGTCTGGTGACGCAGGTCCATGGCCTGCGCAGACCTCACAAAGAGGACGGTGTCACGCCCCAACAAACGGCCTCAGCGCCGAGCCACTTATTACTTTGCCCGAGAGAAGAGGCGTAATTGCCGTCATTTTTCATGAGCCCAACTGTAAAGGTGAAATCAGTGACACTGTTCAATTATGTATGATATGCATTTATAATTGACTGTGATTTTCTTTTACGTCTCTCTGGTTGCCGAGAGGAATCTTTGAAGAGAAAAAAGTGATTTTCTGTCAAATGTGCAGGTCAAGCTATTACACAGCTATTACGCAGTGAAAACATTCCTTTGGGTGGCATTGTGGCAACATTTACTGTAGTTCCTATTATACCACCATCGGTTAGAAAATCTTCCATCGAGCTATTCATTTTCGAATGTTTATCATGTTCGCAGTCACGAAAGAGTTGGTGTCGATCCCAAAACAGACAACAATTTAGAGTCTTCAATTACACTGGTCAGCAAAAGCTTGCTTTTTTTTTCAAATCAAAAATGCGATTAAAAAACATCCGTAGTGCGCTGACTCCGAGTCTCCAATTTTTCTTCTCTAGCACATCAGGTTTTAATAATAATAAAATACTACTAATAATAATAATATAAAATATAAGCTAATATAGTAAAAGATTAGGTTCAGCAACGGGTGGATTCCTTTTTCTCAAATATCACAAATTGACGGTACATAAATTACAATGTAAATATTAATTTGAAGTTAAAATATATGAATTACAACACATGGTAAAACCTGCACTGCGTCTAACCAAAAAAAAAAAAAAAAACACCCACAAATGAGAATGTTTCAAAAAGATAGAAAAAAAAGAAATTTTTGAAATCATTGTCCAAAAAAAAAAAACATTAAAAACATATATAGCCATATTTGATTAAAATTTGCTGTTGACCAGTTTTATCGAAACAAGAAGCGATTGGAATTTCACTGAAGAAGGTGTTCCTGATTCCCAAATTTCATCTTCAACTTGAAATGTTTCCCCTTTGAGATCTCAACTACATAACAAGGCATGTTCCCAACTCATTTAAGGGATTCTATTATGTGTGCAGGAGGCAGTGGAAATGTCTTTTTTATGTGCCACCTTCTAAAATGCTCCACATAACTCCCTCATTTCCTGTTTATCAAAGTAGGGCAACATATTTAGAAAAAAAAACATCTCAGTGTCACCGTAAAAAAAAAAAAAAAAAAAACCCATAATAAGCTTCGCAGGATTTTTAATAAGGATCACACAAAATTGCACAGATGCATGAAATGAAAGCATTCAGTGAATTTACATTGTAAGATGTTCCACCCTGACCAAAAGTATTTGTTGCATCATTTTATTTCATGCAGCCTCTAGTTGTTTGGATTCCACATTCTTTGACAGGGGCATGAAATAAAAAGCTGCACAGAGCAAGCAAAAGGCAGCAAAGAAAAAAAAAAAACAACAACAACAACATTTTAACCCGCAAGCGGGATTCAATATTCTCTCTTTCAGAGAGCATCTGTTGAGTTCATTCCGTCGTCGTGTATGCGGCAGCAATGGCAACTGTAGCAGTGTGGCAGCGGAGTCCAAACAGTGACCGTGTGACAGCAAAGAACCTTGGATAATTAAAGCAGCGTTTGTGTGCCCGCAGGGCAGTGTGTGAGGGGCCGGGACATCACACAAGGCTCACTAAGATACAAGAAGAGAAGACAGTAGAGTAATATTCCACCCTTTCAAATTTTTTATATATTTGAGTCCCTTTTGTCACCACAGTGTTTCAAATTGAACCAACATGGCAAACGATTTATAATTTGTTGCAGGCAGAGTTGATAGAATTTATGCACAAATGCTCCATAAGTCAATGGAAAATTTGGCATATAACAGTCATGCCCGCTAAGGTCAGGCTATCATGTTCTGCACCGAACCGAATGATGGTTTTGGATTCCAGAAATGTAGGCTCAGACAAAGTGCAATAACAAAAAGATTTATTGACAGAAAAGCGCACGGACAAAGTAGAAAAAGAAATCGCTGCTCACAAAGAGCCAAGAGAAACAATGCAAAATCAAAAGCAAGATACGAGGGAACACCAAGAATATTCCGAGCCGCTTGATCCTCACTAGTGTCGCGGGGGGTGCTGGAGCCTATCCCAGCTGTCTCCGGGCAGTAGGCGGGGGACACCCTGAATCAGTTGCCAGCCAATCGCAGGGCACACAGAGACAAACAACCATCCACGCTCACACTCACACCTAGGGACAATTTAGAGTGTTCAATCAGCCTGCCATGCATATTTTTGGAATGTGGGAGGAAACCGGAGCACCCGGAGAAAACCCACACAGGCCCAGGGAGAACATGTAAACTCCACACAGGGAGGCCGTAGCTGGAATCGAACCCGGTACCTCTGCACTGTGAAGCCGACGTGCTAACCACTGGACTACCGGGCCGCACACCAAGAATAAACAAACGAAATGTTTATATGTATATATGGCAAAAAAATCTGCTGAACGATGGCTCGTATATTCAAAAAATTGTTCGTCGAGTCATTCATATCTCAGGACACCACTTTAAATTTAACCAAAGATGCCCAAGACAGGCAGATGCCAATGAGCCCGAAGTGAGTAAACGCTGGCACTCATGTGATGTGCCTGGAGGCAATACACGATGCGCCCAAGCTAAATAACTGTCCTCCAATTTGCTCTCATGAATATTAAGCAGCGCTGTGACAGTGGAAAGGGGCGGCTGCGTGCATGCCACTGATCCTCACCGACAGATCTGTCCTGTGATGTTTGAGGGGCTACGCTTAAACGATGATGTCTAAATTATACACTTGCTGCATCTGCATAGGAGCTCACGAGCGAGAACAGGGTGAGGCGCAATTCCTTTTTTGCTGCTGTAGATGGAAAGAAAATATTGGCGTGCATATGAAAGATGAATGAGACAACTAATTATTTTTTATCTTTTTTAGATTAGATCTGGATCTGACTCGCAATTTGAAAAAATGGTACCTCTGGTTTGAATTCAAATGATCAAAAGTAAACTGGAAAAAAAAACATTGTGTTGAATCTGCTCAATTTTATTTGGTCAAGTGGCTGCACACAAAAGAATTTCCTGGATTTAGGTACCTTTTTTTAAGTTGATGTATCGTCCACTTAAAAAAAAAAATGCTGACCGCTACCGTGATGAAGATCACGGGCCACCGTCGGTTAAATGTGACCTGCTTTTCTTTCTTTATTTTTTAATACTTTTTGGTGAAAAATGAATCTGATAGGATGCTTAAGGTGCAGTATGCACTAACACAAACATTCATCTTCCGTACCGCTTGATCCTCACTAGGGTCGCGGGGGATGCTGGAGCCCATCCCAGCGGGGGACACCCTGAATCGGTTGCCAGCCAATCGCAGGGCACACATAGACAAACAACCATCCACGCTCACACTCACACCTAAGGACAATTTAGAGTGTTCAATCAGCCTGCCAAGCATATTTTTGGAATGTGGGAGGAAACCGGAGCACCCGGAGAAAACCCACGCAGGCCCGGGGAAAACATACAAACTCCACACAGGGAGGCCGGAGCTGGAATCGAACCCGGCACCTCTGCACTGTGAAGCCGACGTGCTAACCACTGGACTACCGGGCCGCTCCTAACACAAACATATATAATATTAATAAGACAGACACACAAATCTTAACCCCCCCCCCCCCTCCTTTCTGCCTGCACTCCCCTGGTAAAATATCATAAGGCACCGTCTGCCAAAATCTCAATCTAATTTCACCTCTGTAGTATTGAAATTGCCACAATTGAAAAAAAAAATGTCGTCTGCTTCTAAATGAATATGTTCATGTGTTAATCATCAGTTTTAGAAGTGGCACTAATAAACTCTTCAAAACTGGGTTACCAAAATGGTTTTCGCCTTTCTCATAACATAACAACGCAAAAAATTTGTTTATTGTTTATTGTTATTCTTGTTGACTTTGAAACTTAGCTTGTAGCCGACGTGTGCACATTTTGAGCATGACGTCTCTGATCCACTGGTTAAAGGACACTTTGATTCTCTCCTCTTTCATCTCAAACTGCTTCAAACAACAAAGCGTGTGACGGAAAAGTGGTTAGAACTGCATGACTGTCCGTGTTTTATGTTATGTGTTGTGTTTATTATTTTACTTTATATTAACTGTTTTTTTAAAGCGCTTTGTTACAGCTACCGCTGTTGTGAAAGCGCTATATAAATCAGCATGTATTGTATTGTATTGTATTGTATTGTATTGTATTGTATTGTATTGTATTGTATTGCATGAGATGATGTGCAGTTTAGTATATTTCGACCGTATGTTCTGGCCAATATTCCAAGCCCGACGTTCATCCGCTGCATTGTTGCCGTTACAGTCTGCCAGTAAACAATGAACTTCTGTGCTTCGCTGTCATACTCCAAGACGTCTGATTGAGATTTGAGTGGGTATAATCTAATCCCTTCCCGAGTAATCTAATGGTCATCTTACATCGTCGCTCTTGATAACATGATTAAGCAGCAGCGTACACGTCGGCCAGATTGTTGCTGACAAAGGCCCGACTTCAGTCGGTCACGGCGCATCATGGACGGCCAACCTTATTATGTCAGCAGTCATTATAGTTAAGGACCTTCAAAAGGAGTCGCTGCGCGTCGTCTTAATATGACCAATGTCCACTTGCGTGCAAGCGTAGCTAACGCGCATGGTGGGTCAGCACAGGTGTCACTGAGCCTAGAAGCTCTTGGCAGCAAGGAGAAGCTGCTGAGATAACTCACCTGTCAGTCTACGGCCTCTATATCGGCCTTAATATTTTCGAGATGGTAAATCAACTTTAATTGTGAGTAAAATCTATTTTAACAGTTCATCCTTTGGGGTAGCTTGGATAGACTGAGTTGAAAATCCTCCAAAATGACCACAACAGAAAAGAATGGGCTTTACGGCGTGCTTATCAAAAAAAATGGAACCACCAAAGATGTGGCCACTCGTATGGAGACGCCTATGTATTACTTGTGTGTGTATCTGCGTGTGTGTGTGTGTAGCGCATTTTCATTCATTCATTAACTGCTTTTTAAACATAATATGATTTACCCCTTCAACAGCTAAAAATGGGATATCTTTGGCTGCATTCTTTCTTTCAATATTATTGAGCATGGCTAATTATCTGACTTACTTATTTCCCTAGTTGAACAGCTGGGGCGGGGGGAGGGGGGGTGGTCTTATCAGAGCCATAACCATTTATTGGGCTTTCTTTTTTGGTCAGTGTGGCAATTTCTTTGAAACTATAATGTAAACTTTTATGAAGCTATTTTCCATCCATCCATTTTCCGAACCGCTTCATCCTCACTAGGGTCGCAGCGGGTGCTGGAGCCTATCCCACCCGACTTCGGGCAGTAGGCGGGGGACACCCTGAATCAGTTACCAGCCAATTGCAGGGCACACATAGACGAACAACCATCCACGCCCACATTCAAACCTAGGGACAATTTAGAACGTCCAATCAGCCTGCCACGCATGTTTTTGGAAAGTGGGAGGAAACCGGAGCACCCGGAGAAAACCCACGCAGACCCGGGGAGAACATGCAAACTCCACACAGGGAGGCCGGAGCTGGAATCGAACCCGGTACCTCTGCACTGTGAAGCCGACGTGCTAACCACTGGACTACCGGGCCGCCTGAAGCTATTGTGATTTTATTTAAATAGTGTTGGATATTTATGTTTCGAAATTGTTACAAATGAATCATTATCTCTTCTCTTTTTTTAAATTCAATCCAAAGAGCAATATTATTATTTGATAAATTTTTTGACAGTAATATTGCCATAACCTGATCGCAATGGCGAAATGATCTGTATGTTCTGAATCGGAGAAGGGGTGCCAAGGTCGTGCTCTCGACATCAAATCTATCGAGCAACCATATTTTGTCCATCATGGGTCTTGAACTTGCAACCCAATCAAAGCACGTTACAAATCGATAAATTTGTCATTTTGGGGGCGAATTGACACCCTTTTGTTTTTTTTTTTTTGCATTGATAACGTCATTAGCGGGCCATGGCGGGCCTTTGATGCTATACCGCCATTCCGATTTTGTCCAATAGACGTCTGTGACCAGCAGCTGCTGGAGTGTGTTAATATCGATGTCACAGCAGCTGGCTGCGCTCATCCTGTTAGCTCTGTCTGCCATTATCCCTCCCCCACCCCTCCTTCAAAGCTGCTGCTGCGTGCCATTCTCATTTTAATACTCCAGACTCATTTGAGCGTCTTTATGGACTTATCATATTAAACATTTATCGCAGCCATTTTCCCTAAACCAAGCATGTTTATTCAACACTTAGGGGACTGCCGCACGACTCCTTTCAGCAATCCCCCACCCTGTACGCGCGCTGCCTTATTTTCTCCTTTACCTCATTTCTTTCCATTTCTCCACCTCTCTCTCTCTGCCCCCCCGCCCCCCTTCCACATCCCCGTCCAGGTTTATTACAACTCTCCATGTGCCACGGGCTGAATAAAAAGGAGCAATATTTGTCTACACTTCCTCTCTACTGCTCTCCGGTCATCATTTCCTCAAGTGATGGATGCTCGTGGAGACCAAAGAAACACAAATGTATTCTGAGCATTTTAATACCTTGAATGAATCATGTCTTAATTTAATCATCTGATCAAATAGTGATTAGCATAATCACTGGTGGGGATGGATGTTCCAGATAGAGAGGCACGAAGCAATACATAATAGACCTCAGTCTGACAACAGTGTATGGGGATACTTAACAGCATGTAAATGACGACACTCGGCACTCGGTCCAAATTACTCCCTTAACTACATCATTGTCTTCACTTCTACCGTTAAATGACGCTGTTGCATTATACCACTTTTCCACTGTCTAGCAGCAGCTCGGCTCAGCTCGACGTGGCTCTCCTTGCCTCGGTTCGGGGCACTCACGTTGCCATTTCAAAATGGAATCTCTGGAAACCGCACCAAAAAAAAGCTCTCATTGAGTTGAGCCGCGATTTGGCAACTATTATCATTAGAGGTTCTTGTGTGTATATCTCGACACGGGATGGTTAGTAATGATAGGAAGACATTTTATTCAGGAGGAGACTAACGGCAGCACCAAAGTGCAGACAGAGCAGCATCATGCTGCTGCTTCTATTGATTATTGTCGTGTTCAGATGTTGCAGTGACTGAGCAATGACATATCAATGTACAGCAGGGGTCTCAAACCCCGGGCCTCTTTCCTGCATGTTTTCCATCTCTCCCTGCTGCAACGCAGCTGATTCAAGTGATCACGGCCGTTATCGGGCCTCCGCAGAGCTTGCTGATGAGCTGATCATTTGAATCAGGTGTGGGAGAGAGACGAGACAGGGAGAGATGGAAAACAGGCAGCAAAGCGGCCCTCGAGGATCGGAGTCTGAGACCCTCGATGCATAGCAATAGCTGCAGTGGTTTACGTCAAACTGTGGTAGGGATTGGCAACTTAAATAATGGCCACGATATTTCATAAGCTCTACTGGGGGGGTTTCTACACCACTACCCTGCACTTGCTAACTAGATGTGTGGCAAAAATGTTAAATATGGACAAAGCATGTGCATGTCTTATTGTATTGAACCAATCTCCAGAAGTGTATCGTCATAAACTGCATGTCATGGTTCAAGGGTGCAGGAGTCCATTGGTGTAGAGCAGGCATGTCCAAAGTCCGGCCCGCGGGCCAAATACGGCCCGCGGTCGAATTTCATCCGGCCCTCGGCCCCTGTCATAAAGTCAGTGCCGTCTGGCCCGCAGGTTGGGCGCAATGGAACACGTGTTGCATTGACTGAGGTCTCGTAGACTGGTGAGTGATGTTTCATAGAGTACTGCTTCCCTCTAGTGGCTAAATGAGTAATAGCATTCACTAAATGAGTAATAGCATTTAGACACTAGAGGGCATCACTCACGAGTTAACAAGACATCACTCCGTGTTTATATTGACTGATATGTCATATTTCAAATGATCCTTGCAGTTGTGGATATGTTTATTGCTTGTTCATTTCCCTGTTGTTCGAGTCAAACGTTTTGTGACTATTGAAAAGTCATGGTGATACATTTTATGTTTCAAATCAATCAATTTGCACTCAGGAGACTTCTGTTTAAGAAAAAGTCATGTGAATAAGCAGTTGCATGTGATATACCTGTTTCAAATGAACCAAAAGATATTCTTAAGATTGTTGAAATTAAAATAAAAATGGAAATGTGAAACAGACTGGCTTACTAAAATTTGTTGAACAATATTGTTGTTCAATGTAAAGAATGTCAGCCAAGGTCGGCCCCCCGACATTTTACCACATAAAATCTGGCCCCCTTGGCAAAAAGTTTGGACACCCCTGGTGTAGAGGAAGGAAACATGGATATGATTCCTCTCCAATTTTTTTGTTTTTTTAATATTCAAGGGACACTCCGAGTGTCCCAGCGGGACGCCACTTGTCCATCGCTGCCCTAAATCGGCTTCGCTAGCATGAAACTTTGGCTGAGCAGCTCCAAGAAAGAATGCTACATAGTAACTGGTAGTCCCTTATATTGCTAATGGAAAAGCCACCAATTAGATTACAGCTGAGCTGAGTGTATCCCGTGAAGTAGAAAAGGAAATGACGCAGAAAAGTGGAGATTGCGGGCAGCATTATAGCTCCTAAAATCTGCTAACAAATAAGCAAACTGATTTACATCGTGTAGTGAACTGGACTGACCAGATATTAGAAAATTAAGTGCTGTCCACAAGGCCACACTATCTAGACCAAGACTTGGCCGAGACCAGAACTCACCAAGACCGTGACAAAAAATGTGATTCGCTGGTGAACGTTATCTTAACTGTGTTTGTATTTTTACCGTTGCAGTCAATCTAGGGATGGTTAGCTGTGTTAGCAACAAATGAAATGAAGGTATAGTGTCTGTTATTTTACCAAATGCTTGTCCTTTATTACCGCATGAACAAAGTTGAAGAATAGCAGATCAGTGCTGGTTGCAAATGTTAAAATGTGAGACCGAGATAAGACCTAGATCTTCAAAATGAGATCTCAAGAATAATCTGGAGACCAAGGCGGGTCTCCGGTGTTGCAAAGCTACTAGGAATAGAACCTGGGTTACCAGAAGCAGATAAAAGTAGATCCGTAGTCAGCGCAATGCTGTGAAGCTGGGAATAACAATACCCGGTGACAAGTTACTGCAGCGCCACACCACAAACGTGCAAAGAGGTTGGTGAAATCGAGGAATAGCACAGAGTGTTAAGATTATTGACAATGCACTCAGTCTCACACCAAGCTCGGGGATCAATGAGCGCCTGAAAGGACATAAATCAGGCCTCGCGGCCCGGCTACTGCATGACACACCCACCAAGCTCCTCAATTAAACTCGCAGTGCATGCGCATTTGCACACAGTAAATCGCACGCTGTTTTTGCAGCTTGTACGGACTTCTCCACGCAAATATAGAAGAATAAGTGCACGCCTCACTTATGATTCAATAATGACACGACAGTACCTGTGAGTAGTGCAGCACACTAATATGATATGTCACTTTGACAGGCGCTGAGCGAATGAAAAACATCCTTTCTGGTGAAAAGCCAGGCTGAGACGGGGAACCCCCGCCAGATGTACTACAACCTCACTTTGCACGCATGATCAAACACCTACATCTGGCTGCTGAGGGCTTTTCTGATTCTGCTTCTTTCCACGCCGATGCTAAATGATATCGTGAACATTTGAATGCAAGAGACATTTACACGCCGGCTTGTGCAATTACTCCTCCGATTTGCTGGAATCCAAACAGACACAGCATGATCAGTAATTAGATTTTGCACTGGATGAAGCACGCACGCATGCTAGTGGCCAAAGCTTGCACTTAATTGGAGTGCCGGATGGGCTCAAGGAGGCGTCGTGCAGTAGAGTAGCCCTCATTATCCCGCGAGTACAAATGAACTCGGTATATCAATTATGATCACACATGAGGGTATCCATTACCCAACGTTTGCGGCCTTTTCAGAGGGAATCACACAGTGCGGGGAACATCACAGCTGTCTTTGGGCAGTAGGCGGGGGACACCCTGAACCGGTTGCCAGCCAATCGCAGGGCACACAGAGACGAACAACCATCCACGCTCACACTCACGCTCGCTAATGGGAGGTCATGACAAAATTGGCAGGCTAACTAATCGTGATGCAAGCTAGCTTGCATGCTCTGCGAGCGCTTCCACGTTTCTTAGGTTTTGCTCAGAGAAAAGGTCAGTGATAATAGAGATAAAAATTTAATTGCGTGATCGCTTGATCTCTGCCTAACTGTTATCGTATCAAACACATACGTGATTAAGTCCTTTGGCATCGAATCAAGCCTCTTGCGTCTATATTTCATTGCTGCTCCTCTTTGCATCGAGAATGTGAATATGGCATTTTAACGTGATAATGTTTTGCCTTGAGGCAGCTCTCAGGCAAAGGTGGAATTTGCTTCCATTTGTGTTGAATATCGATGGCTGAATCGGGTCATTAGTGGCTTGGGAAAAAAACACTTTTGAATGTCTCTCAAGACAAATACTACAGGTCTTCATGTTCACAGTATTTTTCTACGCATCTCAAATGGAGGAGCTACTGAACAAAAACTTGTAAAGGAAACAATCTAAAACGTCATTTTAAGGATTTTTTTTTTACTAGTCCCCTTTAAATTGTGTGTCAATCAAATTTCGTTTTCAAACACTCATTCTTGTTTTTGCCCTGTTGTTGGAACGTAAATGTGACACTAAATCATCAGTGTTCAATGAATTACCATTTTACAACTTTTGCCATTTTTATCTGGAATGTCAGAGATGAATATGGAAAAAAAAGTCATGGCGATTGGAGCTCTTTCAGGCTTGTATAGTAATTAGTTGAATAGCACCTGACAGTGGATGAATGAGTTTTCATGTGAACAAGCATTATGTTATAATACCATCATGTGTTGACTTGATTGTTTATTTAGTTAGGTTTTTTTTAAGTCGCTCATATACAGTATTGCATGTTAACATTCTTCACCTGTAAATATGACCATTCTGTGGAATGAATTACCCTGGTAATTCTGTCTGATGACAAACGGTCCATCTCATCGGTATGAGAAGTTATTTATATATATATATATATATATATATATATATACACATACATACACACATATATAAAGGAGGTTACCATAGAGACCGGCCAGGAAGCATGTGATAGGCCTAACTCTGAAACAGCAAGAATTGTCTAGAAACCAATCACTGCACTGCCTCCTGTCTACAAGGTCATTCATTCAGCCTGACAACGCCTGCTCATCCGGTGAGCAGCTCATTTTCAAGCTTATCAACAATAGTTAATAAAGCAAGCCTCCTCTATTATTCAATCGAATAAAATGACGCGAACAGCAAGGGAAACGTGTTCATCTTTTTTTTTTAAATAAAATAAATCAAATATGAAATAAAGGTGACAAAGTAATGCACCCAGACAATGTCTACACGCAGCAGCCTAATTCAATATCCATTGTTTTCCACAGGCTGGTCCAATAATCCCAGGCGCAATAAAAATACAGTCTCTAGCATAGGAGTTGATGTAATGACACAGTCAGATGATTATGATTGATGAGAATTCCTTATTGTTCTTTTATGAGTTTCAGCACGAGCTGAAGCGAAACACCATTTTAGTCGGCGTCAATATATGGGACTGAATGGAAAAAAAAAAAAAAACAGAGGCGACGCCGCGACCAAAAATCCATTCCAAAGCCTTATTTTATCATCTTAGGCAGAAGGGAAAATCCATTTTAGGGACACACCGTATCACATCACGGCTCCTCAATGCAGCTCAAAATGTATTCATACCTGTAAACTAGCGACTTCCCCATATTCCTGCTTTGTGCATTCAGCTTTTCTTGACCCTCCATTTTGAATGCGTACAATGATGTGAAAATATTTTACCATTCTCTTCCCCTTCATCGACCCTGCCTTTTGTACACACCCAGGCAGCCATAATCTCCTCCTTGTAGAAAAGACGCTGGCCACTAACTGAATGCCATAAACTATCAATTTTCTTTAATAGATTATAGAAATGGAAATTCATGACACGAATATGCATGCACAGCATCCGCGATATGGATGTGTGTTCTGCTGTCCTCACACAAATCTTATATACGGGTCTGAGAAAACAATAAGCAAATCTGAACGCATTTAAAAAGAGAGAGAGATTTTTGGTCATTTCAATGGACGATGCTTATTTAGTGCGTGTTCTGAGCTAGCCCCAAAATTCCAATAAATCGTAGCTCTCTGCTACAACGTCACACTTTAGTTTGGGAATACTTGTAAAATGTTGTACTGGTTTTCTTCCGTGAAATAAGACAAATATTGACAAACCTCACTGATGGAGAAAAGTGGGAGCAGTAAATTAGGATTTTACTTCAATGTGCTATAAATGACACTGTCAATTTGTTGTTATCAGTTTTATGTGCATACATTTCTCTTGCCTGTTTAAATGCAAATCTGAGGAAATGTGCTTTTGGAAGGACAGCGACAAATCAAATGTTCATTATATCGAGTACGTCACCTATTACTAAGGGCCACAGTGGCGCTGTGAGAATATGTAGCATCAACAGTTCCCAAAAAAAATTTTTTTTTTAAATGGAAAGACATGAAAATGCATTCTTTTCACCGAAAAGACCATAATAAAATCTAAAATTACTCCACTACAGCAAATCCAACTATTGAATATGATTGCAAACGGATACAATTTGTCCGATCAAGACATCTATAGGCCAGAGGTGCATTTTGGTGTTGGGCTTAAAAGGTTTGATATGCCTCTTGCGCATGCTTCACCTTTATCAAGGGTGTCAACCTTTTGACAGCCATGAAAAATCCATTTCTGGCGGGCCATTTTCACTCTCCCTCACTTCTATGTGTCATGTGCATCAATAATAAATACCAACATTAAAAACAAATACAAAGGGTGAAACTTACCATTCAAGATGCTCTGGAACAAGGTAAAAGCCAATATCCACATGCCCTGCTCCGTTCAATCCCCTCCACAGCTATGCTTTCTCTTCTTCCTCACACCAGTGCCTTCCTGGGGTTCTCTTCGGAGCGTTTAGGGTGATGTTAAACATTTGTCTCCAAGCAAGCAGCCCTGAGTCTCGTACTTTTAATGTCTCCTCGTTACTTTTTTTTGCCCCACTTTTGGAGCAGCAAATGAACCCGGTGGTGATTGTCTCGGAGAGAGCGGTGCACTCTCCTCTGCTCCGCGCCTTGCTGCCTCTCAAAAGGATGCTGAGGGGTGAATGAAGCCCAGGTGTGTGCGTGTGCGCGTGCTCGAGTGTGTGCGTGCCTGTGCGTGTGTGAGTGTGTGATGCTGAGTCAGAGGCGTTCACGAACGGAGCATTTAACAACAGAAGGCTTCAACTGGCTAAACTCACTAATAATTTTGGGGGGAAAAAACTCAATTAACTCACAGGTTATGTTTTGGGGAAGGAGGAAAAAAGCCTCAACTTGCGGAGACGCAATAAGAAAAAAGAAGGTGCTGGGTTAGGGTTGCTTTGTGCAGGGATTCCAAAGTCAAATTATCTTCATCGCCTGTGTGCGTCCAGCAAGAGGCGAGTAAGCGCATCTTCGCCACTGACGCTCTCTGTAATCGCACCGCACGGACTCTGGGAGCATTACATTGAATAAAACACACACACACACACGCGCGCGCGCGCACGCACACACAAACCCTGCTCTGCCCCTGCAGACGGTTTAATTCCTCATTGCCTTAAAGGAGCAGAGGCGGATACCGGTAGTGTCCTGCGGGCAACACGCCACTGGAGACGAGACTTATTTGCATTAAAGACGCGGAGGCACCTAGCCCCCCCTGTTCAACCTTCGAACATAAAAGTTTTTAAGAGTCAATACGGAAGTGTCTTGCAATTAGTAGAAAACATAGGGGGAACGCTTTGCGCTTCTTCGATCGATGACTCAGGCTGTGTTCTTCTGAACACTTTGTTGAAGATGAGCTTTAATGCTTAATAAACTCGCTCCGTCAAGGCTGCCCTATATCACTGCTTTCCTGTCATATATAGTCGTGGTGTTCGTACCTGGCTTGAACCAGGAGGTATGGAACATTTATTAACTTCTGTCATCAGCAACACACTATAACAGTGGTGGGCAAACTACAGTCCGCGGGCCGAATCCGGCCCGTTGGTCTTTTTAATCCGGCCCGCCGAAGGTTGGTCCACAATTAAGTTTTGATGTGAATGATTGCATTCATTTCAATTGGACTTGTAATGACAGGAATTTCACGCCAGGTGGCGCATTGACTTGAAGTTGCAGAAGACGGGGGGGATCTTTTCGACCAGCTAGGACCTCTGTATCGCTGTACTTCTACTGGTCTAATCACAACCCATCTGCAGCAATGCACAGGCTAAAATAAGTCATCAACAACACTGTTGTCATTTTTAAAAAGTATATTAATACAGTGTGTAGGGGCGGATGAGCTCAGAGAGGTAAGGTGGCGCAAAATTATTCAGAGATTTTAAAAACAAAGAGGAGGATCTTGAAAATAACTCTGCCAGTGAAGAGATGCCAGAGTAGGAGTTATGTGCTCCCTCTTATGAGTACCAGTCAAGAGGCGAGCAGTGGCATTCTGGGCCAGCTGAAGGCGCTTAATGGAGGACTGGCCGACCCCAAAGTAAAGGGCATTGCAGTAATCGAGCCGGGATGTGACAAAGACATAAATTACTGTCTCAAAGTGTTCATGTGAGAGGTCACTGTTTGCATTGATAGGTACACTAAAAAATGTGTTGGATTGAATCGGTTTTATTTTCGCCAAGTGTCGATACATTTTTTATTTATTTTTATGAGTAGATGTATAGTCTACTTAAAAATTTATCCGGATCCAGATGAATTTATGTGCATATTCTAGAAATAGGTCACCAGTGATGGGACATTGTGATTTTCTTGGAAAGGTGGTATACTATGGGTAAATATAGCAATAATAACATAATTAAACACAATTTGAGCGAATTTGTTACAGTGTTCCCTTGCCACTTTGCGGATTCAATCAGGTAAAGACAAAACATGGCTCAATTTCAGAAAACGGGTAAGCCGTGAGTGTTCGTTATCTGAGCCCTGAGCAACCGAGATGTGATTTTCAGCTAGACAGAAAGTGGCAAAATGGCCGCCCTCTGAGATGGCTACAAACGGGAGGGTTTCGCTGGTTTACTCATAATCCAAAAACACAAAATGAATCAGAATGCAGTATTTACACTAGGAAAGGCACATACTGTATATTATTGTCAAGAAAATTGCCCGGTTGACTGCCCCGTTCATAAATGTTTGTCAAGCAAGTTACAAGTCGTAAAATTAGCCACTTGAATGGAATTTAAGCTCAAGGTGTTCCCAGGAAAATGTCTTGTTTGTTTGCTTGTACACAATCTTGACAATAAAAGCAGTTCTGATTTAGTGCTAACATGTGTTCAAATGTTATGACAACACCACGGGCTCAACTGCAGGTGTACAGGTGCACCGGAATTTGTTCTGACTTAAGAGAGAGAAAAGGCAGCCTGATCCTGTTGGGAGATTTACAAGGACATCCAATGTCAAATATTGAATAAGATGTAATTTGATACAAATAGGAGAAAGAATAGAAGATTATAACAAATGACATCATGAATTTGTTTTGTGAAAGTAGAATTAATTCCCAAAAAAGAAAGCGTGCATACAGTAGTCATGGTTGCACAAAATGCAAGGTTAAACCAGAGAACCCCCCCCACCCGTCAGGCACACGCATGCATGCACACATGCATGCTCCACACTGCCTCCCTCAAACCCAGTAATCCAGCCAGCACCGGCAACGGCACCATCCCTCCATTTTAATGTCTGCCTTGATGTCAAGGGTGTCGCTGTAGTA
This sequence comes from Hippocampus zosterae, assembly GCF_025434085.1. Classification (NCBI taxonomy): domain Eukaryota; kingdom Metazoa; phylum Chordata; class Actinopteri; order Syngnathiformes; family Syngnathidae; genus Hippocampus; species Hippocampus zosterae. The sequence continues at coordinate 20,616,264 of NC_067460.1, read as the reverse complement.
GCCGCGGAAGCCCGCGGGGGCCTGTCCACAGAGCTGGCTTACGCTCGATGTGATATTACCAGCAGGGTAGTAGTCTGCATCTCATTCTCTTTTCCACATGACGGAATATAAGGAGAGTCATGTTTATTTACTCCAGGATATCCAGTCTCTGAACTCACTTTAAGGCTAAGGCAAGAATCCCCTACCAACCCCCGTCCCTGAAAAAAAAACAAAGGATGTATGATAAATAAATTCACAGCATTGTCTGCCCTCATTTTGATCCCATCCCGTTATGTCCCGATGTACACAAAGAAACATATGCATTTGTTTATGGACCTAATATTTCTGTTTGCTGATCAGACTTCTGATATATTGGGGAGGTTTGTCCACTGTCTAGCAGTGGTTTCCACAACATGTGCTTGCATAGCTTGAAAATACAAATTATTCTCAAACCAACATATAAAGCCAAACAGCTTGAATTCCCAGTGGCAGTGCAAACGAAGAAAGCCAAGGCAAACCAGGGCAGTAGGTCAGGGATCCTGCCTATAATTGGCAATGGATTAGAGGCACAGTCCTCGTGTTTTAGCTCTGCATTTTGGGCATTTAAAGCTACTTTGCTAGCAGCACGAACTGATGAAATAAAGAACCGACAGAAACAAAATATTACACACAACAAGCCAGTGGGTGAAGGGTGTGTTTAATTTAATGCAAAAAAAGTCAATCCATTTTCTAATCCCAAGGGTCGCGAGGCATGCTGGAGCCTATCCCAGCAGTAGGCGGGGGGCACCCTGAACCAGTTGCCAGCCAATCGCAGGGCACACAGAGATGAACAACACATTTGTGCTCAGAATCACACCTAAAGACAGTTTAGAGTGTTCCATTAACCTGGCATTCCTGATTTTTGGAATGTGGGAGGATACCGGAGTACCCGGAGAAAACCCACACAGGCCCGGGGAGAACACGCAAACTCCACACACAGTGGGCGGAGCTGGGATCGAACCCATAACCTCTGCACTGTGAGGTCGACGCGCTAACCACTGGGCCACCGCGCGTGAGAGTTTAAGAGTTTATTATTTCAGTATTTATAGTACAATGGTTTGACTTTCACTATATAACATTTAAGAATGTTCAAAAGATAAATAAGCATTGTCTGCACAGATATTTCGAGTCATTACATTTCAGTGTTTAATTAATTGTTAATCCAAACCAATTTGAGACCCACACCACTTCATGGATTTTTTGTGACCATTAAGGATGCTTTCTACACGTTTTTTGTGAGCCGTCATGCAGTCTTGCCGCACTTAAGTACAAGCTGCAAAAATGGATGGATTTTGAAGGGGGGTGCTCGTGTGTACAGTGTATACACACACTCACACCACTATACACACACACACACACACTCCATACGTTGGAAGTGGCCCGGTATAAGCACCCTTTTACAATGGGTGTTTTGACAACAAACTAACATGGGCTAATATCCGTACTGACCACTGACTTTACAGTGACCAAAATACAGCAAGTGCGCTTGACTGCTCGGCAGGTTAAGTAACATAAATATGACTGAAGAGAATGTGAGGTCTTGGTTGACATTGATTTGAGGTTTTTAGATCTCAGGAAGATAACAATGACTATCCAATTGCTCCACACACAAGCCCTACTGTCCCTACGGAAAACAGGTGCCGAGTTCATCACTTCAACGAGGAGGACAGCTGAACAATTACAACAGACGCTTTGTGATGTGAAAGACAATACGTTAAATTTTCACACTGAAGACAAGAGCCGTGACCTTGACAACAGCAGGCAGTGGTATTTGGTGGTAGCTCCTATTCGATCATTTTCAGGCATGTGGGGGAGCTGCTGAATGCGGAATGCAGTCGCTTTGAAACATATTCAAAGACCAATGATGTTTTTATAGGACAAATAGAAGTTCCTCAAATATCCTGAGCAGACCTACAATATGGTGGCATCGACAATAACAATAAGAGCCAAAAATAAATGAATGTACATCATAAAATGAGAAGTTAACTTTTTTTTTTACATAGGTACAAGAAAAAAAAAAAAAAAGTTTTTCGTTTTTATTTTGAATACAATATTTTCAGCGTCACCTTGACTGTTTCGTATTTTTCATGACTACATGTTGTGATATATTATGCATTGCCATTCAAAGATTTACAGTTACTAAGGAAAAATATACTGTACATATTTATATTTTAGAAAAACATTTTTTAACCACATCAAGAAGGTTGAGTGTGTATTCCAGTTCATTTACAGGTAATGTAATACTCGTAGAAAAAAAAACAGTCCTTTTCTAAAATACAAAATAAATAAATGCTACATATCTTTTCATCCATTTGGTTACATTCCGTTACTATCTGACTTTGAAGTGTTTCATTGTACTTTAATCATTTAGTTCGCATTGTTGGTCGCATTATTACAATAGTAATTACTTGACATCAGATCCCAAATAATACAGAAAATAGATAACACAACTGCAATTTTTGACAATGACATGATACGAGCATGAATAAAAAATGACTCAATTTCTCTCCAGCCATATTGTAAACATGACCAGAATAGATTTTTGGGTGGGCTTGAGTTTACGGTGTGGGTGAGAGGAGGAGGCGGGGAAGTTCATTTTAACCCCCCAGCATGATGCCCAAACCATGATAAGTGAATGTGACAATGAGACCCTTGGGCTACTGAATGCACAGTCTTGGTTTGGCTGTGTGGCCGTGTGTGTGTAAGAGTGTGTGTGCGCACACACACATGCACATGCATGCATGCGTTTGCAGAAGTAGAGCACATATGAAACAATTTATGAGCACAACACACAACCACATACACAAGGCCACAATTCCCTGTTGTGTAAAAGCTCACACTGGCATCTGAGCTCTGGTGTTTTTCATTTCACTACCAAACATGTCATGGATGCTGAAACAGGCTGGTTGACTGGATGGATGGAGGAACAAAATCACTGCAATCATTTTACAGGGTCTTTAAACTCTAGTCTTTGGACTCTAGGTTGACTGACAAGAGTCCTGACTGATTAGCCCTTGGAGAATTCATTAGTCTAGGGGTCGTATTTTCAAGCAAGTCTAGCACAAAGTACAGTGTAGCTATGCGCAAGAGTGCAATTTTCTTTCTTTTGGCGTTTTTGTAGATGGGTAGTAGGAAATGGGCGTTTGCGCCATTGTGGGAGTGAACACCGCCGCCTTGATTCCCAGCCAATCGAAGAGGCTTTCCTTATTTCCTTTAAATGAATCGCAGATGAGGGGTGCACTCTACACAGCGTAGGAATAACAAACTCGCTAGAGTCTGTGCAGAAGATCAAAATACGTGCAAAGTACATTTATACGATTTCCACTTGCCGGATGATGTGAAGCGTCCTTCTGCGAAGTGGGCAATTGGCGACTACCTTCAACCCCTGATCATGTATCTGTGTGTTTTTCAAGCCCTATTTTTTAATTATACCTGCGAGACACAGTATATTTGCTATACTGTATATGGATGTCCATTGCCATCAAGAATAGACTGCATATAAAGTATGTAAAATGTTAGGCCCAGATTGGTTTTTAAAAAAATGTACATCGTGCTTCAAATTAGTGTCGGAATGCTTTTTCTTTTGAGGTGTGAACAAAAATCTCTGCAATGTCACACAGGAAGACCGTATAACAAACCACCCCCGCAACCCTCCACCCTCTGTGGACCATCAGCTTGTGTAGTCCCTCCAACACACCCCAACTCTAGTGTATGTACATCCCAGCAAGGTAATCCCTCCGGATGAAGCCTCTTGTTTTGACAACTTCTGCGAAGCCTAGTGTCTCTTACAACAAAACACAGGCTGGCCTATCATCAGCCAAACGTGAGGCGGCAGCTCACTCCTTGATCACCCAAAAGAGGATCAGGTTGCCCGTATACGATGTGACCCATTATCTCAGAATAGAAACCATCTCAGCTCTGGTGTAATGATACCCTTTGTTTGTTAGGACAATGACATTAATAAGAGACGAGGCACGCTCATGGTTTCTGACAGAAATGTGTCTTAGGTTACATGTTGCCTGCACAGAAGTGAGGTATCCACTTAACTGAGGTTGCTGCTTATCCTCGACTGGTTTCAGTGGTTGGCAAGACACCAGAGATCAATCAACTTTAAGACAGTTGTGCTCTTTAAACAACTTCATCAGAAGGGTGGAATGTGCCAACTGCGACAACAGCAAATTTATAGAACCTAAAGATCAGGTTCATGTGGAGGTCAGAGGAAAGACTTTTATGAACAATTTCATGATGCGTCCATCTTGAACAACAAAATTGCAGAGGGTACATTCGTCCAGCGCCCCGTCCAGGGGAAAATTGATGGAAATATTGGAAAAAGCTCCACGCAAGTTGAATGATAATCAGCAATGTGAACGACTTCACAGCTAGCTAGTCAAGACAAGCTAGTCAAGTCAAGCTAGTGGGCAGATTTTGGGGGAAAACTTCTTGTTTAAGTAACCAAAAATGAAATACCTTTGGTTGCAAGAGTGACAGAAGACTGTTACAAATTGCAGAAGGATTAACATAAGGACGCAAGACAATATTAAACTGAACAGGGTGTCTTATTTGTTATGACAAAATGTAATATAATACAGATTGGTAAACCATACAAGCGTATCTTCTATGGAGCGCATGAGTAGCATTTCAAAGACTGGGCAAATTCAGTAACGAGTAACCTTTTACCACCTCGCTCTATGTGGCACACTCAATCCCAGTCAGGCTGGCAGTCTGACTGGGATTCGCCCCGAGGCCCTGGGGAGACTATCTGTAGCCAACCTTGACATGCTCAACTCGTATGCCGAAGGGGACAGCAATAGGGGAGAGAAGAGCAATAGCATGCAGAGGAGAAAAAAAACATAATGCAAGGCTGTTGGAGGAGATTGGAGGCTATAGAGCTGATGGATAACAGAAAGGGGGTGACAGGTTAGGTGGGAAGAGAGGTGGAATGCTTTTGGTGATTTATACTGTGGGTGCATACGCGTAGCACCAGGTCTCCAAACTCTCTACGGTCTGCTTAGCCAAAAAAAAACCCAAAACAAAACCCAATACCCCCTGCGAACTGCATCATTTAAAATACAAGACATTCAAAACATCATTTTCATCAACGTTATTTCTGAACTGTCCTTTCTGCCATATGTTCGCTTTTTCCCCCCCAGCCTTCTGAGAAGGACACCATCTGAAGAATTGAATCAGAGTTGTTGTTAAGATGTCTGACCCCTCAGCTTCACAACTCAATCTGACTCTGGGTTGCAGCGTTGCCTAGTAACAACTGCACTACACTGACCTTATCTATGTGGTCATAAAAATGTATGAAGAACCCTCTCCCAATTGCATTGTCTTGAACTGCTCCCTTCAAGCTTCCGTTCAGCTTTTCCGCCGACAGCACTACCTCCCTCAAAGCCCTTATGTCCCCACCATAGAGCATCTAGCCAAGGGATAAGCCCCCCTTCTACCACTGTTATAGCAGCTGTATGCCAGGTCTTATCTGCCTTGCAGGGCCGTACTCTTTTTTTTTTTTTTTTTTCATTTTGAAGGAAGGGCAAAGACTCCCACACTTGAGCCTTTTGCGAAAGACACAATGTGCAATGCGGTGAACAATTCATATGCACCCAGACCACAACAGAAAGAGCAACAGTGGGTGGCCGTGGGAGGCAGAAGGATGGAGATTGCCTCCTGTGAAACTCAGAGCTAAGTGTAAAGAAAGAAGACTATGTAGAATGATTTAGCACTGCAAGGTGAACGGAAGAACCGGCCTTCAAGAAAAGGATAGCTTAAGATTGGAACAGGCGAGTGGACAGTTTCGTAATATACAAGAGTATTTCCCAAATGAACTTTGCAAACGTACGAGTAAGAGATGAACCGGAGTTCTAGCGACATGTGTCCTTATGGAGCCAGGTTCGATCTTAACGAGGAAAAATAAAAATCAATCAAATCATGAACCAGCCATTGATCCATTTTCTAATCCAATTATCTTCACAATCGTCCCGGTTGTGCTGGAACCTATCCCAGCAGTCTTTGGGCAGTTAGCGGCTAAAGCCTGAACCCGTGCGTTCAACGTTAGGCAAGGCCCCTCTCTGTTCATTTTTAAAAACTCCTCTTAAAACACACTTTTATTCTTTGGCTTCCAGGACTTTCTACATAACAGACATTGCACCTAAAGCAGAGAACTCTAATGAGAACAGTCACAGCTTCACAGTCCACTACCACAGCAACATCTGCTCCGAGGCACCCGACGCATCAGGTGGGTCTGAACAAACACAGATGCCATCTGTGCGTGTGTGTGTGTGTGTGCGTGGATGTGTGTGTTGCAGCGTTACAGTAACAAGGCAGGCTTGGTGAGGGCATGAGTAGTGCCTTGAGGCAACAAGCAGCAGGGTGGCAGCGATCCTGAATCCCATGGCGGCCTGTTATGGTGCTAGCCTCAATGACTCATCTTCATGTCACTAATGCTTATCCTATGAATGAACAAGCGGATACAGATACACAGCACAAATGCAACACCACGATCATGCGTGGATGTTTGTGTGGCTCGCCTGCAAAACTCACAGATGCCGTTGCGCTTACTCGGACAGAATCACAACACAGAGTTCATCCATTCATTCATTCATTCATCTTCCTAACCGCTTGATCCTCACTAGGGTCGCGGGGGGTGCTGGAGCCGATCCCAGCTGTCTCCGGGCAGTAGGCGGGGGACACCCTGAATCGGTTGCCAGCCAATCGCAGGGCACACAGAGACGAACAACCATTCGCACTCACACCTAGGGACAATTTAGAGTAGTCAATCAGCCTGCCATGCATATTTTTGGAATGTGGGAGGAAACCGGAGCACCCAGAGAAAACCCACGCAGGCCCGGAGAGAACATGCAAACTCCACACAGGGAGGCCGGAGCTGGAATCGAACCCGGTACCTCTGCACTGTGAAGCCGACGTGCTAAACACTGGACTACCGGGCCGCCCCAACACAGAGTTGTCATTCTTTAATGAGTAAATGATCTGGTAAATGAGGAATACTACGGGCGAATCGGATCCAGTTCGGAATAATAGAGTGTGTTAGCAGTAAATGAGCAGGCGTAGGTGTTGTTTGGCCTGTCCTACTTATATTCTTTCCGGGTTCACCTCATTTGAACTACTTTCCGGCAGCAGTTGAGTACAAGTACCTTGTTAGTCAGCTTGGGCTGTGGGAGAGACAGCTCGTTATGAAGAACACACTGCACGTCAATAGAAAGTGAGAGACTTTGAATAAACCGAAACCCTCAAATTGATTTTTTTTTTAACATATGGCATGGAGACCACATACTAATGAGTATATAGATGCATTCATCCATCCATTTTCTGATTCGCTTATCCTCACAAGGGTCGCGGGGAAATGCCGGAGCCTATCCCAGCCATCTTCGGGCAGTAGGCGGGGGACACCCTGAACTGGTTGCCAGCCAGTCGCAGGGCACACTTAGATAAACGACCATTCGCGCTCATGCTCACACCTCGGGACAATTTAGAGTGTTTAATCAGCCTGCCATGCATGTTTTTGGAATGTGGGAGGAAACCGGAGTACTGTACTCAGAGAAAATCCACACAGGTACATGCAAACTCCGCACAGGAAGGCCGGTGCCAGAATCGAACCCTGTACCTCTGCGCTGTGAGGCAGACATGCTAACCAGTCACTCACCAGGATGCAAAGCGTGTTCATTCAAACCAAACAAACTGGATAGAAAAATGTAATTTAAGCCAGAAGCATAAGGCATATCATTATAATTAAATTTTCAACCAGCCCAGTAATTCACGTTAGAATGACTGCTTGTAGTTATCACAGTAAAATGCACATCCGGCAAATCTGAGATCAGCGTTAACAGCAGCGAATGGATTTCTGCGGACAACGCAGGACACGTCTCTTTGTGACGCTAAAATAAGGCAACGCTGACAATAAACCTGTCAAAAAGGATTGTTTAATATGATAGGTAATAGACATATTTTATAGATCACTTTCATAATTCTGCTGCTGTAAATTGGGAAGTTCTCCATTGTGAGACAAATAAAAGGTTTTCGTATTCTTATTCTTATCAGTTTGAACAGTTTCATGTTCTGCGTGTATTTTCCTGAGAAAGAGCTACCAAAAAAAAATTCTAAACATTTCTAAAGGAGCTGAAAACAAACCACCGTTCTGTTTGCACGTTAAAGCTATGAGATTTTCAAAAGCAACTATTCCTGCATTTTATTTGAGACAGGCATTAGAAGAAAGTCCAGATTTGCTTCATTTGCTGCTAAGGCTAATTGGGCCTCACTCTGATAGCATCTTAATGATTCAGGCATTTATTTGGAAAATTAATTTAACAACCCCCTCGTTCAGGCAACATGTGCCGTGCCAGCTTGCTTTTACAGAATTGATCATGCATGGATTAAAGAGAGAAACTATTGACTTTAACAACGGAGAGCATCATTTGTACGAAAATCTGTAGCGCTCGTCCTCACTTGTGTCGCAGATGAGCTGAAGCCTTTACCAGTTGACTTGTGCGAGAAGCATAGCACACTGGACTGGTCGCCAGCCAATTTGCAGGCAATGTGGCTCACAAATGACTCATATTATTGTGGGACATTTAGTTGAGGAAATAAATATTCCATAACATTTCATTTAAACATTACTCAAGTGAAAAAAAGATTAAGTACTAGTTGTGTTGTTTAGGGCCAAGCACATGAGAAAATGCAGCTAGCTCTCCTCCTCTCTCATCAATGTTAATGATCAGAGCTCAGGATTAAGCACCAATGTCCAAGTCAAGAAGATTTGCACTGCCACATGGAGGGCCCACTGCTTTTCCTAACCTGCCTAATTTGTTCATCCACAGATGCCACTGCAACACTTGAGGCTTAAAAATGGAGTAGAGTGCCTTGTTGTGGTCACCCATTGAATTGCAAGCAAATTTATCAAAGCAAATCCTCGTCACTCTAACAGGGCCAATTGCATTCACTTATTCTGACTTTGCCATAATACTTGATTACATTTTGAACAATTTTGTATCGAATAGAATATTGCCATAATATTCCAGTATATAGCATTGTAAAGATGATATAATGAAGACAAAGACGGTATAGCTCTCAGTTATTACTGTGTAATTTTGTATATAAAGACTTTTTTTTCCCCAGGTTCTCTGTTCTGTCTGCCTCTGGGTGGAAATTTTGTTCCTCATGTGACAGACACAACATTTTAACCCACGACCTCTGGGGCATACATGCGAACCATTTTACTGGGCTGCCCCTACATTAAAGAATGAGTGCAAATTGAACTATACTGGAGAGCACGTAGGGCAAAGCCTTTTGGAGCCGAAAAGGCGCACAACCATGATGAAACGTCAGATCATGTGTTCCGTGCTTAGTAAAAGAAGGAAGCAATGCATTTCCTTTCATTTTGATGTTTTCACTGAAACCATGAAAACATGACAAAATCACCGGAATTTAGCAGGAAGTATGCTTAAATTCTTTCATTCACAAAACCCGATAAAGGAAAAACATCACGGCATTTCCTTGTATTATTGAGATTACAATCATGGTGTTTGAGCCCAGAAAGCGAGCAAGACGACGGTGAACATGTGACAAGTCAAACGACGGACTTCTGAGGAATTCATTGAGACACAGTGGATGTGGATGAACAGTGGATGAACAGACAGAATAGAAAAAGAATCTGATTCATGTATGTAAAACACACAAGGAATTTGTCTCCGGGAGTATGAGCTACCCGTGTATTGCAACTTCTAGAAACAAAGAAATCACATAAGTATGGAAAGACTTTCCATCATGTAAGGCCTGTGACATCCATCATGCTTAACGACTGCAAGCCTCATTAACTAAGCATTTTTTCCGCATGAAAAAATTAAAACTGAACGATAAGGATTTGCATCACCACCATGTCTAAAGATCCGAGTAAAGATGAATGACAGAAAATGTTGAAAAAAAGTTATACGCTTGGAAACCAACAAAAGTTAGTGTATGAAGACATACTGTTGACAAACTACAACAAGGCTTGAAAAAACGTTTTATATTTGCAGTGCAGTTTTCTCACCGAGCGGCATATGCTTCGCGAGTGTTTACACTGATAATACTCATTATCAGTGAAATAAATTGATTTTCAAAATGAAATTCAACAAAGAACGTTTTAACTGTTCTTCTTTTCCTTTCGGCGTTTCCCTTCAGGGCTCGCCACACAATCAGTCGCCTCCATCTAACCCTTTTTTGTGCATCCTCTTCTTTCACACCGGCTACCTTCATGTCCTCTTTCGCTACATCCATAAACCTCCTCTTTGATCTTCCTGTCAGCCTCCTGCATGGCAGTTCAATTCATGTTTTAGCCATTATTGATCAAATTACGGTTTGTGAAAATGTTTTTTTTTTTTAAATAGCTGGGGGGAAAAAATGAAGGCGTCACCATGAATGAAAATGTGAAACAAAATTGTGTCGCAATTTATTTTTTAAGCCTCTTTAAAAGTATCACTGGTTTAAAACTATACTTGTGCAAATTGTGTTGTCTGTAGGCGTGTTAATTCCAACCAGCCCGAGATGTGGCGTGAGTTCAATCACATGGTTTGGCTTAGTGTCTGACTCATGGCAAACAGGAAATCAGGTCGAGTTTGCAGAAAAAGTATTACGCCACTTTGACTCCAGAAAAAAAAAAGACATAAAATTTAAACTGGCTCAGCAACTACAACAACTTTAAAAAAATAAGTAAAACTCACCAAGATTTTTCATTGTGGTTGAGTAAATTATTTTTACTCAATTATAGCGAAAACAGAATATCGTGGCTTGTCTTATTGTACTTCCTTCTATTGTATACAGTCTGTAACTTATTTGGATACATGTTGCTTCCCTTTTATAATTAAATACATCAGGAGTCATCAATGTGACCTGATGATTAGCCTTTGGACATGTTCTAAAGATATCTTACAGTGATGAGATATTGTGATTGTCTCGGAATGTGGATAGAGGCGATCATTTGAGAACCTACGCACTAGCAGAGATTTATCAAAAATACAAAGCTGCATAATGTATTTGTTTTATAATTCGGCGGCCCAGTGATTAGCACTTCAACCTCACAGTGCAGAGGTCGTGGGTTTGATCCTGGCTCCGGCCTACCTGTGTGGGTTTGCATGTTCTCCCCGGGCCTGCATGGATTTTCTCCGGGTACTCCGGTTGAGATATGCTCCAGCACCCCCCGCGACCCTCGTGAGGATAAAAGTGGTTCGAAAAATGAATGAATGAATGAATGTTTCATAATTACTATAAAGAATCATTCATATGATCAGTGTTTTCACATTACTGAATATCCACCCATCATCTGTCATTCATCATTAACAATAACATATAATAATGCCATTATTAAAGTTCATTTCAGCGTGATTGTTTCCGAAACATGTGATGGCTCTTCGCATTCACCAGTAATCAAGAAGGAGCTCTCGGTTTGAAAGTTGGTTAACCGTGCAACACGTTATGGGGTTTTATTTTGAAAGGGTAAACCGGAAGTACTCAACTATTTTATCGACGCCTCTTTCTCGCAAAAGGGCGAAGCATCTATAAGTTTCCTTTTCCCTTACAGTTTTAAACGTCGACTCGGCTGCATTGTCATTATGACGACGTGAATTGTTTCTACTTGGCGTACAGAAGTCAGCAATAATAGCGTTTCAGTAATGGCTGGACTACAATCTTAGGAGCCAAACTTTGAAACTTTTGTACCTGGAATTTCTCCCACACAGATTTGGCCTCCACATTTGGAAAACAACAGTACTATGGCATACTGCGCCTACAATCCTATTTTGGCATTTGTTTGCTGCGTTTGCATCATCGGCGTGGCCAAGAGTTATGTGTCCATACCTCTGAAAATCTACCCGGGGAAGTACAACGTGTCCTCGGCGATGCGTTTGTCTGTCACTCGCCTCGTCGCGCTCGCTGCTGATGGGAAGGGTCTCTCTCTGGCTTCCGACCCCAGCGGTCAAGTCAACTTTATGGACATGGTGGGCAACCTGCAAGGGGACTCCGGCAGAGGCTACTACATGGAAATGATGATTGGCAGTCCCGGACAACAGGTGATGTCGTTTAAACTGTTCCTGTATTTGATCTCTAAAATAAATACTCAACACGTACGTTGATGGCATTATATAGCTTGTTTCTGTTACCAGGAAGCAGTTGGTAGGAGAGATACCGTATTGCTGTGTTTAAAAAAAGTACCCCTGCACCTGCACAAAACGCAAACGTTAATAATTTGTTTTAGTGTCCGTTGTACACAATCCCTAAAGCATAGGTGTCAAACTCAGGTCCTGGATGGCCGCTGTCCTGTTTTCCAAGTCTCTCTGTTTCAACACACCTGATTGAAATGATCAGATCGTCAGCAAGCCTGACATTGAACCTGTTCATTTGAATCAGGTGTGTTGCAACACGGAGACTTGGGAAAACATGTAGGACAGCGGCCCTCCAGGACCTGATAGACTCCAGGGGGATTAGTTGAAGGAGGACACTTACAGTTTAACTTTCTAAACTATTTTGTGACATCAGTCCAGGAACTTTTCTGAGATACCTCATAATTATTACACTCTTGACTAATGAATATATAATACAGTACAGGACTAATCAGTGTAGACTCTGCAATCAAAATTATATTCTGAAATCCCAAATCCCAAACTGTCGACATTACATTATACTGTACTGTCACATGATGGGGCACAACTAATGCCTCTCGAACTTGTTTCTTACCTTGGTGGAACCAGTTTTCTTTGTTCCATCACGTACTTCACATACCTGCTCTGAGAAAATGAGGAAGTTGCATTCGTAGTGTCTATGAAAATGAACATAAATGGAGAACTTCATGATGGAGACAGCCATGATGCTTTATATTTAAGTGGAAAAAATTGGTTTGATTTGGTGGGATTACAATTGTATTCAGTTATAGCACGGCTCAGTTCGAGAAGGTATTATACAGTGAGCTTCTTGTCATCATTATACAATATGAATGAACTTATCAGTAGGTTACTGTGTAAGTGGCATTTCTTTCAAAGATATTTCTCTCCAATGGACAATTCGATATGTACTTCAATATACAGTATTTTGAAGTGGAATGATTCGATATGGGTCGATTCGATTCACTGGCAAATGGGCTGATTCAAATACGGCAGGGTATTATTTATTACACCCCCGGTGTTTACATTTCATACTTGTGTTGTTATGGGTAATTTGAACTGAAAGCGGGTTAGATTAGACCAATTACAGCCTTATGAGAAATGAATAAAATCTTTTTCTGCATGAAAATTAATTAAACATCGCCAAGTGCATTGCAAAGCAACAGGTGGTGCGGCGCGGCTAACTATTATAGCACTGCTGGAGTTTGAGGACAATCATTTCCGGAAAAGGAGAAGTTACAACCATGGCAAATGAAGAAAAGGAGTCATACAGATGTGTGGACCCATAGTCAAGTGACACACTTGAGTATTAAATTGCCAAAACAAAAACTACAACCAAAAAAATGAAAATAAAAAAATCAGGAAACCCCGCCAGCAACAGGGATGAAATGGTATTTTTAGTCATCGCTTATGACACGTTGTACTGGCTAGCCAGCGGTGTTTGTCGCAGTTCTTTTGAAAAGTAACTTACTTTGCTCATGACTTGATATTAAAACCAACTTCCTTACTTGTTACTTCATTCGTCACCTGCAAACACTGACTCAATTTTTTTAATGGTATATGCCGTGATACTTCATTGGATGCTAACAGTATATTTAGCCTTCATCTTCAACATTGCGGGGGAGCTGATTATTGGTCAACGATTGCCAGTCTCAGAAGTAACGTGTTGCTCCGATACTCCACCTTGCAAATAACATAACTTGTGAATGCATTACCGGCATCACTGGTTACCAGGACAGTAATGTGTACATGCTATAACCTTAGCCACTTTCTCCTCTTAGCTTTTATGCCTGTGGCATACGTTTCCAGTATGTTACATGTCGTTCCGGTTTCACATTGAGCACTTGATGCTCGGCGCAATACAAATCTGCATGTGCGGGTACCATGTGATGCGCTGAGAGGACAGCTGTGTTGTTGAACTACAGAGCACTCATACACACTGCAGATATTGTTTTATAATACAACACAGGACCATATTGTGTTATTGTTCCTAGAACCAATAGGTTGGTACACTGTGGCGTTTGCCGAGTTCCTGCTGCAGCTCGGGCTTCGCAGCCCGGAGGAGTGTAGTAGACTCAACCCCGCTCACATGCGCTCACATGATGTTCGCCTGTGAGAACCACTGTTTCTTAGCAGGCAGCTGACCGGGATTACGAGGCTCCCAAGAGTACTGCGCTGTGATGTACTTTCACTGAGTAGCCACTCAGTCGTATTGGTTTAGCACTCTCGTTTTCATTTTGATTTCACACAAATGTGCTCGTGTGTGACCTACTGTACTTCAAGTGCAGAGCAAGATTATATTAATGTTTCAGGCTGACTAAGTGATCCCAGGCTAATGTGGACTATTAAAAATAGTTCACGCATTAGAGCAGGACAATTCAACTGGAGGTTCGGGGGCCAGATCAGGCCCGCCAAGCACGTTGGTCCGGCCCGTGGAAGATTGCCAAAAAGAACAAAACACAGACGTTCACCACATGTACACATCCTCTCCCGAGTAGGTTGGAGGCGCTGTGGCGTTGTGCAGTGCTATGCCTCTTTACCGAGAGTTTCAAATTGGAACCCCGTGGCCAACTGCGGCCCCACAGGATATTTTGCGGCCCACTTGACATTGAAATTTAACTCAATCAACGCCAGCCATTTGTAGCACAGCAAATTCCCGGAGTTTCCGACATTTTAGAGGAGTTTGAGCTATCTTTGAGGGCCCACAAAATATTGTATTTGATGGTTATATAGATAAGAAACCTAACAAAAGAAATATTATTTATAATAAATAAAATAATGTTTTTTTAGGTTTTTTTTTCTTGTGTACCATTTGTCATTCTTTAGTAATCTGCAATAAAGTATGTGTAAGCTTGGTGACAGATTCCCCTCGGTCTTCGCAATTGTCGTTGACATGATCATCTCATGTTTTATCTGTGTACAAAAATTACAATTTGCCACAAGAGGAAAAGTGCAAATTTTACGAAGGATCGCTCAGCAGTCATCACATCAGTGTTTGTGTGATTTCACAATATTGGGTTCAACTTGAAGCGTTATTAACATGAAATGATGATGTGATCACACTGCTGCAGTGTTGAAAACGAACCACTAATTGCCGCATCTGTTAGCATGTGGCAGAGACATGCGGCGAGGTGTCGGCTGGAGAGTTTTGCATCTGCTAATTGCTCAAAACAGGTGTCAGATGCACACTGTCGCCACAGACGCCACCAATTAGAGAGTGAGAGATCAACTGCGTGTGACCACAGGCTGCTTCAACATCACAGTGGGGGGGGTATTTGCCTGAGGCGCAGTAGCCAAACTGAGGGAGGAAAGTGTGACTGGAGAAAAATTGACACATTACGGTAATGCCCAATTTATTAACCTTTCTCCCTTCCCTCTTCACGTCAAGCTTTGCATGTTTTTCAATCTGGCTTGTTTGGCCAGTTAGAGTCCATGACAGCGATGCCATCCAAAAATCACAGTTGGTATTTTATGTGGCACAGTCACAGCATGTGGAGGAAGTGATAAGCAAGACATTGATGATAGGAGCCTACTTAAACAGGGCTCTGTTTCCAATGCCCTGGATATTGTGTGAAAACTGGAAGGAGTATAAATAAACTAGGTAAGATTTTTTTTTTAAAGGACCATAAATGCTTTTTTTGTTTTTTCGCCCTAGCATGAGATCACTGAGGTGTCTCTGCAGAGAGCGCTTTGTGTTTGAAGCCGCCCGCATGTGGCTATGAGGTATTCGGTTCATGATGTCAAGGTAAAGGGACACTTGCACAAGGGTGTTAATGTAGCCGCCATTTAGCGGTGAAGATTAAAGACGCCACCGGCAAATGATTTCCTGCTCATTAATTTGTTACCTGGAATATTATCTCGACTGCAGTTAGTGTTAGCCGATTACAACTTGGTGACACATACCGGGAGGGCTGGACAGGTCACGCTCTCATGCGGGAGAGCCTGCAGGCTGTTATGGTTGACTCAAAGATAACATTGTAGATTAATTCTGACGAGCAACGTGATCATTGTTCCACTTGGCAAAGCTTGATCGCACATTGTCAATAGTTGGCCTGACGCGAGAATCTTCAGAGAGAAATATTTGATCTGTGCAAATTGGGGTGGGGCAAGGTTGTAGCCGAAAGGCAATGTTTGTTAAAGCCGCTCCGACTTGGTTTCTTTCAGCTCAACATCCTGGTGGACACCGGCAGCAGTAACTTTGCAGTGGCTGCGGCTTCACACCCATTTATTACTCGCTACTTCAACACCGCTCTGTGAGTAGCTGAATCATGTTTGAAAACGTTGACTGAGGCATTAAGACGTTTGAATAAGAGTGAACGAATGAAGTCATTTTGACGCCCGATGACTTAATACGTCAGGAATCCCGTTCCTAATTTTGTTGTGGTGTCAACTGCACTTTGACCCACAAATGCACACATTAACAGTGTTTCTAGTCTCCCCTTGTAGTGACATTTACAGAAAAGGAACGAGTACCGCAACGTCTGTTTTAATTTGGCTCCTGTCTGTGTGTAGCTCCAGTTCCTTCAGTTCAGATGGCCGAAGCGTAGCAGTCAGGTACACTCAGGGAAACTGGATGGGTGAACTTGGCGTTGACCTTATCTCCCTCCCCAATGGCCCAAATGGTACCATCAGCGTCAACATTGCGGCCATCTTGTCATCTGAAGGCTTCTTCTTACGTGGGATTAACTGGCAGGGCATCCTTGGACTTGCCTATCCCATGTTGGCTCGGGTAAGTCAAATAATTTTTTGATTTTACTCTAAATTGTACTTTTTAATGTACATCCAGCACATCCGATCCTGATGACATTCAGGCCAGCGACACGTTATAGAAAGTTGGGAAAAGGATTGAGTCCCCTTTACCAATGCAATTTGAAATAGATGTGATCTGGTCATGTGTTTCTAATCATGATTGGCAAAGCCCAGCAGCGTAAATACTGTGAGGAGAACATGAAACACATAGGAAGAAGCGCGAGTATGCTTGGTGGCTGTGGGAAGGAGTCCGATTTCATTTTAAGTGACTGAATAAATCCGATGTTAGCGGGGCAAGAATTGCTAAAGCATGAATCGGTGCACAGAAACCTCTGTGGTGAAACGATAGACATGTAAGGACATGATCATTATTCTGAGTAATCATATAAAAAGACATCAAATAAATTAGACATGCAAAAATGTACAAATGAAATTGAAGAAATTTGAATGGATTACTTTTGCTGTCATCAATTTAGCGATGTAATGGAGGATTCTTAATTTCCTTCCCATATCACTTGCCTTGTATCCACCTCTAATGGGGAATGGATGTCAAATTCGGCTGTAAATTTCCCCAGTGTGGGACGAATAAAGGATATCTTATGTCTTAAATAACCATAGACCATCGTTTTGAATGTCATTTCAATGTGTGGGAAACTTCCCGATTCAGTCAAGGAAAATGGAATCGGATCACAAAAGCTAAACGTACCTTGACCAGCACTAATGAGTGAATGTGTTTGCTTTTTGTTTGGTCTCAATCAGCCAGATTCATCCGTGGAACCCTTCTTCAATTCTCTCGTGAGACAGCTTGGTCTTCCCGATGTCTTCTCCCTGCAGATGTGTGGGACTGGAATGTCGGCGAGCAGCGTCGTCGACCCTCCGGGTGGTAGCCTTGTGAGTAGTCAGCAGGCAGAGGAATTTGAGTTAGTCAAATTAATAAGGAAAAAAATTACAGGGATGGAATGTAAAGTCCAACGTATTTTTAGCAGTCTATTCTTCATAGTTGTGCACCTTCCGTAATTTTACCAGTGCGTTATCAATTGATATTTTCTGCATCCAATCATGAGCTAAGATGTTGAAATCATGCGAAGTAAATGGGTGTTGCCGTGACAATGATGCAATGTTTCATGTTTGGCTTTGTGCGTGTGTGTTTTAGATTATGGGTGGGGCTGAACCAACTCTGTATCGGGGGTCAATCTGGTACACCCCTATCGTTGAGGAATGGTACTACCAAGTAGAGGTGTTAAAGCTGGAGGTCGGTGAGCAGAACCTGGACCTCGACTGCAGCGAGGTGACTTTTGGATTTCGTCAAATCGTCGACATTGTGCATGCGCAATAACTTCAGGATGAATGCCTGCCTTTTATGCGAAATCAACCCAAAGCACATGTCCATATCAGCAAAGAAATTGGCTCACCAGAGAAAATGAAACATTTTGGAATGCCCCCAGACAGCGCTCAGCCCAAAGTCACTCGGGGATACGTGTGGGCTCGCTGAAGAGGGTTGCGCAAGAGTCGTCCTCGCAATTGAATGGATTTGAAATGCTTTCGCTAGGAACAGTGAGCAAGTGTTTTAGTCATTTGCCATTTGTGCACTGTTTATTTTTTAAACAGGAGAACAGTGTGGTGCTTTAACCAGAGGGTCTCTGCATTTTGTACATACTGGCGCCAGGCTTCTGGAAATCCTTGTTTCTCAGCTCAAGAAAGAACTTGAATCCCCCCCCCCCCCCCACACACACACAAAAAAAAACCTGACGGTCTTAGGAGTGTGTTGAACTGACAAGCCACACTTCTCTGTCTCGCCTTTTTCTTTTCAGTATAACATGGATAAAGCTATAGTCGACAGCGGGACGACACTGCTGCGACTTCCCGTCAACGTCTTCAATGCGGTGGTGGACGCCATCACACGCAGCTCTATGGTACGCCCGTCGCTCGCAACGGGCAATGATGAAACGCGCTGGCAGTGCAAAGAGATTTCGGGGAGGGTGTCACTGTTGCTGTTCAGAGATGCGGGTTCTTTGGCAGAACTGAAAATGTATTCTGCAGAATATGCTGGAGAGGGTGATACTACAATTATACCTTTGACTTATTTTCCAGTGCCGACAGACATTAGCTTCCGTACATGCATCAATACCAGTTGTTGTGGTGCCACCCGGACATCTTTTTTTTCTTTCATTCATTCAGATCCAGGAGTTTTCATCAGGATTCTGGGACGGGACCAAGTTGGCTTGCTGGATGAGGGGAGAAACCCCGTGGAGATTTTTCCCCAAACTGTCCATCTATCTAAGGGACACAAACACCAGCAAGTCCTTCCGCATCACCATCCTGCCTCAGGTACCGAAATGCAAAAACCCAGTAAATCATCATCGCTTTTTTTTTTTTTTTTGATTTTTTGTGTGTGTGTGTGTGTGTGTGTGTGTGTGTGTGGTAAAGTTATACATCCAGCCAATCACAGATTTGGATGGCACACTAGACTGCTACCGCTTCGGCGTGTCTTCATCCACCAACGGTCTTGTGATTGGAGCGACTGTTATGGAGGGTTTCTATGTGGTGTTTGATCGGGCCCAGCGTCGACTGGGCTTTGCACTCAGCAACTGTGCAGGTGAGCAAGTATAGATCGATAACACACGGAATGCTTAAAAATTAGGCATGGGTCCACTGATTTGTGATGTTTCTCCGCAGTAAACGGCGGGGTGGCTCTGTCCGAAATCGACGGTCCCTTCTCGTCAGCCGACGTGGCGTCGGACTGCTCCGGCCGAGCGCTGAAGGAGCCTCTTCTTTGGGTGATCTCCTACACCCTCATGGCCGTGTGCGCCATCATCCTCATCATCCTGCTGCTGCTGCTGGTCTTGCCTTGCCGACGGCGGGACTACTCTGGGGAGATTAACGACCAGTCCTCGCTGGTGCGGCACCGCATCAAGTGACTGAGAGGGACGGCGCAGGTGATGGGTGCGCACGAGCGGGGCGCGAGCGAGCAAAGTGCTATCCCGGAGGTGGAAAAAGGGGTGAGGCCGCACAAGAATGTTGACCAAGAAGCATCCACCTGCTCCGAGAAGGACAATCCTTCTGATAAACTCTCAAAAGACGCTGTCAGTGGTGCACAATGAACTTGGGGTTTTTATTGTCGTTCTCGATTGTTCACCAATTGATTAGAGAAATGCTATCGTGGTCAGAGTGCGTTTTGAGGTTCATCTTGAAATTTCACCCTAAAGCCCCACTATTCCTGACATTTTGAGTGTGATGTATCTTACAAATGTCATTTGGTAAACAAAAGCAAACATTGTTTGGTACATGTTTGTTTAAAAGTGCCTTTTCGCTCAGATCAGTGATGGGATGTTTTACCCTGCCGTCCTTTTAAATTCACTTCCAGATGATGGTGAAATTAGCGTCGGGGAAAAAGCTGCTCGGACACTTGATGACATTTCTGTAATATTGGAGGCAAAATGTCATGTTTACATTGCTTGTAGTGCCTTCAGAAAACTCTTACTCCGTGTTTGTGCGTTTTAATACAAGTTGACCATGCTTGCATTGCTTGTTTACACAGACCCCCCCAAAGTCCGCAATCAAAAGGGTTCACGTAGTGTTCTGGCAAACGTGTCGGGACTGTGCCAAAGTATTTTCCTTTTTTTTTTTAATGAGCTGATGCACCACTCCGGCTGTCCAGCCTGCACACTTGACATTTTGTTACAACAGTCGTTCAAGAAAGAGTTAGGCAAGAGCTCCTGCCTCGACATTCTGACCAGGAAGGCACAAAAAGTGTCACCTTCCTGCTCAGATGACCATTTATGGTTTTGCACTCGTGAAGCTCAAACTGACATCGAGTTCTATGATCAATGCAGTGCCGGTGAGTTAATGTCATTTTACTAACTGTGTTCAACTTTATATTGAAATTGATCTGAATGTGAGTTTAATTTTAGTTTCAAAGTTTGGCACATGCTGCACATTTGTAAACAGAGCAATATTGCTTTGTAATAAGTGACTCAAGCACGCGTACAATCAAGGCTGCAGGACCTGAATCAGGAGTTTCAGCTTCTTTTAAAACCTAAATGTGGAAATATTCCATCGAGTGGAAATGATGGCGATTGCAAGCAACTGATTCGTGAGGAAAGCCAAAGCCACTACTGATTCTTGAAGAAATATTTAAATTGTTCAGTGTGTTTGTTGTTACTAAAATTGCTGCAAATAAATAACTTCTGGTAACATTGAAGGTTTGATTATAACTTCACTGTTTGGGATAAATTAATCATCCTTAATCACGTGAAGACTGGCTGCCTGTGATTGATCAAATGTTGTGGCGTGAGCTCCAAGCAATGAGCATTTATATTTTTCTAATGTTCTAAATTTGGCAAACCATCTATTCATGTCTAAAGTTTTTAGAAAACGGCTTGATCAGATTTAGATTATGGCTGTGCCCGCAATACTGAATCGTCATCTTGGGAAAATAGAGCAAACCATCAACTTCATTAATAATTCCATATTATACGTATAAGTACAAAAAATGACGAATTATGGAAATAACAATGTATTTTAGAAATGTTGTTAAAAACATTTAAACCCACCGTGATCGTCTTTGCCCAGTGGCCATGTCGTCAGTCAACTTGATTTTTCTGAAAATACAAAGAGTTAATGTGATCATGAAAATTTGCCATCATCAAAACATAATAAGATGAAGTTGATTATCTGTTGGAATAATCAATCACGATGGCGCTTTTTTATCTACTTAGTTACCTTCATCTGATGGTATATCCAGTCCAAAAAATAGGTGACGTTGTTATAAACACCTGGTTTGTTCAGGTCGATACAACTTTCTGGCCAAATGTTTTCCCCAACGAGCCACCATAGGCCATGTCTCTGCCAAACCAGAGGTCCGCCGCTGTCGGTCTGAACCCCCCCAGCCCCCCCAAAAAAATGGTCAAAATCCACATGATCAGACGATTATAAATCATTAATGAGTTGTGTTCATTCATTGAGTTCTTCTGTATTTCTTGTAATGAGATGTTATTTTTCAGAATTTCTGATGCCTCCGTTAAGCCAGTTAGTCCAGAATGCTGCAGAGGGAGCACGTAACTCCTGCTCTGGCATGCCCTCACATTTTCGAGATCTTTTTAAGATTCTATTTGTTTTCAAATCTTGAGGTCTCCCCACCTTACCTCACTGAACTCCTTCGCCCCTACGCACTGTGACATTTTCAGTTACACACAACTTCTACTTCAAACTGAACTCATGCAGCTATTAGTAATCATGTATTCATTTTGTTACAAGCGTCACATTTCCACCATCCGTACCTGGATAGTGCCCGCCTACAGCACAGACAAAATGACATTGTCCTCACCTCTTCTGTCAGCCGTGTAAATGAATTTGGAACAGTATTCTGGGTTGTGGTTTAACCCAAGGAGTTTCATAAGCTTTGTTGCCTGGTGTTTACTGTTTTGCCACAAACATGACAAACCGCATCTTGGCTGCGCATGGAGCTGAAATAGCTCCACACATGACTCTGTTTACTTCGCCTTTGTGTCTACGTCTGAAACTGAGTGACTGATTTACTGTGCAGACAAGACGAGAGCACAATTGCTTGCTTACTTTCCACAGTATACTATATACATTACCAAATCAAATGCCTGAAGTATCTAAAGTATTCATATTTTGATTTAAATTTTAGATTGTAAAGATATGGTATCGGAGATAAATCAGTATTGATCTGCACATCACTACCATTGAGTTAAAAGGACCACCAGCATGTGACTATTGACTATTATCAATTGGAACCACATATGTCGCAGCCCTCACTTTGCATGTGTCCGATCCAGTCTGCGCCCCTTTGGAACACAGCATTTCCTTCGATATCAGTCCTTTGTAAGCCGTGGAGCTGTTGCATCCCGCAACATCCACGAGGGAAACCTGAGCCTCAACCAGGTATGGAGAGTCTGGGGCACAACAGATAAGCAAATGTGTCAACTTCACTGACCATTCTGAGCTTTGCAATTCAAGAGTGGGACTCAACAAGTTCTGTCTCATCGACGCATGGACACAACCCAACCCCACCCCCACACACAAAAAAATAAAATAAAAAACGAGAGATGCCAACCAGAATCCATAAGTAGATGTTAACGATTGCGTCATTTACTCTTTATTTTGAATGGGGACATATATTGAATCTTTGAAATCCTGACTAAAATACATAGGATTTTAACAAAAAAAACAAAACCTGCTTGTGCAATTCCTCACCTCCATTGACTGAAACAGCATATCCTGTTGTCCAGACATTTAGTGGGGCCGAGATGTTTAGCCCAACATTTGGGAGGCACACGGGACCAACGTTACTGGAGGCTATCAAGGCAAATCCACACACAAAACAAAAAAAAAACATTTAGCAAATTCAGCTATTTGAATGAAGTACAAGTTTTAATTCCGAGTAGTCTGTTATTTGTACAAATGCTTGTGTATGGATAGAATGAGGCACGCTGGTGTTTGTTGATTATTCAACTGAGAATTAATACTTCCAGTTTACTTCCACTTGATTATCATTTACCCTTTCTAATTCAGTGTGGTTGATCAAGGATACGTTCGTATCATTTATCCAGTGTAGATATTGACACCAGTGTTTGTTTTTTTGTACTGTGCTTTGCCATATGCAGATGGTATAGAAGAAACTGAGAGGCGCTTTGCTTTTTCATACCTGTGAAGTCCAGAGGTTTGCTGAGCCTCATCAGAGCAATGTCATTCCTGTAAGTTACTCTGTCGAAACGTTCATGAGCAACGACGTGGCTCACAGCGTGAGCGGGGTTGAAGTGAATGCCCAAAGGTTCCACCAGCCCCGCATACACTGACCAGTCTCCAGGATTGGATGTCCTGCAGAGGAAACACAAAATTGAAGGATACAATGGTCGGCGACGACTACAAGCCTGCGAGGACTCACATGAGGGCACAATGGGCTGCTGTGACAATCCAGTTGGGGGAAATGATAGCACCTCCACACCGGTGGGAGCCCGCAAGCTGGAGGCTCACCTGCCATGGCCACGCGCCGAGGGAGGCCCGGTGGCCCCGAGAAGCCCTACTGGAGTTTACTCCTCCTGTACAATCTGAAGAGAGGAATTAAGGAGCAGATGAGAAACAACTGTGCACTCGTTGAAATAACAGCGTACAACATTAAACTGTGCAGATTTGAAATATTTTCCATACATTAAATTTCTGTTCTGCTATGTATAGTTTGAGGCTCACAACATATGATCAACAACAACATTAGAAGGACGAGTAGCCTTACCTGTACATCGCAGTGTCACCACAGTGTTGTTTGGGCAGTAATTGCTGCAGAAGGTCAAGAAAAGAAAAGTTGAAATGCAGTGAGTTGTCATGTTTTTAAATGGAGCATTCGTACAACCTGAGAGCGAGCTGTTGCACGACAGGTACATGAGGGTTTAGGTTGGATTTCACCATCAGGAACGTGTCATCAGGGCTTGCCTCATGTAGGCCAGAGGTAGCACTTGTGCTCCTGTCAAAGGACATGAGAGGAAACACAACGTGATGGAAATGCATCCTTGGAGAGCGAAACAAACAACACACTCCACGTCTTCTTACCCGCTGTATCCGATGTCCCGGCAGCTTGCTTGGCCCAGCTGGGCTGTCCAGCCGTGAGAACAAACGGTCCTCCATTGTTTGGTCTGAGTTGAGAAGATCTGAAGCAGGAAACTGGTACCATGAAGCCTTACTGACCACAGAACGAGGGGAAAAAAGCGGTTTGGAATACGAAATATTGGAATGAAAATAGGATTTTAGAAATAGTCTCTCATTTTCTCAAGTTCTTTAGCGAATAACAAACATTTTGGACCCATTCATTAAAAAATATATACATAAAGCGAAAACCCTTGCAAGCATGAGGAGAACATGCAAAACGCCACAAAGGAAGGCAGGAGCTGAAATTTTGAACCCTGAACGTGCTCACCACTCATCCACCCTCGTTTAACCTTTGATTAATTTCAAACAAAGTTATTTACCACAATGAGCTTCATCCTGCCCCGCTGGACAGTCCACCACTCCATCACACCATTGGGACTCCCACACACAGCCTGTATTACCACCGCATGGTGTTCCATGCACGCAGGTGGAGGAATCTGCCAAAAAAGCACAGAGAAGGGACTTCATCGGATGAGTGTTTAGTCCACTGAGGAGATATACTGTGCTTACAGTAATAGGCCAAGAGGATGCCCGCCAGCAGCAAGAGGAGCAGCAAGCAGATCACAGCAACCGCACTACACTTAACACACCTCTGTTTGAGATCTGTCACAAAGCAAACAGAGAACGATTATTCTAAAGCCACAACTGATTTAGAATTTTCCATACAGAGTGACCAGACAAGAGAGGCCGTCGCATAAAGGATTAGGAGCACATATGAAAGGAGTTGGTGTGCAATATTTGTTCCCCCTTTAAAATGTGTGTGCGTGTGTGTAAGTAGAGGTATTGTATTTGAAATGCACGATATGCAGATAGACCTTCATTGAAATTCTTGATAAATTTTATTTTTTATTTTTTCTACTTTGAGTTTACATTTACATTTTCTAAATCTTACTTTTGATATCTTTAACGAGCCAGTATGTTATTTCTGGAAAGGATCAAAACTACCCGTTAACATCTGAAGTTTGCCTTTTCACCGAACAAGTTTGGGTTTAATTTCAAAAGCATGTATTTATTTGTGAACCATAAAGTGCAATGGGCGGCCCAGTAGTCCAGTGGTTAGCATGTCGGCTTCACAGTGCAGAGGTACCGGGTTCGAATCCAGCTCCGGCCTCCCTGTGTGGAGTTTGCATGTTCTCCCCGGGCCTGCGTGGGTTTTCTCCGGGTGCTCCGGTTTCCTCCCACATTCCAAAAACATGCGTGGCAGGCTGATTGAACACTCTAAATTGTCACTAGGTGTGAGTGTGAGTGCGAATGGTTGTTCGTCTCTGTGTGCCCTGCGATTGGGTGGCAACCGATTCAGGGTGTCCCCCGCCTACTGCCCGAAGACAGCTGGAATAGGCTCCAGCACCCCCGCGACCCTAGTGAGGATCAATCGGCTCGGAAGATGAATGAATGAATGAATGAATATAAATTGCAATATGAATGAATTTAAACATTGCAATAGCACATCATGCCAATTTGTGGATTCAATTGTCTGTCAAAAGAAGTGATTCTAAACGTGTACCACTTGGAAGTAGCTAATCATTTTTTATGTGGTACATGGTTTGAACATTTGGGAGAATCACTATCGAGCAGTGACTGCCAGCAACAAAAAATATTTGCTTCAAATAAAGTAACTTGTTCTATCCATACCACTGCAGTGCAGTGACCGGCAGAAAAATTCACCACTCCTTCTCAAAGATGGCAGAAGGTGAAATAAACTTGTTTACATTCACATAAGTCGGGGCTTCCTATGAGTAGGCAATTCATTAAGTAGAGATCATCATTATTTCAGTTTTGACATTTGTTGAGAATGCAAAGTACCTTTTCGTTGCGGAGACGTGACGGTGATTTCAGGCAGGGACCTTGGGGCCAAATGGTGAACATACTGAGGCTTGACTTCTGACCGGCAAGACTGACGCATCCTGTCAATGGCCACCCACTGAAGCAGTTTAGAGTCAAACTTTAGACATGTGGGTCCTTCATCAATTTGGTCAATATGAGCTTCATCGCTCTTTATCCAGGAGTATTTTTTTTTAGGATGGGCAATATATTAGGATGCTTGGTAGAGATAAGAGTGCACAGAGGTTTGTATGCCAATTCTGAAGCAGGTCGTGGAAAAGAATGACCAACTTATGATGATTCAGTATCAGAAAAGAACTATGAGGCGATAGATTTAACAGACCACAGGCTAGTACAGTGTTTCCTTTGAAGAGACACTCACATCATCCACTACAGAAATTAATTTTGGAGCGGTCGCGCAGGAATTGCCCCTCCACCTTCAAATATCTTTTACTCATCTCGAACGAAATAGGGTTAGCCCAGGGGTGGGCCACATATATTCTTTAATCAAGCCTCCCTTGGCAATTACATTATCCTGTAATATACTGTATGTAGCATTAATTTTGCTTTCTTTTTGCCCCCAGATTGGTTTAGTATGTAGTAATTTGTATTTATATTAATTTATCACGAAATAATGTCAATTGATTTTCTGTAAATATAAGATACAGCATTTCACATACATTTCATGTTAGAAATTTGTTCATTAGTCATAATCAAATTAATTGTAAAAAATACTTTATCATTTCATTAAACAAAACATATCCATGTTAGAAAAAAGTAACCTCATCTGTGACTGACACGGCCCAAATGATGGATTCAAAGACTAAAGGTTTTATTTGTACCACAGAATTGATGCACAATATGAAAGGAATGAAAAGGAATGAAACGGCAGACATATGACCAAAGAGGACAAAAAATATATCTTACACACATTTCTGAGTACTAGTGGCTTAAAAAGTATTTACCTGATATAAGTACATGTAAGTCACAACTTAAATAACATTGCAAGACTTACCGAATTGGTGCTCATTTCTATTTTCCTTAATTTGTCGGTCCTCAAGATTATTTTTCGATCAGGGTGTCATAAATGTCCAAAATTCCAATCTGTATACAACCAACCATAGCCATCCAATGCAAGGATGATATAAGGACTATTTTTGACAAGCGTCTGCTTCTTAACAAAAAAAAAACTCACACTTGCGCTGTGTCACCAGAGTGATCGAATGAATGATGGAGAGGCAATGTGGACACACCTCGTTTTCTTTCTGACATCCTCTGAAGTTTTCCACCTCAGCCCACAACAAGCACAACAAGCTTTGTTCACTTGTCTAAACACACGGGGCCACGCTTGAGTGCACAGTGCAAACACTCCAAATATCAAGTGTGTATTTTTTTTTACAGCTTTGTTTTATGTTTTATATCAGCCATAGTTTTCATTTTTAATGTAAAAATGAACATACGGATAATATAACCTCCTGTTCTGGTGTGACATCTACACCCAGGCCTGCCAGCCTGGGAAGAGCCTGCTGAGGTTTTTGTGGTCCATGGCCTGTTGGATGAGCAGATTGACCTGGCCGCCCACGGAGAGCACCGTCCCCCCTTCCACGCCCTTCAACTTCTCTTGCAGTCGCAGCAGCACTCGCTCTGCCACCTTGTTGAAGTTCTGGCTGTCACTGCGCCGGGAAGCACAGCAAGTGAAAAAAGAACAGCTTGAAAGGAGACAATGGCCAGCAATCATCTGTTTTCTGCAAATATTATTTAGACATAGCGAAGATACGTACACTGAACAGAGACTATTTATACGATTAAAGAAAAGTGTTATCAACATTTGCCAATGAAGCGCTTTTATTGCACAGGTGTGCCTTAGGCTGCCGACAATGAGGTAAATGAGCTACCTGTGTTTATTGTGGTTGTCCAAGTCGTCACCTCCCATGGTTGAACTGAGTGTGGCGTTGAGCTCCTGTTGCTCGTCGTGCTGCAGGTTGAAGGCTTTTAGGGGGTTCATGGTCCAGTCAAACAAGGGGTCGTAGAGCAGCACCTATGAGACAAAACACGTGGGGACACGCAGCCGCGGTGTTTACAGGACTCGGGTTTAACTAAAAGAGACACTGGGCGCATTTATTTCCAAGACAAAAATCAACCAGCTGAGTGCGAAAGAGTTTTTGTGGTACCTCCACGATGGTCAGCAAAGCTTCTTGATAGCTTCTCATCACCCCCATGGTCTTCTCACAACATCTGAACAGGAACAAAATGACATTTAACGCCTACATATAGCTAAATCCAGAGTGAAACTCTTGTTATGGATGTATTTCATTTGGGGTTTTCATTAGCTCTAAGGTATCATCATCAAAATTACACCCTCACCAAAAAACATCATACATCTTCTCAATCTCGTTATAGTGAACCTACATGATATACAAGTTTCACTTTTAGAATGAAACTGAAATCAATTTAAGGTATTCTAATTTTTTGAGAATCGACAGCAACTGTTCATAGTTACCACTCACTGCTATTTGACTCCTAATGCCTCGTGTAAATATGTACATGGGTATTTAATTATTCTTGTGTGCGGCAGCTATGCTATTCTGCTCCAGGGGTGCCCAAGTACGCTTCACAAGAGCACCAATCATCAAGCCTGTTTCAGATGTCTCCTTCCTCTTACACATCCGATTCAAAAGTGTCGTGATCAGACTTCTCAGAGCTTGCTGATATGCTGAATGAAACCTTCGAGAACAATGACCAACAGTCACATATGACACTCCAATCACAGTCAATTCTCGCCTCATCCTGACCTCCTGAAAACTCCCTCCACTCCAGTGATGCCCATTCCATCGACAATATCCCTGGAGAGTCTGAAGGGGACGGTCTCGGGGGTGGGCAGAATCTTGCCTTGCTCGAAAGCCACACCTGCACAAAACAATTAAGCTGGACCATGGCAAAAGGTACCGTACCTGTGATCGCAATGAGAGTCACACAAACGCGGTTACCTAAATCAATATGCACCAGCTCAGCAGTCTGCTCATCAATTAAGATGTTCTGAATGTGCCGGTCACCGAGGCCAACGATATAGCCAACTGTTGGTCACAAAACAGTCACTTCA
This sequence comes from Hippocampus zosterae, assembly GCF_025434085.1. Classification (NCBI taxonomy): domain Eukaryota; kingdom Metazoa; phylum Chordata; class Actinopteri; order Syngnathiformes; family Syngnathidae; genus Hippocampus; species Hippocampus zosterae. The sequence goes on along the minus strand of NC_067460.1, from coordinate 20,586,768 downwards.
TTCACCCGCCATTTCAAAACATCTCAGCCTTGGCACTGTCATGATGAAAATGGAGATCTTACGTCCACATGGGTTATTTATCATAAGCTGTTGGCAACTATTCTAAACTGCTGTTTAGATATGATGTGTGGCAGTTAAAGGTCACTTGCTATCCGAGTACCGATAGAGGAAGTGGCCACGCTGCGGGTGTAGGCCAGCCGCTTTTCCATCCACACTGCGGGGTCCACGAAGCGTTCCATGCAGAAATATCTGAACACGGGCTTGAAGTTTTTGCACACCTCGAGGTAAGCTTGGAGCTTCTCGTCAAAGCCATGTTTCTGTGCCTCCTAAAATGACAGAATAACTTTAGTTAGCGACATTGGGACATAATTTCAGTATCTGGACTCTTTGTGACATTTTTGTTTGGTGGTGTGAAAGTCTTGCAAAATATGTGCCAATAAAGGTTGGGAACCACTGCCCGGAGCAATGCCTACGAGGTAGTACCATCATCTTCTTGCGGCAGGCGAGGCTGGATGCATCCTGCGGTCGGTATCGTTTGTGAGCCCCTTTGACGGGATCCGCAAGGTACTCTCCGAGAGGAATCGTACCGGAGCACCATTCCAAGACCCCGCTGCACTGAGAGAACGGCACCACCTTCAAACGAGCATAAAATTATTATTGCCTGTAATGAAAGGAAATACAGGAAGTCCTTCATTTATGACGGATTTCAGTTCCGCTAGTGGTGAATTAGTACTCGAGTCAAGTCGCTAGTGACCTTATATCTTCTGATATTGAGCTTCCTCTTGTGAGTGTCAGTGTTCCGCAGCAGCAACATGGAACACATGGCAAACACCTGCTGCATGACCGCATCTTGCCGCAAGTCGTCTTTACCCTGTTCACAAGGTGAGAAATCGACACGGTTGACACAATTCCAATGATCATGTGTTTCCATCGTTAGAAATGACGCAAAATGCTAACAATTGCACAGGAATGGAAACTTACAAGTGAAAGCTACACTTCTGCAAGTCATTATTCCATTAAGACAGTGTCAAATAGCAAACGATTAGTTTTGACTTTTCTCACTCACACAGATACATACACATTCACACACGCACGCGCACCCTTGATGACATAGGTGCGAAAAGGTATTTCTGATCTGTAAACGTTGTGTTTGCTTACACACAGAAACGCCATCAATTATTAACGGAAGGTAAAACGAGAGACATCATCAATCAAACAGATGAGGACATGGGACTAAACCAGAATAAACATTTCGGAGAAAAGGGGGGAAAAACACTAGTACATATTCGTCGTGACTGGCACCCAACTTTACCAGAACCTCAAAGCCAGATTTGTACATGCGCTTGTAGCGCACACACACTTTGCAAGTAAACATCCACCCACCTTGACCAGTTGCCTTCTGCTCTTGCCATCAGAGCCCACACAGTCTATGATTTTGGGCAGGTTGACTCCTCCAGCCAGGTGATAATGAGGCAGGAAGGAATGGACGGTCACTACATCATCATAGCGACCTGAAGGATCGACCTATTGAAGCAGAGGGTTAAACTATTCCAACAGACTTGACACATTTGGTGTTATGGGTTCTCAGGTCAAATATGGCATAGAGTAGAATCATGGAACTCGAATGGTTATGTGGTTAAAAAAAAACAACTGAAAATTCCAAAGTAAATGTTTTTCTAAATAAAATACTATATCAAGGTAACAACAATATGAGCATAAAAGGAAAAGGTGCTAACGGTACTCAATGGGAATATATTTTTTCACTTGATACTTGTATTGGATTATAAGTTTTACGAAAAGGCTCATTAAGAAGATTTAAATTAAAAACATAAAAATTAATTTCCATTATTGCCTTTGAAGAAAAAAAAACAGTCCAAATCCAAAACATAGGCCCCCTACAATATGTGTTCAATTGTCGCCAAACACCTTGAGCTCAACAGTGGGAATTGCAACTTCATCCAGGTCTTTGACTTGATGTATTGGCTGATCCGCAGGAATGGGAATTGCCTCTGTAATGGAACAGAACTGAAATGAGTCCACTGTTACCAGACATTAATGTTTACGTTCACTAACTGCGTGAAGCGTTGGAAATCCCTATATGTACTGTGTGCGTGTAGAACTATTTTACTCACTCTTCTCTACCTTGTGCCTGCTGGCATCCAGATAAGCAAGTGTGATATAAGCGTCACATAGTCGCTCAATACCCCGGATCATCTCGCCTCTCTTTTTCCTGACGGCACTGATGATCTTCTGGGCCACATTGGAACGCTCCTGCAAGGCAAAATATACCTTATGTATGGTACTGTATTTGTTTTTTTTTTGTTTGTTTTTTTCATAGTTGCAAACAGATTGAATGTGAAAAGACACCACACTTAAAAAACATCCAAAAGAATCTTCCCAATAAATTCAGAGCAACAAATTGCAGCTACTTTGTGTAAATTTAAGGGTGCAATCAAATCAATGAGGTTTCCTTCCTTCATTGGGATCCTACCATGTCAAATGGCGAAGACTGACGTGGAGCACTCTTCGTCAGCCGACTAGTACAAAACTGTTGGTCCTTGTTGGCGTTGACCAGGGCAAAGATGATGAACAATGTATGATGAGGGTGCTCAAGACAAGAGCGGAAGATCAACTGTGAGGAGATAAAAGAATAGCAGTCATACTATCGGTACAATCATACGGATCGACTGCTGCAGAAACTAACACACTTCACTAAGGACGTCATGGAAGCCCACATCCTCTCTTATGCCAGATGCCATCTTGGTTCCCATACGCGCAGCAAGCTGATACATAAGAGGTAGAAACTTGTAGGAGGGGATCTTCTTTACTCCTTTCTACAATGTTACAAAAAATGATGATAAGTCCAGGTTAATAAAAGAGATATATACACCAGGGCCTATGACCCAAAAATGATAAACCAATTCAGATGTGACTGACAAACCTTCATCATGTCATTGACTACTGTCATGTCAGCATTTTCCAGCCAGAGCGACGCCAAGCGGAACACCCATGTGTCGTGCTCCTCACCTTGCTCCAAACACTGTATGTAGTTTTCTACAGCCTTACACAGGAAGCGCTGTCTGTCTGCCTGCAGGTTGGAAAGGGCCTTCTCGTCCAGCTCCAGCTCTCGTTCAACCTTTACTGTATACCTGATTCAGAGAAAATACAAGCATGTTTCTGCCAATTTCAAAATTTGGCACCAAAGTCTTGACAAGATATAAAGGTAGTACAGTGATTGGTCCAAATCCATATGTTGAAATGATAAATATTGACTGGGACACAACCCTTGCAAATCAGGGAGGAGCTACATTTAGCCTGGGTTGTTCGTGGAGTAAGGGAGAGTCTTCCCAGTATGTACACGTACACATACGGGGTACATTCAAATCATCTCGAAGCCATTTCTTTCAGGGTAATAATGTAAGATGAGTTTAAACGCATGCACGCACAGACGCAAGCGCACACACGTACACACTACCACCACCTCTATCAGCAGCAAGTCAAAGTCCTATCAGTGCAGAGGAGAAAATTAAGTACGATAAAAATACAGGAAGTTGTGCAAACCTGTTTTTTATTACGTTACGCTCTTTCATTAGATCCACTTCTTCTTTAGCCTTCTCCAGCAAGGCCTGCTTATTCTCAAACTCTGATGAAGTCATGTATTTATCAATGCTCTGGTACTGGGCATCTGAAAAACGAGCCAGCGACAGGAAGGCCTCCATTCGCTCATTCTGAAGCCGAGCGTCCTGCACTCCGGATTCAACTTCAATTACCTCAACAGCCTAAGAGAATATTACAAAAACAGACATGTATGTGTTGTGGTAAAAGGTTATGAAGAACATAGTACAGGTATTTTTGGTTTCTTTTGCATTGTGAGTAGAGGGTAAAAGTGCACGCCAGCTCTCACCCTCTCCAAGTACTTCTCCAAAATGACTCCAGGACTTTCCTGGCACGTTTCAGCAAGCCAGTTACCACAGAGCCTGAGGCACTCAGTGTAGATCGGTGCCAGAGCAGGATTGAAGTCAATCTGTTGATCAGACACAAAAAGACAACAATGAAAAGAAAATGATGGTAAGACTTTTCTTGTGATCAAGACCAAGTTAAGGTGCTGAAAGTTTCTCTTATTCCAGCAATCAACTAGCCAGGTTGTGAAGAAGTGTTTTCAGTTGTCTTACATTTTCCTCAAGCTTCTGGATCATCTGTTTCAGAAGGCCGAGAGCCAGACTTTGTTCTCCCTTGACCCAAAACACCTGAGCTTCTTCCAGTTGCCAGAGTGATACTGGTGATGATGATCGGGGGTCGTCAACTCCTTGCTGCTTCATCTGAAACACTGCTCGCTCCGCCAACTGGACACAGGAGTTAGCATATATCGGAGAGTTTTAGTCGACTACAATCATAATAAATTGCGAAAGCAGGTTCACCTCACAAACAAAGCACAATTTGGACCAAGCAGCACACCCTTTGAAATTCAAATATTGTACTTGTACTTCAAGTATTGTGCATAGTAATTAATCATATATTTTTAGGGTACTATATTTTAGCCATCTTATTAGCTGTGGCGCCCAGTGAATATTCGCAGGAGGTTTATTTAATATGAGGATACCTGTAGTTGAATCGTTAAAGTTTCTGCAGATACTACCTGTGTGTTCCCTGCTTTCCGAGCCATCTGGCACAGTTCCAATAAGTGGTCAGTAAGCACTGAGCTGAGATACTGAGTAGTGTTGGGATCCACCGTCCTGGACATCAGGGTGTTGTAGGACACAGAACGAATGGCCAAGATGGGCTCCACCAAAGCAAAGTCACTGTTTGAGAGCAGCTGGGAGTGCTGCTTCCTCTGGTTATGCACATTCTTAACAGTCAACTCTGAGAATGATCTGATAAACAAAAACGCGGTGTGCGAGAGGAGAGATTAAAATTGCATTTTTAACAGTTTTAACACTGGCACTGATATTCTGGAACTACCTTGTAAACAGAGGTTTGATGCTCTCGAGCTCCCTGAGGCTCTGCAGGTTCCGAAGGGCTGGGTACAGTGAGGACACTGCCTCCAGACTACCTTTACACAGCTCCTCTACTTCTCTACCCCTGAGAGGAAAAAAGAGCGATATTCTTTGACCATCTGATAAGATGATGTTATGTTAGGACCAAAAAAAGGCAATTCACCTCGCCCGTTTGAGACTATCATCAAACATGGAGAACTCCTTGTCCCTCAATGCTTGCAAGGCGCAGAACACAGACTCGTGGAAGCCCGGCTTGTGTTTATCACTCCTGACATTCATGAAAAACACCAAGTTACCCTGCACTCTATACTGTACAAACCCAATTCCAGTTAAATTGGGACATTGTGTTAGACATGAATAACAGCGGAATACAATCAGAATGCGGGTGCTAGCCTGGCCTGCCTGCAGTCCACACCTGTCTCCCATTGAAAACAGAGACTGTTGAACAGCTGAAGCTCTGTCTCAAGAAAGAGTGGGAAAGAACTCCACCTACAAAGCTTAAACAATTAGTGTCCTCACTTGGCAAATGTTTTTTGAATGTTACAAGAAAAGATGATGTAACACAGCACTAAACATGGTCCTTTCTCAGCTTTTTTGGCACGTGTTGCAGTCATAAAATTCAGTCAAACTTAATGACTATTAGTTATAAACTTTAAAGTTTATCAGTTTGAACATGAAATACCTCATCTTTTTAGTGTAGTCAATTAAATATCGGTTGAACATCATTTGCAAATCATTGTACTCTGTTTTTATTGATGCTTATCACAAGGTCCCAACTTCAGCGGAATTGGGTTTGTTCTCGAGTTAATATTTATTTATTTAATTCAAGGCCCTTCGTCCTCCCCGTACCTCTCAGAAAGCTCACAGTCCCACTGAGTGTTTCTCCAGGCAGCCTGGAAACGGAGCTCCCTCAGCTCAGCTCCCCACTCCACCCCTTCACTCTCCAGACCCCTCATGTAGGTGGTGAGGATGCTACTCAGACCAAAGTTCTGCAGGCCCTGTATGTGTGATACGTAGTTCAAGTTCTCAACAACAAGAGCCTTATACTCAAGGTCTGTAAAGTATTGTCTGTCTTTCAAGAAAATGTACTGGTAAGGAATAAAACCAAACTATGTTAGCAAATAGCAAATACATACAACAACTTGCTAAAAAATATGTGTTTATCTCCTTACTTGAAATCATTGTGTAAATTCAGACCCATGAGACTACATCTGACATGGACTGGTATGTTTAACTTGCCTCCACAATTCCCACTTGTCGAGTGACATCTGGCAGGGTCGAGTGAAGATCGTATGAAGTCAGAGCCTTTCCCCACATAGCTTCATGCTCGTATGTTCGAATCCTGCAGAATTAGTTCGACAGACTTTCGTGAGTCTGATCAGTTGCAGAGAACATGTCACATTGAAAATAGAGGTCTGATCACAAAATTATGTATTACCTTGTCAGTGGACTGGTCATTGTTTCTCCTCCACAGCCATAAAGACTGTCAGGCTCACCGATGCTCCGGTAGACGTCAATCAGCAGTTCCTATGATTATGTAAATCTAATTTAGTCTTTTGTAATGTGATGAATGATTTGATAAGCAAAGCTCATGTGGCTAAGAGAAAATCTAAATAATGTTCATTGAAAAGTGTCATATCTGACACATGGTTGACCTGCAAGCTGATGTTGGAGTCCTCCATACTTTTCCCGGTCAGGAATGAGATGGTGAGATTTTGGCTGTTTTCTTCAAAGTTGATCTTGCGTGTTGCTTTACCTTTTGTTCTGCTCATTCAATAGAGATGCACAAACATGACAAAAGAAAACTATGTTGATTTGCAATGCAGCAACTCTCTAAATATTCTGAAAAGTGATTCATATGAAATGAATTAAACCACAATTTCCAGAGAATTAATCTAACAACGTCATTAAAATGTATATACATACCTGCGACTGTCCTCCAAATTTGATTTAATCTTATCCACATATATCTCAGTGTAGAGCAGAGCAGTGAAGTGAGCAGAGCATGACTGAGCAGATTTGGCCACCTCCAAGTAGTTCAGGTCCAGCCAGAAGTTGGAATCACACACTGTGCCAGAAGGCTTGCTAAAAAATGGATATGCTTGTCATGGTATAAGCCTCCGCAGACTGACGTAGCTTTAAAGCACTGTATACAAATAGTCAGAGGTGGACATCGTCAGTCAGTCACTAAGTTTCCGTCAGTCGTTCAGGCCGACCCAAAGGTGAGTTAACATCTGCGAGACTGGAGCGAGTCTCAGAGTTATTAGAAATCTCCAATAAAACCAGTTAATTTTGGGGGAAATGGTAGCTAGAAGTGCTGAAAGAAAGATCAATGTAATGACAAAGTCACCAATAAGTGCAAGGCACGACTAGCTCTATCCCAGGTCAAGCAAAATAATGTGAACTTTGAGACCTTAGATCAAGACAGATGGGAGCTTATTCAAATTGTGAAAAATATTTACCATGTATCTCCTTTAAAACAATATGACAACGACATGAATAATATGAATGCAAACCTATCCGATGTCAGCGGTCTCTGCTGGTGTCTCAGATAGTCAATAACGGCCAGCATGGTACGCAGAGATGCCTTGTCGTACAAGCCTTGGCTGGCGGTGTCGGTCTCTGCAAGTAATAATTTATGCTCATGACAGGAAAACTATAAATCACTCTCATCTGTTTTCAATTCATTATACCGGAGTCAATGTTGAGTGGTGTGGTGGAGCGGCTCGCAGCCTGAGCACTTCGGGAACAAAAACTGAAGAAGTCTTTGATATGGGTAGAGAGCAACTCTCTCCAGGAGCCCTGACTGTCATCCAGGAGGATAGAATGAATGATGAGGGGCAACAGCCTCTGGCAACAGTCCAAGTTCACCTATCGACAGAAAAGGAATACAACAGTAAATGACAGAACGCTATGACACAAGGCTCTTTTTTGGTCAAAACTGTGAGAAGAAATTCAAGTTTGCTTCACAGACTACTTACCAGACAAAGAGGTCGGGACAGTAGGAGAGGCTCACATTTGACTCCTCCGCTGTCCAGCAGAGCAGCGCACAGAGACTTCAGCCAAACTGTGTGGCCGCCCATCTGTGGGATCCAAAAGTCTTGGTTCTCCAGCTTCTGCCTGGCCTGCAAACTCTCCTCAGAACTCATAGTAGCCACCTGAAGAAAATATGAATTTGACCTCTGTGAGTTTTGTCACAAACAGAAGGAACCTAAAGATAAGATATCCTTTATTCGTCCCACACTGGGGAAATTTAAAGACGATAGGCAATAGAATTTTCATGATTCAAACAGTTTCTTTGATATCGTTCTTTAGGCCATCTGGTTAAAACTGTTGAATGTCACCCACATCCCACCTGTGTTATCAGTTGCCATAAACTCACCTTCTTGTTAGCTTTTCTAAATGGATTTAGGTATGCCAACATGGGGTCTCTACTGTGTTTGTGCTGGTCCCAAAAGTTGATTCCAGACTGAGTGGCAAGGATGTCTTTCACAGATTGAGCTGCTGCCTTCCTCACATCAATACTACCAGCAAATCAGAGCAGAGCAGTCATAAAACATCTCCCTTCAACAGATTTTTCAGAGATTAAAGACATGCCTTACCACTGGTGAGTGAGGGAGTCATTCACACAGTTAAGGATGATGTAAACACACCGAGAGTCAGTGGAGGGGAAGATGGTCATAGCCTTTTCATAAAGAGGATCTCTGCCGTGGAGCAAGACGATGGTGGAGAGATTTACAGGCCCCAGTTCTCCCAGACTACTTCCTGCTGCCTCTGGAGGAGGACGTTACAGTTTGAAAGTGAAAAGCACACTGGTTTCCTGTTGCCATGCACTTAAATTAGGAGCATACCTAAAATGTCAGCTCCAGTAGGGTGGTTGGTTGCCAGCTTACAGAGTTGCAGCAGATCCAGAACCAGCTTCACCAGGATGCTGTTTGTGGGCTCAGCTAAGGTGGGCAGACACAAAACTGTATCAGGTCATGTCTAATAAACGTAGAACATATTAACATGAAATGCATGTACTGTCCTACCATGGCACTCTTTAAGCAACTCCCTTATGTCTTCCTTGTTGTCATGCAGTTTTTGGGAAAGTTGCCGAATTCCCTCAAGTCTGGTCAGTGGTAATGAGTCAGAAGGTGTCATAGACAGGAAGTGTGATATCTCCTGTAAATCAAGGAGACTGTGGCAGTAAAAGAGAGTACTACGGAGACAGATTTACTCCCAAGTTATGTCCAGCCATTCCAGCACACAAATACAAAATAATCACATGTAAAAACATGGAAAATACAAGAAAATTGTTACCTGTCTCAATGTGAAGGTCCCAGAATTGTATTTGAGATCGTTCTGGACAGAACGTAGCTCTTGGAATTCAGGCAGGTCAGGAAACGGTTCCAACTTACAAATGGCTGCCTTCAGTTTGTGTTGATTTTTTATGACAAGAAATTTCAATAGACTGAGCACCTGGAGGGTCACAGAAGAGAGACAAATAAAGGTGAGGTTGCTTCAAAATAATATGAATTATAAGAATTCTCCCCTCTATCCCCTCACTTTTCTACCATGTACAATATATGCATCATAAAAGCACTTTCAACGGATTTGTTCTCATTCCACACATAAACAAGGTGGCCACAACTTTTTGATCACTTCCACAATCAAATAATATAAGGTACAGCTCCTGTATATCAAAGGGCTGTATATACAGTACATTATGAATATTATTGGCACTGCGATTGACCAGCAAACAAAATGTCAGTTAGGAAAAGTTCTAAATTTTGTCAGCACTAAGCTCAATGTGTGAGAGCTTTTCATATGAAAACATTACCTGCTGTGAGATAGCTGGCTGGCAGGTCACTTGTGCAGTGAGAGTACCAACAATGACCTTTAGGTGGCAGTCTAGAGCATCATCGCAGAACTGCAGAGCAGCCTGACACACGGCAGTCAAGAGGTCACAGCACAGGGACAAGCTTCGCTTGGAGACCTCATCACACTGAATTGGCCTGTGAATGGGAAAAAAAAATCCTGTAACCAAAACCAAGCCATCTTTCAGGCTCTTGTACCAGATACAAAGGAAGAGTATGATTTTAGGTGCATCATGCATAACATATCAAGTGACCTGTGGGTGTCTGCATGCACCAGCCAGCTGTTGATATGGTGGATGAGTGTGTATATGATGTCCCTGAGGACAAAAGCCCATGCTCCTCCAAGACCGTCTTTCACCTCCCTGAGCAGCAGGTTGACAAAGAGGTGATACATCAGGAGGATGCGATGACGTTCATAACCGTTAGTTGTCACAGCGGCCTTTTCACATACTGCCAGCAGAATCCTCTGAATAGATATCTGAGGAAGACCAGGACAAAAGGAAGAGTTTCTCAAAGAATATCCAAAATATGATAAACAAGATAAACAATGTTATCATCGGATGAGAACATCTTACTGGCGTTTTTGACAGAATGGCTACCAGGGACTTGTGGTTTGAGCTGTGGCATTTGCTCAGATAGTCCAGTGTAGCTTTGATGACCTGAGAGCTGAAGTAAGGTGGGTTTGGGACAGGGTCCAATTCCCTAAAAAGAGATTTACATTGGCCCTTTTTAGTAAGTTATTTTGTTGAAAAGAAAACAATAATGGTACAGAATGCAACTACCGGTACTTCAGCCCAAGTGAGAAAATGAAAAAAAAAACTGACTGAATAATCAAATATAGTGGAACCTGCATGTAATAAAAAAATGGTCTACCCCTGAAAACACTATCTCACAAAAAGGTCACCCATTTTCACCATCGATTTTCAGTATTGAAAATAAAAGTAGAGAGAAAAAAATGACCCCCATACCCTATAAAGCGTTTCAAGTCTCCTCTGTCCTCTTCAGAAGCACCCCTTTCATAGAGAGTCATTAGCAGTTCGACAACTAACTCCGGTAGGTTACTGTGTATCAGGCAGTCAATTTGCTATGACAAATGAGGGGAAATATCACATGGAGTATCATAAATATGACATAAATATCATCATCATATCTTCCTGTTGCAGCATGAGAAAGCAGTTGATGCTGAATGTAACACAATGTGGTTAAACTCAAATGCACAAGAAGTAAAATGCAAGATTTAGATTAAATTTTGGTCTAAGGCTATAAATTCACCTTTACCTGTTTTCCCAAACAGTTTGCATCTTTGAGCAGGTCATACACACGGTGGGCCTTCTCCCTCTGTTGTGCTGTCTCTTGGCCAGACAGCGCAAAGTATGGTAGGATGTTGACCATGATCTTGGGGAAACAGTCAGCCAGAAGCTCTCTCCAGTCCCTCTCAAGATACCGGCCAATAGACTTCACTTGCTCAAAGTCATCCAGGAAGACGAGGTGCGGGATGAGCACCTGGTTGGAGGAGCTGCAAGCAGGCAAAAGGATGCTAAACAAATGCTGGTTAATATTGCGAGGGATATTCAAGTTTTACTTTCTAACCTATAGAAATCTTTGAGCGTGCCATGGTCGAGTAGAGTGAAAGGGAAAGATTCAAGTGTGTAGCTGTCATCAGACTGTCTCTGGGAGAGCCATTCGGCAACCAAGTAGTACAGGTGAGAGCTGACAAATGATTTCATCTTGTTGTAGCCGAGTGCTTTGGATACGCTACACAACATCTGTGACAAAAGCAAAAATGTTGTAAAGGAAACCCTTTTTGCACATTTTTCGATGCAATGTAACCCAGTGGCTACAGCTTAAATTATACCATCACCATCTAACGAGATGCAAGAACTCTAAATAAAACATTCTCTTATGTCAAAGAGGTAGAAATTTAAGAAGGTGTATTATAGTCTGCAGCAGAATAAATCTTACTGTGTTTTTTTTCTAACACTATGTCCCTCTAAAAGGGGCACAAAAGTAACCAAAACATAACTCCAGTTAGTGTGATACCACTGCAAACCACAATTCCAATAAGGATATAATTCACTTGTCGCTCTTCTAATACAGTTAATTGACTTACACGCTCACTTAAACTCCATCTTAACGCATACATTAAAATCCTCAACCATTCATTCATTCATTCATCTTCCGAGCCGCTTGATCCTCACTAGGGTCGCGGGGGGTGCTGGAGCCTATCCCAGCTGTCTTCGGGCAGTAGGCGGGGGACACCCTGAATCGGTTGCCAACCAATCGCAGGGCACACAGAAACGAACAACCATTCGCACTCACACTCACACCTATGGACAATTTAGAGTGTTCAATCAGCCTGCCACGCATGTTTTTGGAAGGTGGGAGGAAACCGGAGCACCCGGAGAAAACCCATGCAGGCCCGGGGAGAACATGCAAACTCCACACAGGGAGGCCGGAGCTGGAATCGAACCCGGTACCTCTGCACTGTGAAGCCGACGTGCTAACCACTGGACTACCGGGCCGCCCAATCCTCAACCAATAACTATTAAATGCTCTAATGTCCTTAAATATATTACCCTCGTTGGATTATTAATGTTTATCTGTGCATCCATCTACACAGAGTATAACAGTTGCAGTTTAAAATGATAAACACAACATTTTTGGTATTTTACCTTCTTAATGAGGTGCTCCTCAATATTATTTTCCTTGTAAGACTGGAAGAGGGCAAACAGGGTCTGTTTCTCGCAGACTGGACTACAACACAGCACAACTGACAAACTCTTCAGCAAGGTAGCCTTTCGGTTGAAAATCTCATCCTGCTCATCATCAGTTGAGCTGCTTTTCTGAATTTGATGATATCAACAAATAAAGCATACACAAAACAAAGGGGTGATAAGACCTATAAAGTTATCATACCACAGGTGTCATGCCCTCTTGAGCTTTCAAGTAAATGTTCTCAAAAACTGCTTGTTGGTCCGACAACATCTTTCTCTCGTCTCTGTGCTTGGGTCTCATGTCCAGAAATAACCTAGACACAAAGCATCCCAATAAAAAAGACATCTCAAGGTTGCAATATAAATATTTGGCACTGCAAAGTGAGTGAGTATCGTGAGATAGCTTTACGGCTTTAGCATACCTTTCCAATGACATTGCCACAAGCATGCGGACTTGGTGATGGGGATCCGCAAGGAGAGATGGAAGGATGACAGACACTGGACGGTCTTCCTCTCTTTCAGCCTCCCTGATACTCAATATGGCCCAACTGCAACATGGGTCAGCCTGGAATAGTGTACATGGCATAATTTTAATCTTAGCATATTCAGTGGTAGCAATAGGTGTCCCTTACAGCGAAACAGAATGAACTGTCTTGCAGTCTATCATCTATCACTGACGTGTAAGGATCATAACCTTTGGCAAAACTACCATACATTCTAAAGGCTTACCTCGAGTAGCGCAACCAGACATCGCACTAAAGCAACTCGGACAGTGGCTGTGCATTTCCCCGTTTGGCTCAGGTAACTAAAACAGAACACCGGCATAAACCTTGTGTGTTTCAGACCACCTATCGATCAAATATTCACAATGCTACAGACCAGAACCCTGACAGCACTTGTAGCAGGGAGCCCTGCACATGCTTCATCTCTAATTGCATGTCGTGGGTTCGCCCCAAGCTCCTGATGGAGGGCAATAAAGCCACAAGAAGTGCAACACATATCTCCTGATCCTGACGATACAAAGAACACAGGTCCCTGTGAAGGGAGTAAAGCACATTATTTAAAATACACGCTAAATCATGGCATCGGTTTTCAGTTTTATGTTTTGCTAAAACAACTAACTTTAAAAACAGGAACAGAGCAAGTAAAGGCAAAAACATTTCCCTACGCCAGAGGACGAAGCAGAGAGTCAAACTCTTCTGGAGTGAGGGAGTCCTCAGTCGGGAGCTTCTTTAACAGGACAAGATACTATAAAGAGAAGAGACACTTTTTCTTCTTCGAGTTCTTGTGCTCAAAAACATTGAAAGTCTTAATGACACCTACCATGTTGACATGCAGGGCTTTACTAGGGTCAATCTGCTCCACCAGCAGCAAGAGCTTGCGTCGTACCTCCTGAGGTTTATAAAGTTGGCCATGGACGGGGTGAACTGAGCCGCACTTACACAAGAACTCCAAGATATCGAGGAGAGCAAGATCCTGGTGGACCAAATGCTCGTCAGCTAACAGGCTTTTTGCACCTACAGAAAGGACATTGTTAAATTTTTGCTTGAGCTTTTAAACTCATTTAGAGCATGGGCTAATGGTATGAATAATAAGGTTCATGCTGCTGAGCGGAATTAAACAATTTTTTTCAACAATGAATGTAGGTACAATAAACTGAATGTAGGCAACTGTGGAGAATCCCTCTTACCTGGTCCACTTGACATTTCATTGCTGTCTCCTCCCCTTGGTCTCTGAGTCCCACTGTGGAACTCCTCATCATCGAATAGAGGATGGTCGTCTCCATGCGGGGTTCTGGTCATTTCCCAGTCATTATCCGTAGGTTCGTCTTCATCTACAACTGAAGCTCTCGGGGAAACGCTGCTGAGCTGAAGATATGGGGGTGAGGATATGGACATGAGGATTTTAATAGAATGACTGTTTTACATGCAAAACTGTGCAAAGCACTTTAAATAAAATGAAGGGTGACTTTTTACCATAATTTTGTAAATCTCTGCCAGCTCTGTGATAAAACCCGCCGGGAGAGCCATTATGAAAAGATGAGAGGAGAATATGCAAATATTTTCCTATTGAAAGAAGATGAAGTTGCAATTAGTACAAATGAATATTATAATGGTCAATATTAAAAAAATAAATACATAAAATTCACCTTGTTTTTTGTTGTGGCAGAAATAGTGCATAGCCTAATGACAGACCTCAGTGTGGTCATGGTTAATTCTTCACTCATCTTCACTTTCACGCTCGACACAAATCCACTTAACTCCTGAGCCAGGGTCTTGAAACAAGACATACTTTAACTAAGGACACAAAACTCGAGCAATTAATGATCACTTAAACCTGAAACTCTTTGAATGATCACCTTAGCTTTCGTGAATAGTTGGGAACGCTCTGCCTCATCCTCAGTGAGACAGCCTGTGGAGACGTAACCTGCTTGAACACCCGTCAGCAGGCTTAAACAGCGCAACAGGCACTCTGGGGTTGTGGACTGACTCTGTGGAAGGTCAATGAGTGTATAAGTTTTACCATGATGACTGCACACAAAAATGAGCAAGCGCAGTTTCAAAACTCACATTAGGAAAGTAGCAGTTAAGAAGGTTGTCGGCGACACAAAGAAGAGACTGCTCCAACTTCTTTTTGAGACCGCCGATGGCCGTGAAGTGCCCATTAGTTGACGTCACCTTGGACTTCTTGTCAGATCCTATGCTTCGTGCCAACTCCGTGTTAAAGCTAAATTGCAAGTACAATCTCTCAATCTTGTCCAAATCTTCATTAACACCGAGTGATGTGGACACTTGAGAAGAAGCACTACAAGAAAGAAGAATTGAAACTGGAATGATTCAAAGAAAACCGAATTTACGAACATGTTTTTTTTTCCAGCCCTTGCTCATGTGAGAGCACGTTTCTTCTCACCCCTCTACTCCCTCAGAACCGAGAAGGAAATTCAGGCCAGCACAGGTGTCTTTCAAGGTCAAGGAGACCAGGATGTTTGCTATTAGATTGTGAGGAAAATCGCTGTGGAAAACCAAAATTGAATAAAAACTTAAGAGGACTAAAACATAGAGGCATGGAAGGAAATAACACGACATAAAATATAAAAAATATATATAAACAAAACACCAACCTGCAAATGATGGGATGAGGCCTGGAGTTATCCTCCATCTCCTCACTCTGATCTGTCATCAACAACCAGCTAATGAGGGTTTCCTTCAAGTTAGGTGACCCTGATCCATCTGGGACTCCCAGGTGATCCTTAGGGACCGGACACTTCAGAAGAGCTTGGGCCAGACCAATCACAGAGCTCCTGGAGAGAGAAACACAAAGTTAAAGGACTGCAACATCAATGTTAATTAGCGTTAGCACAAAGCTAGCAGGATGAAATTCTAACCGATATGGCTGTTTTAAATACACAAAGTGTAACTGTCTTTGTCTTATGTTTAGTTTGGGAGTAAACTTAAACTGGGAGAGTGATTAAACAGTTTGATGAATTGTTCACTGTCGTATAAACTGCTACTATTGTGAGGTGTGTTATGTTCACTGCCACCATACAGCACTGATAATTAAAGTTTGCGCTCAAAATGTCATAGCATAAAATGAATAAACCATCTGAATGACAGCTTCGATCTTGAAACTCATAAGTGGGGTCATTTGTATCTCAAGGCACTACTTTAATGTATTATCTTTTTATTTATTACTGTATATGTTTTATGTTTGATCTTATGTTAAATCTGTGGTTGTAAAGTGGTCTATGAACAAATACGAGGTGAGGGTGCCTCTCAGTCTAAGTCAGGAGAGCAGTACAGAAAATGTACAGATGGATCATGTTTCAGGATGAAAAATGAGCAGTGACTCACTGGGATGGTTTACATGCTGATCCTGAGAAGAGCTTCCAAAACTCTCGATCCACATTGACCAGTCCACCGTGGACAATGGAGACCAGTAGGTCAAGGCTGAGAGCTTCTAACTGGGGTGAGCTCACACGGCGCAGTGTCAGAGGCCATACCCGACTCCAAAGTTTGTCCAGCTCTGGCTTATAAACTCTGATCCTTTCTGGAAAATGGGCTTGACATCGGGCTACCTCGCGTAAACAGCGCAGTACGTACAGCCCCCTTTCTCCTCTCCGGTGTTCGGCGAAGAGCTGGTGCAACAATGATAACAGTGGGACTGTCGCTTGGCTGGGTACCATTGATGGGTAATTCGATATGAGTGCTTCTGTGATCTGTAGCCTGAGAGTTGAAAATGAAAGCTTTTATTTTCTCTCTCTAGAAATCTGTTATGCGGTCAAATGTGCGCTGTACTGTCCATACCATGGAATGATATCAAAGTCGCTACAATGAGGTTGCAGGCGGTCCAAAAGAACCTCCCAACTGAGGTCAATTCGTCGTCGCTTGCTTGGTGTTCCACAGAGGGAACTAGCTATCAGGGAAGAGGCCTGCGTTGCCTCAGAGATCTGAGAGTCTCCGTCAGTACTGAAAAGCTACAACATGCAGCAAGCACAAAAAGAATCAACTTTGCAAACACCTAATTTGGCTACATGTAAAGCTTCATTTAATTCATTCAACAGCTGACGTCATCTTTGTTACCTGGTGACAAATATCAGCTGCGAGCTTGATGATGTTATCTTTGACGGCGATATGTCTCATGCCAGTGACATACTTCCCTCTGCTCCCAATATGACTGATTTCTTTAACTAATGCTTCATAGAGGTTGTACAGCAAATCTCGCCACCTGGCCCAGTCCTCAGCATGAGCACCTATAAAGTAGAATAATGTTATAAATTTTACAATTCATGGACTGGACCTGCACCCAGAATAAAGACACAAAAAGGATCGTATTGCACATTATAAGGAAGAGATATCTTTTGGGTTGAATATTTTCTTCCTACAATTCTGGACACACAATATACAACCAATTTCAAAAGCAGCATAAAAATGTTCCAAATATCGTACTATCAACCCAGCAAACCGTTTACCATTTTCATGTGATAACATGTACAAATCTTCCCAATGCTCTAAATCCAATGACCTGTGTCCTGGGTCTTTGCTCCTTTGGGATGATGGATGCAGAGCTGCAAGTTGAAGAACTCCACAATGTCCTCTTTGAGAGCATCACTGGGCCTCATGTTGGTCCAGACATACAGTATTGATGGGAGCAGTTCCTCCCCCAGTTGACACACCCTCATCCGACAGTTCATTGCCACAGCTTTCAAGAAGGTGTTAAGAGCCGAGATAACATGCTCCAAAACAGTCAAATGTTTCTCATGCCTGATGATAACAGGAAAAAGACAAGAGTTACACAGGTACTGTACCATATTTCCTCACAGTTGACCATTACAGAAGGACTCTCAGTCATGGAGTTCACCCCACCTCCAAGGTGGAGTAGGTCATATTAAAGTTAATTACAGCTACCCTAATGTTATTTTCTTAATCACTAGATGGAAGAAGAGGAGATGTGTGTCTATTTAAGGAGCAGCATTTATTCGAATGGGCTACGCACCCAGTGAACAATTTGAGGTAATAAAGTAAACACTGGTAATAAAGTAAACATTGCTAAAGGAGGATAAGGCGCTAACTATATCGTAGATTCAAAGGGTTGAAAAGTTACTCACCTTGCATTGAGCAATGCCTTGGAGAAGAAGCTAAACAGGGTTTTATTGAATCCATCAGTCTGCATGCAGCAGCCCCGCACCACCGTGTTGATGACCCGACTTACAAGAACACGGTTAATGGATTTGGATGAGGAGGTAAACAAGCGGCTGTACACATCCAAAAGACCTTCAGCAAAACATCAAACATCCATTGATAATTACTATGAATAAATTCCTGTTAATCAATTAAGAAAAACTCAATAAAACATGTTGAATTCTCATTCATTTTTCTACTGACTGTGCCACTGCTGTGGAGTGATGTCACACCAGTACTTGCGAACAGACAGGATTTCCCTTAGAAGCAGGTTGCTGTAGTCTTTTCCAAAGGCTGAACAGCTGTATGAATTTTGAAGAACGTCAATCACATGCTTCAGCAGCTCACTGCACTTTAGCCGAGGCCCACCTGAATAGCAAAAAAAAAAATGACACTACAATACCCGCCACACAACGACCAGAAACGTAGCCTATCCATTCAGAGCTCTGCAATAAGAAAAAGGAAACCTCACACCTCTTGCAAACAGAGCATCCTTACGTTTGTTTGCGTAGCACACAAAAAATCTGATCAAACTGCTTATTTCAGACATCTTCTTCTGCCGGATGGCCAGCGTTGTGGTCGTGACGTTGGATTTACTCGATTTCATGGTTTCAGTCTCCCGTTGGAGGTATCGCTGCAGAAATCTTCAACATCAGAAATTAAAGAACGTGCAGTTGAATACTGGCAGATTAACATAATACAACTAGTTTGGGCAAATTTCATCAACACAGCTACAATTTATAGATACAGCATATCAAATTCAAATAACATTAACAAACTAATCAAATATCATATTAAAGACAGCATTTTTATGTAGATTGTAGAATGTACAAAAATCAAAGTCACTAGGAAACATGTAGAGTGATCCCCATTGCAGATTGGCATTTGCAAATTAACCCATCCATTCACTAATTAACAACAACAACAAAAAACACCTACAGTATTTGCTGTTTTTGTGCTAAGGGCCAATTTTTTTTTTTTTGCTTTGGTGCCATCATACTGCATCTCGTTGCCAAGAGACCATGTTGAAGTGAGAAGAGGAGCTTCAAATTGGCAAAAGTAGTACTTTGCCACTATCTCGATGCATCTAAGTGCCAAATATCTATGCAGTCTTATTGGCATCAATAGGCAATTATAAACCTATTTGGGCGGTCAGGGAGGGATGTCAATTTGTGGTGCTCAGTCCCTGTCCTCGGCAATAGCAGCGGGAAACTGAATTACTTACACAACAATCAGTGTAATACCTGAAAACAGCATCCCATGTGAGTTGTTTGGAGCCTTTGGTTTTAGGCCCCGAGGTACGATCAAGTTCTTGCACAATCTCTGGAGATCGTATGAGCTTTCTGAAGCGTTCAGCTTCTTTCTGAAGGCATCAAGCATAAACACAAGAAAACAATGTGTCAAGTGGCCCTGGACCATAAATGCACCATTGGGGAACATACTGGAAGACATTTTTATATGCTGGTGTGACTAAGGTACCTTCCTCTCTGTAACCTTGTCATTCTCTAGTCCCCTGCAGCACACCAAGAGATCAGAAAGAGCCAGACTCATCGTGCCTCAAGTGGAAAATACAACTGTAAACATATGAGTCCACCTACAACACAGGAAGTTCACATTGCATTATTAGTCCCCCAAAAAATCTAGATCTACTGTGTTTTCCAATCTTTATTCAATTAAATCTAACGCAAAACCCCTACTGGAAAAATAGTTAATAGTTAAAAAGTTAATAGCAAATTAAAGTTAATGTCAACGTTGTCTCTTTTCTCCATTATTCTATTGTAGTTGCACACAATTACTACTGCACGTATTGCTCGTGTGATTAGCTGTGATAGAAACTTCACTTCACTTTAACTTCACTTTGGGCCTTGTCCTTAAAACCCAGAAGCCCGCAGAGCACAAAACCATATTAATTCGAGTCATAAAATTGCTACGCCGTGCTCTCAGCTCACCTTCCGTCGCGATAGTAACACTTTTCCAACGACCCATCACAGAGTACCACACAGTCGTTAGTTGAGATGGAACATGTGAGCCTGCTGTAATTCCAACATTTCCATCTTGACATGCGTAAAAACGTAACAGGAAATTCCCGCCTCCAGAGTTACAATTTCCGGGTAGTACGACACTCCCCGTTATGACAAAGGTATTTCCGTTTATTTGATGAACAATTCATAAATGTTAATATTTGCATCTAATGAAACAATGGAAAGCATCGTATTCCTGATATATGCATTAAGTGAGTAATTACATGTACAAAATGGAAAGGAGTGTAAAATAACGTAGATGGCTGTTTGAGGTTTGGGAACTACAAAATTGACATCGAACTACAACCCCCATAACCACGATTGTCAGGATGAGTGGCTCTGTGTGCTCGAGTTCCCCGCCTTTTGACTACGACGCATTCACAACATACAGCTGAAGTTTGACGTTATAAATGATCTTTTTTATTATTTCTTGAGTATGTAGCTCACGTATTTGAGGCTATATACTCTGAACGAATCAGCTGGCAGCCATGTTACTGCCATCCGACGTTGCTCGTCTTGTTCTGGGTAAGTCCTTTCAGAACTAGCGAACATCTTGTAGCTCTAGCATTAGCTGATATAATGACGTATTAAGCATCGTTGTCAATTGAATTCGCCCGTCCGCTGGGCTTCGTAGCGCCCACAGGAGTAAAGCAATGTTGGGCGTATCAATATTGTTTGTATTTCGGAGCGTTACCTTGTATCCAGCTTTTAATGTACGTCTTTCCGTCACCAGGCTATCTACAGGAAGAAGGTCTGTCCGCTACAACCCAAGCATTCATTCAAGAGAGCCCCAACCTGAAAGAATACGCAGAACACACTATGGGAGATGGAACTCTCCCTGCCTGTGTTTTTGTAAGTTGCACGTATTTACTTTTATGTCCAGTAGACTTAATTATTGTTAGTCTTATGACTGTACTCCCTCGAAAGAGCATCAAACAGCTGCAGCAAATTCAGAACGCTGCAGCTTGGGATCTGACCACAATAAAGAGATCAGATCATATTACTCCAGTCATAGAGGCTTTACACTTCCTCCCAATTAGCTGTAGAATAGATTTTATTTGTGAGGCTAAGCGGGTCAGACATGGATGGATGGTCTATAAATCACTGGGTGGTTTGGTTTCTGAATATATTTAAGATATGCTGCTTGAATATAAACCCAGCAGGGCTCTGAAATCTGCTGACTTTGGTCAATTAGTGGAGCCCAGAGTTCAAAGTCGACAGCTGTATTTAGCTGTTATGCTGCACACAAATGGAATGAACTGTCAACAGAAGTGAGTCTTGTCAGAAGTGGGTCTCTGCTTTGCTTCTAAACGTCTTTCAATGATCCGTTTGTAAATGCTTGTATATATTATGTATTTTCCTGTGTGAAGCATATTGAAATACCTTGTGTATGATATGTCCTGTATAAATGAAATTGCATTGTCTCATTTCTCTTCCCCACAGTCTGTCTTTGGGAAGGGACTAACAACCATTTTAAATGAATATATGGCTGCCAAAGCCAAAGGTAATATTGCCACGTTTAATATTTGATATATAACCAGCTAATGTGTCAAGATTTGGTTAAATAATTTCCCCCATTTCATTCTTTTTTTTTTTACAGAGACTTGCCATGAAGTACCTGCTATGATGACATCATTGTGGAAAAAGCTGGATTTTACACTCAAACAAATCAAGTAATAACAATTGACTTATTCCAAAACAGTGTATGGGTGGTTAATATCATGTCTTGTTATAATGGGGTTCTGAATGTTATTTCTGCGCTTGTGATGACACTGTTAACGTCACCCCACAGCCTAAAAACATTTGTTTTGGCTCGATTCACTGGACAATGAACCTGTGTCTAAGCAAGCAATTTATAAAATGCATGAGGGGGGTTATTTCCATTGATTTAAAAAAACTCTTTCTCAAAACATAAACATGTCATTTTTATTTTTATCTCAGATCCTTACAGAATTCTCCAGCTATGTCAGCAAGTCAGAGAGGTGAGTAACAAAAAATAAGCTGGCAATGCATGGAAGATGTGTATATACACTGGAAGCTTGTCCGCCTCCATTGTTTTCAATTTCCTAAAAAACCTTCCCCAATGGATACAATACAAATTTATTTTCCAGCGTGCCGGCACAGTGGTCGACTGGTTAGCACGTCCGCCTCACAATGCAGAGGTGAAGGGTTCAATTGCAGCTTTGAAACAAACAGTATGGTTTGGAGTTTGCATGTTTTCCCCGTGCCTGCGTGGGTTTTCTCCGGGTACTCCAGTTTCCTCCTCCCTTCCAAAAACATGCATGACAGGTTAATGGAACACTCTAATTTGTCCCGGGGTGTAATTATGAGCGCTTATGGTTGTTTGTCTATGATTGCCCTGTGATTGGTTGGCAACCAGTTCAAGGTGTACCCCTCCTTCTGTCTGAAGACAAATGAGCATGCCCGTGAACCTTGTAAAGATAAGCGGTTTAGAAAATGGATAGATGTTCCAGCATAGATGGCATGGTGGTCAACTTTTCAGCACAGCCTTACAGTGCAGAGGTCGTGGGCTCAAATCCAGATACTGGCCTTCCTGTGTAGAGTTAACATGTTCTCCCCATGCCTGTGTTTCCTCCCACATTGAAAAAAACATGCATGGTCGATGAAATGAACACTCTAAATTGTTCATAGTTGCGACTGTGAGCGTGAATGGTTGTTCATCTATGTGTACCATCCGATTTGCCCGTGAACAATTCAGGCTATACCTCTCGAACCTAAGCATGGATAAGTGGTGAGGTAAATGGATGGTCCAGTACCAAAGGTTTTGAGTCATTAAATATATTTAATTTTATCATTTAAAATTACTACTGTTAACAGCGAAAATTAGATTTTAAGTATCATTATTACCTGTTATTCAAATATAAAAATTAAATGACCACCATGTGATAAGATTAAATAAAATGAAACTGTAGAGATGAACTTGAGAGATGCATGTTGATGAAGGCATAGTGTCAAGAAGAAACTTCTGAAAGCAAGCCAGCTTTGTGCATTGCGCCTTTTAACACTCTTAACTATCATACAAAAAACATTTAACCGCCAAACAGTATGTTTATGCCATAAATTTGGTACAGAGAGAGTGCTAACAAGTCATTGAGTACAGCTGTGTTGCGTACAGTATAATTTTCCTGTTTTATCAATGTTTTCTTTTATCACTACCATAAGTCCACTACATCATAAATTCCATTGCAAGTGGCCATTTAAGCCATCATTTTCCTCTTTGCATGGTGGCATCACAAAAGACATGCAAAGTTCATGCTTTGGATGCTCGCTGTCAGCTTCTTGCATGGTGGTAGGTGGAGGTATTGTGTGTTTCAAAAGAAAATTAAAAAAATAATAATTTCCCCCACAAAACTATCCTTTGGTTTCCAAATGGTCCGACCTTAAGGGTGTTTCAAATCTGAGGTTATATTGAACTGTTTGATTTGTTGACTATGCAGCAAAACTGTATTTAGCATTCTAAGAGTATCCACATTTAAGCCGGCACCTAAACTAAACAAATATTTTAAATGTTATTTTTCCATTATAGCACGTTCACGTGCTGGACTGGCAAACTTGGCGAGACAACAAGTTTTGACGGTGACCTCAGCGAGCAGTCTGGTATGTTCCTCGGAAACATCCTTAATCAGCAGCCAAGCACTCAGTTCGCAGAGTATGCTTAGCCACCCCACCCCTGGAAGCCACAACTCCCCACAAATCAGAGCTCCCCCGGGCACTGCAACATCACACCAGTTCCATGATATCAGCCGATCACTAAGTATACAAAGTAAGTATCTCATAGCAGCGTTATGTGTTTCATTTTCTATTGTTTAGAAAAAAAGGTTTCCAGACGAATAGTATGTGACATGGAAAATGTAAAACCAAAGAAAGAAAAAAAATACATACCCACGCTTGTCTCTTTCAGGAGATTCCCCGATACAGATAATAGTGTCAGAACAACGGGCAAATCCAGGACCAATGTCCCCAGGGCGACGGAAATGGTAAAGAGAGCTGTTTTGTTTTTGTTTGGTTTTGTTAATCTGCACACAGACAGTTTACACATTTGCTAAAAAAATAATATTCTAATGTTATTAAATAGCACTATGACCTGAAATTAATATCTTAAAACACAACAGGTTGATAATTACATTGTTTCCCTCTCTACCATCCACATCTGATGCTCATGTTGCGATGTTACAACTTTTATGTCATATTTTTATTCAGTACTGTTCTATTAAACAATCTAATGTTGTGTTTTGTCCTCAGGGACACTCCAAGGAAAAGGAGCGCTGCTCTCGGAGGCTCCAGTGGTCCTGGTAAACACAGCACACCTGCCAGCAATGTCACTGCTGAACCACAACTTGAGGAAGTAGTTGATGAGAATTTCCCTGTAAGTATGCAGTATGTACTGGTGCAATCCCGCATTTAATCAGAATGAGATATGGATAGTTGCACAAGTGAAAATTTCACCCCAAACGTATGTTTCCACAGCAACTAGTGATACAAAATGCCCGTGACAAGATTCTGGGAGACAGATCATTACAGGAAAAACTTGCTGAAAACATCAACAAAATTCTTGCAAAGTAAGTGTTGCATTTACCGGTAGGTTAGATTTTGACAGTAGTCTTCAAAGTACTTTTTTCCCCGAAAAGCATGATGCATTTTCTTCTTGTTTTCCCCTCAAACCTTAGTGAGCCAACTCCCCAAACACCCAAGGCCCCATCAAGCTCAATAGAAGATGACCAATCAATTGATGAGATTCTTGGACTACAGGTGCTCAATTTTCATAACTGTCCTTCATTTTCCATTTATTATTATTATTGTTATCACAAGCATTCCTTATACAGTACTGTTTGTGATATTCCCTCACTCCAATTAAATATTAACATGATTATTTGTCCTCTGATTCAGGGAGAAATACATATGAGTGAGGATGCAATCCATGACATTTTGAAGCAAACGGAATCCGACCCCGCCTTTCAGGCCCTGTTTGACCTCTTTGACAATAGTAAGCGTTACATTGTCTTTGCTTTATCCGTCGTAGAAAATATGTAATGTGTAAATATGGCATAATTCCTCCAATTTATGAATGCATAACCCTGATTTTACTTTGCAGATAAAACCCGTACTGATGGAGAACCAGGAACTATGGAAATGGACAATAAGACAGGGGAGAGTGATAATGCCGTATCACCACCATCGACAGTCGGGCAGCTTCAGAGTAGCAATCCAGGTAGTTGATCACCTCACTTCTGAGCTGAGCTTTAAATCCTTCAAGTAGAGACTAAGATGAATCATTCAAGTACCCATCTCATTTAACAGGTGCCGCACTGCAAGATACATCAGATGTAACCGCAGCAATGGAGAAGAACAAAGCTATACAAGATCGTAAGACCAGAAAATCAAACCCCCTTTTAAAGAAGAGTGTACTCGGGTCAAGCAGTAGGTCATCCCAGATAGAAAACAGTTCTGCAAAACTGTTCATTCCTCTTGAGGAGCCGCCTGGTGAAAACAGAAAGGAAAAAGCCTCACTCTTCAATAATAGCGTTGATGCACCACCAATGGATATTGACGACACATTGAATACTTCAGCTATTTTGGACAGTACACCCGTCACTAAGGACAACTCTCCCACCACAATGTCCCTTATCGACTCAACACCTGACCTTTTATCGAGAGCCACCTCTACAGCAGAACCAGTCATTAATGTGGACGATCAGAAGGAAAGTAAAGAAGAACAAGGCTCTCAAGTTCAACCTGCTGCATCTTTATCTTCGCAGAGTGAAGAGCCTGTATTTTTGTCGCCTGCTCCAGTTAAATTGAGTGGAAACCCCTCTCTTCCTTCAGTAGCAATCAGTGGTGGAACAATTCAATCTCAGATGAATCTCCCAGTGACATCTCAGTCTTCCCGTAGCTTATTTTCTTCTGCAAGCGCCACCGTTTCTCCCCCTCTCTCTTCCTCTGTTGGTACACCTCAAACGAGTCCGCTCGACTCATCCACATTTACTTCCACCACATCCTCCATCTCTGGAATGCTAGGCGCTGCTCAATCTAGTTCGGCGACCAGCAATTTTAACACCCCAATGAAAGACGTGACTGATTCCAGTAATGTCGTTTCATTGAAGATCATAATCAGCGATAACCCAGATGAAGATTCCTCAAGTGATACGGCTTTGAATCAGGCCATTTCCAGTATTTCCACAGAAAAGCTACCCACAATCTACCTTTCCTCGCCTGCCAAGTCCCCCACAGATCCTGGCACACCGAGAGGCACAAAGTTGGATGAAACTGCACTGGCAGTTCATGGCTTACAAAGGTCAGAGGCACTAGCCAATTCACCTTGTGGAGCTGGGACACTAGTTCCATTTCATCAGTTGACAGCAACAACACAAACACAGCGAGGTAATTCACCTTCTAGAGCTGGGGCACTGGTTCCTTTCCATCAACTGACATCAACAACACAAATGCAGCAAGCTAAATCGCCAAATAGAGTTGGAGCACAAGTTCCATTTCATCAGTTAACAGCAACACAAACACAGATGGCGAATTCAACTAGTAGAGCTGGAGCACTCGTCCCGTCTCATTCTTTACCAACGACACAAACACAACAAAGCTACATTATTCAGCTGGCCTTGGACACTGCTAACCCTGTGCTCCAAGCAGCAAGTACCAGCTATTTCCTCATGACTGAACCCCTGACAGCAGATCCTTCAGGCAGACCGGTGCAAGCGCCTGCTGGTTCCTCAAAACTACCACTTTTGCGCCAAAACAACCCCTATAGTGTTTCAGCAGCAACTCCTCAGCAAAGCCTTGTCCCTGGTAAGAATCGCTTCTTATGCCGTAGCACGTTTATTAGCTTCATTAGTGAGTGCTTACTTTACTATAACAACAAAAATGTGTTGGGATTTCTTCACAGGGTCCCCACTCATCTTCCCATCACCTGTTAAGCCTATGATGCTTCCTGTGTCTGTTGTGGGACAGAATGTTCCTGGAAATGTCCAGATGGTGTCTAATCCGGTAAAATTGCACTTCTCGGCTTCTTCGTTTCTCTTCATGACACTGGTACATATCAGAGTACTGATTAGGGTTGTTTTGCCAATGCAGCAGACCATAACTTTGGATCCCAAACTCTCGATGGTTGCGGCCAAACAGTCCACAACCGGTGGTAAGTTTTAGCTGACCTTCAGTCCGTAACTACCAGATTCATTATGGTGATGTACAGTACCGGTACATTGATTTCAGAATCCTTTTGGACCTGTGTAGGTCTAAATGATGATTTATTCCACCTTTACACTTCACTCTACCTATTCAGGAAAGCTAAAATAAATGCTTTGCCATTATTCAAAACAAGTACAGTGGACTACAGACCATTCTAAGATTTTCTTACTATTTGGACCGAGAGGGAAAGAGAGTGAGAGTTTCGCTACTTGTGGGCGAGCTCGGTCCCTATCTGCTGTGAATAGCGGGTGTACACTGTACTAGATATTCTGCCCTGTTGTATAGCATAGCATGCTTAGAAGTAAGCCTTGATAGTGTCTCATTGGCCAAATAGTCATTATTGCCATATTATAACATTCAAGGGTATGTGGCCAAAAAAACACAATCTAACTCAGTTGCTATGCATTTGCTCTCATTTTTCCTGCTTGTACAGTTAAAAAAAAAAAAAAAAAAAAGCAGCATGTGTGCTCATTTCGCTGACTACATTTCTGTAAATTCTAGGAACCATGCACAGTGAGGCGACGCAGAATGCATTTCAACAGCATGAACCAAAGAATTCCAGTTCCAGCCATAAAAGAATTTTATGTTTTGAGTCATCGACCAAAATTCAGCCACCAACTTCTAAACCAGCAACGCCCGCCTCTTCACCTGTGAATACATCAACTTCAAAAGGTGTCACGCAGACCAAGAAAGGTCGTTCACGAACCTGTACAAGGCCTGCTATCCTACGTGGAAACAGGCACAAACGGAAGGTTGAGGATCTGAGGTGCTCGGCAGATTCCAACGGCCCTGGGAATTTGGTTAAATCTGTTTCCCCTCAACAACAAAGCCACGTGAGAAAGAACTCTGGCAAACAAGATGCTAACATTCTCAATCGAAAACCTCAAATTGCAAGAGGAAACAGCGTTGATGTGTCACAGTGTGAGTTTGTGAACAGCTCAGAACCAGAAACTACACCGAAATCTGAATCGGGGAAACACAGTCACAATGAGAATGCGGTAAGTGGAGCTCCACCAATGGATTCTGTTAGCTCGGAGTTGTCGTCTTCCTATTCTCTGCTAAAATCAGCAAGTAGTAAAGACAAAGTTGAGAACAACAGGAAAGAGCCTGCACGAGAACAGGCAGGGAAGAACACGCATACTCAGGACAAACCAAATGTGATGGCTGACAAAGAAAACAAAGTGATGGCTGGCTCACAAGAGCAGCAGCAGTCCTGTCACACACCTTTCGCCTCGGCACCGGCAGACTTGGCCCCTCCAGCTGTCACACAAAGTTCCCAATCCACAGCTGCCAAAATTCCCACAAAGACCAGCTCGTTGGCCATACAGGCAGTTGAGATGCTACAAAACATTCAAGGGCTCAACTCTCCTCCCAGACCTGTTAAGAGATTAACAGTAGGACTCAACAGCCCAGAACTAACTGGTGCACGAATCCCAGGGGCTGTTGCGAACCAGGAAGAGTCCAGGAAGAGTCCAAGAACTCCTCTGCAACAGAAGAAGGGTAAAGATTCCGAGGGAACACCGAAGAATCTTCTTCCCCATAACACCCCAGAGATCCCCACCTGCAGCCCCGCTAGCGAGGCTGGCAGTGAAAACAGTATCAATATGGCCGCTCACACACTAATGATCTTGTCGCGTGCCGCCATCGCCAGGACCGGCTCACCACTCAAGGACAGTTTGCGTCAGGGAGCGGGCGAGACGTCTCCCACGCGTTTAAAGAATTCAAAGAAACGTAAGCAACCCCCAACCACTGCCAGCCCCCCTGTTAAGAAATCTTCAAAACAATCTCCCATCAAAAAGAAAAACCAGGTAAGACATATTTGCACATCTACAATAACTATTATTCTTTAAAGGTCTGTACAAATCTCATTGAATGATGTTGCTTGTACAGCATTTTGCATTGACCACTTTAAACAATGGTCTTTCTCTTTATAACTTGAAATTTGAGTGCAACCTTTTCAAGCTGAGCCAATGACCAAAAAATCGAGATTGCCTCCAGATCAGACGTCACCAAAATAGGTGATGCAAGACCACATCAAGACGGTTCGAAGTGTTCTCAGTAAAATACTGACTGAAAACAGTATTTGGTTTAACAATTATGACCTTGCAAACAAGAAAAGAAAAGAAAAAAACAGGCACAAAAATACAAGAACAAAAAGGCCACAAACAAGCAAGGACGTGGTTTTGTTTTTGTTGCCAGCAGTCAGCCAAATTTAACCATACCACATTGCGGCATTATTACTCTTTAGATTTTTACCATGGTTTTAGGATCTATTTTTTTCCATACTCGGTAACCTTTGATTGATGGTCAGGAGAATGACAGGTGAACGTTGCATTATCAAGCCCACTCATTTTCCTCATCGAACTCTTTGTTTTCATTTCTGCAGCAAAGGAAAACACTCATAAATTGCTTCCCCCATGACTTGGATGTGGATAAGTTCCTTTCTTCACTTCACTACGATGAATGAAAGTGGACTAGCCAACGGGAAAGGGTTGCTATGACATGGCCTCCTTGAGTTACGTCCAGGAATAGAAGAAGCCATCTGGTGATCCAATGGCCACCGTTTCTTCTCATAACCTAACCTTAGACCTTGTAAACTGAAATAAATCTGTTTAGCCTGTTTAGGCTTTAATTCTACCAGTGTTGTTGGCTGTTGCAGCAGTTGAGAAACATGGCACTTTTTGCATCCTCACGCTTGTTTAGGATTATGATGCTGTTTTACAGCAATGGTTATATTCATTGGAATACTTGCTTGTTCTCAAGAATGGGCCAGCAATCTTTGGTCAATATTTGACTCGGTTTGATGAAACCAACTAACAGTTAAACATGTTGCCGTGTACAAATACATTTTGTAATATGCATCTTCCAGCAGATGTGTTAATTTGTTTTAAATGACTTTTGATGAGTTTTATGTTAAGAAATGTGATGTAAAAAAGAAATGTGAAATGGAAAGGAAAACATTTGAGAAATATGTGAATGTGAAATGTGCTGGCCAAAAGTACAGTATATCTCAAACCTAGAATTAAAATGATTGTATTTTTGCTGCGCAATAAAATTGGAATTCATTGCTCATGCAGTTATTTCTCATGGATGTGTGAGAGGAATATGCCTGTGTGATTGGAGCTGGTAAAAATCATCTTGTTTTAAAATACATTGATTTAATGTATTTCTTTTTTTTTTTCAAATTCCGCGTTGTTGTAGTCTTAACTTTAAATTGCGTTTGTTTGACACGTTTGGCAAGCAGGGATTTGATCATATTGTAACGTAGGAGAACAGTCGCTGAGACTCTTGAGTCATTTTATCGTTGTCGGCCACAAATCACTCTCGCTCACTCTACACACAGATCGGCTCCCTTTGAGCCAACGTTCAAGCTTGAATGGCCTTCCTGTCCTTTCATTTGAGATGTTCCTTTGTATCTTGAGTATCATCAAAGACATCACGGAACCACTGAAAAAGAGCAACTACATTTCCAAGGAGCGAGGCAAAGCATCCTGGGAAGTGTGGTCCCGCAGCATCGCAACGTTATCATTTTCACATTAAAAGTACACTAATAAGACGTTCGGAATTTAATCTAAAACAAGAAGAAAAATATGAAACTGGTATGACTTTCAATTATTTCGACAGCAACTCGTTTTTAAGAGTAAATTATAGACATATTTCTGTTCACAGCCAACCATATGTATTTTTATTTTGACAAGCCACGTTTGTTTCCGGGTGGAGAAGGTAGGAAGTAGGTACGGCTGTCATTTCATTTGAACAAGTACTGCTCGGTTAACTCCTTATATAACGCGTTTTGGGCAAAATTATATCTGCCGTAATTGTAGGGGTGTTTTTCATATCATGATTAGGAGGGTCGTATTGCCTTTTGAAGTGCATATTCCGTTTGTAGAGCTCGGACGTCCCTCTCAGCGGGTCGGCTAACCGGTTGGGTTAGCATGTGGAGGTGAAGAAATGTGTTGCAATCATGTCCCATAATGAAGACTGCCAAGTTTAACTAGCAAGGTTATTTCTGGCAAGTGTTGACGCGAGAGAATAGTGGTACTCAGAAATGTTTCAGGGGTTTTTGTCAACACAGTGTTTTGTGTGTTTAAACAGCATAATCCAGTGTTATGTATTTTTAAACACAATTGAGTGTTTCATATTTTTGAACTCAACGTAAGCCACAAGGAGCCGTTGTAGTAATAGACTGACACTAATTTAGTTGTTCAAACAACACCTTGTAATTTATTCTCTGTCTTCCCCAGACTTTCCCGGTGAGTTAGACATTGACTGACATGGCAGCCAATGGAGACAGTTGTGAAAAGCCTCTAAGACGCACAGGAATTAAAGAAAAACAGAATGGAAACACCACAGGTTGGTTATCAGAAATATTTCGACTTAATTTCTAAGGAAGGCAGCTCGTTTAATCGATGTCGCGTAAACGCTGCTGCAAATGAATTGCTGATTGCGTCAGTCATAAAAGTGAGCCAGGAGGTCGATATTAGAACGGAAAAGCCAAGATTGAGTACAGAACTAGATCCGATGTAGTATGCATTCAGCGTTGACCATTGAACCTAATGTAATAATTACTGTAGATGCAAATGCAGAATGTCAGGACGATCGCGATTGTGGTTTGTTTGCAGACTCAACAATAAGAGAAAGGCGACAGAAAGAGAAGGAAGAGCGCCTTTCTCTTGTGTTATGGAGGAGGCCCGTAACTACGCTCCATTACTTCCTCTTGGAGAGCTTAATCAAGTTAAAGGAGTGGACAATTAAGTAAGAAGCTCAATTGGTTTTCCTCATTCGGCTTTTTTTTGTTTGTTTTTTAAATCATGTTGTTTGTACACAGCACCAGCTTGACCCATTTAGTGGTCTGTTGACTTTATCCTGTTCTTGGAAAAAGTAATGCCTGCATCACTTAAAAAATAATTATACAATTTTATGTTTTTGGTTTATTTGCTTTCTTGCTCAGGCTTTGGCAACGACGGAGCATTGTGTTCTTAGTTTTGGTGTTATGTAGTCTCTTCTCTACTGCCTACTCCATAGAGGGATCACATCAAAAAGTAAGGCTGAGTTTGTTTGTGCGCATGTGAGTGAAAGATAAACCTGTTCCTATATCAGCAGTTTAAAGGTTAAAGATAAGTCACCTTACAAAACGGTTTTGTAACCATAATGTCACAGTTTTACATGGAACCTTTGAGCATTTGAGTGAATGTTGTTGAATTCTTCTGTTTGACTGGAGACATTGGTATTTAAATACCGGTACTAAAATCAAACGTGTCCCCCAAGGGCAAGAAGTTTGCTTTCACAAATTTCTTTGTCACCCTGAGAGAGAAGTAGTTTCTTTTTCAGGTAATGAACCCAAGCTTCACCCGAAGTTTAGTTACCAAATTCTTTATATGGCCTCTTACTGAAAACTTGTGATCAAGATTAAAACCCCAGAACCTGTAATTTAAAACCTGCACAATCTGAGTTTTTCACTGCATGTGCCACCAACATAATGTCCACTGGAACCAAGTCGCTCCCAATGACATGAGTAAGCTGTGGGTCTGTTCTAAAAATACCTCACCAGTGATAGGACATTGTGATTTCCTAGGATTGTGGGTGAAGTGATCATTTAAAAATGCACTGTAAATAGTTCCAGAGATTTGGAGAAAAAAAAAGTGCTGCATATTTATTTCCTACATCATCAGTGTCTTCACGTAGATTAATTATAATAATCTGATTAAAAGGTAATTTGAGCAAATTTGTTCTTTCGGAAATGTTTATTGACATGCATGTATTTATTTCTTAATTGCAAACAATGGACGTATTGTTATTTTTCTTTATTTTTCAGTATGTTCAGTACCTCGAGAAGAAGTTCCTTTGGTGTGCATACTGGGTAGGTCTCGGAATTCTGTCTTCTGTTGGCCTTGGGACTGGTCTGCATACCTTCCTTCTCTATCTGGTAAGCTTCCAATTATGCTATGGGAGGGGAATGGTATTTATGGATACATTTGGTCAACACGCTGCTAACTCGACACACAAACCAGCCGTTAAGCTTTGCTGTTTTGTACACTTTTGTAACCCATCTGGCTTTAGTGGAAGTCTACCCCACCTGGGAGCCATCATAGTTTTACATGCTTTAAAGTAGGGAGGTGTTTGTGCCTCCCAAGTTTGTGAATTTCTTCCCTTTTATCCATAGTTTTCTTTGGACGGTGACTGAGCACTTTTTACAGAATGCCCACACAAAGACAATATTTAGATTGACTTTTCAGATTCCTGCTTCACTTATAATTTGACCTCCTTGAATTTCATCTTCCACATCCATTGTTTACCCCCAGCAAAATATCATGTCCCTTAACAGACCGTTACTGAATGTCTAGGCATAACTTTAAATAACTTCAAAGTTGTGTGTGTGTGGTTTTGAGGGAAAGAAGAGAAATCCTGAAATGCAAGCAGATGGGGAAGCTATAAATTGGCATGGTAATTTGGTCTTGTCCAGGGCACATGATTCAGCTATTTCCATTCACATATTTTTTCCTTTCATTGTCTCACACGCTGTTTCTAGCAACAAAAAAAAGTGCAAAAGGACATTTAAAAATGTCAATGTGTTTGTTAGTGGTCGTGTGATTCATGTGGAGAAGATGACCTAATCTGCTCTCCCATCTGTGTATGAGGGAGGTTTGACCGCCAGTATGCAACATGGCCTCCATTATCTTTTTCGAGTTTTTTTTTCTTTTACCGTTTAGGCGGGGGACACTCTGAACTGGTTGCCAGCCAATCGCAGGGCACACATAGACGAACAACCATTCGCGCTCACACAGAAAACTGTAAATTGGCCATTGGTGGGCGTACAAGAAACATGAATACGTAACCCCAGCAAAGAAGATAAACAGAAAATGTTACAGTGCTAATGTTAGAGGAAAAGAATGGATGGATTGCACCGCAAGACCGTAGTTGAAGATTATTTGTCTGATATGACCTTCACATTTGATCCATCCCACCATGCAATTCTGCCAGCGTGGGTTTTCTCCGGGTGCTCCGGTTTCCTCCCACATTCCAAAAACATGCGTGGCAGGCTGATTGAACACTCCGAATTGTCCCTAGGTCTGAGTGTGAGTGGTTGTTCGTTTCTGTGTGCCCTGCGATTGGCTGGCAACCGATTCAGGGTGTCCCCCGCCTACTGCCCGGAGACAGCTGGGATAGGCTCCGGCACCCCCCGCGACCCTAGTGAGGATCAAGCGGCCTCGGAAGATGAATGAATGAATGAATGTTCTCTCATATTTTTTTTTTTTATGAACTCAAAATGGCCCAAGAAAAACTAAGATCAAATATTGACATTGCATTGTTCATTCTGTTCTCAAAGCTTCAATCTAACACACAGTAGTAAGTTGAATTTACTTTCTCTTTCGTTTCTCTTAGGGTCCTCATATAGCATCAGTTACACTGGCAGCATATGAGTGCAGCTCAACGGACTTCCCAGAGCCTCCGTACCCAGACCAGATTGTGTGTCCTCAACTTGCAGGGGCTGAAGGGAGTATCTCCCTCTTCTCCATTATGTCGAAGGTCCGCCTTGAAGCCTGCATGTGGGTAAGTGGACATTGTTTTTAATCTTCTCAACTCAAAGGTGCCGGAGGGGATCCGGGAAAAAAAATGTTGGGCGGGGCCCACAAAATGTCAGCAGGAATTTAATTTAGGCCAGCATTTCTGCCTGACCTCAAATACCGTTAACCTTGTTCTTACCATAGTATGTTAGACTTCAAAGAATAGTTTGTGTCTTTCAAGGGTGCAGGCACTGCCATCGGAGAGCTGCCCCCATATTTCATGGCCAGAGCGGCACGTCAGTCTGGGGCTGATCCTGAAGATGAAGAATATGAGGAGTTTGAGGAGATGCTGGAGCAGGCTGAGAATGCGCAGGTCCGAGTTGCACACAGGCGTTTGTTTTGATGCCGTTATCATTTACGTTTTAAAACCATACCACAAAATTTAAGTGTCTTGTCATATGAGCAAAATATGAAACGGCAATCATTGATGTCATTACATTTCGAATGAGAGCTTTCTGAAAACACTGCAATAGCCACAAATGTGCCTGGTACGCTGCTCTGCCTTCAAGAGAATTTTTTGGGGAAAGAAGTTGCTCAGTAGAGTTCATCAGCAAAGAACAAGATAAGCATCTCTCAAATAGTGACGGCACTAAAATCTCAGCAGCCTCGTAGAAGGGCAGAAAAGGGCTCAACTCGAAGCACATTGTATGGACAGAGTGGGTATGAATAGTCTACACATCCCTGTTCAAATACCTGATTTTGTGATATAAAATCTGACGGATGAGCTGTCCAATTTCTTTTCGACGGGCAAAAAGACAATTGTGAATATGCGATTCCATAAATATGCGCACCATCTTATACCCGAGGACGTGGCTGTGTCAAGTCTGAACGTGTTGTCACCATACACCTGCCACTGCTTAAAAGTACCTTTGGCTAACACCGAATAAAGTTCAGATGTTCGAGTAGGCTTTTCGTTACTTTTTTAAAAGAGGTGTGTAGACTTATATTCACTGTAAATATGAATGTCATCAATTCCCATTTCCTCTTTTACATGTCATGCACAAAATATATACAACTTCTATCAAAACGGGTAGCCGCTAGTCCTCAGAATGCCAACTGACCATGAACCAATTGTCCAGTCATTGGTCCCATAGTGCCACGTGACTTCAGTGAAGTACCCTCCTTCTTCACGCTTCCAGTAAATCCTTGTGTGTGCATGTGTGAGTCACCCTGAGCACTGCTCCCCCTTTAATCATCCCCCAGGCTTTGTGCTGTCTGCATCCCCCCCGCCTTCCTCTCTTTTCACGGGCTCTAATTTGAATGACAGACAGCTCTGTCAGGAAGCAGGTTCACATGACTGGACATTGTTGAGATCAGATGCTGAGTCAGCGAGACGGTAATTGGAGAACCCTGGCGTGCAGTACATTTTCACAATCACCATCTGGCGATTGTGATGCCTCCTCACCGCCGATTGCCATCATAAGAAAACAAGAGATCGTGTTCTGTGTCTTGTATAATGATCATAACATCACCTTTTCCTCACAAATATACAAAGTAGACACAAACCTGTATTGTTGAGGAAATGTGTGTTGATATATTCGGTGTTATTTGTTGTTGGAGGATTTGAATGATGAATGATAATTCAATTCATCTTCGAGGTTAATATCTAAGGCGTTATGTTTGTAGTCGTGACATTATATCGTCAGCCACAGAGCAAAAATTGGGGGAAAAAAAGTCATTTTTCAATATTTTTAGAAAACTTTTGTTTTCCCTGTTACCTATGTGTTAACCCATCTGATTGAAATTTTTGTGACCTTGTCTCCCAAAACAAATGAATTTTTTACGATTAAAATATTGATTTAGGCAATTACGCTATGTGGCCGACAACTACCGATTAAATATGTATTGGATACTGCTGTTGGAGAGGCACGTAAGATGGCTCTGTCGGCGCGTTAAGCCAAATATGTTGTGTAAAATAAAGTTTGATTATGAGAATTTATTCAAATGAACATCATAAATTATACATTTTAAGTCCCGTATATTTTATGTATTTTAAAACATTCAATTTCTCTGTAGCAATACCAAACCTTGTAAAACAAACACAAGGAGGACAAAAACATTTGCTATTTTACCAATATTCTGACTGAGACTCACATTTTTTGTACAGCCATGCACATACATCTAAAAATGTATATAAAGTCACACATTTCACTCACATTGTCAGGTTAAAAAAAATCTGAGTATTTACTACATTTGTCTTTCAAATCAGCTTGTAATATCCCAGGGCATACAGTTTGTAAATTACCGGTAGTTTTATGTCAGTTTTTAAGAAGAGGCTCACACCCAAAGATAATTGAACACATCTGTTTATAGATAGTTTGTTGTAGCTTGGTTTTGTACAAAATGTTTCTCCTTTCCTCTTGCAGGATTTTGTCACCAGAGCAAAAATGGGAGTCCAACACATGGTACAGAAAGTGGGGTTCTTTGGGATCTTGGCTTGTGCTTCGGTAGGAAAATTTCCTGTCAAGATTCGTCTTCACCTTTGTGGGTTTTTTACGATGATGGTTGTAGGGAACAATTTTCAAACCGTGTGGTATCTATCCTTTTAGATCCCAAATCCTCTTTTTGACTTGGCGGGAATCACCTGTGGGCACTTCCTGGTCCCTTTTTGGACCTTCTTTGGGGCAACTCTCATTGGAAAAGCCATCATCAAGATGCACATTCAGGTCAGTGCTTCCATTCACCCAACTGACATGTTGGCATGACATGCCCACCAAAATAACACATCAATTGTGCAGTTTATTCTAATCGTGTGGGGGAAAAAAAGACAAAAAGAGAGTACTTAGAACACACAAATCAAACACTCAGAACAGGGAAAAAGAAGCCTGAAGCCCTCCATAGTTAGGTCTTTTTCCGTTTCTCCCATATCAAAAAGTTCTGTTCAGTAAATTGATAATTTTTCAGTCTTCCACACAAGTGACTAATATGAACCTTGTTTGAGTAACTGTGTATTTGAGTCAGTGAGTCGTATACCTTTCCATCCCTGGGTGGTCCCAGCCAGTGACCTCACCATCGCACATTTCAGACAAAGGGTCCCGTCACGCAGCAGGGGGTTGAGGATGTAAAGTGGACATGAGTGAAGAAAGTTAGGCCCAATAAAATGTCTTGAAAACCTAGAGGCTTTATTTGTGTGTTTATGCTTTGAACGCGGTGGACATTTCATGTCATATCCTGTCTAGAATTGTCCAGGGGATCCATGCGTCATTACTTGCAAAATGCTGATCACTTTCATGAGAAAGAAAATTGCGGTGTGCGCCCACACCCACACACCCCGACACACACTAACACTGTGAACCACAACAAATTCCTTGCAGCTCGAAATCGTACATGTTGCCACGTTTAGATTTTCTAATCAGTAAACATTAGTAGGTCTATCGTCAATTTCAGCCTTGGCCTGAAGACTTAAAACCGAGTTAGTTGTCTCGTAAATCCTCCCACTTTACAGCATTTGCTATTTGTCATGTGTCAACAGAAGCTGTTTGTTATCATCACCTTCAGCAAGCACATCGTGGAGCAAATGGTGTCTCTCATTGGGTCAGTATCTTCATGTGAGTCTTGTCAGGTCAGGTGCTTTATTGCAGTGGTTCTCAACTGCTGTCACTCACCCTAAAACCTGCATTTCCCCCCGTTGGTGCAAAGTCATGACTCGTGACCCACTGTTACAAAAATCATATTTTGGTCATTTTCTGATCCAAAAACAGTTCCCAACAATACTTTAAAAAAATGGTGTCAAATCAACTCATTTAAACATAATTGCCTAGATACTATATGATTTGCTCATACTACCCCCAAATAATGGATGGACTTTGATGATCCCGCTTCTGTTTTCAGCGAAGTCAAGGTCATTCTGACAGAAGCTCGGTGACTCGCCGTGATGCGCGGTCTGTCCATCAGTGTGCGCTCGCATGACAACATGAGGAGAGTAGGGCGAGTCAGTCTGAGTGAAATCAGCTGTCGTTGATTTAGTTGGTTGGTTTAGTCGTGTTCCTAGTTTTGCAACTCTAGGCAGTATGCTTTTGTCCGGATCAGACATCATTTGTTGGAAATGTTGCTCTTATTTAATTGTATTTTAAATAATTTGCCGTGAAAGTACAGAAATCGTGAACCAATCGCGCTTTGCTCCACCCCCTGAAGAGATGGCATACCCTGCCTAATAAGGATGCAAGTATCCACTGATTAGATGTCTTTGCACCCATATGGGTGGTAAGGGTGATGACGTCATGGCGAGTCACTTCCCGGTTGAAAGGGCTGACACAAGTGCCTGAGGAAAGCTAAGGAGTATAAAAGAAGGGCTGAGGACCAAGTCCTTCACTTGCTTCTCCTCCTGCTGGACTCATGTGCAGCATGGCTGCTCTTGGGATCTTTGCTTGAAAATAAATAGAAAAAAAAGTCTCATTGTATTCATGCTCTGAGCTTTGGCTCCTCCTTTTAGAGGTTTTTGGGTGAGTATAATAAAGACATTCTGATCCCTGTCTTGATTTGTTGTTTGCCAGGTCTGTACCCAAAGTAGGACCATCACTCCAGAAGCCCTTCAGCCATTACCTGGAAGCACAAAAGAACAAGCTGCATCATGGTGAAAGAAGAAAGGCATCGGTAAGCCCAAACGATTTCATTTGCAAATAGTTATCTTTCCACTCAAATGAAGAACTTTGGTGACTGATTAATTAATGGACATTGTGAGCAATTGAGGTTGCAGTGTATCTTCAAGACAGATTTATATTGTCATGGACAATTAAGGATTTTCATCGAAGTGTTCAAGATTATGGTCACTTTGTCCAGATTACATTGCAACAGCAGCTTCTGTACAAGTGTGCCTTTTGTTTTACTGTTCAATGAACAGCGGAGAAGTGCGTTGTTGCCTGTAGCTCATCTTGCCTACATAATGCATTACAGTAAATGTATATATGAGAAGACACGTCAAAAAATATGAGGGGAAAAAAAAATAACCCGATATAGTGAAAGTGCAAAGGCTAACTTGTGGTATAGCAGAGAAGCATTGTATTTTAACAAAATAATGTGGTATTTGACTGCTACTTGGCCTTTAGATACTCATGAATGTTTCATTTTGCAGTACACTGATGTTGTGTTAAAAAAAACAATCCACCATCACTGTTGCTCTCCAGGATGAGAACTGGCTTTCCTGGCTGTTCGAGAAGCTGGTGCTGGTCATGGTCTGCTACTTTGTCATCTCCATCGTCAACTCGATGGCTCAGAGTTATGCCAAGAGGCTCCAGCAACGAAAGCACTTGGTGGAGAAGACCAAGTGACAAGGGACCAAGGGGGACAAACATCCAAGAAGTGACTGTGCATCTGCGGCCGCTGCTGCTCGGACCACGTCCAATCATGACTTGCCGACAAACCTCACCCTCCACGCTCAGAGGCTGAGCACGCGCCAAAGCAGACTTGTGTCCTCGGTATGTGTGTGTTTGCATTTTCAAGTCTGTCTCCACCGTTATTTGTAGTGTGTCTCATCTCACTCGGTCTGGAAAGCGCCTGGTTATCCTGCTAATTTAATGGTCTTACTTTCTGATGATTCCGTACTTTGAACTCACAAGTGAAGCAGTGGTTTTGGGGGAGTGTCTTGTGTGTAAGGGCACTGCCGATCAGATGCGATGCCTTATGCAATGATGGGAAGTTTTGACTTCCCTTGAAAATAGTTCTTGAAATTGTATTTAATTTTGTAACATTAATATATGACTGGCTTTTGATTTGTTTGTACAGTGGCTGCCAGGATAACTGCTTCTAAATGCTCTTTCTTTTCAGGGTTGAGATAGTCTCATATTTTGGACCGATTAGACATTATTTTATTTGCTCCTGGACTTGTCAGTCACCCCGCCCCCCAAAAAGGAGAGAAAAAAAAGCAATATCTATGTAAAATGTGTTAGTGACGGTTTGCACATTGTGTAAATATCTCAATCATGGACATTATGCATCGATGTACTTCTGTTCTAAATTTAAACAGTACGTGACCAGGAGTCACGTGATCTTGAATCAAACTAGTGACAGTTTGTAGTGACGCTGTACTTTAAGGCAACTAGTCCCATTTCTAGTTCTGTACTGTTAGAGTAGACCATGGAATTGGATCTTCTATAAAGTCATGTCAATAATGACACTTGTATCAAAGTGTGATTCATTGGTTTGCTTATTGTGCTAAGGCTGGAAAGTATATGTCCCTTGAAGAAAAGATCTACCAGGTAAGTCAACACATTGGCAGGGCTGTACAGCTGGCTGCCTCCAAGTTAGGTTGACTATCGCTGTGTGTGGTAGTTCCTTGTTGTCCTCCTATTCTTTATGGTTCTTGTTTCAGTTGTTTGGC
The DNA here is from genome assembly GCF_025434085.1 of Hippocampus zosterae. Lineage (NCBI taxonomy): Eukaryota > Metazoa > Chordata > Actinopteri > Syngnathiformes > Syngnathidae > Hippocampus > Hippocampus zosterae. The sequence continues at coordinate 20,545,406 of NC_067460.1, read as the reverse complement.
ACTGTGCATCTGGGCCACCAAATGTCCACCTCATCAGCTAGCTTATCAGACTGGTGTTGGCTGTTAAATCTCCCGTGGCAACGGCAGTCTGTAAGCTGACTGAAGTTGTGGGTCATCATCTGCCTTTTACTTTTGTGCAGTGTACCACACTTCGATGAACAACCTGTTTTTATCTAATCGGTGATACAAATGTTACTGTGTGGAATCCTTAAACAATAAATTCATATAATTACTATATGTGGTGGTGCTCCTTTCAAATTGTTCTCTCTTGTTTGATGCATAGATGCTTTGAGCAACAAAAATACATTTATTAATCATGGAATTAGTCATGTACAATATTTGCAGCATTGCATGTACAGTATTGTGCGTTTCTGGAGTCCTCAAGGTAAAAGACAGTCTGTCATTCTGTTTTATACATTACAGCCCAGTTGACTGTAGCTGGAAATGATTTGCTCTGTAAATGCAAAGCTTTCAAGGAAATCCTCTTCAGAAATCCCAAACTTTGTATATTGATGGATGTAGGCCCTGTAACAAAAACAAAACGACAAAATTGCCACATCATCATGGTTTTTGCAGATTTGATATTCGAGAATATGATTTTCTTTTTTTTTTACCTAAACCCTAGAAGGGAGCACCTAGTCTCCGAGGAGAACTCACCTTGCAGCGAACATACTCCAAGCTTTTCTCACCATGTTGTCCAATGGTTCGATCAAAGCTTGACTGTTGCTGACCAACGTCGCCGTTTTTTCGTACTTATTAAACGAGACGGGGCATTTCCAAATGTTGAAAGCATCTTTAGGTGAGAGCCATGAGCTGTAAAGGGCAGCCTCGTCGAAGATACCTATTGGCGTGGAGATTTTATTCACATTAGCTATTTGAATGGAGAACTGCTGATGTTTGTTTAAAAAAAAAAATGAAAGTACATTTAGCCATGATCTGTCAAACCTGTCTCTGCACTGAACACGTCTTTGCCTCTCAGTATGAGCAGATTGGCCAAGGAAGTGTTGACGCTGGATCCAGTCAGACTCCTTGTCCTCTCGGAGACAGCCAATGGACGCACCTGCCAGTCTATACCTGCCAACATACGGTGTTTTATAATATCCCCAAAGATGTGACGGGTGCATTTACAACGTCGGAAGAATACTGAACGTATTATGTTATAATACATAAGGCTGAAATGGGTAACAACACACCATTGTACCAAAAGGAAATGGGAAATATAGTTCTTGTGGGAAGAATTTGAATATAATTTGAACTGTCACCCTCCGGTTCCAAAGCCCAAGTCCTTACAGATGAAATTCAAAACAAGACAATTACTGGAATATATTACAAGAACTTGGTGCCTTTTTCCAAATTATATGCAATAGTAGAGTGCAACCCTTTGGAAAAATAATATAAGTTTCTCAAAGAACAGTTAAGATTCAATATTTCTAAAATGTTTTTGTGTGCTTGTGTTTGCAAAAAAAATATTCTGAAAGGAATCTCAAGATATCTAACAACTCAATTTAATTGTCCTTATTTGTGGTGTGCACTATTATTATCCATTAATTTTTGTTATATAATTATAATTCATGTATTTAGCAGATTGGAGAGAATTGTTTTTGTCGACAGGCTGCTGACCTTGAGTGCTGAAAATAATAATACATTTATTTCGAAAGTGCTTTTCATCGTACTCAAAACCACTTGTACAAGAGTTTAAAACGGGAGATAATCCATTTCTGGCCATACTTGCCTTCCTCCATCTTGGAGTTGGAGATGAGCATCTGGCGCAAGTGTTTGATCAGTGCTGGCCATCGGAAATCGGTAAATGCAATGGAGGAACTTTGCATTTGAGGTATGGTGCTCATGCTGAGCAGCTTGTACTCAGGGTGACATGCAAGGGCGCTCACAAATTCACCTGAGAGGAAAGCAGAAATAACTAGTTGTACATGCAGTAAATAATCCAAGCAAATCATCGGTTCAGTTCAGTTGGCTCATTCTCCTCCACTGTGAGCGTGTCTCATTCCAATTACTATAATGTTTCCTTGCTATTTGTGGATAAGGACCCCGAGAGCAAATCTATCACTTAAAGCAAAGTCAAGTCAAACATTTTCTTTGCATTAATATGTTCTATGTGCCCCCGTATGTCCAAATGCACGGTATTCTGATTACTTTTATGGAATATAAATTATGCAGAAATTTCCACTCATATTTATCCATCTCAAGGGTTGCCATTTTGTCCTGCATCAGTTCCTTGGCACCGAGATGCAAGAGTTTATTGGTCACACATCAACCCAATGCTGGAGATCACGCGGTGTGTCTCTCACCCAGAGGATTCGTGCTGTAGACTCCGTTGGAGTCAGCGGTGAGCGCAGGCTGAAGGACGGTTCCCAGCTGATGAGCAATCACCTTGTTGATATCAGCAATGGAGATGTCTTTGATATGGAGCAGCTGACTGCAAATCCTGTGCGCCGTGTCATTTTCGTGTACCAGGAGGCCATCCGACAGTTGGTAGAGGTGACCCAGTGTCAGTACCGAGTTGTAGTTCTGCACAATCACCTAAAAGACACAAAGCGGTTATTGTTTTGAAACTTCTCATTTATTATATATGCCGAGAGAGGTCTTCATACCTCACCTGTCCTGTATGGCCAGATTAGGTGGTTGACAATGAAGGATTTTGGGTAGATGTCCCGCAGACACTGAGTGACATAGGTGCCCACTCCAGAGCCCGTCCCACCCGCCACACTCATCAAGGCTAAGAAGCCATGCAGTCGGTCGCAGCGTTCCACCTCCCGCCGCAAGATATCTTCCACCGCTTCTCTGTGACGAGGGCCCTGGATACAAAACCTGGAGACAAGTTTTGAGTTTTACAAGCTGCACTATATTGTCATCATACCATTTATGATATCATATCATTGGGGAAACATATTTGTATGTTTAAGGGGACATGCATTTTTTAGGCGTAAAAATGTCCTCGTTCAGTTTGTTTAATGCAAAGTAGATGACGATATTTAAACAGTCTTCTTCATCATAAGGTTCACATTTTGATGACTCTTCAATGAAATCAACATGCATTTTTTGAGAATATATGAGGAAATCGGAGTACCCGGATAATCTGCACACTCCACTCATGAAGGCCATTACTGAGATTCAAACCCAGACCCGTGAGGCAGATCTTAACCAACAAGCACACCATGCAACCCGTGCCCCTCAAATTTTGTTTAAAATAAATCACGTACTTATTAACCCATGCAATTGTAGTGTATAATTTTAATGACACTTTCTACATAAATCATAAAAGTGAATCACCTCACCCGTTCGCCCAATTGTTCCCAGTCCCCTGCCTCTGGTTGAAGCCTGACGCATTGTCATACTTCCACTTGCCAGATTTGGCTGTCTTGCTGAAATTCTGCTTGATGACTTTTGGCTCCATGTCAATCAGCACTGCCCTGGCAACATGTTCTTCAGAATATTAAAAAAAAGTCAATCGGTTACTTTCTAGAGGTCGACATTGATCCCAACTTTACCTTTAATAAAAAAAGTAAAGCTAAGGGAAACTTGTTACCTCCATGTTCAGTTTGGTGGAAGAAGCGTCCACAGCTGGCAGTAGCGTATGTTTTCCTTTGGCCTGCCTGAGCGTCATTGTAAAGGGTGTCAAATAACTCCAGACCCACCTGGTTGCCGCACTGACCCAACTGGACGGTCAATACTGACATTTTTTTTATCCGAGTTAGGTATGACACGCCTGCTTTTACATGTAGTTACTTAGCTACTGACAACAACAACGGCCGGCCAAGTCTCGATTTCAAAGGAACACTGTGTATTTCATTGTTGCCGCTTTCACGGCGGATTTCCGGTATCCACTTGTTGAACTTTCAAACTAAACTTATATTGTTCGTTTAGTCGTGACAGGTCAATCAGAAATCCGGCTATTTTTTTTAAATCGTTGTATTTGGTCTCAGAAAAAAACAAGTGTTTCCTCGAAAATATACTATTAATTTCTCGTAACCATAACTAATCTCCTTTTTGTGTGATCCTTACAGTATCACGATTACAAACGAGATGCATTATTTGTAGACACATTTAATATCAATTGTAAGTAATTGAATTCCACTTTCAAAACAAAAGACAAGTCGGCAATGACTTTTGGCTCAGTGTTTATTGTTGTTTGTGACAAAATGAAAAAAACATATTGGGTTACCGCCCACCGCCCCTTCGGATGTGCACCGCACTGCGCATGCTCAGTGTAGTAGCCGGTCATGGCGGCCGTGTGTGTTTGTACATGAGGTAGGGGACGTTATTCTTGCGGTCTGTGACAGAGCGAACCGAGCGAATCGCTGCCATGGCCGGAGTGTTTGACATTGATTTGGACCAGCCGGAGCAAAATGTCTCCGATGATGAGACTGACGAGGTACTTCAAACGAAGCTTCTGAGCTGAGCCGCTCGACATGTCACAGCAGAAAGTCTTAATGCACTGTAGCTATCGAGCTAGCTGTTTGTCGCTTAGCTTGCCTGCCTGCCTGCTTGCTGCCAAACACCGCGGGCCTACTCCCGCCGCTGGAACTCCCGGGCCTCCTCACGGCCAGCGTTAGCACAAGCTAACATGCTCGCCACTTTTAATCTGCACCTCTTTCAGAGCTGCCACATTTGTTTTCTTTGGGTCTACCTAATAACAGGAGCTTGTGGAACTGCGATGCTTTAACGTTTAAATGCCATAGCTGTCAGGTTGGAATTGTGCAAGCACAGCCTTACTTATTCACTGGCCAGTAGTAATAAATGTCTTTCAGTATGCAACAGTTCATTTTGGCAGTTCTGTGGAGTTCTACTTTGTGGTGCAGAATAAATGCACGAGCACATGTGTTTGTGTTGTGTACAAAATATGGTATTTCTCAAAAACATACTGTTCTAACTGCTGTTAGTATTTTCAAGTTAATAGCATTATCCTTTTTTTCCAATTAATCTTACATTGTAGAGGATTGCTTTTTAATGTATTGGATGTTCAAATTTAGAGCATTGCTAAACATCTTGCTTCACGTGATGTTCAGGAGACAGTGCTGCATCTCAACAGCTCATACTTATTATATGAAGAGGCACGCCTTCTCCGTGAACATGTTATGCGAAAAACCCCAACCTTCCTCTGGAAACATATCGCTGGTGTCAGGCGGAATCCTTGTACTGTCAAAATCATCATTGTTTAGGACACCCCCAAAAGTATGTCAATTCATCCATTAACGTTACATCAGAGTGCGGAACATTTTGAACATGTGAGGTTGGTCAACCATTTGTTAAAAAAAAAAACACACACACACACACATTCAACGATAAAATAGTGAACAAATTGTTTCGTAGGAAGTTTTGGCCCAACGCCAGCGATATGTAGCATTAAGCTTTTCACCCTCACCTGTTACTGTTGTGTTATGTTATTAATATATGCACTATTATTTTATAAAATATCGATCAGGTCAAACAGGGAATTAATAGTTTACAGAATCATGAACAGGAATATATAACAGTCTGGACATTCATGCATGTGTGTGTTTGTGTTGGGGGGTGGGTAGTTTTGTGTGTGTGTGCGTAGGGGGGTGGGGTATTGTCCACCTTGTTCTTTATGTTTGGCATATGAGCATCTGCTTTTCCTTCCAGGCGCAAATCAATGACATCATGGACCAGTGCAGCGGATTTGACTTGTAAGCATTGAATATTGGCCGTCACCAGAGATTGTATTACCACGACATGTTTTTCTGTATTGAATGTCTCTTTGCAGCAACATGGAAGGTTGTGAAAAGATAGAGATATCGGAAGACAACGTCAATCAGGGGACAGAAAATATTAGACCAGAGTGTTTTGAACTGCTTAGAGTTCTGGGAAAAGGCGGTTATGGAAAGGTACGTGTTGAAGAGGCACATGGCCTTGACCTATTTTATTTCCAACTTTTCTTTTGACAAGCTCATAAAAAAACTTTGTTTGCCTTTTTGCAGGTTTTCCAAGTTCGAAAAGTCGTGGGAGCTGCTTCGGGCAAAATATTTGCCATGAAAGTCTTAAAAAAGGTATGTTTAATAAAAAAAACATATTTACTTAGCACATCCCCATTGTTTCCAAAACCTGTGAATCCATGATGCAGCTTCTTTCTGTAAATACACTGAAACAAGTATGCACATATGTTGTTCTCTGTCACTAAAATTGAGACAAAAAAAATTCTTGTGGGCTGATGATGTAAATTGTGCACATGCAGTACTGAAGTTTACTCTGCATGACCATACGGAGTCAGATTAAAACAAATGCAGTCGGAGTTGACCAAAACAAAGGAGTTGACTTAAAAAAAAGGAATATCAGGAACATTTTCCTGGCGGGGGGTTTCTGATTTAAAATATGTGTTCTGGCTCATTATTCATGTAGATGTTGGCGTATGGAGCAAAAATGTGGCAAATCAAATGTTTATTCTCTTTAGCAATCATTAACAAATGTCATTGTCGCGATGGAGGTGGATCGGTGACTCGACCCAGCACACACCTCTCACTCTTCTAGTCCAATGAACAAAAACGGTTTCATTAGGCTTTATAACGCAGCTTCACGTTTTCCAGTGATTGTTGTTGGGTGTGTGACAGGCAATGATTGTACGCAATGCCAAGGACACAGCCCACACCAAGGCGGAAAGGAACATCCTGGAGGAGGTGAAGCATCCTTTCATTGTCGATCTCATCTACGCCTTTCAGACGGGCGGGAAGCTGTACCTCATCCTGGAGTACCTGAGCGGTTAGTGCGACAGCGTGCACACCTGACACAAGTAGGATCGTGGAACAGCGAAAGAAGAACACCGTCGGTTTCAGGGTGGTGGCTGACCTGCCATTTGTTATGATTTAGATTTTTCCCACTTTCCCCCATTTTTCCAAGTTTTTGGGGTGGCCAAAAGCTGTCTCTCACAGGGTAGATTCAGCTCTGCACTAAACAGCAGCCCAATCCCATCTCCATATTCAGAACCCAAAAAAATAACAGTCGTAAAGTGACAATTTTTCCTAACAAGTTACTTGAGGATCATAAATGTGATGTCTTCATAAATCAGCCATAGAGCACAAAGTGGAAGAAACACCATTTTCCCTCTAAAATTGAATTATCTTTATTAACTACAGAGTTTCACCTTTATTTATTTGTTTATTTATTTGTTTGTTTGTTTGTTTATTTATTAACTGGCTAGCTAGCTAATCTTGCGCCGCATTTCAAATGCCATTTTTAGTTTTTGGGGTCACGTTGCGGGCCACTGAAAAAGGGATGGCGAGCCACAAATGGCCCCGGGGCATAGTTTGGACATCCCAATCTTCACCTACACTCTAAAACAATTCAGTTTAGGATCTTAGACACCGCAGTCATACTGCTACGAACATAAATCCGCTCACCTCACCTTGTATCACGCATCACTTCGGTGTTACATATGACGTCTGGTGAAATTTGCAACCCTCATGCATCTCGCAAGTGTCTGGCGACTAAAGTACACCGCCTCTCGCACAAAGTCAGCCGGGAAGTGCGCCAGCTCACCTGTGACAAAAAAAAAAAAACGAGGACAATGATGATAAAGTGTTCTTCAGGGACATTTATTAAGTTGTTCATGTTTGCAGAGGACTAACTTCTTGGTGAGGTGTGTTTCACTCATGCTGTTTGTTTTTCCCTTGTAGGAGGAGAACTGTTCATGCAGCTGGAAAGAGAGGGCATATTCATGGAAGACACAGCCTGGTGAGGAGATTAAAAAAAAAGAGGCGAGGGGGGGGGGGAAGCTCTGGGAAGCAGTTTAGTTAATGCTTGAAATGTGCAAAGTGCCATTACAATACAATACATACAATACATGCTGATTTATATAGCGCTTTCACAACAGCGGCAGCTGTAACAAAGCGCTTAACAAAACCGTTAACAAAGTAAAATAATAAACACAACACATAACATAAAACACGGACAGTCGTGCAGTCAGTCCTAACCACTTTTCCGTCACACGCTTTGTTGTTTGAAGCAGTTTGAGATGAAAGAGGAGAGAATCAAAGTTGAGCAAATTGTCTTTCTTTGTAGTTTTTACTTAGCTGAGATCTCCATGGCTCTGGGACACCTGCATCAGAAGGGCATCATCTACAGAGACCTGAAGCCTGAGAACATCATGCTAAACAATCAAGGTGTGCGCAAGCTTGAACATGTTGGTTCTATGACAAAACTGCGACGCCAACCGCTTGACTGGCGTTTTGCATCCTTTAATGAGCCACGGAACCCATTTTACATCAGAAAACTCTCAAAATAACTGAAAGATCTGTAATTGGATGTGTGCATGCATGCATGTGTTCCTTCTAGGCCACGTCAAGTTAACAGATTTTGGATTGTGCAAAGAGTCGATTCACGACGGGACAGTGACCCACACGTTCTGTGGTACCATTGAATACATGTAAGTCGCTCTGCCCCAATTGACACTACTATGCGCAATTGCACTACTGTATTATCGGCAAGTTCTTTCGTGTTTTTTTTTTTTTAAATAAGCCACGTCTTCTCATTGGCACAGGGCCCCAGAGATATTAATGCGCAGTGGACATAACAGAGCTGTCGACTGGTGGAGTCTCGGTGCTCTGATGTACGACATGCTCACTGGGGCGGTGGGTATGACTCACAAAATTGCCGTCTTGCCTACCATTCCAAATCCTAATGAGTCCTGCAGTGATCGAGCAATTCGTTTTTCATCTTTCCACTCCTAGCCGCCATTCACTGGCGAAAACCGCAAAAAGACCATTGACAAAATCTTGAAGTGCAAGCTCAGCCTTCCACCCTACCTCACGCAGGAAGCCAGAGACCTCCTGAAACGGGTAGCTCGCGCTTTTGACCTCGAGGGTGCCTCCGTGAAGCGACTGCGATTGGATATGCCTTTCCTAACGACTTGAAATGTGCATTGCAGTTGCTTAAGAGAACCGCCTCGTCGCGCTTGGGAGCGGGTGCTGGCGATGCCACAGAGGTGCAGGTGAGCATCCGTTTGAAATTGGAGGTGCAACACTCCAGACCTTGACGAGTCAGCATTTGTCTTCATGTCACACGTAAAAGTCAGAGCAGAGTCTTCCTAACCAGAGCTGTTAAGAACACGTGAAGAGAAACTACGGTTTACTGTGCATGATATCACAAGTCCTCGAAAGTTCAGTGGTTTAATGTTAGTTAACTCACTCTTAAAGTGGTCAACTTCCTTTCCAGAATCACAATCTTAGTGCATTTCGTAAAAAAATAAAATCAAATAAAATAATGGTTTAATAAATACAAAACTCAAGTTTTCAAGTTCTTGTTAAAAAATAATAAAGAAGAGTTGTGAGGCGCATCTGTAAAGTGAACTCTTGCGCTCTCCTGGTAAATGAGTGGTGGAAGTGCACTTTCGATTTCCCCCACTTCACTGAGTTCTCTCTGACAGGCAAACAACTTCCAGCGCTAACGCGGCGTCTCCGATGCATCAATTAAGCGGCAAGCCGGTGCGACGGGTGATAAAATGACAGATTAATTGATTTAACATTATTACTTCACTGGTTATTTGTAGACCCGTTTGAGCACTTCTAATGTTTGTTCCTTCAGAATTTGTTAAGTTAATAAAGTCCTACAATGGTGATAATTGGATTGGATTCCAAATAAAATGAATGGAGACTATTTAAATGATTTCCTTTGATGAAGAAATTGTTAGAGCCTCCTTCCTCTGTATTAAAAAAAAAAAACACAGAAGCACTATGATACATGTCAGTTTCTGCCAAAAAATGGCTCATCATCATGTTCCACAGGCGCACCCCTTCTTCCGACACATCAACTGGGAAGATTTGTTGGCTCGTAAAGTGGAGCCTCCCTTCAAACCTTTCTTGGTGAGTTTGGCGCCACCGTGTTTCTCCAACTAGACTCGTTTTATTTATGTAGGCTTATTTTCGGCTTAGTTCATTGTGCACAATTCATAACCTCGAAATATCGTAATTTTACCACATATTTGTATTTTAAAAAACACTTCCGGGTCATGTCTATAAAACACTAAATCGGCAGTAACTGAGTGAGCCGTCTTGTGCTGCCCGCCGTTCATGGCCTTGAAAATGTCGAATGTCCAGACCGTCACGAGTTTTCATTTTCTATTGTCAATAAACGGCTGAAAATGTGAAAGTGCATCGACCGTGGCTCTCCTTCCCCAATATGTGATTATGGTACTTTTTTTTTGTGTAATTCAAATTTTTGCTTGCAATACAAAGTGAAAACATCAACCCAGAGACAGCCCATCACTTGAAAAAAGAGAAGTCAATATACCAATGTATGTCTATAACAGTTTTTTTTTTTTTTGATGTATTATTGTCATTCATTCCCCTCTGACCTTTCAGCAATCAGCTGAAGACGTGAGTCAGTTTGACTCTAAATTCACCAGTCAAACGCCAGTCGACAGCCCTGATGACTCAACGCTTAGTGAGAGTGCCAATCAAGCTTTCCTGGTAACTTCTGCTCATTGGACTCTTTTGGTGTCTTCACCAGAAAGCACTCACTGTGCTTCCCTCCAATGTTTCTTCCCACAGGGGTTCACGTATGTGGCTCCTTCGGTCCTGGAAAATATCAAAGAGAAGTTCCCCTTTGAGCCCAAAATCCGTTCACCTCGACGATTCATCGGCAGCCCAAGAACGCCTCTCAGGTAAAACAGTATACGGGCAAGTCCGAATTCAGATTTGGTTTTGATCATTTCGGTGCTAACCTTCTTCCATCATTTCAGCCCAGTCAAGTTTTCGGGAGGGGACTGGCCGCGCAGCTCACTCCTCCCGAGCGGAGGGCCGACTCTCCTCCAGTCTCCTCAGGACCAGGCCATGGAAGTCTCCACACCAGAGCAGATGGATGTGACAACCAACTCGGAAGCCTCCGCACCTCTTCCAATTCGTCAGCCTACCGGGGTCAACCTGGCTCTGATGAAGCAACAAGCGTACCCCGTGGCAGCAAAAAGGCCCGAGCATTTACGTATGAACCTATGACCCAGCTTGCCTGCTTGAGTTTATTTCTTGACTCTTTATTTTTTTTTTCGTATTTTTAAGAAGCAAAGCAAAAAGGTATGGATGCTAGAGACAATGTCAATCAAATGTTGCTCATCAACACACGCTGCATGTGCTGTCACAGCCTGGCGGTGGAAAGCTGGTCCGGGATGCCAGCGTGCCTCGGTTCATTTATCAGTGTTACCGTCTTGCATTGGCAACGGTTCTCTACAGACGCTTCTGGTTTCTCCACATTTGACCCTCTCCCACCACATCTTCCCAATTTGGAGCTAAGAAGAACCAGAGACATTTCAGAGGACCTGCAGCAGGAGATTTTTTTTTTAGCAGAAAGGGTGATCTGCTGTTCAAGAAGCCATCCAACTGCTTTGTGCTGATTTAGCGAATGCCATTGACAAAGGTGCTCATGCTGCTGGGAGACGGCATACAGATTCCAAAAAAAAAAAAGATGCAATTGGGTCTAACGTTCAAAATGTATTGGTGGCTTTAGCTTTCATCAAATGTTGTGCTATGCATTAATTATGAATAAGAGAGCCTAAGTTAAACATATCAATTATGTTTGGGAAAAAAATTGACTTTTTACATTTTGAGGAGATTATGGGATAAATGTATTAAAAAGGCCCAAACTGAATCAATCTGCTCCCCCTTTGGAGTATAGAATTGGATTATTATCATTGGACTAAAATTATGAAGAAATGCCATCCCTTTCCCGTTATCAACGGGTGATCTCGACGCTGTTTGGAGTTAGAATTTTCTCAAAAAAGTTTGGGCTGCATTATTCGCTACCTCCATCCAGCCCTGTAGTTTGCGAGAACATTTGAACATTTCTGGTGAAGCAAGGGGAATTATAATAAAACTTACAAAAAATAATGTTTGACGTATTCTGTGTGTAACAGCACTTCATGTACACAGCCATAACTCAATATATTGAATGACATCTCATCTATGACAACCTCAAGCTAGATATGTCCACCAATGGAAGGTCCCTTAATATTTTCATAATTTGAAACTTGTGTTTTAACATTTAGGAACTTATTTGCATTACAAAATGGCCAATATTTCTTGTGAGCAATTAAACCAGCCCAACCAACAACTCAAAATAAAAATCCACATTCATTGTTCACATGTTGAAAAACCTCATATGACCTCCGTTATCACAGAGATCAGATGTTAAGAGCAGTAATCTCTCATATATATATATATATATATATATATATATATATATATATATATATATATATATATATATTTGGTGGTACTGTAGTTGGAGGAGGGTGGACTGACCAAGATGTATTTAACAAAAAAATCCAAATAGGAGTGGGGGGGGGGGGGGGGTAAAAATAACTGAAGTACTCGAACAAAGTCCTGAAAATGACAAGAAACCGAAAATAGCAACATAAAAAAACATGACAGGAGCACACAGACACTCACAATGATCCAACAAAGACTGACACAACCTAGTGAACTGAATACAAGCAGTTACGACACAGCGAGAAACACCTGGACAAGACGCAAAGGGTTGAGGGAGTTGATTGGTTAAACACAAGGGACACGGGTGACGTCAACCGGTGCAGACAAAAAGGGCACACAAGGGAACAAAACCAAATGCAATCTAAACAAAAAAAAAACATAAGTTTATCGATTTACATATGTTCAACAAACAAACGTTCATTTTTCTATTGCTTGTACGTAGCGTATTACAGATGACTGGCCAGCAGGAGGAGAGGGGTTGTGCTCCACCAATTGCACTCAAAACCCTGCGAGGGGGGTGTACATTAAATTGCAACCGTGTGTGATTTAATCAACATACCGCAATTTTTAATTAAATGGTGATGATGCCTGTCTCATCTTTGCCAGACAGGAACAACGGCTTTCTGCACGAGCGTCGAGAAGTAAAAGGTACAATGTACAGAATTTAGTGCCACCTAGTGGTGAACTAATAGAATGCAACGACCTAAGATCGAAGCGCGTGCATTTTGAAGGACGAACGCTGTGGTGCCTCAGAGACCTCACTTTGCTACCTTACCACCACTTTATTCACCAGCGGTGCAAAATATCAGCCTAAATGTCTTCAGGTCTTCCCTTAACTCACCGAGTAAAGTCCATGGACTCCATGACACATGCTGTAGTTACCTACAAATTACATTGAAAAACATGTTGCTGTGACAGGCATTTTTTTGCATATAATTATACTGTATATTTGGTTTTTGAAACGATGAACAGTGAAAAATCAACACATTATTACAGATTATCTCTTTCTATTTCACAAACCATGTTCCAATAAAAACAGGTGTAATTTCCCCATCCATGTTCTAATCCGTTTATCCTCACAGGGTCGCAGGCATGCTGGAGCTAATCACAGCTGTCAGTAGGCAGGGGACACCCTGAACTGGTTGCCAGCCAATGGCAAGGCACATTTAAGACAAACAACCATTCGTGCTCACACTCACACCTAGCGACAATTTAAAGCGTTCCATTGACCTGTATGGTATATATATCTTTCATAAATCTACTCCAAAGCACACACGGAAACAATGTGATCCACCAACAACATTTAGCTGTTCTTTTCCTATCAGTTCATAAAGAATAACCAGTAGGTGGTCAGGCAGGTATGATGCGTTATTTCTGGATGGGTTATGTAACCAGTCTTGTGGTAGTGGGTCATTACTTGATGCTGTACCGAACCAGCTCTGATTTGGTCATGCTGTTTCAGTTAGTCACCAAAGAAACAAAAGGCTTTGATGCAAAAAAATAAAGTATCCAGAGTTCAGGGAAAACAAAAAAAATGGACCGGTTCAGTCATAACCAGTGACGACTCGGCATCTCCACGCAGCTGGACTGTGCTCCTGCAGCCTCTTCATTTTCGGCCCTAACCACACCCACCAGGCAAAGCCGATCAGCACACACACCACTGACTCCACATAGTAGCCATCCAGCGTTGTGACGCAGGCTCCGCCCTCCTTGACACACAGCTGGAAAAGAGGACGAGCGACATTGAGTGCTTGCTCCTTACACACACTCGATGCTGCATTCAACGGACTAGCAGAATGACTAACTCCAACTCATTTTTTCCCCTCACTATGAGTGGCACTTTTGTCTACGAATACACAATTAAACCTTACGGGTAAATTACAGTACTGTGCTGTGCTGCACTACTACGCTCAACTAAGGCTTGCACAGGAAGCTTTCTGGACCGTACCAGTAGCATCACAATCCCCAATAATAGCTTTGCGTCACTAGTAATAGTAGTTTTGCACTATTGCGCAGAACAGTTCTACAATACTGGAAGGCAGAAGACGCGAGCTTACCCCCACTGCCTCCGGTGAGGCACAAGTTTGCCCAACAGCGCCCTGACACTCCTTCCACGTGAGGGAATCCACCAACCAAAGTGCAAGAGTGGAGGGCCAGTTCCCTCCCAGGTTAGTGACTGTGTTCAGCAGTGTCATGTAGGTGCCACCAATCAATGGGTCGCTCACTTTGGCGTTGAAAGCCATGCCGGCGACGTACATGCTGTACAAAGCCACCTGTGGGCAGGAAGATTCAGTTACTACCTCACCGGGCCACCACTGTGAAATAGCAAACTCAGCTGGAAATATAAAAAAAAGAGATCACGAGTATACAAGTAACATATCACCTGATGCACTGCATAGCTAAGCAGCACAACGCCATAGTAGTAAACAGGAAAGCCTTCTTCTTGTCTCACGCTTGGGGTCCACGCAACAAGCAGAGCGAACCCCAGGCCAATGATTAACCTGCAACAACATAATACTTGACCAAACCCGCAAGACGCAGAACGCTGTGCTTGTGTGCGGTGGTTAGAACCTTAAAGGGAAGGCCTTGTAGAAGACATCCAACGGTCGGGGCCCCGCTGTGTATTTACTGATGAGCACCGGTAGAAGGATCTGCAGAGGCACCATGGGCACAGCCAGCAATGCCAACTGTGCCTTCGGAACGCCTGCCTCCACCAACTTCAGCCCGGTCACCGCATCGGCTGCGGAGAAGCCGATCTGAAACAGGCGTACGAAAGGGTAGCCTAAGTGGAGCTGTCGCAAAGGCAAATTCGTGTGTTGAAAGAGTGCTTACTTTGGCCGTGAGAAGCAGCGCGCAGTAGGTAAAGACTGCTGGCATATTGATGATCGTGAACAGCAACTTGTAGGTTTGGAAAACACCCTGGGTCTCCTCTGGATCGTTCCTCCTGCCTTCGCTTCGTTCGGTCTCACTTTTTAAGATGGCCACCAGCGTTGTGGAAACCAGGAAAACCACTCCCCAGAAGAACAAGAAGTCTGCAGCCAAACAACAAACGTTAGAATGTCGAAAATTAAGAGCGGTGTGACATTCGGCGATACGGGAAACCGACTTACTTGCCAAGGTGACAATTCCAGTCGGCTTGGGCTCTATTCTGAGGTATTTGTTGCAGAAGTCGGCAGACTCCAGAGCCAAAAAGAGCACATTACCCAGGAAATAGCCAGCTGTCTGGCCCACTGAGTTGCATGTAGACGCATATCCTACATTCTCCCTGGATAGCATTGTCAGTGCCCAGCCATCTACAGCGATGTCCTGACGATGACAGCAGGAAAAGGGCTTTCAAAAAATAACTCCTTCTCATATGATTTCATTGTATTACATTAATTATGGGGCGGCCCGGTAGTCCAGTGGATAGCACGTAGGCTTCACAGTGCAGAGGTACCGGGTTCGATTCCAGCTCCGGCCTCCCTGTGTGGAGTTTGCATGTTCTCCCCGGGCCTGCGTGGGTTTTCTCCGGGTGCTCCGGGTGCTCCGGTTTCCTCCCGCATTCCAAAAATATGCATGGCAGGCTGATTGAACACTCTAAATTGTCCCCAGCTGTGAGTGTGAGCGTGAGTGGTTGTTCGTCTATGTGTGCCCTGCGATTGGCTGGCAGCCGATTCAGGGTGTCCCCCGCCTACTGCCCGGAGACGGCTGGGATGGACTCTAGCACCCCCCGCGACCCTAGTGAGGATCAAGCGGTACGGAAGATGAATGAATGAATGAACATTAATTATGATGTTTTTTATTTAGTTGCAGTTGTTATGACTTCTGGTTAAAATTACATTTTGTTGTTGTGTAGTATGACTGACCATTTTTTTAAATGTACTATTTTTATTCACTTTGCTTCTCGAAATTAAAAAATACATTGTTTCTCCTTTCTGTAAGTTGATTGTGTCTTTCTTTATTCGTGGAGTTGTTTCTTTTACTCAAAGATTTTATTTTTTCAATACATTTTTCAGTATGGTCGTAGCATTATCATACACCTAAACCATACGTTTTGAATATGCCTGACCATCGTGACACTTACGGATGCCTACCTGTGTGGCTGCTAGAAAGGCAAGCATAAAGAAGACTGATGTCAATGCGACCACATTGGGGCCTCCCTCACTCTGCAGCAACGAGTCAACTCTTAGAGAAAGGTAGAGCATGAAGAGGCCCAACAAGTATTGCGTGGGTACCAGCCAGGATTTTCTACCGAGACATGAGCAGAAACAGAAAAGCTCAACACGTTTAAACAAAGCTTACAGTCGATTGTACAAAAAAAAGATCACAAGTTTCTTATTACCTTCGACCAAACTTGTTCCAGTAGAGCGCATCCACCAGCGGGGCCCATAAAAGCTTGAGACTAAATGGCCAAAAGACAAAGCTAAAGACCGCTTGGTCCTTGTAGCTGACATTCTTACTCTGTAGGATCAACGGAATGCTGCCAGCCAGTCCAAGGGGAATGCCTTGCAGCACATAGAGGAAGAGAAGAAGCAATACGTTCCCCAACTCGGTCCGAATACCCCGGTGGACTCTGAGATGTATCCTGTACTCAGAGTCTGAGATGACCATCTCTGTCCTCTCGGTGTCCTTTGGGCTTTCAGAATGGGAGAGTCCCACACCTACTTTCTTTCTCTGCCGCCCATTCTTTTGTGCAATTAGATTGTGATTACAGTGTTCCATGGTAGGACCGGGGCATCCAAGGGTGAAGTGCACTCAGAAAATCTGAGAAAAAAAGAAAAGAAATCGCTCGACTTGACTTAAAAAAAAAAACTAAAACAATATGCTGGCAATATTTTGTCACCCGAAAGCAAAATAAAAAAAATTCACACTTCATACAAGTAATACTTTAAATTCCATACACGCTTCAATCATGAAAGTCAGTTCTTGGGGTGGATGCAAATGCGAAGGACAATCATTAGAAGAAAAGTAAATTATATGCCAGCATGCATACCTGATTGTGATGACGGCGAAATAAGCGGCATGCTAATCATAAAGTAAAACGAAAAAAATCAGACAAGAGAAGCCAAATTACACATAATGGCTAGAAGTGAATTTGTTGGTCGTCGGAAATGTGACAAAACAAAACCAGCAATACACGAAACACTGGAAAGCCTACCGTAGAGGTTTGACAAGTCACATTAGAGAATGTTTAAAATAACACGGACGTCAGATGCATGAGGAAGTATGCTTGTGTGCAACGTTCAAATGTGTCCGAGTCACTACAGCTGACGTGTCAAAACTGAACTGAATTCTTGTGTTCCGTTCGAGTTACTGCCGATTACACTGTCACGACTGTAAAACTGCCGTAAGGGTCTCGTGCATTTGGTTAACTGTTGGAGTAAATAAAGCTCAACGTTGCTTTTGACTTTCGCATTTGTTTTTTTGTTTCTTTGTTATGGGATTGAGCCTGGTGATTGGTGGTTGTGATGTCATCAAAGTTTGGCGAAAGAGCAAAGGGGCATTTAAAAGCATTGAACGTTGGCTCAAGGCAGCTGGTTGAGCATCTCTTAAATAAACGTATTTATTCTGACCAACGAGTGAATCATTGCAACACTTTTGCTGCATTAGATAAGAACATGAATCAACAGTTAAAATACCAATTTGACCGCTTCAATACTTTTGATCGGGCCACGCGGGGCCCTCATAGTTAGGACACGTGCCGAACAGTTCTGAGTTCTAGTGTTCAAATGTTGGGAAGGGAAGAACAAAACTCCACACAAGTTCCTCCCCGGCTTGCATGGGTTTTTCTCCGGGAACTTCCTTGACATTGAATCTTTGAGGAAAATAACATAATTGCTGCATAGTTGAAGAAAGAGATACAATGTGGGCCGAAGGTTAGATTGCCACTATTTATACAAAAACAACATTTTAATTTTAATTTTTGAACCACATAAAAGTGTGATCTATGTTCTCCTCACAACAACAAAAATATGACCTTGCAAAAAAGACACAAATTGTAGATCCTAAGAAATTGCGAGTCACATCAGGGGAATTTGTGACTGCTTATATTCTTTCACAACTCTTAGAGTCTTGTCTCTGTCCAGTATAAAACCACCACGGGTTGATCTCTTCGCCGAAGCGTTCTCTGCGAAACGTGTCTGCGATCGAAAGGCCTTTTCACAAAGCACACAATACAGCCATCACACTTTTCAAGTCGAAGGTAATGACAGGCAGCATGCTCTGCCTTGTGGTTGCTTTGAGTGCATGTGATGCTGCTTATCACTACAGATGGCATGTGACGAGTCGCAGGCGTATTTGAAAATCAGCATGTGATGAGAACAGGCTTGACCATATCCATGTGTCTTTGTCAGTTTTGCCTTTTACTTAGGCGGTGCTACATTTTTAGGGATAGTGGTGTGTTTTCTCATGCCCACTGTTACATTGTTACATTTATTGTACTTTGCATTATTGAAATTTGGGGAAACAGAATGGGCAGATTGTTGACGTATTGGTCCGCACATCTGCCTCACACTTCTGTGGTTCGGTGTTATCAATAAATAAGAATGTATTGTAGTTTATTTGACAAGTGTCCATCAGAAATGCCCCTCCGCTGCTCCAACCTCAGCCCAAAAACTGTGTTGTCATTGTTCACACAATTTTAACGCTGTTATTCAGTTAGACTCGACAACTGAATGTCACTCATGTGCTCAAATTTACATCTTCCCTGTGAAATTCCAATTTCACTCTGCCGGACATCTGATTTAACTGAGAGCATATGGCAACTGACTACTACAATTACAGTGTGGTTGTCTAAGACAAGGTAACCGTGGATACCGAAAGGTTGGTCAGCAACTTCCGAGTAAACTGGAATTCAAAGCACACCCTGCTCCAACTCCTTTGAAGAGGACTGGTATCAAAGCTGTGGTTCCAAGTGAGTCCGATTGTAAAGATGACCTTGACGATGACCTTATATCTAGTTGAAACTTCTTGACCCCACACATCAGGGTCCTTCCCCGTGCTGACCCTGGAGGCAGTTGCTGTGGCCGAGGAATCGGACCACCAAGGCCCAGCCAGCCACACTTCACCTGACCCCTTGACCCCTCTCACAAGTGGTGAGCCTATGGGAAGGGGCATCCACATTGTCCTTTCGGGGTGAGCCCAGCCAGGCCACATGGGTGCAGGCCCAGCCACCAACAAGCCCCATCTCCAGAGCCAGGCCTGTACACTATGCACGAGTTGATAACTGTGTGCTACTGATGACATAAAATTATGCCTATTGACATTATGCTATCAGACGAATCACAAGTAGAACAACTCATAGATAAGCCTTAAACTCATTCTTATCTAATAAATTCTTAAACACATTAACACACGCACAGAAGCACACAAAAACGTTCATTTTGGCCACAATTAAATGAATCCTCAGTAGAATAGAGAAGGGGAGATGCTAACGCTCCAATTTACAGGTAGAAGCCAGTGTATTTGTGTTATTTTTTGTTTTGCCCCCCCCTCTCTCTCTCTCTCTCTCTCTCTCTCTCTCTCTCTCTCTCTCAGTGCCTCTTGTCTGTCTCTCGCCCCCCCTCCCTCCCACACACTGAGGACAGCAAGGCGAGAGTGGAGCGCTCATTCCACCACACAACAGTCCCCTCCATGGCTATGTGCAACGGAGACAGCAAGGTCGGTGGAGCCGGTAGCAGCAGGAAAAGCAGCAGCAGCCGCTGTGACATTACTCGCTCTTGCGTTGTGGTTTCACCCCCTTCGCTTTTAATTACGGCCTGTATTGATTTGCGTGGAAAGTTGGGAGAACATGTTTGTTAACATTAGGATTGTACACGGCGCCCGGTGCCTGTTGCCGCTTTACATGAACATGTCGCTAAAGCCGAAGGTCGTCTATTAACCGAGGTTGAACACGCGTCTTATCTTTGATAACGCTGACCACTAATAACGCTTAGTTTGCTGTAACGCTGGACCATCACAATTTGAAGTCACCGCGTGGGTTTAGCATAGCTCCGCTAACTTAGCTGAGCTTCTTCCAGTACGTGCTAACATGCTAAATGCTCATTCCTGTTTATTTTGACCGTCCACTAGGATTCGACACTGGCACAGTTTGTCAGGGTCACCAGCTAAATTGATACAATTGTACTTTTGCCATCGGTAGATCATGAAAAGGCATTGCTTCTCTTCTTTGATAGTTTGGAGTGACATTAAACGTTTGGCTTGCTAATTTAGTTCTTTCGAGCACTCGCCGTCACAAACTTGGAGCAATAATAGCGTCGGGTCTTGACAGTTTGCTAACATCATTTGCGGACTTGATAGATGTAAATACTCCTTAATTGCCGTAATATTAGTATTAATAATAATCTGAGTATCCCTGTCTAAGTTAGCCACCCCGTAACGTTATTGACGATGGTGTTTGGAGGGGCACTTAACTGATGTGAGCGAACCGAGCGTAGTATGAACCACGTGAGTTCATGTTACTTTACTGTTATCGCTCGTCATTTTTTTCATCATCGAATATTTAGTTAGTATGTTATTTATACAACCACACGTGCGTATTTTATATGGATACTGCGAATCGTTCCTCGCATCTGATCGTTTGTTATCTGTGTTTCCCAAACATTGCCGGCTGGAGACCCATATTAGAAGTGGTCCCTCCCCGGGATACACCGTTAATACATCAGTTATCGTCATAGTACCGGTATTGACATTTGTGTCGAGCTTTTTTTTCTTAATTACCCCACACACGGCCGCCATTTTGAGTAAATATTAGGAGCAGTACACGTTTTACGGATAGTTTAATTTGTGCGGAATTTATTTGGTGACTGGTATCTTTAGCTGAATGATAGAAAAGTAGCAGTAAAACACAGTTAGACATTGTGATGAGAGATCTTTACCATCTTGACTGAATTATTTTGACCAAAAATTCAAACGATTTATTCCCACTCTCAATTAATGCATAATTCCCAAAGTTCCAACATAAATTTGTGACATCCTCTCACTCATACGTGTAGCATGTGATTCTCCTAATAAGCAGAATGCCTTCAGTGCATTTATTGAGACTTGGTCAGTCACATGCCATTTATAAGGACAAGCTGAACTACGGCAGGTCAAATTACTCTGGTTAGAGTAGAAAGTAGAAACGGATCTCAGTTGAGTCAAGAAGTGACTTACCAATAATTAAGACTTCTCTTTCATGGACAAATGTGACTTTGACTGTGACTCTTGGCTGCAGATTGGCACCGTGGAGCAGAATGGGTCATGTGAGGGAGCCGTGGCCATCCTGGATGCTGGCGCCCAGTATGGCAAGGTCATTGACAGACGTGTGCGAGAGCTGTGTGTGCGCTCAGACATCCTCCCATTAGAGACACCGGCCTTTGCTATTAGGGAACAAGGTTACAGGTGAATAGATAAAGCATTTCACTTACTTTTCCATCAAGGATTGCATCTGTCTGTCTCTATCGACAGTATCATTCACTGTGATGTGTTGGTTTTTTGATTGTATAGTGGAAGTGGAACATACAAGATTGAGAATTTCCTCGTAGAATCATGACTATGACTAATCTCTTATATGGTCAAACATTTGCCTTTATTACAATCTTTATTCTTGAGACAATTTTTTGAATAGAATTCAACCACAGGGCAAAATAAGTTAACCACAAAAACAATAAAATATTCTGAACTGTTTTTAATTTAATAGCACATCTTACTCATTTCAATGCAGGTCTGCTTATTTCAAACAACCTTCAGTGTGTGTATACTTCTCGTTTTTCCTCCCTTGTTGAGTCTGGTTCATCTTTTGGAATATATATATTTTTAAAAGTCACAATAAATTGCTTTTAGGGTTCCCCTGTAATTCTGTTGCTCTGCTAGTCTTTTGTGTACTAATGATCTTTTTTTTTTCTAGGGCAATCATAATTTCAGGGGGCCCTGCTTCTGTGTATGCAGAGGATGCACCATGGTTTGACCCTGCTATATTCACCATAGGAAAGCCTATCCTGGGGATTTGCTATGGAATGCAGGTACATGCTGTACAAGTCTTTTTTTGAAAGGCTATTACATGATTTGTGATCCTCTTTTCCAATTAGAGAGCAGTTCGTAAAGCTTTATACACCAAATACCACTTAAAAAGTACTTAAGTCTCCAGGTATCACCATCATGACCAACATGACACACTTTATTTAATGCCATGCTTAAATTTAGAAAATACACGAAAATGTGTGGATGAATGATATAATTTCTTAAAGGTTAAATGCAAATGTATTGAACTTGAAGTTAAATACAACTGAACTGGACTCAGGCGGCGATTCTTTCACATACCACTAGAGGGAATCTGCATACCAGTAGTTGTATGCCTACCACACCGAGAATCACTGTCTGAAGGCATTTATTCATCCAAGGAATTATCACTTGGAGGATCTGAGTAGCTTCCGCGTCACCATGATTTCCTGGCTGCTGTTCTGCTCTCTTGGGCCAGCTGTGATTTCATCTTGGGTCAAGGGCACATTGAGACTAACTGAGGGAGATAAAAGCATCGTTAGGCCTCTTTCCCAGGGAGCTTGTAGGTCTAAAGCATCTGTTTTCAAGTGTATTTCTCTATCCTGCATTCTATTGTCGCAATAAATGAAAATTTTAAAAAAATTTTCTTCTGTTTCATTTCTAGATGATGAACAAAGTTTTTGGTGGGACAGTTCACAAAAAGTGTGTAAGAGAAGACGGGGTGTTCAGTGTTGGAATGGACAACACCTGCTCACTCTTCAGGTAGTCTTTCTTACACTTTTTGTTATCATCTTTCACAAACCAGTTGCTGATAGGGTAGTGCAGGAGGTTCGTGTCCAAATGTTTTCTTTCAAGTGCCAAATACAAGAGCGGGAAGGAAGATTTAAGCGCCACTTTGGCATTCTGCACCTTTTAATTTAACGTGACAAAATGAATTCCCTCACAGTCATAGCGGTAGTAGTTGGTGGCGTCATACCCGCGGCAACACATACACCATGAATGAGTTGATCTTCGGAGCGCTGTGCAAAGTACGGTGTGAAAATGCCTTTCGAATGATACTTTTCATTCAAAGTTGACGGTCTGTAGCTCTTTGTGTTTGTCTAACCAGAGGCCTTCAGAAGGAGGAGGTGGTTCTGCTGACCCATGGAGACAGTGTGGATAAAGTGGCTGATGGCTTTAAAGTGGTGGCCCAATCAGGAAACATCATTGCTGGTGAGTGTTGAATACATACTTCATCGACATTTGATCAAATTTTCACAAATGCTCCTTGTTTCAAATAACAAACTGACAATGTTACAGTCAAGAAAGGGGCGAATATTACATTGTAGTGCTTTGTGAAATGCGTTATTTGATAAGGGTTTTTTTGCTCAGCCTCTGCATCTGTTTGGTGTGCCAGGTATTGCCAATGAGCAGAAGAAGCTCTACGGAACTCAGTTTCACCCGGAGGTCGACTTGACAGAGCGTGGCATGGATATGCTTCGCAACTTCCTCTTTGAGATTGCAGGATGCACGAGTAATTTTACGGTCCAGAACCGCCAGCAGGCCTGCATCAATGACATCATAGAAAAAGTTGGCAAGTCGAAAGTGTTGGTAAGGGTAGTAACATTGTAATAAGTCATATTTTGCAATGCGATTTTCTGTTCAGAATGGGTCAAAAAAAAAGAGAGAGAAAAATAGAAAAATCCATCCAGTCGCTGCGAAGGTGCGTGTTTACGCATGGGCGTGTGTATGTGCAAGGTCACTACTGAGGAAGTATTGATCGCATCAGTCGAGGCAATTAAACACTCAAATGTAACCGTTCTGTCTGAAAAGTGCCTGTCGACTTCCTAAGTGCCTTTATAAACTAGCCTTCATCTCAGCGGAATGTGAAGGTGATGAGAGTGGCTCATAACGTTATATTTAAAGACTAGCCTCACTATTCAGACAAGTATGTCATCAAAGATGCTGTCAGCTTCATAAATGTAATATTACATTCATTGATTGTTAGGCCACATTGAGTCATGACTCATCTTTTTATTTATTATTTTGCAATTTCAGTCCAAATACAACAGGCGAAGGAGCAAAGTGCCTTTCAAGCTTTGCTTCTTTTGACGTTTTGTGCGCGTGCGTGCGTGCGTGCATGCAGGATACACTGTTTGATGTTGGAGTGACTTCTTCACAGTAGTGACCTGGTCTACAATGACTGCTGCAGGTGCTGTTGAGCGGTGGCGTCGACTCAACTGTGTGCACGGCCCTCCTCAACAAAGCTCTGAACCAGGACCAGGTGATTGCGGTTCACATTGACAATGGCTTCATGAGGAAGAGAGAGAGCCAGAGCGTCGAGGAGGCCCTCACCAAATTAGGCATTAAACTTAAAGGTGGGTGTGGTCTGACTGATGGAATATGTTTGTTATTTCGTCTCATATGTCAAATACTGTGTGGTCTTTTGTATAATCAAATCCTATTTTGGGGTTTTCCACCTTTCACTCTGCCGAAATGTAATATTCAGTGGTGAATGCCTCACACACATTCTACAATGGGACAACAACACTTCCCATCTCAGAGGAGGACAGGACTCCTCGGAAACGGATCAGTAAGACCTTGAATATGACCACCAACCCCGAAGAGAAAAGGAAAATAATTGGGGATACGTTTGTCAAGGTCGGTTCACCTCACCAAGTCAATCTCTTTTACATTCACTTTCATCTTGATGCCGTCAATGTGTATGGCGGTTTGTTTTGGACTTCTTGCTTTTACTTGTTCTTTGGTTGAGACGTCTGACGCTTTGCGGATTGTGTCGTTTTTGCAGGTGGCAAATGAGGTGATAGGAGAGATGGATCTCAAACCAGACGAGGTTCTCTTAGCTCAGGGTACCCTGAGACCCGATCTAATTGAAAGCGCGTCTCATATTGCCAGTGGCAAGGCAGAGGTCATCAAAACACACCACAATGACACCGAGCTCATCCGCAAACTCAGAGATGAGGTACTTCAGAGGCAGAAATTGTGTATCAATGATCCAAATGTAAATAAAAGCGTGCATATATTGAGTATCTCGACAGTTATTTATGAGGGCTAATGTGATGCACGAGTCATTACTACGGAGCTTTCTGTTGACCCTGCAAACCTAAGCGTGTTTGTTTTTGCTAAAATGCTGATTGTACTGGTTTGTGATGCTCCAGGGAAAAGTTATCGAACCATTGAAAGATTTCCATAAAGATGAGGTTCGAGCGCTCGGGAGAGAATTAGGCCTGCCAGAGGAGATAGTCTCGCGACACCCTTTCCCTGGTAAGTACACAAACACACACACACACACACACACACACACACACACACACACACATTTGATTTGACTGATTTTGCAAATATGTTTACAGGGCCTTACAGGAGAGCAGTCCTAGACATCGTTTTGAAAGAACGTTATGCAATGACACACTTGAACCGCATTACTTTCATTTTTTTCACATTAGATTCATATTCATGGCCTCTGGTGCCTTTCACGCAAATATTTACAGTAATTATGACGAAACTACTCTGTTACCGTAGGTTAATTAATTGCATACAAATTCCGGTTACACCCCCACCACATGAGCACGAACCGCTTAACCCTGTACAAGAGATTAACATGAACAAACGAGTCATAAAATGATTGACTGATACTCTATGTCAGCTTTTCTGGTTTGTTTGCATGGCGGTCTCATTCTCTTCACCTCATATAGGTCCTGGCCTGTCCATCAGAGTTATTTGTGCAGAGGAGCCGTACATCTGTAAAGACTTTGCCGAAACCAACAACATCCTTAAAATTGTCACAGACTTTTCTGCTAGCGTCAAAAAGGTCAGTGTTTTGCTCCAATCGATTGTCCTTCTCTAACCGAACAGCAATAGAATGACAAGACCACAAAATATTTGCCATTTTAAAAATCAAACATGGCATGCCCCCCGTCTTAACAGTTAAGAAATGGTGGTTTTCAGGGATGGTCTCTCTCTCTCTCATCTCCAGCCACATGCCTTGCTGCAGAGAGTCAAGTCGTGCATATCAGACGAGGAGGAAGAGAAGCTCATGCAGATCACCAGCCTTCATTCACTTAATGCCTTCCTGCTGCCCATCAAAACTGTTGGCGTCCAGGTGATCGGTTTGTCATTTGTTTGGTCACATCCAGGTGCTTTTTGGTTAAGTTTGGTTTTGCTCATCGCCTCTTTTTGTTTATCCTTTTGTGGCTAACCAGTTGGCACACACACAGTTCCTCTAATGTTTATGTATTTGGTCCCCTCCTTCCATCTGGAAGACTTGGAGAGGTGTGGTTCACATTTTGTATATCCGAAGGAGTGGAAATTGTGCTCGAGTATTAAAATGTGGTCAAAAACGTATTATCCTGCCCTCAAAAGTGCCTTTTTGCATTGCTGAAAGAACCATTCCCTCGGCTGCCACTTTTTTTGGGGCTTGTTTTCCTTTTTATTTCCTGTTTTCTCACTCATGTTTTTATTTTAGTCTTAACCTTATAACTGTGGTGGAGACAGTAGACAAACATTGTAAAGTTCAACGTATCCGTCCTTTTTTCCGTGTACACATGTCTACAGGTGTTCCCCCCGTGAACGTTTTAGTTGTATTTATTTCTGTTTACACACTAAATAAGAGATGTTCTCATCCAGGGAGATTGCCGCTCTTACAGTTATGTGTGTGGCATCACAAGCAAAGAATCACCTCATTGGGAATCTCTGATGTTCCTGGCCAGACTCATCCCTCGCATGTGCCATAGCATTAATAGGTAACACACTATGCTACTGTCTAAAGTTCTTATTTGATTGCATTCTGTGACAAGTGGCGCAGTCATACCTCCACCATGGTTTTTATGACTCCCTCCCCCTTTCAGAGTTGTCTATGTATTTGGGCCTCACGTGAAGGAGCCACCAATAGACATCACTCCAACTTTCCTGACCACGGGCGTCCTAGGAACCCTCAGACAGGCTGACTTTGTCGCTCATTCTATCCTCAGAGAGTCTGGTGAGTGTCTTTGGTTTGAATAGAAGTTTGAACGTAGGGGAGGGGGTGTGGGGGACGGAATATTGAAAGATGCCCAATCTGATGATTGCAATAACCATCCATTTTCCAAATCAATCAAAAATAACCAGGGTGTTTTTTTTTTACCATAATCACCCATCCCTTTAGAATTCTATTGAAAGTACGTGTACAGCTTGTTCAGTACCTACCTGAAGAATGCGTGGGGATTCGCACAAGTTTGCCTTCGGCGAGTCACATAGCTTGACTTGCTACATATTTGCATTCACAAGGGGAATCTCTCACGGCTACACAAGCAAACAAGTAACCTGAAAAAAATGTTGGCCTGTTATTCCATGGATGTATCGTATACAAATGTAACATTGGGCTGGGCGATATGACTAAAAAGTACATCACGATATAAGTATTTCATGTTCCTCGATATAGATTTTAAAAAAATTGAATTTTTGAAGAAGCTTTGCCTTCTCCTGTCAGGATACTCTGGAAAGATCAGCCAGATGCCAGTCATCCTGACGCCCCTGCACTTTGACCGCGACCCATTGCAAAAGCAGCCATCTTGCCGACGGTCTGTCGTGGTCCGCACGTTTATCACCAGCGACTTCATGACCGGCATCGCTGCCACGCCCGGGAACCAAATCCCAGAGGAGGTATGACAAGGTTCAGGTTTCCAAACGGGCAGTAATTACTAGCAAAATTGTTAGAGTAGATTGTAATAGTTTTGAGTTTAATATTTTATAATATGCATGGATCCGCAACACATAGAAACAGCATTCAACAATCTTCATAGGCATATTGTCTCTCATCTTTGGCAATGACAACTACTATTGGGGTTTATTCAGCATTGTCTTTAGTTGTTTTTTTTAAACCATAATGTTATTGTTGCAGGCTATTTGCAATGCATATCCGGTGTCACATCAACATCTGTTTCCCCCAGGTGGTGCTCAAGATGGTCAATGAGATCAGAAAGATCCCAGGCATCTCCAGAGTCATGTACGACTTGACCTCCAAGCCACCTGGCACCACAGAGTGGGAATAAATAAATAGATGCATCATGGCAGTGATAGGACACACACACACACACACACACACACACACGCACACACACACACAGTATTCAAGTTATCAGAGAAGGCTGGTGAACTCGTTCTAAACTCTCATCTCCTTCGTGCACCCCTTGTCCCCCTTTCTCATCAACATTCCCATGGATTACAGACCATACTTTGATCGCCGCCCCTTATGCCCTTGTCTTAATTATTTTGGCGGTGGGGATCCATTCTTTGTTTGGATTCTTTGGGATCCGTTTTTTGTTTGTTTGTCCCCCCCCCCCCCCCCCCCTCCCTCCACATTCAAAAATTGGTTTTAAAAGGTAGCGGTTACCCTCTGTTGTCAGTCAACCATCACAATGGAGTGACAAATACTGTGGGTTTGCGGTGCAATGCGGTTTGAAATCAGATTACTGAATGAATTAAGACGCGTGTGAAAAGCGCAGAAAGAGTGGTCATCTACTCACCCCGCCCTTATTGGTCAGTGTTGTGTGTAACTTTAATGGATCTGAATATGTTCTTCCACATATTTTCATATTTTCACCGTCTACCTGTATACTGTGCTATGAGGACTGGGGGGTGGGGGGCTGGGGTTGTCTGAAGCGGAGATGAATAGACAAGGCGTTGTCTGACCAATCGACCGTTTTGTAAGCGATTCTTTTTGCCAAAAGTCGATGCTGTTGTCATTGGCGCCCCCGTGTGGTCATAACGGACGATTCTTATCCTGATTATCACGTCTTGTGGGGGGAGCTGTGCAGGAAGCCAAACTCGT
Organism: Hippocampus zosterae; assembly: GCF_025434085.1. NCBI lineage: Eukaryota > Metazoa > Chordata > Actinopteri > Syngnathiformes > Syngnathidae > Hippocampus > Hippocampus zosterae. The sequence continues at coordinate 20,516,414 of NC_067460.1, read as the reverse complement.
GGGTTAACTTTTTATGTGCCTGTTTTTGGATTTGTTTTGTTTCTCTGTAATGTGACCAGTTCTGGACCCTGATATTTCTAAAATATAGTCTAACACTTTCTCATTATAATGTGACACGTATACTTTTTTGACAATAATTCCAGAACTAATGCATAATCAGCTGTAAACTGTGGTTGTCTTTTGTTGCTGCTCTTGTATCGGACAAAAGTGTGTCTCTGCACGTTTGTTCCTTTTTTTTGAAAGTAAAGCCGTTGAGCTTTGTCAACAGAACCCAGCCATTGGGAGGTGCGGCCATATTCAATGCTTCACTGTGTTGTGCGTTTCCTGCTCCATCTTGAACTTTCAATGTTTTTCGATTCTAAATTGACAACCGTACTTAAATCTTGCCATGTGAATGTCATACATGGCTCATGTTTGACTAACAAAAACATTTTGTTTGTGCCTCTACTTTTCATGGCAATGTTATCCTAAAGCAAATGGTTCGCCACCCCCCTCCCCCAATCTCGCATCTGCCTTTTAATGTAAATATATTTTTTGTCATATGCGTCCATGGGGAGAGAAAAAAAAAGTGTCTTGACATATTACTGTAAACACAATTTTGTAGTTGGATTAAATTGCAATATCCACCTGATTAAGTTATGCAATTGTATGGCTGAGGGTTATATTTTTATGTCATCTCGCTCATTCTTTCTTAGTAATGTGCCCCAAATCAAGCCACTGCATGCAGTTACAACCTTAATGAACTTTATACAAAAACTGAGCTTTAATAAAGATCTCCATGTCAAAACCTCATCTCAGCCCTCTCGCCTGTCCCTGCATTTACATGGCACCACATAACAATGTATATAGACTGGCGTAATTTTGGATCTTTTAGCTGGAAGTGACACAAGAATGTTGCAAACACAAAGTTAACTGAAATTCACGAAAATGTCCATCCAATTTAAGATTTCATCAAAGTTTGTTGTCAGTCAACCTAATGTGATTTTGGAATGAGGGAGGAATTTCAAGGTAATCATTAATTATAAATTAGGGAAAAAAATTGGTGTTGTTTCCAATAATGTCAATAAGTTGAGGTCTGTATTACCCAAGGTAAGTGTTTGTGTGTGTCGTGGTGATGGTGTTGGTGTATGTGGTTTTGGGGGGGTGGGAGCGTCAACAAACAGGTGTGTCTTTTCCCCTGCTGACTGAGCAACAAGCGCAGACAAGTTGTGTCAGCCACTCCAACACGCAATTAAACTCGGGGGACTCAGGCTGATTTTGGAACAGTATCTTGACACTGATGTTGTGTAGCGACTACGTTACCATTTCTGGACTAATAACTTCTGATATGCAGCCTTATGTGCGGCACACTTGAGTGTAGACTGATGTGTTTCTCGCTGCTTGAGTGACGAAAATTATTTTTAAATTCTACTGTATATTTTTCATTGCATGTTTAAAAGAGCCACTATTCTAACCCAACAATAAAGTAATCACATACGATATTTTTTTTTAGCCCCCAGTGCAAAGAGCTCTTGCATAAAATTAGCATTCAAGGGCACCACAAAACTGCTTACAAAAAGCCAATATTAAAACAATTGCAATAACTCCTTTTGTAATATTTTTTTCTTTCACAAAAATCAACTCACTTGAAAATTTGTAATACTATTTTTGTCCTGGTTATCATTCTAAATCCACAAAAAAAAAATGTGGCCTACGCACGCAGTTTAGCGCAGTAAGCTTGTTGGCACCATCGGCTGGTGATTGGTGATATTACAACTTAAAACTAGTTGACCTCTGCACATTCGCAGTTAGGCTCCTATGGATTCACATATTTGCAGATATTGTTTGTACTTTTTTTTTCACATTTTGACGACAAAAATAATATGGAAAAAAATGTCTGAAAAAAATGTGACCAATTTTCTTGAGTGTTACTACTATACACTGTATCATTTTACCTCTCTCTACCAGTTGAATCGACTCTCCAGCTACCACCGTCACCTCTCCCATGAGGACGCAGGAAACACCTGATGCACCTGGCGGCATCCTTCAAAGTCCTTACCCACAGCAGAGCTCTTCTGACTCGTTTTACATCGCCTTAGCATGGAACCCTACCGCCTTTTGTTGGGATTAAGTGTCTTTTTCCACTTTGACGACTTTGCCTCCACAGAGGTCACGTGCAAGATGAAGGCCAAGTTCAACCTGAATGGCTACAAGGATGTGGAGAAGAAGAAGGTCATCATCGGCGGGATGTTTCCTGTCCACATGAGCGTTGCCTCTAGCGCTGGCAACACTTCACGACTGCCTGTATCCTCGGGCTGTGAAGGGTGAGTCGAGTTTTTGTGTGTTTTCATGACAGTTCACTGTATTTTAATAAATTGTGCAATGGGTTTGGTGATTTTTTTTTTTTTTGCCCAGGTCGAATTCTTTTATTCTTATCATTGCTCAAACTGAAATATTGAAATTGATTCAAGCATTTCACTTATCCCCGAGAAATAACAGGGCAGCGTCTCGGGGGGGCAATTAGCCAATTACCTAACATGCTTCTGAAGATTGTTAATATGCCCTCAGTGGGCAGTGCAGCTGTCGCCAGAAATTATGTGAAGTTGACTCAAATGGAAGGTTTTAGAATAGCAGCTCTACAAAAATGAAATGAAATATTTCTAAAATCTCATTTGGCAAATCAGCATCCAATTCTCCATTTCAAAGCTGCAAAGTTATTGTATAAACATTTGTGTTAAGTGAGCTGGCCTGACTGAACAACCAATTAAATTGATTAAAGGCGCAAGATAATGTCGATTTGGTTGTCTGCGTGTCACATCACAAATTCATTCTAGTAGCTTTGACAGATCAAAACGTCAAACAAAAAAAAAACACTGCAATTCTATCAAACCTGTTGAAATATGATGCAAACTTCATCTTCCCTTCACACGCTAGAATGAATTACCGCACGTTCCGCTGGACCCAGACCATGCTGTTTGCCATCAATGAAATAAACAAGATGGAAGAGCTGCTGCCCAACACCGACCTGGGCTACGTCATCTATGACTCCTGCTTCACCATCTCCAAGGCCGTGGAGGGCACCCTCACTTATTTGACCGGTCAAGACGAGGCAGTGCCCAATTACCGCTGTGGCACGGGGGCTCCCCTGGCTGCTCTCGTGGGGGCGGGAGGCTCTGACTTGTCCATCGCCACTGCCAGGATCCTGGGACTCTACCATTTTCCACAGGTATATCATAAATATCTTGCAATAAAATGGAATACCAAATGTTGAACAAAGTCTTGCGTACATTCAACCATTTTTTAGGTCAGCTACTCCTCAACCTCCTCAGCCCTAAACAGCAAGTTCCAGTTCCCAACCTTCCTGAGGACCATTCCCAACGACATACACCAGTCAACCGCCATGGCCCAGCTGGTGCTGCACTTCGGCTGGACCTGGGTTGGAACTGTGGCTGCAGACGATGACTACGGCAAGTATGGCATCAAAGACTTCAAAGAGCAGGTCGAAGAGGCCGGCGTCTGTATCGCCTTCTCTGAAACTCTTCCAAAGGTACGTATCAGCGTACATTTGGTTTTGTGATCACTTGTCTCACTTTGCGTGGGGTTGTTTATTTTTTTTTCCCCTGGAAATTTCAGGTAAATTCCCCTGAAGACATTGAGCGAATTGTCCAAACCATTATTGAGTCCACGGCCAAGATCATTGTAGTCTTTTCATCAGACGTAGACCTCAGTCCTCTGGTGCTTGAGCTGATCCGGCAAAATGTGACCAACCGCACTTGGATCGCAAGCGAGGCCTGGGTCACGTCGGCTCTCATCAACCGACCTGGAGTAAGAACCGCATTTTTTTTTCAAGCCCCTTTATTCACCCTATTTTGACGTGTGCTCAACTATTTGTGTCCAGGTGAGCTCTGTGCTAGGCGGCACCATTGGCTTTGGGGTGAAAAGGGCCGACATACCTGGTCTGAAGCGACATTTACTGGATCTGGACCCTTATGCCGATCCTCTCACCGAGGAATTTTGGGAGAAGGTCGGTGAAATAGTGTGACTGAGTTTAGTATCAATTCGAGATAGAGATAGCGGGAAACAACTAACTTTGTTGCTGCACTTATTTTTTTTTTACCTATTGGTTCATTAATTGAGTATTCATATTTTTAAGTATCTGCTTTCCAAAAAGTCACTTAAATCCATCGATAATCAATAGTAACCAACACTCTACCAATAGTCACTGCAGTTTAGCGTCCTCCATAAATCCATCGCATTTGTTCTGTGATAGTTTGCAGTGATGAAAAGAGCCTTGGTAGCTGAGTCGGTAGAGCATCAGAATTGGAGACATAATCTGGAACTCAAACCCAGGCAGCATTAACAATTATGGTGCCGCAGATTCAGAGAAGCAAGTTATTCCCTATCCGCGGCCTTATTTAAGTGAATATTTTGATGTGTCCAAGATTCTTGATGAATGTGTTGTGTCTTGCACGGGACTAAAAAAAACAACATGTTTTTGGCATTTGTCCATCTAATCTGAACCCCCCCTCCCAACCACAACATTATTTTGCAAATAACTGACAAAAATGTGTTTTAACTTTTGTACTTAACTCATTCACTCCCAAAGACGTTTTTAAACGTCTTTTCAGACTTGGTCCACAATTACCTGGTAATGAATTAAGAACATATCAGAGTTTGTATATGTATATATTTTTTTACTCTTACTTCAGAAAAGTAGCTGAATCCGTACTTTTACTACCAGAGTCATTTTTAAAGTATTTGGTACTTTGGCTTGAGTACAAATTTTGAGTACTTTTGCCACCTCTAATAAACAAAAACTTGCTGATTATTTCGATGTTTGTCTTACAGTTGTTCAACTGCACGTTAGATTATGGTAAAGCTCTAAGATCGGCCAAAGAGAGGGCCAAGGCATTCAACGGGACAATGTCCAAGGCAGTAGAGGTTGTTCTTGGCGGTTTGTGTACCGGCAGTGAATCCCTGGCTCAGCTCAACAACACATATTCTGACGTCTCCCAGCTACGAATCACCTACAGGTCACTTCACACGCAGCTAAGATGGCACTAAAGACTTGATGATGCAGTCTCCTGACAAATGTAACTTTTATCTATGGCAATCATGATTTGTCTTACCGCAGTGTGTACAAGGCGGTGTACGCCGTTGCCCATGCTTTGCACAATCTGGAGCACTGCAAGGCGGGACAGGGGCCGTTCATTGGGATCGGCTGTGCTGACATCACCGAGTTTGAGCCATGGCAGGTACCTGCTTTTGTGCGTTTTGTCAAATCACTCAAAAGTACGATAAACGAAGGGTATTTTGCTCATGACTTGCGCCATGTTAGTAAGAGATGCCCACTTGTGTGTTTGATTATGCTCTGACACTTTGTTCATAGCTGATGTACTACCTGAAGAATGTGCGCTTCAACGTGCCACACACAGACGAGGAGGTCTACTTCACTGATGGAGATGTGGAGGGCTTTTACGACATCATCAACTGGGGAGTCGATAGCAACGGGGAAATAGCTTATGTGACTGTGGGCCACTACAATGGTTCTGTGGCTCCAGAGCACAGGATGACCATTCGGAATGATTCCATTGTTTGGAACAATGAAGCATCGGAGGTCAGTAGCAAGGATGTTCAAATGAGCCACGGCGGCTTTTAAATGATTTCAAAGTTATGTAAGTGCACCTGTGCTCTTCAGCCGCCTCGGTCAGTGTGCAGTGAGAACTGCATGCCTGGTACCAGGAAAGGGATCCGACAGGGAGAGCCGGTTTGCTGCTTTGACTGCATTCCGTGTGTCGATGGCGAGATTAGCAACATGACAAGTGTGTATACTACTTCTCCTTTCTCCTAAAATATATAATACGCCGTGTACAGCATATGGAAAAATAAAACTACATACACATCCCTGTTCAGATGCCATTTTTTTGTGAAAAAAAATTAGACCAAGATAAATAATCTCAAAACTTTTTCCATCATAAAAGTGATCTATAATCTGTAAAACTCAAATGGATTTTTTCCTTTCAAGGGGGGAAGTAAATTAAAAAAAAAAAAAGACTACTGACCAATACTCATCCGCACATTCATTGGCGCGTTATTAAGAATAATTTAAAGATGGGTAGTGATGATAACTCATTCAGTCAATTGAATTTTACAAAGTGATGCCATATGCGGTGTCAAATATTATGGACGCTTTGAATCCAGTGGCCTTTTGTTGTTGACAGACGCCCGGGAGTGTATCCTGTGCAGCGGCGATCACTGGTCCAATGACGCTCACGACGCCTGCGTGCCCAAGATCGTCGAGTTCCTGGCCTTTGGAGATCCTCTTGGGATCACTCTCATCGTCATCTCTACCTTTGGAGCCCTTGTCACCTTCGCCGTAGCGGTGAGAATACGCTTAAGAAAACTTACCGTGACTGCTGCGCTGCAATAAAAGTGCCGGCGATTTGTAGGTGATCTTTGCCTTACACGTCGGCACTCCTCTGGTGAAAGCCAACGACGCTCTCCTGAGCTTCTCGCTGCTTTTCTCGCTGATGGTGACCTTCCTCTGCTCCATCGTCTTCTTGGGAGAGCCTCAACACTGGAGCTGCATGACCAGCCAAGTTGCTCTGGCTCTGGGCTTCGCACTGTGCCTTTCCTCCCTAATGGGTAAGGCGGGAGAAAATGCGTGTGTGTTTAGTGTTCGAGCTAATGGCAGTCCCGTCTTCCGTGTGATAGATTATTCATTCATTCATTCATTCATCTTCCGAGCCGCTTGATCCTCACTAGGGTCGCGGGGGGTGCTGGAGCCTATCCCTGCTGTCTCCGGGCAGTAGGCGGGGGACACCCTGAATCGGTTGCCAGCCAATCGCAGGGCACACAGAAACGAACAACCATTCGCACTCACACTCACACCTAGGGACAATTTAGAGTGTTCAATCAGCCTGCCACGCATGTTTTTGGAATGTGGGAGGAAACCGGAGCACCCGGAGAAAACCCACGCAGGCCCGGGGAGAACATGCAAACTCCACATAGGGAGTCTGGAGCTGGAATCGAACCCGGTACCTCTGCACTGTGAAGCCGACGTGCTAACCACTGGACTACCGGGCCGCCTGTGATAGATTATCTTTAGTCTATTGTCTTTATCATTCTACCCAGGCAAGGCGGCATTACTGATGCTGAGAGCTCAGGCTATGAAAGCGGCCCGCGCCAAGGCGAAGGCTGCTTCCAAAGCTGCCAAAGCCGCAGCTGAAGCGGCAGCCAACAGTGGCGGCCCCGATGTCATCGCAACCAACACAACAAACCTCAACGATGTTGCTGCTCGCGTCAAGCCTGACAGCCTCACATTTGCGCACCAGAGGGCGATAGCTGCCGTGGCCACGTTGATTCAGGTAAAGAGCAAAAGTGTATCCTTTGTTCCAGTTTATCTCAGAGTTTCAATTCTGTTCATCGTGATCATCCAGATATTTGCCATTTTGGCTTCGAGCGTTCAATACGCTCATCTACATCCCAAGTGCCCAAAATGGCCGCTTGTGCGCCAGCGTGTTCGGAGATGCTCCTGCCATTTTTTTTTTTTTTTAACTTTTCGCAATGCCTGTTACCTCCCTAACAGCGTCTCGGTTGGTTTATGATCGTCGATCGTTGTTATTGATTCAACAACACGTCGGAGATTCGGCCGCGTTTTGGCAAGACAGTGGTGAAAAGACGCTACCTCTGTATCTGCTCACATTGGGTTCCATCTTAAGGAAACATGGTATTCCCTTCCACTGCTATGCAGATGACTGCCAGATCTATGTCCCACTGAGCAAGAAAGACACCTTCTCATTAAGGTCACTCCTATCCTGTCTGGAAGAAATCAAAACCTGGATGGCACAAAATTTCTTGAAATTCAACGAAAAGAAGACAGAGGTGATAGTGTTTGGTCCCAGTGGCCCTTGTACATTCCATCCTGTAGACTTGGGCCCCCTGTCTCCTTATCTGAAATCAACGGTCTCAAACTTGGGCCTTAAACTGGACAGTGATTTCAAACTCGATCGGTAAATTGGTGCCGTTGTTAAATCCAGCTTCTTTCACCTTAGACAGCTGGCCAAAATAAAACCTTTCCTCTCACATGAACACTTTGAGACAGTAATTCATGCCTTTGTCACATCCCGGCTCGATTACCGCAATGCCCTTTACTTTGGAGTCAGCCAGTCCTCCATTAAGCGCCTTCAGCTGGTCCAGAATGCCCCTGCTCGCCTCTTGACTGGTACTCGTAAGAGGGAGCACATAACTCTGTTATCCCTTCACTGGCTCCCCATTCATTTTAGAGTTATTTTTGTTTCAAATCTCTGAATAATCTCGCATTCGACTCAGCCTGACTTAGATTTGTTCTTGATTTTACTGCTTGGTGCTTTCTACCGCCTTTATTACCGATTTGTCTTACTGTTTATTGTGCATGTTAAATCGCTCCATGTACAGCACTTTGTATGTAGCGGTGGCTGTTTGAAAGTGCTCGAGAAATACTGTTGACTTGACATCGTCCTAGCGAACTGCTAATTGATTTGTCCTGACCTCCACCAAGGGCAGACCGTTTGATACGGTTGACTGATTTCTGCTATCGCATTTGGCTTGTTAGTTTTGACAGTCAGTAAAACAGCGTACAGCATTTCACTCTGACAGTCGCCCACAATATAAATCGTCAGTGACATCTTGTGGTGGCAGTCACATGACATCAAGTGCTTTGTTCTGCAATTTTCACCCAACAATTTCCCAATTAGGCTTTCGCTTGCACCGTGTGGCTCATCCTCCTGCCGCCCTATCCCGTGAAGAACACTTCAGCTCAGAACATCAAGATCATTCTGGAGTGCAATGAAGGTTCTGTGGTCTTCATCTGTTGTATCTTTGCTTATGATATCCTACTGGCTCTGCTGGCCTTCGTTTTCGCTTTCCTGGCCCGGAAATTGGAAGATCACTTCAGGTGGGGGGAGCAGTAAATTCTCCGGTAAAGCAACATAATACTCATCACAGTTTGGTTTCATGCAAATGTCCAATGGTGCGTTCCAGTGAGGCCAAGTGTGTGACTTTCGGCATGCTGGTTTTCTTCATCGTGTGGATTTCCTTCGTCCCAGCTTACCTCAGCACACGAGGCAAGTTCATGGTGGCCGTCCAGATTTTTGCCATCCTGGCGTCCAGCTTTGGGTTGCTCAGCTGCATCTTCTTGCCAAAGTGCTACATTCTCCTCCTCAAACCTGAACGCAACACCGAGGAGATGATGAGACCCCACGACAAACCACGTGATGGAACCTCAACCGGGACATCGGTGTCACTTGCGACCTCCGCCACTGAGGTCAACTCTACAATCGCATCAACTGCTTTTGATGATTAGATGTACTGTAGCTAGGCAGGGTGAGATTAGATAGTATGTTACAGTAAAATGAACACTTTATAGACCAAAAATGCACTTGGGAAAATGTGGCTTTCCTGCATCAGCCACTTTAGGCTTTAAGACCTCCGCGACATGTTGTTAATATTTAAAAATCGATTCATTTTTTTTTTAGCCAATTACACTTAAGTCATCCATAAAGTGCATTTCTTTATGTAGGCCTATGTTATAAATACAGTCATATTTTGACTTTACTAGTATTTAGTAAAAATACTAGTATTTTTACTAAATACTAGTATACTACTAGTAAAAAAAAAAGTTTTTTTACTAGTCATACTTTACTAGTATATTTTACTAGACTTTACTATATTTGTACTGTACTAGTGGCATCGGATGCTATCAAAGGGCTTGTTCAAGTGTGATGGTTGACAAAAACAAAATAAAGCTCTCAAAACAAATAGCCGACATCATGTCATTATCATCATCTTACTACTATATTAGAACTCGCAGTGAGTCAAAGCAAAGGACAACTTTTATTCATTCATTCATTCATTCATCTTCCGAGCCGCTTGATCCTCACTAGGGTCGCGGGGGGTGCTGGAGCCTATCCCAGCTGTCTTCGGGCAGTAGGCGGGGGACACCCTGAATCGGTTGCCAGCCAATCGCAGGGCACACAAAGACGAACAACCATCCACACTCGCACCTAGGGACAATTTAGAGTGTTCAATCAGCCTGCCACGCATGTTTTTGGAATGTGGGAGGAAACCGGAGCACCCGGAGAAAACCCACGCAAGTCCGGGGAGAACATGCAAACTCCACACAGGGAGGCCGGAGCTGGAATCGAACCCGGTACCTCTGCACTGTGAAGCTGACGTGCTAACCACTGGACTACCGGGCCGCCCAACAACTTTTATATCTATGTTAAAATTAAGAAAGCCTGAGATAGAAATTTCAAAGTGTCTCAGTTGCTGTTTCAAATTGTAAAATATCAGAAAGTTTTTAATGCTTTATGTCACGTTTCGCATGGTGGTAGAGTAGCGGACCTCAAAAAGCAGGGGGTCGGGGAGGAGCAGGGTGGACTGACCAAGATGTAGTTAACAAAAAATACTAACAAGAGTGCTCCGGAATAAAAACTACAGTTAGATTATACAGTTATATACAAACAAGGTCCTGAAAAGCAAAGTAACAAAAACCAAGGACAGAAACAAAACATGACGGGACGGGGGCACGCAGATATAAACAATGACAAACACAAGGCAGCGAGTAACAATGTTCAGTAGAAATGTTGTTCACCCTGAGGAAAACTTTTCTTTTTTTTTTTTTAATTTAGAGTTCTGGCATAAAGCGTCTACGGTTAAAAATAGCCTTATCACCCCTTCCAAATACTCCTTCACATTAGGAGAATGGAGATGCGTAACTTTTTCTACCTACTGAAAATGACATTTTCTTCAGTGGTCTGCTGACCTACATTAACCGGCCTCGTGGTGTATTCAAAAATAAATGACTTCGGTGACTCTGTGAACCTGTGTCGCCACCCAAAAACCTCTGTCCACATTCAGTGATTATACCACCCATTGGTTTTCGATAGGGCTCGTTCACATTCAGGTGGCGGGTTAGCTGGAGTCCATACCAGCTAACTTTAGCCGAGAGGCGGGAGCCTGCCAATCGCGCGGCACATGTGGACATTCACACCTTCACGGTTAGCGCCTTCACTGAACCCTTCGTGTATATTTGGGGATTGTGGGAGGAAGAAGTCCGAGGAAATAGATACCAAGCACGGGGAGAATGTACAACATCTACACAAGAAAGCAGAATCCACGATTCAAACCACAAACCTCCGAACTGTGAGGCAGACGTGCACGTCACTTTTCCCAAAATGTTGCCTTATATACTGAAACCTTTCCTCACAGGGAGACTCCTCTGCTTACGCCTAAAAGCTAAGTATAAGTTTGTGCTATTTCATTGTATTTTCCACCGGCAGATAGTTTTGAAATTAGAGATAGTGGATACTTATACAAGTTGTAGTTGGGAGATGTCAGATTATTATACTTTGGCAAAGTATTGCATTCGTGTTCCTCACGCCCCAGCTCAGAGTCTTGTGACACGAGGAATGGTGTTTAAAGCCTAAGACCTCGTAGAAGTCTAGAAGGTGTGTAAATATAGAGTTGTCATTGGAAAAACAATCAAGCGTGCCAGTTTACATGTAGCGTATGTCAACCTGCGAACACAAATCGTTTGGAGCCCTAACTTACTCGTATTGTGTGTACTTTCATGAACTAAAATTAAAACTCGAGGTTGTTCAAACACTTGACCGTCTGCGTGTGCACTTTCCTCGGCGCAAGAACGTGTTTATGTATGTGTGTATTGTTGACACACTGGCATGTTTGTCTCCCTCCTTTAAGGCCAGCGCAGAGCAGTGACGAGACAAGGAAACCCGGATCCTGTTTCAGGGTGGATGATGCTATAAGAGGCCGGCGTGCACTCTCCAGTAACATACAAAGCTGAGAATAAGAAGGCAATCGTGTGAAACGCATCCCAGCAAGTCGTGAGTCTTGAGGCACAGCGGTGGATGGCGAAAGAGTAGGCAAGGGTGGCCAAGTGGTAAAATCTGTCTTTGAGTGGTCCAATCGGGCACCACCGGGAATCATGATAGCTGCCCGGAGCAGCGGAGGGGGGGTCGGGGGACACCAGCCTCCTCCATTACATAGGGAAAACTCCGTAAGCTCCGCCGGTGAGACGAAAGTTCACGGCCACGGGAACGCCACGGAGGTCAGATGTAATGCCTGCTCTGGACGACAGGGGGCGCATCATCAAAACAGAGCAGCGATACTCAGAGAGATGGAGAGCAACTGGTACCTAAAAATGTTTGGACTGGGCAAAGAGGAAACGGTCACCCAGAAGACGGGCATGCCCTACAGGTGAGTCCATGACACATTCCACAATTTTTTAACATCGACATTGATTTTAAAAAGTCAGTGTGGTGTGCACAATATGACCAACAAAACGTCCAGTACCTACATGACAATAATTCCTCTCTCAACCAGCAGTCAGGTAAGAATGGTTCTGATATCCAAAGATTAAGTCTACGTCATCTTATTCTGAACAACAAGATCACTGCTGCATGTGTCTCCTTACATCTTAACTATTGCAATTCACTCTTCACCTTTCACAAGACAACATTGTTGCCAACTAGCTCAGGAATCCCTTGCTAGGCGTTTCCTGGATACAAAAGAAAATGTTACTTACAATTCATAAGTCTTTGTAAGTGGCAAAGTCCTCAGTGGTTCAATGTTTAAACGCCTCTGGTCAGCTCCCTCCATACTTGGTGAATCTTGTGTCATTTCCTATTCGGTGACTCTTGTCTAGTGACTGCTTTTTAGCCACAAATTGTGGATTTCATATCCGTTTACGCTAAAAGGTGCAATCAAACACAAATCTGTCCAGGTGACATTATACTAAGAAGTGGAAAAAGAAGAAGCTACTGTTGGTGAACAGTTAGCTTCATCCGGTCACTGCCTTGTGGTTGCAAACTCTTCTCCTGACCATTTTATATTGTGAGTTGTTCCGCTATTTGTGTCCCGCAACAGCACAAGATTCAGCTGGCTTTCTAATTGGCTATCATGTTCCATTTTACTTCACAATCAAAGTCTGTAGCCAAATTCGGTCCCACGGATTTGCGTTTGCAAATATAAAACGGGCTTAACAGTTACAATTATCAGCTGAAACTGCAGATCGTGGGAGGGGGGGTGGAATTCAGTCGAACCTCACAGGAAAGTGTCTTAAGATCTTTTTTTTACCCCCATCGTTCCTTTACTGACTAATTGGAAAATTTGTGACGCTTCATCAGCATGTGTTTTCCTTACTTTAGCTGATAGATCATCAAGGTATTTTTGGGCGAGGCTGTCACAGTGATGAAGTGTTTCCTCTCGTGGCTCATCATTTCATTTGTGAGTGTTGTGTATCGCCAAAGTCTGACCCGACTTAAGAGTTATGTCACTTGATCTTGCTCTAATGCAAAAAGGCAGCATCTGTCCCGTTGCATTCGACCATGTTGATGTTGACCAACGCCATGGCGACAAAACAAATGGAAGCGGTGGTAGCGGTGAGTTGGGCACATGAAGTGTTGATCGGCGGTGACGTCGCTTCCAAGATGGGGATTGCGACCCTGCCTTGTGAAATTCAGAATGTAGTCATTATCCCTCTCTTTGTTTCTCACTCATAGATAATGTGGGCGCCTTCCCTTTTTCCCACGCTCTGTTTTTTTGTTTCAAAACGCTTAAAACCCTCCGTGGCCCACTGCAATCATCCGAGCTTAAAACCCCACATTCATTTGTTCTCCAATCGCCTTCCCTCTTTCACAGTTCCTTTGAATGTGCGTCTTATTAATATGATATATTTTTGTCTCAGTGCACACTGCACTATAAGCATCCTTTCAGTTTCACTTTCACCAAAAAGTATTTGAACAAATAAAATAAAATTAAATTTGCATCACTGGGAGTTGTTTGCGGTCATCAGCCTGCAATTGCAGCTTGCAATCAGAGCTGTTGTGATGTATCTTTTATTATAATGATGATGATGATGATTATCAATCAAAGTTTGTTTCATGTACAATTCACCGATGGCATTGGCAAAAAATACGAATCCGGAGAGATTTCTGTCTGTTGGATGCACCAGAATGGAGAAAAATACACAAGCGCGCATGCCCGCACGTGCATGCGCATACCCGCGCAAATGCTTTTAGCCCTGTAGCAGTTCTATTTAAAACTGGGACAGAATATAACCACAGATTTCCCAGGGATCTTTAACTGAGCTAAAAATAGCTTTTGTGCCCCCCCCCCCCGCCTGAAAAACTATTAATGCCAATTTGATTATATGCAGGATAATGCAATAAAATGTTCTTATTTGTACTCGCCCGCTTCATTTCCTGATTAAATTATTTTGGATTGTATTTTGTGCAGCTGACCCGACCTGTATTTAATTTAATTTAATTTAAGATTGTTTACAGTTTTCGCAGCGACAAGTTGTCACCTTTACCATTTTTTTTTTGATTGATTAGTTATATTTCATCTTTATGAAATAATTTGTTAAGAATCAAATTAGCTAATGTTAGTTCACAGTAAATACATATAAAAAAGGGTAAATTAAATGTTCAATCTGCAATAATCAGTATCGTTTTGATATACAGTATGGTTTTTTTTTTGTTCGTTTGTTTAAGTGTTAAAAATATGATCCCCATTGTGCTCTTTGGCATGAGGCGGGTTTCGATCTGCAGTGATAATAACGTTGGGCTTTAGTCGGATATGTAGGCCACCACATTGGTCTTAAATAGGAGCAGGACACTCCCCGAGGGCTTGGAAAATGATCACTGGCTTAATTATTGCTGCCATAACACCGGATGAAATGAAACGAGCCTTCTCATTTAAGTTCGCAAAATACTAAGATGATTTCACGCTTTATAAGATATTGAAAAAAAATAATGATAATTTTTCATCTTCTGTTTCTAACGGCTCCGTTCTTCATTGCGAAAAATGATACTGTGTATAGAGTTGCGCACGATTGTAGTGGGAGTGAGTGCGTGTGGAGGCGGTGGGGCGCCGAATAAAAGCTTAATTAGTCTCATGAAACATGAAGCTGATGTAGAAATGCTTGAGGACACACTTGTACGATTCAGCTCCATTTGATTGCACAACAAGGCAAATTATTTGAAAATCAAAGCACTGTATTCTGCTCCATTTTTTTTTTGTTGAAGTGAATTTGGATTTGGAGAATGTGTAGCTAGTAGCTTAAAATATTGTACGATCAAAGGGCATTGGGCTGTTTTTGTGACCGGCATGTTTGCCCAAATTTGAGCCGAGACGGGCTAGCACCAGGATCTAGCTGGTGATTTTGCCGACAAGTGTTTGCCCGTTGAGATGTGAGAGGGAGGGCTGTGCCGTTGTGAGAGTGGTCGCAGCTGAATTCAACCCACCTCCCACCATAGCTGTGCCACCCTGCTATGCAAAGTTCATACACGCAACAAAAAGAGTGTGCCTCCAATTTAGGAGCCTTTCATTCACATACATCAACTTTACATTCAATTCATGACCTTATTTCCATTCCAAAAATACATACAAGACAAATAGATATCACAATGTCAGAAAAGTACCAATTTTCCCCCACAGCACCACCTTCTGGGGCTCTGTCCCACTTACTCCGAGCACAAAATCACCACAGGTACACTCGTGTCTATTATTACAACGGTAAACACAGTCACGTTGCATAAGCTCAGCTGACATCGCTTCTGCCAAGCAGGATCAGTTTTTCCACTCTTCCTGCAGGACAATGGACACAGCTGCCCCTTTGTCGGTCTTGAGCATTCACGGCAGTGTGTTGTGCAAGATTTGAAATCAATCCAACAGTTCAACATGCAGTACTTGGCAAAGTATGGTTTCGAATCTGACATTTGGGATTTCACCTTTGACGTGTTGATGTGTTTGACAAGAGTGCCACTCGCACGTCTGAAATCAAATCTCAGATGCAAGAATGACACTTGACGTGATTTCATTGTTTGGTCCCAACGGGAGCTCAAAGGTGTGAGACTTTATGTTGTGAATGCGCGTGTTTGTGTGTGAGAAAGACGGTGAGAGAGAGTACAAATCGAGCAAAGTGGAGGCTTCCCCCGTGATATTTTGTGGTTCACTTCATTACAAAAACATTGCCCGCAGACAGTGTGCAAATGTGCAGAACATGCTGTTGGCTGTGAGTGTGCTTGAACGTGTACGTGTGTTGTAGTTTGTTTAGAAAGTGACTGAAAAAGAGGAAGAGAAATGGCGGTCTTTGCTACCAAAAAAAAAAGAAAAAGAAGAAAATGTGTAAATAAGAACACAATCGAGATTGACACATTTCAAACGGGGGAAGCTGAAAGTGCTGGATGAGAGTCAATGGAGGAGATCGGGAGTAAGTGACGGAGAGGGAATACTGGGACACAAAAGAGGGATGATGGAGGAAGCGAGGGTGGGGGGTAGGGGGGGACGATAAGAGGAAGTGGGGGTGAGAAGGAGTAAAAGGATGGAGAGATGAAAAGCAGCAAACTCAACAGAGAGAGGGCGAGAATAAAAAAAGAGAAGGAGGGAGGGTGTGGAAAAAAAAAATGTCCCAGATTCCCAGATCGTTTAATAGGGAGCAAAACCAAAGTGTGTTACTCATGCAGGCTGGCTGTGCAGGGGGCAAAGTTACAGTGTGTGTGTGTGCGCATGTGTGTGTGTGTTGGGTGTGAAAGAGAGCGCAGAGAGATAGAGTGCATGTGTGTGTTGCTCACTTCATCTGCATGTGCACACAGAACATATGTGACAGCCCTCTTGCAAGAGCACACGAAGCATTTTCAGAATGGACTTCTTCCACTTCAACTGGAATTTTTGGCATTTCTTCCGTTGATTTTTTTTTTTTTTTTTTAAACAAGAGGATTCACCTATGTGGGAATTCATCCAGGGACAAATCACTCACTTTGCTTGGAGCTCGACTCACATGCCCACCACCGTGTGGGCGGCGGGCCTACCTGGATTATCCCGAGCGTTCCTGTTCGTGGGACCCGCTCACAGCAAACTTGGCTGAGAGACCGAATCAAGCGAGATGTATCTGTACAAAGCAACATGCCCGGATATCCCCAACCCCAAGCAGAAGGCGTCCAGGAGGCAGAGCTCGGTCCAGACCCAGAGCCTCGCTCAGGGGAGGCTGGCGGGTCAGACGTGTGCGGTATCGGGCCCCCGAGCACGAGTGCCTCTCATGCTGTGGTGCGCCAACAAACCGCACGACGCCAGAGACCTCAAACAGTTGGAGGAGTTTCTTAACTTCCACACGCTGTCGCTGCACGACTCCATCAAGAGCCAGACCGGCATGGTGTACAGGTAACCCGGCGTGGGTGTGAGTGCGCGGGTGTGTGCATGCAGAACTCCTAAACGGCTCCTTCCAAAACTTATTCCACCTCCCAGTTGCAAAAGATGGTTGCTGCCTGCAAATGAATAAATTGCTTCTCCCTCCGTGGTTGCGCTTGTTATTGATTATAGTAGTTGACATTGTTGTGTATTGACAAGGCAATCTGCAATGTGAATAATAAGTTTTAGTCAGTGAGGAGAGGGCACGGGGGGGGGGGTCGGCACAATTGCTGCTGTAGTGGTTTGGCACATCCTCCTCACAGTTCTGTAATTTGGGGTTTGAATTCCGACTGGCGCTTTCCCGTACGCTGTTTGCATGTTCTGACTGTGCTCCATAAATGTGTCGGTGAGTGTGAAGTGAGTCGGATGGGACAGACGTGGGGTCACCTGTAATCCTAATGGGGATAAGCACTGTAGAGAATTAATGGCGGGATGGAGCAGTCTTCCACTCAACCAATCTATAGTCCCATAAGCCTATTTTTAAATGGCGTGCTTGATTACGCAATGACCACAGCGCCACAAGAACGATTGATTGATCGTCGTATAAAACCCAGATTAGTAAATGAATCTTACCAATACCGAAAAAAAAAATAAGAACACAGCAATCAAGATTGAAAAACAAAAACAGCTTCAATATGACCACTTGGACAAAATAATATTAAATCCAAATAATAGTCTTTGACAAAATCTGCATCGAACCAAATGAGCTAATTACCGAATTAGCTAATTAATTGATAAAAACAGGATTACGCGACCATGTTATACTGTTATTTATTTATTTTTTTGGCTGGATAAAAACATATCAACACTTAACTCATTCATTACCAGCCAATTCTGGACCAGGTCTGAAAAGACGTTTAAAAACGTCTTTGGGAGTGAATGAGTTAAAGATCATTTCATTGATCAACACACTACGGAGAATGAAGAGCAGGACTAATCGCACCCAGACGATAATGTCACGTGGCATGAATTTGAACAAGAATCTAGACATTGGGGCATAAGGGATCAAAGATTCATTTATGAATGTGACTTTAGATAAGATAAGATAAGAAAACCTTTATTAGTCTCACAATGGAGAAATTACCAGAAATTTAGGACATCTCAAATCAAGCCCAATGAAAGCAACTTCTTATTAAATCCAATCCCCCCACCCCGCCACCCTCCCCCCATGAAGCAAACAATCTATGCGAGGTTTATAGCCTTGTCCACAAGCTTCATGTTAGTCCCGCCAATTGTTGCTACGTACATTCTTCAGACATATTTGACCAACTATCAATGAGGGCAAAAATAACATGACCTTATCAGAGTCGACGGTTGTGTTGGTGCAGAAGAAAGACCGCAAAGCCCTCCATCATAGAGGCGGGCGTGCTGTTGGGGGGTGGGCGGGGGTGTGTGTGGAGGGGGGGGCTGACAAGCTGTATCCCTTTTGGGTCGACCTGGCTTTAAAAGCTCATATGGCCGTGCGCTGCTAGCACTTCGCCCTGGGATATTGGCATATCTGCGTTCAAGTGTGTGTGTCAGTGTGTGTCAGTGTGTGTGTGTGTTGGAAAGTTTGTGTTCATTTCATTTGTCGCAATGTATGTACAGCAATATAAAAAAGCAGCTGGATGCCCCAGAGGCTTGTTTGTTATTGTGTTAATTCACATAAACGTTAAAGAACCACAGACATGGATGTTCCATAGGCTTGTTGTTTTTTTTTTTAATTTGTTTTTTTTTAATGTGCATGTAACATTCACGTTATGTAGCATCTTGGAGTCACAAAAAATTGTGTTCATCACACAGTGTGAACGTGTACATTCACCCAAAGTGGAGCTTGGATTGACTCCAGTTTATCTACAACCTTCATCAGGACAAGCGCTACAGATGTCGACTCTTTTGACTCAAGGAACATTTATTCCTTCCAGCCATTTTATGACTTGATGAAAGGGTGCACATTTATTCACAGTTTTTCAAGTAGCTTTTAACCGGACAGTTTGTTCAATTCACTTCATACATATATATCATACATCCATTAATGCTAAGGTACCAAGCAGTAACTAGCTAGTAGCCCAGCAACATAGCACATAGTGTGTCTCAGAAAAAAAAAAACTGGAGCATACGGAGCTAAATGAAGGGTACCACTGCATTCAGTGTGAAATGATGATCTAGGAAATATTTATGTCATTCTTGTCTTTTTTTTTTTTGATGCAGACCAGTGTTACTTTATTTAAAGTCCCACTCAGCATTCAGGCTTACTCTGTGTCACTGTAAAATTACACACCAAAAAGGGATGTGAATTAATTAAACAGCCGCATAAAGATAGTACATCCGCTTTTAACCAAAACGCTAATAGATGCTTAAATTAATGCCCGCAGCTTAACTTTAATCACACATGCCCAAATTAAAGTGGACAGCAATTCAATCAAGTTGCTGACGTGGCTTGATCGCATGCACGTGATATTATTGGAAAAGTTAGTTAGGCCGGTGACATTGAGGGGATCTTTAGACTTCCAGGGTCTACTGGATGACATTAGAAAGCATATGTCGCATGTACAGTTTGCACGGATGTGTGTGTGTGTGTGTGTGTGTGTGTGGTGACAGTCTGGATGTTTGACAGTCCATCAGATTAAATGAACTGTGCTGACAGACCAGAGTGTGAAGGTGACAGTCTTAGTGTCATTACAGTTTGTCTGTCTGTTACTTTTCTTTCTTTCTGAATATTTTTTTGGGGAGAAATCAACCCTGGGTTGTGGAGGGAAAAACCCCTCAATTAATAAAATATGCAATTTAATAACACTTAAAAATTACAGCTCCATCCATCCATCCATCCATTTTCTGATCCGCTTTATCCTCACAAGCGCCGCGGGGGGTACTGGAGCCTATCCCAGCTGTCTTCGGGCAATAGGCTGGGGACACCCTGAACCGGTTGCCAGCCAATCGCAGAGAAGCTCTTTTCACATGCCGTGACCAGGATTCAAATCATGACTGCTGGGTACTAATGATTACGATCACGACTGAAACTGTAACCGATGTTCAGTGGTACCTTGGAAGTTGGACCACAATTGGTTGCAGTTCGATTAGGTTGACTTTCGAAACTAAATCGAAAGACGTCTAATTTTGCACAGTTTGATCCAGAGTCCACGTGCCATCTTTTAAGTCACAATTTAGCATCATACGAAAATTGTAAATTGTCTGTACCGCTTGCCCTCATCGACCCCGGTCTCTGGCGAGCTAGAACCGATCCCATCAGACTGTGTTGTCGTTGAGACTTCGGCATGTGTGACAACTCCATTTTTTTTTTGTTTTTTTTTGTGTGAGTTCATGGATCAAATGGTTAAAATAGATTCGCATCATCTCAAATCCTTTTACAGTATATTGTTCCTATTGTTTGCTCGGTCATCAAAATTCTTACACTGCCGGTTTCCAAATGTATTGCCACAATAACTCGGTGTCGGGTTATCTCTATTCCAAACATCTCATAGCTGAAGTATCATAAGTAAAATGTGAGTGTCGGGTAGTTGATCCAAGAAGATCTTCTGAAATATTTGGCTCTCGAACAGCATTGTGTCAAATGACTTTTGACGGCAAGAAAGCGAGCACCTGGTGGGGGGAAAATCTCCTTCGTGTTTTATGGTATCTTGTGCTTCATTATGTTCCTAATCTCTTCTTTACGACGACCAAGAGGGGGCTAGATTCAGTTTACCATGGTATGTCTGATCGCTTGTCGTTATTTGGATGAGCTGGAATCTGGCCCACACGATGGTGGGAGTAAGAGGCTGGGTACTGTATACATCCTGGACTCGTAGACAAAACAAAACAAAAGGCGCATTTACGTTTAGTGTAAGAGATAATTGCGAATTACTGAAGGGCTAGAACAGTGCTTCGTAACCTGGGGTTCGATGAATCGGTCTCAGGTGTTTCGCGAAGCCTCTTGCATGGAGGTTAAGACTCAACATGTCAATTAGTTATGACACACCCGCGTGCCCATTTTGTGCACAATTAAAACACGTCTACTTTTTATACTAATTGTGTTTGAATTGGCTTTTTTTAATGTCTTGAATGTGTAAAAGAAATCATACATATAAAAAGTTCTCTAATGAAGGGTTTGGTGAATGTGCATAAGAACCGGTTGGGTTCGGTACCTCAAACAAAGTTAAGAACTACTGGGCTAGAAGCTTTCGGAGGTTCCCTGAGGATAAAATCCTGCTCCCCTTTATCGCCTTGAGCAAGGAAGACATTGTGGCTTGGTAAAAGTGTGCACACACACACACTTTGCTTGACTGAAACATTACAAGTCATGTTCAAGGTGACACCGTATGCTGCAGATTTTTGGCAAATACCACCCGCGGTTTCCTGCCAATAAGTGGACACGAGATCAATATGATAAGGGCAAATGTCTCATTTTGAGTGATAAAGCAAAACGCACGTGATGCCATTAAGATTCTCAGAAGGCGCAAACGGAGGAGACGGCGTATGCGGGGGTGTGCTCAGTAGGGGTGCTGCTCACATGACATTTGAAAAACCTGAGCGAGTATTGCTGCAGACTCAAACGGCTGCTTGGCGCGGGACTCGCCGTTAGAGGGAGCCGCGGCCTTAGTGGACACGCGAGCTTTGATGCCTTTTGATGCCTGAGCCTTTGCACGTGTGCATGAGCAAATGAGTGTGTCGTGTGAAGAGATCCAACGGTCGCACCTTGTGGACATTTTCACTTTCTATGATTCATTTTAGAGGTGGATCTAAAATGAACACTGCGACAAATACAAGCCCTGACGCCCGTAGATCCTCCATCTTTATTCTCACAGGCATCTTCTTGTATAGGATATTGCCTAAGCACTGCTTTGTCAGTGCTCCTTATTGATTGCCAGTCATCAAATGTCAACTCATGATGATGCATCCGTTCGGTCCTCTGTCTGCCTGAGGGTGGGGGGGGGGGGGGGGGGGGAGAGGAATGGTTTGAAAGTGAACTATTTAAAGTGTGGCAGGTGTGCTCTGCTGGATTGTGACCCACTGTGGATTGAAAGATCTTTTAGGTCAAAAGAAGGAATTGCAATATCCGTTCAAACTCCTACAGAAAAGAAAAAGGCGGTTACCTCCTTTTTATTTTTTGCCACTGAACACATTTGTGCTCCCTGGAGCTGGCCTGGCTATTTTCCTAAAATAATTTGTTTTTGAGTCGTTTTGATCAGGCAGCTTTCTCCATGTTTCTTTATCCTTCCGCTGTGGACTTTCCATTCATTATTCGGGGGAGGGGGATTGGATTGCGTTGTTCTGTGTTATGTTCTTATAACTTGTAAACAAACAGTGTTTTCCCTTCAGATCTATTTGGAGAAAAGAGGGAAGGCCTGTATACGATCTGGACAAACCTCCTTTATATGCAGTTTACTACATTATCGTGTACATTATACAGCAGCATTCTGCACTTTGCTAACTTTGGTGCAGCAATGCAGCGTAGATGCAGCAGTCCGGGGCTGCTCCCCGCAATCTTCAAAAAGCAAAATAAAATGTCGGCAAACGACAGATAACTTGAGACTGCTTTTCAAGATGCTTCCTGGTTATTTTTGACACATGTATAAAATGGGTTTCCCAACCGAGTAGAGCAAATTTTTCATTCTGCTGTATTTCAACTTTTTTTAATTTTTAATACTTCAGAACAATACTTTATACGATAAAGTATTTCAAATACAACATTTTTCACAATAGTGCGACACATTTTTAGTTTTCTGTGATAGGTATCCAGTCAGGGTGAATGAGGCACCAACCACTGAACCGTCCAATCAATGTTGAACATTTCTAAATGAATGATCGACATAAACATACCACAGAGCCCCAGACATGACATAGCAAATTACAAAAAAAAAAAAAAATATTTGTGCTCATGCTGTTACTATTATGTACTCACAAGTAACTTCTTTGTGGGCATGAACTTGTACTTTCTATTACATCCTTTGCACAAAATTGTTATAAAGTGCACATGAGGTAGTTGTTCGTGCACACGAAATAGCCGCCGCTCCTTGTGGGTCAAACAAACTGCTACTGTGCACGCGCACACACACACACACACACACACATACACACACTTCCATACAGTTTCCATAGCAATACGATTACCGAGATGATCCTTTTTTTTGTGCTTGTTGCCACTCTTCAGTGTCAAGTGTCCAGGTCTGAAGACTCTTAAGCTGCGGCGTGGGAGTTTGTTCTCATTAGGCTAACGGTCCAAGATAAGAACGTCAGGGATTGAGTCACAAATGATACAAGTTTAGATATCACCGAAAATTTGTGCTTTGAAAATGTGTATTGATTGAAATCCACAAGGAGAACTTCATGTATGAGAAATTCATGTATGAGACGTGTAGGAATGCAGAGCACAAGTATGCATTTCCATTGAAGAAAATTTACACCTAGTACGCCACAGCCTATAAAGCCAAAGCCAGACTTTTTGCATTTTGCACAAGCTAATAATATGAATACACTAATTTATAAAAAGACACCAGTAGATTAAAAATTGTCATAAGTCCTGTAAATTGTTCATACATGTATGCCAAAGTTGGCCTTGAAAGTCGAAATGTGGCAACTCCCAAATAAAAGATGATTCGATCCATTTCTTGATGTATATTTTTTTTAAAGTGGGATGATTCAATTTGGTTTGATTCGATCCACTCGCGTGTTTTATTAGATTAGATTCGAGAAGTTCTGTTTAGAATCAGTGGGGTTTAATATTAAAGGTTAATGTCAATACCGAGTACAGGATACATTTGGGGCGGGAGGATTTTTCTGAACGTAACACAGGCAATTGGTCACTGAAGATTAAAAAAACTTCAATTTCATGCTGAGGAGTACATTTTTTCCCCTCCTTTGGCTTTTTTTTTCATCTTTCTTTTCACTCAAGAGAGTTGAATACAGCACCTGCACTTTATTTTAATTGCCTTGCTTTTTCCACCTCTTGTATTTATGAACTTCTCAATTTGCGGGCGTCTATACGAAATGAGCCACGGTTATAGTCTATTACAGCCAATTACGCAGCTCACTGAAGGGTCACTGTACAATTTACAATCATTCGCTGGCTCACTGTGCTCTGCCTGACTAACGTGCTGAGTTGGTAGATGAAGCAGGAAATGAACGATGCTCACTACCGACTCATGGCCGTAATATGCTAATAGCTTTGGCATCCACGCCACGCGGCGTCTATGCCGTCATGCTTCATGGATACATATGATCCGTGAGGAAACCCGCGCCTGGAGTATTGTGTGACGTCAGCAAGCATGTGTAAGGATGCATGCCCCACAAATATCGGTAATAGAGGATTGCAGATGGGATAAAATCATAAGCAAAGAAGGGTAAACATTGACAACAAGAGTCTTTGCCATATTCGTAGGTTTAAATGCTGATGGATTTTAATGAGGCAATTTCTTTGTCGAGGTGCCTTTGAGCAACTGCCCGTCTGCTTGGCAATGTCACAACAGCTGCCTCAATCTGACATCTCGACTCGGTGGTTAAATACATTCATCTTCCGAGCCGCTTGATCCTCACTAGGGTCGCGGAGGGTGCTGGAGCCTATCCCAGCTGTCTTCGGGCAGTAGGCGGGGGACACCCTGAATCGGTTGCCAGCCAATCGCAGGGCACACAGAAACGAACAACCATTCGCACCCGCACTCACACCTAGGGACAATTTAGAGTGTTCAATCAGCCTGCCACGCATGTTTTTTGGAATGTGGGAGGAAACCGGAGCACCCGGAGAAAACCCACGCAGGGCCGGGGAGAACATGCAAACTCCACACGGGGAGGCCGGAGCTGGAATCGAACCCGGTACCTCTGCACTGTGAAGCCGACGTGCCAACCACTGGGCTACCGGGCCGCCTGGTTAAATACATTTCCCTGGAGAATAAAATCATGATTTTATTTGCCCGAAATAAAATCATGTGGATCCAGGATTAGACCGCATGATTTTAGTTGGTGCGACCACTTGACAAAATAAAATGGAGGAAATTCAACCACAAAATCTTTTGACGGTGCTTTGCCCTAGAATTGCGTTGGGCACGAAAATATAGTCCGTGGAGTTAAAACCCAACACTTCGAGATTTGGCATACAAAGAATCTTGGGATGTTGGGGCCATGAATCGGAAGCGCTAAATTATAT
Organism: Hippocampus zosterae; assembly: GCF_025434085.1. Lineage (NCBI taxonomy): Eukaryota > Metazoa > Chordata > Actinopteri > Syngnathiformes > Syngnathidae > Hippocampus > Hippocampus zosterae. Next base: position 20,491,069 of record NC_067460.1, on the reverse strand, counting down.
TTAATCGACTGGAAAAGGGCATTGGAATAGTGACAGCCTTGATTCTGCGTGTTGAACAGTCGAACAATTCAAATGCAGCTTCGAAAGGAAGCAACACTTGAAAACGTATACATTTTAGTTCTAAATGCTTTTCACTTGAAACATTACAGCTGTGTCCACTCTGAATGCCAACACCCCCCCCCCCACCCCCCACACCCATCCAGCTGCCACAACCGCTTCAATCCGTAGCACATTATGAGAACAGTTCAGCCCTTTGGGCAGTTGACAGTCGGCCGACGGCCCGATGTTGCCTTTTCTACTTGTGTCATAAAACCTGGAAAGAAGCCCGAGACGAAGGCAAAATACACGTCAGAGGGGATGTGGAACGCTAATCCGACAGCTAACTGGTTGTTAGCAACGTGACTCCTTTATTGAATTTGAAATGAGGTATTCTTACCATGATGTCCATCATGTCACCACGATAGCTCGTACTTTATAACAGTCATGATCACTTTTTAACCAATGGACAGAGATCGTATTTGGTATGACTGCTTGGGTTGAACCAGAAGCTGCTTCAGTGGCAATAATTTAGTGGATGATTTCTGTCGCTAAAAATAAGCATCTTTTTGGTTGATATGTACGCCAATGTGGAATAGTTCCCAGTTATTCGTGTCATTGGGCAGTGGCATTATACTGACGTGTGTGTGTGTCACGTGTGCCAGTTTTGCAGTGTTATTAACCACCCTGACCTCAATGTGTTGCTGTTTTGCTTTGTTAGCGATGTGCGGAGATGTATTCCACACAGTCCGGCGCTGTAAGCCGCTACGCATCCACGCACGACTCAGCGCTTTTCAGTTTCTCATTTCTGGGGAGAGGAGAGCATAATTGAAGTGGGCGAGAGAATAAAGCATGTCCGGGTTCGGTGGAATGTATGTGCAGTACTGAATTACTGATTTATTTTCCAGCAAAATGGTCCAGTGGTTAGCACGACGGCTTCACAGTGCAGAGGTACCGGGTTCGATTCCAGCTCCGGCCTCCCTGTGTGGAGTTTGCATGTTCTCCCCGGGCCTGCGTGGGTTTTCTCCGGGTGCTCCGGTTTCCTCCCACGTTCCAAAAACATGCCTGGCAGGCTGACTGAACACTTGAAATTGTCCCTCGCTGTGAGTGTGAGCGCGGATAGTCGTTTGCCTCTGTGTGCCCTGCGATTGGCTGGCAACCTGTTCAGGGTCTCAGCCCAAGATGGCTCGGATAGACTCCAGCAGCACCCGCCGCGACCCTTGTGAGTAAAAAGCGGATCGGAAAATGAATAAATGAATGAATATTTTCAAGCAAGGGATTTGCTCCACAGGCTCGTGCCCACATTGCTATTTGTTGTTGGAAAACATTCAGAAAAGAGAGCAAGGACAGGCAGCAAAGAAAAATGAAATGAAATGTATGTTGCTTTGTGGGGCTCCAATGAACCAAAAAAAAAATAAAATGTGGGTAATTGTTCAAAAGCTGCGAGACAGTTGAGCAAAGTCCCCTCGTGAGTGAGACAGGTGCAGAGGGAGCTAAAGAGACGAGAGAGAGAGAGGAGTGGGAGGTGTGCGCTGTAACCAGATCCTCTTGTGTGCTGTCGACTGGAGCCGCTGAGCTAAAACAACTCGAAGTGGACGCAGGCTCAGGTTGTAGAGACAGCGGCAAAGTGACCAAGCCAACAGTGAGCCCCCCTTTTGAAGATCTTAAGTGAGGAACCAGAACAAAAAAAAGGGAGTCGGAAAAGTGCTGATGGCACCTATGCGGGACCGCAGCGTGACTCCCCCCCACCGCCTCCCCACCCCCATCTTGTTCCCTTGCTTCTACTCTGACCCTCTCCACTCCACTCCACCCTCTCCCTCCTCCACTCTCGCGCATCACTCGCTCTCCATCGTGAGCGCGGCATCTTTCCCTCTCGCTCTCTCCCTCTCTCTTGCTTCCCTCCAACGCCTCTTGATTGTCATTCTGCAGCTGGACGCGGGCATGTGAGGCATCACACCGGCAAAGAGAAAGTCCGGCGAGGGGATAACTCACCGATTGTCAGTAAAAAAAAAAAAAGAGCAAAAAGCGTCATATTGCTTCATAGAGCATCGCGATGCACATGGAGCCGCGGCAAACGAAGAATCCGTCTGGCTCCTGCAAAACTTGAACCTCAACATACAGACTTTTTTTTCCCAAAAGAAGACTCAGCGATCGAGCCTGACGTCAACCGTTCGTGCTTTTCGAAGCTCAGTCATGCAGGTGTCCATCGCCTGCACGGACCACAACCTGAAGAGGGGCAATGGGGACCACGGCAAGCAGAGCGCCAGCAGCCCCAGTGTGGTCAACCAAGCTAGGGCCAAGTTCCGCACGGTGGCCATCATCGCTCGCAGCTTTGGCTCCTTCACTCCGCGACACATCTCGCTCAAGGAGTCCACGGGGAAACACACGGGAATGAAGTACAGGTGTGTCCGTTGGGTGAATTGACTTTTACTTCAATACTTTGTCTTGTTCGCTTGCCGTTTTGGGTGGGTGTGGGGGGGGGATTTCTTCTGAAATTCACTTTCACAGAAAAGTTGGTAGCACTTGTAATGAGGTGAGCATTCATTTAGAGATGATCTTCATTGGTTCGGGACCGGCCAAATTGCGCTCTCGCCACACTCGGAGCAGTACATCGATTCTGTCTGTCTGATGGAAAAAAAAAACATTTTTACTCTGCAAAAGACAGACTTGTTGTGTTAAGTGTCGACTGTCGGATCGATCCAACGAACTAAGAGAAGGCAAAGCGGTAGTGATAAGTATGGGCTCACTATTTGGCAAGGTGGCTAGTTGTTCTTAGCTCCAAACTGTTTATTATCTGTGTTAATAAAATGCTCTTGGCCGGTAAACCTTTTTTATTTATTTCCCTTTTAATCTCACATTTGTAGGACACAACATCGGAAGCAATTGTGTGTTTATTTTCGGAAAGCGTCGGACGATAATTTGTGGTATCTGTGATATGTGGAAGAGCTGGAGAAGTCAATAATCGATGGTCACACCTTGCTGCGGGACGGCAAGTTACTCATGCGCCAACAACGTAATCAATTGTTCGGTTTGGTTATGGGCCTGGTCTCTACATGATATTTTCAGATGGGACATTGATTTTTTTAAGGAAGCAAACCTGACAAGGTCTATGAATAGATGCATCGGATTTGATACCTGACGGTTGTTGTGAGCAAGCTACTTTTTTTTCCTCTTTCCTTCTGTCTGTTGGCCTCTTTTCGACTTGCCTCGCCAACACTCTAATGTTTCGCCGGCTTTCAAGGGCCATGAATGGGAATAGGCTCTTCTGCTTCTCTCCCACGCATCAAAAACACACACCTCCGTGCCTTTTGCTGCGGTTTGATGACACAGATCTGCAGTGTGGGCAGAACGTCTGAATCCGATTTGACCTCTGCCAACTTGCGTGTTTGACTTTTGAGGTCTCAAGATGAGAATCCTGTGTGGCGTGCCGATATAATCTTAACCTGAACAGGTGTGTGTATTGGGAGGGGTGGCTGACAGATTGCAGGTGGAAAGTGATGGTTGGTTGATGGGTTGAAGGTTGATGGTGCCATAGCAAGGCACTTAATGAGATTGCTGTCTGTCCGTTAACCTAAATAAATTGTTTTTTTTGACATTTTAAAGAATAACACATTTTCAGAGAAAAATGCAGCTGGGTGTCGGGTAACAAGATTTTTGTTTGTTGGTCGGCTTGATTTTGTGTGACTTACCTCTGGGCCATGTAGGCCATGTTGTTCAAACATCCCCTTTGCTATTTTAATGCTATTTCAAGGATTTCTGTTGAATAATATATCTTCAGAGTCGTTCTCCACTTTCTGCTATGACCAAAAGCCTGTTTTTAGGGGCAGTCAGCTGACAAGACTTCACGTGGGATAAGTGCCCCCTGCTATTACCAGAGTGCACAACAATTGTATTTAACTCTATCAGTACCAACCAATTCTGGACCAAGTCTGAAAAGACGTTTAAAAACGTCTTTGGGAGTGAATGAGTTAAGTGGGATTTGAGATATTCGTATCGGTATATTATGAGCATGGTCACAAAACAGATATAAAACCGATCTCAATGCACCACTGTATAGATCCATCCATCCATCCATCCATCCATCCATCCATCCATCCATGATTTGAGGCTCACAGGGGCCACTGGTCATGCTACACAAGAAGGCTGGAGCCGGAATCGAACTGGTCTTTTCACACAGTAGCTACATGGCACCTGTCAGTTCTTTATTGCTCTCAGTTTCAGTATTATATCAAAAAGTAGACTCAGATATAAAACAAAACGGCAAAAGGCATCTGAAGGTGCATTCACCTAAGGTCCGTATATAATTGTACACAGTCAAATTAGTTGTCACAGTCCCTCTCACCCCACCATGTGTACATGTGTTCATTTTGATGTCGACACTTAATGACACTTCCTCTTCCGAGATATTTGCACTGCATAGTAATCAAAGAGGCCACATTGCTGATGCATGTAAATGAGTTAGTGCTGGATATCATTAGCGGTGCATTCTGGGAGCAGCGAAAAGTTTTATGACACAACCTCCTGAACGTTTTCGACTTTGGTGTCGCAAGAAATGTAATATTGAAGAAAGGTAAAATGTGTGTGTGTGGGGGGGGCACATTTCTTAATGTGTGCTTCACATTACCTTACAACTAACCAACGCGCTCTTCTAGTTGCCATGGAAATCATATCCTTGACTCTTGTTTTTCGATCATTCACGTTAGAACAAATGTGAACAGCACCTCTTTGCACACCAAGAAACAAATTGTCCGTACTGAAGATATTACCGGTACATGAAAATGGTTTAGTGAGCTAAATAGATGAGAGTGTTAGTTTGTAAGGACCATGAGGCATTCCGATGGTTTTACGCAATTGTGAATCACCCAGAAAAAGTGTTCACCAGTCCGGCGATCGCTCAGTATGCTGAAGTTTGCTTTGGACAGTTAAAAGCCGACAAAAGCAAATGTCCGTGGATCCGTTTTTTTACAAAACGGCAGATGAAAAACACTTCTGAGAGAGAACGCGGACTAAAGAGGGCAAAAAAAAAAATTGAGGATGCAGCAAAAATTTAAATGACCATCATTTTTATTCTTTACTCTTCGTTTTTTGCATGATGCACAACTCTCATTTATTGCGCAATAATCTATTTGTAACATTTGTTATATATTTTGATGCATTTATATGCTTTAGGAAACATTTTGGTCTGACTTTGGCATGGGCTTGGAACGAATTAGGGCGTTTACATAGAAAACGCGTTTCTACTTACAAACTTTTCTACTTCTTCCAGAACCGATTAATTTCCTAAGTAGAGCCACCACTGTATTCCTTAAACGACAAGCACCGTAAGCTTTCCTTGATAAACCACATTCATGCCATTCATGTTCTCATGTGGGGCGGTTTCACGGGACTTCTTTGTGGAGTCTGCTCTAATCCTCGTCAATGTGGGAAAGAAAATGAGAGACATCAGAGAGTGGCGTTTTTGTGGTGTCGTAATGTAACGTGACGCCAGTTCACTTTGATCTTCTGGCAAATATATAATCCTGAAGGAAGGAGACAGCGTGCATGCCAACCTTGGATCTATTTCAGTCCACCTTCTTCTTCTTGTCTTGATCATTCTTCGCGGGGTTGTCAATGTGATGCAGAATTAAAGAGAATTAGGTGTTTGAGATGAAGAGATACGAACCTGCAAATTTAAGCTGCACCGCATGCACATGCACACGTGCAAGTCAAGTGAAATGAAACATGCCCCTGTTGGAAATTGCTCTCATCGTCTAAAAATGAAGACAAACACATTTACAAATGTGCACACACAGTCACTCTAACATGCTGACATCTCTTTCTTTTTTTTCTTTCTTCTTCCACCAACCATCATTTTGCATGGTTTGTTGATTCATTCATGAGCAAAATTACCCCCAAAAATCTGTGATTCCCACAAAGGAGAGAAAGTAGTTGTACTTAAAAGGCCATTTGTCACGTTGAGCCCGAGGTGATGAGGAATCGCCTCGTGCACAACAAAAAAAAAGAGGTGGATCCCCGGAGAAGCAGACAACGAAAAGATCTTGTGAGAACAAAGGGGTTTTTAATAAAGAACAAAAGGAGCCCGAACAGGGAAAACGGTAACAGAAAACGCTGGTCAAATAAGGACCAGGAAAAAATAAGGAAGACAACTGAAAACGCTCGCGAAACGATAAAGAGCGAGGAACAACCGAGATAACAATCTGATCACTATAAGAAGTACGCGAATGATTGAGGCCGTAAGGCAATAGGGCAGCGAGAAATAGTCGAACGACGAGAATAGCAAATCGAGAGCAATGGCACGGTAAGGAATTCTCCGGCAGTGAGATGACTGCCGGAGTCGCCTAATAAAGGCACGTAATCAGCCCGAAATAACGGGCAGGTGTGCCGAACAGGCGGTGGGAGAACCCGCCACCTGCTGGCGAGCACGCGACGTGACAGTACCCCCCCCTCAATGGACGCCTCCCGGCGGACTACCCGGTTTGGACGGATGAGCAGTGTGGAAGTCGCGCAGAAGGGACGGGTCAAGGATCCAGGAGCGAGGCACCCATTGCCGCTCCTCCGGCCCGTAGCCCTCCCAATCGACCAGGTACTGGAAGCCCTTGCCCCTGCGCCGAGAGTCCAGGATGGCACGGACCGTGTACACCGGGTCCCCGTCGACCACCCGCGGGGGCGGCGGCGGAGCGGGAGGGGGCGCCAAGGCGCTGGAAGACACAGGCTTGAGCAGGGAGACGTGGAACACGGGGTGGACCTTCATGGAGGCCGGCAGCCGGAGCCTGACCGCGACGGGGCTGATGACGGCCTCGACCTCGAACGGGCCAGCGAACCGGGGCCCCAGTTTGGCAGACGAGCCGGCCAGGCGAAGATCCCTCGCAGCCAGCCACACCTTTTCTCCCACCGCATATGAGGGCGCCGGGCGCCGACGACGATCAGCGATCCGCCGGTTCCGGGACGCAGTGCGGGACAACGCAGCCCGGGCCTCCCTCCACACGTGATGGGCCCGCTTAAGGTGGTGCTGCACGGAGGGGACCTCCACCTGCCCCTCCTGGGACGGGAACAGCGGTGGCTGGTAACCGTAGGCCGTCATGAACGGCGATCTGCCTGTAGCGGAGGAAACGAGAGTGTTGTGGGCATATTCCACCCAGGGCAGGTGGTCAGCCCAGGATGCCGGACGGTGGAGACAAACACAGCGGAGGGCTGCCCCCAGATCCTGGTTGGCGCGCTCAGCCTGTCCATTGGACTGAGGGTGGTACCCCGAGGTCAGGCTGGCCGTAGCTCCGAGGGACCGGCAGAACCGCTTCCAGACGCGGGACACAAACTGGGGCCCCCGATCTGACACGATGTCCGCCGGAATGCCGTGGAGACGGAAGACGTGCTGGATGAGGAGGTTGGCGGTCTCCAGCGCCGACGGCAACCTGGACAAGGGCACAAAGTGAGCGGCCTTGGAGAAGCGGTCCACGATCGTGAGCACGACCGTCCGGCCCCGGGAAGGCGGCAGGCCCGTGACGAAGTCCACAGCGATGTGAGACCACGGGCGAGGAGGAATGGGCAGCGGCTGGAGCAGTCCCGCCGGAGGCTGATGCGACGACTTGCCGCAGGCGCAGGAGGTGCAGGCCTTGACGAACTCCGTCGTGTCGCGGCGGAGCTCCGGCCACCAGAAACGCTGGGCGACAAGCTGCACAGTCCGGTTCACCCCGGGATGACACGCCACCTTGGATGCGTGTCCCCACTGCAGGACCTCCGAACGGAGGGCAGGAGGCACGAACAGCTTCCCTGCTGGGCACCCTGCCGGCACCTGCACCCCCACCAGGGCGGACAGGATCCGCTGCTCAATCTCCCACTGGACGGCCCCCACTATGCACTGGGTCGGGAGGATGGTCTCCGGGGAACGGTCCCTCCCCGCAGGTTCGTGGAGCCGGGAAAGGGCGTCAGGCTTAGTGTTCTTGGAACCGGGGGAGTAGGTGAGAACGAAGTCGAACCTGGTGAGGAAGAGGGCCCACCGGGCCTGACGGGCGTTAAGTCTCTTCGCGGAGCGGAGATAGGCGAGGTTCTTATGGTCCGTGTATACGGTAAACGGTTCCTTAGCCCCCTCGAGCCAGTGCCGCCACTCCTGTAATGCGGTGACCACAGCCAACAGTTCCCGGTTGCCCACGTCGTAGTTCGACTCGGCGGCACTGAGTCGACGGGAGAAGAAGGCGCAGGGGTGCAGCTTCTGGTCGACTGGGGAGCGTTGGGACAGCACCGCACCCACCCCTGAATCCGAGGCGTCCACCTCTACGACGAAAGGGCGGTCAGGGTCAGGATGTTGCAGAACCGGGGGACTAGTGAACGCCGCCTTAAGACGAGCGAACGCCGCATCCGCGGCAGGGTCCCACTTAAAAGGGATCTTGGTTGAAGTAAGGCGGGTTAGTGGAAGCGCCATCTGGCTGTAACCACGGATGAAACGCCTATAGAAGTTGGCGAACCCCAAGAAGCGCTGCAGTTCCTTACGGTTGGACGGGACCGGCCATTCAGTGACCGCACGCGTCTTAATGGGGTCCGCCCGTAGCTTGCCCTGTTCTATAATGAACCCCAGGAAGGAGATGACGGGAACATGGAACTCACACTTTTCTGCCTTGACGAAGAGCCGGTTCTCGAGCAAACGTTGTAGCACCAGCCGAACATGTTGCCGGTGCTCATGCAGAGAACGAGAAAAAATTAAAATGTCGTCAAGATAAACGAAACAGAAGATGTTGATCATGTCCCGGAGCACGTCGTTAATGAGGTTCTGGAAGACGGCAGGCGCGTTTGTGAGGCCAAAAGGCATGACGAGGTATTCGAAATGGCCCAGGGGGGTCTTAAACGCGGTTTTCCACTCGTCGCCCTCTCGGATGCGAACCAGGTGGTAAGCGCTGCGTAAGTCTAATTTTGTGAATATTGTGGCTGATTGTAATGGAGCGAAGGCGGAGTCCAACAAGGGTAGCGGGTATCTATTTTTAATTGTAATTTCATTTAATCCACGATAGTCCACGCAGGGCCGTAGGGATTTATCCTTCTTCCCCACGAAGAAAAAACCCGCCCCTAACGGTGAGCGCGAAGGTCTGATGAGACCTGCAGCGAGCGAGCTGTTTATATACTCCGTTAACGCCTCACGCTCGGGATGGGATACCTGATACAGACGCGAGGTTGGCAACGGAGCGCCCGCCTGCAGGTCTATCGCGCAATCGTAGGGGCGGTGTGGGGGCAAGGAGCGCGCGCGATCCTCGCTAAAGACCTCCCTAAGGTCCCGATAGCACTCCGGCACTCCGTCAAGGCAGATCTCCTCGGGGGGCGTGACGCGTTCGTGCCTCCCGACGGCTGACTGCAGGCAGTGCTGGTAACAATAAGGGCTCCAGCTATCGATAGCGGGGCGCGCCCATGAGATCACCGGGTTATGCGTCTGAAGCCAGGGTAAACCGAGGATGATCGGGGCGTTCCGGGACCGCATAACATAAAAACGGCGATGCTCAATATGATTACCGGATAACGAAAGCTTTAACGGCTCCGTTCGATGCGTTACCACCGCCAGGAGGCGCCCATCTAGATCACGCACCCGCTTCGCCACAACCAACTCCTCTAAAAAGCACCCCAGTTCGGACGCGAGATCAGTGTCCATTAAACAGTCATCTGCTCCCGAATCCACCAGGGCCCGAACCCGTCTTGACCGGGAACCGCCGAATACCTCCGCCTCGAGCTCGAGTCTATTGGGGTGTCCTGGTCGCTTGTCTACTCGCCTAGACTCGGGGGGCGACGCGCGGGGCCGTGACTTACAGTACTCGGGAGGAGCGTGGAAAAACGATCCCGGATGGCTGGTTGCGGCGCGGGGGGATGGTTGGGCGCCGTTTGTTGTAGCATGGTCGCGATGACGGCGCCTTCCTTCCTCCGCACCACCGTCCTTGCCGCCCAGCTGCATCGGCTCGTCCCGGGAGTGATCACCGAACCCACGATGTTCCTCACGGTACGTGGTGCGGCGGGACGGATACCGATCACCCCCACGCTCCCGGCCTCGCTCCCTCAGGCGATTGTCCATAAGGAGGGCGAGGTCGATCAGCTCCTCCAACTCGGTGCTGTGGTCGCGGGTCGCCAGCTCGTCCTTTAGTAATGAGTTCAGGCCACGGCGAAACAGTCCACACAGGGCCCGATCGTCGTACCCGCTCTGCGCGGCCAGGATCCGGAACTCGATGGAGTAGTCAGCGACCGAACGCCTTCCCTGCTGCAGGGCGAGCAGCCGCCCCTCCGCCTCTCTGCCCCGCACGGGATGGTGGAACACCCGACGGAAGGCTGCCACGAAATCAGGATAGGAGGTGCGGAGATTCGGCTTAGCGTCGCTGGTCGCGATTGCCCACGATGCCGCCGGACCTGTCAAGAGACTCATGATATAAGCCACCTTGGCGGCGTCAGTGGCATAGGAGGACGGCTGTTGGTCAAAAACGAGCGAGCAGTTGTGTAAAAAGTGTCCACACTGCCCGTGCTCACCCCCGTAACGAGGGGGATGTGGAAGCGAGGGCTCCCTCGACATAGTAGGGTACGAGGAGGGAGCCTCCGGGATGGTAGGACGAAGCCCGGAAGGTGGTCTTCGTTCCTCCACCCGAATAAGGCGAGGTTCGAGATCATCGAACCAATGAGCCAGCATGGAGACCGCGCCGTTGAGTTCCGTAAGGGCTTGGCTGTGCTGACTCATTTGCCGCTCTTGTCGAGCAAGAGCGGACAAGATCTTTTCGGCGTCTGCGGGATCCATGGTGGCCGGAGAATTCTGTCACGTTGAGCCCGAGGTGATGAGGAATCGCCTCGTGCACAACAAAAAAAAAGAGGTGGATCCCCGGAGAAGCAGACAACGAAAAGATCTTGTGAGAACAAAGGGGTTTTTAATAAAGAACAAAAGGAGCCCGAACAGGGAAAACGGTAACAGAAAACGCTGGTCAAATAAGGACCAGGAAAAAATAAGGAAGACAACTGAAAACGCTCGCGAAACGATAAAGAGCGAGGAACAACCGAGATAACAATCTGATCACTATAAGAAGTACGCGAATGATTGAGGCCGTAAGGCAATAGGGCAGCGAGAAATAGTCGAACGACGAGAATAGCAAATCGAGAGCAATGGCACGGTAAGGAATTCTCCGGCAGTGAGATGACTGCCGGAGTCGCCTAATAAAGGCACGTAATCAGCCCGAAATAACGGGCAGGTGTGCCGAACAGGCGGTGGGAGAACCCGCCACCTGCTGGCGAGCACGCGACGTGACACCATTACATTTTGCTCCATAGCCAGATAAAAATATTTCATTGCATTTCAATCGGAATGGAACCGCCATTGAATCCAAATGTTGCGGGGCATCAAATCCTGACATGTTACAATAGAGATTAAGAGGCAAACAAACACACAGGACAAAAAGGCACAAATACGGTGACCGTATTCTATGATTTTTCATTTATTTTGTCGTTTGCATACTGTTCTATTCGTCCTCAGAATTAAAAAAAAATGCTGTCTTTATCTGACCATAGCCTTGGCTTTTAAAAATGTAACCCTATCTGCACATGACATGCAGTACCTTTAAAGAAATGCATTTACATTTAACCCTCTCTGTAGATAATTTGCTCAGCAGCAACTCTTGAGACCCGCCTACCGGAATTAGAGTCCTTAAAACTCTTCTTGAAGAGTATTATTGTCCAACACGTGAAAGATCTCAAAACGAAAATACCCACAAAACAAAGAAGCCTTTTTAAAAGATGCATGTTGGTGATGTGTTTGTGTTTCGGTTCCCAGGATATGTTTGAGAAAAAGGGACTGGCTGTATTTGTGTAACCATATGAAGGCCATGTAATTGACTTTCTGTCTCCATGGAGATGAGAATGACAGAAAAAGCTGCTAGTGAGAAGCTTTCTGTTGAGTGGGTTTTTCTCTCAAATGTGTGTTTGTGTGTCTGAGCGGAGGTTTTGCGGTGGTGATTTGTACGCTGTGGATTTGAGGTTTTAGTCTGTAAAAATGCGGTGCCGAAAATTAAAGATGACCTGTGTTATTTTGGTTTTGGATGGGTTAGGTGATCATGTCATCTTTTAGAAGCTGCTTTTGCGTGGGAACATTAACACACATACACACACACACACACACACACACACACACACACACACACACACGCACAGACCCGACAGCCTAAATGCAAAGGAAATTGACAACTACTGTATGTGTGGCGTCGGAGTCAGTGAGTGGAACGAGATAAGAGGAAGTGATTGAGAGCCGGGGATGAGATATATGGGCAGCTATTCAATCACACCGCGTGCCAGGGGACTCCCTCAGCTAATTGTCCAACTCCACCAAGACTGATCTGCTTCCTCGCCACTTTCTTCTCATCTCGCTTCGTGCCAAGACCAAAGTAAATCTTCAAGGAGAGGTTTGACCTACACACCCGCTTTCATGCATTGCTTTTGACATTGAGATTTTTTTTTTGTTTAACTCAATGAATTCATCTGAGTTCAGTGAATAGACCCCCCCCCCCCCCCCCCACGGAGGTAATACTTTTACTACAAACTTTTTAGTGTGGTTGCTTGCTGGGTTTATCACAGAGACACAACATTGGATGCTAACCTGCATGCTGTGGTTAGTGGTTAGCCGACATGCTAACCACTGGACCACCGGGCCGCCCAGTATAGAATTACTGTTGACATAGTAAAGAATTCTATTTCAACAATTTTTTAAATACCCGAAATCTGATCTGCTCTAGCCTTTTTCTATCTCTCCGTCTGCTTGCCACAGTTTTTCTCCGGAGGACAAAACATGTGATTAAGAGGGCGGTACCGGTATACATCTATCTGCTTGACAACATACTCTCACACGTTGCTAATTGTAGCTTTAGTGAAGAACTCCCTTCCGATTTCAAGCCCCGCTTAGGCTGCCTTGCAATTATAACTCCTTCCTGGCTTCATCCTTTCTCCTGCCTTGATCTTTGGCCCCGCAACAATGAGACAATGTGGGTTGACAGACTTTTGGGATAAAAGATCAGCAAAGGTGTAGAAAGATAAAGGAGATAAAGAAGTCACAGGAGATCACGGTTATTTATTTATGGTGCGATGAAAACAGGTCTTCATTAAGTTGTGAGCACAGTGCTTGCTTGGCCTCATTAAGGCCTTATTCATGTTAATTCTTTGACAATCTAATGAGCACATTAGATCAATCCCTGCAAGGCACCCAAGAGAGGAAGTATTTTCACTATGTTCACTTTTGGACTGTTCTGAACCCAAACACGGTGAGATTCTCCGATCTGGTGATCGACTTTATACATTTAAACGACGGCCTGTTTAATCCAATGTATTTTTCCTCTTGGCTTCTAAGATGATTGTACTTTAAGTAATGGATCTCATTAGATTGCCGTGGCTGACGAGTGTGCATAAGTTCAAACGGTCATATCTAAAAGGCTGCAGTGGTTACGATCGTATTATAACGGCGACTGCAGTGAGCTCACGGCTGAGCAAGCCGGTATGCGATGTCGTGAATAATGCAGTGGTGAAGCTTAGCGCGGTCAGAGTCTATATGAACTCATTAGCAGTTTGCATTCACTGCATGCAGCAGACCTCATTTCGATTAGGTCATCCAAAGTAAAACGTTGGTTGGATTTTATTTTATTTTTTAAGGGCTCCTGGTGAGAGGTCAAGACTAATTGTAAATGAGATGGACAAAAATATTGGGAGCTCGGCATACTGTGCGTGCTGTTTGTGTTCACTACAAGGGGAATTGAAAGATAGATGGAAATATGGGGTGGGACTCCCTTTTGCAGATACTGTATAAGGTTCCGCTTTTCTGAGAAAGGTTTGGGAACCCGTATCTGCTTTGCAATTGTTCAAAATGTTCTCTACAGAATCAAGTCTCAGGGTCCACTCTGGAATTTCGCCTCAGCAGCCACAGAACGATGATTTATTCATTCATTGATACTAGGTGTAGCCCAAAATATTTTCCTGAAAGTACTTTTTTTTTCTCCTCGGACCAGATGAAACCAATGAAAGGATAATAGAAATAAAAGGTCAGTGTGTTTATCACTAAGGGGTCTTTTGCGGCGCTACCAAGAATGTATTCTTTTTTGTTTTGATCACTGTGGCGTGTTCGCTAAATGTCAAATGCTAGCCACATTGTTGTGAATCCCAATACTTTAGTAGAAGCGAGCTCGCTGCTACAAAAGCTAAAAATATATAAAATAGCGTGGCTTGCTTCATGCCTGATATGCATTTGAATATGCATCATGTAGACTGATAAATTAGGCCAAACACGTGTGGCAAAGTACAGGCACGAACGAGTATGTTTACTCTTTGCATATGGTTATTATGTATAGTCAGGGAAAAGAAATTATGTGTTGAAGTGCAAGCTAGTACAAACGAATACGTGAGGGGCAAAAATCATGAAAAGAAAATCAGGAAGGATTGGCTAGAGTGTCCTATTTCAGCAAGACAGAACAAAAGTAATATTTGAAGCAGATTAGTGAACTCTAGTGTGGCGTGGCTATGTGTCCTTGTGTGTCAAAAAATGATATTTTTTTTCAGCAAGGCTACGCTGAGCTCAGCGGAAACAGCCGTCGAGCTGAGCAAAAGGCTATAATGAAACCATAGGGAGACGCCGAGCCAAAAGGAAATCCAGAGCTGTGGAGAGACGAGGGCAAGGAGCTGCGGAGTCGCTCAGGTGCTAAAGGAGGAGTTTACAGGGCCAGTTCGACGACCCTGCAAGGAGGAAGCGGAAGGTTATCTGAGGGGTCTTGATAATTGGATGCCATGCAGCTGGAGGGGACCTGCTCTGGATCCAAGCGCTATCATATAGAATACATAATACTTATCACCGTCGCAATCCCCTCAAATTTTCCACTCAAATATCGCCCGGTACATACGTCAGCATAAAAAAATGTATATTTCGGGAGTGTTTTTTTTTTTTTTATGGAATCCACTATGATTCCATTAAAAAAAAAAGTAACTCTCTTTCATCCAAAAATCCACATTATAAACACAGACAAGTGAACATCTAGAGATCTGAAAATAGGCACATAAAACCAAGTGTTATGGCAAATCTTCAAGTCAAGTCAAGTCAAGAGTATTTCTCGAGCACTTTCAAACAGCCATCGCTGCATACAAAGTGCTGTACATGGAGCGATTTAACATGCACAATAAACAGTAAGACAAATCGGTAATAAAGGCGGTAGAAAGCACCAAACAGTAAAATCAAGAACAAATCTAAGTCATGCTGAGTCGATCGCCAAAGAATACAAGTGAGTTTTGATCTTATCAAACATCCATCCATGCACATCACATCAACGTCATTTCTCATAAGATTTCAATTAATTTAATGTTGTGTTATCGAGGAATTAAGAATAGAAAAATAAATGTAATATCCCTGATTTCTGGTGAAAACTAAACCAACAATAAAACTACTCAGTCTGTGATTGATTCCAAATAAGCCCAGACCAGAGTGTTATTATCTTTCATCCGACATCTAATATAAACACATGCGCATGTGCATCTCGGCTCAGTGGCTCTATCGATTACAGTTATAGTGTTAAGTGGAGCTGTCGTGCGATGTTATTTTGCTCCGAAGCTGAGGACCAAAGCCAATGACGCAACCACGGAGGCCGTTGCATCAGAAAGCAAGAGGGAGAGAATCTTTTTCACGTGCAGCGAGAGGCCAAGGTTGCCATCATGGCAGGGATATCGAAAAAATCATTATTACTGTGGATCATCAAGCAAATGAAGACGTACTTGGGTGAAGATGAATAGCTTCATTGACACGGAAGACTTGTTACGCTAAGATCCGCTTTGGAAAAATGATTACAGGGGTTTAAAATTTCAATCAATATTTGATTGGCCGGGACGGCTGCACGCTGTGCGTGTGTGTGCTTACACGCTAAGTGGAGGTGGTGTGTGCTTCCAAGTGTTTGCAAGAGCCTTTTGAGACAGATTACAAATGAGCTGGAAGCTCTTCCGAGCAGGAAATTTCCTCATCGGTCCTTTTTGCTTCATTGCTGTCATTCCTCCAAACATCATCGCACCTCTCAAACTCACGTGGGCTCCATAATTCCTGTAGACTTGGGCCCCCTGTCTCCTTATCTGAAATCAACGGTCTCAAACTTGGGCCTTAAACTGGACAGTGATTTCAAACTCAATCGGCAAATTGGTGCCGTTGTTAAATCCAGCTTCTTTCACCTTAGACAGCTGGCCAAAATAAAACCTCTCCTCTCACATGAACACTTTGAGACAGTAATTCATGCCTTTGTCACATCCCGGCTCGATTACTGCAATATCCTTGACTTTGGAGTCAGCCAGTCCTCCATTAAGCGCCTTCAGCTGGTCTAGAATGCCGCTGCTCGCCTCTTGACTGGTACTCGTAAGAGGGAGCATATAACTCCTACTCTGGCATCCCTTCATTGGCTCCCCATTCATTTTAGAGTTATTTTCAAGATCCTCCTCTTTGTTTTCAAATCTCTGAATAATCTCGCGCCACCTTACCTCTCTGAGCTCATCCGCCCCTACACACCTGCCCGGCGCCTCAGGTCTGTGGACCAGACTTTGTTAGAAGTACCAAGAACTAAACTGAGGCTCAGAGGGGATCGAGCCTTTTCTGTTGCTGGTCCCTCTCTCTGGAATGAACTCCCACTGAACATTCGGCAAGCCTCCTCGCTGCCCATCTTTAAAGCCCTCCTCAAAACTCACTTGTATTCTTTGGCATTCGACTCAGCATGATTTTACCGCTTGGTGCTTTCTACCGCCTTTATTACCATTTCGTCTTACTGTTTATTCTGTAAGTTAAATCGCTCCATGTACAGCACTTTGTATGCAGCGATGGCTGTTTGAAAGTGCTCGAAAAATACTGTTGACTTGACTTGACTTGACTTGACTTGAACCTCTAAGATGACCCACAAAAACGTAACAGCACTGGGCGCAACCGAAAGAGCGTTAGGGCATATGCGTTTTGATGAAGCGCCGAGTTAAGTCGTTTTCATCTGTTTTTTTTTGCAGGAACCTTGGAAAGTCAGGACTGCGGGTATCTTGCCTAGGACTCGGTAAGTGCATGTCATTTCACTTTCTTCTTGTGTCACTCAGTGAGAAAGTATTGAACTGTGCGTGGAGTCATTAAACACATTTCACGAGTAAAATGGGGGGCGGGTTGTGATCGCCTCCGCTCCGTATCGCTTGCGGTTTGAAAGTCTGACACGGGAGCTGCACCGGTAATTACGTGATGACATAGGGCGGGACGATGTGATGCGTAGCAGCGTTAGCAATAGCCACAATGAAGGCAACAATGAAGGTTGTCTCAGTAGTAGCAAAGAGTTGATCCTCCGCTGCCTTTCGACCATTTTGAGTTGTGTTGTGTGTGTGCGTGTGTGTGCTTGATCATAAAATTCAAAATTGGTACTTGTCGCTTGGAGGATAGCCTGTCAGTTTTCTGGACACTGTCAAGGTGCCCTTGAACAAGGCACTAAACGCCCCCAAACTGCTTTAGGGAGCAACGCAGTTGAGCTGCCCCTTCACTCTGACATCTCTCCCTCGAGTGCATGCCCGTTGGATGTCTTTGTGCATACGGCATGAGTGAAGATGTGGAGCCCTGCATCTGTGTGTGTAAAGCTTTCACCACACGCAACACAGTGTGATGAAAGTCAGAGATTAGAGTGCAGCCTTCGAAATCAAACACTCCAAAAGTCATAGGTATGCTCATAATCACGAGTTTATAGTAACAGAGTGCAGTGAGGTGAGGCGAGTTATTGAGTTTCATTGTCAGGTTTGGGAAATAAAAAAAATTGTAACGTTATTTTGAACCTGGGTTGTACTGTTTATGTTGTTCTCTCCGCCCACTGAAAGCAGCAGTAAAAAAGTAGACAAAACCGAATGACAAATCACAGTAGTCAAAGGTGATGCAAGTGCTGTTCTGAAAAAGTCCATAAAAAAATAATAAAGGGGCAGTGCAGTAGATGGGCCTGTGCAACACACCCGGAAATAGATCCAAAGGTTGTATGTTAGTCGATGCTGATGACTTTGCAGTATTTGCTATCATTACGGAGACTATCCACACATTTGCATAGCCAAATGCGCACTAATGTAGAACCATGCTATTTTCCTCTTTGTCTTTGCTGTGTGCAACGATGCAGACTCAGATTAACTGCGTGGTAAAAAATATTTCTTGGTAGAAAAACAACATACTTGCCTTTTCGCTTTAAATGCCTCTCTCCGTTTCACGAACAACTCTCACAAAGTTATCCGGTCGGTTAACAATTGTTGCATAGCAACCTTACCTACATCCACCGCGGTTACCATTAGAAAAAGAAATGGGATTTCATTTCCATCAAAAACTGCAAAAACTCTGTTGATCCCGTATGTGCAGTGGCTGTAACGTTTTCATAACACACTGAGCCTCCCACTCAGACACAAAGCAGCAACTCGACATCCGCAGGAGTGAACATAATTCTGCCGCAATGGAAGCAGCTTAAACGGTTGACTGAACACACACACGCACATGCACACGCACACACACACACATCAGAGAGATGTTCAGAACCCCCCATTTTGAAAGGTATGTGAAAAATGTAGATAAGAAACGTACATACTGGAAAAAACTCTCCATGATCACATTCTGGCTATGGGCATACAGTAGGTGTCACGAGGTGAAGTCGCCATGGTTACCGATCTCAACAAATCTTCAAATCGGACCAGTGATGATATGAATGTAGATTTTATGCACCATCATGGTCACGGTCGGAAGCATTAAAACATGTTGCTCGATAGTTAAAATAGTTGTGCAATGAATCTATGACAGGGGTGGGCAAACTTTTTGGCTCGGGGGCCGCATTGACTTTTAAAATTTGACAGAAGGGCCTGGTCAGCACGAGCTATGGTACATGAAAAAAAAAACTGCATTTGTTGACAGTCCATATCAAACATCGACACAACAAAAGCATGAAAGTACTGTATTAATATACTTTTTTAAAAATGACAACAGTGTTGTTGATGACCTATTTTAGCCTGTGCATTGCTGCAGATGGGTTGTGATCAGACCAGTAGAAGTAGAGCGATACCGAGGTCCTCGGTGGTCGAAAAGACCCGCCCCCCTCCCCCCAACTTCTCCAACTTCAAGTCAACGCGCCACCTGGCGGTGAAAGGCCTGTCATTACAAGTCCACTTGAAATGAATGCAATCATTCACATCGAACCTTAATTGTGGACCAAACTTCGGCGGGCCGGATTAAAAAGACCAAAGGGCCGGATTCGGCCCGCGGGCCGTAGTTTGCCCACCTCTGATCTATGCTATGCTATCTTGAAAAGCAAAAGCATGTAAGGTCTTGAGGAAAAATAAAAAAAGTGGTTGATCACCTCTCCGGGAAGTTGCAGGCTTGCTTCCTTATCTGTTTTCAAGCAACCCTCGCAATCCCCTGAATGACTACACGGAAGCCATGTGGCATTTTAAGGTTCGAAGCAGAAATAAATTTCTGTTTCAGGCTGTTTTGCGACACTGTAAATTCTTAGGCTGCTGCAAAAATGTTGAACGGGAAGTATTTTGGCACAACGGAGCTCCATGAAGAATTCCGTGAGGGAATTTGCTGAGGGCTTTGTTTGATTGCTTGCGGTGGGCTTAACTTCTTGCATACCTTCAGCGCTGTTTACCTGCTAATCAGCAGCAGTAGCCGGACTCATTTTGCAAACTGCCCGCGGTCACACGCATATGCATCACTATTAGAAAGCGCAAACAGGCAGTCACACGTAGTAATCATTCATCAAAGGATAAATTGTTTCTCTTGGGAACATGACAGCCTCGTTAGTTTAATCCCATATGTCAGAGCTCACAAACCGATGCATGTTACAAAATTTTTTCTAAGGTCTCAAGGCAATTGCTTTTTTTTGTCTGTTTGTTTTCCCTCCAGGTACATGGGTGACTTTTGGGGGTCAGATAACAGATGAGGTAGGCTCCATTTTCTTCTCATCGTTCATGCTTTTATGGAGGTGAGGAAAAATGTTGTTTTTTTTTTGGAATGAGAATGATCAATTTTGATGGACACTTTTCTCCATAAACTACCCATCCCCCCCTTCCCCATCCACCCCCACCACCCATCCCGCCTCGAAAGTTCAGAATGTATTTGAACCGTTCTGCGGTGACCTGTGTGACCGCCCGTGTTGCCTTGTAGTGTTGCCGCATCCCTGTACACACATTCACACCCACACACTCAGTCCACACGCCTTCCTCCCAGCCGTTATTCTTCAGTTCAATGTCACTGGTGACATCATGTGCTAAGGCAGCCCCCTTCTTTGCTTCAACGTTTCTGTTGTCATCAACTGATCGACAGTCTGCTTTACGTTTAAGAGCGGACATAAACACAAGCTTTGGTAGACAATAGCTGCTGGCAATGAGACGGCTTTTATTGTGATAAATGGTCATTGTCTCAACACTTTATCGTTGTTCTTTAAGTAAAGCTCATTTGGTTCTTTGTTTATTTCAAAGCACTTGGTCAGCAGGTACACAATCAGGCTTGAGCCCTTGGGTCATCCATCATGGGGACATGTGCAAACACAAAGACTTGTCTAACACGTGAAGGGGGGACTTCTTATTCTGTGTAAAGGTCAATTTAGGGACATTAATGCATCATGTTTTTTTTTTAAAAACAACTACAATAACAAAAGCTCCGGACATTGAAGCATGTTGCTTAGCATTGCTTATTGTGAGATGGAGCTTGTAGTCCTCAAGCTTCGACTCATGTTGCCAGGTTGCAGAGCAGCTGATGACTATTGCCTACGAAAGCGGGATCAATCTGTTCGATACGGCTGAAGTCTATGCTGGCGGCAGGTGGGTGTTGTCCGGTTTCCCCACACTCGGGCTCCAATTCACAGTCTCAGTATATTACTTTCTATTGTCAACCTAAATAGAGTTTGCCTTCGGACTTTGTGCTGCTTTCATCGAAAAAACGCAATCTGTGTTGAGGTACTTATTCTGAATCTGATTTATCACTGGTTTGACAAGCTCCAGTCGACAGTGTTTCCCTTATAATATTTTGCCTTTGCTTTGAGGAAAATATGAAGTTGTCCTCAGATTAATATAACATCACTCTCATCGGATGCTGACTTTATTCTCACAATGTCAAATTATTTTAATTTCAGTGAGTCCTTCACATTCATTCATGTCCTATGTTTGTCCTATGTTTGCTCCCTGAAATAATAATTCCAAAAAGATTGATTAGCATACCCATTATTGTCGACAGTTGAACCTAAAGCAAATTTAAAACCAATTTCTGTTTGTCGTGCCCATAAAATTACATGACTAACATCAAAATATAATTCTTGTCATTTTTTTTGTTCAACCTTTCAGGGCTGAAGTGATTCTTGGAACCATTATCAAGAAGAAATGCTGGAGGTAATGACATTCCAGTGCTTTTATATATTAACCCAGTCAATTTTTGCACCATAAAAGGCTCGAATAGAAACAAATAAACAAACGAACAGCCTGTGAATAGAATAGTGAGGACACGGAAGGCAAAGCAACCGGGTGACTTAAAGAGCGGCTGTAGTCGGCAAAATGTCCGATTTGAAGACTTAAATGCAGAGAGACAGAATCGATCCTGAAAATAATTTACTACCAACTGTAAAATCAACACAGCAACCATCTTTGAATGTTCCTTTCATTTTCTGTTTTGTTATTTTGTAGGAGATCCAGCTTGGTCATCACCACCAAACTTTACTGGGGAGGAAAGTGAGTTCGGAGTACCTTTTTCTTTTTTTTTTTAAATTCCTTAACATTTATTTCAAATACGAAAAAAAAATATTTTCATTATTTCTAGTATACAGCAACGTATGCTGTTTTCTTATACTGCTATAGCCACATTGACAATCTGGCAAAGAAAATAAAAGCTTTGGGCATCACTTGTTTTTTTTTTTTTATGCCACCAGAGCAGAGACAGAGAGAGGCTTGTCTCGAAAGCACATTATTGAAGGTATGGCTAAAACGGCGACAACTTAATAATGAATGATGTCAAAAGCTTTTGTTAATGTATGTGGTCCGAAAGGTCTGAAGGGCTCGCTTCAGAGGATGCAGTTGGAGTACGTCGATGTCGTTTTTGCCAACCGTCCTGACAGCAACACCCCGATGGAAGGTGAAGCATTCGCTGTCCGAGGCACCTGAGAAATCATAATCAGGTCATGAACACGTCCAGGATGAGAACACGCCCCACTTGTCTGGCATGTGTTTGTACCTTGTGCACTGAGTACTTTGCCTCAAATGTTTACGCAACATGAGAGGCATACACTTGTCCAACAATTCTTATCTCTATATCAGGGGTGTCAAACTCATTTTTGGCGCGGGCCACGTTGTAGTTACAGTTTCCCTTGGAGGGCCATTTTGAATTTTGGGAAACCATATAAATGTTTCATCACCACCACACATTACATACACAGCGCACAAACAAATTGATGGATGACAAGTTTTAAAATCAGAAGTCAAGAATAATGACTGTTATTGTTCATTACATGTGACAATTTGACATTTTGGTTCAGACTTTATCAAGCATCGTGGAACTTGACATGCTTGATTTGCGTTCGCGGGCCACATAAAACGATGTGGCGGGTCAGATCTGGCCCCCGGGCCTTGACCTTGACACCTGTGCTCTATGCAGAAATGAAACAGTGGGATTTTATTTTTTTTTCTTCTTTCACATAACCAAACTTTCCGTCCATTTTCAAAAGTTCTCCTTGTCTTTTTTTTTCTTCTGTCCTACCTTGTTCTTAACCTTTGTACAACAAAGTACATCGCTCCACCAAAAAGCAAGAAAATAAGTGTGATGCCCTCAGCGAGAGAGATTGCGGCATAATTATTGGGGAATGAATCCGGGGGTGATGATGATTGGACCTAATGACAGTCCCAAGTCTGAGTTTTTGTTGCCTGGTTCTGTCAGCACTGTTTGAGATTAATTGCATCATTAGCGCTGCGGTAGGCTAAAACATACTGTAAGCATCCCTACATGAGATTGTGAGTTAGTGGTGGATTGGGATAGTACGGAGCCCCTAAGGGGACATGGAAGGAAAAAAAACAAAACTTTGCGAGATCTCGCAATACTTTGGAATATTTTGCGAGATCTCCCAAAATTTTATTTTTTCTCCTTCCATGTCCCCTTAGGGGCTCCGTAGGATAGTGAATGAGAAAACTCGCGTACATTTAAAATGCAACTGTGCAACTGTGTGTGCTATTTACTTAACTCCAATCCGTAATGTATGACTTACATATAATACACATACAACATAAAAATACACCCCAAATTTAAAAAACTGGATACATTTTATGTATATTTTGAGAGCTTTCAAATACAAATTTCAAAAGCTATCGGCGAAAACGTTTTTTTTTTAACAAAGAAAAAAAAATCTTCCTAGAGCAATATTTTTTCTTCAGTAAGTTTAGAAGCCATCCTTGATGAATACAGAAACACACACACACACACAAAATCACATTTCACAATATTATCCCACTCACCGCAACTTACTGATAATTTGCATGTGTCTGACAGAGATCGTCCGGGCCATGACTTATGTGATCAACCAAGGGATGGCAATGTACTGGGGAACATCTCGGTGGACAGCGATGGAGATCATGGTAAGCATGAAGAACACCCCGAAAGATTCACTCTACATCTTTGCAAGGGAACAATTTCTAATGAATGACATTAAAAAAAAATTGAACTAATTCCTAATTCCGCTCAAATAAACGGTGCTCCGGTGGTCGACTGGTTAGCGTGTCGGCTTCACAGTGCAGAGTTGTAGGGTCCGATTCTGCCTTCCTGTGTGGTGCTTGCATGTTCTCCCTGTGCCAGCGTGGCTTTTCTCCGGGTACTCCGGTTTCCTCCCGCATTCCAACAAAACATGCATGGAAGGCTGACTGAACCCTCCAAATTGTCCCTAGGTGTGAGTGTGAGCGTGGATGGTTGTTCGTCTTTGTGTGCCCTGCGATTGGCTGACAACCGGTTCAGGGTGTCCCCCGCCTACTGCCTGAAGGCAACTGGGATATGCTCCAGTACTCCCTGCGACCCTCGTGAGGATAAAGTGGTTCCGAAAATGGATGGATGGATGATGTAAGAACTCGATGGAATATTGATTAACTGATTTGAATTAACATTTGAATGAGTACCCGATTGCCACGATTTGATTAGCCCTCTCTCCTCCGTCTCCCTACTCTTGAAGTCCGTCCCATCTATGGCTGTCCTCCTTTGGTTCTTTTCCATCCATCCATCCATCCATTTTCCGAACCGCTTGATCCTCACTAGGGTCGCGGGGGGTGCTGGAGCCTATCCCAGCCATCTTCGGGCAGTAGGCGGGGGACACCCTGAATCAGTTGCCAGCCAATCGCAGGGCACGCACAGACGAACAATACGCGTTCACACTCACACATAGGGACAATTTAGAGTGTTCAATCAACCTGCCACGCATGTTTTTGGAATGTGGGAGGAAACCGGAGCACCCGGAGAAAACCCACGTAGGCCCGGGGAGAACATGCAAACTCCACACAGGGAGGCCGGAGCTGGAATCGAACCCGGTACCTCTGCACTGTGAAGCCAACGTGCTAACCACTGGACTACCGGGCCGCCTGGTTCTTTTCTCCTCTCCTATTTTCTTTTCGTGACAAAGAAGCTAACTAATGCA
The DNA here is from genome assembly GCF_025434085.1 of Hippocampus zosterae. NCBI lineage: Eukaryota > Metazoa > Chordata > Actinopteri > Syngnathiformes > Syngnathidae > Hippocampus > Hippocampus zosterae. Next base: position 20,466,398 of record NC_067460.1, on the reverse strand, counting down.
TATATCAGGCTTACCAATTCCTGTTGGGTCTTTGTTCTTGCAGGAGGCGTACTCGGTGGCAAGACAGTTTAATTTGATCCCGCCAGTGTGTGAGCAGGCGGAGTACCATCTCTTCCAGAGGGAGAAAGTGGAAGTGCAACTGCCCGAGCTTTATCACAAGATAGGAAAGGAGTCTTTGCTGTCATCCTGTCATATTTTTGACTTTCCAAAGTTCTTTTTCTGTGAACATACGTAGTAACGTTTGTCTTCTCCTTGGGCGCAGGGGTCGGAGCGATGACTTGGTCACCGCTGGCGTGCGGCATCATCACAGGGAAATATGAGAATGGCATTCCTGAATCTTCCAGGGCTTCCATGAAGGTACACACACTCGTTGGACTTTGCCGGGCTTTTTTTCCAGGTTCTTCGGCTTGCTCTCGCGTTCCAAAATGTTCGGTAAATTGAAAACTTCAAATCCGTGGTATGCTGCCCTTTTCAAATAAGACGTTTTAAACAGGGCCCGCGAATCAGAAGGTCAGTTGAAAAACAGATGAAATGTTCAGTGAGATGAAATAATAATAATTTAAAATACAACTGCAAGAAAAGGTGAAGGTATGTTTCTTTTTATTTTAAATGATTTCAAAAAGATGAATGAAATGTTCATGAAAATGTCTCGTGAGATTTTTTTTTTTTTTTTAAATCCAGTTCTGTCTTTAACTTTTGACTTCCCCACTTTCTCGCTCTTCCAGTCGTATCAATGGCTTCGAGAAAAAATCGTGAGTGAAGATGGACGAAAGCAGCAAGGCAAGCTGAAAGACCTCAACCACATTGCGGAGAAGCTGGGCTGCACGCTACCTCAACTGGCTGTGGGTGAGTCAGACTCCAACCGTATACATGTGTCATAATTTGCCATATTTGTCACCAACAAAATCAATACTGTACCTTACCTTCTCAAGAAAATAAAATAAAATAAAATCTCAAACAGGCAGTTGCACGCACATGATTAAAAAACAAACAAACAGAGCATTGGCAGAGGTAATTCCAAAGGCCACTTGTCCACTTCCCCACTCGTCAAGACAATTAAAAGTATAAACGCGACACCTACTAGCAAGCAACCATTGTTGGCGCAACGGCTCACGCCTCCACCACATCCTCTCTATGCAGCGTGGTGTTTAAGGAACGAAGGTGTGAGTTCAGTCCTGTTAGGGACATCCAATCCCGAGCAGCTCACGGAGAACCTCGGGGCCATCCAGGTGAGAACATGGACACACGCACGCATTGACGCGGCGCTTTTCCATAGTGCTTGTCCACATTCGGATTGTGGGTGAGCTCGAGCCGATCACAGATTATTTGAGGCAAGAGGTATGACGTACCCTCTCCGGAATCCAACTTTATTTCTGTAGAATTCTCTCCTCCTCCCGGTATCAATTATTATGTATCTCACATCCAGGTTCTTCCCAAGATGACGTCTCATGTGGTGTCTGAAATCGACCACATTCTGGGCAACAGGCCGTACAGTAAGAAGGACTACCGCTCATAGACTTTACTGGTAGGACCCCCCCGGCCCCCACGTCAAGGCTGCGACAGACTTGTCATACCGCCTACCATGGACCTGCTGTGGCCTGCTTCAGACTGGAACAAACCCCGCATTGCATGACCTGGACTGTCTGAGCCGCCCTGCTCGATTCCACAAGGCTAACATCGGGTGCCTCTCCTTGACGCTTCTAGTTTAGCTTAGTCAGCGTGGCCCTGTTTAGTATCCGTCTGGAAACATGCTGCAGCCTGTTAAGTACAGTATGTCTGGAGTCGGGGTGGGTAAACCTTTGTGCTGAAGGGCCACATTAGATTTTTTTTTTTAGGCCTGCCGTAAACAAAGCAACGCTGCCGTTTGTGACAGATCTGGACATCTGGGAAAATTATTAATTACATAATAATTACAGTCTGTGACTCACAGACGTACACCTGGCGATTGACCTTGCCACTCTCTGTGTTCTTCCTGGGATACGAGGTTTTTAGGCTATACCTTTATATGGTACTGTCTTATATTTCATGGAACTATGAATAACATGATGCATTTATAAGGGAAGAAACAGATTGCTTTGGCGGCTGCAGCTATCTTATATGGGTTCGATTCCGGCACCGGTTTTTCTTTGTGGAGTTTGCATGTTCTCCCCATACCTGCCTGGATTTTGTCCGGGTACTCGGATTTCCTCCCACATTCAGAAAACAAAACAGGCAGGTTAATAGAACACGTTAAGTGTTGTCATATATATATACATATATATATAAAATGGAGATACACACGCTCGGTGTGTGGCGGGTGTGCAAATGGAACACATCATTCCTGGATGAGGAAAGCAAAAAGTTTACAACGTGAATGTAAAATTAGGTAAAGTAAGATAAGAAGATCAGTAAAGAGAAGAATTAATTGTCATTTCTAAATTTGAGGTTCTGCAGTTTGTTTGGATGGTGATTCCCAGGCAGTGCCAGTCCCAAGCCAGCATAAATATTATCTGGGTTGTGTCAGGAAATCCGACGTAAAAATTGTGCCAAACAAATCATGCGAGTGTCTCACGGTGGCGACCACTCACAGAAAAGCCAAAAGTTACAACATAATTCATTTAATTATTATCGATGAACTAACTATTGCGTCCTACACAAAATCATAAAAATATAAGCCTTTATGGAGGTATTTTTTATATTCATGTGTTATTTTATTGACCATAAAATTTATTGATTTAAATGAAATGAATTTCAATACTTAATTAATATATTTTAATGAAACACTATTCAGGGGGTGACAGCTAAAATAATGCGACAAATATGGACTCTTGAACATGTACTGTCAATGCTCAGTGCGCTGGATTGATAGAAGGTGTGGGTTGTACAGCTTTTAGCCTGTGTCCTACATACCGGTACTTTACCCACCTCTGCTCTCAAGTGACTTCTACATGACGAGTGGCACTTCAGGAGCGTTACAAGAAAAAGTGCCTTGCTTTGAGAGCAACTTTTAAGTAAGGGGAGCAAGATAAGCCTCTTTCACACACAGATGCCACAAAAGAGGAGCATCCAAGCCAGAAGAGAAGATCATGCTTGCTTTTCACACAGAAACCAGCAAAGCAGGATATTGAAAGGATTGTCTTTGCATTCACAGTAACACGGCATCCACTCACAAAAATAAAGATGACATTTTTCAGTGCACTTCTTCAAGTTTAATGATTGAAATTCAAATATAAATTATTCAGATTCAGTTTCTGGTGGCACATATTGAGCATATAGCCATCTTTTTGAACGGTAACAAATTGCTTTCAACGGAGCAGGGAGTAAAAGTCAATATTGAGTTTAAAGCTTCACACCCTTGCGGCTCTGATGCAACCTTCAACATGGAATATTCATGGGACACCTTTTGCAGAAAAGGGATTTTTGTGGAGGAGTGACTTTTTCTGTCCTTTAAGGCAGAGGTCCCCAATCGTCGGTCCACGGACCGGTATCGGTCCGCAGGGCATTTGGTACCGGGCCGCACAGAAAGAACTTGCCTTAATTCCGTTTTATTTATTTCGGAATACGAAAGATGTTTTATTTTGAAAAATTACCGGATTCTTCGTTACATCCGTCTGTGTCACGCTTGACACACGTCAAACCACGCTTCCGCGTCACGTGACCTATTACGCTTAAAAAAACGACTGCTGGAGATCGCAAATGACGGTGGCCTTAAAAACAACGTTCGAGACAACTGGATTAAAGTTATGGTTGAATATTCTGAGATCGCCACAATAGCACTGTTGCTATTTCCGACATGCTACCTGTATGAGGCGGGGGTTTTCTGCAGCTATGGTGACTAAAACAAAATTACGAAGTAGACTGGACATAAAACACACACCTGAAGTGTCATTATCTCCTACTACCACGAGATGGGACCGTCTGGTTGCAGAAAATCAAGCTCGGGGCTGTGGTGAGTCGTCATTTTCATGCACTTTTAATTTGCATTATATCGTATTTTGAAGGCATTAAACTTTACCTTCGCGATCAGAGTGTTGCGGCTAGATTATACGATCCTTGTGTTTATTGTTAATATATTTTGAAAACTCCACAGTTTTCATGCAGCTCATACCATATTATTTTGTTGTATTATTTCCGCCACACCTTAAATGCCGGTCCCTGAAAATATTGTCTGACATAAACCGGTCCGTGGGGCAAAAAAGTTTGGGGACCCCTGCTTTAAGGGCAGTGTGAAATGGCTTTGATTTGAGTGATACACTACCCACTTGTATGCTCCCAAATGACTCAATCCCTCCAACCTCCGACCAACAACAAATATGATTCTTTAACACCCCCCCCCCCCAAATAATTAATTAAATATATAAATATATAAACAACCTTCATATCTACCTATCGGGTAGCTTGATGGAGTGCAGTCAATAGGCCTTTATAAAATGGCTACGTAGGCTTAATCAAAGCATAATGAATAAATAGATGTATGTTTTCTCTCCTACTTCGGTTCAACAAAACGCATCATTAAAACAAGTGGACTACTGCTTAAAAAATGAGAAGGGAAAAAAAAGTTGCCTGAAAGAATGTTGTTGTTCCGTTGGAAAGATGTCGCTCCCATGTGGTCATTGGAGGAACTGAATGACAGGAAAGGAAAAGTGCTCCTCCTTCCTACCTGGTGCATTTATTTTCATAGATTTTCCTCATTTTAGTTTCTGCCTATCATCGAACCCTTCATTGCTGAGTGAATGGAGCAAACACGGCGTGTCATCATTCTAATGCATTTAAAATGGCTAACAGCACAAGCATTTTCGCATCATCTACTGTCAAGATTTTCCTTCCAGAGTACTCCAGTATAGTTGAACAAGCTTATACTAATGTACATTTTGTGACTTCTAGAGTATGCCTAGTAACATATCAGCAAATATCCAGAAGCCTCATGCATTTCAAAAGTGTACACTACTGTATATGGTTATTGGTTAATATAATGTACAGGTGTAGAGATATTTTTAAGTTGCATTGTTGAGTCACTCATTTTCAAAGTGCATTCTGAAGGACATTTATTTTTCCAATAATAAAAAAGCTCAGTGGGTTGTTTCATTTGTCACGGTGTCAGAAGAAATGATTCATCAAGTTCCAACTGACTGAATCATCGTCACCTATGTACTGGTGGTTGTGGAAAATAAAATCGCCACATAAACCTAACATATTGTTTCTTATGCTAGTGGTCCTCAAACAGCAGTCAGCGACCCCCCAACCCCTGTCCACAAACCAATTTGCAGATTACTGCATATTACTTTTGAGCAAAATGCAACAATCTTGCAACCAGGCATTTAAAGATCATCAATTCATAAAATGGGTCATGTGCAGTTATGTCACTCGTGAACGGCAATGTGTCCTCAGTGTGTGGAAAGAAGACTTATCAGGATTTGTGTTAAAGATTTGCCACTCAATGATGTGCCTTGATGAGAGCCCCCCCACAGGAGGATGAGTTTCATTTCATTGTTACGTGTTCGGGGGGACAAGTTGGTAGCCGAATGGACTTCAAGGTTCTCGTATCAGTAGACAGTTTGACTTCATTTAAGTCTGCATTACAAATTTCCATTATTGTTGAGATGGATGAAACTTGTTTTTAGTTGAGGCAACATGTCCCTGCAGAACATTTATTGTAAATAAAATACAGAATAAAGGCCTTGCCAATGGAAACAAAATAGTCTTGTCATTTTTTTTGTACTTTGAGAGTAGTTGAGGATTTACTATCAAAACTAAGTGAAGAAAGTGATCAATTAAAACACACAATGAGCACTTATAATGGGTTATTTTTTATTGTTATAAAAAAGACAAACCTAGAGCAAGAGCCTCCAGATTTTTGATCATGAATTTCATGAAGTTGAAATGTGATATTGTACCTCATTTCCAACTTTAGTGAAAAGTACTCAACCCAAATATCCCACCCTTCTTCCCCCGATTAGCACCACCATCATCATCATCATCTACTTCGATCCGGTGGACAGCAGAGCAATGAGTCCGGAGGATGCCCCAATTGACAAGATGTAGTTGCTGGGAGGGAAAGTGTGTTAAGGCAAAAGCTTCCCTTATTGTTTGTTGCAAATGAAAGATTTTCTGGAACCATATGTGCAGGGTGATAAAGGATACACGGCAGGATTGAAGTTCTTGAGCAGGAAGAAGGAAGCGATGATGACAAGCACCAGGAAGAGGGTGTTGTTGTAGAAGATGGAGAATGTGGTAGCCTCGTAGTCAGCAACCTCATTCTTCTTCCACAGGATCCTGAGGCAACAGGAAAAAAAGCAGCTTAAGTAATGTGAGAAAAGGACAATATGCTGTGTGCTTTATTGTATATTAAAAATGTATATATTTGAAGTCATCAGCAGTTCCCCTTTCGTCATCAGCTTTTCACCTCTCGTCCTTCTCCTTGCGGGACATCTTGCGATTGTCGGCCTCAGACAGCTTCCTGGTCACCTCCTTGGAAACGGCATCCTCGCGTTTCTGAGCAACTCTGGAAGGAATTGGAGGGGTGACAAGAATTGGTGAGTGATTGACTTGAGTATCATAGGGGAATTATAAAACATCAGCTGTAGAAAAGAGGAGCAGGGGAGTTTGAAACTATTTCAGTTTCAATATCAGTGAAGGCTGTCCAAAACAAACTAACAGTCCTAAACTGGGTTTCAGCCAATTCACTGTATAGGGTGTCCCCACATGAGCAACTGACAGCAAAGATGGCATTTTTGCATCATGTTCACATAGTAAGAACTGGATATTTAGTTAATACTGTGGTTGAATAGAATATCAGTGACGTATCAAGACGTTCCGTCAGCCCATCTTACTTGTGCTTGAGAACAAACTTGACATTCTTGTATGCAAAAGCCACCAGGTAGGTGCTGGCTAGAGTCATCACAGTGTACAGGAACGCAGACTGGACCAGATCCATATGCCAAATCCTCCAGAACAGCCCTAGAGACAAACGAGAACCAAATGATACGTCCCACAGGTTACAGTGAGCTTCGTTACGTTTGGAAAATTGGAATGTATCCATTGTGAGACAAATGAAGGTTTTCTTTACTTAATGGCATCCCCTGTAGCAGCACAGCTATGCTAACATTAGCCAAAAACACTTTATCTCTCTTTTGGCTGATTACTAATCATATTTCTTGTAGTTTAGGCACCGTATCCGACGTCTTTTCGTTCCACCGTGACGCTTGACAGCGTGGCAGAGTTGCAGAAAGCAATTGACCGCAGCGAAGTACTCACAGATAGGGATGGCAGAAACAATGAGAGCATTGGCGTAGAATAGCGCGGTGGACTTTGTCGAGAGGTTTCTGCTGAAGTCCTGGAGGAGAAGGTCTTCCTCTGACTGCTGTTTGCTGGTGACTTTAGGCGGCATAACTGCGAGAAGTGACTGAGAGTCCTGGTTGACTGCTCGGCTAACGACAGAAGAGGACTGACACGTCGCTAGGAGAACTCCAAGAGGGACGCGTCAGCATTAATCCGGAAGTAGAACACTTGCTTTCTTCTTCGCATTGTTTGCTCAGCAACGAAATGCACCGTTCCATTCCAACATCGCCGTCTACAGGTAATATATGATTATTGCAAATGAGCAGTTGAAGTCAAAGGAAGAATGCTGTGGTACAAATAATCTTGCAAAGTGCCTGAAAACGATACTTGAGTAAAAAAAAAGTGTAAAATAACTTTTGTAGAAGTTAAATTCATCTTGTAGAATATTACTTAAGTAAAAGTCTTAAATTTCTCAAATGTCAACAACCCAACTTTATTCATAGAGCACTGTAAAACAGCCACAGATTTCATTAAAGTGTTGTACATAAAGTTTTTTTTTATGTTCGGGTTCAAACAATCAAAGAATTGAAACATTAAAATAGCACGGTGATGTGTTAACATGACACAGCAGATGGTTCACTTCTCTTCTTGGTAGAAATGTTACCTCATCATGACTAATGCATATTTTCCTCCTCCATCAACTTTTTGTTCCTGCAACATAAGCATGCTTGGATGAACACTGTGTAACAGTCCATTGTTATAGTGTGCTATCACGCCACATGATGACATCTCTTTAACCTACTGTGTCAGTTGGTCAGCTTTTCCTGAAACTTGAGGAGAAAACTTTTTTTTTTTTGTCATGGGCTCACTCGGAATGTACCTGACAGCTTTACTCATAACTAGCGTGTTGCGAAGCTGCGGAAGTGTTATTTTGTTGAGAATATACAGGTGTTTTTGGAAACTTGAGAAGTCTTTGCTCCTTTGGCTGTCAGGTGGCACATGTCCACACCTGGTTTCCTCACTGGCTCAGATCAACACGTTGCAACTGCCTGTCCATTATTTTTACTAGGTCAGAAGAAATGCTTTGAGAGCAGAAAATAAACCCGATGCTTGCATGACTGTTAAATTCAGCAGCAAGTCGCGTATCAGTTTCTTTCCTCTCTTCTTCTTTCCCAACATTCAGTAAACTCCACTTCTCGTTTTATGTATTAACGGAGAAGTGTGCCTCGGTACTTCTTCCTACTCACATTCCACTAACTAGAAGTTCTTATCAAGAAGAAACGACACGCGAGGTGAAATCTCTCATCACAGTGCCGAGTGACAAAGAAAAAGTATCAGCTTTATTACACTTAGTGCAGTATTTGACTTTAATTACCTTCACTAAGCGCAAGAAGGAGGCAAATTACAGCATGTCTTATTGATCTGTTTGTTGGTATAAAGAGTCTATTAAAAAATGTTTAATCTACTGACAGACATCTACTTCAGTTGTTTGGCTTTTGGCTTAAGATAAAAAGGAAATAAAATTTTAATAAATTGTTATCTGCTCGAACGTCCAGCAGATGGTGCTAGTGAGGCTCTGCCTCACTTTCCGCTCCAGATTGCTGGTCACTGAAGGATCAGCATCTTACTTCCCATCTCTGTAGCATTAGGCGCCACTTTATTGATGTCGTCAGCCATTTTTGAAATTTAATTTCACTTCAAGGTCTGACCTTTTGAGCGCCAAGTGGTGTGTATCCTGCTTTTCAATTTTCCTGAGTGCAGCATTACGTACGGTATTACAATAGCGACTGATCTGCAAAGTGGGAGGTATCCATTACCACGTGGCTAAAATGGGCAGCGTGCAGAGTAATACGAACAATCGATTCAATGTTTGCGCACGTATGACTTCTCCAATAGTCGGTAACTCGAGTCCTGAGTGTTAAAATGACTCGCAAGCATTCCAATAATCATTTGCACAAGGCACTCACGCAGCTCCTCACGAGTCCTTTTTGTCATCATCCAAAGATTACCGTGGACATGTTGTTTGCTCCTGCAGACCAATTGAAAATAAGCAGACAGATATTTGACCTGCTGCTGCCCCCGCATCATAGCTTAGCCCCCTGCTGCGCTGCTCTCTTTCTCAACTCTGTTTGCAGCTGGCAGTGCGTGTGAAATGAGTGTGATGCATCCGGGGCAGGTTTGCGTGATGTCCCTCTCTTTACGTGGGGCTAGAGTTTAAGGATTAACTGTGCACTTCAGGGGTGCAAGTAGAAGAAAACTAGGAGGAGCAGGAAGAGATCCCAAATGGCCTTCTAACACAATGCCAGGTTCACTCACTCTCCCTCATGTTGATTACTTTGGCTTCGGAGACACCGCGGGCACACTGACCAACACACACACATACTCTGACTGTAGCCTGGAGTGTGTGCATGACAGATCACCTAAAGTAGACAGAGCCCTTGTCTTCCTTTTCAATGACTTTGTCACACATGCCTAAGGGTACACTCTGGGAGTCCTACTTTACATATGCATGCTATTACATATATGTATGTGTCTACTATATGCGTGTTGTGTTTTACCGTGGAAACATAGCGGAGATGTGACATTCGTCTTTTTTGTTGTTGTTGTTTTTTGTTTATTGAACATAAAACATATACAGTAATAGTTTGACAGAAAATAAGGTAGATAAAAAAGTAAAAAGAAAGAAATCAGTCTTCATTCAACACAGTTATTATGTTCAAGGGAGTAGGATGAAGTAAAAAACTTATCTAGTCCTACCCCGTTATGTGTTTACATCTACTAAATCATTTTTATATCAATCAGAAAAGAAAAAAAGTAAGAAGAAGTCTCCATTAAGGCTCATACTTTACCCTTAACCGTGATATTTTTACAACTTGGTTTGCCTTCTCAGGCAGTAGTGATGTCAAATTGCAATGGAACCGGGATATTGGTCAACCTATGAATTTGTTTGGATTTTGCAGAAAAAAATGCTATTTATTTATGCTACAACAGGTGTAAGTGATAATAACAACAATAATAATAAGAAGAATAACAATAAGTCTGCGATTGGCTGGCAACCGGTTCAGGATTTACTCCGCCTACTGCCCGAAGACAGCTGGGATAGGCTCCAGCACGCCCATGACTCTTGTGAGGATAAGAGGATTAGAAATTGGATGGATGCATCATAATGAGAAGAATACAGTATTACGTTTTGTAATGCTTCCTTATTAGGGCTGTATAGGTTGAAGTTTTTTTTTTTAATGTGCAATCAATTAAAAAAAACAACAACCCAAAAACAGTTGGTTAACATCCTTGTTAATTCACCCCATCTGGTCCGTTATTTGGAATGAATGATGCAAAAAAGGAACAAAACGTCAAAGACAAATCAAATCCTTCATATAAAGTCAACCGTTTGATGTTCACTCAACTGAACTGACATATGACAATGGTTCAAACCATTTTCCCCTCTGAAATGTCCAAAGCCGTTCAGCCCCCCACCCACTCCCTGTTTTCTTTGACCGAAAAGTCACATGTGAACAGCAAGTAGTAAATATGTATGCCTTGTCATGTATTAAGTGTCATCTCAGAGGTGTACCGAGTGGACCGCAACACATTCCTTCAGAAGCAAGAAGCAATGAACTTAATAGTGACACGCCAGCACTCATTTAAAATGACATTTGCCTTGACTCTGAACAAATGATTTCATACCCTTGGTTTGAAGTACAGGCGAGCAGACAGTTGGTCACATGGTCCCTTTTGATGAATTTGAAGCAAAATAACATGATATGAATGTGTTATTGCTGAAATGTGGCATCCGCTCCGAAGTTGAAAGGGGCTCACATGAAGGGAGCTCATGGGCATGTCCTTTTTGTTTTTCTTCATTTCCTCCACAAGAATGGGAACATTCCACAGTGCGCAGCTTTCTTCTGCTTATTAAAGCCGAGAAGGCGCCGATGCAGTCCATGACTGATTTTCTTCATGAAATAACTAGATCGGAACAAGCAGCATTTGTGTCAAACAGCACCCTAAAATAACTTTGTATTGCACAATAATGCGGCACATTAGCAGAGCTTAGCGCGCTTTAATATAACTAAGTAGAACACAGTTGCGCGGTCATTTCTCTGAGATGTGTCACAAAGCTTTTCACGAAGTGGGCGCAGAGAGCGGGAAAGGAATATGACTTAAAAATATCTGTCCGTGTCTGTATAAAGATTGACAGTTTTCAACTTGAACGTGTCATGATATCTGTCACTTAGTAGCGTACCTCATTTGTGTCATTTCATAAATGAATAATAATTTTTTTTATTTATAAGCGCCTTTCAAGACACCCAAGGACACTTTACAATAACAAAAAACACAAAACAATAAGTCTCTCTGTTTACTTAAAAGAGAAGAGGACATGATCTGCTGTAATTGAGGACAGTGGTATTGTCGTCCGGTGTAAAAATAAATTAACTGCTGTATAATACCAAAATGGGGCGGCCCGGTAGCCCAGTGGTTAGCACGTCGGCTTCACAGTGCAGAGGTACCGGGTTCGATTCCGGCTCCGGCCTCCCTGTGTGGAGTTTGCATGTTCTCCCCGGGCCTGCGTGGGTTTTCTCCGGGTGCTCCGGTTTCCTCCCACATTCCAAAAACATGCGTGGCAGGCTGATTGAACACTCTAAATTGTCCCTAGGTGTGAGTGTGAGTGCGAATGGTTGTTCGTTTCTGTGTGCCCTGCGATTGGCTGGCAACCGATTCAGGGTGTCCCCCGCCTACTGCCCGAAGACAGCTGGGATAGGCTCCAGCACCCCCCGCGACCCTAGTGAGGATCAAGCGGTTTGGAAGATGAATGAATGAATGAATAATACCAAAATGTCAAACCTAGATGAAAAAAAAAATCATGATTTTAGGGACATTTGGATGTATCGTTTTCACTCTATTGGAATTTTGGTGTCAATAAAGTTGCTGACAACGCTGTGGTTCAGTAGTTAGATTTATGAGGCTTCAGATTTAAATCTCAGTGAAAGATCTGTGTGGATTTTATACCTTCTGCCTGTGCTTGTGTCTATTTTGGCTTCCTTCTACAGTCCAAAGACATGCATGTTAGCTTATTTCTAATTCTGAATTTCTATTCAGAAGGATTAACTGATCTCAATGGAAGATTCTAAATTGCCTTTATTTGTGAGTGTCCCTTAACCTCTCACCCAAAGCTAGCAGGAATAAGGCTCCAGTTTACCTACGACTCCACCTCAACTTGATAGCAGTCAAGTTTCGCCTAAATGGTTCCACGTGGCAAATTCACATTGCGGTGTACCTCCTTGCGTCCTGTGATTAATGACCCCCTTTCAGCTCCAGGGGGAAGAGTACGTGATCTGCCGGAGTTGAGGGTGTTGCTGTGGCTTCTTTTTGTGAGATGAAGGGGAGAAGAGGGAGTGAAATACTTGTACTTTAAGAGACATGTGTTTACACTTTGTGCCCACTTTTGCCATAAAACGTTTCCTCCACCTCAAGCTGTGTGCGTGCGTACCAGCACACTGCACACACATGCGCTTGTACACGTGTGACCAAAGAGAACAAATATAAACTCGTGTCTGCCGCTTCCACCCTCTTTCTTTCACACACCCACGCAATATGTAATATTGATCATCTTAAAACATTTCCGAATCAGTCCTTGAATATTGGATTACTATTGTACAGGTAGTACAATTGTACTCTGGAGGCAATTCGCTTTTTAAGAAAGCAAAAGCCCATTCTGTTTTTTTTTCCTTCTCTCTTTTAGCGGTGTGTGTTTCAGAGGTGTGACTCATACTGTACGTGCGGAGGTGTAGAGATTATTTATTGGGTCAGCCGGACCCGGGCGCTGAGATACATAACTATCCGGACTGCGATGACACAGGCTGAGCTTTCCGCAAAGTTATGGTGACCCTCCAGGCGGAGCTCAGTCCCAAAACAAAATCTCACGTGGTGTCATTCCTTTGCTCCGATAAACCTCAGATTTCACTGTGTACTCAAACAGAAAGAAGATAAGAACGGGCTGCTCTGTTTTTCTTTGTGTGAACGCAGACCTCTGTCCCATTCTGGGTAGCTGCATTCTCTTTTAGATCTGCTTGGTCACAGCACGACTCGACTCTAAAGTAAATGGACTGTCAACGCGTTCTCATTTAACCCTTTCATGCACCAATAATGTTAACTTGTAACCTGATAAAATGATCAGCTGGCCACTGTAGTAACTGCCGTGCCTGAAAGGGTTTTAATCTTTTCAACTGCTTGTTTTCAAATGTTTATTTAGGAACAGTTTTGGATTTGAGTTGTGCAATACATTTCAATGCAATCATTGTACGTTCTTTTTTCGATTAAAGTACAATTTATTGGCTGACAATAAGGAAACTCTTGCCTCTTTCATTTGGATCTTCAACCAAGACGTGAAAGATTTTTTTTTTACTCGGCACTTTCCACCCTGACACAAAGTTTTATGTAAACTGATTTTGTGACAAACAGTGATTAAAACAATACTTCTAGTGTCAGCACTTCTATGCTTGGAAATGCTCTGCACAGACTGCGTTGTGTGAAAGTAGACAATGTGGACCTAACCTGCTGCCGGCTCCGTCTGCATTAGAAGCGAAGCTGCGGCAAAAGATGTTGACGGTTTGGCAGTGGAGCATTTGGCATCTGAAAGGTCACCGCGGTGGATTTGGAAGAATTTAGTGTGTGTGTGTGTGTTTGTGGCCGCTTGGCTGCCAAAAGCATTCAAAATGTGTGTCTTTCTTATCAATTCTGTGTGAAAAGAGCAGCAGAGGGCTATAAACAAAGACACAGGAAGTGCTGGACACAGCACAAACAAAGTAGTAGGGATCCCTGCCAAACACACACACAACACACACACACACTCACACACACACGCGCTTGACTTGTGCTAGTGTTGTTCCAAAACTGCATCAGACAATACATGTTTAGACTATAAAGTAGGATTAAATACTTCCTGTATGAGGCAGGGACGGCCCGGTGGTCCAGTGGTTCGTGCGTTGGCTTCACAGTGCAGAGGTACCGGGTTCAATTGCAACTAGTGGTATTTAGCTTCATGAGAATAGTAGCACAATTAAAGGAAGTCAAAGTATGAAGTCGTGTGCTTTATACACCATTGCAAACTCCAACCCAAATTATAATCGGATTGACAAACGATTACCTCTCTCACAGTGCCGGTCAAAATTGCATGATTATCTCATCAAACCTCATTACGCAACAGTGTGCACTATTTCAGTGGCAATATCGTTCACTTGCTGCCCCATGCATTCCATGAAAAACAAGAGCAGCTGATTTTCACCAGTATTGTGCAATGACCCGATTCGTGGAATTTATTTACCGGAAAATTATTTGCTCTGGCTCGGCATTAAAAAAAAAAAAATAAATAATAATGGCAACAAGGGCACTCATGAGAGTTTTTGCAAGAATGTTCTGAATGTGAATTATTTCAGACCGAATGTATCTCAGCTGTAGCCCTCAGAGACGTCTTTGTGATCCCCATAATTTGGGGCGATTTAGTTTGGCGGTTGATCGACTGCCATGGAACACATGTGTTTGTTGCGGACAAAACTGAAATACTCCGGAGTTTTGGGTACGACAAATGTGACCTTTCAAAATCATGCGAGACCTCATGATTTAAGTCCGTATGCCTTGTGCCGTAATAAGATAAGATAAGATATCCTTTATTCGTCCCACACTGGGGAAATTTACAGCCTCCAGCAGCAAGAATGTATGTAGAAAGAAGAAAGGAGACAGAGAAAAAAAACAACAAACATCTTTCAATTAAATACAATATGAACACAAATGGATAAATCGCAGTACTATTTACAATTTTCCTTCACATCATTTAATTATTATTATTATTATGATTGTTATTTTTTATTCATCAGCCTGACAGCAGTCGGTAGCTAATGCTATGTAATGACCTTTTAATATGCCTATTGGCTGTGCGAACGGCTGTACTATATTTCACGCTACTGTCTATTGTGCAACCAGTGGTAAAAATGAACCGAGATATATTTTGACGGCGGTAGATAAAAACGGCGGACCTAAAGTTACTTAAAAAAAATAGGCTAGTGGAAATTCTAATTGGCTTGTCAATTTAGAGACTCAACAGGCACGTTGGCTGCTTTCCAAAAAGTTCTTTTCGAACCCTGGGCGTGTGCACATGTCGGTTACCACCTCGGTTCATCTCAAAGATGTTTGATGGGTCGATGTCAAGACTCTTAGGTTTTTCTACACCGATCCAACCACAACGTTTCGGTCCATTCCCCGGGTACGGAAAAAGGCCTTCTTAAAGTGTTCAGAGGTTTGTCCTTTGAGACTTTCTGCATTTTATTCCATGTTAACGGATTAAAGGATGCTAATCACATGTGCGTTTGCGTGCAGCTGTTCGCTATAATTTCTGGTGAATCTACGAACATGGCGTCCTCAGATGGCGCAGTTGCGGAACATGTGTGAGATAACAAAATTCTTTTTGAGTGATTCTTTAAAAGCAGTCTGCACTTGTGAAGTACTTCAATGTGGATATTCTAGCTCACCATGTGAGATGAACGTCAGATGCTCAACAATGACCGCCAAAAAATTAAAGGACAAACAGTTTCTTCAATGAACCTAACATACTCGTTTTTTTACACTGTGAGTAGCTAGATATGGAAATTATCGGCTATATACACTCTCGGCGCCTTTGCGATTTATAATCCGGAAAATACGGTATATGGTTTCAGTCATAATATGTGGCCCGTTATAAAAATTATTGTGGCACCGCTGGCCGAGGTTGAAGCGGGTACCTCATCCGAGTTCCATGTGTGCCGAAGTGATGCAAACCACAGCTGGTCGTGTTCAAGGGTCAATTCCTTCGACTTTGGATGTTGCAGCACCGAACTGCACTCCAGTCATGCACCATTTAGCTGCACTGGGCTTTTTTTCTTGCTGACCTCACTCTCCTTTTTCAATACAATTTCTCTCCTTACTGCAGCTAACAGCCACATGCTGAAAAGTAAACAGAAGAACCTTTTTTTTTTCCCCAAGCGAGACAACCACATGGGGTCGTGTCAGGGTTGTGTCATTGAAAAGCAGCATGATTTGAGTTTGACTTTTATCCATCAAAAGAATCCAGCGCATATGAAATGCAACTAGAGATTTGCGTGTCAAACACCAGCTAGAGCAGATGTGTGCACAGTGGAATGAGGGGCCACCGTAAAAAAAAATAACACGAAGGTTTCCACGCATGTGTTCATCAAAGGCTTGAAATGACTTTCTCGCTGGTGTGCATGCGTGGTCCTTAGACTGGAGGATGCGTTCAAGGTGCATGCGAGAATAGAGTTCGTGTCCAATTGCACCATGAGAGGCTAACATGCTTGCATGAGAGAGGAGTGGTGTGAATATGTGGATGTGTTGTGTTCCTGATTGAGACAGAGGTTTCACTCTCACGGGAGTTCTCCGCATGTTTGCAACGTGAGCACGCGGGGAATTAACGTGTGAGTGAACGGCCTGCTAAATGAGGAGTGGACTAGACGGTGGAACAAATGCGCAAGTGTGCATTTACATATGTCAACGGTTGTCCTAATGAAATGTGAAAGCCCTCCGAGTCACCTCTGCCAACCCCCTACCACCGCTGCATTGAATACTGTCTGCCCATCTCTTGTCTCACGCACACAAACACGCATGCACTCGGGGCTTGTGTTAACGTGGAAGCGTTAGCGTGGAAAGAGGTGGGTCGCGGCCCCTCTCCGTCTATCCCGCGAGGCCATGCTTTTCCCTGGGCGTGTTGCTCGTACAGCTGGCAATCCCCGAGCCTCCGGACACACGGACACACATGCATGCAGACAGAAGCACGCTGGGCAGTATGTCACGAAGCTGCTGGCATGGAGAATAGACGGGTCTGACACCAGAAATGCAGACAGCCGTTGCGGGCATGCACGGGAGAGCATGGCGAGCACAAGCGTGGCGTGTTCCATTGTGACTGCATGTGTGCGCATTATGTCACCAACGCCTTTGATGATGAATCAGAGGACTGACTAGCTGAGCAATTTGCAGAAATCCCGTTCTTGTTGTTCAAGGCGTTTTGAGACAGTTCGCCGTTAGCTCAAAATGAGTGGATGTCAGGTTGCGAAGTCGGAGCCAAATGCCACGGAAATTCGCGCCCGCAGCACGACTTACAAGTCTGCACAGGAGAGCAGAGAAGAACATACCGGTCATTGTTTTCAGCTCACTTGACTAATTTGATGCATGATAATGTGTTTTTCTTTTAGCTGCTTTTCACTTGTCGGGGATCGCTCAACTGTTCCTATTCACCGGCTCAACAATCTTTGAGGAATAGACGGTAATTGTTCAATAGCGGTAGAAGGACTACCCCGTGACAAATGTAAACTTGTTTTCATTTGAGAAAACCGAAAAGAAAAATCAGAATGACACTAAATGTGTCATTGAGTGTAAAAAAAATTAAAAATCAAAATTAAACGATAGCTTCATGTAAAAATAAATAAATAAATAAATAAATAAAAAATATATATGTATTTCTTTTATTTAAAATATATATTATATATATATATATAGTATTTTTTTTATTAAAAAAAAATATTTTTTTTACATGAAGCTATCGTTTAATTTTGATTTTTAATTTTTTTTTACACTCAATGACACATTTAGTGTCATTCTGATTTTTTTTTTCGGTTTTCTCAAATGAAAACAAGTTTACATTACTGTAACTTGCTATGCATATTGTGACGGTTCTAAATAATGAGGCTGGTCGTTCATTTGAAACAAGCGTCCGACGGAAAACCCGACAAGCTGAAGAGAAAGGAAAATGTCAACGTCACATGAGCTACGCCGTGGTCCTTCATGACATCTTGCGTGCTAATGGCTGAAAATGGCTCTGCCGCACATACATTTTCCAAGTTACTCTCGAGTGAATCGTGGAGTTCTTTGACTGACGCTTTGAACAAAGTCAGTAGCAGGCAACACATTTTCCACATTACCTACTCCCACTCCTGTCTCTATTTTAGTGTCCTCTCACATTTACTACACTCTTTAGAGCGATAACTTCCTTTCTGCCGTCCATTATCTCAGCGTAATTTATGGTGGTTCGACCAATGTCGTTTTATTTTATGGACGCTGTCATTTAATTCCTTCTCAATTTTTATGTCTCAATGACAGTGGGTCAGCCACTGAACACATTCATGCTTTTTTTTGGGGGGGTACAAATAAATCAATAACCAAGACATTGTTTGAGAGTGATGGGGATATAAATCATGAGAGTAATTTATCACTGCGCAAAAAATACGTGCTTTTCTGTGAGGATATTATGGAAGTACCATCAGTTGAACTTGTGACAGGAAACTTCACATTTTCTACAGTCTTTATTCAATTGTATTGAATAACAGTTGTTCTATTCCAGGATACGGCCCAATGTTGACTGCACAACTTCCTGTTGCCATGCGGGACAGAGCGTTCGATCATTGCTTCCTCCCTCAGTCTCTAAGCAAGGCCGCAGTGTACGCACACACACACAAGTATTGTCCTCTACATTGTTCTATGTTTGTCCGTGGTTGCATGACAACCAGTGTTAGATATTAACTCGGAGCCATGGAGCAAAAGGTGAACGTTCACACGCGTTGGCACGTGTTTCTGTTTTGCTGACTCAATAAAGGTGTTGCGCATGATCTACCGTGTACGTTTGCAGTACATTCCGTGTGCCAAACACATTTACCTGATGCATCACAGCAGTCAATCGGTTCTTTCCCCGGTAATGGAATGCTCTGTGTGCATGCTTTTACTGGACCACAACGCAGTTTTCCCAGTTGCGAACCATTTTTTCGGTTGCTCCATATAAAACACAGGCGGAAGCCAAAGGCTCCCATTTTTGCCGTACGCGTTTTCTTCCCCAGCTGATGCTTTAGCATTATAGGCTTTTGGAATGGTGGATAGCGGTCAGGGAGCAGGTCAAAGAAATTAACAGACTAACAGAGACAAAACGCAACTGTGATACAAGGGCCTATATCCTCTGGAGCAGTACAAAACCAGTATTTATCTAATAACATGCATGGCACAAGCTTAAAAAAAAGACAAATAAATAAATAAATGAAGTACTTACCAGCTATCACGATGATCAAATGTGCAGATGTGCGCAGACCAGTTTTACTTGTCCACGTTGGCCGTAACAAGTTTTGCTTTGACCTGAACTGAGCTTGCTTTGTCCTCTGCTTGGCTAACAGAGGACGGAAAATGCTGACATCATCCACGGCCTTTTCTCGTTCGCCCCGGGAGGATGAATTTGAAATCTGATTGGTTTAAGAAAAAAAATTGCTCCAGAATGGCCGGCCAATTCTAGCCCAACCTGGTCCAGTGATTTTCCCTTTTTTTTTTTTTTTTTTTTGGTCTGTTGTTATTGTTTTGTAATTGACCCCAATTCCTTTACCATGGGAGCACACATCATCAATTGGGCGTTTTTTAGTCTCACCTGCTGTCATACAGTCACACTCTGTGTACTCACCACTCAGCTAGAGTCAATAAAGTACTTTATACGCCTGGAGGGTTTATTGTGTGATCACGTGTCCATAATGAGCCAATCAAACCAGGGGAGATTTATACGAGTTGAGGACATGCGGCATGGATTTCTCCAAAGTTCTAAAAGTGGACTTGGAAAAGAGTCTTTTTCAAAATAAGTGGACGGACCAGTATATTTTGCCAGTCCGTCATTATTTTAAGCAGAACCAAACTGTAATCGTCAGGCGGTCAGTCCGTCATGTTAGGGACACTATTCATTCATTCATTCATTCATCTTCCGAGCCGCTTGATCCTCACTAGGGTCGCGGGGGGTGCTGGAGCCTATCCCAGCTGTCTTCGGGCAGTAGGCGGGGGACACCCTGAATCGGTTGCCAGCCAATCGCAGGGCACACAGAAACGAACAACCATTCTCACTCACACTCACACCTAGGGACAATTTAGAGCGCCCAATCAGCCTGCCATGTTTTTTGGAATGTGGGAGGAAACCGGAGCACCCGGAGAAAACCCACGCAGGCCCGGGGAGAACATGCAAACTCCACACAGGGAGGCCGGAGCTGGAATCGAACCCGGTACCTCTGCATTGTGAAGCCGACGTGCTAACCACTGGACTACCGGGCCGCCTTTTTAGGGACACTAATGGACAAAAAAAAACACTTCTGTCAGTGCTGAGTGACGAAGACTTAGTCCATCAAGTTTTTCGTCATTTGTCAGCAAATGGACTGACGGACCTCGCATCAGTCCCGACAGAATGCTCCAAGATTTAGTATTTTTCTGGAGCCACCTCTCAACAGTACCAGTGACAGCAAAGACAAAAGGGGCAATTATGACAATGAATAGGAAATGGACCTTATTTGTCATGAGGCTGTGCAAGCGTATTGTTGAAAGTGATACCAAGTGTCTCAACCCTGGCTACTCAGTACTAATAAGAATTTTGGAAAAAAAAAAAAGGAACAGCACGTACTGTACACACCTCCCGGGCACAAACACTAATCTCCTTCTGCACTACCTCATGTCACATTAGTGGTGAGAACATGAGGTCTTTGGTTTTTGGATGGTTTTTGGATGGCCCCAAGCTTACAAACGGTGCGCAGTGATCTCGTTTTTTTTTCCGCAGCGTTGCAATGCACGATGACATGGCACTTCGAAGCACACTCGCATACCGTCATACTCACTGATTTATATGTATCGACTAGAAGTGTTTGATACAATTATTTATACGTTAGCAATTCCATTATTTCATATGGGAGAAGTGGCAATGACCCGTGTTTCACTGTTTTAGGATGCAACGAAGTTGGATTGAGCATTAACATAATTGTCTCTGATGAATGCAGTCATCCCTGGTTTTTCGCGGTTTATGGGGAGCAGAAATACTCCCGGAAAGGTGAAAACCTTGCTCGCCGTAGTGCTTCAAGTGTTGTTTTCGAAACCTCTCGATCCTCTCCATAGTGGCCCTCGTTATTCATAGATCCATGTTTGTATTTTCATTTTTTTTTCTTATTGCTTTTGATCTTTGGCTTCGCGTTATTACCTTCTTGACATTTCGTTTGTTTATATTATGCAACGTTTCTCCTGTCTCCTTGTGACCTAGCGATTTATGTTTGTACTTTGCCGGTACGCTTTTCTGGAAATAAATATTTTTTTTCTTATCGCACTTTGTTTGAGCCAGCATTACTGGAATTTGAAAACATTTGCTTTGCTCCAGAACCTGACAGAAATCTGATGACCGTTGGACTATCGATCTTTTAGATAGCTTCTGCATTGATATTGATTCCATATAAAAATGGTCAAAAGGTCAGTAAAACATTAAGATTGCCTACATAGCATGCAGTATGTATTTCATGGCAATGTGGCAACACACAAGTATCAAACTTCACACTCATCTTGAAATATGAGCAAACGAGTGAGGATATAGCATCAACACTAACCCAAAAAAACACAAGCAAACGTCATGGATGAGAGAAAGAGCTCATCCGAAGTCTAGAGATTTACTTCTACAGCCGAATTAGATTACTTATCCATCCATCCATCCATTTTCTGAACCGCTTAATCCCCACTAGGGTCGCGGGGGGTGCTGGAGCCTATCCCAGCCATCTTCGGGCAGTAGGCGGGGGACACCCTGGATCAGTTGCCAGCCAATCGCAGGGCACACAGAGACGAACAACCATCCACGCTCACATTCACACCTAGGGACAATTTAGAGCGTCCAATCAGCCTACCATGCATGTTTTTGGAATGTGGGAGGAAACCGGAGCACCCGGAGAAAACCCACGCAGGCCCGGGGAGAACATGCAAACTCCACACAGGGAGGCCGGAGCTGGAATCGAACCCGGTACCTCTGCACTGTGAAGCCGACGTGCTAACCACTGGACTACCGGGCCGCCCTAGATTACTTATTAAGTCCAAATAATCAGACCATGTCGGAAATTAATGATAGGGGCGAAAACATAAGGAAAATTTTTGTGTATTCTTTTAGAAGGCTAATTGTATTCTTGGAATGACTCCGTGCTGAAGGTGAATGAATACTATAAGCTTCGATTTAAGGTCAAAGCAACAATCACAGGCAGTGTATTATCTTCTGCTGATTCTACGTTCACATGACGATGATAATTCTGGATCAATGTTAAGACGAGGAAGTGATGCAAGGAAAGAATTTGATCATTTTACTCTTTTAGGGCTTCAAAGAAGCCTTATCCAATATGAATTATTTCATGACTACATGGCACAATGGACTTTCAGTCCTCGAAAAGTTCCGTGGTCGTGAAGATGATGAGATTTCAATCTGGGGGGAATCAAGCAATTCGCCTGACACAATTAGAATGAGACGAAACAACACCAATAAACAGCAGTTCTCATCAAGGGTAAGGTTTGCCGTTGTTAATGATGAACTTACTTCTAACTAAGTACTTATTTCTTATGCAAGAAACTTGTTTCCAAATCTAGGAGTGGTCTGTTTGACCTGTCTACTGCATTTCCTTTAGGGTCAAATAAATCAACGAGTACATTGACCAGCTTGCAATTGTCTCGCAACCATTCCAGGGTGTACCCCCGCGTCAACTTGGATAGACTGCAGCTCACCCTAATGAGCTCATGCGTATTAATCGGAATGTCCAATGTACCGATACTCAGACAGAGCACCGCACCAGGACAGGAAAAATCATAACAAAACTCGCACACAAGCACCGTGGAGTCATATGACACATGAGAACTTTGAAGTGACCGCCGCGTTCTGTCAGCCAAATGACAAAAGTGTAAGTCAGCTGCTTGCAAAATGAAACGGAGCGAGTGAGGCTTGAGCTTGTGACAAAGAGGCAGGCCGAGGTCTTCTGACTAAGAAAGCGGCAGATCATCGTGTGTGACACATCCGCATACACGCACGCGCACATAAACTTGGAACAAAGTCAAGCTCATGAAATCAGCTGATGTGGGGAATGAAAACCAAACGGGAACCTTTGGCTGCAAGAACCGAAATGGGATTCTGTCAATGTGTTAATCCCATTACATGAGAAGGTGGACAATGATGCTACAGTACTCATAGTGTGGCTTTAAAATTCAACGTTTAGAGTAGATCAGCAACAGGTGGCATTCATGTACAGTAGTAGAATGTATAGAAGAGGAGAAGGTACAAAGTATCTGTGGCATTCCGGTAGTACGGACCTGCCGGGCTGGTTTGTGGGTCATTAAAATTCCTTTCCTTCTCTCAGCGCTTGGCTTATCGGAAGCCTCTGTTTGTTCCTCATGCGACATGTTGGCTCATGTCCACCCACCTGCCCAGCGTCCCCTCCCACCTTTCACTGTGTTGTCTCCCCTTGTGCCAGAGCACACCGCGTTCTGTGAGTCTTGGAAAGTTGACTCCATTTCCACATGTTTTATTTTCTGACGAGTGAAAGAGTTCCTTCCCCCTTTTGGTTTCCACACGAGAGCTGATTGCCACCTATTTTTATCTATCTTATTGGTGTGTGTGTTTGTGTCGCTTACTCCAGTGGAGCTGGAAAGTGACATCTTTGATGTCACTTCTATGTTAAGTAAGTAAACAAGCAAAGACATGCGCCCGTGGCCTTCATCACAACAACAGGATGACGTACGGAGCTGATATTTGTTATTGTGATTTAATAAACTACACAACAACTACTTTCCTTATTCAAAACCCAGCTCAAAACCCACCTATTCAGACTTGCCTACCCGCCTTAAATCTTTCTTTCTTTATTTATTATTTTATCTGTGTTTTACTATTGGTCTTGGCTGTACAGTGTCCTTGAGTGTTGTGAAAGGCGCTTACAAATGTGATGTATTATTATTATTAACATCATGGGAAATTCATTCATTCATTCATCTTCCGAGCCGCTTGATCCTCACTAGGGTCGCGGGGGGTGCTGGAGCCTATCCCAGCTGTCTTCAGGCAGTAGGCGGGGGACACCCTGAATCGGTTGCCAGCCAATCACAGGGCACACAGAGACGAACAACCATCCACGCTCACACTCACACCCAGGGACAATTTAGAGTGTTCAATCAGCCTGCCACGCATGTTTTTGGAATGTGGGAGGAAACCGGAGCACCCGGAGAAAACCCACGCAGGCCCGGGGAGAACATGCAAACTCCACACAGGGAGGCCGGAGCTGGAATCGAACCCGGTACCTCCGCACTGTGAAGCCGACGTGCTAACCACTGGACTATCGGGCCGCATCATGGGAAATTGATTGTTTAAAAAAAAACACGCACTGAATGATGCATGGAGGTGACCCCCTGGTGAGTAAAATTTCTGTAAAAGTCATTTTCTCAAAATTGCTGTATTGTGATGCGAATGTTATTTTTTTTGTCCAAATATACCAATAATCTTGTATTGCAAGTGACTTGACCCATTTATCTCCGTATCGTAAGGCATGCAGTGAGAACTTATTCAATGCCAATTATAGTGACAAAAAATATACACATAGCCAAACCAATGCAGGTCACCTGCATTTCACGGAGCGTTGTGAAAAAGTGGAGCGAATGAGCATGGAAACGTACTGATTGATAAGCAATAGACTTTGGTGAAATAAGATCAGTTGACCCACACCACACACACGGACGCACTCGGCCTCCGGGGCTATATAGCCCATCCCCACATCGACCTAAAAGCCAGACCATGCCTTTGATCAACATACATTGTCAAGGCACACCGGGTGACCTGTGTGTGAGAGAGGCACAAGAGGGGGCTGGGAGGTCCCAAGCTGAAGTGCGGCTGTGTTACTTCCTGCCCTCTTAAGCTCTGACCCGGGGAAACTCAGCCAAGGAGCCTTGTGTTTAGATGACCCTCAACCTCTTCTGCGCCCCTCCCCTTCTCCCTTTCTATTCGTTCGCTTTTCCACTGCTTCGCTCTTCTTTTCATTGCTGCTTTCCCCCTTGAACCTTAACTATAAACACTTGTCCATTGGACCTGATCATCAAAAGACCACCAACCGGAATGTGTGTGTGCGTGTGTGTGCGTGTGTGTGCGTGTGTGTGTGTGTGTGTGTGTGTGTGTGTGTGACACACCAAACACATTCCTGAAAGGTTTCCATAGCAGCAGAAATCCTTGATAGCATGCTTTGAACCTGAGTTGGATGGGCAGGTCACCGGCTTCGTCCACAAAGGGACACCGTGATGGTCCTGCCGTCTGTTTTCTGCACATTAGGATTCTTGTGGTGTGCAATACAGACCATATGCTCGTTCAACATGAGACTGGGCATAGATCAGCACTAAAAGTGACCCTTGCTTTTTGAATTGTAAACATCCCCAAGATGCATGCTAGTTGGCCACACACACACACACACACACACAGGCAATATCTGCAGGAATGTATGTCAAACACTTAGTTTAATTGTTCTTGCAAGATTCCACACGCACCTCTTGGACAGCATGTTTACTGTGAAATTGTTACTTTCTGTCATAAGAGAGCATCCTTTACAAGTCGACGGACTGTTTTATCAGAGTCAAGGTTTTGTCCAGTGTCTTACAAAAGTGGAACAGCATAGGTCGAACATAATGCATTCTGGGACTGTGATGAAAGTCATATTTGTTCAAATTTTAAATGCAATTTTCCCGCATCGGAAATAATGAAAGATTATGATTTTGAGACTGTTGTCATCGTAAAATATGCATAATGCATAATACGTTATACAGGCAGCGCTTCCACTATTTCACAGTTCTTAACTAACAGGCAAAGATAAAATGATAAAGTTAACCGTTATTAATTGTGAAACATTTAATTTACATTTATTATAAATTTACGAAAATTTATGATCATGTGCTGTACTGTGAAGAGCATTTTCCCCAACATTATAACATTTGATAGGTATGGCCAAAGTGTGACAGCTTACATACTTTTTCCTTATTCATGCTTGGGAACGTGCATGTTTCTCTGATGGCAAAGCGTAACATTTGCTGCTGCTGAATCTTTGCATTGGAGTTCACATGCCTGCCCTCCACGCATTTCACCGCAGTTCTCTTTGGTTCTGGAGGGTTTTTTTGGGCTGCAATCAATAAATGATGCGGAGGGAACAGAGTGTGTGAGCGACCTTATGCGGCCTGTCTGCATCAGCGTGTTTGACAAAAGGATGTCAGTTGTACCAGTGACAGCCCCGTTGATGTCAGCACTGTTTTGAACAATACTTAGTTGATGTGCTGCAATCAGGCTTGGAGTGGCAATAACCACACATCTAACATGGCCACAGAAGCCTCTTTGGTAAAAGGAAATAATAGTTTTACTTTGGCAGCACCTTGAACACATTTCATGAGAGTATTATATTCTTATATATTGGGTTATATTATAAACAATTGTTGTACATGACCGTTTATTCCACATATTCATGCAAGTAAACATGCCTTTTTGATTCACGATCTTGATAAAAAGGTATTTGTTTAACAATATGCTCATTACTGTAATGGAGCATACTGAGCAGTCCTTCCAATGCAAATTTCCCCAGTGTGGGACAAATAAAGGTTATCTTATCTTAATATTTGACCACATAAGCGGGTCAAAATATTAAAAACGCAGTTGATACAGCTTTTGCGTGAGATTTCAAAACATGTGGTGGTGTACCTAATGCTGGGGCCCTTTAGTGTTTCAGAGACACTGAAGCCATGACATTTTTAAAAATGTTTCACCAATAAAAAAGACGAGTGACATCAACGCATTGGAACATACAAAAGACACGATGAAAGAAGTGAGACCACATTTCTTGGCCTGCTTGATGGAAGGTTTATTTGTGGAAGAAAATGCCGACTAGAAGAATGGACAAAAAAAGCATAGCTGTGTGCAAATTGGGCTTTGATTATCACGAACGTATTGCAAGCATACATTATCACCTTTTATATAACATTGGAGGAAGCACTGCTACCAGAGCTAACATTAGAGTGAAACGTTTTGGCGCAAGCAAGGCTATTTGTCTCACTAACGATCAGAAGAAATGAACGTAGATTCTAATGGGTTTGTTTTTTTCTCTTTGCCCATTTTGCCATGAGTTCAGTGTAAAAATTGGACCGAGGGCGCTTTCTATAGCACGGCCCCGGCGCTCCTGACAATTTTATGACAGAAAGTAGACTACACTTTAGACCAGGTGAAACTAAGTCTCAGTTGTGGTGCAAGTGTTGCACATTCTGCGTAGCGCGAATCTGTGATGTAAAATGATGCAATTAATAAAAATGTCTGCATGTTATAAACACCCCCAACCGTGATCTTATGGTCCTATCTGTGCTATGACTCCAAAATGTATGTATTAAATTATCATCTCAGTGCTTTATTTTGTTTTTGTTATTTATTTCATGTGCTCAAAGTGCTAATTGACATTGGCAGGTTACCTTTCCATAGAGCGTCCTGTCAGACAAGTTGAGGCTTGAACAATGACTTGTCTGATGCATGTCGGCCAAGGAAGACTCCTCCAGATCTGTCGGTATGCATCCAGGCAATTACTCTTTTATACATCAACTGCTCACAATTTATAACGGGCAAGCCTGTACTTTCCCAAAGAACTTTCATGTCCACTGCTCTGACAGCATCAATATTTCTCCTGAATAGGGCGTCACACCTGCGATTGGCTGGCAACCAATTCAGGGTGTACCCCGCCTAACTGCCCGAAGACAGCTGGGATAGGCTTCAGCACGCCCCGCGACCCTTGTGAGGATAAGCGAATCAGAAAATGGATGGATGGCAGCACACCCCTGGCCTAATTTCTGATAGTTCAGGTTGCAGTGTGTGCAGGTAACTTGTGCTGCTTGCAGTGAGATTTGATTTAAAAATCACTGACACACAAGCTGAACGTTTTCCTGATTGCCAATCTTAACTGTACAAAAGTAATCAGTATGATTTTTTTTTTTGCACTTGAACTTTTTGTGTAGCGTTTTGTAAATAAAGGCTTCATTTTTCAATGAATTTAAATACATGTTATTTCATAAAATTACATGACAGCACAGCTTTTAAAAAATCACTTTACCTTTGCTTCAAGACGAGACAATAAACGTTATCGATACACACAATATGAAATTAAGAAATAAAAAAATGTTGATTATACTGTGTATTTTAAAATAAACCCAATTGTTCATTCATTATAATGTCATGTTTTTATTACTTTTATTACTCCTCATGAAGTTGCTGATTCGCAAGACTCAAAAATCCAGCTTTGATTATATTGTTGGGGGGAGGGTATATATAATTCATCATTAGTAGAATTTATGGATCAGAATCGGAATCAGAATCATCTTTATTGGCCAAGTATGTAGAACACACAAGGAATTTGTCTCCGGTATAACACGCTGCACTAGTATCATCGTAAATCAGACAGATGACAGTTATTATTGCTGCAGGAATGGGTGAACGAAGGCGGCTGCCGTGCCCCGTCAACCTGCAACTTCTTCCGGCCACCACTAGACGACTCTTCTCTTGTTCTTGAAGCTCGAGCCGCGATCTCGAGTCCCACCTCCAGCAGGTTAGGAGGCGGGACCTGTCCCGGCAGAGGAGAGGCAGCATTGCACAGCACAGCAATTCCCCTCACAGCTGAGCTCCTTTCGCTGTGCTCACTGATCCAGTGATCTCTTTCCTTTGCCAAACGGCTCTCGGGCGGACACAAAGAAACGGCCGCACTTTTGATAGAGACAAAGCATGAGAGCGGCGGAGGCATCAGAGAGACACGACGAAATTTACCCGGACTACCGTTTCATCTGCGCGGATATATTGCGGAGCTCTCCAACCGTGCTCCGCCGATGTGTTCACCGGTTGTAACCTATCAAAGAGCGCCGAGATCCGAGTGGCGGGAGGACTTCATCTCACAGGTACGGGGAGTATTTTTCTTAATTTTTAGACGAAGCCACGACGTTGAAGGGACACTCTGCGTAGTGCGGTTGCTGTTTAAGGGATACAGTATAGTCACGACCTAGGCCGTGAAGAAGCCTCGCGCCAATTGAAGAAACGTTTCTTAAATGATGAGAGGAAACTAAGCTAGCAAGATGGATGAAAGCGTCTGGTGCTGTGGTGCGGCGGTCTTTTTTCCGCTGTTCCGCCGCAGTGGATAAGTGTGTGTGGGTGTGAGTGTGAGTGTGTGTGTGAGTGCGTGTGTGTGAGAGAGAGAGAGAGGGAGAGAGAGCGTGTAAGGGCGCGAGCGATGGCCGACGTGCAAAGTTGAGCGGTGGCAGCGACGTCTACCCTGCACGTAGCCGACCCGGAGCTGCGTATCGGACTCCGGTGATCAAAAATACAGCGTCCCGGGAGAGTGAGCGAGAGGAAAGAGAGAGGGACAGAGCGGTTATAGTTCTAGTATCTTGCCACGGCCTTAATTTTCCCAATTTCTTGGAGGCACAAGACCGATTTTTGTTAGGCACCCAAGAACGTTCGAATAAAAGCGCCATTATACAATTAGTACAAGATAAACGAAGCCGGCGACGGTGACTTTATCCACACCCCCTCACGCGGATTAAGTCATTTAGTTTTCGCTTCCGTTGTTGCTCGTGAATCGCTCATTTTTCCGAATTATTACTCGTACGTGCCCGACGCAGTTAGTATGACGTTATTATTCAAGTGCGATCCACTTGGTTGTTTCTTCGTGGTGTCGCAGCTGTTAAATACAGTCTAGGTTTCGTTTCAGCACATCGACGGTGCCGGCTCTCTTTCCAGGAAAGGAACGGCGAGTTTTGAGTCAGCAGCGAATAAATATTGCTTGATACGCCAAGATGACTTCACCTTGTGAAAAGGCCACGATATTCTAGGCATTACCTTTGATGACTACCCCTATCACCTCTTTCCCCCCTCCAGGACCGCCGAGGTTTAGGTGTGGAACATGGATAAAACTTTGCACATTCTACAGAAATCCACAGACGGTGTACGGACTGGGATCGCCTTGAACGTGAGCTTAAATGTGGATGAAGGGGAGGACTTCAGAGAGCACTCAATCGTGGGACTCTCGGACAAAATACCTTTGGTGAAACCTTATTTCAAAAAGAAGCAGAGGAAACTAGATGCCAAATGCCTTCACCGCGCCTTGGAGGAGCCCATCCTGACCTCTCTGCTCAGCGGCGACATATCGGGGGACGGCGTGTTTGTGCCGCGTAGTCAGGCTGGACGCACGCCGGGGAACCTTTGTGCGGCCGTCGCGGCCAAACAGAACTGCATCCGACCAGTGTGTGGCCTCAAAGACTCGCCGTCCGCCGACGGCGCCGCAGCGGGGACCGGAGATGTGGAGATGGCTGATACTACTGTGGAGCTGGAGGAAATGGAGCGCAGAGGGGAGCGACCTAAGGCAGGCCTCAAGGCTGCGGGGAGCACAGGGACAATAACGTCAGCCAGCAGGGACGTGCCTCCCGTAGTTGCCCCTCAGGCTTCTCGTCAAGAGGGAGCCATCAAAAGTAATGACTGCTCAACTCACCCGAATCCCCTCCCTGTGAAAGACTACGGTGCCCTCCAGGACAGCCACCCCCTCCTCGTGCAAGCCCAGCTGCCTGACAATCGAGTGCTTTTTCAGGACAAAAGTGAAGAGGCCTCTCTGGACTTGGTATTTGAGCTGCTCACCCAGCTTCAGTATCACACACACCAGTCGGACTCTGTGGACATTTGTGTGGATTTCCTCCAAGGACAATGCGTGTACGGCAGTGATTGCGCTCACCACCACACGGTCCTGCCCTACCACTGGCAGATCCGCAGGAGCGACACTCAGACGTGGCAAAGCATCGCAGATGAATCCCAGGAACAGCTGGAGAGACTCTACTGCAACCCAGACAATGACCAAGTCAGACTCAAGTACCAGTAAGTGTCCGTCCCACATTCGTAGTGTTTTTAAACCTTTTGTCAGATATTTTTTTTGTGATGGCTCGGGTTTTCACTCAAGAAGCCCTTTACGTTTTGTTGACAATCGACACACGCTGACAACACAAATGTTAGGAACAAAAAGTACCTAAAATCGTGTTTAATCTTAATTTTTCAGATATATACAGGGTTAGGCTGCAATGTTAAAAAGACAAAAATCTGTTATGTGAAATGATCTTTTGACAATATGAAATTGGCAATTAACAATGACAAATTAGCTTTTTGTTGTTTGCCTTTAGGCTGAGTCACTCCTGGTTCAGGGGTTGCTGCCGAGAGTTAAATGGATCACTACAGACTTGTATAATGCAGTTAGTTGTTGCTTCATGAGATACTGTCGTGTTGTAAGTGTTTCTAGAGGATTCTGTAGCGTAAATGGATCAGTGCCAATGTCATGACGACAATGGCGCCGCAGTAAGCTGATAGGCTGCTTATCGATGATAAGCAACTTCTCATTCATTGTGTTGGAAACACGACACTTGTTCCTCCTTGGTTTCACCAGCGCTGACAAACACGGGGGCTGGCATGCACACGTTGGAGTGCAATTGTCCTTCACATAAAAAAAAAGCGGGTTTTATTTCATACACGCATGTGTAAAATATAGCGTTTTATATAGCCCGTCATTATCAGTAAAAGGTTGTTTTTCTGTTGTCGTGTGCAAAGGTAATCTATCGACTCCTCACCATATGACTTCCCATCTCCCCACTGTGATATTTGTGATTCATTTCCTGTAAGTCAGCCCTGTGCTTGGCTGCAGCTCTGTCCTAAGCAGACTTTAGAGCACTCATGGCAGAGCGTGGTGAACTTCTGTGACCCCCTCGTGCGGTCACTGACACAGCCGCACTTGGCAGCTTCTATCCCTCCCTCGGTCATAGACATGCACACAATAGAGCACACACACGCACAATCACACACACCCGCTCACTCCCTCTCTCTCTCTCTCTCTTTCTCTCCGCTCGCACGCAGATGCTCACGCGAATGAGAAAAGAGAAGCTCAGTGGCTCGCAGCTCTCACACGCACACAGTTTAGCAGACAGAGATAAACCGCTCTTTCACTCTCCTCTCACACGCCCTCAAAGTTACCCGCACGCACGCACACAGACACATGCGAGCACTTGGCAAACCGCGGTGGGGTGGCATAAAGGAGCATGCCGTTTCCTGCCGAACTGTATGCAGTATACTGTATGCATGCATAGTCGCACACAATGAGACCATGCACGGTGACCTTGTTCTAAATTGGAAAAGTAGCTCTAAAAAGCAGTTTACATGAGTTTTGCCTTGTTAGTTAATATTCCTTTGTGTGCTGTATGCAACAGGAACAGTAGATATTTAGTTGGTTTCACTACACCTCCGCAATATGAGCACGGGAGGTACCGGAAATGGATATATAATAGCACAGTGGTTCTATTTCACGACTACATAAATAATCAACATGCGAATGATGTGGAAAAGCAAAAAAAGTATCTTGTTGATCCAAATGTGTCAAACGAGAAAACCACACTTGTAAATTACAAAACAATTTTGAGCCCTTTCGCCAGGGTAAGATCCACATTGCCAAGGCTTTTCACCGTGTTACCGTTCTACTCCGGGTTTGTCCACATCTACTATACCCCTTCACCAGATCACCTGGGACCAGTCATACAAAGACGGATTAGAGGATTAGAGGAGGAACTTAATGCGGCGTTTGCAATGTTAGGCAGGGTGTGCACTCAAATCAAATGATGTACTTGTAAACAGGTTTCTGTACTCTACACTGTATGGTCAATATGATTGATTAATCAATGATAATTCTTGGAAGATGCGCAGTGTCTTATTGGAATGTCAGATCCTTTGGCTTCTCTGAGTCCCCGACGGACACCGAGTGACGTGGCCGTAAACAACTGAAATGGACTATGACGCAAAATCAGGAGATTGAACATTGTTCATGTTTAGCAACATGCTGCAATGGGGGTGGGGTTGTTCCGATCAGCAAACAGTATTTTGAGGTACTGCAAATAAGTATTTTGATTGACCCTTAATTCGGAGAGTCTGAGACGGACGGGCAAACAAACCAATGCCCTGCTGTCGGCCATTCATGATGAGTAGTTGCCGAACTGCACACGCCGCCTGACAGTTCAGTCGGGTTTGACCGCGTCGGTCAGTACGCCGTGGGCCAAAAGAGCTTCTTCTGTTCAAGAATGTAGCGCTTCATCATATGTACCCCAGGCACAACTTGAAGCCACTGTGTACCTTTGACTGGAATGACCACATGCAGATTCAGCTCTGCCTGTATGCACGACATTGCATTTATATCAAGAGTTGTTGACGTCAACCGAAGCTCTATGCAAAGTGCTCTTCAAACAGGATATGCACCTGGTGATGTCAAACCAAATTGGGCTGTGAGTGTCTTCCGCCCTCACACAGCCAGACAGGCTCAGCTGGCTCCCGTGACAGAAACTGCACATGCCACAAAGGCAAATAAAATGTCCTCTTTTATCATTCGCAATCATCGCTCATCTTTTCTTATGCTGCCTGACCTCGATGTGCACATCATCGGTAATACACGTTGAACAACAGAAGCAGCGTGCAATGCGATTAAAAAAAATAGTTGTTTTAAATGATCAAATTAATCGATAACATCAATTAATCGCCAAGATGAGTGACTTTTTTTTTTATCTGGATAGCTGCTTCAATCCGAGTGTCTTACTGAGCATATTCTTGCGACCCATCGGACTAGCTTAGCAGATGTCTTCATGAATGTAGCTCAGATCATGTTTTGCAGATATACTTAGCTGCCTATCACACGCCATTTCGCCTCAGTCGCTTAAAGCTCAATTAGTCACTAATTATCCACACAATTGACAAAGTTATTCATGTTTAACTGTTAAATTGACAATCAGTCAATTATTTTGCCCATCCCTGGTAGGAGAGTGCAAGTGACTCTAGTTGTCCTTAAAAGTGCATCGACATTCTTGCCGACAGGGACGTGGCACGCCAAAAGGCCTAAAAAGAAGCCAATTAGGAGCATAACAATGTAAAGTCAACGTGTACGTGATTAAAATATGATATATATATTTTTTAATTGCTCTTTCCATATCGTCTTAAAAACACACAGTGGCTTTGACAAGCAGCGGTTGAATGAACATACCTGACTCAAGTAAAAACCCTGACGAGTCTAAACACCGCATTCTGATGAATATTACGCTTGTGCAATGTGCAACAAAATCCACCTGTTTTTCCATCTCAGGGGGTGGCCATTTTGACACTTGTTATCGACTGAAAATGACATCAGGGTGCTGAAGGGCTTAGCTTGCGATTGTCACGTGACCAAATCCAGAGAAGGTTAAACTGTGATTGCTGGTCACTTGAGCGCTCAGGCGCTGTTGTATTCAACACGTAGTGGGTCGCTCCATTTTTTTTAAATGTTGTATTTCATTTTATTTTTTTTAAACCCATAAAAGTTCTGGTCTACTCACCAATGGTGCTGTCAAAGCCTTTTGTGCTGCGCTAGCCTGCCGCCGCATCTCTTTGATGTTGTTCTATAGAGGCTCAATCTGACCGGTCTATTCATGAGAGCATGCACATACCCAGGCACAGGGTGATCACTACGGTTACCTGAGTCAAATGGTACAATCAACAGTTAACCCGAGAGCACCCGCCGACTTAACAAGATTGACCATCATTACACCCTTGACATGTTTTGTCATCTGTTATGTAGATCCAGCTCTTTGCGTTTCTGATTTTTATTATTTCGCCTCAACTCAACTGTATTTATAGAGCACTTAAAAACAACCACCGCTGTATACAAAGTGCTGTACGTGGAGCAAATATCATACATACAATAAAACAATAAATTGATAATGAAGACAAGGAGAAAACAGTCAAACTTAAATCAAGTCTGAGTCATGCTGAGTCAAAAGCCAGAGAATACAAATGACTTTTGAGACAAGATTTAAAGATTGTAAGTGTGAGTTCGGTGCGACACTATTCCCATGTGTGAATTATCCACAGCACAGGTAAATCCCGTCCATATGATGAACAGGAATGCTTATTCCGCCTGAGTCATGAAGTCAGCGCTGAGCGGGAATGCTGCCGTCATCATTTCTAGATAGACAAGTTCCACTGCAGTAATCCGCAACGGTCCAGTTGTTGGTTAACTGCTCCATACTGCTGAACACGAGTTTTTATATGCAAGAAAAGGGTGTCAGTACTTTCTGTTATTCAACCCACGATTACAACGCGCTATGCGGTGTTAGATTTAGAAAACAGAATGTCTCAAGCCCATTTCCTCTTCATATGTGTGTGTAATCGTGGCATGTTTTCGGGGCTTGAAAGACAGCCTGCAAATTCTTGCATGACCTTGTGACAAAGCGCGCCTATGTGTGGGTGTATGTCTGTGTGTGTGTGGTTGCGAGCATGTGTTTGTGAATGAATAAATGAGAGCTCACGATAGGGCTCTTTTGTTAGCCAGGTGATAAAAGTGTCATTAACTGACATTAAGGGTCACAGAGGACTCAGGGCAAAGTGACCTGACATCACGCTGTGTGTGTGCGTGTGTGTGTGTGCGTGTGCGTGCGTGCACATACTTGCATTCCATGAATCAGCAGGGTGAGGTCAGGTGTTGCTCTGCCTCTTTGTTAGTCACGAATAGGGATGGTTATTCAAATGAATATCCTTGGTGGATGTTCAAAAGGTAGATTTCCATAACAATTCTTTGTTAATGTTCTTAAACTATACTATTTCGAATTGTTGTCAAAGCCACAGAACACAATAGTTTGAATTGGTGTTGCAGTTTCCTCTGCAGCGTGTTTAGGTAGTTGACCACCTACCCAATTACAAACCATCAACTTACTTTATTCGGATTAGAGAAAGTGTGAAGGAATTCTTCAGAATGTTCTATGAATCAAAAGAGTCCATATGAACAAAATTTCTCGTGAAAAAAAAAATCTGTGAAGACTTTGGTCATGCTCATCCCACGCATCTTTCATGCCCCGTTCATTTGTGATCCTGAAAGGGTTGTCTGAGATGTCTGTCTATGTTTTCATGATCAACCTTTGTAATGGTCTCAGTTTCAACATGTGGAGGGTCTCTCTTTCTCTCTCCTGGCAGCATCTGAAGTTGATTACGTTCTCCAATGCACCCTGAATCTGTCACATTTTGTACTTTGAGCATTTTGTACACGCATGCAGTAATAAGCGAAAATCGACTACAATGGAACTTGCAAGTTTACTGTGATCCTCACTACGTTCATAAAAACGTGTCCCCCCCAAAATGGAACGACAACTGAAACCAATCAAAATCCACATGAAAATGTCACAGGTTGTCATTGTCCAACATATTGTTGACACTCAGGTGGTGTTTATTTACACAATTCTCTCAGTAAAATATTGAAAACATATACCTTAGGCAGAGGTTATAAAAATGTGTCCTTTTCGAAATGGAGCTCCAACAAATTCAAAACCATGACATCAGTCTCGCTATGTGAGTGTGTGTGTGTGTGTTTTGTGTATTCTTGTCTGAAAGGAGCTTTCGTCAACAGATCTTATCGATGAGGTATATTTATCGAGGCATAACTGGATGAGGCTAGCATGTGTGTACACGAACCTGTCTAAAGAATGTATGCGAGTGAGCCCTCTGTTTCTTTTTTTTTTTCACACTCGTATGACTGATGCTGGTATGCACGTCCTTGTGTGTGTGTGTTTGCGTGTCTGCGTGTGTGTGTGTCGAGCCGTGAGAAACTTTTGAAGGCATGTAGTATGTGTGCGTGTAGGAACCGGGGAACGGTGGGGGGGGGGGGGGGTGATTATTAACAGCCTTTTTTCCAATGCTGTGAGTTTTCTTAACTGTTTTTTTTTTAAACACTGGGTGAAAGGCTTGTTGTTTTCCCAGCAACAGTGTCGCCTCGCCCTTCGCAATGAGCTGTGAACGTTCAGCTGCTTTGTACTGAGCAGGTTTGTCTGTTTTTTTTTTTTTCTCTCTCCGTGGCCTGCCTCCACACCTTAAGCACACCTCGGTTCAAGTCAGCAGATGTATTCATTTTATTCTTTACACATGTAACGTACCAAGTTGACCTTGCCAGAGCGAGCGCCAAAAAACGTCTCTATTCCCAACTTTTGATTAGCCTCCGTGTCCAAAGCACCCCCGTTTGAGTGCACTTAATTTAACTGGCGGAATTTTATTTTTGGAACATTACAAACCCAGTCGGGGAGCAAGGGAGGGCAGAGCTCTGTGAAAATGTCTGTGAAAATCACTGGCTGTCCCGTCTGCTGTCCAAATATTTTTCTGTTCGGGCCACACGGTGGGAGACACAATGGGTGGGTGGGGAGGATGCCTGTAAATGACACAAAAGTGCACTTTGTATACTGATAATAACCGTTTAAAATGTGCTTGCTCAACAGAATATACTGAACATGCCCAAACAGCCGTTGTGTGTATGTGTAAAGAGGGGGTTGTGTGTATGTATGTCGATGGGGTGGGGCTGGGGAGGGGGGGGGGGCGTGCAGCTGCATCCGGAGGGCTTCCATCCAAAACAAAAGGAAAGAAGCAGTCCATCAAAGCATCGAAAACAATGAAGAATGTACTTTTATCTGAATCCACGTGCATGCGCTGTACATTTTCTCAAATTTCTCTTTGATCCTCCTGGATCCTTCCTCTTCCTCTCTCGCAGGTCCGCAATTGCAGTTACAATTCAACTTTCGATGTCACCATCAAACATCACGAAATGACTGGAAATGGCCCAAAGTTTTGCGTGAAGTACATTCTCTGAAGTACGTTCTCGGAACAGTTCCAACGGTTCAGTCTGCATATGTTAAGCCTATTTATTTCAGTTTTACTTCCTCTTACAAACGCTCATTCGGTCACGCGATAACTAAGTAGAAACAGACCGCGACTATATATGCAGTACATCCAGTTGATCTCAAAGTGTGCTCAGGCATGACTCGGCACCTTGTTTTGTGCAGTGGAGGTAAAGGTGCAGCTTAATCACTTATTGACGATTATGGTTGAGAGCTCATGAAAAACTCCCAATTGTCCCTGCTCAAGACGTTATAAATATTCCAAATAGTTTTTGATGCAGAAATATGATTGGAATTTGTGTTTTCCTATGTCTCCTGCGAAGTTGACCTGTTCTGCTGAGTGAGGGAGTTGGTTGCCCATGTACCAGATTTAGCAGGAGTGTGTGAAAGCAGCAGTTTTGAAGTAAGCCGCCCGGGCACGGTGGCGATGCAGTGAATTTGCACATGAATGGAGAAGCTGTGTTGCGCCATTGTTAGCAACTGTTTGCAAAAAGTGCTGGTTTATCTGGTTTTAGTTAAAAGGTGGCATTACACAAACGGGCTGGCCCCCTTTATTTCTCAACTTCCGCACAATTGGATTCGATTTCATCCTTTGAATGCTTCCAGACAATCTTTACTTTTAAGCCACTTCCCAACGCACAGACATCACTAACTTAGTTTCCCCAGGAAGCACAATCAATCGGCCAATGAGTTAACCTTTAGCGTGCATGTTTTGTTTATTTTACCTGAATGAGTATATACAGTATTTGGCAATATTTTGTGCGCGTGTGCGCGCGCACGATCATCCGTCTCACCACTGTCTGCGGCCTAGCGTGCCAATATATGGTGCCCGTATTTATGCAAGTGTTATGTCTGACCCAGAAACACTATTTGCCAGAGGCCATATGGCAGACCAATGTAGATAGACTGTCAACCCCCCGCAACACACACACACACACACACTATGAGGTGATGACCCAGCGAGCTTAAGAGAGGTCATGAACAAGCTACATTATTTTGTCCAATAGCCAGGATGCTAATGCGAGTGTGTATATAAGAGCAATGGTGCTACCAAACTGCAAATCGTGTTTGTTTGTCAGTCCACAAACGATGCTGTCGCCAATTAAGCGACAGTGTATCATATCGAGACGTTAGATGGTGCTTGCTGAGCTTGACAAAATAAAATGTTTGACTCAATGCAGACATATAGACAGAGAGAGAGAGAGAGAAGATGAACTTTTGTCGAACATGTTCAAATTGAGCAAATTTGGAAATTGCTTAACAGGATCAAATTAGTGTTTGTTAAAACGGATTTACAGCGCTTTGGAAAATAGCTCTGGAAATATGTATCAATTCAAAATGTGCTCTTGTGTTGACATGAAAAATAACTGACTATTCCTTACTAAGTAATGACATCCTGGTATGCTAGCTTTAGCTGAATCAGTACTCTGTAGATGCGTGTGTCATTGGACATGAGGGAAAAGCCGAAAGTCACTTCTTCATTGTAAAAAGACTCAAATCACAACATTGCAAATGGTGAAATGTCGAGTAAAGAGTTTTGGTGCATTGTTTTGTATTCCTTTTCTGGGTTTAAATGCAGCTTCACCATAAGCCTTTTGATCACATACAGCATCATTACAAAGTGTGTAGATTTCATGTTTCCATGACGACTTTCACGTGTTTCCACTTGTTCGTCGCCAAGTGATGTAAAAATTGTGTTTGTCCAGACGGGCTCATTGGCTGAGTAATTAGGTCAGGTCATATTGGTTAATATGCCTGCTTCATGAACATTGACCAGGTTACAAGAGAGGCTCATATCCCGTGACTACAAATGACCGAGATTTTATTTTCAATAACATCTTCATTTACCACTGCGTGTTTCAGGGGATCGGTGTTTTCCCTGGACTTTGGAGCCATGCGGGTTTGTGACCTGAAGTTTGATCGTGTCCGCCGGCTGTCCACTCCCCCCAATCCTCTCGCCATGCCTGTGACGAACCCAAACCCCACCTCTAGCTGTCACACGGTGTGGAAGTACTACTGCAGAGACAACTTTGGCTGGAGGGAATACTCCGAGGTGAGGCGCGCTCATGACCTCCAGTCCAGACACATTAACCCTACCTCGATCAATCAGTTAGCCAGCAGCTGGGGCGGGATCAATACGGGCTCATCTGAATACACGACAGTGACACTTAACAATTGTAACACAGCTGTCATAACACATTTGCATTTTTTCCCAACCAAATCATCAACCTCTTATGTGCCCCCTTCCCTCTATTGACTGTAAAAAAACCCCAAAAAGCATCTTAATGATCTTCTTTCCGTGTCCATCGCTTCCCCCTTCCACTTCTCTCCAATAGCCTGTGGTGAAGCTAATAGAAAAGGCCACTCTGAGGGGTCTCAAGGAGGTGCGATTCATTACGCTCCAGAACCAGTACATCCTAAACATCAGGGAGGGCTTCCAGCAGAATGCCATGTTTGGCTTCAGGCGTCAGATCAAGAAGCGGCCCATGTTCATGTCCTCGGTGATGCTTGCCCCTCATCTAGAGTAAGTAAAATATTTCACTTGATATGAAATATCCCTGAGCTGTATTTACTATCCAGGCAACAAATGTGTCACAGACACCAAGGCCAAATCAGGTTCGAGACTCAAAGCATGCCTGCGGTGGTATTTCCATTCAACCATTTCAAATGTGCATTCCGGATGAATGCATGTTGAGAATCAGTTGTTGAACAACGTGAAATTTATAAAGTTGAACTCGGAAAGGTGGAAACGCGAGGGTCACTGGACAATGCGTGGTGCACATTGATGAACGGTAGTCCATGTAAATGTGATGTCATGATATTGACAGCATAGCGAGTGACGAGTGGTTGATTCTTGGTTGGCTTGGCTTTGATCCGGTCACTAAAACGGCAAAGTGCAGAAGCAAAGTGTCCTCTGAGTGCACTGGCGGAAAAGGGCTCTGTGAGACAGAAACGGACAAGAACCTAAACCAATTTTTTCCTGCAGAAAAACAGGAAACCAAGGATGGAAACAAGCGGCTTTGAGAGATCCCACTTCTCCCCGTGGCCATTTTCTCGAGTAGTGGGATGATTCGCACCCCTCGCCGCAGTGATAGTCCAGAAGAATGTGATACCAGATTCAAAACAAGTGTCATCTCACCTCATTTGCAGAGTTTTTCACGTCCTCGGCAGAGGGCCAGTCATCTGCTCTCATCCCACACTGAGCGAATTAGAACGAGCTGTTCGTACAGGACCTGGCAGCTATGAAAAGGAAAAAATGTAGGAGTGTCGGAGATGGAGGAAAGAAGATGAGATGGTGGGTGCAGGGGACACAGAGAGACAGTGAGTGAGAAAGAGAGAAAGCGAGGCGCACGGCCAAGAAAGTGAAAGATGGAGGGCGCTAAATGCCTTCCAGACCAGTTGAATGGAGTGTGAAACGTGACTGCGATCTGGAATTTGGAACGGGGGATTTTGTTCTCAACAGTTTCCAGTGAATCCAGCGTCCCAAGTTTTTCGTGTCCAAAACAAGTGCGCGCGCCCGCGCGTGCGTTAGCAACAACCAGCCAGAAGCTTAAAAGTTGAGGTTGTTTATTTGAGTGACGCCGTCGCTCCTTTTCAATCCGCTGGTCCCTTGTTACTGTTTCATTTCTCAATTGTTTAGCGTCAATGCTTCAAAGCCCCCGCGGGGATCCAGATGTCGTCGGTCGCGCGAGATCGACACCAGACAGACAGGATGAGAAAAACTGTCAGTGTGACTTGGAGTCAAACTGATCAAAAATCTCTTGACAACACACCGCGGCTCACGTTCTTGTGGCTCATGGCACCGGCTTCATTTACAGCGGGAGAGTGCGAAGTTGACAGACAAACCGCTGTTCGTGCCCCACATGACAGACAAAAGTGGCTTTTCCTGACACAATGACCGCTGCGCAATCTGCACTTCATTTGTCTCTCGCTCTCGTGTCTGCTGTTTGGCTTTCTCAGCTCCGTTACAAAACTGGCGTCGTCGTTGACGGCGCCGGAGGGATATTGTGGAAGACCGAGCGTGGTCGTTTGAATAAACAGCATTTTGACAACAGTGAAGCTCAGACTGGGAAGATAACAACAGTGGGGAGACAAAGGGGAGGCTCAGCCCCCGAGAGAGGGTGGAAAAAAAAAGTCCTGGAGCCGTGCCGGCCCAAAATAAAAAGTATGAAGATATGTACGGGAAAACCAAACTGCAAACTCCACATGGGAATGTCGGCGCTGAGATTTGTTGGCTTGGCGCGTTAACCGCTAGTCCACAGTTTTGACACAGCATTCATTACAACTAAAATATTTCATGGCTGGTTTTAGATTCCCTTTTCTAATCTTTTGATCACTGTCAACGCACAAATGGAAGGTGATGAAATGTATAATGCAGACCAAATCTATTTTGCCTTCACTACCTGCCGCAAATGAGTTGAGTCTGAGCGAGAATGTAATTGGGTAAAACACTTCCGTCTCTTCTGTCCAGGACTTTGGGTGGCATCGCTTCGTCTCCGCTGTCTAGTTCTTCCTCCTCCCTGTCGTCCGCCTCATCAATGGATGTCACGGCGTCGCATCCGCTCTCCCCGACCAGCACCAACCCGCCGAGCCTTTTCCCAGAGACCTGGTTGCCCATGGCAGTGAGCCAAGACTTTCTGCAGGTGCCCGTGTCCCGTGACGATCGCAGCTACAGGACCGTGTACAGCTTGTTCCACAAAACGGTGGCGGAGACCAAGTTCAGGATCATTAAGATACTCCGGGTACAAAATCCTTTCCTCTGGGAGAAGTACAAAAGGTGAGCGGTGCGTTTCTTCAACAAGTCTTTCCACGCAGTCATGCCGATCTATTTTAGCAACTTGTTACAGAATTCATTCATTCATTCATTCATCTTCCGAGCCGCTTGATCCTCACTAGGGTCGCGGGTTGTGCTGGAGCCTATCCCAGCTGTCTTCGGGCAGTAGGCGGGGGACACCCTGAATCGGTTGCCAGCCAATCGCAGGGCACACAGAGACGAACAACCATTTGCGCTCAATACCACATCTAAGGACAATTTAGAGTGTTCAATCAGCCTGCCACGCATGTTTTTGGAATGTGGGAGGAAACCGGAGCACCCGGAGAAAACCCACGCAGGCCCGGGGAGAACATGCAAACTCCACACAGAGAGGCCGGAGCTGGAATCG
This sequence comes from Hippocampus zosterae, assembly GCF_025434085.1. NCBI lineage: Eukaryota > Metazoa > Chordata > Actinopteri > Syngnathiformes > Syngnathidae > Hippocampus > Hippocampus zosterae. The sequence continues at coordinate 20,423,415 of NC_067460.1, read as the reverse complement.
AACCCGGTACCTCTGCACTGTGAAGCCGACGTGCTAACCACTGGACTACCGGGCCGCCCTTGTTACAGAATGAAAGACTGAAATAAATGTTTCACTCCTGAACTCTATTTTTCCCCAAAAATTCCACAAGAAAAAAGACAATATGACATGGATTTGCAGATTTTATTTTTTATTGTGTTGCCAAAGTAGTGTTTTGTCAACCCTTTTGGTGAATTTATTTGCAACATACTTCAGTGTTTTATGCATTGTGCATTGTATTAGAGAGGTGTTAGTTGAAGAAAGTATCGAAAACGCTGCGACGAGATACAAGCAGAAAAAGATGCTCTGTCATTGGCATGTCTGCAAATCCAGCCGCGTTGCTTTTAACTCCCTTTTTATTTATTTTTTTGCCGTGACCAGAAAAATAAAACGCGTCAACCCCCTGGTTGATTGTTGCCGTTGCTGAGTATGTGATCATTTCACACTCAGCCGGCTTTGCACAGAGACGTGATTACACAGGGCGGAATGTGAAACACTGCGAAGGGGAAGAGGAAGAAAGGATAAATGAAACTAGCGCCGGTGGAGCTTCGTGAGAGCGAGCTGGCGTTTGTGTGCGAATGAAGCGGATGGGGTGATGTTTGGGTGATTGTGATGTTCCGTTTGTGAGCACAGTGGGCAAGCCACTGCGGTCGGAGCAGGGCGGGTCCTATCAGCGGTGACACACTTACACAGACTGGTACCGCAAGCGTTTCACAATGACTGGCGTTGTGTCATTCTAAGAGTGAGGCCCCATTCTGGTCATCACTTGATTACGCCCCCCGCTCCCCACACACTCTTGTTTTGACACAGGAATCCTTCATGGTGTGTTTGTGTGTGTGTAATTGCATGCGCGTGTAAGTGCATGCATACTGTGCCATGCAATTTGTTGGTTAAAAAAAAAGTGAAGGGTGTGTGTTTGGAATATGTTCAGTGGCTGTCTGTGTCAAGTCACAAGCGGCAGGATCACGGGAGGTGATGCCAGGGTCACCACCGAGTTGGCTTTGGCCTGCGTATGCCTGATTGATCCGCTCACAAAACGAGTCGTGTGCGTGTTGCTCAAGAAACGGATTAGCCCTGGTGTTCTTACTGGTTTTTGCGCAAACAAGGTTGTTCAAGTTTTAGTTTTAGTTTTAGTTTTTTAATTTATCACCTGCGTTTGTGCATCGTAGATTTTTTTTTCATACTTTTTTAGTGGGACAGCATTGAGGTGCATATGGTTAGCATATTTACCTCACAGTCAAAGTGTCTTGATTTGACTCTCGCCGCAGCCATTCGCTTCCCGGAACATGTATTTAGAAGACTACGTTTTCCAAAGGTGTGAATTTGAGTGGAAAATGTTGTCTCTGTGTGGTTTGCGATTGACGAGCATTACACACTCTCAAGTGCTGATATGCATACAAAATGAACACATCTGAATGTGGGACTGAGCCTCTTTGTCCAATTCCACAGGAAGAAGGAGTACATGTCCAGGCGGCTGTCCGAAATGGACCGGCTGCTGAGCGAGCGTCATCTCTTCCACGGCACCTCGGCGGACGTTGTGGAGGGCATCTGCAAGCACAACTTTGACCCGAGGGTCTGTGGCAAACATGCCACCATGTTCGGCCAGGGCTCCTACTTTGCCCGGAAGGCCGTCTACTCGCACAACTTCTCCAAGCGCTCGCCCAAAGGAGTCCACTGCATGTTCCTGGCCAAAGTGCTCACTGGCAGGTGTGTGGAAATTGAGCAACTTTTGACAGACTCAGCACCACAAAGTCAAGTCATCCAAGACAAGTCCACTGACGTTCACGCTCATGCTTTCAAAGTGCGTTGCGGTAAATGTCCTCGATGTACAATGTATTTTATTCATAACCCAAGAGAGCTGTGCAAAGGTGTATGGTTTATGGCTCTTTAGACCTGCACAAACAAAGTGGCGGCATCACGTAGGCTCATCTCATATACGTTCACCACACAAGGTTCATGCTCTGATGTGAAGCCACGTGCTCCTACGCTTATATTATTCAAGCTTTCTTAAGCACACAAAAGAGCAGCAGTCTTGTCATCATTAAATTTAGATCATCTTCTTCTCGATGCTGAATTATTCCGTAACCCTCCAGACGGGCGTTTGTCTGAAAACCACATCATGCTCTTAATTGTCGCCATGTACTCAACCCGGCCTCGTCTCTGTGCAGGTTTACTGTAGGAAATCCTTCAATGCGACGACCTCCGCCCATCAACCCCCGCGACGCCTCTAGTGACCTGTATGACTCCTGTGTGGACAACTGGGTGGACCCTCAGATCTACGTCATCTTCAACGACGACCAGAGCTACCCATACTTTATCATTCATTACGAGGAGGTACCCAGCATGGTAGCCCTCTGAGCACACTTTCTTTTTGGCTGCTCTGGTGGTTGGCCTCCCCTAACTCCAACAAGCATCCGAAGAGACGCTCGCAAACAAAGCTGTCAACTGGATTCAACCTGACTGGGTTTTTCCGTCAAGAACCACAGACAAGTCGAGACCGTACTCAACTGGACACAAGTGGACTGTCGAGGGACAAAAATCAATGTCACTCCCTCAGTACGTTCACATACGCTAGACAACACGCCAACGACTGTATTACTTAATACCCGTAAACATTGAATTGGATTTGATTTTGGATTGAAAACTCCTTGTGACGGGTAGAAGCGTGCAGTACAGTACAGTACATGGAGAGTAGAACCTACTACTTGATGAATGTGTGCATGTAAACGTACTGAGAATTCAGTCGGGGATGACGGCTTGCAACAGTCGTGCTTGGCTGGAGTCGTAAACCGTGTTAACTAGAACATTCAAGAAAATCTAATGATATCGCCCTTACCTTTTAGTAAGTAGTAGACAGTTGGCATCGTTGAGTTTTGTATTTCAAGGACGCAACAACCAACCAACAGAGGCAAACTCGGACCACCCCATTCATTAAAAACAACACCAAAAAAAAAAGCAAAAACAAAATACAAAAAAACCTTGTGTGTTATCCCTGCTGCTGGCCTGTATGTTTTTCAAGCTCCAAGTCGACGTGTTGCGTGTTTCTATTTAGTGGACTTAAATCTCTGGGCCTCTTGAACCAGTCAATGGACGGAAGTGTTGAGTAAAACTTTTTCCTAATGGACATCTACGTACTGTAAGCCTTCACATGGAGGACTCGTACAAAGTTACAACTGTTCCTGGTTGGCGTGCGTTGCTGCATTGGCGCCCACTGCTTTATTTTCCGCAAGGGGGGTGTATAGTTTTCATCCTGACGCTGCAGCTCTCGCCTTCTCTCTCTCTCTCTCTCTCTCTCGCTCTCTCTAGCTCTTTCTCTCGCTCTCTCTCTCTCTCTCTCTCTCTCTCTCTCTCTAGCTCTCTCCCCCTCCCTCTCTCACTCTGTCTTTCTGACTGCTCATGTTCAGACTGTAGACAAGTTTGATTGAGACAAACTGTAAAAACATTATTTGTTTATATTTGAACTTGTGTGCCTTTTGTTCATAAAAATGTTTATTTATGTTAGTTTAATGTAACATTGATTGAATAAAAAAACGGAAAACAAATATGCAGTAATGTGGTTTATTCTCATATTTGGCATGTTAGCGTTGGGACTTCCAGCACTTTTTTTTGCAGATATTCCACTAAACGTACAGTGTTGGACACATATAGGCCACCTGCTATAAATAACCAGCATCCTGAAGTTCTTGATTATGCAATATCACTCTCTTGGTTTCACCATCAAAAGAAATTGATCATTCCAAACTTAATTCAACTTTTGAGGTAAGTCTGTATCTAGACTAGTGCCGCAGGTTTGCCAGTGTGTGTACACTAGGAATGTGACACTATCTCGTTCTGTTGTTACATCACGATGTTTTTTTTTCTTCCGATCGATTATCGATATGCCTCAGCCAAATATCGATCTTGTAAATTAATACAAGGCCGCTATAAAGGCTCCTTCATTGTGCTTAGTGAGCAATTACTTGGCGGTCCACTAGGGGCGCGCCTCACAGGAGCGGTGGGGAAGTGGGAGGAAATTGATAGGCGAGGAAGACAAGCAATGGGAGAGTACGCCGGTGAAGCAAGTGAAGGGAAGTTAAAAGATGCGCCGTCATCACATCACACAAGTCAAAGCTGTGGCTGCATTTTGGATTTTACAGTCGTACGGATGGAACAAAGGCAAGGGAAGGCAAATCAACAGCAAAGACATAAAAGACCCTGCAACAAGAACAACTGTTGGCGGCCATTGATTTCCGCACACACGTGCGTAAATAAGATACGATTTGTAAACAACCAGAATTTTATTTTCTTCTTTTTTCCCCAGTACATTAGAACAACACGTACAGTTTTGTAGATTGAATCAAAAGTGCCTCGAAGAAAAGAAGTAACATCTTTGGTACATCTTCACATTTACAAGAACATTAAATGAAGGTTAAGGTGTTTTGAGTTTTTTGGAGGCAAACGCTAACTTCACAACCCACTCTTTACGATCGTACATTATTTATGATAAGCTATGCAGCTGCCATGTTAACAATTTAAAAAGCTTTAAAATGTCCTCACTGTGCCACGACTCTTGAGCTTGCTGAGAGACTTATTGGTGTGATTATTGGGTCTTTTCAAGAGACGTTCGTAAGTCGAGGTACCAATGTATTGTCTTTGTAAAAGTGAGAATAAATTGCGCTGAACAGGCATGAGGTAATCTTTGCACTCCAAAAGTGTGAGTGTAAAAGTTGACTTGTATTTCAGTCTGATAATTATGGTTCGTTTAAAACGGAAAGGTAAAGTTGATAAAAGGCAACAATAACATTTATCTAATAAAATTTAGTGTTGTTTCTAAATTCAATAGTGCATCTGCCATTCAAAAGTAATCACATGTTAGATACCGTAATTTGTTAGTTTTTTTGTTATTGAGGTTTTTTTCTGTCTATGTAATGTTATATTTTGACAAAATTCAGTGCCCCACTACTTTTTCAGACAATGTATTCATCTTGAAGGTTTTCAGTGCCATTTTATTTTGTTGTTCTTTTTATATGTTGTGTTGGTTAATGCAATTTATTTTTTCGGGTTAGTAAGATTGAGCTTTTTTCTTTTCAGATTTTGAGCGAAAAATATATAATTTGTCCTCAAGTGGAATCCACATTGTCAATGTAACCTTTCACCTAATTTCCTCCGTGCCTTTCTATGTCGTGCATTTTGTTTTGTGCCACAGCTCCGTCGGCCTCCGGTCACTGTCATGTGAGGATGGCGTGCTGAGCATGACTTTTTTTGTTATGGAGGGAATGAAGGAGTGGGGGTTTTGGGAACAAGAGTTATTTTGCTCTCTTCGTGCTTCTTTGCTGGGCTGCGTGCCTGTCTGCTCCTCTCGTGTGCATGCAAGCTTGCGCAGTTTGCCCTCAGTTTGCCCCCATCTCCCTCTCTCCTTCGCTGTCTCATCCCCCAGTGTCCCTCGCCTCACCCCCTCCCTCTGTTAATCTCCCACCCCGCCCTTCCTTCTCTTTCCTCGCTCTCCCACCCTCCTAAATCCCTACCCTACCTGCCCCCTCTCATCGGCTCTTAACGGCTTAAAACTCATTTTTGCCCTCTTAACAGTTCTACCCCTTCTCTTGCTTCTTCTCAGATTCTCTCTCTCTCTCTCTCTCTTAGCGGCCGCCTCTCATGAGTCATGCAGCGGGCACTGGCTGGGTTTGTTTGCCTGAATGCCCTCCAGGAATTGCTGCCGGCACACAGAAAGTGCTACTTTGTAGTCCTGCTGGCTGAGGCTAAGAGAACAAAGTAGGAGGTGCAAGAAGGGTAGGAAAGGTAATGAATGTGCACTGAGATGTGTGTGTATGTGTGTGCACGCACATGTGCGCATGCATATATATATTTAGAGAGAGAGTGAGAGAGAATTGCTACTAAAACTCAATACTGAATTAGTATATTGGACTACATATTGGAGAGCAATTTAGTTCCCAATGTCTCGGAGCTCAACATCATTAATGACCTTTGAAATGTGCTGGAACCAACGACGTGAGCTGGGCCTTCACGCCCAGCATCAGTGATCGCTCCGCTATCTTACATGTTACTCTTGCTGCTGACCAGATGTCTCGATGCTTTAACCCAGCAAGTGATTCCGGCGTCTGCCATTGTGTCATACTCATCTTAAGTGAATAAAGACGGCTAATCCAAATAATTTCAGGTGGATTTAGAAATGGTTTTGATCTGACTCTGCGCCTGAGCTTGTCACACTCTCCAATCTAAATGATTCCATGTTTCTTTTTTTCCTAGAAATGAGCATGAGAAACACTTTAGGACTGATTACAGAGTACAGAATAGGCTCCCACTGACAGAATCGGAATATTGTAGTGTGATGTAGGCCTTTTTATTTTTGCAGCTCTTACCACAGCTTGTCACCGTTTGACCATTTTTATGCCGCACGCATGAGATGTGACTCACTGATGTGTCATACAAACCATTCAAGTCAGTGAAATGTATCACCTGAAAACAATTGCTTTCCATTAATGGAATACTATAATCTGTTGTTGTTTGCCGTTCTGCGCCACGATCGATAGCTTCTGTGTTCCACTCTGTTTGTGGAGTTTGCATGCTGTGTGGGTTTTTACTTTCGCATTACTACTTTTTTTTTTTCTACTCCAGCTTCCTCTTAGAATCCAAAAACATGCCTGTTGGCGCAATTGTACTCTCTGATATGTAGTCGAAATTGTGCATTTGTGTGAATGCGGGTGTGGATGGCTATTTGTCTATTTCGGCTCTGTGATTGGCTGGCAACCAGTTCAGAGGGTGTCAGCAGAGTCATCTTCGCCCTAAGTCATCTCCAGCTAACTCATGACACCAATGAGTGCAAGCGCTTCAGAATGTGCGTGGGTGGATTTTACCAATCCTACCGGGCGTACAAGTGCAACAAAATAGCTTTTTGTGATTTATGATTAAGTTTAATCATTGTAAAATATACGAACAACACTAAAAAACTTCAAGACTTAAAGGGGGAACTCCCCCCCCCCCAAAAAAAAAGACGCTGTTAAAAGAGCTTTGTGTAGCTCAAAACACTCTAATTGCCCCACGGGGATAAATAAAGTTTTCTGAATCTGAAAATCTGAAATAAAAAGTCGAAAAGCACTATTTGAATCAAAGCCCATTTACCACAAATCTTGTATTAGTTCATTTTGAGGAATAGATCTTCATCGATTGTAGAATTGCTATGATTACTCGATACTAAATGAGTATATTGGACTACGTACCAATGTCTACTTCCTCTTTGCTCACACATTGATAATTCACACACATGTGAGCCCAGGTTCACATTGCACATTCAACAATGCCCAGCTGCAGCCAATGAATATTCCAGATGTTTTTCTTCTCTTCCTCCTTCCCTCTCAATCATTTCAAATTTCAACTGTGAGCCTTTAAGAAACGCAAAAGCCAACTATGGGCAGGCTCGTGTCGTGAACTTTGAGCAACCTTCTAAAGCGACATACAGATCGTGACCTTTAAGATCCAGCCCGGGGGCTGCGCTTTAGGCACCAGCCAGTGTACGGGCTGCTTTGACCATTAAACGGCTCATTTTGCTGTTTGAACATCCTCAAAAGAACTCCTTAATAATCCCCAACACATCTTTTTATGTTCTCATTTTGCCCCGCGCACTTTTAATACTTCCTTGAAGTGCAATAAAGGAAACCATAGGAAACGGAGCACTTTGCCATCCAGTTGTTCGCTTCAGTCAGCTGTTTTTTTTTTTTTAATCTCCAAACAGGTGCAACCTGACGGCTTACAATGAACAGACATTCACATTGCTGACAAAATCTTGGTATACGCCAGGCTATTAAACTAAAGTACAGCGAATCTCTCAGGCCATATATAATCTGTTCAGGGATGATTGGATGTGGATACAATTTATCCCACAGGAAATAACAGAATATAAATGAATCTGTTCCATCAAAAAAACAAAACGGTACAGGCAGGTACAATCCTTTCAGGAGAGAAATTGTGCCATTTTAATCACAAATGAAAACAGTTCCCAGGAGTCTTGTGTGTGACATTATTTGCTCAAACTACCCCACGTTTCAATAATTAAAACAAAGTTAACACCCTCTCAAAGTTCCCTGTCACAGGTAATTGAGCCAGTGGCTCACCTTTACTACTTAACTGTGGGTTGCGTCACCACAAGCGAGACCGAATCCCGGCCTACAGCCTCGCAGCCGTATACAGGGAGTTCACGGTCTAGCAGTTCCTATTCCGAATGAACTATTTTGCACGGCGGCGTAAGACTCTGTCGGAATGCGGTGCGAGAATACCTCTTCACACGCTTTCGGAAGGCAGGCACATTTGGTTACCGCTGTATTTGTTTTATATTTACGTAATGTGTTAATGGTGTAAGATTTTTTTTTTTGTCATTATGACTTTACATCTGCGTAACTTACCCTAGGTTAGTGCTAAACTGTGGCGCGTAACATTTGCATGCAAATTTGAGTTACGTCATCGTAAACCGAGGAGCCCCTGTAGTCGAACATAGACCATGGAAATCAGAGCTAGCTTCCCTGTACGCATTCTCCTCTTTTTTTTTTCAATATAATGGTTTAGTAATTGTCACTTTGGCCACAATAAGTTTTGTTGTTGTTCGTTGTTTTTCTTTAACAGCTGTTTGCAAAGCAACTCTAAATCTTTTCTCATGTTGAGTTGCACAAGTGATGCAGGGGGACAGAATTCCCCTTTGACTTTTTTTTTTCCCCAAAACACACGCAGCGGGTTAAAAGTGCAATGTTCAGCATGATTGACTCACTGGTTGCCTGCCACTGGGCTCCTTTCTTGTCATAGAACCACATATCCATCCATCCATCCATCATCTACCGCTTATCCGGGGCCGGGTCGCAGGGGCAACAGCTTTAGCAGGGAAGCCCAGACTTCCCTCTCCCTAGCTACTTCTTCCAGCTCTCCCCGGGGGATCCCGAGTCGTTCCCAGGCAAGCTGGGTGACATAGTCTCTCCAGCGTGTCCTGGGTCTTCCTCGGGGTCCCCTCCCGGTGGGACATGACCGGAACACCTCACCAGGGAGGCGCTCAGGAGGCATCCGAATCAGATGCCCAAGCCACCTCATCTGGCTCCTCTCGATGTGGAGGAGAAGCGGCTCGACTCTGAGCCCCTCCCGGATGACTGAGCTTCTCACCTTATCTCTAAGGGAGAGCCCGGACACCCTGCGGAGAAAACTAATTTCAGCCGCTTGTATCCGGGATCTCGTTCTTTCGGTCACGACCCATAGCTCGTGACCATAGATGAGGGTTGGGACGTAGATCGACCGGTAAATTGAGAGCTTCGCCCTTTGGCTCAGCTCCTTCTTCACCACGACAGACCGATACAACGTCCGCATCACAGCAGACGCTGCACCGATCCGCCTGTCGATCTCCCGCTCCCTCCTACCCCCACTCGTGAACAAGACCACATAGCACATTGGAAAAAACGATACGTTCAACTCTGTTTCTTAGTGTCAATCGACTACAACCCACTATATAGAACAACCAAATCGCTAAGTTTGCAAAAGTGACTGCTTTTGTAAACTAAGTCCTGTCTGTTTGCAACCCTGTTACAATACAATACAATACAATACATTCTGATTTATATAGCGCTTTCACAACCGCGGCAGCTGTCACAAAGCGCTTTACAAAACAGTTAACATAAAGTAAAATAATAAACACAACACATAACATAAAACACAAACAGTCGTGCAGTCCTAACCACTTTTCCGTCACACGCTTTGTTGTTTGAAGCGGTTTGAGATGAAAGAGGAGAGAATCAAAGTGTCCTTTAACCAGTGGATCAGAGACGTCATGCTCAAAATGTGCACACGTCGGCTACAAGCTAAGTTTCAAAGTCAACAAGAAGCTGTAGCATCCATTGACGAAAAAAGAGATTGGTTCACTTCTCCTGTCCCATGGAAATCCATTTCAATTCCAAGCGGCAACTCACGGTTCCAAATACGCATCGGCGCTCTTCGCCAACGCTCCTCTCTCCTCATCCTCAACTTCAGCGGCCATCCATCCAGCCGCACCGACGCCAACTGTCCAACAGCGCTGACATAGCCACTGAACAAATCGGGGTTGTGAAAAATGCTGCCCATTACTGGCGCAAAAAACACAAGCGCCCCAGGTCTGTCCAGCACCGACAGTCAATGGCGCCGACATTCGTCCCAATCAAAATCTGTGCTGGTACAGGCGTGCTGCCGAGAAGGCGCAACCACCAAGCACAGATACTGCTCCTTTGACGAATGTTGTTTGTGGAAGCAGGGCACGTCAGCAAGTAGCAATGGATATCTATCGACTTTAATTCAATTGAATGTAGTTTCCTTTCTATTAAGTCATTCAGTACAAGCCAATTCTGGACCAAGTCTGAAAAGACGTTTAAACACGTCTTTGGGAGTGAATGAGTTACACATGTCTTGAATATTTAGGTTGAAACGGTAGCATTCGAAACATTCCTTGCACACAAACAGAGAGAACCCCTGCCACGCCGTGTACATTGTTGCGTCCATGATGTTGTATGGAAATGACGCCTTTCCAAAAAGCTTTGAATTTGAGTATGGACAAGTCTTGCTTTAACCTGACCTGGATAGACACTTCCTTCCGGTACATCCACTGTGCCACCCTTGATAAGTCCCAACTAGGATCAAATGACTCATTGATTTGTTCAGTTTCACTTGTTGTTTATCTGAGCAGATACAAACACAGGCCTGTCTTAATTCTTCCGCAGGTTGTACGGCTCCTCTAGCCATCACCTCTCTGCTCCACCGACCCCCACTGTCATCTCCTGTTTCCGTAATTGGGGTTCACGGGATGCGAGTCCGGCAGGAGGCTTAGATGTGGAGAAGGAGGAGGAAGAGGAGATAGGGAGCAAAAATGAGTGACAGAGACTTGAGGAGCTGGCCTGCTAGCAGGCCAACAGGCGGAAAGATCCTAATCAAATTGAGGTAATGTGTTTAGAGTACTGGTCTGCACTGTCGAGTTAGCCAAATAAACCCATGGTGAGATTGTTTGTAAGATAATGTTCTGGTGCTGGTACTCTTGAACACCACAGTTAGGTTAACATATGGGACAGCTTTTTTGAAAATAAAAGTTTGAAAGCAGCTCATTGAAACTGCTCTGTGGGAACAAATTCTTTCATCTCTTGCTAAATTTGCTAATTTTTAAATAAATTTTAACAGTGTATCCGAGATGGTTATTTCATGTTTTGGGAAATAGTTTATCGGTAAAAAAAAAGGGCAGACAGCTGAAGACAACATCTCCTTTCACTTATTTCCCGCCCTATTCCCCTTTTTTTAACGGGGCTACATAATCATGTGCACGGTAGTTTTGAGATGGGAAGGGAAGAGATTGATTCGGGGAACAGGTGTGGTTTATTCACTTGAGCACACCATGAGAAAGCAATGGATTGCGCCCAGCTGTGTGGCACATGGTCGCCAGGCAATATCCGAGAGCCAGAATTTTGGCTGAGGTGTTGTGGATCCAATGCTCAATAAAATACACAACATAAAACTTTTATATTGTGCGTTATATGTGCAATTTTTAAAAAAATACACATTTAATTAAGAACCATAAAAGTTAGACACCACAAATGCAAATCTACAGTCGTTAATGATAATGGCAATCGTGAGATGGGGTTCCGGTGTCTGATTTGACAATTTTATTGTGTTTTTGTCTGCCTAGAAATAATTTTCCAGTTCAAGAGGCTTTTTTTTTTTTTTTGTAACCCTCCTCATGATTGCAGCTGTCCGTTTTCATGAGAAGCCATTTCCGCTCTCGCCCATCAAAGCACGCGTCATGTGGCATTTTAAGGAGGCTTCCAATCAAGGATTTATTTGGGACTTTTTAACATACACGCCCAGTCTTGCATGTTTAAGTCTAAGCATGTGCGTCTTTGTATGTTCATGTGCGCGCCCCTCAGACTCTGTATCTGCGTGTAGTTCAAAAGGTTAATTGTGCCATATGGAGCCTGCGTGCATACAGGCGCATGTATGCCAGTGTGCATGCAAACGCTGCTGTCTGTGCCGAGTTGAAAAGGTCAGTCGTGCTTCAGCGCTGTGGATCCTGACTCAATAATTGAGGCTTAACGAGCACATGTTAAAACATGATGATCCTCTGTGCTGCCCGACTCAGTCGCGAGAGCCGCAGAAACGCTTTTCACTTAGTCGTACGGAGGTAGATTTTGAAATTAAAGTCTCGTTGAATTCTCTGGCCACAATATTAGGCGCAGCTGCACAATCTCATTCAATAGCTGAAGCAAAAAAAAAAAAAAAAAGTCTTCACAAAGAAAATAGGTCTCAATTTTGACTGTCCTTGTCAACCGTAAAACAGAATCACTGATTCAAAAAAAAAAAAAACTGACACAAAGAGACATTTTATTGTGGTAATTCAGTTAATCAGTACAATACATCTTTGGAGCATTTTAAGTTATGGCCTACTGATGATCTAATTAAACATTTTGACTTTGGTGGTAGTGATCGTCTCCCATTATTATTTGTTTTTGCATTGACACTTCTCCATCCGTTTCCATCCAGCCAGCCATTTTCCATTTTGACCTCATTCCAGTTCTGGGTGAGCTGAGAGATAAGCATATCAGCATAACAAGAGGATGAGCGGAACCGAAAATGAATGGATCCAAGTCAGATGCAGAGTTAAATCCGTTGTACTTGTCATACTTTGTGATAATAAACAACAGATTCCCGAGAATATTAAAATGATAGATCTGGCTCTAAATTCAGCTCCTTACCCCAAGACATGGCAGCTCCCATGTAATGGAAGACATGATTCTGTGGGAAAAAGACTATAGAATATGTGGCCATTAGAGTATCACATTCAATTCTGGTTGTGTTTCACTCGAAAGAAATCTTTGTAGGCTGCCTCTGTTTTCGAGTCATCTCATTGGCCCTCAATCTCGATGCTTGTTGGTCATAGTTGGCCTTGTGAGCTCTGGAAGGCCTGCATCCAACTCGGTGGATGAAGAAAAGCAGAAGCCAGAACACTAAAGTGATTCAGAGCCATCACCAGACCTCACTCGGCCTTAAGGGGTGGGGCACGTGGAATGGATCAGGAGCCCAATCATTCTTAGTACTTACTTTGCTCCACATTTTTGATTCTGCTGTACCGTGCAGTCAGTTGTGGTGAGTGGCGACAACCAGTGGCAAGTATTACCACGGGCAACGTCTTCAGCGATTAGACATAGATGTGGCAACGTTAACCGATTTATGGAGAAATGGATCTGGACGGCCCACCCTCAACCGCAGCTCAGCCTGGTTCAAAGCAAATCGTGCCGTCACATTTGTGCACTTTGGCCATTAAGACTGAACACTTTTCTAATAGGAGGTCAATATGTTTAATTGTGAAATTTTATAAGTATGGTTTTAATCCGGGCCAGTGCTGGTTCTGGCAAGGCACAACTTGGCTTAATATTGGCCCAACAGGGCCACCAGCCCAAAAGGCTTAATGTCAGACCCCGAAGACTCGAATTAGTCCATTTCATGGACTAATACTTAATTTTTCATGTCCGAAGGGTTGGTGGCTCCTGTTGTTTCTCTTTTGCGACACATTCAAAAGCTTCTTGTGTTGCCCATATGCAGTATATTCATTGTGATTTTTTTTAATGTTTTAGCGTTTTAAAAAAAAATCACAGCAGTAATTTTGACAAGAGCATTCCAAGTCAAGACTGGCTCACATGCATTAGCACTGAAGAAATGCAAATGCACAAAAGCACAGATTTTTGTTATATTAATATGGGCGGCCCGGTAGTCCAGTGGTTAGCACGTCGGCTTCACAGTGCAGAGGTACCGGGTTCGATTCCAGCTCCGGCCTCCCTGTGTGGAGTTTGCATGTTCTCCCCGGGCCTGCGTGGGTTTTCTCTGGGTGCTCTGGTTTCCTCCCACATTCCAAAAATATGCATGGCAGGCTGATTGAACACTCTAAATTGTCCCTAGGTGTGAGTGTGAGCATGGATTGTTGTTCGTCTCTGTGTGCCCTGCGATTGGCTGGCAACCGATTCAGGGTGTCCCCCGCCTACTGCCCGGAGACAGCTGGGATAGGCTCCAGCACCCCCCGCGACCCTAGTGAGGATCAAGCGGTTAGGAAGATGAATGAATGAATGAATTATATTCCCCTTTAAATATTCATTAATTGCTGCAATAATATAACATCTAGTCTTCCAATCATTGCTTTTTTTCCTCCATGGCTTTCCTCATAAGATTACCGGTACCTTCATTCTCATGAAACTGAGAACTTTTCCTCACAAATTTCTCTTTACACTGACGGAAACAATTGTGTTCCGACAACATTATGGCCTTTTTCTCATAATATTTGGGATTTATCTCTTGTAAAATTGCGTTTTCACCCCCTAATATGTAATTCCTGTACACCGTTGACCTTTTCACATCGTGTGACTTTGTTCACTTTTCTTGCAATGTTATATATCCTCAAACCGTGATAAATTTTCCTGACCAAATGTGTTTAGGTATTTCATTAGAACGAATGAGTTCAGGACGGCCAAAACGAAAAGAACACTACTAGTGGACAGAGCGGAAAGGAAAGAAAGAAAAACAAAATTGGTCAAAGGAAGTATGCCACAGGAAGACTGGGCACGGTTTTGGGCGGAGGGGTTTGAGACGTGCGTACGTGCGGCGTCTCGCGTGAGCCTCGAGGGTTTGGATGAGAGAACAGGATGCACGGCCCGTGAGGAATGTGTAGAGCTGTGTTTGCATTAATGTGAAACTCATCCCTCCCTTCTTTCTTGCGTTTCTCGGTCTTTTCCTTGAGCGGCCCTTTTCCTCTTCTGCTGGCCCAACCCCCCGACCTACTCCAGTGGTCACATAGGCAGCACGAGGCCGATCTGTAAAGCGAGATAGTGCCGCAAAATAGAATGAAAGCGACTGACGAGGGAGCGAGAGACGGCCTGTGGGATTTGGAGTATTATATAAAAAGCTCAAATTACCTTTGAAGGGAGAATAGGCAATCCCATTATCACTCGGTGCCATCAAACCCTCTGTGACAACTCTAGCGGTGACTCCACACTTGAATGCGATAAGTCATATTACTGCCGCTGTAACGTGAGTCACGTACAGT
Organism: Hippocampus zosterae; assembly: GCF_025434085.1. NCBI lineage: Eukaryota > Metazoa > Chordata > Actinopteri > Syngnathiformes > Syngnathidae > Hippocampus > Hippocampus zosterae. The sequence continues at coordinate 20,408,330 of NC_067460.1, read as the reverse complement.
GTCCACAGAGACGTCTCAGAGGAGCTGAATGACTAAAGCGTGTGCGTTGCTCCAGATTCACAGAGAAAAAAAAAAAACGAAACTAAAAACTTTTTTTAACACGTGTGTTTTCTACAGTATGCCGATACAGTTGATACACTATGTAACGGGTGTTTTTTTCTTTTGTTCATGGCCTTGAGCATGTTCCACGAGATTAATTTCAACCACATTCTTTTCGAAACCATGCTTTCTATGCTTTGCTTTACACCCCAAACAGCTGCTCTCCATTCATCCTTATTATCGCAGAGAACTTTAAGAGAACAGCCCAGTTAGTACTTAGCAGCATGCAGCTTAGACCAGTGCGGCTAACCAGCCGCAGCAGTGTTGCATTCAAGCCCTGTGCAGTCACCCTGTAAACTTTTGTAGCATTCTTGGCAATTTGTGACTCGCCTTTCATGCACTCCACCTCACATTAGAAGGAAGGATGATTTAATTTTAGCTTCCATGCATTCCCACCAAACACGTGATGTGAACTTAATTGAACGTAATTATGAAGTCTGGTTCTGATGACTGATTTTGCACCATGGCAGATGCAAAAATGCAAAAAGGCCGAAAGTACACTTCAAAAGCAACGATGTTAACAAGATTAAATGTCTCAAGTCTAAGCAGAAAAGGTAGTAGTAAAGTACCATATTTGTATCATGTACTCATTCATTCATTCATCTTCCGAGCCGCTTGAGCCTCACTAGGGTCGCGGGGGGTGCTGGAGCCTATCCCAGCTGTCTTCGGGCAGTAGGCGGGGGACACCCTGAATCGGTTGCCAGCCAATCGCAGGGCACACAGAAACGAACAACCATTCGCACTCACACTCACACCTAGGGACAATTTAGAGTGTTCAATCAGCCTGCCACGCATGTTTTTGGAATGTGGGAGGAAACCGGAGCACCCGGAGAAAACCCACGCAGGCCCGGGGAGAACATGCAAACTCCACACAGGGAGGCCGGAGCTGGAATCGAACCCGGTACCTCTGCACTGTGAAGCCGACGTGCTAACCACTGGACTACCGGGCCGCCCAAAACTCACGCAGGCCCGGGGAGAAGATGCAAACTTCACACAGGAACCCCGGAGCCGGGATTGAACCCACAACCTCTTCACTGTGCGGTCGACGTGCTAACCACTGGAGCCACCGGGCCGCTGTATCATGTACTGTATCTCACAAATATTTCACCACCATGACTACAACAAGACTTGGCAACCGCGCGATAGTTACCAAGCCTGTTCACCAAAAGACACATTTGACACTTGACAAACGGCACAAAATGCTGTCAAAGATTAAAATTGTAATTTGGTGCCAAGATCCTGGATTGTTTTTTTTCAATGTATTATTCTGAAACAAAAATGGAGGCAGATAAGTTGTTAGTTCAACATTCTGCTAAGGTTGAATCAATGCAACTGGACTCTTTTTGTTTGCTGAAGACATCTGACCATTCATCCAACAAGCTTTTTCAGTTGCAAATTTTAGATGCGGAGTCCCTCTTTTATGTCCCACGGGGTGTGTTTCCTGGGGCTGGTGAACAGTAGAGTGTTGTTGTTCTTGCCCAGTGTGGTTAGTGAAATGACCGTCTCGCACGCCAATCGTGCGTTTACTCGTGTTGTGGCAAAACAGCTCATTAGGGGCACGCTTCACGTTGAATTTGCAGGAGATCAGCAGATTCTCAACCTGAACAAGCCGCTCACCGTTTGTCTGAGTGCTGTGTGTTTTGAAATCAATCGGCCTGTTACTTTTGAAGAAAATCCTTCTGGGTTTCTCTACAAAAGCAACCTTCTGTTCCTGACGTCAGGCTTCGGCTTAGTGACCCTTCTTCTTTTGGCAAATTTAACAACGACCCAGTTTGTAACCCACAGCGTGACCCGGATAATGTGAGTCTGCCTCTTCTGTCTTCCGTTGTCGGTGGTGGGGGATTTTTCTGCTCTGTCCTCAAGTGTTCTGATAACTCCTAGCTTGTGTGCCATTGGGTGATGGGAGTCAAAGAAAAAAAATACCGCTCCGTTTTCTGACGACCTCAATATTGACGTGTCCGTCCTTCCATGTCCACAACTCGCAATTCCAAAAGCGGTAATGTGGCCTTTTCGTTGTCTTTTTGAACGAAACCGATGTTTCTGACCACAGAGTTGATGAGTTCCGTAAACAAATCTACATTCCAGTCTTTCATCTTAACCAATGCATCATCAGCATACATGAACCAGCTGCTGGGCATAATTCCTCTGCAGGAGTCCACTGCTGTTCTTTCACCCACACCGGTAGTCTGGCGAAGCCGTGGCGCAACCGTGTCTTTTGCTTGTAGAAACATTCAACAATTGTATTGGAAGCAAAGTGGTGCAAAGTCAAAGTTGAAGTAGATCACAAAATTGACCTGTAGTGAGGTTGGTTCTTTCCTGTCGACTGGAGTATATTTAAGTCGTTCACAGGCTAAATCCATTTTCTACTTCATTTTATTCAACGTTTGCAGATTGCCATAACCTGGATGATTGAGAAGCTAGACAGACATTTTGTTCAACAGTCTTTTCTAGTCCTGTGCTACTTCTGAATATCGAAGATTGAATTCGGTCCGTTCCGGGATAATGATCAATCTCCATTTTGTTTGGATTTTGAAACCATTTCTAATCGTAATATTTATACAGCTGTTTCTAGTTCAGATCTTTCTGCAGGTAATACTTATATCATATTTTAACATCCAACGGTCATACAAGGGTAAAATAGAATGAATTAACACCATTTACCGATTCTTGAAATTGTCTTGACTAAAAAGACCCGTTTCCTTCATTTTTCACCAACTGGCTAAAAGTTCATAATCCCCCCTTGTTCGTTCCGTAGGTTGATTGTCTCCGTCATAAGAATATCCCGTTTCATGCACTCATAACTGATATTTGTCAGTCCAATGCCACCTTTTAGTTTTCTGAAATTGATATCCGCATAACAAATAAATGGTGGCCTAAGAGGCGGATTTGGAGGCCATTGCTTCAAAGGTTGCACACAATGTGGGTCACCTCTTGCTGTTCAATCCAACGGCTGTTAAATCTCAAGAAGCCGGTGACGCACTGTTGATCTTTTTTTTCTCTCTCTGCACTTTGTGTTTGTTGCTGCTATTGTTGCTCTCATATCCTAGGCAACTGGCCTTGGGGGCATGTTGGTCCCTAATCATCAGATATCATCTTGGCAGTCAGCGTGTCCCGCCTAATTCAGCTGCACACAGCCGCGCACAAGCTGTTGTTGACAGGATGCAAAAGGTGGTGGGAGCGGGGAGGGGGGTTAGAGGATATTGGTGGGCTCACCGCTGTGCTGCCTGCTAAATTTCTGACACACGCCCTAAAACATGGGAGATGATGAAGGCCAAAGAGAAATAGCAGATCTGAAGCAACAGATCCTTAAATTTAAGGGGGTAGGGCTTCCCTACTCCACTTGGAGCTGTTTATATTATATTGCAAATTGCTGTGGTGGTCATTTTTCCTGACATAGACTTTTCAGATTTTTGTAATTATGCACCAACTCGTGTTTAATGCCAAACATAGCTGCTCACTAAGGCATTGTTTTGGTTCTGCCTTTTTTGTTATTGTTCTTTGTTTACAAGTCAGGACGACTATAAGCGACGAGAAACCATATATTTATACTAGCTGGTTCGCCGCCCTCCGGGCGGCTCATCAGATAGTTCCTGCGGAAGGCTGGTAAGGTGGGCCTTCGGCCCACAAAAGTGTTGTTGCTTGGTTCATCTTAATTGCTTATCGCGAAAATAAAGAGATGTTTAGCTCTACTAAACAACTAACAATTTCATTGCAATGCTTGTGGGTAGACAACATTTTTTCGCTAAGATGCCCGCACGATCGTAGTGAGCCACTGCCTGAGCGGCGCAGTGGCGGCGTGCAGCGGCGCGGTGAAGTAGGTACGTTTTGAAAAGGGACAGACGGAAGGACAGATCGCGTGCGGGACGACGCGCAATATATATATAGATTTATACTGTATATCTTTTTTTTTTTTTGCAACATATTACGCAAGAAGGAGCGGAAGGGTTGTCAAGAAAATAAAAACCTAAGGAGAATACACTCGAGAAGTTGCACAAGTTACACACATTTTAACATAACCAGCCCACTAGAGTAGTTCCTGAACGTGCTTGTGTGGCGGTAACACCCAAGTGATGGAGTGCAAAGGATCAAAGTTCAAGCAGAATCTGCACAACCTGCCCACGTAAACGTGAGCATTTTATCCACACCAAGCTAGCTAGCTGCGCAGCCACCATACCAAAGCAGCAATAAGTCATGTTATCTTTTGATGAACGATTTGCAATTTCGGTGTCTTAAAAATTATATTGTTCATAAAATGCTGAATTACTCTGTAGTTAGCTTTGTTTTCAGTGCCAACGCTTTAAAATAGCAATTGAAAGTCATGCAAAGTCGATTTTTACAGCCAGGCCTGGAAGGAAGGTTGGGCACCACTGGTTTTTAGTGTTGGCATCGTGGCTTCCAAATTGATCACCGCAGTGAAAATGATAACAAAAATGTTTGCAACAACAGTTTTAGTTACCTCATCCGGCTGTAATTATATAAAAATCCAGCTCTGTTCATGTATTTCTGTCTGGAAAATACTGAATAAGTCAGCATATAGCCTCTGAAAATATAAATTGGGTCACTCTGCCTGTGTTTCTAGATTGAGACACGCTCGCTTCACATGACTGGACAAAAAGTCCTTATCTCACAGCCTGGAACTGAGGAAGGAACTACCAACACTGTTCCAAAGGGTGGGCCTCACGAGGGTGAGTTGACATGTTTTGGTTCATTCTGTTAGCTGTAAAGTTTAGAAAACAAGTTTTTCTTATTTGTTTTATTGCATATAAGGCCTACAAATCACTTGACATGTGAAGGTTGGTTTTAATATCCATTGTGTAGAGTTGGAGTACTTGCAAAATTAGTTACAGGTGCGCAATCTAATGAGACAAGGGAGGAGCTGCAAAATGACAATACTGCAACATTTTTATTGACACCAGTAGCAAAGTATTATTCTAATACACTATACTCTGGCCTGATACAGTACCTAGTAGACTTTTGCCATGTAGCTAAATAAAGTCAGCAAAATATGTGTAACAATTCTTATGATGACACTGTGGGGGTTGTGTACTACAGCAACTGAAACTAATAACTCCCTGTTTGCTTCTAATCAAGCACCAGTGGCGAGAGCCAAACTGTGGCAGAGTTTCACTTTATGGACCCGGATTTGCCACCTCTGTATACGAAGGTAAGTGGGAAAAAAAAATTGCATTTTGTAAGAATTCAGCCACAGCTCCCCTTGAGTTCATGCACGACTAGAACAGGACATGTGTTAATGAAAGTTGATGAATGACAGATAAAGCAAACATGAGTGTATGGCAGAGGACATAATACACTCCTGTGGTGCACTCCTTTCCTTCAGCAGGGGTGGTCCAGTGGCGAGATAACCTCATCCAGACAGCCGTGGGTGATAGAGATCAGATTGAGATGACAGACTGAAGTGTAGCTCGCCTTCACACGTACACACGCATGCAAACGCACGCACACGCGGCTCGATAATCTGCAAGAAAGAAATTGGTCTGAAAATATGAGGCGACATTTGAAAGGTCTATTTTGGCAAAAAAAAATATGTCTACCTTTCATTATAATATATTTTTGCATGTGATTTTGGATTTGATTTATTGCCACATGTAGTAAGATTGTTCAAGTTGGACGGCACACACCACACTATAATATTAGTCAGTGACGTAGAGCAAGGCTCATTGCTGGTTTAGGGACTGACTTTAGAGTCGGATTTCCATGTTCATGAGCCAAACGGAGTGACATATTTGCCATCAAATTTGCAAGACTGTGTTGTACACCCCCTTCAGTGAGGCAGAGTATTGTCTGCCTCACCTTGCATTTTTTCATCTGTGGCTTTATGCAATCAGCAAAACAAACTACGCACCACACCAATATTAAAATCCATTGACTTGACTCTGTGTGTTTTAAAAGTGTTTGAAACCTATATTGGAGAAGTGTAGCAAAAACAGAAACTGCCTCCCCAGTCCAAATAGTGAGGGATTGTACAATCTGAGGTGAGGCTGTTTGCTACCACAATTAGCGTCATGTAAATAATATTCAAATTCAGCACTTTTGACTGATATCGTGGGCTTTCTTGGAGTCAAAAAGAAAGTGAATACAAAGCTCTGGCCAAAGAACCAAAAATGAAACCTGTATGCATATAAAAGGGAGTTGAAGATTTTAGATTTTAAACAATTCAGTACCGTATTGCTTCAAAGAAAACAATACACACACGTATGCAGATCCTAGAAGTCAATTCATCTTCAATGTAAAAATGACTGCAACTCTTGTGTAATATGTACAGCCTTTTTTTTTTTTTGTAGACCACAAGGCAGATATTGAGATTTGATGACGATATGGTCAACCTGTGGTCGGGCATCAGCAAAAATCATGCCAATTGTGTTGTGCTTTCACATAGAGGTTTACCACCCAAGCAGACCCTCATTCTGTGTGCTGGAATGTGTCTGTCGATGAAAGTTGCCCTAGTCTTTGCTTACTGCGCCGGTCATCATGTCTTGTCATTGTTTCCTCTAGTGCATTTGTCATATGGAAGTTTATGATCATTCGGGCGATTCATGGAGTGCTGACAGACTGAACGCAGACAGCTCAGATTGGAATTTACGAGCTACGGGCGAATGCGTCGTCACCAATTTTTTTTTTTCCACTTCACCATGTCTTTCACCATGTGAATATCCTTCCTGTGTGTGTGTGTGTGTGTGTGAGGTGTGACCCAGGAGATCATTGTCTGTGGGTCCAGACGGCACCGACTCAGGTTCTCAGTGTGGCTTCACTAATCTGCCATAATTGTGTCTCACAGCCAGCTCATTCCTAGTCATGCACATACAACATGATCTCTCTCTCTCTCTTTCTCTCTCTCTCTCTCTCTCTCTCTCTCTCTCTCTCTCTCTCTCTCTCTCTCTCGTGCTCAGGCAACAACAAATCCTGAGAGAGAGCTGTTGTGTTTGTCTGTGTGTGTGTATATGCAGCATCGTATCATGCGAGTGAACCCGCCAAAAGGATGCTCCCCCACACCTTCGGGGTTGAAGAAAGGCTCAAGTAAAAAAAAAACAAAACGTGTGTGAGTCAACGTATAGTAAAACTTGCCCAGCGTACAATTTGCGCACGCGCCCATCGCATGCCACACTTCCCTTGTCCCGCCCCTGTGACGCACATTTATCTTGTTGTTTATCAACCGTTGTACCTCGGGCTGTGTGGTGACTCGCAGGCAGTGTGGACTTCCTAATTCCAGACTACCTGAATGAGTCCACAGAAGCACCATCAATAAAATTCCCAGAATGTAATCTCCACTCAGCACAATGGTTCATCCCACTTTGTAGCGTTGTAAAGGGTCCCAAAATATTAGATTCGTAACGTCACTACCTTACTTTGGAGTATCCGTTCCATTAGGGAAGAGCTTATTATGGTGCATTTCATCACTTGATTGGCAGAGAATTCTCACTTGTGACGGAGACTGGAGCAAGAAATAAACTATTTTTTGTTATTTTTGAACGCTGTGTTTTGACTCACAATAGAGTTGATCATTTGGGCAAATATAATGATATATAATACAAATTAATTTAACTCATACATTTTCTTTAGTACGTCCTTGATTTGTCACAGGTCGATCACAGGGCACATACAGACAAGCAAGCATTCAGACTCACATTCACATCTCTCGACAAATGAGACCCTTTCAAAATTTTAAATGCAGGTTTTTGAAATGTGACAGGAAGCAACCGGAGAAACACAATGCAAACAAAGGGGTGGGGAGGGGGGGGGGACGCCTTAACTCGGAACTGTGTGTGTGCGCTACGATAAAGTGCTCAAGCTTTTACATTTATGTTCAAGCGATACCGCCAAAATTAAAACTTTGTCAACCACACTTATGTGCCATGAACCCACATATCCCATTACAAAACATTTTCAGGTATCGAGACTAAAATGAATAAACTTGATTTGATTCGGCAAAAGTCGTGAGCAATCCCTAAGGTCACCTGGTATATGTGTGAGAGACTTCCCAGGCAACATAACCAGGACGAAGTGTCGGTCATTGTTGTGGTCTGGGCTCATTCATATTGCAGTGGTGTGCCAGTGAACTCTGGTTAACCCCATGACAGCATTCATTTATTCAAAAGGCTGCTTGGTCTCACAGAGCAAACCTGTTCCTTCATGCGTGCGCGTGTGTGTGTGTGTGTGTGTGTGTTCGTGCATGCATGCATGTGTGTGTATGTGTGAATGGCACTGAGCTCATTAAACTGTTAATATCTCTCTCTTCTTCTCTACCGAACCTCCAAAAGATATTGCATGCTGACTGGTTGAACACACAGTGGCACACTCAGGCACATTCAAAGCCTCATAAAGCTTTTTGGACTAAATGCGTGCCTGGATGCTTACTTTAACACACACACATGCACGCATACACGGCTGCAGCACAGCACTCTTATTTAAACTGATGTGAGTGCTGTCACGACATCCGACTAGTCCTATTTGTTCCTCAGAAGCCTTGGCGTGAGAGAGCAGGGTCACCCCACTGGCTCTCATGCAAATCCATTCAGTGTACACGCACGCACACACACCCACACACTTAATAGTCCTGCAGATAAGCAAAAAGACAGCGAGGGAGGCAGGCAGGCAGGCAGGAGGGCAGCCATGTACGGAGTCATGGAAACCTGTCAGCAGTCAGACGAATCAAGCAAAGATGAATCAAGTGAGACATGAAAACACATTTTCGTAAAGTGTATGAATAAACACATCAGCACACACTCCTGATTGAAATTGGGACTTTCACTGAACCTTGCACGCAATAACCGCGATTGTCTTGTGCTTATTTGGCAGGTTGCGTAAATGTGCAACCAGTGAACATGAGCCCAAGTCCAGCTTGCTCAAACAAGATGACTAGATCAGTGTGACTCTAACGACGCTAAACAAATTTAAATTACCATTGCGCAGAACCCGTCATGCTTGATTTACTCAGTTTTGTTGCTGTTTGTGATGCTGGTCAAGATGCGTTGATAAATTGTTATGTTCCCGTTAGATTTCTCTGGCCAATGGCAAAGGCTGTACAGAGCAACCATCTATCTTATCAAGAAAATGATACACCCTGAACCGGTTGCCAGCCAATCGCAGGGCACACAGAGACAAACAACCAATCGTGCGCACACTCAGACTGAGGGACAATTTGGAGTTTTCAAACAGCGTGCCATGCATGTTTTTGGAATGTGGGAGGAAACCGGAGCACCCGGAAAAAACCCACGCAGGCACAGGCAGAACATTATGAAGGTGGGAATATGTCAGGCTCGGCAACCAGTTAGATTGTCGGCATACCCCAGCCCCATCTACAAAGTGGAATTCCACGCCCCCAGCCAAACTTTCACTTTCAGAAGTGGAATATCCACCTGGGCGACGAAAAGCATATTTTTGTACGAATACGGTGTTGATCCGTGAAGGAAACAAGGTTGTTGATTAGACAATGCCACATTGCCCTACAAAATTGTTTTCATCTATGCATCCGTGCTGAGCATTCTGGAGCGGATTATTTCATATGTGGGTGGAGGAGGGAACAATTCAGATTAAGAAGAAAAATCCCAGAACAGCTTGTTGAAGATGAAAACACCAGAAGAGCATCTGATGAGTAGCTGGCTGAACACAATCAAGTACTCAAACGCAATGGCAAATATAACAGAAAATTAAACAAGAATACACTTTTGTTTGAATTTGGATTTATGCATCCTTAAAACTTTCGGAGGTCATGCATCATGAAAGGCATGGGCTTTGAATTGCCACGTGGTTTTTGACCAGTGAGGTGGACAACCTTTGAGTTTTCACTATACACAGGAGGTATGTTTGATTAGCATATCAATTTTTCATGAGATTTTCATGAAATGCTTGGATTCACACGGGGCAAATAAGTCAACCATTTGGTCGTTTTTGTTGTCGTGACAAAACACCCGAAAGCCTAAGAAGATTGCTGATTATCGCTGTGGTGACATATTGTGTTGTATTTAATAGAGAACAACATCTGTCCTCCACTCGAATATCACAGATGGTTTCGGTATTTTCATTGATGATGATGAAATGTTTTGAGGCATTTAATATAGCTTGGCCCTGGCTTTTGCTTTACTTATGGCTCTTATAGAGCATCCGTATTTATTGTTTTGTAGTGACACTCTTATAAACCGTCTGCATTTGTTGTGTTTTTCGGCGACACGCTGAAGACAAAAAAATATATCGAGAAATAACGTCATTCATTCATCGCTCTCACCTTGTTCAGGGTCACAGCTGGAGATGGATTTGATCAGAGTTCATTCAGGGTGAAAGGCAGGCTACACCCTGGCAAACCCAGGTCGATGGTGAACCTATGTGAACTGCTACCCGTGACCCCCATGAAAAAATCGGTACAATTGAAAGCCCACGGAGGTCTCCCGATCTGGAATTGAAGGCACATTGAGTAGGTAACTGGATGTTTATGTAATAAGCTATAGATTGTGGAGCACTATATCACAGACATTCACGCTCGGTTGTATTTGAATCTCGGACAGCGAGGCATTCAGGCAGGTTACCTCAGAAATGTTTCGTCAAGTCGGTAAAATTGCGAGTGAGTTTGTAGTTTGTATTTAATTTGTAGGTGAAGAAGGAGCGAGAGTGAGGCTCACTCCTTTGATGAGATCAACCTGCGTAGTTGGCCATTTGATTTGTCCCACATACTGTAGCCTATCCCCATCCCAAATATGTCAAGCGTGACAATATTAGTCATTTTATACCCCCCCCCCCCCCGCAGCAAAAAATAAATAAAATAGAGAATTGTGGGTCATATTCAACAGCCCTCCCATCATAAATCCATGCATGCACACATAGACACACAGACACTTTTCCCTGTCACCCCTTCCTCCTCCTGCTACACCCCCCCCCCTGCTCCAACCCCCCCCCCCCCCCCCCTGCACACACAAGCACGCAAGCATGCTTCATTATACACTTGCCCACATAGCGTGCCGGAAACAGACTCAATAGATGTTGGCATCTATTGAGTATTGTCCCTGCAGGCTCGGTGCCCCTAAAACACTGGATGTACCTTCCCAAATGAGGTTAATTTGTTTTAGAGGCTGCTCAAAACAAAATGCCGTCCAATATTTATTGTCTTAAAAGTTCCACATCATGGTAGGTTCTCCACTCCTCGTGTGCGCCTTGCCACGAGAACATTGAAGGTTCGTACACAGTTTCCAAAGGGCCAAGAGAAGCGTAGAGGGAAAGAGTTCAAAATTGCACCCTTTACCCCCTTTACCGTGGCACTTATGTGAGGTCAGATTGTTATCTGCCTGACTGCAGCATTTCGCCCCCTCAGTCACGTCCACCAGACTCTTCCTCCTGCGGGGGAAGATAAACAAGCACGGAAGGTAGGCTAGACTTGAGTGTGTGTGTGTGTGTGTGTGTGCATGTGTGCAACGTGCATCCCAGTCTGCACGATTCATTGATGGCTCCATAAATAGCGCGACGTGCAACCCAAATGAAATCATTTCAATTCGTTCTCTCCCTTCACTTGCTGTTCCGTGACAAAAGGTGACGTTAACCCAGATTTGTACACAGGTTTGGTTTGGTCAGCCACAAAGAATTGAGGGCATTAATATCACAGAAAAAGGCAAAAAAAAAAAAAAAAAAAAAAAAGAATCTGTCTGAGGACATTTGCAGTCCATCTAAAAGCCATCAGATGATTGGTCCTCCAAAAGCCCCTGCAGGAATGTCTGGCCGTAATTCCACATTACGTCTGAGACAATACATTAAATGCACACGACCAAAACACTGCATGTAGTGAGCGACACATGCAAGCGCAGTCGGCAGAGCGCAACAAAAGGGGGGTTTAGGGCTGTTTCTACACAAAAAAAAGTACTCTACCACCGCTATCAATTGTTTGTTAGTGACGAGGACTATCAACGACTATTTAACCGATGAAGACAAATCATGAAACTGTTGCAAATGCCAATATTCTGAATGCAAAGTATTTATACACAATCCCAAATACTGTGGAGAATGTTTTGATATTTAAAGAGGTTGAAGGGGACATAAGTAAAGATGTGCATGTAAATGTTGGTATTTATCGCAATTTTCGGACATGAAGCGCCTTTAAAGCATTTTTACATGTAACGCTAACTCTCCAGTTAGGATGTACCTCACGGCGCAGTATTTTAAATGACAACATTTCTGAAACGCGTAGCATATTTGAAATTCGAGAATCGCTGGAGCTCAAGACATAAATTATTGATTTGACAATTAGTTCCATGTGGATGGTAGCAAGGCGTGCATTATTCCTGCTGACTATTTTAATCCATCCAGGAGGTCATTTAATTTATGGCCACTTTTATGGTTTTTATGTCCAGAAAAGAGGCATCGATTTGCATGAATGAACACTCGACCACAACACTTAAGTGAAACACATTTGATCTTGCATCCAAATATAATTTGGTCCACACAGGTTATTCTTTTGTGCTCACATGCTTAGTTGTGCGCCTTTGTGTGTTTCCAGTCACGACTCGGGCATGCGCCCATGCAGAATAGATGAATTCATAAACAGCATGCCATCTCTCACATTAGACTGATTAACAGTTCAATCAGGGCTAAAACGGACAAAATGTCACAGGGGGAGGCGGGGGGGGGGGGGGGGGGGTGATAGTTGTCATGCAAAATCAGGCTTTTTATATCCGCGTCCATCTAAAGGGATAGGCCTGCTTAGCGCTGTCACAGAGCGTTACTAATTTATCTGTGCTGTGCGAGCTGCTGATTGAGGATCTCTGCTCGACTGTTTAAATGCAGAGCTCGGAGACAATAAGGGCGGTATTCGCACTATTCGCGTGCGTGAGCTTGAAGCCTGCTCTTTGAATTGGGCAGACTGTGTCGGAGTGCAAAAAGCGCATTTGTGGCTTTTTACATGACAAACCTTGAATATCAAGTCGAGCCTCGCCGTGGCTGCGTGACTCCCAAGACTTCTTAGTCTTGTCATTATCTTTGTGTGTTTGTCTCCTGCGTGTCCTCTCACTCTATTTCCCTCTGATGGCCTTAGAGGGCATTTCATGTCTGGCATGCAACCATGCACGGAGGACCATCTGATAGCAGTGACCGCTGGCCCCAAGTTGGCCAGAGGTATTTAATGTGGGGTCAAGTGTTGGCTTGGCGTGATGCTTTCCCTTCCTAATGGTGAGCTGATAGATAAATGCCCTGAAAGCGTGCGCAGCCACAAACCAGACAGAAGCTGGGTTAGGCTTGTATTACTGCTCTCCTCACACAACCCTCCTGCGGTCGCTGTCACGTTACTGACTGATGCACCATCGCATTTTTAAACTATTCAATGCAGGGAATTCATCTGCCACATTTGGCAATTTTACTACGGTATGGCTGCGACTCAGAAAAAAATAAGCACCATGTACAGTCTATAGGCTTAATACCATAAGCTTGACTGATTAATCTATTGAATAGCGTGTGCATCAAATGGAATATTTGATTAATATGGTGCACATCACGCTAAGTGATTTACTCTTACATTAACCTCAGAGACTAAGAGCTATTAATCAGTATATCACCCACCTTAAATCCTGAAAAAGTTTACTTGATGTTTTGGGCTAATAGGTAGGAGGACACGACATCGGAAGACTCAACCCCTAAGGCACGCGTGTGCTGTAGAGCCTCGAAAGTTGAACAAATTTCCATGTGTTTGGATTTCATAAGAATGATTCCCTGCAGGAAAAGAAAAAAAAATCTCAAGCCGTCACCGTCATTAAACCTTTAATAAATGTACAGGCGATGTTTGAAGTAACACTGTTTCAACACGGTACTGTGTGTGTTTGTCCTGTTGCACACTAGCATATTGTAGCGTCTGCTTTGGATTACTTGAGTCAGTGAACTCAAATTTATTAACGACCAAAACACATTATTTCATGAGATGGGAAATCGGAGCACTCAGAACATGACATATTTGCCACAAGCCCTCAATGGCAAAACATAACAATAAAACACATAACCTAGTTCGTTCTTCCTAATTTATTGATATCAAACCATCTTTTCTATTTATTCCATTTATTTCAGAAACTGTTAGTTTTTTTGTACATTGGAGAGGTACCTGCAGCAAATAAAACAGATTTGAATACTTTAGAGGCACTGCATATATCGTTGATGATACAATAGGAATAATTTAAGACCTAAAATAGACCCTTGAGGAACGCCATCATCGACCTTTACCCTGGATTTGAGCTTTTCGCTGAAATTTTATACATTAGAGTGTTGAGAGTGAGGATGAACCAAACTAAAATAAGAGATTGTGAGGGTGAGAACAGCAAGAGGATGTTTGCCCTGGCCACAAGACGCCCGGGCCATTTCATTCTTGGGTTTCTTGTCTGATGTGTTGACACAACAAACCACTTTCTATGTGGACCTGGATGATGTCCATTCTAGCTATTTCTGCTTTTTCTCTGCTGGTTTCCAGGAGACAAGGAAATCTGCGTGAAGGCAGAGGAGGAGATGAGGGGAAGAGGTGACACTGACGCATCCTTACTGTTCTACCATCCACCCACTGCCCCTGTCGAGAACAAAGAGGTCGGAAGTTAACATCCGTTTTACAGCACACATTCATTGTTACTACCTTCTAAGGCAACATGTTAATCTGAAACTGAATCAACACACCATATGAAAACGAGCATCCAATGACATATTGAATTTCACTTTCTTTCCTTCCTTATGCGGCACGGGGAAACAAGACAATAAGTCGAGGCTGTTCAGTTTACGCACCCATCTGTTTGAAGACAGAGCAGGCAGAAGTAAAGTGATGGTGTGTTTCTTTACATTCTCGTCAATGCCAGGTGGCACTCCCATGTCCCCATATGATGCACCATATGCTATGAATATGCATGAACTTAGCTGTTTATCTCACGTGTCTCTTACACAGGAAGAACAAGAGTTACCCCAGAGGACGTACAGTTTCATATAAAAAAGAATCGCACTCGCTGATACTTTTCGAGGCCATGACATTCTTAACTGTACTTAGCACAAAGATACCGCCCCCCCCCAAAAAAAGCTTAGAATCAGTCGTTCTGCATGCATTAGGAATTACAGAACAGTTCAAATAAAGCCACCGCAACATGTACAGATTTTTTTTTCCCGACCAGCAATGTTTGATTTTTATGTTTTACTTTGCTCATATCATCTCTGCTAAGAAGGTGAAATATCCCAAACGCTAGAGCGTAGCGATAATCGCGGCGTCAATAGCTCATCTTTCATTTAATTTGGGCTTCAAAAAGCAAAGGTCACGATAAGAATCCTGCTGCGGACAAATGCAAATGGCAAGTAGTTGTTGAATGCATGTGAGCCTGCTTCCTGACAGGTGTTAAGGTGCCTTCGAACAAGGCACCGAGCCCATCCCACTTTGCCGAAGTTATGCGGCACTGCTTGTGTGCCCTTTTCACTCTGAGATCCTTCGTCGGATATCTGAATGTGTGCGGTTTTCTGCGACACAAATACGCATCAGGGTGTTCGATCAATTTGAATTTTGTGGGATTATCATGTGGATTTGAGAAACAAGGTAACAGTTAGTGGGTGATTGCACTTTGACATCCGTACTAAAAAAACAAAATCTAGCAAACCTAGCATGCTACGATGATACGCCCACAACTCACATGGTTGTAAAGAAGGGAAATTTTTAACAATGATTAGTCATCGTCGATATTTATTAGCATTATTTATTCTGTGCCCATAAACAGACTGCTCCCTCCGCTCCTCCCACGGGGCCTCACACAAACAAACAAACGCACAAACATTCCACTTCTCCATCCATCCACCCATTTATGTTTCTGAGTGCGCCTACTCAGATGGAAGTCAATGTTGCGTATTGATTTTTTGAGATGGACATCTTTCTCTCTGCGGTGGTTGGTTTGTTAAGCCTCACAAGGGGAATGCGATCATCACGCTAAGAGCAAGAACTGTCAAATTTGATCCCAAAGCAACCCCCCAACAAACCCCACCCCTGATCATCTCTGTCCTCCACTTGGATTCCTATAGGTCTGCAAAATAGGCGATGTTCTGGGCTTAACCCCCTGCTGTGAATACCACCCACATCATTTATTGGAGAAGGCTTAGGGTAGTTGGGCTGGGCGGGGGCAGTATGGACGGAAAACAAAACAACACAAAAAAAAAACGGAGCCAGTGTACGTTGTGAGTGTAAAGCTGTGGGCAGCGCCACATGCGCCAGTCGGTGTGGGAGGCAGACAGGCCGCAGCATGCTAACAGGCCCATTTAAGTGCTGTTCACCCTGGTGTGCTGGGAGAGCTCCGGGTACCAGCTTTTAATGGTGGGCTGCTGAGATGGACACAGATGATCAAATCCCTAAATTCCTTGTAACTGTCCTTTGACATACGTTGTTCTTTCAAACTGTTGGACTATTTGCTTACGCCGTTGTTCACAGTTGTGTGTGAGCAACGGAGCCTTTATTTTAATTTTAAGTTTTGAGTCTATTACTAATCCGAGAAACTTGGTTTCACACGCTCTTTCTATTTCAATTGAGTTTACCATAATTTTAGCTTGGTGTTTGATTGGTCTTTCTGCCAAAAACAATTAACTTCGATTTTTTCAGGTTAAGTGACAATTTATTTCTGTCGAACCAGTTTTTTAATTTGTTTAATTCGTTTTCTACGGTTGTCAGGAGCTGTTTCAGATTTATTCCAGAACAGTAGAAAGTTCAGCAAATAGGACACATTTAAATTGTTTTAAGACCTTGCAGATATCATTTATATATAAGATGAATAGTTTTGGACCAAGCACTGACCCCTGAGGAACTCCGTGAGTGATTTTCAGTTGATTCGTTTTTTTATTGTTGAGTTGCACAAACTGATATCTGTTTTCTAAATAACCTTTTATCCATTTATAAGCTACACCTCTAATGCCATATCTTTCTATTTTTTTCAATAATATACTGTGATCTATTGTGTCAAAAGCTTTTTTTAGATCTAGGAAAACCCCAACAGTAAATTCTTTGTTGTCTATATTAGTGGCTATTGCTTCCACAAACTCCATAACTGCCATTGAGGTGGTGATGTGATATTTTGTTGCATTGCAAAAGCTGTTCTTTTGCTTTTGCTATTGTTAGTCTCCTTATGGTGTCAACTTTTCGCCCTAACCACCTCTTCCAAAATTCCAAACAAGGTGTGTCTGCCCTTTTCTAACTCGTCACGGTGAATATTCAACATTGGCATGTTCCCCGCATGCTTAGCGTGGCGTTCCGATCCAACCGTAGCTGAGGGATGAGTTGTTTTCAGCAGCGCGGCACACCGCCTGAGCACCTTTTGTTCCGCGCCAGGCGCTGATACTAACCAATTCTCCGTTTAAGTGTCAGCCACAAAGCTGAAACACATATGCGGTCATGTGACGGAACAAAACGTCCACCTCCGGCGGAGAGGGAAGCACAGCAGGGGGGGGGGGGGGGGCGACGGGCTAGAAACAACAGAGAAGGAGAAACAAGAGGGGCATTACGCTTACCTCCTTTAATGTTTTGTGTGTGGGTGCGTGCGTCTGCTCACGTCCACGCAATTTTGTCACAGGACAAGACGTTCACTTTAGGGGTGATTAGCGAGCGCGTGGAAAGAACAATAGGGGAGAATAAAGCTCCGAGTCCTGTGTAGAAAAATGAAGAATATTTCTGCACTGAGATGCTTTGCCCCAATGTCACACTTCAATAGATACGCATAGACGGTCGCTTTTGTGCACTTAGCTCTTTGCTTTTTTCCAGACAGTTCTAACTCGTGTTTGCTCAGATGACAACAAACGCGCACTTGACGAAATGCAAGCGGACGATCGAGACGATGCCTTTGAATCGCCTGCGTTTACATGTACTCTTGTGTACACGCTCGCATACGCGCGCCGTGACATGCATTCACATGCTTTGACTTCATTCATTCGAAAAGAGATGCTGCATTTAGTTTGCCGGTGCGTTCTTAACATATTCACTCACTGGCTCTCTGTGTTTGTGATCTTCACTCAGCAGCGCATCCAAATTTTGCGCTTTGCTTTCTTTTCATGGGAAACATGCAGTCGTCTGGTTTATAATATGGAAAATAGCATTTTTTGGTCAATTGTTCAGCTACATGAGATGGGTGAAAATATTTCACATTTGGCAAAATGGTTTGTAGTAGTCTGAAAACGACCATGATTGAAAATAATCTTTAAAAAGTCATTCATTATGATATGGTGGATTGAATTATGATTGCAATCTAAAAGTAGAAAGCAAACCACATAGACACGGAAGTTACACACGGGCAGTCTTATGCGCAATAGTACAATGTGTTCTTTGAAACGCCTTTGAGCAGACGGAGTTACATCATTGACACAGTCTTGTCAACCATACAACTTTATTTGCTTCAATTCTTATTTTCAGGAATTAAGATGAGCATCTGTGGGGTAGTCAGTTATTTGTTCTCCCAGACTTCTGACTGCCCAACAAACGGGAGTTTAACCACTTTTGCTCTCCCTTTCCCTCCCTCCATCAATCCATTTTTAATGGGAGCATGACAACGTCTTCCAAGAGAGACCACATGTCCCATTGAGCTCTCCTTCATTTTACTCCGTCGCACTCAGTCCCTCACTTTGAGCCTTTTTCAATAATGAATGGCTGCTAGCCAGACACACTCCTCCCTTTTTTATGATCCTCCTACTCGGTAAAACCTCAGCAGGCCACTGGATGAGGGTGCCACATGTGTTGTGTCTTTATACCCCAGTCAGTCTATACGGGGATTGCTTCCTTCCTCCTTCTATGGTGTCGATTTAGCTGTTCCGCCTACGTGTTGCCTGCCTGTTTTCTAAAATGGGGGTTGGGGGGGGGGCAGATTATTTGAGGGAGGCGTCGGGTAGGGTTGCTTCATCAGGTGACTGATGATCTGCAGTAATGACAGCGAGACAGCATGGGGATTATTGTGCACTATTAGCACGGGGGTGTTGTCTGGGGCCTACTAAAGTGACGATATGAGATTATAATCCACAGGTCATCTCAAGGTCACTTGGGACTTTGTGAAAGAAGTGCTTTACCACATGCTGTGTGAAGAATGTGAAGCAAAACATCCCAACAGTTGAATATTTTGACAGAAGTGTACCTGTCATGTTGAAAATAAAACGACAACAAAAAACAGTCGTTGCAGCGGGATCAAACAATTTTCTCAAAGGAGTAACAAAGTTGTATTCAAATTGTCGGAGCAGCCCTGCAGTTAATTTGTCTATGGACTGCATACTGACGCTGAGGTGCCTGGTGAGAACAAGCGCAGGGAGAACATTGGAGAGACTGATAATGCCAACCGCTACGCTATCCTTGGGAGACCTTTCAATACATTCATTCATTTATTCATCTTCCGTACCGCTTGATCCTCACTAGGGTCGCGGGGGGTGCTGGAGCCCATCCCAGCCGTCTCCGGGCAGTAGGCGGGGGACACCCTGAATCGGTTGCCAGCCAATCGCAGGGCACACAGAGACGAACAACCATTCACGCTCACACTCACACCTAGGGACAATTTAGAGTGTTCAATCAGCCTGCCACGCATGTTTTTGGAATGTGGGAGGAAACCGGAGCACCCGGACAAAACCCACGCAGGCCCGGGATAGAACATGCAAACTCCACACAGGGAGGCCGGAGCTGGAATCGAACCCGGTACCTCTGCACTGTGAAGCCGACGTGCTAACCACTGGACTACCGGGCCGCCCCTTTCAATACACTTACTTCAAATTTAGTTCTTGCAGAGTTGATTCATCACAAAGTTTAAGCCTGCTCGTGAGAGCATTTTTTTTAAAAAAAACATTTTTTTACCGGCTTGTTCAAGAGCTCAAGTCAAATGAGGTCTGCTGTTTGCTATGCTTCGCTGGCTGCCATCTCATCAGATATAATGATGTCTAATTCCACCTGGCTGCGGCTGCAAACGAAGGTCACAAAAGCAGGATCGGTTTTAAGAGGCGTATGGGCTCCTGCACAAATTGGACAGCGGCAGAGAAAAAGAACGTGGAGTTACAGGCAGGCATGCACGGTTGAGCCTGTTACCTCCTCTGTTCTCTCTTGGCTGACTGTGCCATGCCATGTCGTGCCGTGCCGATCCGTGTGTTGTGATGCGTGCTCTTGTGGGGCGAACGGAAGCACATGTGTTGTCTGTTAACTCTGATTAATGTAACAGACTCCTCCATCGCTCTCGACCTCTTTTTTTTTTGTGTTTTTTTTAACTGCTGCCCTGTTGTCATGCCCTTACCCGCCTGTCCAACAAAGAGTCTGCAGTGCAAAGCTGAAACTCAACAATGTCCCCATTATGTTTTTTTCTATTTTTTTTTATAGTATTGTCTGTCTGGGAGATAATTTTATTCCTTGAAATTAAATGACACAGCCAGATAATGAGAGACTTGAGAATTTGATTTTCTTTTAGAGAACCGATTCCCAGTATTTTGATTCCTAGGAATTGTTTATTTGCTAGTCTGACAATTACAGTTATTGATTCCCCCCCCCCCCCCCCACCCACTCCCCCAAAAAGAAACAAACCAGCGCTTTGACCATGGCTCCTTTTTTTTTTTTTAAATAGAATAATTCATCGTGTTATCTCCGAATTACTTTTGGGTCATGGTAAATATTCCCAATTTTTTGTAGCCAAAGTGTCATAGATTTGGAAAACTTATCCAGTGGGGGGAGAAAAAAAAATCTATCCTGGGTAGTTTAAAAAATCGCTAATCTGCTAACAGGAATGATGGAAGTTAAATGCTCTTCTTTGTCTGTTCTCAGTGCCAGTGTTTTAAAGTTGTTCTATCAGTTGGTCTTAATAACCCAAATAGAGCACTCTGATATCTTATTATGGTTTGCGCAAACTGCGTTTACCTTTGCTTTGAAAAGTAAGTCGCCGACTTTTTTTTTTCCTTGGCTTGAAGGCCGAAGCATCATAGACTCGAGACCCGCAGTCGACCAATTGCTTGTGGACCAAAATATACATAAACAAATCCGCGAGGGGTGCTGGAGCCTATCCCAGCCGTCTTCGGGCAGTAGGCGGGGGGACACCCTGAACTGGTCACCAGCCAATCGCAGGGCACACACACAGACGAACGACCATCCACGCTCACACTCACACCTCGTGATAATTTAGAGTGTTCCATTAACCTCCCATGCATGTTTTTGGAATGTGGGAGGAAACCGGAGTACCCGGAGAAAACCCACGTAGGCCCAGGGGAAAACATGCAAACTCCACACAGAGTTGGAATTGAACCCGGTGTGTGTGTATTATAATACATACATAGTTTTAGTCAACTCCTTTTGTCCGATTTTAAAACTGAAAATAAGCGCACATGCATGAAGCCGCACGCCGGCCGCTCTTCAGGATCCTTCTTTGTTGTTGCGTGTGCTCTGTTGTGCCATGCTGTGCCATGCCCTTTGTTAGTGTGCAATGTGATGCATGGACAAGCGCTGTTCAAGACAGCAAAAGGTAATTCTTCCCTAACCTCTGCACTTTCTCTGTGTGAGTTCTACAGAATGATCAAGTCACTCTGTTAGAACTGCACTAATAACATCCTGTGCTGGAATCGCATATTGAGGTTGCACAAGTGTACTATTGAACCGTGATATTCTCCAAGCTTTTTTTTCTTTTCCTTGCATGCCGAAATTCCACATTTGTACTTTGCTCCTCATTGCAGAAAGCTGCACCCAAGGTGCTAACTTATCAATACCAGTACTATAACTTACCACACTCTACACTATTTGCTTAAATGCCGTCATGTTGCATATAGAGACACTCACACGTGTCATGTGATGTGCTCTGAGGGTCCACATGAGTGGAATCTGAGTGTTGGCTCTCGCTACACTGAGCACCACAGGGGGTCTTGGTCGTTGCAAACATCAACAAAGCCGCTGTCACGAAGTGCCATCTCGATCACAAGCACAGGCACACATACATGCACATCTAAGACTGCACATGCGCCCGGGCATCCAAGCACACACACCCACCACCGCACGCGTCGGAAAGGCGAAAAGGCGAAAAGGACAAAGACAAAAAAAAAAAAAAACTAAAGTGGTGCTCAGGCGCGCACGCACAGTGACAAAAATGCTCTGGTTTTGACACGCGAAGATAAGTACGCAGCTGGACAACAAAGAGGACACCCTTGATAAATTCTCACACGCAGCCGCGGTCCAATAAAAAGAAAATTATTTGGGAAAATTAGGGGGGGGGGGTAAAAAAACAGGGATGAATCCCTTAACGACTTAATCCTATTTTAAACGCTCGCGTGATCTATCGTGTCTGCGAATTTGCCGACAGCGAAGAGAGGGATGAAGTGGAGAGAAATCATTTGGCAGATTGAATGAGGGGCAGCGAGAGTTTGAAAGAGTTTAAACAGATCCAGGTATGATTTGCCGCCTCTTTCGCTCAAATTTTTTTTTCCCGTTCTCTAAATCCACCACCCGTCATTATATCACTTGATTAAACCTAATCTCGATGCCTTTAATTCTTCGGGCACATTTGAAAATGTGCCTCGTTCTCTCCCGACACATTTCGTTATGCCTTCAGTTTGTCTTCACTGGCTGTGAATCCCTGTAGAGGTCTGCACATCTTGTGTCCTTTTTTAAAAAAACCTTGACCTTATACTTAATCTAACTTCTAATGTACATTTCATTCTTATTGTCGATGATCTGGCCGTATTGCACTCTGCAGCCAATGTGGCGGCATCACAAAAAAAGCCAAACGGGACGCAAAAATGAATGCATGAAGCTCAATTACGTATCGCTTAGCTTTATTGAAATGTTCAGATTGAAACTTTTGCATTTATTCCCTCTGTGGCTGTTGATCCAAATCTGTATTTAGCAGATTGAGTTTGTGTGCGTGCTTCTGCGCTTGATTGTGCGCAAGTGGTTGCACGCATGTTTGGTCAGTTTTTTTGGTCGAGACAGTTTGGTCACGGAATGCATGTTTGGGTGTACTGTAGTCAAGAGGAGAAGGGGGGGGGGGCGTGTAATGTGTATTCATGTGTGTGTCTGGTGTCTGAGAATATATCTGCTCATGACAGTGACCCACTTCTGGTGTTTTGGCGAGCCAGATGGATCACGGCATCTGTAGGCGAGGAGGCGGAGGTGGACAACGGAGAGAAGCAGGAGGAAGAGAAGAGGAAAGAATAGATGCAAAAGGAGGAAGAAGAAAGTGAGATGAATGATTACGTGCCGAGTCCACGCGGCAGAGTGCTTGAAGGTTCTCTTTCGCGTGTTCCCTACCTCGCATGAGACAATGAGCGCCGACTTTGCAGACAGACGCCCGCAGTCAGGGACTTTAAAAAAAGCATCATGTAAATTAATTATGTTTTTCATTCTGGCAATAGACCAGCCACTGACAGAAAGCACCCATTTCCGTGTCCTACACCCCCCCCCCCCCCCCAACCCACCTGCGTCCCATGTGCGCCACTCCTACCCCACGCCTAAATGTCTCACATCAGGCGAGAGGTAATATCAGCATGTTTAATTGATGGAGCATGGAGGCATTGTGGTGATAACTTGGATTCTGGAGTGGCTACCAAGTGCCTACGCACGCACATTTACACACACACACACACATATGCACAAACGTACAGACATGGATGTTGACATGCTACATTTATAGCATAAGGCTTTGTATATGCTTTGACTGTTTACCTCAGTGATGAGACTTTTTGTCAAAGCTTAAAATTGTATTAGGGAGCGTTTGGCTCAGTTACGGAACAAAAGTGCCCTTCGAGGTGTTTTTAAAGGGACGCTTGATTGGGCTGAACATTCGCACTCGTTATCGGTCCGTAGGCCGATGTAAAAAATGATATTGGCACTAAAATTCACCCTCCTTGAAAAACTGCACTCATGTTACCCTACCTTCACCCAGGAGATGTTGTTTTTCTATGAAAAGGCGCACGTTATTTCTCAAATGAGTTGTGAAATGACAATGATGAGTTTGGAAATAATTATTTTTATTTGCGCTATTTATATTTGAAATAGGCGGCCCGGTAGCCCAGTGGTTAGCACGTCGGCTTCACAGTGCAGAGGTACCGGGTTCGATTCCAGCTCCAGCCTCCCTGTGTGGAGTTTGCATGTTCTCCCCGGGCCTGTGTGGGTTTTCTCCGGGTGCTCCGGTTTCCTCCCACATTCCAAAAATATGCATGGCAGGCTGATTGAACACTCTAAATTGTCCCTAGGTGTGAGTGTGAGCGTGGATGGTTGTTCGTCTATGTGTGCCCTGCGATTGGCTGGCCACCGATTCAGGGTGTCCCCCGCCTACTGCCCGGAGACGGCTGGGATGGGCTCCAGCACCCCCCGCGACCCTAGTGAGGATCGAGCGGTACGGAAGATGAATGAATATTTGAAATAATATATTTTTTTCTTTCAAACTTTGCCTCCTTTTGCAGCAATTACAGCATTGTGGACCTTTGGCAATGTAGCTGTTCATTTGTTGAGGCAATCTGAACAATCCAGAAGAGATTTGGGATGGGGTGGGGGGGCCAGGATCAGCCCGAAGAAGCAACGTGGGCTCACCACCTATGGGACGGACAAAAGGGGACAGGTGCAGTCTGGGGACTTGGAATGTCACCTCTCTTGCAGGGAAGGGTAGTGATATGAATAGAGCAAAAGAGGCCTACTGACGTGGGTACCAGAGGACAAGGAGATATGCCGGTGCAGCCGTCAAGCATCAATAGGCCGCCAGCACGAGTCAAAGGACAACAAAAGCTCTTTCCTCATCTCCAAAGAGTTCTCATTCAGTCTTCTCTCTTGCTTGCTTGATGACCTCATTGATGTCTCTCGCAGGTGTTTGTGCAAGTGTGGGTGCGTGCGTGCGCCATCGCATGCGTGTGGAATGGTTGGATCTGTGATTTGAGTGCTAAGTGACTGTGTCAGTACATTGGGCATGGGGTCTCCTCGTGGGACCGACGTAAGTCACGGGATCGCACAACCTCCTGGTGGCACAGACATTCCGCCCTCGGGGTTAGTGCGAGAGTGTGCTTGTGTCACATGTAAGTGAGTTTGTGCCCCCCCCCAACCCCCCCGCCGCATTCGTCCGTAAATGTTGTCTCCTCTTTTGTCTTTGCGTGTGTGTGTGTTTCAGTCTGCTGTGTAAAATGTCCTTCTGGTGCATTGCCAGTTACATGAGTGCGTTAAAGCTTGTCTGCTCCGTGCTTCTGGCGAGTGAGTGTCTTTGCGTCCACGGCATATCTTAGGCACGATTCAGCCCTCGGGTCATTCGAATGCTGTGTGTTGTCCGATCGTTGTCTGCCTTCGTAACGACATCACTTGCATGCAAGAACCATCCCACCACACAGATTTACATGCATAAGCATTTTCGCAGGGGCACTAATAGGCTGTTAGACTTACTCAAATAGACGCAGAGCTTTTGCTGTATTTATGCCTGCAGGAACCACGAGGACATCGGCCCAATAAACACGAAGGACCCCCCCCCCCCCTACCCACGAGTTCCAAATTTTGCTCACACTTGCACGCACTCACTCTCTTTTCCTGCTGCTCACTCTCTCTTCCCAGTCGCATACAGCACACCCTGTACCGGTTGACAGCCAATCGCAGGGCGCACACAGACAAACGACCATCCGCGCTCACACTCACACCTAGGGACAATTTAGAGTAATCAATCAGCCTGCCATGCATGTTTTTGGAATGTGAGAGGAAACCGGAGTACCCGGAGAAAACCCACGCATCCACGGGCAGAACATCCAAACTCCATACAGGGAGGCCGCAGCTGGGATTGAACCCATGACCGCTGCACTGTGAGGTCGAGGTGCTAACCACTGGACCACTGGGCCGCTTAAGGGATTACATTAAAAATATATATTTGGGGGGGGCAGATTAATTACAATTAATTACGCAATTAATTAATGCAATTAATTAATTCAATTAATTACGACCTCCCCCCTGCCCCTTACATGCACCATGGTGGAAATACAAGCCAGATCAGGGTTGACCATCACAACGCAGTCATCTGAACTAAACCGCAATCCTTTGTTCATGACACGGACACACCAAAACCAAACATTTATTTTCATGTCTCACAATCATAATGGAAAAAGATCACAAGACAGAAGCACTAATCTCTATTTTCAGTCAAATAGACTTGCTGCGTCCCGTGTTCAGAACTGTCTTCCACTACATATTGATCCATCATTGTCACACATGACAGATGTGCTTTGCCACTTGACCTGATATGAAGAGACAAGACGCCAACACAAACTGAGGAGAAAGGCATCTCCTGTCAATCATTTGTCAAGTTTATCGGACTTTTGAATGATGCTTGTGTGTTTCTACTGTCATTACACTTCATCGTCTTGTCATTCATTTCTCTTGTTCTTGTTTTTTTTTCAAACAATGAATAATTAGAGATAGGCAAAAATGTCTGTTTCTGATTTGAGAACCTTGCTTATCGAGTTTTAAATATTTTTGGAAGATGTCGATTGATGGAGACTTCCATATTCTGTTTTCTATTTCCAACTAATGGTGTGTCTTTTCTCCTCCGATGGAGCACATGCAGTGACACAGTGTGCAGTGACTGCAGCGCAAGCTACCTCATTTGCCACAAGTTCCATCCGCTCGAAACACAACATGCTCGAGTGGAGGCTAAACTCTGTGAAATGGCCACGAAAGAAAACGAAAAAGTCCAGCGAGAGGCCCTGGAAGTGGGCAGACTGCAGTGGGAGCGATCCCTGAAAATCGAGGTCCAGAAACTGGCAACTGCATCGATAAAATATACCAAAGCAGAAGAGACGAGTCTCGTCGAGGAAAGTGGACTGAAAACCGAGAGGTTGACGAGGGAGCTCCAAAGTGGAAGATCGGAAAATGTGTGAAGAGGCAGAGCGGCAACTTCAAATTGAGCTACTTGGAAACTTGCAGACTGAAGTTTTGAGCAAGCGGTGTGAAGAGCTGCACGAGGAGGGTGAGAAGAAAAGAAATTCAATGTGACGCACTTCAAAAGGCCAACGCTCACTTGGACGAGCTGCGAAAACGCCTCAGACAGCAGGAAACAGGAAGACAGGTGAGCTTTATGTGTTTGTCTTTATTTTCCCTTCCTGCTGTGAAATAATCTCCAACAGCGGGCCTTTTTTTTTTCTTCTTTTGTGGCCAATGATACTGTGAGTCATGCCGTTATCCGACAAACACGCAAGCAACTGCTCAAGCTAATCAGACGCATGTGATGACAGCGCTGTCATACAAAAGACTATTCATCTTCAAGATTAAAACGTTTACTCTCCTTATTTCTCCATGCGGGTCGCTCATATCACACATCTCTGGATGACTGTGTATTTCTATACAGTCTGATTCCAATGCATCTTGTTCTGTTTTTTTGAAACCTTATCCTTCTTCTCTGCTTTGTGTTCACAGATCTCGTTGGGGCGAGTTTAAAGGTTTGTATCGTCATTCTAGATCTTTATAAAATACATAACGTAAGGTAGTTTACAGAATTTACAAACAGAGTGGTTTGCAGGATTTCATAATTCTGCAGCTGTGGGCTTGCTTGATCGCAGGCTTCCTGACCTTTAACTGCTCTAAAGGTTTTAATAAAGTAAAATGTTTGACCGAGAACATTATTGGCAACTTTGTTCGTCGATTCCTAAATCTCGTTAGCTTTTATTTGTCGGTAATCAACCAGCAGTAGCTTGTAAAAAAAAGTATTTGAGTTATTTATATGTTTCATGGTTTTACACGTGCTGCCTAATGAGACCGCAATGCATCATCATGGTGAAATAATGCTTTAGTAAAAACCAGCGACAGTGCTCAAGTAACAGAAATATAATTTAGACAAAAAGTGTGCTTGTATGCTTCACTGATTATACTGTACGAATAAAAAAAGAAATGTATAGTTGAAGAAAAAAAAAAAGCTTTTTAAAAACTAGGTTGAGGATGTGACCCATGCTTTGCGGGAGTTGATTTTTGGTTATATTTGCTAATTCTTAATATAAACACATGGACATAATTGTTACCCCACAGTCCAAAAAATCCCCCAAAAACAAACACGCACCCAACGGTAAATGAAATAACCTGTAACCGATTAGAATGTCAATTGGAAAAAAAAAAAAAAGCCTTTGGCAAACAGCTTTGAGCAAATTATGTCAGCTCTATGGTCACACAACAAATTATGCAGCAAAGTAAGTGGCATTATCGTCTACTGTTAAACATGGGGGAGGCTAAAATATTTTTTGGGGCTGATTTGTGCAGGGTATTTTTCCATTTGTATAAAAAACACTGTATAATAATAATAATAATAATAATATTTTATTTATAAGCGCCTTTCAAGACACCCAAGGACACTTTACAATAACAAAAAAACACAAAACAATATATATCATTCAGTTAACCACACAAATACAACACAGTGACTAGGCGCCCCGCCCATTTTTAAGAAAATAGAAGACTTTTAAGTGTGCCTTTGGGTCGACTGAACATGTAATGGATTAGTGGGGGGAAAAAAATAAGTGATGTAGGGTCCCCCCTTGCTTCATTGTTGCTGATTTGGTCTGTAAAATTGGAAAGCTATTGTACATGCTAGACTGCTGTGCGTATGGTAGTCTGGCTGGGCCAATCCACTATGCGTCGCCATGTAAGCCGATTACTTCTGTGCGCTCGCTGCCTCTTCATGTAGCTCAAAACACATGCAAACACACAAACAAACACGTGGTGTGCTCAGTTGTGCTTCGGGGCCAAGGGGCCAAGTACAGGTCAGCATGTTAAAGTTCAGGCATCGATAATGATGCTTGCTACCGTGATGTGTGAATGAGCAGCATGAGCTGACATGAGTAGTCGCGCTCTCGTGTGCATCCTTTGTTGGTCTTTTGTTAAAAGCTTGGAATATCGAGCGTCGGATTCCTGCACTCTTTCATGAATACAATTTCGCACAGCCACAATGAGGATCCTGAGATAATATGATTGGAATAAAATATACACCCTGATGTACTGTATCTAACGCTATTTATAGTGAATGAAAAGGCACAAAGCAACAAAAAACTCAAATTGAATCAACTTTTCGGTTGATGGAATAAAATTAAAATGAGAGTTAAAAAAAAACGATAACTGAAACAATATTTTGTCTTTCATTAACCTAATTAAAATATCCTTTGATTTCATCTCTGTCAATTTATGTCAGACATGAGCTTTCTGTGACATTTTTAAAAAATATATAATTGCTTCAGCTTTCCAGATGTGCGGTAGTCTGAAGCTCAAACTGTCATTTGGTAATTGTAGGCGGCTAATTGTGTGTGGCCAAAAGTTGCAGAAGCGGGCAGTGCCTTTGAAACGCCTGCCGCCAATCAGATGAAAGAAATGCATTCGACAATGCTCCTCCATTCTTTTGTCATTTGTCACTCAAACTCACTCACCCCGTAAACCAGGTGGTGTCAACTGCCAAAAGTAATAAAATGTGCGGGAGGTCGTTTGCTTGATGTAGAAGAAGTAGACTACATGCCAATTCATGTGCGACTGTGACACATTAATTGACTATTTACAGCAGTAAAATATGCAATAACTGGGGATTGTAGTTAAGGAAAGTCATTTTCAACTGCAAAGTAAAACTTTTCAAAGTGACAATGATTAATAGTTCCTCCTGGGGGGTAACGGCAGGAAGAGAGCGTGACAACGTGTGCTATGCTCATGTGAGAGACAATTTATCGGTGTGATGAAAATGCCGTGGACTTAGGGCTCGTCTGACACGTGCACCTCCACCTGTTTGCCCCTGAGCGCTGTCAGTCATCTTGGTAGAAATAGACAATGAACAAAGTGACTAGCAAGCTAGGAAGGGAGAGAACCAACGTGGGTGTGGGGTGATAATGAGGATGCTCCAAATAGCTGCCTGCACAGCGGGACCCTGACTGTTGTTATGGGAGATGTGCTTGTAATTGATGAGTGTCCCTTCCCCCTTTCAGATGAGATTTTCAGAGATGATGCAATTGTAAGTCACCAAGAAAACCCGTGGAGGACAATCAATATCTGAGTCCACTGCAGATTTTATGAATTGAACACAAGTCAGTCACAGTTTTATTTGGTTCATGTTCAATTTTGTGTGTGTGTGTGTGTTTTTTTTTTTGAAAGAACACTTGAGCTGTCAACATGGGCTAAAAATGGCATCTCTTCATCTGTGACCCTTTTTTTTCCTTCCACAAAAGAGTGTCACAACATGAACGGTGCTCAGAATGATGCGGTGCAGCTCTCCAGCACACACAAAAAGCATGTTACTAAAGTAAGACCTCTCGAACAGCCAAGTCCATCAAGACTAAGTATTACTATCGCCATTTTTGAGGGAGGAGAAAGCAAATCAGTTTAAAAAAATAAATAAATAAACCTTACTCGACATCGTAAAACTGAAGCGTGCTCAATAGAACACAATATATTTCTAATTTAAAGCAGACAACTGATTTGTTTTTCTTACTGGCATTCAGTAGATTTTTAGAAGTATTTTCTCCCCGGGCCTGCGTGGGTTTTCTCCGGGTTCTCCGGTTTCCTCCCACATTCCAAAAACATGCGTGGCAGGCTGATTGAACACTCCAAATTGTCGCTAGGTTTGAGTGTGAGCGTGAATGGTTGTTCGCCTCTGTGTGCCCTGTGATTGGCTGGCAACCGATTCAGGGTGTCCCCCCCCTACTGCCCGAAGACGGATGGGATAGGCTCCAGCACCCCCTGCGACCCTAGTGAGGATCAATCGTCTCGGAAAATGAATTGATGGATGTAGTGTAGCTAATATTTGGGATGGGCATTTAACAAAATGTCTGCAATTACTTTAATCAGGGGGCGGCCCGGTGGTCCAGTGGTTAGCCTGTCGACTTCAAAATGCAGAGGTCCCGGGTTCAATTCCAGCTCCGGCCTCCCTGTGGGGAGTTTGCGTGGGTTTTTTCCGGGTACTCCGGTTTCCTCCTACATTCCAAAAGCATGCACGGCAGGCTGATTAAACCCTCCAAATTGTCCCTAGGTGTGAGTGTGAGTATGGATCATTGTTCGTCTGTGTGCCGCCCTGCGATTGGCTGTCAAATGCTTCATTCAGGGTGTGTGAAATGGTTCATTCAGGGTGTGTGCTGAGACTGTAATTCCCCCTTCAATATTCCCATATGACGGTTGGTTGTCGTTTTTATCCAAACGATTTGTATTTGACTGCGATTGTCTGCGTGTGTTTGGGAAGGGTGTGTGCGCGCTCAACATGCTCTGCACACACTCACACCTGCCACAGATAGATTAATCTCTCCCGCACACAACAAACATTGGACTCGGGCGGTTATGAAGGATGAATCATGAAAAATGTGTGAGAGAGCATGGAGAAACACACATGCGCAAACACCAATATGCATGCACAAACACAAGCGCACACCTTGGGGTTGATTGAGTGAGATGTTTGCGGGTATGAGTGGTCGACAAGAACACCGATAAGTGAGGGATGACAAATAGGAGAAGTACTCATGAAACCGGCAAGGACGGCAAATTACAAACGCTTTCACAGTTTGATTTAATTTTGTGGTTTCCTCTAGCAACAGCACACAACTGACTTTTGAAGTCTCCGCCTCTGTTTGACTGCGGCATGCGAGGCGTTAGGTATCAAACCGACACGCACGTGCCCCGAGTGTGTATCTTGCATCTTAGGCTCTAAACTAACACTGACAAAGGAAAACCAAGTGAATCAATGTGCTCGCATGTTCCTTATTTTCCTCGGCGGCCCCAGCAAGCACCTTTCTGGACGGTTTTCGTTTGCAGGACTCCTGCTGCTGCCTCGGTAATGGTTGCTCAATTGTTACCGCGGAGCTCATGACAACAGGATCATCACAACAGTTTAAGCCGTGTGTGCTGTTGACATGCACACAATTGACAAGATCACGTTGAAACGTAGCAACGGATCTATACAAATGAAACACAGAGACCGATCGCTTCTTTGAACTTTAATTCAGGTTGATCTTGTGCCGAAGAACCAGGTTATATAAATAACGAGCAATGAAAACAACTGACCTACATTTAATCTTTCCAAATATTTGACCTGTCGTAGGAGCTTTTCAGAGTGCCTTGAAAAAGTATTCATACCCCCCCACCCCCATGTGCTTTTTTTCACATTTTAATCACAGTTACAATTTCCTGTCAGTATAAATTCACCTGTTCTGTGAAGGCCTTTGCGGTTTTTGTGAGAGAACCCTGGTGAACGACGGCATTATGAAGTCACCAGACAGGTCGAGGATAAAGTTGTGGTGTAGTTTACGGAGAGGTCAGATTTAAGAAAACCCCACATTGAAGTTTGTGGTTCTAATGTGGTCACATGTCAAGTCAAGTCAACAGTATTTATAGAGCACTTTCGAACAGCCATCGCTGCATACAAAGTGCTGTACCTGGAGCGATTTAACATACACAATAAACGGTAAGACAAATCGGTAATAAAGGCGGTAGAAAGCACCAAGCAGTAAAATCAAGGACAAATCATGCTGAGTCGAACGGCAAAGAATACAAGTGAGTTTTGAGGAGGGCTTTAAAGATGGGCAGCGAGGAGGCGTGCCGCATGTTCAGTGGGAGGTCATTCCAGAGAGAGGGACCCGCAACAGAAAAGGCTCGATCCCCTCTGAGCCTCAGTTTAGCTCTTGGTACCTCTAACAAAGGCTGGTCCACAGACCTGAGGCGCCGGGCAGGTGTGTAGGGGCGGATGAGCTCAGAGAGGTAAAGTGGCGCGAGATTATTCAGAGATTTTAAAACAAAGAGGAGGATCTTGAAAATAACTCTAAAATGAATGGGGAGCCAGTGAAGGGATGCCAGAGTGGGAGTTATATGCTCCCTCTTACGAGTACCAGTCAAGAGGCGAGCAGCGGCATTCAGGACCAGCTGAAGGCGCTTAATGGAGGACTGGCTGACTCCAAAGTAAAGGGCATTGTAGTAATCGAGCCGGGATGTGACAAAGGCATGAATTCGTGTCTCAAAGTGTTCATGTGAGAGGAGAGGTTTTATTTTGGCCAGCTGTCTAAGGTGAAAGAAGCTTGATTTAACAACGGCACCAATTTGCCGATCGAGTTTGAAATCACTGTCCAGTTTAAGGCCCAAGTTTGAGACCGTTGATTTCAGATAAGGAGACAGGGGGCCCAAGTCTACAGGATGGAATGTACAAGGGCCACTGGGACCAAACAATATCACCTCTGTCTTCTTTTCGTTGAATTTCAAGAAATTTTGTGCCATCCAGGTTTTGATTTCTTCCAGACAGGATAGGAGTGTTCAAGTGGTGCTCTGTTTTGATTCGTTCAAGCGTTATGATTACTTTGTCAAGGCACTGTTGATATACTGTAACTGTGTTAATTTGCTTGTTTGTGTGAGGTGTGGCAAGTCGTCGGTGCGAATCCAAACGGTCTTAAATCTCGCACATGTGCACACCCACACCGGCGCAGCAGAGGACACTTTGATGTGAGGAAGGACGGAAGCTTTTATCTCTCTTTTTAAGGGCGTTAGAAAATGCCAGCGGACACACGCAAACACATTTCATCATCACTAAAGCAATTTCTGGGAGATTTATTGGAACCAACCTTTTGCCAAATCCCCAACCATGCCCTGAACTTTAAGTCTGATCTACAAACAAACAAAAGAGATGCATCACTTCATTGCGATAGCCCGGCATTTCCTTGTATGTCGCTCTTCTTGAAGATACTTTGAGAAGCTGACACAAATGATGATGAAAAGGTTGCACAGTGGACTTTGAGCAAATTAATTATCGCGGAAATATTACACTCTAAAAAGATCCAAAGTCAAACATAATTAGTCTTAATGGATTTAAAGTTTTCATTTATCCTCTGGTGCTTTTGCATAATCGGACAACGAGCAGATGGGTGTGCCAAAATTTCAAGGTCAACCAAATTACAATGACGTGAAGGGTTCCTGTAATTTAGCACAGATGTTAAACCAGATGTCATGACACACATTTCGTATTTCGCGTTGTGCTGACGATAAGCCTTTCAAAGGATTTAATCTTTGCATTTTTTTTTTTACATGCAGGACAAAACTTAAGACATGCACGCATGCCAAAATTACAAATTTCAACACTCTCTAGAACTTGTTTCAAATGCAAGGCTTGTCATGCCAGTGTTGTTGATGTGTGAGCATGACTTTGTGTTTGCACATGACATTTCTTGTGTAAGTGTGTGTGTATGTGTGTGTGTGTGCGCTAGCGCTTGACGTGTCCCGATGAGGCAGCTGATTCGGGCTGCTGGTAGGGGGTACTCTAATCCGGCACGCACTCGCTGGCACTGTGCTACCTAGTTATTGCACAGACTGCCACTGCCCTGGGAACAGGAGCTCAAACTCACAGAGCGCCGCACAAGAGTTTCAAGACAAATACACGCACATGCATTCATGCAAATACACACACACACACACACACACACACACATACACACCCTTCTCGAGGCAGTGTTCTTTCTGATCTCGCTTTCGGACTGGTGGGGACAGATGGGTGAACAGTGGGAGTCTGCGCTGCCATCACTTGAAAAGCAAAGGCATGCACGCACAAATACACACATTTTATATTCAGGGATGCACACACACACACACACACACACACACACACGAACACAGGGCAGGCTTGGTCAGAAAGTGGCAAACAATCAGGCTACGATGCTCACGCAGAGTGTAACTCGCTGGGTCTCCGCCTTTAATAGACACATTGACAGACATAGGGACACAGCATCAGTTAAGCCTTTGTTGCACGCATACTTATTTTGTTGTCGACACGCGCTCAGACTCCAACGCGGCCTCAAATTCAAACGGCTTGACACACGCACACCAACACGGGATTACTAGAAACACGCACAAGTGCTCAAGCCTTTTTCACCCATTACTGCACCCTCGCGTGTTGCACTTCCTTCTACAATGGGTATAGCTGGAACTTTTCAGCAGAATATACTTTCATAAATGTCTCAAAATATAGAGCTTAAGGTTTAACCTCCACCCTAATGAGAAAACTAGAGGGGCACATGATGTGCCCCCGCAGATATCATCTTTCATCATAATGGGCAGTTGCAAGAGAATATACTGTATCTGAACCCGGATTTCTGCATAAATTGAGATCTGATCATCTCATTCATATCAACAGACAGACAGTTTTTATTTCTTCAACTAAAACGGGAAAACAAAGGCAGAGGTTGAGGTAATTTGTGGTAATTTATGAGAGAGGTGATCAAGTTGTTGACTCTGAAAGATGCTAAATAGTAATACACAATTCTGCAATTCAATTTTGCAAATGTGCCCCCCCCACCCCACCCTCTGTCTGCGTTCTTCAATATCTTGACAGATCTGGCCCATATTTGCTCCTCCATTTGTTGCTGTCAGGCCTCACGATTTATGTTGTCTGACATCACCAAACTGGCTCTCGTGACGAGATGTGCCCGTGTTCTCCTCCGCTCCATACGAACGCACACAAACTCGTGCCCAATTTCCTCTCATCTGAAGCGGCCTTCATTTTTGATTACCTGAAACCACAAACCCCCGAATAAGAAAGAACCACTCAACCTTGCTGAGATCTCCAAAACAGTTTTGCCTCACCTTGCACGCGACACTAAACCATGTCCAGAATATTCCTGACGAGAGAGCCCTCTGGGTATTTCTGCAAGTGTGTACACCTCTGTGTGCGTGTGTGTGTGCGTGCGTGCATGCATGAAGGAACCATGCAGTATGCTTTAACCATGTGTTCCTTCAATTGAGACCTTGGAATAGCTGAATGTTCCATTATTGACTTTTGTGTGTATGTGTGTGTGTGTGCGTGTGTGTGTGTGTGTGCGTGTGTGAGTGTGTGTTGTAAAGCTCACAAACGGACGGGGGTTGTCTAGCCACCTGGCAGCGGCTTGACAAGCCTTCAGTTCTCAGGTGTTCTCAGGTCAAACGGTGTCATCGTTGTACTAAAAGGCACCGTATCCCCCCCCCCCCCGAAAGAGGTAAATTCACATTCAGTGACAATATAGCTTTCAATCGGTCTGTTTTAATATTTTTTACCACATTAGGAGTTCTATTTAAGAATACACCTTTATTCATCTCACAATGGAGAAATTCCCATTTGTCAACATTATTGTATTTTGTATCGGGTTGGCAACGTAGCTCTTTCGATTTACAGGTTTAGCTTACTAAGTGCTTCATCGTTCGCAGCCCAAGCTCGTGCATGAATTTTTAAGCGTTTGTTTTTGTAGCCCAATTTTAGAGTCGAGCACCTCCAATGTGGTACCACATTGTGGCTTTGAATATATGAAAACGCTTTGCACTTCCTGTACAGCAGGCATGCATCAAAGAGCTGTAATCCGCCAATGAGCCAAAAGGAAGAAGACGACAACTCACCTTTCTTGATGGGTATTGGATTCCGTGCGACTTGGATTGGATTCTACCCTTGGCCACAACACGGAGTGAGCTCCGAGTTAAGGTCAGCCATTTCAAACTTTAAATTAAACCACGTTCCGGTTATCTTTTATGGATTAATAATTCCGTTTCAGGCCTAGAATAGATTTTTTTTCTGTTTTTAGGCAAAAAAAAAGATACATTTTAATTATATTAAGACGGTGACGATATCTGTTTCTATTTATGATTCATTTCCAAGTTACACAGTTGGCCCTGAGTACATCTTTTATATTCCATGTGGAATTACTTCCACAGTTGGGCCATAACATAAATCAGCTTTGATGTCAGGTGCATTTGTGAGAGAGACAAGAAGGCCATTAAGCCAAAATAAATACACCAATAAACAAATAAGTACGTTCCCATAATCATAACCTCTACATTGAGTATGAGCCAAAATTCCTGATTTATGAGATTGTAAATTTATTCGCACTAAATCTCCATAACTTGATGCCAGGAGTCTTGTCATGCCGTATTGTGATTTTTAGGATTTTCTTGACAACATTCTTCCAAAATCTGCTCATCATTTATCTTGTAAAGATTCTTCTTTTTGCTTCCCATGGCTGGCCTTTACTCACCGATTGTGCCCATTAGCCTTTCCCGGCATTGAGGGGTCCAATTTGGTTGCCCGAGTGTTGCATCACTACTTTTAGCAGACGATGCAGTACTGTTGGCATCAAGCCACAGTTTGCAACTTTCACCGGAGCACTTCACAGCCAAGTGTGAAGCAGTTGTGATAAGAATCGGCACCAAAAAAAAAAAATTTTTTTTGAGTGAGCATGGTACTCACTCAAAAAAAGATGGAGTGCCCTCTCCCGTCCGAGGAAGAGATCCTGCCTCAGGTGGAGGCGTCCACGTTTCTTGGAGTCTTGTTCGCAAGTGAGGGCAGAACGAAGCATGAGATTGACAGGCGGATTAATGCAGCGTCTGCAGTGATGCTGACTCTGTATCGGTCTGCGTAAGCGTTTAAAAAAAAAAAAGCTGAACTAAAAGTCAAAGCGCTCGTTTTACCAGTCGAACATCATTCCTACACAGACCGATAGTGACGATATGTGGGTCGTGACCGAATGAACAAGACCAAGTGACCGAAATGAGTTTTCTCCACGGGGTCTCCGGGCTCTCCCTTAGAGAGAGGGTGAGATTTTGTTGTTTACGATGATACTAGTGCAGCGTGTTATACCGGAGACAAATTCCTTGTGTGTTCTACATACTTGGCCAATAAAGATGATTCTGATTCTGAGAAGCTCGGTATCCGGGAATCAGATTACTTACAGTCAAGCAGCTACTCCTCCACATTGAGAGGAGCCGGATGAGGTGGCTCGGGTATCAGAATAGGATGCCCCCTGGATGCCTCCCTGGTGAGGTGTTCCAGGTGCGTTGCAGCAGGAGGAGGCCTCGGGATGCCCTGGAAGAGTTAGTTCTACGTGGCCGGGGATAGGGAAGTCAGGGCTTCCCCGCTAAAGCTGCTGCCTACGCCGCCTCACCTCGGATAAGTGGAAGAGAATGGATAGAGGAATGGATGAACACAGCCCGTTTCATCAAATATTTAAGAATCCCAGCAACAGTCTTTCTCGTGATTGCTGGTGGCCCGTAAATGGCACCCATTACTCTGCATACTCAAGTGACGTTGTCCGTTTTCGCCAACAGTCATCAATGAGAAAAGCGTGCACCACGTTGACAAAAAGAAGTAGAGAAAGATCAAGAAGAAGATGATTATTCTTCATATTTGTCATCTTTGTCACGTATACAGATCACGTAAAGGTTTTTTTTGGGCCATCACCGTGGAGCAGGGGGGCTAGACCAGCCCCCCCACCCCACCCCAGCAAGCAGTTGGCAATATCGGCGTCAGTGTCTTGCTGAAGTACACCACGGCCGCATGTCCGGGGATGTTGATGTTGGATGCTCTGTTGCTCCATCCTCTCCAGCTTTTTTTTTTTTTTTCCCTTGCCCACATTCCTCTGCCGGCCCGTGTCATGAACCAGCGTCCCTTCGGTGGGAGGTGCTGAAACTTGGCTATAGCTGCTAACTATAAATGAATTCAGTTTTTTTAACCATAAACATTTATATTACACATTGTGTTAAGGCATAAAATAATCAAATAAAATATGACTAACAAGTGAACCAGGAATTGTGGTCCACCATGAATAATGCATACGAAATGTGTGACTTTTAATTATTTACTGAATGAAAAAAAAAAGAATGTCGGCACGAACAACAGACATGCATAATGTGTGTTTGCTGCTGACAGCCCAAAGTAGAGCTAACCTCCAGCTGACCTCATGGGTGTGTTTTCTCTCTGCTGCAAGTTTTAAACAGCCACCAAATATGTGCGTGTGCGTGCATGTGTGTGTATGTATGTGTGTGGGTTTGGCAGACAGAAAAGTTTTGTAGGACATGATCAAGTTTTCTGCAGTGTATCCTATTCTTTAATTAAACATTCTCACTGTAGCTTCCCACAGAGTCGGCATAATTAGGGTTCGATAATGCATTGTTGGGTGAGTTTGGTGTGGAAGAACTTGACTGGAGCACACGCAGGCATGACCTCATATCCATCAAGCGCATTTGGAATGAACTAGAACGATTGTGAGCCAGGCCCTGTCATCCAACATCAGGAACCACACAAATTTTCATTTTGTGAACAGACAAGAATTTCTGATTTCTGCACAAACTAGTCATTTCTCAAAAAGTGGAAGCATTAGTTGGCACGTACTTCATGTTTCGGATTTTGATTTTGAACATGTGGTACGTCCATGGGCGGCACGGCGGTCGACTGGTTAGGACGCCGGCCTCACAGTGCAAAGGTGCAGGCTTCGATTCCGGATCCGGCCTTCCTGTGTGGAGTTTGCGTGTTCTCCCCATGCCCGTGTGGGTTTGCTCCAGGTACTGCGGTTTCCTCCCACGTTCCCCAAAACATGAATGCCAGGTTAATGGAGCACTCTAAACTGTCTTTAGGTGGATTTCTGAGCACAAATGGTTGCTCATCTATGTATGCCCTGCGATTGGCTGGCGACCAGTTCAGGTTGTCCCCCACCTACCGCCCGAAGACAGTTGGGATCGGCTCCAGCTTGCCCCTGACCCTTGTGAGGATAAGCGGATTAGAAAATGGATGGATGCATGGATGGTATGGCCACGTGTGCAAATGCTTTTGTTGGATTCACTCGTAGCTCTATTAGCGGTGTGAATCTTTTGTCGTTTCCACGCAGAGGAGTAATATCTATCATCAACGTGTGTATTCATGTTGTTATGCAAAATAATTCTTTCTAGACTAGGGGAGGGGGGAATGAATATGCAGGAGATTATTTTTGTAGTGTCAACCGTTGGCTTGAATGCCCTGATGTTGATCCACAATGCATACACCCTTGTCAGTCACACACGAGTCGAACTGATACGGGTGTTTGCTGACAATCAAACGGCTGCCTAATACCCGCACTATCAGTGTTGTGTGACAATCAGGAGAATGATGAGGACTGGAAAAGAAAGAAATGCTGTGGGAACGTGGCTTATGTGAATAGTTGCTGTTGCCGGTGATTAGCTGGTGTACAAGAGGGAGGAGGCACCTGGTAGGGGTGTGGAATTTACAGAAGAGTAAGAAAGCAGCGTGCTGAAAATGTAATTCATTTTGTGAAATCATCAGTAGGAATGAAATGTGATGAATAGCGTGTTAATACTGTCATTTTTGGCTGATTTTTGGAGTGAGGACAGATGGATGACGGCGAAAGCCCATGGCTGTAGCGTGACTCAGGGTGTATGAATCCGTGCATGTGTGTATGTGTGTGTGTGTGTGTGTGTGTGACCCGTCCTTGAACTGTAGCCATCTGCCAGCACGTTGGCCTATCCTTAAACTACTTTTTATGGTATCTATGTATTTAGAAACCATCTTTGTGCGTGCTTGTGTTTATAGTGGCAACAGTATCTCAAAACATTTAATATGTTGCCAGGAAACGTAAAGTAGCATATCATTTTCTTTCACTATGAACCTCCAGTCTTTGTCTGTCTCTGCTTATATTTTGCTGTGCATCTGGCTAGCTTGATAGCCCAAAAGCTACATTTTGGAAAGGAGCAAGCGATATGATTTATATCCGACAGTTGTCCTGCTCCAGGGGTCTGAAATCTGTTTCTGCTGGGACTTTCCCAATGAGAATGCAGTTCAAGCGCTTGCAAATGCCCCAACATTCTTTGTGATGACAATTGTTGGCTACGGGAGTGTGCCCTTAACGGCCCTCTGGATGATAATTTTTAATTTGCAAATCCTTTCCAACCTATATTAAATGTAATACACTACAGAGAGATGATATTGAATGTTCACACTGATTACCTTATTTGTTGTTTTCCATTATTCACACTTTTTGGAGATGATGTCTGTAACTTGTTCCAAAAACTGAATGGACAGCATCACATTTACAACACTTCCTTTTGACAGTGCTCAATAAGTGTTTCAGAACGGAGGAGAGTATTCGTTGAAGCTTTGTAGGTGGAATTCGTTTGTATTCCCGCTTGATGTACAACTTCAGTTACTCAACAGTCGTGGGTCTCTGTTGTAGTATTTTGCACTTTATATTACGTCACACATTTTCAATTGGAGACAAGTCTGGACTGCTGGCAGACTCACACTCTTTTAGTATCACCCACCCTCTTGTAAGGATCCACATGCATGGAAGCGGGAAACTTAAGGCAGGGATACAGAGTCTACTGAACAAGTCAATTTTTAAATAAAAACATGACCAGGAAACAAAACACACCATGAGAAGTAACCAAACAATGTGACAGCTACAAAGACCGAAAGACATGAGGAAACTGAATACAAGCCAATTGACGACACAACGAGGAACACCTTGACAAGTCACGAGCGGCCGAGGGAGCTGATTGGATGACACAGGGCAGCAGGTTGACAAGCGCAGGTGGAAACAAAAGGCCTAATGAGAAAGACGGGACATACAAAAAGAAGTCCTAACAAGTAACTATCTATCTAAACAAACAAATGACACGTATGATGCTTCAAAACCTGTATGCACCTTTCATCATTAATAGTGCCATCACAGATGTGCTTCTTATCAGGGCCCTAAATGGTTATTGAATGCGGATGTTCCCATTCCTCTTCAGCCCGGAGGACATAACGTCCATAATTTCCAAAAACATTGAGGCTCTGAAGTAAACAGACCACAGCACACTTTTCCAGTTTGTGTCGCTCGATCTCAGATGACAGAGAAGTTGGCGGCATTTCCGGGTATTGTTGATATATGGCTTTCCCTTTTTGCATGGTCGTTTTAACTTGGAACAACAAACTGTATTAATTGAAATCTTCCAAACACATGTGGCAAAATTATTCTGGTCAGATGAATACAATGTTGTAGTTATGTCCAAATCTAACCACGATTTAGGGCTGTTTTTCTTCAGCTGGAACTGGGGTTATAGTCAAGCTGGAGGGAATTATGAACAGTTCCAAATACCAGTCAGTGTGAGCACATAAGCTTCAGGCTTCTAATAGAAAGAACAAAATAAATAAAATAACAAATGACAAAAAGACTGCTAAGACAGCTGAACTTTATTTGGGGTTCATCTGAAGCAATTGAAATGGTGGCAGTTGTGTTTATGTGATTGGTGAACGCCATATTCCCATTTATGAGGCTGTACACGCTTATGCAATCACATCTCGATTCCTTAGTTTTCCTACCCTCACCCCAAAAAAAAAACATGTTTTAAAAATTGTGGTTTACAGATTATATATATATAATATATTCATTCATTCATTCATCTTCCTAACCGCTTGATCCTCACTAGGGTCGCGGGGGGTGCTGGAGCCTATCCCAGCTGTCTCCGGGCAGTAGGCGGGGGACACCCTGAATCAGTTGCCAGCCAATCGCAGGGCACACAGAGACGAACAACCATTCGCACTCACACTCACACCTAGGGACAATTTCGAGTGTTCAATCAGCCTGCCATGCATATTTTTGGAATGTGGGAGGAAACCGGAGCACCCGGAGAAAACCCACGCAGGCCCGGGGAGAACATGTAAACTCCACACAGGGAGGTCGGAGCTGGAATCGAACCCGGTACCTCTGCACTGTGAAGCCCACGTGCTAACCACTGGACTACCGGGCCGCCCTATATATATATATATATATATATATATATATATACACACATACATACACACAACACACACTGGCATGTAAACAGTGGTGTTTAGACTTTTTCTATCCCCTGTGCATACATGCTTTGACACAACATATTGAGAAGAAAGCCAGATTTGCTGGTTTGCTGTTGTTGTCGAGTCTTAAAGCATTACACACTGAACTCTGTTAGGACTTGTCTGTTTCTGTGGGTATTAATGAGTATTACTAAGGGCGCATTGTCCTGCCTTATGTGTGTGCGTGTGTGTGTGTGCGTGTGTGTGTGTGTTGCTTCACCCTCAAGAACCCTGTCATGTCACAGTGACCAGAAAGCAATTATCATTGCTGCTGTGAGGAGGGCCTTGTTGGCTCCCCTATCCCTGCAGGGAAGGTGAACAAGCCGCAATGAAAGAAACGAACGAGTTTAAAAAAAAAAACAAAAAAAAAACAAAGCTGTAGTGAGAGGAAAGAGGGAAATAATTGCAGAGACGTGGTGAAATTAGGGACCACAGGGAGGAAAGTAACAAGGGATGGTGAGGGAAAACATTGGAAAAGAGAATGTCAGTCTGACATTGAGGACTCTAAAAAGCCAATGTGCCCTTACCACATGGAAGGACGCTCACAATAGACACACACACACACACACACACACACTGGCTCGACAAACAAATACTTACTCACAGTGCAAGGCTCACTACTGACTGATGTCTTCAGTCAGAAAACGTCTTTGACTGAAACGACCATGTTTGGATGTATTTGTCCAAGTCCAAAGCCCCCAATCGCTTCTGAGCAAATTAATCTTTGGTATGACAGAGAGTAAAACATTATCGCCGCCCATTGGCACGGTCCCTCACAAGCTGCTCTTCCGATCTGATGTACTGACCTCGTGAGGTAACAAACATGACTGGAAGCCAACTGCTTTGCTGTGCCTGCAGCTCCATTGACAACAAGATCTCTCAGATCTGAGTGAGAACCAACAGGATGTCTTAGCAATGTGACCGGACTGGGAACTGAATGTTCTGGTCCGGCCGGCTGA
Organism: Hippocampus zosterae; assembly: GCF_025434085.1. Classification (NCBI taxonomy): domain Eukaryota; kingdom Metazoa; phylum Chordata; class Actinopteri; order Syngnathiformes; family Syngnathidae; genus Hippocampus; species Hippocampus zosterae. The sequence goes on along the minus strand of NC_067460.1, from coordinate 20,364,757 downwards.
TCGCACACTGTGTATACAAAGACAAGTTTTGTTTTTTTTTTTCCGTTATGTTGGCAGGTTTTAAGTTTCTCCCAAAAGTGTTTTTTGAATGACGGGAGGGTTTGTGACCATTTTTCTAAACGTCCAAAAGGAGTTCCACATCCTCCTCCTGAGAGATGACGGATGCCGATTACAAATGAAACACAATTTCATGGAATCTCAAAAAAGTTTGTGTGTCAACATTTACCGGACTGTTTTTCAGGCTGCTGCTAACAGACAATGACATTGCTCCTTTTCCTGTGGAAATGATTATACACACTGATAGTAAATGTACTTTCAATTCCTCCCTTCAGAAATATGCTTGATATGAACACTGATCTTTAAAGATATGACATTAATGGGGACAGCTGTGACCATAAATACTTCTTCACCTCATTCTCTCGCGCTGAATAAATAAGGGCCTTAGAAATGATCCATGATGCCTTTTTTTTCCAGTCAATGCAAATGTTGATCTTTGGCTATGCTTTTCACTTGAAGACAGAGGCCTGTATGCAAATATGTCTGTTTAGAGCTGAACATTTTGGCGTGACAGACTTCCTCACTATTCTGACTTGGAACTTGAGTGCTTTTCGCTTGCGTGATATGCACTGCTGCCTGAAGCTGCAGTAAGTCCAGTGTAGGCTGACAAGTCGTTGGCCACATACAAGGCCTAAATGTTGCCGCTAAGCATTTTTTTTCTTCCCAGATCTGCTTTTAAATACATGTATTCAGTGGCCTGGAAACCAGTTATGTAAAATAGTGTCAGGCGAAAAAAAAAACATACTTACCTTTAGTACCGAAGATTAGCTTTTAAGAGTGAGCCCTGTACAAACATGACATGAATTCACCCGACATCATATATCGATCAAACAGGGAGTTGCATTATTTCTGTCCGCAAATTGGGACGTCAGCCCGCAGGAGGAAACAGTAGCAACACAGAAGCTACACACCAACAAAACCTTTCTGACTGAGGTGTTGTGTTTCATGGGTTTTCCTCACACCCCCCATGGTCCCTGGATGCCCCGCTCCTTCTTCTAGCAGCCTCTCTCTCTTTCAGCAATCTTTCGCCTCTTCCACCCTGCTGGTTTTCGTCACTGTTTTCCCCACCTTTTGTTTGGTTTTCTTTTATGTTCCCATCTGAAACCTTAGTCTCTCTATTGTACGCCTCCTTCCACGCTTCATGTTTGACTTCGGCTGCCGGTCTATTGCAAATGGTTTCTTTTGGTGTCGGCTTTCCCTTTGCGCAAGTGTGAAGCACCAATGCAACTGAAAAGTCTGCTTGCCGTACCTGTCGGTCTCTTTTTTTTTTTTCCAAGGTCCTCTGTCTCGCTGCAAATCATGAGCCTAACAGCCTCTAGTGACAAGTTTGGTTCTTAGCCAGTGTACCTTATATACTGTATATATGTGTGTGTGTGTGCGTGCTGAGAGACGAGTTAGAGCATTCTGGCGTGGAGTTTCACAAGATGAGAGGATACAAGGAGCAACTAAGCAGCTGATGTAAGAATGAACAGAATGTGGCAAAGCACTCACTTTCTCATTCATGCACATGAAAAAACATGCACGCTTACCCAGTAGGTGGATTACGGTATGTGGAATGCGCCAGGTGAAAAGCAGGTCATCCCTCTGCGTATGCTTCCTCAGTCAATCAAATGTTTTGTACTTGCCCTGCCCGAACCAGGAAGTACAGATATTCCCAGTACTGCTGAGATGCACCACCATGAAGCCGACACACCGAGATCTATAGTTGAGGGGTTAAAGCTTGAAAAAGCCGGATCAAAAGGGTGAACTAAATTCGACATAATATTAATTGAATTTCTTTATTTAAAAAGCAGTGTTTTGCATTTTTTGGCACATTTTTCAGACTTTAAGAGTACATTATTCTGTCGTATCGAAATTTGCTTGACTTGGCGCTTCTGCGGGCTTCCGTATCGTCTCCCCCTTCCTCCCAATGCTGTGCAACTTCAAGTAACTTTGCCACCTGGCGTTGAACATCCTGTCATTACAAGTCCAAATTAAATGAATGCAGTCATTGACATCGAACCTTAAATGTGTACCAACCTTCGGCGGGCCGGATTAAAAAGACCAAGGGGCCGGATTTGGCCCGCGGGCCGTAGTTTGCCCACACCTGTTCTAATCTCAGCTCGTGTTCACTTATTAACGGGTGAACAATCCAACATTTCATGAATTTTGCTTCACGCTGCCTGAGATAGGTGATCATGTCATTAGCGTGTGAGAGTCCAAAATGCATTCCCATTCTACACTACTGCTACCGCAGTAGCGAATATATTGTGATAGTGATACTTCCCTCTCCCTGCTAAAGCTGTTGCCCCCGCGACCCGGCCCCGGATAAGCGGTAGATGATGGATCGATGGATGGATGGAGTGATACTTCCCTGACAGTGTCAATACAACCTCAGCATTAGGATCTTTGTAAAGAAAGACACTGCTCAGCCATTTGTGAAAGTGGTCAGAATGTTGTGTTTTGTGTCAGTGTAAGAAAGCGGTGATGTGCGGAACCATAATATGTTTTTGCATTTTCGGCACTGACAATCTGGAATAAGACCCTGTTTCTGTATCATAAAGGGATGGGGATTTCGATTTAGAATGTTTATTTTTAATCCGATCATCTATTTGTATGGAAAAACAAATTGACAGATTCATCAATTATTCAAATAATCATTGGTGAGCAGCTCTAATTAATTTTCAAAATGTGCAGCTCATCCGTGTGATAGGTAGAGGCTTGTTTTATAATTCATATTCATTGAAATGTCACTCACTTCAAAAGTGCACTCACAGACACTGGCAAAGAGCCACAATGGGAGATATTCACTCACACAAACATCCTCCTACGTTTTGGGGGAGTAAATGTAAAATGTTACCTCTATCTGTTTATCACAGCATTAAAGGACTACTTGACCTGACTGACTACAGATGAAGCACTCATTTGGTCACTAATGTTTCCTCCCTCTCCCACTTTAAGTTCACCATCACCTCCTTCTTCTCTCCTACAATTTGTGGATCATAAGAAAAGCTTTCTGTATTTATTAAGCTAGGGAGAGGATATCATGCAGAATTTGCGGGAGAGTTTTCGGCGTATCGTATTGACAGAATGTGAGTGCTTTTCACAGTGTGTGTCTTGGATGAGAACAGATTGGACGGAGTACACTTGTTTCAGTGCACTTGTTACTCTTTCAAATTGAATACAAATGCAACGCACAGTCAATGGAACTTGATGTGTTTGCGTGTCTCTGTGTGGAATGTGCACGCATATACTGTACATCCAAGAGAGAGATCAGGGTCTCAGACGGAGGGGAATTTTGCAGTCGCACGTGACCCACCCAGACATATGGACATATGCTCTCGGGAGAATCAGCCTTAAGACCATGTTACATCTTGTGGTCTCTGTCGAGGAGGATAAGGAGGAGTGGATTCACTCGAGTCTGAGACTTAATAGCATGATAAGGAGTCCGTGTATGTATGAGTGTGAGGACACGGCTAGCGGGTCAGACTTAGCAGCTCGGCAACCTAATCTCTACATAACGACACTGTATATCATATTGAATTTGTGGATTTCTTGACTCTCCCAGACCCAATATGGATTACAGTTTAACAGTACATTGAACAATTGCACTGGTCTCTGAGATGGGCATTCCGACGCTGGAATGGAACGTTCCATCCCGGACGGAAGCCCATTTTTGGGACGGAGAACGAGAATAACCAAAGACGGAAGTTTAAACGTCCCTAAACGGGTTAAGTATATGTTGTCGGCAGGCAAAATAACAAGGCCAGAGTGTAGCCAAACACTGTATTTTCTTAACAGGTCATTAACAGCACGAACACAAAACTAGTTCGTACGACTCACTTTATTACCATTGCAGAACGCCTCTCCTTCCTTCTCATTTTAACAATATTTTTACAGAAACAGCACACCATTGTGGACAGTCAGAGAACACAACGTAGTACCTAGGACAGCCATTTCACTAACGATCAATCCCGCCGGTTAAGAAAATGGCTCAGTTGTATGTCTCTCAGTGCCCGCCCAGCAAGATGCTTATGCCTCCCCATTTGAATCTGTGTTGTGGAATACTAACGTCGAGTTACTTATAACGCAAACATTAAAAATATAGAGAAACAGTGATGTCATTTTGATGGATTGCCGGTCTTATCCCGTAAGAGCCAATCACGCCGTTACTGAAAATAAGCTTTGGGTAGTTCAATATTTGCATGGTTGACATTTTTTCCAAGTGTCGCATTGTGTAATGTGGCACGACATGGCATGTGTTTTGTATTTTATGATTGACGGGTTTCTCTCGTTAAGTAACATCAGCTTTGTATTGAGTGCCTCCAAGAGGAGGAACATAGAGTAAAACCTCGAATACTTGGGCGATCGTTCTAATATTTTCAGAGGTTGACGTCAACGTCAATTTTAGTGATGATCCATCGCAGTTCTGATGCATGAGGCGACGTTTAGATTCCTACATTACTGAAAATATTGATGCTGTTGTATAATTACAGGGTCTTTTCATTTCAGAAGTTCTATTGATTTTTGAAAGAAATCAAGCTGGATATGGCAGCATTCAACGTGCCTGGACTGAACACGCTTGTTTGTGCTGTAATGTCATATTTTGCCGATCCGATCAATTATATCATTGATCACTTGGGAAATTATTGCAGCTCATGGCCCAATTTACATGAAATGCAAAGTGTCCGCCAATCCGATCCATCCAATCACATCTGCGTAATGTCTGATTATAATTCATACATCCACCAATTCAAAGCGGAGTGTTGGGAGAGCATCTGGCCCAAAAATGTATTGATCGGTTCGTACTTGGCCTATACGCCACCACTACATGAAACACCGCAGATCCAACCTCCTTGATCTGGCCCACGTGTGGCAGCCAAATCATGCGAAGTCTCGATTGAAGTCCAGATGGGATGACTGGACTGAGTTGATCAGCTCACCCTGTTTTCACTGTCCAATTGACAGTGATTGGTTGCCTGTTTACCAGCCGTCTGTGTAGGAGTGCGTGCGGATATCGACGCGGAGAAGCCACACAATTCATCAGAACGATCCCACCGATTCCAAAACCTTTGAGTCCGTGTCAAGATCCCAAAATGAAAGGGGCCAGATTGCTTCTGTGTAGGATGTGTTGCCACGGCAACTGCCCACCCTTTGACTCCCACCCCCATCAAACATCAGTTTTCCCCACCTGTTGTGTTTTTGTGGCGCCAGCCCATTGCCTTGGAAACACATGCACACATATTTGAGGTGCAGTCTAAGGACAGCGAGCAGCAGCTGTGGAATCTCTCTGATCCTGCATGCAATCTGATCAGCGTGCCAGCGAGTCACTCAAGGGCAATTTGTTTTGTCGTGACCACATATACCGTGCTTACTCTTCCTTCGCTCTCCGTGACTCTCTCACTACCACGATCATCATTTCCTTAATTTGTTTTGCTGATGACACCTGAATCTTCGATTTGTAGCATGCTTGCAGTGTGTGCTTGGCCCTTTTTTGAAAATTTATATAATATTTGTTCTACTTCTCCCTTTAACTCATTCAGTACCAGCCAATTCTGGACCAAGTCTGAAAAGACGTCTAAAAACGTCTTTGGGAGTGACTGAGTTAATAATTTTGCTGCTGTAAATTGGGAATTTCTCCATTGTGAGACAAATAAAGTTTTCTTATCTTATTTTATTCATTCATTCATCTTCCGAGCCGCTTGATCCTCACTAGGGTCGCGGGGGGTGGTGGAGCCTATCCCAGCTGTCTTCGGGCAGTAGGCGGGGGACACCCTGAATCGGTTGCCAGCCAATGGCAGGGCACACAGAAACGAACAACCATTCGCAATCACACTCACACCTCGGGACAATTTAGAGTGTTCAATCAGCCTGCCATGCATGTTTTTTTTTTGGAATGTGGGAGGAAACCGGAGCACCCGGAGAAAACCCACGAGAACATGCAAACTCCACACAGGGAGGCCGGAGCTGGAATCGAACCCGGTACCTCTGCACTGTGAAGCCAACGTGCTAACCACTGGACTACCGGGCCGCCATCTTATTTTATCTCATGCATAATTTGCTGATCATTTTTTTCCCCGCAGCTCATGCTACACACCACGAAGCACAAAGCACCTTTTAGATGGCGGTAAATCTTACTAATAAAGGCAATTGGTTTTCCAGGCATTAGTTGACACAGATGAGTTTCTAAGGCCTGAGCGACATTTTTTTTTTTGTGTCTGTGAGCTTCTGGGAGCCGTATATATTTTCTGTAGCCAATCCTCCGGAGACTATGAGCTTATTGTTTCATCAGAAGATGAAGAAAGACATCGATCATTCAACACAGGTCAACACCAGATTGAACTGATGGATTAGAGGGGCTGGAGGGATGGATGCTCATAAGCAAGACGAGAGATGAAAGAGGAGATGATGAATGAGTAAAGGTCAAGAGAGCAAGAGCGACGGCTGGAAGTGATTGATGTGTTACAAGTTGTTTTCATAACAACAATGCACATCTATCTGCTTCATGCTTGGCCAAGAGCGCCCTTGCGTGCCTTTAAATGTATAGTTTGTAATATTGGCTGTTGACTGGTGCAAGCTTTTTGTGTGGTCTCTCTTTTTCTTTTCAGATGCACTGCATGATTGAAGCAAAATGACATTTGCAACCGACCATTCCTCCGTAACAGGTAACTTCCTTACACAAAGGCCCAGAGCAAAGATCGTTGACTGAGGCAGACACTCCAGCATGTCACCCTTCCCACCCAAAAACATGTTTTTGTGGAACCATCCATCCATTTTCTGATCCGCTTTATCCCACAAGGGTCGCGGGGCGTTTTGGAGCCTATCCCAGCTGTCTTCGGGCAGTAGGCGGGGGGACACCCTGAACCGGTTGCCAGCCAATCGCTGCGCACACACAGAGACGAATAACCATCCCACGCTCACACTCACACTTTGGGACAAGTGTCTGTTAGCTTCACATTTTGTTGGTTAACAAATGCTTACTGCCGGTTGAACCCAAACCTTATCCGCTTGTCAACAACAGTCCGTCCACCTTGTGTGTGTGTCACTTTTATGAGAAATTCCTCAACTGGATCTAATTACATACCGTAGCTATTTTCTTCATCGTCTCTGATTACAGCGGAGAAGACAGTGTGAAGATGAATGTTTGATTCCTGTGTGCGTTTATCATCTACAACAGCTGATTAACTGATTTTACAGCCAGCTGGCAGTTCCAGGTATGTTCCCTTCTGTAAGCTATAATTTGAGTGATGCGTGCGCTCGTGCTGCCATCGCGCATGCTTGATTTATTCCGGCCCCCCCTGAGCTAAATTTGGCACCACCATCAACTTTCCTCACTGGGATTGTCAGATTCATTTTTTTGGGAGAAAATCTATTTTGTGTAAGTCACGCTGTTTACGACACAAGATGACTCGCACGCTTGTGCACTCGATAATATAAGCAAAGATGGATAGTTATGAGCCGCATTTACTATGTCACATTTTTATTTGGAACTATTGAGGGGATAAATCGTTCGCATCAGAGTACTTTTTAATTGAGCTACATTTTTTCGTTGATTATTGCTCGTAGGACCTGCTTGTTTTAGTTTGGCAGAGAGACTTGTGTCACTTCAGACTGTTCCGCCAATCCGACGTAAGCAGTGGCAAGCTTTGAGTCCAAACCGGTCAAACGGAGCCAGGCAGTCACACAAATCCTCTGCAGCAAGTTTTCGAAGGGACTCATTAACGTGAAACATAGCTTTCAGACTTTGGAAAAGAACAGCCACATCATGCGCTGTTGCTTGTGTCTGTGTGCAAATGTGCGTAATTCAGCGTACAAGAACTGTGCGCTTTCACTTGAGTTCAAGAAAGTTCATTTAAGGCTATTTCGAATGGCTGAATTTGCCTTTATAAAAAATGTTTTGTTGTTTTTTGTAATGATTTTTTTTTTAAATGATGGATTTCGCTCAGCACAGAATCAAAAGGCTATTTCCCCAGTCTGGTATTTCATGACTCTGAAGAAGTAGTTTGAAGACAACACGGCCTCATAGAATTTCAAGTAACGCAAAGCAGACTAATTGAATCTTCCCTTTTTAATGATCTCTGGGGACGTTTATTTTTTGTCTTTGCCAAAACCGAAAGAGACAAGCGAGAGGGGCCCAGATGTAGCTTGTCATTTATCAAACGCAAACCACCTTGATTTTGAAAGCCAAAGAGAATTTGTTGTCATTGGAACAAATGTGGGTATTGTGTTTCTCGGTTGAAGTCACTGCCACGGCACGTCCTCTCTGCTGAAGATGAGACCATGGAACAGGAAACTCATGCTTGTTTTCGTTTCTTGCTTAGGCAACCGAGTGTTTTCCCTTTTGCTCAATCAAAAAACATAAGAAGCTGTGACATACCGAGTGGTCACATGTGTATAATTTGCAGTGTACCCATTCGAGATCATATAGCTGTGTCAACTGAACATGTACAATGTTTGACTAATCTAAATAAACAGTAGCTGTGACATGACAGGTGGGAAAATATTTTGAAAAGAAAAGAGCGAGAGCGAGAGACAGAGACAGATGCAACTGGCATCGAGATGTGACACGAGGAACAAAGCAAGGAAGAGGAAGACTGATAGCTAGTGCCAGGCAGCTGTGAGCGTATCTCCGGGATTGCCAATTGTCAAAGAGGATTACACGGAACTCAAACTATCGTTGTAATTTATAGAATGGAAAGAAGTGATGTGTTTTAGCTCATTCGGCAGCGGAAAATGAACAAATCGCTGCACGTCTGAGGAAGATGGACGGTGAAAACAGGCTGCGTGTTTGTGACCTCAGACATGCGAGCGCTCTCACTGCGTATCCTCATTGCGTGTGGCTGCAAGGTCATAGGGTGAGGGAGCCAGCTACACACACACACACACACACGCAACAAACACATTAACTGATCATGTCGCCCGAGAGGGGATTAGGGCGGGGGGGCGATGTTGTTAGAGGGTGAAGTCTCCCTTTTCCACATATTGTCATGGCACGCAGTGTTTGAGTTCAAACCGATTTCCAATTTACTTTCTCAAAGAGCGAGGCGGCAGCCGCACATAAAAGAAAAACGTAGGCCCACACTTGCACGCAGCACGTTCACTTTGCATTTTCACCACTAAGAGGATCTTCAAATCGCTCATGTAAATTGCTTTGCCTGGAACTCATCCATCATAGATGTTTATTTTCAAAAACAGAAGAACTATTGTCATGTTCAGAATGTTTGCTTGAACTTTTTGCTCATCCCAGTAGGGGAGGAAGGAGTGAGTCCAAGTTAAGTTTGATATATCCCACTTTGTGATGTAGTTCTAGGCGTGCTCGGAGACGTTCTGGCTCAAGTGATGATCAATGACCCTTGCAAAATTCGGAACATCGTTCGCCTGCCAATCAGGGTCCGGAAGGAGACATGTCTCCTCCACGGGCCAAGTCAGAAATAAATATACAGTGCAAGTTGTCATAAAGTAAAAGAATTGTAAAATGTGAGAAAAAAATGGTACCAAATGTATGTGTTGATTTTATTGCTGCTTTCAATGCAACTCTGCCATTGTCATACTGGGGTGCATAATACTTGCAGTGTATGTCTTTTAGTGGCCTTCTTTTACCACCTCTTACGTTGAAGGGCATTCCTTCTTTTAGATCCCCGTGAATTAGAGGTCCAGAGAAAAGCTGATCTGTCACGTTTTGGTTTTGCGGTCTGGCCAGCAGGTGGCAGGAGCGGACTTTCTGGCACACCTGCTGCCAATCTGTAATCGTCAGACTCAGTATTTAAGGACTCCACCGTCCTACACCTGTTGTGGGAGTATTGTATATGGCATTGCTAGCTTCACTGTTCGTTGACTTAGTGGCTTTTGACCTCGTCGTGATTTCCCGTATAGTTCTCGGTACCCAGTTTTAAGTAAGTACTGTTTTGTTTTGATGATCTGGCTTTTTGTGCTTGTACAAGTGTTACATTGTTTTTCGTTCATAGTTTGCAGGCATTACTTTTCTTCCTTGCTTTTTTGTGCAAGCACTTTTGGTTATTCGTTTGGATTTACCTCCTGGTCCTTATTGTGGACCAGCGCTTTATGTTCTCGACTCATTTTCGGTGCGTTTGAGACATTCAATTGTCTTCTTTCCTTCGGAGACCTTGTTACTGTCTACGTTTTTTGGATCCACCCCAAACTCGGTTTATCCGGGTCTTAACATGATCAGGTACAATGGTGCCTCTACTTACGAACGTCTCTTCATACAAAAATTTCAATTTACGAAACGCCTCAATAGGAAAATGTTGAATCTTGTTACAGAAGAAATTTCAAGCTCGAAAAGGTAAAAATACAGTGTGGGCTGCAAATCGGAACTCCGAGTTTCCTGAACGCAACATACTTAGAGCTGCTCTTCCATTGGCTACTACCCAGCATCATCCTGGCATCCCATTGGCTTAAGAGGGACCTCTTACCGCATGTGTCTATTTGTGGAGATAGATGGATACACAGATAAACCTGTGTCTATGCCGCGTCCTCATCCTTCGCCATGAGGGGTTCCGATCGTTTTACGTAAATGTGAATAACCCAGAAAAAGTTCACCGGTCCGGCGATCGCTCACATTGATGATGTTTGCCTTGGACATTTTCAAAGGATTGTTAAAAGCCGACAAAAACAACCATCCTTGGATCAGTTGTTTACAAAACGCCAGGCAAAAAAAAAAACAGTTCTTAGAGAGAACATGCATGAAAGAGGGCAAAAACAATAAAAAGTTAAGTGACCATCAGTTTTTACATTAGGCGCAACTCTCATATATTTCGCAGTAATTAAATTGTAATATAGATTTGTTACATATTTTGATGCATTTTTACGCTTCACAAAACATTTATGTCTGAATTATTTTGGGGGGGAGGGGAGCTTGGAACGAATTAGGGCATTTACATGGAAAACGCGTCTCTACTTCCAAAATTTTCTAGTTCAGAAATTTCTTGCAGAACCAATTCATTTCGTAAGTAGATGCACCGCTGTGTATATTTGGCGTCTCTTCTGTCGCGTGTCGACTGACTTATTTCTCTTGATCTCTTTTTTTTCTTCATTTCCTTTCAACTAATAAGAGACTTGTCATTTCCTAGCAAATCATCCGCTTCCTCTTGCTTCACCGCGCCTCTTCATCTCCTTCCTCGCACACAGATGGGGGTGGACGGGTGTTGTTGGGGTTAAAGTCAGATGAGATCTACTCTTGGATCACTGAAGGAGATCACGGCCTCTACGAAGTGCCAGTGAGAAGAGAGTCCGCCGTGAGGCGTGCGCAACAGATGGAAGCACTTCTTAGTTGGCGTAGAGTCATGTTTCTCACACTCCACTGTGCACAGATGCGTGCACGTCAATAAGCGGACAGCGCCATGCCGGTATGCAAGGAGACACACATCGACCCGCATGTGTGCACCCGCACAGAGCCTCTCATCTCCCCTGCAGGCGTTGCAGGGATGTGGGGTGTTGTTCACATGGTATCTGCTGCTATTCTTTTTCTAAGCCACTGGAAGCCTGGTGTGTTCAATTAAACTGATTTATTTCTGCACTCAGCAGTCCGTGATCCCCTGCCCCCCCTCTCTGGTGTCCTATACCGAGCGATATATGAGAATACGCTGGGTGGCACAAAGCCTTTGGAGCAATCCACTATAGTTGAGCTAATTTAATGCTGTACAGTAAGTACTAGGGCGGCCCGGTAGTCCAGTGGTTAGCATGTCGGCTTCTTGGTGCAGAGGTACTGGGTTCGATTCCAGCTCTGGCCTCCCTGTGTGGAGTTTGCATGTTCTCCCCGGGCCTGCGTGGGTTTTTTGCGGGTGCTCCGGTTTCCTCCAACATTCCAAAGACATGCGTGGCAGGCTGATTGAACACTCTAAATTGTCCCTAGGTGTGAGTGTGAGTGCGGATGGTTGTTTGTTTCTGTGTGCCTTGCGATTGGCTGGCAACCGATTCAGGGTGTCCCCTGCCTACTGCCCGAAGACAGCTGGGATAGGCTCCAGCACCCCCCGCGACCCTAGTGAGGATCAAGCGGCTCGGAAGATGAATGAATGAATGAATGAATACAGTAAGTACTATTCACCAAATGCTAGATGAGAGAAACAATATTGTGGCTTTGAGCGCAAAAACATCTGCCTAATCAAAATACCCGTATAAACACACTATTATTTGAAGGGCCTATATTAGATTTGAATTGCTCCAAAACACAAACCCACATAATGGCCATTCATTTGCTAATGTCAGGTGACGATCGGGTGCCCCCAATCCAAGACTACACTCGTTTTTTATGAGTTGACCTATATACACACCTACTACTAAGTCTCGCTGTGCAAATAGTTTTGGGTCACTGTAAAAAATGTACTTTGGATTCGTAAGAACATCATGTCTCTGAGTGTGTTTGTCAGGTTTAAAACGGCAAGCACAAAAGAATCAAGAGGCGTGGTTGTCATTTCAACAATGGTGTGATATTACTCAGGAGCTGCTGTTGGAACGGCAACACAAAGAGGCTCAAATGAACCCCAAGTGGAGCGCTGCTAAGGGGTGAGTGATAAGTCTAAGGTATGAACTGGAGAGGGTCCGGCAGGAAGCTCACTCTCGTCTTTCCTCCGCTACTCATACATTCTCTCCCCTGTTTTACAGCCTCACAGCAAAGAGTCAATGGTGTGAATATCAAAAGCACATTCCCCACATCCCAGTACTCAAACCTGCTCTCTCGGTTCTCCAGCTTGCTCCCCACAATCCAAAAACGTTGAGGCTCACTGAAGAGACTATGGTTGGGAATACCGTCTTGCCCAATTCTGTCATTGTCAGATGATTAGACCGTGTACCAAGTCGATGGACCTAAAGTCAACTGCCGTTAGATTGAACTTCTCCATATCCATGCACATTATATGTAGTGTAGCAAAGTCTTTGTCATTTCATGTCTTTCACGCTCAGCCTGGAGTACTTTACTGAAGCACCATTTAAGATAACTTTCACCAGATTTTTCTTCCCGTATGATTTACAAAACCACAACCACAGATTAGTGACAGATGGAAATAGCTTGTTTCGATTTCAAATAGTTCCAATGCTTTCTTGTCTGGGAGGACTAGAAAAGGAGCATAAGTAGACGCTTACATTCTTTTGTGGCTATAAAAACGCTATAATCCTCTACAGCCACGTAAAATTAACAATTGATGAAACTTAACTAGTTTGAATTTTCACCACAAAGTAAACATGCTGCTAATGTACAATTTGAACCAGGTGTGGAAACTTGGTTTGCAAGTTTATAGCTTATCTTTTTTTTTATTTTTTTAATTTATGTATTTTTTGTTTTTTATTAACACAGTTCATAATACACACTGGCAATGCACGCTGTACAAATATGCAAAACTAAATTTGTATTCATGCATTAATGTTTTGAAAGGTTTTTATCAATATGGTCAAATGTGTGTACTTTAAACGTTATATAGCCCGGTAGTCCAGTGGTTAGCACGTCGGCTTCACAGTGCAGAGGTACCGGGTTCGATTCCAGCTCCGGCCTCCCTGTGTGGAGTTAGCATGTTCTCCCCGGGCCTGCGTGGGTTTTCTCCGGGTGCTCCGGTTTCCTCCCACATTCCAAAAACATGCATGTAGGCTGACTGGACGCTCTAAATTGTCCCTAGGTGTGAGTGTGAATGCGAATGGTTGTTCGTCTCTGTGTGCCCTGCGATTGGCTGGCAACCGATTCAGGGTGTCCCCCGCCTACTGCCCGGAGACAGCTGGGATAGGCTCCAGCACCCCCCGCGACCCTAGTGAGGATCAAGCGGTTCAGAAAATGGATGGATGGATGGATAGCGTTTATATATATATATACACACACACTGTATATACACATACACCGTGTTCATGGAGTCTTGCAGCTTCTTCGGTCTTGAAATGTATTTTTCTCTTGTCAGAACAAGAACTCTCTTGATTTGGAATCAGAACCAAGCACAAAGCGCATCGGTGGAGTTTTCATTCTTTGAGGATTTTCGCATGTGCCGGTGTGCAGCCGACTAACGACCCGTCCTCGGTAAGCGAATCTTCTCACTCCCTTTAAAATCAGTCGGCGGGATGTGCAGTTTTTGATGTTGCAAAAGCACAAATTGACTCGCCTAGAGTCCTTGCAGAAGATTGAAACATGCAAAGTACGTTTAGAAGTAATTGAAAGCAAACCTACATGGTGCCACAGCCACGGAGAGTGCTTTTTAAAATATAGTAAAGGTGACAATAATAATACGTTTAATGAATTGATTACTTTTGCATCCACCTCACATCAGCGCAGAGCTCAGAATCCGTGTACCTGCACCATGACCAAATTTAACCAAAATCACTTGATTTAGTCGACTCTTCGCCACCAAAATGTTTGATGCACCGGGGTCATGTCAGCTTGCGGTCTGCCACATTCCCAAACACGCTCCACTGGCAGCGCACTGACACAAAAATCAACATGTGCCGATTTTTACGTCCGAGCGCACGTACGCCGTCTACGAAATAGAGCCCAAGGAATGTGTTATTGTAAATCGGTGACACTTTACATCTGATTACCTGCTCTAAATGGAAGCTGGTGAGAGAATTCCTGACTCAAATCTTAATTATTTCACTTGTCTGCATCACGTCTGAGTTGTAAGCCTCTAATATGAGTCACGGGGGAGGTGACGTGATGTCAGCAGTGATTCTTGTTAATTGTTGAATCCTAACCAATTAAAGCTATTCAGATTTTGCCTTTGGAGTTTCGTGGTTCAAACGTGGACGTCGTCTGCAGTGTAGTCATCCCTTTTTGTCTGGCCGCACACAAAGATTGAATCAGCATAAAGCAGAAAAATGGATCGTGCCTCTTGATGAGGTGGCAGCTGCACACACACACACCACACACTTGCCTGCCCTTAAAAGCAGCTTGCCGTGTGAGCAAATGAGAGAGAGCTCCCAGATTTTCCCATCATTCCTCCCTGTAATCCCCCCAGACCTCCTTCTGAGGGCTGAATTTGCACGATCGCACTCCTCGGTGGGTCAAGCACACGCACAGAAACACATGCGAACAGAAACACATGCGCGCTTGCAGGCTTGACAGTTTGTTTTGTAGAAAAAAAAATGTCAAGCTCATTCTTGAAATTTCTTTTTAAGTACACGTTCTTCCGAATGTGTACTTAATTTATTTTTATTTCTTTTTTTATTGAATTATCTGTTTGTTCTAAGAGTTCATGCTATGACGCTAACAAAACGCACACTCTGCCAACTGAGCCACAGCCGCTGTGCTCTGTTACATTTACTTTTGTAATTTTAGGGATAAGTTATACTTCACATCAGTAGTTTTCATGCGGCATACATTTTGCTCTCACTTGAATATTTTCAAGAAGAAATGCGATTTTGAATGGGTTGCATTAAGCTACATTCTGTCCTCTACTTTAATTAGAATCTATTCTTGCTTGCATGATGTATTTGCTTTGTGACTTGTGTCACTTGTGCTCTTTTTTCCCCAATCCAATGTACCCACTCCAGGCATTTAACTCCATTTCATCTCACCAATCAAACGGAGCCTGGCAGTCACACACAGCGTCTCTGCGACTCCCGCACAGAAATCAAAGTTTTCAGAATGACGCATTTATGTAAAGCTGGGCAGAAACAATGGAGGGAACAATGGCGTGCGACTCACAGTCAGAAAAAGGCAGAACAGCTGGCCACATATTCTACATGTGTATCTAATCGACTAAGAAATAGAACAGGTATGTCATACGCTGTCATCTGTGTCTGCTTAAAAATGTCCATATTGTAGCCTACAAGAGAGTGTGTGTGTGTGTGTGTGTGTGTGTGTGTGTGTGTGGTGGGTAGACTGACGTGATTAACCAGAGCTAGTGGAGTCAAAAATGTCTTCCCCGACTTGGATGCAATGGAATTTAGATGCTGCGCTTTGTTATACTTAAGGTTAAGTAGTCCTTTCAGAGATACACACAAATGTGCATATACACACACACACACACACACACACACACGTGCGCACACGAGGACCCTCAACCTCTTCTGCAGGTGCGCCCACAAGGATGCATTACACTGTTGATTCATGATTTAAAAAAAAAAAATCAGTGTAATACCCAATTCCAATTTTAACCGAATCAAGGCAATTGTTTGAATATGATGCTGAGATGCACTTACAGCATTTTCAGATTTTACTCATCTGAAGTGGACTCGGATGCTTTGCTCATGACATTTTCTTCAGACATGCATGTGACTCAATAACCTTTAATGCAACTATTTCAACCCTGTCTGGGACTTTGTTTTTGTTCTTCAGTCAGCCGTTTCATTTTAACCCGCGACTTGCGCTTTTGCTCCTTCGGCTATGTTTTCCGAATTCTTTTGTGTAAAGTGGACTTTCTGAAAGGATCATCAAAAAAATGGAATATGTGTGAATACTATCATGTACATGATGTCACTTCTTGAAGCCCGTTTCAGTGAAGTAGGATGCACATGTTGTTTGGTCTCATGTGGCTACCTTAAGGCATTTTGTGTTGATCACTAATGGTTTTAGAAACAGATGGTAGTTGTATCAAGCGAAGGAATTGGTTATTTACTCCTAGGGGGCATTTGCTATTTGAGCCTCGTTTCAAATGTTGCTATTGACCTGATGGCACATTGTTCCTCCCATCACAGCACATTTGATCACGTAAAACTTGAATGAGGATTCCAAAAGGGGAGAAACAGAACAGATAATGATCCAAAACGTATGACCCAAAAAGTACAAGAAAGGACCAAAGAACCAGGAAAAGGCAAGAACAAACCAAAAGCGGGTGCAAATGACAAGGAATGAGAACAACGTAACTTACGTGTCAACTTAAAGGACAAGAAAATCCAGTACATGAAGAACAGAAACCGAGGATGCGGTACCGTATATAACAAAAATACTATGAACTAACTTGACAAAAATGCCTTTACAGCAGCTCCTATATTTTGTTCCTTTCATAACTTTGCCGCAGTGAATTGGGAATTTCCCATTTATGTCGAGAAAATGAACCACTTGGAGAGTGTGAGCAAACCTAATAATCAGCCAGCCAGTTGTCAACACGGCATGGCGTTTAAAAGCAGAAGTTACTCATGCGGGAAACGTCGACACTCCCGTCTGAGACTGAAACACAAAGCAAAAAAAGGCACAGGATCAAGACACAAACTCATCTCAACTGGTCCGTGACACGAAAAAGGTTGGGGGACCACTGATCTACGGTACCTCCGTTAATTTGAAGTCAGTCATTTGCACTGCACAATCTTTTAAAAAAATAGGACATGTGAATGGATTCAAGTATTTATTTCAAGGGAACGAGTGACAAGTGTCTCGTTGTTGCAAAGATACAATTAACATCTACCAGCTGTTACGATTCACACAACATAATTCTAGCTTTGTGTCCACGTGACATTATGGTTTCATATCCCTGTCACGTCCCGTGGTTGCCAGCAGAGGGCGGGCTTTCTGCCCGCCGTTTACACACCTGTCACCCATTAAGGAGTAATTGCGCAGCCTTTATTTGGACGCTCTGGCAGTCTACTCACTGCCGGAGAATTCCACGCCGTGCCAAAATTTCTCTCGCCCAATTCCTACTTGCATTTATTCATTGCCTCTTAGCCTTGTGCTGTATTTACGCGTCGTTGTTTCCTCTTGCGAGTGAAACTTATATTCATTATTCTAATCTGACCCTCCTTGCCATCTTTTTCCGCAAGCGTTTTCTGTTGTCCTTTTATTTTATCCCTGGTCCCTATTTTGACCAGCGCTTTTTGTTATTCTCCCTGTCGGGTTATTTTGTGTTCGTTATTAAAGACTCCTTTTGTTATATGACAAGATCTCTTTTTGTGTCTGCTATTTCGGGGATCCACTTCCTTATTTTGTTGTGCACGGAGCGATCATTCTATCGCTTCGGGCACAACGTGACAATCCCGCACTACGAGTGAAAATTGAACCCACATAAAGAGTGGGAATAAAAAGCAACACTGCGAATTGGGACCATTTGTTTTGATGTGGAAACATAATTACCGTGCATCCGCATTAAAACAGCAAAATATGTACTGCTCTCACTTGACTTCCAGTTGACCTTGATTCAGCTGCACAAACACATTTCGCCCCACAGACAGCAGACTCTGTCATCAAATATTTCAGGCAAGGTGATCAAAGGCAAACTAAACACAGTTGTCAGATCGAGAAAAACAAGTGGCACCGTCCTATTTGTGTGTGTGTGTGTGTGTGTGTGTGAAAAGCATATAAAGTGGATGCCAGCCAGGGGCCGTTTATTGCGCCAAGTTATTCAATCTGGGTTTCTTGACCTACACCCGTGGAACAGGAAGTGGTCACTCGGGTACCCTATTTGAACACACCCAGCAGCTGTGTACATACAGTACACGCGTACACAAACACACACACACGCACGCACTCACGAGACGGGGAGGAAATAAACACACGGAGCCCAACCGTGCTGCTCACACGCACATTCTCCCCATAATGAGGAAGTGTTGTTTTCTCATTTGATGTGACTCACGCAAACGGAGCCTTTTTTTTTTAAATGGTGTCACAAAACCTCAAGCATAACACGCATACATGCGCATGCAAATACTCACACGCCAATTAGTCATTTTCTTTCTTCTTGGACACTCACTCCCGCGATTCTTTTTGCCACACTTGCACGCATGCAGTAAACGTGTCAACTCAGATGAGCAAATGCAGCCGAAAGCCATCGACGAAAACAGAGGTTAGCTTGGTTTTGACTCGCTTTTTTGAAGTCGGACGGGGGTGGAGGGGAGCTACATTCTGACATTCGTCTCTACAAAGATCATGATATTCGATTTTGATTGGGACTGTCAAATATTAGCCAATAAAGTAATAATATAGTAATAAAGTAATAAAGTATTTTAACAAGGCCTGTCACATCATGTTCAATTTTATAAGAAGCTATAAAAGTTAGGCCCCCATCCTATTGTTGTCTTTGCTTTGGTGTTATCCTGTTAAATCATCCTCCTTTATAAAAGTCCAAAATCATCTGTTGCGTTTAAATGTATCTACCCGGCAGATTGAGATGAGATGTTATTATTTCGTGCAACCACTGGATGAAATAAAATGGAATCAATTCTACACACCAATTGTTTTTCAGCGCACGCTCCCAAAAAGCCAAGAAGCACAATTGGTAGCTGTGTGAAAGCATCTCTTTGCTCAACGCAATGAAAACATGTCGGTGAATGATCTTCGCGCGTTACACGCTGCTGGCCTGCCAATCGCGTGTGCGGACGCACCGGCGGCTGCAGTTCAGCTTTTATTGTCGCGTACTTGACTGCAGACGTGGAAAAAGGACAGAGACCGAGAATTCGCAGAGTCTGCGGGAGGAGAGAGAGCAGCTTGAAAAGGCGGCAGAGCTACAGCCGGCGATACGCAACAGCCAGCTGTTACATTTCCCCGATGTAATCTTGAATTTAAAATTAATTTTGAGACAGACAACACTTGTTTAATTTTAGAACATCTTTAGGCATTCAGTGACTTTAGAGCAGATAGATCCCATGTTGTCGATCCGTTCGGTGCTTGGCTGATCAGTAATGTCCTGATGTTGTGTATTCGTACAATAGATGTTCCACTGCGTCAATAGAATGCCCCACAATTAAGGCATGCCGCCAGTGTGTTTGAATAAGGTGGAAGAAGGATGCAGGAAAAGACAGAAGGTTGAGCCACAAAATGAAACCTTGGAAAATGGAACGAAAACTAAGAACAATCAAGCAAAACATCCGAAAAAAAAAATTGCGAGGAAACACGCGGTTTGTTGTACTCTTCTGGCAGTCAATTGAAGTAAATATTCTCCTGAAATATTTGTTGTTACACTGAATAATGTAAGGATGCCATTCACCGGACGGTCTCAAACCAAAGGCAGAATTAGTGACTTGTCCTTCTCGCTAGTGGGCAGTTTGGCTGTTTTGCCAGCAAAACGCAACCGCTGGCACTACAGCTGCGGCGCGCTCGTACAGACTTGCGGCAGATGGCAAGAGAGAGAAACCCTGAACTACTTGACAAAGTGCGTGGAAAAACTCAGTTAAAACAGTGGTGGCTGCACCCGAAAACTCAAGTCTGTCTACGGCAGGCATGTCCAAAGTCCGGCCCGGGGCCCAAATCCGGCCCGCGGTCGAATTTCATCCGGCCCTCGGCCCCCGTCATAAAATCAGTGCCGTCTGGCCCGCAGGTTGGGCGCAATGGAACACGTGTTGCATTGACTGAGGTCTCGTAGACTGGTGAGTGATGTTTAATGGAGTACTGCTTCCCTCTAGTGGCTAAATGAGTAATAGCATTCACTAAATGAGTAATAGCATTTAGACACTAGAGGGCATCACTCACGAGTTAACAAGACATCACTCCGTGTTTATATTAACTGATATGTCATATTTCAATTGATCCTTGCAGTTGTGGATATGTGTATTGCTTGTTCATTTCCCCGTTATTCGAGTGAAAGGTTTTGTGACTATTGAAAAGTCATGGTGATACATTTTATGTTTCAAATCAATCAATTTGCACTCAGGAGACTTCTGTTTAAGAAAAAGTCAAGTGAATAAGCAGTTGCATGTGATATACCTGTTTCAAATGAACCAAAAGAAATTCTTAAGATTGTTGAAATTAAAATAAAAATGGAAATGTGAAACAGACTGGCTTACTAAAATTTGTTGAACAATATTGTTGTTCAATGTAAAGAATGTCAGCCAAGGTCGGCCCCCCGACATTTTACCACATAAAATCTGGCCCCCTTGGCAAAAAGTTTGGACACCCCTGGTCTACGGGGACCATCCCTGACCTTTAACCTCAGACTGACATCACTGAAGTCACATTACACGCAAACATCAATACCGATTATATGTCCACCTTGCGTGTTTTGTGCGTGGAAGCTTTGAGCGTGTACGATATAAGCATCTGTCCATAATGCGCCGATGAGGTTGTGCGATCACGGTTTGGCATGTGTTCGTGCGCCGCCACCGGAATGTGTTTTACAGTGTAGAACGAAAAGCAGTCTGCGTGTGATTTTCATGTAATAGCCTTGTAATCCCGCTCTCACTAAGGTGCCCCTAATGATGGCTGTCCCTCCCTTGCAGCTCGACTGGCGCGCACGCGATCGCACACGTAGCACAGGGCTAGCTATTCGGCGCAGGCAGGAAGGAGAATATACCCGGCAGCCAAGTTGGGAGTGTACAAAATGACGCACGTGCACCTTAAAGTGTGACGCATGGCTTTAAAAAGCTCCACATATGCGGAGAATTACCGGCCTGTTCAGTAAACCACGCGAAGAGAATGAGAAGTCATATAGCGCATCGTGTTTCACCGCATGATCGGGATTCCCCTCAAATCCAAGCAGCAGATGTTGACATGGTCAAGTCCATATGCTCTAATGACACGAGTAAGACGCGACGTCGTGCTGTGCCATGTGTGATCTGTCATGATAGATGAAGGAAAATTTTTGCAACCAACTCAGTCAAGTTTTTTTTTAATTGTTATTTTTACAGCATTGTATAAAACAATGAGCAACACTCAAGACCAATCGACAATATTGACCTCTCCGACAGTTAGCGCAGGGTCGCCATTATAAGGAGACCCTCTTTTCCGTATTACGCACGCCGGTGTAAGAAACAATTGTTACATTCTGGCATGAAGAATATATAGTGTGTGACTGATCCATTATGAACACTTTTAAACACCATTTTTCCCTGTTGCATTGGCGTGCAAGTGGCCCTGTTTGGATCTCCTTCATATCTAGCTCACCACACACACACGCGACAGGGAGTGGTGTGCGTGTGTATGTACAACTAAGCTCTTGTTCGTCATAGGGTGTCCCTGAACGCCGTCATCCCGCGTCGTTATGGCCATGCCGGAATTTTGCCATCCCATAAGCCCTCCCACACACCATAATTAAAGTCACCCGGGCAACGGGAGAAAGAATGCTCAGTATTCTTGTTGTTGTGGTAACTGCGTGGAGTGCGAGAGTGGGGAGGTGCTGGTCGTAGGTGTTGGTTAATGATGGAGACAATGAGGCCTCACTCTGCCACCTCATGCAGCGTGCTAATGAAAACGATAAAACAAGCACGTGTGCGTGCGTGTGTGTGTGTGTGTGTGTGTGTGATAGTGTGATTCCATAACTTTTGTGTGATTCGGGCCATTGTACAATTGTGTCAAAAAGACCCAATTATGTACATCAATGGAAGATACAACTGATACTACCCCTACACAATTACAACCACCCAACTCCTCGCCTCAATTGTCTGCTGGTTGTTTTAAGCGTACACAGTCACATAACTGTGATGGCAACGTGCAAAAAAAGAATAGTTTCATGTTTAGCATATTTTATCTAGATTGTGTTTTTGACAAAAAAAAAAGTGTACCTGTACTGTATGTTTTTATGCAACTCAATGTGGAGTGGAATGGGGGTGTGGATTGAGGACCGTTTGCTCATTCAGTTGCTTGTTCTAGGCGAAACTGTAGCCAACCCTTTTATTTTCGCAATAGTCCTCAATAATGCCACGGGTGAGATGGAGCCTTTCCCAGCAGAAACCCCACGTAAACGAAGGAAGTCGAGATTCGAACTCACGACTTTTGGGGCAGACCTGACACCACGTTTGAACCTGTAACCAATATTGTGAATTCAATAATTATTAAATGCTGCAATACATCAAATGTTGGGACGTACTTCCCTCTGCTGTTTATCCAGAACTACTGCAACGCATCGGGCTGAACAATGTATAGAGAATTGTACTTTATTGAGCATCCCACCCGCTAAATTCATAACAATTACACATTTTATCAGATAATTTGACTATAGATGCGCAATAGTGTTGTATTTAATGTATGATGACGAAACTATAATAATAAATATAAAATATCGCATTAGATGTCTCATTTTGAAATAATGAAGATTGTTTAAATGTCTATGAACCCGTTTCGTGAGACTTTATATTATGGCTGTGTGTGTGTGTGTGCGTGTGTACGACTGTGCGTGCGTGCGCGCGCGAACGTGAGACAACGTATAGGCGGATGGATATGTACCAGAGCTAAGAGTAAAAAGTCTCTAACTTCCCGTAATTTACGTAATTTGAGCAGTAGGGACTTCCACTTCACTCGGGCTAAATTTGTAGGTTACCTGCACAGCGAAAATGTTGTTTTCTTACGGCTTCGCTGTCCATTGTCTGAGCGCAAAACGATTGCTAAAAGTATTACGTGTGTGTGTGTTTCGTGCTGCACAGATATTCATATTGTCGTCTCCACGCATAGCGGACTTAATTTGGGCGCGTTCAGAAATACAATAATACAGAAGCGGATTGCGGACATACCAGGGGAAAAGAACACGAAACTGTTCATGTAAAAACATGAAAATTATTATATAAAAAGCACGGGTACGTGCTTCCGATTGCAATGGCACTAAAAACTGGATTTGTTGGGCTTGTCACGAAATCGCGGTGTCCCAGAAGATTTCCTCATACATGGAGCAAAAACATAAGTGGATTTTGACGTTGCCCGTTGTTGACCCGTTTTTACGTGATAATGTCACGTTTTTACATGACAATTTTCACGCTTTTACATGACTGATGTTTCGTGGGTTTTTTTCTTGGTTTGGTAACAATATGCTTCCGCACAATAATATTTAACAAAAAAAAATCTCACACTACCCAAACACACAAGCACACACACAGACTATCTCCCTTTTCACCGAAAAGCTGATTTTTTTCTGTGAGGGGTAAAATTTTGTTTTTGGTCAAAACAGCCATCCATCCATTATCTGATCAACTTATCATCCTAAGGGTCGCGGGGCATGCTGGAGCCTCTCCCAGACGTCTTCGGGCAGTAGGCAGGTGACACCCTGACACCCTGACACCCTCCACCCAATCGCAGGGCACACATAAACAAACATTTTAGAGTGTTGAATTAACCTGCCGTGCATGTTCTTGGAATATGGGAGGAAAGAGGTTATAAATGTTTTTCCAGACATTCTAAAAATTATTGAGATATGCAGTCATAGTAGAGGGCTTTATTCATGCACTCTTATTTTAAGCATAAATAGTTTTCTTTGGGTTGCAACATAACATTTACCTCTCTCTCTCTCTCTCTCTCTCTCTCTCTCTCTCTCTCTCTCTCTCTCTCTCTCGCACACACACACACACACACACACACACACACACTAATGCAAATCAAATACATTTATTTTCTTTTTTTAAAAAGCCTTGTTTCGTTTTGGGGTGGGCGGTAGCTCTTTGGTGAGCGTAAATGTTATTGGTTGCTTTACCGTACAATAACTTGTACTTATAATTTAAAATACGAACGTTGCGAAACTACTTTTCGCCTCGGATGCACACTAACGTCTGCGTCCCAACAGCTTTGTGACGTCATCCTCTCAGTCCGGCATCCTGTTCCGTTTCGTAGCTGTGACTGATAGCCTCCGCCGTCGTCGTTATTTCCCGAAAGATGGCCGCAGGTCCCCTTTCGGTTTCTTCAACCGCATCGACTACCAACGATGGCATCCTCATTGGGGACAAAGTTTACTCTGAAGTTTACCTTACGATCGACAACTCTCTTATCCCTGAGGACAGGCTCTCTCCGACGCCGTCAATGCTCGACGGCCTCGACCTCCACACCGAGACCGACCTTCGCATACTGGGATGTGAGCTGATTCAGTCGGCGGGCATCCTTCTCCGTTTGCCTCAGGTTAATGGCCTCAAGTCGCTTGAAAGCCAGATCGCGTTTCTGAGATCCATGGTAGTTGGCAAACAAATGGGCGACGGCCTGTTAGCTGTTAGCTGCTAGCTTGCTCTGTCGCTGGCGTGGTGAAGTCAAAATGGCGTCGGCCCATTGTGCTCTTTCCACGGAAGACTTTAAAATAAACCTATTTTATGTTTTCAACAGGTGGCGATGGCAACGGGACAGGTGCTTTTTCATCGTTTCTTTTATTCCAAGTCCTTCGTCAAGCATAGTTTTGAGGTAAGTTTCCAGGCTGTTGGTGCGGTCTCATGCTAGCGTGTCGTTGGTGGAACGTTGGCGGGCGCCATGTTGGGCACTTTCAAACGCTGCTTAATCCTCCCTTATCTGTTCCAATACTTCCCACAACCTCCTTAACAAACGACCACTATCAAATACTAGCTTTTAAAATCCACGGCACCGTTGTGCCGTTTTTGTCTTTGAATCTATTTGTGGTGTTTTTGTCTCGATTTCTACGACCTCTTTCTTGCAACCTTGTGCTTCATTTTGTATTTAGATTGTTGCAATGGCATGTATTAACTTGGCCTCCAAGATTGAAGAAGCACCCAGGCGAATACGAGACGTCATCAATGTTTTTCATCACCTCAAGCAGATTCGAGTGAAAAAGTAAGTATCTGCGCTTTTGACACATTCCTCTTGTTGAAAATCTCTCTCTCCTGGTTGGAACATGTTTCAGTCTAGGGCTGGACGATTACGGGGAAAATAATGATTACTGTGATTGAGACCGATATTACACTTACTCAAACTATTATTCATTGATTTCAAATTTTGTATTTAACTTTAAAAAATTCAACTAAACCAAACTATTATTATAGCCTCTGGTCCATTCACTGAACACCGTCTTCTTTTTGTCAAGTACAAAATGACTTCAATCAATGCATATAAAAAAAAGCTTGGAATAAGCGCTACCCATATCTCTTATTTAGCAGTCATTATTTTGCCATGGAAATTCTACTGCAAGCATTATTTTTGCTGGTTACACAGTAAGTTAGCAGTGAATTGGTTATTTTAATGTGAGTCTGCCATGTTACGGTTTAACTGGCTTCCACAATGGTTGAACTTTTTTCAGTTCTAACCCCAACCTCTTTGTAAAGTAAGTTTTCCCTCTTATTAGTACCCCCCACACACACACACACACACACACCTTTTCTTACTGCAACCATCACCTTTTATTAGTGTGGGGCTCGAATCATTTGGCTAATTATTTGTGTGTTTCACAAGTTTTATAGAACATTTTCAACAACGTTAGTACTAGCGTTGTTTTTAAAATGAAGAATGTTTTGTCTTTACATATACAATGTGCATAGGGTAATTATTGTTGATACATGTGTAATTTTACAGTAAGCCTCCCAACTGGGGTGTCGTTAAACAGCTTAAAGCACGCTCAGGGATGGCAGAATCACATAAACGCTTGCTATGGTAGCAGTATGGTGCATTCAGGGTACTTGTGACAACATGAGAAACTTGTAATGTCATTCTGCACATTCATGTTTTCTTTTTACTGGAAAGTTTAAAAAACGAGAAGCCAAAATCGAAATCGGATTTAAATTTTGATTGATCGTCCAGCCCTATTTCAGTTACTTTTCATGAGGTAGTATTGTGATTTTTTTTTTGTGCAAGTCAAAAGTGCCCTTCTGTTTATCTTTGTATTCTAAAACAATGTTTAAACCTATCACTTTTCCCCTCACAAGTGTACATTTGCAGATGTAACACTTATGTTTTGACTGCCACTTAAATTTGTGTCTCACAAACACCGAAGAGCCTCATAGCACCACTGCTTTGGCAGTGTGAGCATTTAGTTGTGATTAGAAGTGTGTTCATGGCAGCACTATAAGACCTCGGCATTAACTTGGCTTCTTTTTTCCCTTGCAACCAACTAACAGCGACCAGCTACATTTACCAAAGCCTGGGTGATGTGGAATGGTACGTAAGATGAAGCAGTCGGCATGACAACCATGATCCAAGGGGGCCTATCTCCTCGCCCAGGCCCCTTCCTGTGGGAGACGCCCGTGGTCTGCGCCACCTCGGGGCACTGGGATCGGGGATGACAGGTTGGCCGGAGGTCCTTGGCCCCCTGGGCACCTTGAAGACTCCTGTGGTTCAGTCTTAAGCTTTGAGTATCTGTCCGTCAATCTGCAGACTGCTGGGTAACGTAGTTCTCTCTTGACTACTGCTTACCATGCATTTTGATTGTGATTAGTGCAAAAGCCCATTCACTCGCTGTCGCCTGCGACTATTTTCGAAATGTCACCATGTTCGTTGCCAAAAATGAGCCAAGTTTTTTGTGGTGTAGGTACGAACGTAACTTTGATTACATACCTACGTTTGTGTTGTTAGCATTGTTGTTTGTGGTCACTTTTTATGTAGAATTGTACCGTTGACCTAAGCATGGGAGTTCTAGAAATGACGCTCAGTCGAGGATCTATACTATTAGTATGCTTCACTTGAAGTTGGAATCCCACAGTCTGAAGTGGTACGTGCACTGATACACTTGTCGTTTTGGAACTCGATAGTTTGATTTTGAATTAACCCTTCTCGAACATTCCAATGGCATTGCTAAAATCATTTTCTAATGTGTCTCACCCCATGTCTGTTAATTTGGCTCGTTTGGTTAACCTCCGGATTTAATGTTAACGTTACGCGACCGAAGCATCTTGACGTGTCTTAAGAGTCAGTCATTGACTGAGAATCCAGTCACTTTTTGTAAGAAAATCTTTTTCAACCTTGGAAAATGCGTTAATCCGAAGTACTTTCGTTTTCTCGCATATGCCCCCCTGTCGCTGCTCGGTCCAAAGTGGCCCACGCCCAGAGTGGTTGGGCACCACTGTTATGTGTCCTACCTAAATATTTTCTTATCCTTTTGCCCATTAGAAGCGAGATTCATCCAATCTAGAGACGATTTTAAGATGTTTGATGTCATAAGGAACGCGTGGTTTTAGATGTGTGCAACGACCATGGATGATATTTCAATGGTATGACAGGCTGTGACTGAGTTTGACAGCGACAGATCCTCTAGACTTACAGAACCACAGGAGTCCTCAAACCCCAGCAGACAGTGAGGCATGCAGTCAATAAATCTGCTGAGTTGGTTGGAATAGAAAAAAGAACATTAGAGTACATTGAAAACAGAAGGGTTCTTTCATTTTTGGGGGGTTTTGAGGTTTTCAAAGGAAGGGAACGATCTTTTATTTTGATTCCATTGTAAAATAGGACTCCAAGTTCATTGATTCTTGATCAGAACTACATAAACACCAAAAATCAAGTCATCAAAGCTGAGCGGCGTATACTCAAGGAGCTGGGCTTCTGTGTGCATGTCAAGCATCCGCACAAGGTGAGGTTGCACCCTACACAGGAGTTGTCAACTTACCAGTCTAGTTTTGCAGTCATCCCTCCATCTATAACAAATTGCGAACCTTTTTTTTTCTTGTTCAGATAATTGTCATGTACTTGCAAGTCCTGGAGTGTGAAAAGAACCAGACGCTGGTCCAGACTGCCTGGTAAGTTTCGTCTTTTGTTTTCCACCTCACCTTCCGTTACTTCCTCTCTTGTGTCAAGAGACAAGTTTCAGCAGACAGACACAGACCTGGGCTAAAGATGAACCTTTGAAATGCTTAAAAGGCCACCCGATTATGTCCTGGGACATCATTAAAGCTTGATTGGGTGAAAAGCTCTATCTTCCAGCCGTGCTAATTAAGCATCCTCGTAAAACTGTTTGCCCGGCTTTACCCTCATTTGATGCAGTTCACGTATTGCTGCGCTTTGTATTAGTGCACCCATGTGACGTCTCTCACACGCGTGCCCTTATGTGACCTTGCTGTAAATTGTTAATGGTGTCAGGGGGCGTGATTTAACTTTGTCCTTTCTCTCTACTCTTTGATTAAAGGGTAGTCCGTGCTGGTAAGTCACATAAAGAACCTCTGAACTCTGCCTCCTCCAACCACATGACCTCAGGAAGCCTCCCCCCTTTGGCTGGCAGCCAGTCCCAATGCTGAGACTCGTTGCTGGGGGTGCTCGGGCCTTTCCCAACAGCCTACATCGTCTTATTTTCTCTTGGCTCTTCACAAGGATTTGTATTTTTTTATGAATTTATTTTTTTGTGCCAAGGCTTTCAGGATCACATTGTTCATTTTTTTTACCACTTTCTAGTTTACTTTTAAGCATTGACCACAATTACTTTTTTGGAGCAGGTAAAAATTGAACAATATTAGTGTGTCGTGTCCCCAACTGACGTGTTGTCCAGACATGTCTGTTTTGCAGGCGGATCCAGTTCTCAGGTTTTGCCTCCCAGGACCCTTCTTGCTCGACATCAGACACAATTCAAGTTGGCATGTTGTCTTGCTGGCATAGTTTTTTTTTTCATGCTGAGCCATTAAAGTATCTTGTGGCTCATTCAATGATCCGAAACCCCAGAGCCTGCGAAATAACGGCGTTAATTAAATGAGTAAACCACACGTTGAATGTACACTGGAGAAGCATTGCAAAGAATTTTTTTTCTTTGTAGTTTTGCCTGGCCAAGCATTCAAATGTTGTGGGGGGTTGGTTTTCAGGTTCTTTGAGTTGCTTTTTACCATGTGGATCCTCTTAGACTCCCTCTTTTTTGTTTTCAACTTTTTTTTTCTTGCTTGCCTCCCAATGACATTGATTACTCATGTTCTTGCCCAATATACATCCCATTTTTGAATGTCACCACATTTAGTTTATCCTTTGAAAAATTAAACGTGCAGGCGTTTTTTTTTTGCACAGCAATTTCACTCAACCAAGGCAGCAATCCTTAGACCATAGTCTGGTGGATAATACTTGTCTTGTTGGATAATACGTTACAGTGACAGTTTGGCCTCGTAAGCTTGCACACTGCTGGCTTCCTCAAAACGGGCTGGCTTCTGTGCATGTCAACCGTAAATGCTTTTTTGCATCATGTCCCTTCAGATCTTTAAATCTGAACGTGCCAACTGTGGTGTAGGTGCCCCCCCCCCTCCTCCCATCTCAATGTGTGCATGTTCCCCATGGCATGTCATCATCACCTCGACTGCTCATGGCAGGGTGTAGTGTCGGGCTGGCAGGCCTTCAGACGGAAGTTGTGACAAACGATACTCCCGAGGATACCCAGAGAGAAATGGACAAAGTTAAACTTAACCATACTACAAAAGCCTTACTTACATCCCATCTAGTGGGGGATTGTTAGCTTTACTTCAGCTCCTGCTGTACAATGGTACCTCAAATTTGACTTTCTGAACAGTTCCCATAAAGATACGTAATATATAGAAACATTTATTCCCAAGTGAACACCATTAAACCTTTAAGTGTACGAGCAACAACTCGTACAATTCGAATAAGAGGTCAAAGGGTCTGATAGGGACATTTTGGAGAAAAATACAATCGCGTCATTGGCAATTGGCATGAAAATCTCAATGTTTTCGTCATCTTTATCCACAGTCGATGCTTGTCACAATAGCCAAATCAAATGCCGCCGTTCACAAAAAAACGACCTTTGCAAGCAAATGTACAAAATAAAAGCCACAAAACAAGCAACCATACCTAACAACTTAACATAAAATATTTCAGATCAGTCGTCCATGACTGCTGATATTGAATATCATGACACCTGCCTACTTGTAGCTGGATTGAAGTACTTTCAATGAGTCTGCTGTAAGTGTTTTGATATTGACCTCGCGGTAAAGACTCAAAAACGGCCTGCACACACACAATCCCAGTTCCTTGTCACAAATCAGGAATTGGTCCCCGCTGATGTGAAATGACTACCCCAAATTTCCAATATTAAAAGCATATTTTACGCAGGCACCTGAACTCGCTTAATTTTGCTTCCCCTTTGAGGTACCACTGTAGTCCGCAGCAGTTTGTTTAATGCCGAGTCAATTTCCATCTTTGAAACAGTGAGGACCAAAGTGGCTTTGTTTAGAGAAGATGCTATGTTTTGGTTTGCTCTTCTTTGTCTTTCAAGGAATTACATGAATGACAGCTTGAGGACAAACGTGTTTGTACGGTTCCAAGCAGAGACCATTGCCTGTGCCTGCATATTCCTTGCTGCCCGAGCTCTACAGGTGAGAGAATTAAAAGGCACATTGTGCTTAAAAATTTACATGGCCCATCCCTGGTCCCAGCCTAGGAGGGAAAAAAATTTTCTCATCCTTACCCAGTTGACCAATCTGACTTCATTTTAATCAAGTGTTTAGCATGTCTATCAGAAAGAACAGTGTACACAAAGAAAAAAACACTCAATACATTAACTTATTTGTCCTGGCAGTTACAGCGTGTGTGATTGTTGAAAAAAGTACCCGTGGAATTTTGAAGTAGCTCCCATTTTCTCTCCCAGATCCCCCTGCCCTCCAAACCTCAGTGGTACATGCTGTTCGGAGCAAGCGATGACGACATTAAAGATGTCTGCATCACCACCCTTAAACTCTACACAAGGAAGAAGGTATAACCTTAAACACGGTATACTGTGACATTAAACGCAGACATTTACTCCACTGCATTGAACCACCAATAGCAGTGTTGAAGAAACGCGAGGCAGTGAAAGATTCAGCGGTCCAAAATGTGCATATTCGATGCGCAATCTGTTGACTGATGGCACGACTTGTTCCGCAGCCCAACTATGAGCAGCTGGAGAAGGAAGTGGACCGGAGGAAGATGTCCTTGGCCGAAGCGAAGCTAAAGGCCAAGGGCCTGAATCCAGACGGCACGCCAGCACTGACCAGTCTGGGGGGCTTCTCACCTGCTTCAAAACCCTCCTCCCCAAACGTGGTCAAAGTGGAAGAGAAGTCCCCCAACAGCCAAACGGTCAAAACTGTTAAGAAGGAGCCAGAGAGCCGCACGCAGATGACAAAAAGTCCCCACAACGGGTGAGAAATGCTGCCGTGACACATTATTGCTGTAACTTTAATTTGGGGGTGAACGGTGTGGCCAGGGGATATAAGAGTTGGGTGCTTGAGAGGGCTGCACAATGAAGTATATCGGGGGAAAAATATTATTGTGATAATGACCCGAGCAATATGCATATCGCAAAGATGTCCAATAATTAAAATCTGGAATTGTATGCTTTTCTGTCTTTGACCAATCAGATCACTGTACGATGCTTCCATAGATCAACAATGACGCATTTTAATAAATTGGATCGTGATTTTCTTAACCCTTTGTTTCTTTCCCCTCTTTGGGTCAGAATGAGGAAGGAGGCAAAGATCGGGAGGAATAGCCGGAGCGGCAGCCGTTCACGATCCAGAACGCGTTCCCGTTCCAGAACGCGTTCCCCTCGCAGGCAGTAAGTCAAATAAATACGTTGGTCACGTGCCACGGCAGCTATGTTGCTCACCTCCCTTTTCTTGCCATTCCTCTTCCAGTTACAACAGCCGGCGCAGTCGCTCTGGGACATACAGTTCTCGCTCACGCTCGCGATCCCACAGCCGGAGTCCCTCGCCTCGGAGACAACCGCCCTCGCCTCTCCTCCCTCACCTCAAATCCAAGGCAGCCCACCACAGCAACAGCGACTCCAAGACCGGCGGACGTCACAACAACAACAACGGCGGCGGTGGCCACCACAAGAGAAAACGCTCGCGTTCTCGGTCCCGCTCTCGCACGCCACTCAAAACCGAAAGAGAGCGGGACCGAGAGAGGGACAGGGACAGAGATCGCGGCGCCTTTGACACGTCCTCGAAGAAGCACAAACACGAGCGCAGCGCCGGACATCGAGGAGACAGGCGAGACGGGGAGAGGTCACGGTCGTATGACAGGGACAGAGAGCGCGAGCGTGCTCACAAGGGCAAACATCACAGCAGTAGCAGCGGACATTCGGGGCACGGAAGACACAGACGCTGACACTCGCTTCAGCACCGAGGCTTTACCAAAATGTAAATAATTTCAGGAGTGCACAAGACAGCGTTGACCTTTGGGATTCTTGCTTTGTTTTCCGGGTTTCCCCAAACGCATCTTTCATTTGACTCAAAAGACTTCTTTAACAGGAATGCTCATTTTCATACCTTTGTGGTAGCGGAGAGAAATTTGTTTTGTTGCCAGAAGCCGTCATCCGGTGTGTCACGTCCTCTGTTAATGTCGCACACCTGCTAACATTTAGCTTCGATGTGGACTGCGAGGACCCACCAACTGTGGCTTGGCGAAATGTCGCGTCACATAGCCTCACTTTACATCACGTACCCTGCCTGCCCGAGCTGATCGATTCAAGTAGCAAAGCATCTATTTACAGTGTAAAGTTGGATTGATGTCCACTGGTATAAATGTCAATGCTTTAATTTTTTAAAGCGATCTGCACAGTGGATAGCTTGGATGAAAATGTCAAAAGCATTGAGTAAAGCGCAGAATTTTACAGAGCTTGGATGAAAATGTCAAAAGCATTTAGTAAAGCGCAGAATTTTACAGGCGTGTCTTTTGTCTTTTTTTTTTTTTTTTAAAGACCAGTTATTCTTTACATATTGTGATGCAGACTTAATTTAAAGAACAAATTGGGGCTGTGAACTGGTGACACTGGTTTTAGTATACACAAATATTCATGTCTAATTTTTATTCAATAAATAAGTTGAAGCACTAAATTGTTTTTTTTTCCTCCACCAGCTCCCACTTTGAATAGACACTGCATGTACCACCAGTTTTAAGAGGCAAACCCCAGATTTGAGATGCGGATTTTAGTGTGCCTCGCAAAAACGCAATCACTGAAATGCACGCCAGGGGGTGCAATCGCTTCTCGTGTTTGGAGGTGAATTTCCGGCATCGCTAATTGTTTGGATCACAAAAATGCGCGACATGGTCAATTTGTCTCGCGTTTAACGAATGGTGCTGGATTTACAACCAACTCCATTAAAATGAGCCCACAATAGGCTGGAGCCGGTGATGGAGAAAAGAAAAAAAATGGTGTCAAGATATACCTGACTGGCTATTGTCTCATTTCAGTAGCATTATAAATTGTTGCATGCTTATTTGACATACTGGCATTTTCAGTTATCCTGTAAAGATAATCTTATCCTATGCAGTTGCTGCCCTGGTCTCCTGTGGTCAATGTGCTTCTCGAAGTGGTCGCATTTGCCTTGATAGGAGACAAACAGTAGTTTGACGGAGGACGGCATGTTCACAATTTGAGATGTGTTGTGCTCCATTTTGCATTTTCAAATGATTCAGGTTTTTGATTTGAGGACCGTGACCACACCGTGGGACACTGTTTTGATCAGAGAAGAAGACAACAGCAGCCTCAGTCCGTCACTGAGACAGACCCATGACAGCAGACGCTATCAAAAGCACTCTCCTTAGTTTGTAAGGTGTAGGCAGGGATTACATTTAGATTTTATATGCTCGTGTAAATGGTTTAAAACTTCCT